>NC_136070.1:849477332-850783998 GCF_964261635.1 Lissotriton helveticus
CAAGGACATAATGGTGTATGCTTCTCTATAAGGCATTTCAGTGTCTCTGATGTAATTTTTCCCATATTACATTATAAGACCTTTCCCCATGGAGCACATTCCTTGTAAATATGCTCCCACCTGAGCATGGCGAATTTAGATTTTGACTGTTTGAGTCACATAACCATGTTAAAAGTGACCCAAAAAAATTGCAAACGTTTTAAAAAAACACATTCATGTGTCTTAAGGACATTTTAAGTCATTTCCCCATGGACAGTGTTTTCTAAGTGGCGCAAAAGAGGCATACACCTATCATAAATCTGTCCCTAGCATTTTAAATGATTAATTCAGGATGACAATAAGATGTGGCCTATCCAGAGGTTTGTTTAAGGTGAGGCCTACTCAGGATTGCAGATTAAAGTTACGCTTGATGAAGAATACAGAGGACATAATACATGTAAAGCTCTACCAATGAAGTAAGTGATGTCAACTTCATTGCGCCAGTCATCATAAATGTATTCCTAAGCTTCTTATCTTCTTAGACATCAACCGCCATATGTATCATATAACTATTTTGCATTTCCAAAATAGCGAATTTTAAGGAATAAATAGCGATTCTTTACCATTCCAAATTTGCGATGAGCAAATTGCTAATTGCAAATTACCCATTCATTTCCATGGGCTAGGAGGCTCATATAAATGAAGGTGCAATTTGCGATTAACAATTTGCTCATCGCAAATTAGGAATTTTTCCAAAGCTGCAGGGGTGTCTCAATAACACCCTGCTGCACCCCTGAAAAAGAAATTTGGGGGCATATGGCGCACATAAATTTTAACAACATTCCTTTACCTCAAAAACGATTTTCAAATCATAATTTCAAAACACTGCACATGGGAAAATTACTTAAAATGTCCTTAAGACACATAAAAGCGTTTTTTGATTGCCTTTGCAGCATGTTTGTATCACTTTTAACATGGCTATGTAACACAAACATTCAAAATCTAAATTTGCCATGCACAGGTGGGAGCATATTTACAAGCAATATGCGCCACAGACAAAGGTCTTACACTAAAATGGGAAAAATAACATCAGGGACAGTCAATTGCCTTATAAAGAAGCATACACCATTATGTCCTTGTCATAAATTTAAAAACAATTCCTTTTCCCCAAAAACGATTTTCAAATCATAATTTCAAAACACTGCACATGGGAAAATGACTTAAAATGTCCTTAAGACACATGAAAGCGTTTTTTGATTGCCTTTCCAGCATGGTTGGGTCACTTTTAACATGGCTATGTAACACAAACATTTAAAATCTAAAATTACCATGCACAGGTGGGAGCATATTTACAAGCAATTTGGGCCACAGAGAAAAGTCAGGGACAGTCAATTGCCTTATAAAGAAGCATACACCATTATGTCCTTGTCATAAATTTAAAAACAATTCCTTTACCTCAAAAACGATTTTCAAATCATAATTTCAAAACACTGCACATGGGAAAATTACTTAAAATGTCCTTAAGACACATAAAAGCGTTTTTTGATTGCCTTTCCTCCATGGTTGGGTCACTTTTAACATGGCTATGTAACACAAACATTCAAAATCTAAATTTTCCATGCACAGGTGGGAGCATATTTACAAGCAATTTGCGCCACATAATTCATAATTTTCTCCTTAAAGCACACTATTCTCTAAATTAAAGAAATATTTTCTCACCTTAGCAAATACTTTGAGTTTGAAAACAGTCTCAGAAACACACCAATTTGTCTTCAGCAGAGCAAAAGGTATGCACTCCAGAGTCTGCAGCTATCAAAAGCACAGAAATGCTGTAATTCTTCACACATATTTCTCATGTCACCCAATCAAAACTCTTCCCTCACTTTTTTTCAAATGAAAACCCTTCCCCCCTCTGCCCTTTCTGTCTTTTCTGCATGGCAACCACCTCTTGGAAGACTTCTGGTGTTTGCAAGTTCACACAACTTTGTTGCAATTGAACTCTGAACTCTCAGTGCACCTGCATATCCAGTGCATTCTTTCATTTAATGATTTTTTATTGACCATTCAAAATACATCTTTCAAAGAACACATCCGTGCACCCTAACTTTCTGTTTTCAGCAATCAAAATCCACCAATCACTGTTACTGCTTCATGAACACAGAAACTCCACAGTTTTTTTCATTTTAAACTCTCATTTTTTCAACTGCCATTTCATTGCCACACTTCATCTGACTGCAGGAGAACCTTCTCTCACCATGTTTTCTGTCTGGATTGTTGGACATAGTTATATTCACTGGGCTCAAAGGTACGTTGAAAACAGGAAATTACCTAACCTCAATTTACAAGATGTGGAAATTAAGTGGTTTGGCCACAGAGGATTAAAATGTCACCAATTGATACCATTGGTGAAAACCTTTATGCATTTGCCCAAACCTGACCTGTTAATTGTGCACTGTGGAGGTAATGACTTGGGCACTTTGACTGGTGTAGGTCTGGAAATGCTTTTAAAGGACACCTTTGAGCAATTAATGGCACTTTTTCCTCAGACTGCCTTGGTATATTCAAATATATGCCAAAGACAGAAATGGAGGTGGTCAAACCAATTTTGTCCACAAATTGAGAAGTCGAGGAAGCATGTAAACAAATCTGTTTCAGCTTACATGAGAGACCATGGAATGGGCTCCCTGTACAACAATAACTTGCGTTACTACATGTAAGATATCTACAGAGGAGATGGAGTTCACTTCTCAGATGAGGGCAACAGAGTTTTCACTCTGAATTTAAGAATGTGCATTGGTACCTACTTATAAGTACCTAAATGTACCATAAACCCAAAAGCTCTTCTCAGAGCTACCCTACATCTGATCACTCACAATTATTATTTTACTCTAACATTTTTCACTAATTTCCAACAAAGTACGCTCCCTGGGGCGCTACCCGGTACGCGAACCGGGAGCTAACCTCGCGAAATTTTTTAAAAAAATGTTTTTTTTCCGCACATATAAGCCTCCTCAGCCACCCTCAGAAAACCTAGGGGGTCAAGATAACTCTACCGTGCCCCCTTCTACCCATTCTGAACATTATTTGCCCTCCATCTTGTATCTTAATTCGACCGAAACACAAAATGGTGGACTCCCTGAACGCTTAAGGTTCGTGAACCGGGGCGCTCAACGGTTCGCGTACCGGGTCGCTCTCTGGGAAGCGCACCATCAAAAAAGGTGGGAAAGTAGTTCACAGAAAAGCCACTGGAGACAATTTAACCAAATATAGATTAGCTCATACTACATACCAATCCCTACCATTTTCACAAATTTGATTGGAATTCCATTTAGTCATTTAGCCTGTAGACCTCTCTAAATACCCTGAGGTAAATTACTTCACAAAACACATCTGAAGTGTTGGAATTGACAACCAATGAAAATGTTACTTTCATTTTCTATTTTTTTTACCTGACATTTCATTGGTTATATACCTGAATATATATAAAGGAAGAGAAGAAAACACAGCCATTTTGACTACTACTTCTTGCTGTACATTTCAATAGTATTTTCACTAATTCCTTCAACTTCTTTCTAAAGGTAAGTTTTTATTTTTAAAACTGAAGTATATTGTGCACTATAAGTTAATATGGTAAACTTTTTCTGATAGATATATACTATCCCTCTGTAGTAGTTATAGATTTAGAGAGACTTCTCTGTTATAGTTATGGATGGAGTTAGGCTTCTCTTGTATAATTATGAATTTACTTACGTTAAATCACATACACTTTTTTATATTCCTACTTCCACTCTGATACTATACACTGCCCAAAGATAAATTCACTGATAAAAAATGCCTATCTAAAATTATTCCCAACATTGCCCTATCTCTACTAATATATATTTTTTTAATCCAAATTTCAGGCAAAATGGAAGGCGAAAACCAAGTTTCTTTTGAAATGGACCTGCAAGAGAGCAGCCAAGAATTGATTGATACAATTGATCAAATTGACATTGAATTTTTCGATGAAACTTGGGACAATGAACTACTGCAATGTGTACAAGCAGTAGATAACCTCCTTGCAAATGAGGACATTTTACACCCTCAGAGACTACAATGTATATTCCATGATAATTATGAAATTTCTGACAATGAAATGTTAGAAAGTTTAATAAATTATGAAACACAATCACATTAAAAAAAAATGCTTAAAAAATAAAGAAAATAAAAAATAATCAACAAAAACAACAATCAATTAACATACAGCATTTGAAAAGTCTATCATTCATTTTTCATTGCAGTACGCTGCCCAGAACGCTTCCCGGTTCGCGGACCGGGCGCTCCCCACGCAAAAAAAACAAAAAAATTTTTTTGTTTTTTTTGCCCCGCGGGGCCCTTTTAAAACCTCCACATTAAACCTAGGGGGTCAGGGAGGATCTAGTATGCCCCCTTATGGTCATTTTCGCCTTTGTTTTGGCCTCCTCTTGTCTCTCAATCCTACCGAGAGACAAGATGGCGGCCGCTCCGGACTGTTTAGAATGTTGACAGACACCGGAGAGCCAATCAGCTTAGCTACGCGAAGTTCCGGTACGCTTAAGGTCCGCGGACCGGAGCGCTGCCCGGCGCGCGCTTACAGATATATATCTTTTTTTAAACGTTAATTTCTCAAAATCCACTGGAGCACATATATTGAGACCTAGAAAAGGCACATCGGGCTACCAGTCCCTACAATTTTGCCAAGTTTCATGGAAATCCATTCAGCCGTTCGGGCTAAAAGTGAGGCCAATCGCCCTATGGAAAACTCAATGTTAAAAACACGTTTTGGGACCCCCCTTTTTTCTCGGCCCCCCCTTGACGAAATCCCCCCAAATTTCCAAGGGGTGCTCAGAAACAAAATGTTCCATTTTCCAGAAAATTTCAGCCAATTCCGTCCACAAACGCCAAAGTTATTAGACATAGAATTTTCAAAAATCCCATAGGGAAAAAATCCTAACTATATATACCTACTGGCGACCGCCAGTAGGTAATATATATATATATATATATATATATATATATAAATACACGTTTCTGTATCCAATCCCATGGGTTGCAGAAATAAAACGGCAGGCACACTGGAATCCGATTTACAAAATTTAATAGCACCAAACCCCCCTCACCCCTTACAGACGCGTTTCGCCTTCGCAGGCTTCGTCAGTGTAACACAGTGTATGGTTAAGATCGCCATTTATAAAGCCAGTTGCCCTATACATATTGATCAACATAAAAGAAGGACAACAACTCTGCAAAATTACAGTGGCCATCTTGTAACGTGCAAATGGCGTTTACATTGTTGGCTTGAAAGTGGCGAATACAGTGAAAAGTGCATAGTGCGTGTTTAAAAACATATGGATTAACCATTCTATGTACATTAATTCATTTCGTTTATATACACAGCGAGAATCACTTTTTGCTATAATGGATTCAGTAGCACCAAAAAGATATATTTCTTTCATTTTTGATGTGTTTACATTCACTAAAGTGCCACGGTGTCTTCATTACGCCCTGAATGAAAAAAAAAAAAAAAAAAAAAAAAAAAAAAAAAAAAAAAAAAATATATATATATATATATATATATATATATATATATATATGTCCAAAAACAAAGCTCAGGGCTTTGAAGCCGCACACCGCTGAAAGCTTGGTCACAAACCTTTTTTATTGCAAACACATTGTATGCCCTCCAGTTACTGTATCCTTCGGCCTGACGCGTTTCGATGCCTTGGTGCATCTCTTCAGAGGCCAGCACAGGGAAAGTTCTTTTCGCCGCTCTACTCCTTCAGCAATGCGCAATTAATTAGCCTCCGGTGTGCTGTGAAAGTCACGTTTTTGCCACAACTGCATGCTGGGAAGTGGAGTCTTTGTAGGCAGTGTTAACCCTCCATTGGGTCCCGTCCCTGTGCCTCAATCAAGGATTGTTTGATTAGCCCTCCAATGGGCCCCAGACAGCATACAGTGTGCTTTAATCCTGCTGCTTCCAGCGCCAATACAGACGGGACGTTACCCCCCTGCTGGTCCTTTCTGCGGTTCTCAGAGGTGCGTCGCTTCCACGGTCCAAGCCACCGTGTAAATATGTCCAAAAACAAAGCTCAGGGCTTTGAAGCCGCACACCGCTGAAAGCTTGGTCACAAACCTTTTTTATTGCAAACACATTGTATGCCCTCCAGTTACTGTATCCTTCGGCCTGACGCGTTTCGATGCCTTGGTGCATCTCTTCAGAGGCCAGCACAGGGAAAGTTCTTTTCGCCGCTCTACTCCTTCAGCAATGCGCAATTAATTAGCCTCCGGTGTGCTGTGAAAGTCACGTTTTTGCCACAACTGCATGCTGGGAAGTGGAGTCTTTGTAGGCAGTGTTAACCCTCCATTGGGTCCCGTCCCTGTGCCTCAATCAAGGATTGTTTGATTAGCCCTCCAATGGGCCCCAGACAGCATACAGTGTGCTTTAATCCTGCTGCTTCCAGCGCCAATACAGACGGGACGTTACCCCCCTGCTGGTCCTTTCTGCGGTTCTCAGAGGTGCGTCGCTTCCACGGTCCAAGCCACCGTGTAAATATGTCCAAAAACAAAGCTCAGGGCTTTGAAGCCGCACACCGCTGAAAGCTTGGTCACAAACCTTTTTTATTGCAAACACATTGTATGCCCTCCAGTTACTGTATCCTTCGGCCTGACGCGTTTCGATGCCTTGGTGCATCTCTTCAGAGGCCAGCACAGGGAAAGTTCTTTTCGCCGCTCTACTCCTTCAGCAATGCGCAATTAATTAGCCTCCGGTGTGCTGTGAAAGTCACGTTTTTGCCACAACTGCATGCTGGGAAGTGGAGTCTTTGTAGGCAGTGTTAACCCTCCATTGGGTCCCGTCCCTGTGCCTCAATCAAGGATTGTTTGATTAGCCCTCCAATGGGCCCCAGACAGCATACAGTGTGCTTTAATCCTGCTGCTTCCAGCGCCAATACAGACGGGACGTTACCCCCCTGCTGGTCCTTTCTGCGGTTCTCAGAGGTGCGTCGCTTCCACGGTCCAAGCCACCGTGTAAATATGTCCAAAAACAAAGCTCAGGGCTTTGAAGCCGCACACCGCTGAAAGCTTGGTCACAAACCTTTTTTCTTTTTGCAAACACATTGTATGCCCTCCAGTTACTGTATCCTTCGGCCTGACGCGTTTCGATGCCTTGGTGCATCTCTTCAGAGGCCAGCACAGGGAAAGTTCTTTTCGCCGCTCTACTCCTTCAGCAATGCGCAATTAATTAGCCTCCGGTGTGCTGTGAAAGTCACGTTTTTGCCACAACTGCATGCTGGGAAGTGGAGTCTTTGTAGGCAGTGTTAACCCTCCATTGGGTCCTGTCCCTGTGCCTCAATCAAGGATTGTTTGATTAGCCCTCCAATGGGCCCCAGACAGCATACAGTGTGCTTTAATCCTGCTGCTTCCAGCGCCAATACAGACGGGACATTACCCCCCCTGCTGGTCCTTTCTGCGGTTCTCAGAGGTGCGTCGCTTCCACGGTCCAAGCCACCGTGTAAATATGTCCAAAAACAAAGCTCAGGGCTTTGAAGCCGCACACCGCTGAAAGCTTGGTCACAAACCTTTTTTATTGCAAACACATTGTATGCCCTCCAGTTACTGTATCCTTCGGCCTGACGCGTTTC
The DNA here is from genome assembly GCF_964261635.1 of Lissotriton helveticus. Taxonomy (NCBI): domain Eukaryota; kingdom Metazoa; phylum Chordata; class Amphibia; order Caudata; family Salamandridae; genus Lissotriton; species Lissotriton helveticus. The sequence goes on from NC_136070.1 coordinate 849,484,970, forward strand.
GATGCCTTGGTGCATCTCTTCAGAGGCCAGCACAGGGAAAGTTCTTTTCGCCGCTCTACTCCTTCAGCAATGCGCAATTAATTAGCCTCCGGTGTGCTGTGAAAGTCACGTTTTTGCCACAACTGCATGCTGGGAAGTGGAGTCTTTGTAGGCAGTGTTAACCCTCCATTGGGTCCCGTCCCTGTGCCTCAATCAAGGATTGTTTGATTAGCCCTCCAATGGGCCCCAGACAGCATACAGTGTGCTTTAATCCTGCTGCTTCCAGCGCCAATACAGACGGGACGTTACCCCCCTGCTGGTCCTTTCTGCGGTTCTCAGAGGTGCGTCGCTTCCACGGTCCAAGCCACCGTGTAAATATGTCCAAAAACAAAGCTCAGGGCTTTGAAGCCGCACACCGCTGAAAGCTTGGTCACAAACCTTTTTTATTGCAAACACATTGTATGCCCTCCAGTTACTGTATCCTTCGGCCTGACGCGTTTCGATGCCTTGGTGCATCTCTTCAGAGTCCAGCACAGGGAAAGTTCTTTTCGCCGCTCTACTCCTTCAGCAATGCGCAATTAATTAGCCTCCGGTGTGCTGTGAAAGTCACGTTTTTGCCACAACTGCATGCTGGGAAGTGGAGTCTTTGTAGGCAGTGTTAACCCTCCATTGGGTCCCGTCCCTGTGCCTCAATCAAGGATTGTTTGATTAGCCCTCCAATGGGCCCCAGACAGCATACAGTGTGCTTTAATCCTGCTGCTTCCAGCGCCAATACAGACGGGACGTTACCCCCCTGCTGGTCCTTTCTGCGGTTCTCAGAGGTGCGTCGCTTCCACGGTCCAAGCCACCGTGTAAATATGTCCAAAAACAAAGCTCAGGGCTTTGAAGCCGCACACCGCTGAAAGCTTGGTCACAAACCTTTTTTATTGCAAACACATTGTATGCCCTCCAGTTACTGTATCCTTCGGCCTGACGCGTTTCGATGCCTTGGTGCATCTCTTCAGAGGCCAGCACAGGGAAAGTTCTTTTCGCCGCTCTACTCCTTCAGCAATGCGCAATTAATTAGCCTCCGGTGTGCTGTGAAAGTCACGTTTTTGCCACAACTGCATGCTGGGAAGTGGAGTCTTTGTAGGCAGTGTTAACCCTCCATTGGGTCCCGTCCCTGTGCCTCAATCAAGGATTGTTTGATTAGCCCTCCAATGGGCCCCAGACAGCATACAGTGTGCTTTAATCCTGCTGCTTCCAGCGCCAATACAGACGGGACGTTACCCCCCTGCTGGTCCTTTCTGCGGTTCTCAGAGGTGCGTCGCTTCCACGGTCCAAGCCACCGTGTAAATATGTCCAAAAACAAAGCTCAGGGCTTTGAAGCCGCACACCGCTGAAAGCTTGGTCACAAACCTTTTTTATTGCAAACACATTGTATGCCCTCCAGTTACTGTATCCTTCGGCCTGACGCGTTTCGATGCCTTGGTGCAACTCTTCAGAGGCCAGCACAGGGAAAGTTCTTTTCGCCGCTCTACTCCTTCAGCAATGCGCAATTAATTAGCCTCCGGTGTGCTGTGAAAGTCACGTTTTTGCCACAACTGCATGCTGGGAAGTGGAGTCTTTGTAGGCAGTGTTAACCCTCCATTGGGTCCCGTCCCTGTGCCTCAATCAAGGATTGTTTGATTAGCCCTCCAATGGGCCCCAGACAGCATACAGTGTGCTTTAATCCTGCTGCTTCCAGCGCCAATACAGACGGGACGTTACCCCCCTGCTGGTCCTTTCTGCGGTTCTCAGAGGTGCGTCGCTTCCACGGTCCAAGCCACCGTGTAAATATGTCCAAAAACAAAGCTCAGGGCTTTGAAGCCGCACACCGCTGAAAGCTTGGTCACAAACCTTTTTTATTGCAAACACATTGTATGCCCTCCAGTTACTGTATCCTTCGGCCTGACGCGTTTCGATGCCTTGGTGCATCTCTTCAGAGGCCAGCACAGGGAAAGTTCTTTTCGCCGCTCTACTCCTTCAGCAATGCGCAATTAATTAGCCTCCGGTGTGCTGTGAAAGTCACGTTTTTGCCACAACTGCATGCTGGGAAGTGGAGTCTTTGTAGGCAGTGTTAACCCTCCATTGGGTCCCGTCCCTGTGCCTCAATCAAGGATTGTTTGATTAGCCCTCCAATGGGCCCCAGACAGCATACAGTGTGCTTTAATCCTGCTGCTTCCAGCGCCAATACAGACGGGACGTTACCCCCCTGCTGGTCCTTTCTGCGGTTCTCAGAGGTGCGTCGCTTCCACGGTCCAAGCCACCGTGTAAATATGTCCAAAAACAAAGCTCAGGGCTTTGAAGCCGCACACCGCTGAAAGCTTGGTCACAAACCTTTTTTATTGCAAACACATTGTATGCCCTCCAGTTACTGTATCCTTCGGCCTGACGCGTTTCGATGCCTTGGTGCATCTCTTCAGAGGCCAGCACAGGGAAAGTTCTTTTCGCCGCTCTACTCCTTCAGCAATGCGCAATTAATTAGCCTCCGGTGTGCTGTGAAAGTCACGTTTTTGCCACAACTGCATGCTGGGAAGTGGAGTCTTTGTAGGCAGTGTTAACCCTCCATTGGGTCCCGTCCCTGTGCCTCAATCAAGGATTGTTTGATTAGCCCTCCAATGGGCCCCAGACAGCATACAGTGTGCTTTAATCCTGCTGCTTCCAGCGCCAATACAGACGGGACGTTACCCCCCTGCTGGTCCTTTCTGCGGTTCTCAGAGGTGCGTCGCTTCCACGGTCCAAGCCACCGTGTAAATATGTCCAAAAACAAAGCTCAGGGCTTTGAAGCCGCACACCGCTGAAAGCTTGGTCACAAACCTTTTTTATTGCAAACACATTGTATGCCCTCCAGTTACTGTATCCTTCGGCCTGACGCGTTTCGATGCCTTGGTGCATCTCTTCAGAGGCCAGCACAGGGAAAGTTCTTTTCGCCGCTCTACTCCTTCAGCAATGCGCAATTAATTAGCCTCCGGTGTGCTGTGAAAGTCACGTTTTTGCCACAACTGCATGCTGGGAAGTGGAGTCTTTGTAGGCAGTGTTAACCCTCCATTGGGTCCCGTCCCTGTGCCTCAATCAAGGATTGTTTGATTAGCCCTCCAATGGGCCCCAGACAGCATACAGTGTGCTTTAATCCTGCTGCTTCCAGCGCCAATACAGACGGGACGTTACCCCCCTGCTGGTCCTTTCTGCGGTTCTCAGAGGTGCGTCGCTTCCACGGTCCAAGCCACCGTGTAAATATGTCCAAAAACAAAGCTCAGGGCTTTGAAGCCGCACACCGCTGAAAGCTTGGTCACAAACCTTTTTTATTGCAAACACATTGTATGCCCTCCAGTTACTGTATCCTTCGGCCTGACGCGTTTCGATGCCTTGGTGCATCTCTTCAGAGGCCAGCACAGGGAAAGTTCTTTTCGCCGCTCTACTCCTTCAGCAATGCGCAATTAATTAGCCTCCGGTGTGCTGTGAAAGTCACGTTTTTGCCACAACTGCATGCTGGGAAGTGGAGTCTTTGTAGGCAGTGTTAACCCTCCATTGGGTCCCGTCCCTGTGCCTCAATCAAGGATTGTTTGATTAGCCCTCCAATGGGCCCCAGACAGCATACAGTGTGCTTTAATCCTGCTGCTTCCAGCGCCAATACAGACGGGACGTTACCCCCCTGCTGGTCCTTTCTGCGGTTCTCAGAGGTGCGTCGCTTCCACGGTCCAAGCCACCGTGTAAATATGTCCAAAAACAAAGCTCAGGGCTTTGAAGCCGCACACCGCTGAAAGCTTGGTCACAAACCTTTTTTATTGCAAACACATTGTATGCCCTCCAGTTACTGTATCCTTCGGCCTGACGCGTTTCGATGCCTTGGTGCATCTCTTCAGAGGCCAGCACAGGGAAAGTTCTTTTCGCCGCTCTACTCCTTCAGCAATGCGCAATTAATTAGCCTCCGGTGTGCTGTGAAAGTCACGTTTTTGCCACAACTGCATGCTGGGAAGTGGAGTCTTTGTAGGCAGTGTTAACCCTCCATTGGGTCCCGTCCCTGTGCCTCAATCAAGGATTGTTTGATTAGCCCTCCAATGGGCCCCAGACAGCATACAGTGTGCTTTAATCCTGCTGCTTCCAGCGCCAATACAGACGGGACGTTACCCCCCTGCTGGTCCTTTCTGCGGTTCTCAGAGGTGAGTCGCTTCCACGGTCCAAGCCACCGTGTAAATATGTCCAAAAACAAAGCTCAGGGCTTTGAAGCCGCACACCGCTGAAAGCTTGGTCACAAACCTTTTTTATTGCAAACACATTGTATGCCCTCCAGTTACTGTATCCTTCGGCCTGACGCGTTTCGATGCCTTGGTGCATCTCTTCAGAGGCCAGCACAGGGAAAGTTCTTTTCGCCGCTCTACTCCTTCAGCAATGCGCAATTAATTAGCCTCCGGTGTGCTGTGAAAGTCACGTTTTTGCCACAACTGCATGCTGGGAAGTGGAGTCTTTGTAGGCAGTGTTAACCCTCCATTGGGTCCCGTCCCTGTGCCTCAATCAAGGATTGTTTGATTAGCCCTCCAATGGGCCCCAGACAGCATACAGTGTGCTTTAATCCTGCTGCTTCCAGCGCCAATACAGACGGGACGTTACCCCCCTGCTGGTCCTTTCTGCGGTTCTCAGAGGTGCGTCGCTTCCACGGTCCAAGCCACCGTGTAAATATGTCCAAAAACAAAGCTCAGGGCTTTGAAGCCGCACACCGCTGAAAGCTTGGTCACAAACCTTTTTTATTGCAAACACATTGTATGCCCTCCAGTTACTGTATCCTTCGGCCTGACGCGTTTCGATGCCTTGGTGCATCTCTTCAGAGGCCAGCACAGGGAAAGTTCTTTTCGCCGCTCTACTCCTTCAGCAATGCGCAATTAATTAGCCTCCGGTGTGCTGTGAAAGTCACGTTTTTGCCACAACTGCATGCTGGGAAGTGGAGTCTTTGTAGGCAGTGTTAACCCTCCATTGGGTCCCGTCCCTGTGCCTCAATCAAGGATTGTTTGATTAGCCCTCCAATGGGCCCCAGACAGCATACAGCCAATCAGCTTAGCTACGCGAAGTTCCGGTACGCTTAAGGTCCGCGGACCGGAGCGCTGCCCGGCGCGCGCTTACAGATATATATCTTTTTTTAAACGTTAATTTCTCAAAATCCACTGGAGCACATATATTGAGACCTAGAAAAGGCACATCGGGCTACCAGTCCCTAAAATTTTGCCAAGTTTCATGGAAATCCATTCAGCCGTTCGGGCTAAAAGTGAGGCCAACCGCCCTATGGAAAACTCAATGTTAAAAACACGTTTTGGGACCCCCCTTTTTTCTCGGCCCCCCCTTGACGAAATCCCCCCAAATTTCCAAGGGGTGCTCAGAAACAAAATGTTCCATTTTCCAGAAAATTTCAGCCAATTCCGTCCACAAACGCCAAAGTTATTAGACATAGAATTTTCAAAAATCCCATAGGGAAAAAATCCTAACTATATATACCTACTGGCGACCGCCAGTAGGTAATATATATATATATATATATATATATATATATATATATATATATATATATATATATATATATATATATATGTGTATATATATATATCTATATATATATATTAGAAAGGCGGTTGTTGTTAGGACCTAGTTTCCATAGGAAAAGCGTTTTTTGACATACTAATATCTATGATGCTGTTTGATGAATCTTCATGAAATTTCCCACCAAAAATGTGAACTCCTGATTCTAGTTGTGCATGGAATGTTTTGATGTGATCTGTCAAGTGGGGCCTAGAAAAAGTGGGGGGTCAAAAAAAGTGAATTTTGAACGTCAATCCCCTTTGACATTTTAGACACGACAATGAGTGCTTGAGTGGAGCTGTGAGTCAGTATATGAGTGAGTGGGTCTGTGAATCAGTGCATGCTTCTGCGTGGGTCTAGGAGTGGGTGGTATACTGCTGGACGGAACTACACCAAATGTAGCAGATAAGTAGCCCTTGGTCCAAAAGAGCTCTTTTTTGACTATTTGGTGTAAATCCATTCAGATATTCTTGAAATAATAAAGAAAAAAGTAATTTGTAAATCTAGATACATGGATCCTTCACAAATCTCTTGCGGCGCTTCGTGAATCCATGTATCAACAGCAATGAAGTCAACAACCTGATTATAAAGTTGTGGCTGGCATTTTATATACCGGAGACAACGTCAGACTGTGAATTTTCAGATGAAATGACTAGATGAATACAGGGTAGAGGTGCCCTGACCACATAGGAACAATATTGGAGTCAGTGAGGGACCCCTAATGGTGAAAAAAATGCCTAGAATATTTTTTCCACATGCAAGGGTTTGCAAATCCATTTCGCAGTGCCGCCCCATGTACTGCTGTACCAGATTTGTGAATTTTGTCAAGAAATTAGGAAAAATTTACACTCACACACTAACTTACACAGTCATATACTCATTCATAGACCTACTAAGACACTCTCATACCTTCTCACTGACCCACTCAAATACTCACACATCCACTCACAGACCCACTCAGGCACCCATGCATCCACTCACAGACCAACTAAGGCACTTATGCACGTACTCACAGGCCCACTCAAATATTCATGTACCCACTCACAGACCCTCTCACACACTCAAGCATCCACTCACAGATCCACTCACTTTTGCACCCACTCACAAACCTACTCAGACACTTATGTACCTATTCACAGACCCACTCAGACACTCATACACTCACTCACAGACACACTCAGACACTGATGCACCTACTCACAGACCCACTCAGACACTCTTGTACCCAGTCACAGGCCCTCTCAGACACTCTCACACCCACTTACACACCCACTCAGACACTCTTGTATCCACGCACAGACCCACTCAGACACCCCCTCACACACCCAGTCAGACCCAATCGGACACTCATGCACCCCCTCACAGACCCACTCAGACACTCTCACACCCACTCACAGGCCCACTCAGACATTCATGCCCACACTCACAGGCCCACTTAGACAATCACGCACCCACTCACAGACCCATTCAGAGACGCTTGCATCAACTCACATACCCACTCGGACAGTATAGCACCCGCTCACAGACCCTATCAATGTTTATGCACTCAATAACAGACCCACTTAGACGGTTAAACGGGTTCTCACTTAAATGGGATATAGTGGATCCTGTAGCTATTACTACAAATGTAGTTAAAATAGCTCGAACGGCGATTGAAAATTGTCTTCATCTCGCTAGTTCTGATGAAGAAGTCCTGACTAACTTTTTAACTGTTACTAAAACAATAAAAGAAGTCCTTTTTGTTAAACTAAAAAACAGACAGCCTAGAAAAAAAGGTTGGTTTAATAGTACCTGTACAAAAGCACATTCAAAACTGAAAGTTGCACTTCAAAAAGCAGAACGGGACGCCCAAGAAATCACCACTCTTAGAAAGGAGTATAATCAAGCCATAAAAAGGAGGAAATCAGAATTGAAAAACGAATTGTGGGATCAACTCCACAAAAGCTGTACCCTCAGGGACAGCGCTGCCTTTTGGGCAGTTATTAAATCGCCCTTTCTTTCTGATTCTAGAGCTACCCCCAAAATCAATTTGCCGATTGACGAATCGATCTGGGTAGACCATTTCACCCGCATTTTTGGCCTTTCTTCCGAGGGACATGAGTTAACTAAATGCCAGGATAAGACAAACCCAGAACCCAATAAAACTCTCTACCCCATAGTCCTTGATATTACCCATGCTAGAGTGGTTCTCACGCTAAAGGCTAGTAAAAACGGTAAGGCTCCAGGCCCTCATGGGGTACCAATTGATTTCTTTAAATCCAATTCAGATTTGTGGACCCCAATTCTGAACATAGTTCTGCAGGCTTCATGTGCGGTGGGGCTTGTGGACTCATGGTCGGAATCCATCATTGTTCCCATCTTTAAAAAGGGGGATCGTCAACTATCATCGTGTTATCGCCCGATCTCTCTGCTGGATTCCCTTGGAAAAGTGGCGGGCAGAGTCATTCTCGAACGTCTCCAGCATTGGGCGGACGATAACAAAATCCTCTCAGATATACAATTTGGGATTCCGAGAGGGGCTTGGTACCACCGAACAAGCCCTTAATTTAACACTCTTGATGGGCAAGTGTGTAAGTGCGAAGAGAGGGGCCTTACATATGGCGTACGTCGATTTATCTGCAGCTTTCAACTGCGTCAGTCACTCAAAACTATGGTCAGTCTTATTGGAAATTGGGGTAGAGCAGGCCCTCGTTGACTTCCTCCATGAGTGATGCTCAGACGGTACCGCCAGAGTGAGGTATGGTGTGGGGGGAGAATTAACAGCGCCATTCGGGATAGAGAGGGGGGTCAGACAGGTTGCGTCCTGGCTCCCTTTCTTTTCACACTTTATACCACTGGCTTAGTGCAGGCCATGGTAAAAGGGTGCCAGGACCTTCCCATTTTCAACAAACGCCCAATACAGGCCCTGCTCTACGCCGATCGCACTGTTATACTAGCCCGTACCCCCGTAGAATACAACATGCTCTCGAAAGATATCATTCTTTCATGGCCAATCTGGACCTTAACATCAACATTAAGAAAACTTTTGTTCTGTCATCCAGGTCCGGAATTAAGACAACTAAGGCCATTTTCTTAAACCAAGCTAAACTTGAGAGCACAAACACATATCCATACCTGGGAATAGTAATAGATCATAAAATTTCCTGGAGACAGGCTATAGAGTCGAGGAAATTGCTCTTTATGAGGGCTACTGTAGTGTTAGTAAATTTCTCAAGAAGGTTGGGAAGAAGGCCCCCTGCAGAAATTATTGAGATTTATAAGGCCAAATGTATAGCCGTTGCAACTTACGGTGCAGGAGTGTGGGGGCTTCGGAAAGATAGATGCATTGCAAAAGGTCGAAAATAGTTTTCTAAGGTATCTTCTTGCTGTCCCCCAAGGTACCGCGTCCTTTTCGTGTCATCTGGAATTGGGCTTGCCTTATTTGACAGATGTCATTAAAATGCAGCCACTTCTTTTATGGCACCAAATTTGGACTTCCAATAGAAGTACTTTCTGCCAAGGGTTCATACAGGACTGTATGTCTCTAGAGCATGCACACACGATTGGGTGGATTGACTATATTAAAAGTTTCTTGTACGACCTGGGCATGGAGAAATATTTCTATTCTCCCCCTCAATCTTAGAACTAACTAGAAAGGTTTTTAAAGCACAGTGTTTAACACTCTAGAAAACCTGTGGTTAGCCAATGAAGCCAGCAAAACATCAGTCCAACACTCGTTATTAGTACAAACAACTCTCACAATCCAACCCTATTTAACTTTTAAATTGTCCAGTTACCAAAGATTTATTTTAACTCGGTTCCGGCTGAATTCTTTTTATCGTTTAGTAAGCTTCCCAAAAACAAACAATTGGACAACAGCACTACCACTTTGCCCATGTGATGATCTTTCCACCCAAGCCACAATCCACACTATCTTATTCTGTAAGTTCTATGTTGAACCCAGAAGGCTTTGGCTGATCCCGATGCTCAAAACCATGGGCCTTCAAAGATGTAGACCTGCACTCCTCTCCCTGCAAGCATTGGATAAGGAGTGTAAAATGAAAGTTATAGCTAAGTTCTTGAAGTTTATCGTACGACATAGGCCAAATTTAGAGTAGATTAGGAACATATTATCCTAGGACTTCTTTCCTTTTATCGTATATGCTTTTTATATTGATTTTAAAGGACTGTTCATGTGTATTTTATGACTTGTTATAGTCCTAAATGAATTTTATTTTTTACTGTTTCATGGATGTTTGTATTACTGAAATTCCTCGGTGTTTCAAAAATATTATCTGTACTTTTATGGTTTTGTACCAATTGAAAACCGAATAAAGACATTTTTGATTTGATTTGATTTGACCCACTTAGACACTCATGAACCCATTACCAGACCCACTCAGAAACTCATGCAACAACTCACAGACCCATTCAGAGACTTCTGCACCCACTCAGACACTATAGCCCCCACTCACAGAACCATCAGATGCTCACACTCTCACTCACAGACCCATGTAGACATTTACACACCCACTCACAGAAACACTCAGATGAACCTAGTGACAGACCCACTCAGACACTTTCACACCTACTGACAGACCCACTCAGACACTCATGAAATATACTAGATGGGATCGGGTGGAGGTACTCTTACTGCATAGGAGCTATATAGTGCTCACTGATGGGCAAGACAAATCCCAGAATTCTTTTGACCACATGTGAGGGTCTGCATGTCCTTTGCGATACTCAGTGAATTTGTGAATTCTGCCCCAAAATTTAAAAAATATACACTCATACACTAACTCACACACTCATGCAGCCATTCAAAGACCCACTCATAAACTCTCACACATTCTTATTGAAACTCTCACACATCTATGCACAGACCCACTCAGACACTCATTCACCCACTCACAGACCTTCTCAGGCACTCATGCACTAAATCACAGACCCAATCAGACACTCATGCACCTACTCGAAGACACACTCAGACACTTATAGTCCCACTCACAGATCCAATCAGGCCCTCTGACACTCACTCACTAACCTACTCAGACACACATGCACCTACTCACAGACCCTCTCAGACAATCAAGCACTAACTCTTAGGCCTACTCAGACACTTATGCACCCACTCACGGACCCACTAAGACACTCATGCACTCACTCACAGACCTACTTGCACACTGATGCACCCACTCACAGACCCACTCAGGCACTCTCACACCAGTCGCAGACCCACTCAGACACTCAGACATTCACTCACAGACCCAGTCGGACATTCTCACAACCACTTACACACTCACTCAGACACTGATACACCCACACACAGACCCACTCAGACACCTACTGAGACATAATTAGTTATCAATTGAATAAATAATATTAGTTAACAACAGATTAATAATACATTAAATGTAAATTACTTATCACCCTTTTCCCTTTAAATCACACAACCTGCACCAAAAATTCAAATAAAAAACAATTGCACAGTTCACATAATCAATTACCAATTAAATAAATAATATTTATTAAAAACACATATTTAATTTATTATATTTAAATTACTTCCCACCTCGTACCCTTATAAATCCAAAACCTGCTGTGGTACTAAAAATTACAAAAATTATTACATTAAATTTCATAAATACTAATAATGTAACAACTAAATTCACAGCATATGCATTTAAAATATATACTAAAATACATCACAATAATTAAAAAATGATATTATAAACAACTATATTTTTTTAAACAATATTAATAATATTGATATTTTAAAACTCAATATTACGTACCATAAAATTTATATTTTTGACAATGATATTCTTGCAGATGGGCGGACTGAGGACGCCACGGAGCGGCAGACTGAGGACACCGCGGAGCAGCAGCAACCTTTGAGGTTCCTCACTAATTTATTTATTTATTTATTTATTTGTCTTATAAAGCGCACTATCACCTTGCAGGCATCCTGGCGCTGGGCTCAAAAAGAAAGGTGGGGGATTCCAAGTCAGGACATTCACTGAAAATATTTGGGAAACAGCCAAGTTTTAATACTTTTCCTAAAAGGAAGAAGCTCCTTGATATGGCTAATCTCCCAAGGGAGCGTGTTCCAAAATTTGGCAGCTGCTACCTCAAAGGATCTACCCCCGGATCTCGCCTTCCTAAACCTAGGCACTCTCACCAATCTGGCCGAAGAGGAGCGGAGTAGCCTAGAAGGGGTGTACCAATCAAATTTAGATTACAGAGGGAAAGGTCCTATCCCATGAAGAGCCTTAAAAACGAGACAGAGGGACTTGAATTGTACCCTCTGTCTCAGGGGGAGCCAGTGAAGTTCCGCGAAAGCGGCTGATGCCGGCTCTTTTCTGGGGAGCCCCAAGACCAAACTCACAGCCGCAGATTGAATTCTTTGGAGCCTATCCAGCAAGAAGCCTGGCGACTCAAGTAGCAGGGCGTTACAATAATCCAGCCTACTAAGTATCGTACATCTTGCCACTTGGGCGCGTGCCTGAGATGGTAGTAGAGGCAGGATCTTACGCAGAGCTTGCAAAATTGCAAAGCAGCAGGACGTCATTTTTGTGACCTGAGTCTCCATGCTAAGATTGTCGTCAAGTATGACCCCCAGATTACGCACAGATTCCACTGGCCTCACTTTGGTCACTGTTTCAGGATGCCAGAAATTCCCTGGAAAAGGACGAGGGATCTTATTCCCAGCACAAAAGAGCACCTCAGTCTTACCAGCGTTAAACTGAAGCGAGTTATTCTGCAGCCAACGTGACGTATCCCGCAAACACTTATGGAACACATCCATCTGTGTTGAGTCCTCTCCCTCAAAAGAGAGGATCAGTTGCGTATCGTCCGCATAATTTATTGTATTGATCCTGTATGATTTTATAAGCGTGATCAAAGGTCTTAGATATAAATTAAAAAGGATAGGACTAATTACCGAGCCCTGTGGCACCCCATGAGGAACAGGGGAAAACACAGACTGAAAAGGGGGCAGGGACACCGCCTGCTGTCTATCCTGCAAGAACGACCGAAGCCACATCAAAGCCATGCCCCTCACCCCAGCATCACTTAGTCGGCTCAACAGAATCTCGTGGTTAACCGTATCAAAGGCGGCAGACATGTCCAGCAGAATCAATACAGCTGCCAGTCCCCTGTCTGCACGCCTTTGAAGCTCATCCATAGCGGTCACCAAGGCCGTTTTGGTCCCATGAGCCGGGTGAAAGCCGAATTGATCATCCTTCAATAAGTGAAGCTGTTCCAGATGTTTCGAAAGTGTAAGGCTAACCATGCGCTCGAGAATTGTAGCGAATCTGGGCTAAAGGAGGGTGCTTTCTGGTGTTTCTAGGCGATCTGCGCGGGTTTCTGCCCGAGGAGGTGGCGAATGGCGGTGAATGGCGGTATGCTGCGATCTGCCGGCGGCGGTCTGCGGCTGGGGATCAAAGAAGTGTGATACCTTTCTACTAAAGCTGAACTAAAGCGGCACTGCTACTTTCTTGCCTGGCTTACCCGGAGTAGAACGCAGAGAGGAGTGCATTGTGTATCATCGGCTGCTGAGCTTTGACTTTGACTCGGGTCCATTCAGCTTTGCCGAGGGCTGGACACGGAGGAAGGAGGCTGCCTCAGGGGACACGGGGGAGACCCCTGGTGCCTGTGGACTCTGGAGGCTGCGTGGAGGTTCGTGGCTTGCGGGTGTGCGCTCGCTCACCTGTTATCATTCTGAGTGCTTTGAAGCTTACTTCATACCCGGAGGGGGATCGTGAGGAGTGCCCCGTCTATAACCAGTTGTTTCTGGTGACTGATGCAGCGGCTGTTCCTGCCTCCCCTTCGGTCTGCCCGGTATACATTCCCCGGGTGGGCTAACGGCTCGGTGCTGGGCTGGGCTGGTCTTCGGCCCCGGCCATTTTGGGTATTGGCGCCCGCTGCAGTGGGCTTAATGCGGCCCCCCCAGATACAGATGGCTCCTAAAAATGTCCCCAGAGCAACGCGTGCAAACAAAAATGCTATTGTGGAGGTGGCTACAATGATGATGGTGATGACGGCTGCTCCCCCTCTGGTCAATAAAACAGCACGGATTCCCTTGCCTCCCTCACAAACGGTGGCCACAACGAATGTGTCGACCTTACCCCCAGGGGGGCACCCTCCGGTAAGCAACTGCTTCGGCCACCTGTGCTTGTTGTTTTGGGTACTCCCATTCCTAATAAAGAACCCCTAATTTTGACAAGGGAGGGGAGGGAACTGAAGAAGTTATATTGACTAACATAATGGCAACGGTAGAGGTCGAAGATAATAATACTGTGACGCACATTGAATCAGTTACTTTCCCGGTCTGCACTAGGGATTCGGGTTCAAGCAGCAGTTACAAAATCACTCAGACAGCCGAGCCAGCCGAGCCAGGGCTACCTGAACTTTGTACCTCTGAGAAGGTTAAAACTCAAGCTATTGTTTTACAGGAAGGGCCCAGGACCGAGACTACTTTCCCGGGGCTTCTAAACTCAGTTGATGACAGTACTCTGCTCTTGGACCCGGATCAATCCGAAAGGTGTGTCTCTTCCATCATGGGGGTGTAAGATAATCCACCAACTTCAATTAGTGTGGCAGCGGATATAAGTAACGACTGTCGCAAATAGCGGGAGATGAAGAGGTGAGTGAAGATGGTTCTAACAAGGAATACGAGGAATACGAGGATCTAGCGGATACTGGTTCCCCGCTGGATACCGCTAAATGTGTGCTTGACAGAAGAGATAAAGCGAAATTAAAGGCGAAAATCAAGAATAAGAATAAGAAAGGGAAAGCTCTTGGCATAGTAAATGCACCATCTTTACTCGCTGCCCCTCCCACCAGGAAAATCCTTCTTGTGGAAAAAAGCCCCCTTAGGAAATGGATACAGGCTAAGGGGTTGGTGAAAAATATGACTTTACGACTTTCTGGTATCAGTTCGTCAGATTATGACCCTACTCGAGATTCCTCGGCCTCACCAGACGACTCTTCCTTCATTAATAGTATATCACACCCGCCTTCTGCAAATATTATAACTTCAGTATTACCTCCTGAATTTGTTTCTGTTCCCATTCGTCCCATATCGATCTCCTCCACTGATATGGCACCTTCAAATAAAGCACCTCCAGACGGTATAAATTTTGCCTTCCGTGCCACTTCATCAACCCCCTCTGCCTCATCAGCTCCCGTGACACTTGACCCCCCGACCACTGTCCCAGGGCTAGCTATCCCCGAAGAACAAGAGTCTGCTAGCTCATCTCTTGATATCATCCTGCAAACTCTTTCTAGTCACCGACAGGAAGCATAAGAACACTTTTTGCAGTTGCGAGATGATAATAGCAAACTGCAGAATTCCCTCAAGAGATTACTCTCAAGATGGAGGGGTTTTCACTGGAAATGGAGGAATTACAACACCAGGTGGTCAATATCGAAGAAGGGTCTGCTCGTACAGAAGCTGCTGTGAGCCTACATGACGCCCAGATTACATCTCTGCAGCTAAAAGTTGAAGATTTAGAAAATCGCCAAAGACGTTTAAATCTGAGACTCTTTGGTGTTCCTGGGGGGACGGAGGGAGCCGATCCTAGGGCATTTGTTGTCAAGTTATTCCAGAAAGTATTTCCCGACTTAGCTGACTGGGACTCCCAACTTCAGAGAGTACATAGGTTATCACTGGTCCAGAGGAACAAGAATAGCAAATGTCCCCGTCCTTTTCTGATTTATTTTGGTATTCTTTTATTGAGACAGGCTGTTTCTTTAAAAGCAAGGCCAAATACCCCTGTCATAATTGAAAAGTTGTCTTTCTTTGTCCGATCTGACCTTAGCAAGGCCATCATGGTTAGGCAATGGCAGCTTCGTAAGCTTATTGATCCGTTTAAATCTCTTGGCGGGCAGGTGTTTCTGCAAGAGCCTGCCCGCCTAAAAGGTATTATTGGCGGTCATACTTACTTTTTTACTGATGAAAAGGAGGCAGAGAGGATACTTTCCACATTCGCTTAATTTAGAGAAAGGGAATGTTTAGATTTTCTACTCATTATCATTTTCATTTTTATGTACCTGTACTTTACTTACTTTTTTACTTCATCATGATGCTTTCCTTCCCTTTCTTCTTCTTCATTTTCCATTTCTGGGTGGAGTGGTAGGGTGAGCCTCATGCTGCTCCCAAAGGTAGCTGCCAATTCAGTGGCAGCAGCACATTGAGGGGTGGGGAGGGGGGTTTCCTTTGAAAAAAGCAACCCAAGAAGGAGATCTGTTGTAAATGGTCAGGAGAGGTTTATCTGTTTTATTTTTGCAGAATGATAAGAGTTATTTGAATTTCTTTAAATGTTACGCCTGAGATGTTTGGCCTGGAATGTTGCAGCTCTCAATAATATGAATAAAAGACGTTTGGTTCGAGAAGAATTAGCACTATATGATCCACATTTTGTTTTTTTATCCGAGACCCATATTGCTTACAAGGATAGAAAGCTATTGGGACAACTCGGCTATGAGGTTATGATATGTTCATCTTTTAATGCCTCAGTTAGGGGGGTTGCCATCCTTAAAGATAGACGCTTCAGAGCAGAAATCTCTAAAACTGTCTGTGATAAAAGTGGACGATGGGCTATTGTTCAGTTATTAATTGAAAATTGTAAATTTATTTTTTGTGTTGTCTATGGCCCAAACTCTGATGACTCCTCTGTTTTTGACCAATTGAACATGGAACTTTTGGAGTGGGAGGGAGAACTTGTCATCATGGGTGATTTTAATTGTTTAATGGATTACCAACTAGACACCACCAGGCGTAGCGCTTTCCAACGGATGTGCAGATCCCGTGCCTCCATTCTAGAGATTGGACGTATTCATAATATCAAAGATGTTTGGCGCAGTATTCATCCAAATGTGGCAGGCTATACTTACTACTCTGCTCCGCATAAACTCTGTTCCCACATCGACATGGCTTGGGCTTCTGCCAATGTTGTGAATACTAGCTCTATTGAGCTATGCCCCAGAGTCAACTCTGATCACAATCCTATCTTGCTCCTGTTTAACAGCTCAAATTCACACCTGCCCCAGGCTGTTTTCTTTTCCCAGGCATTTATTTACAAACACAGCTTTCATTTCCCAGCTTAAATTACACATTAAAGATTTTATCAAAATTAATCTCAATTCCACTTCATGTATTGTTGTTTGGGATGGTTGTAAAGCTAGTATTCGGGGTTTTAGACAGAACTCTGAGAATCGTAAAACGAATAAAACTCTGATTAATAATATTCTTTCGCTTGAACTTTTGCTGGCCGAAGGTCTGCGCCTATGTTCTTCTAATGTGGTGGAATTGGGATTAAAACTAGGACACTTAAAATCTACATTAAAAACAACATCTAGGGTAAAAAGTAGCGCAAAACTACACAAATTTCATATCTCTCAATATGAGAGCGGAGACAAAATCGGGAAAATTCTGGCCTATGAAGTAGCTGATGAGAGAGCCAATACCCTGATTAAAACTTTAAGGGGCCCTAATAATATTATACTTAATCAACCGCTACAGATATTAGAACAGTTCGCAGAGTTTTATAGGAAACTATACACCTCAGATAACCATCCCACCTCGGCTCATATTAAGGACTATGTGGATTGTAACACTATAGAAAAGCAAGATCTTCTTGGGCTTGATCAGCTGTCCGAACACATTAGTTTGGTAGAGATCCGGAAAGCAATTTTCTCCCTACCTTCTGGAAAAGCGGCCGGGGAAGACACTCTACCTTTAGAGGTCTATAAAATTTGTATCGAGGAGCTATTACCTCTCCTTTATTTACTCATTTATTCTACGGCGATAATGGGAAGGCACCGAGTTCTTGGAATATCGTTAAATTGTTGTTTTTTTTAAAAA
This sequence comes from Lissotriton helveticus, assembly GCF_964261635.1. Lineage (NCBI taxonomy): Eukaryota > Metazoa > Chordata > Amphibia > Caudata > Salamandridae > Lissotriton > Lissotriton helveticus. Next base: position 849,502,386 of record NC_136070.1, read on the forward strand.
AGGCAAACCGGTTGACGAATGCGGGTCATATCGACCCATCTCGCTTTTGAACACAGATGCTAAGGTATTTGCCAAAGTTCTGGCCACACGTCTAGCCCCATTTATACCTAAAATAGTTAACCCGCAGCAGCATGGGTTTGTAATAGGCAGGGACACTATAGCCCATATTAGCATTGCCATAACTGCTTTTGACATAGCAGAGACGGTTTCCTCCCCACTCGGTATGATTTTATTGGATGCCGAAAAGGCTTTTGACCGAGTGGGGTGGGACTATCTCTGGTCAGTAATGACCACCTTTGGCTTTGGGGGTCAATTCTTAAGGTGGATACAATCTTTATACGATAACCCTACAGCGAGAATAAGCTACGCTGGCTTGACGTTGGCCATTTTTTCCATTTCTCGGGGCACCTGTCAGGGGTGTCCTTTATCACCCCTGCTGTTTGCCCTTTCAATGGAACCATTTCTTTATGCTTTGCAATCACAATCCTGCATTATTCCTTTTAATTCGGGCCTTCACTCATTCAAAATAACGGCATATGCCGATGATATTGCCATTTACTCCACTGACGCTGCAAAGGCTTTGCATGGAATATCCGCTGATGCTAGTAGATTTGAAAATGTCTCCGGATAAAAATTAAACTTAAATAAAACTCAAATAATTGTTAATTATAAACCATCGATTGCAATACCTGGGCTATGTAAGACTGCTACCTATTTGGGGGTTAGAATCTCATTAAAAATCAGAGATATAGTCACAATCAACTATGACGCTTTAGTTAAAGAAACTGTTCTGTCACTAAAAAAATGGCATAAGCTTCCCTTAAATATTATCGGCAGGATCAATTTAATTAAAATGAAAATACTCCCTAAATTTCTTTATTTATTTAGGTCCATTCCCTTATCCCTTATCAATCTTTTTTTTTTTAAATTGGATGGAATATTTAGCAGCTTCATTTGGGGATACTGTAAAGCTCGTCGGTCCATGGTGTTACTCAAAGGTTCATCAGATCATGGTGGGCTTAACTGTCCTGATTTTAAATTATACTTCTGGGCGACCTTTCTTGGTCGCTTACGGTGTTTACTTAATACAGACAACAAACTTTTTAAAATATTTTTATGCTTAGTTCTGACTCTAATATGTTTTTGTTAAGAGTCAATGATCACAATTACTTTAAAAGGGTTAAATACAAGACCGCCAGGGATACTGTTAAGATTTGGTTTAATATTCTCGCTTATTGCAAAACTTCTTTTTTTTCACCCAAAACTTCCGCTATGGGGCAACCCCGGGCTCCCTGGGATTTTTAGTGATGGCACGGCAAATATCTGGCTTGCTCATGGTATAAAGACACTTGGGGACTTATACGGTATTCACGGCTTTTTGAGTTTTGAGACACTAAAAATCCTATATAAAGTCACAGATTCAATGAGGTTCAAATATATGCAAATCTATGATTTTCTGATTCGCAAGATGAAAATACGTGAAATACTGGATTCTGACATTTGGGATTGCTTTTACTCACTTAAGAATGAATCTATAATCAGTAAAGGCTATAAGTGTCTCAATACTTATAAAATCAATGACTGTCCCAAACTAGCAGAAAAATGGAGTACTAAGTTGGGGCTCAATATAACTCCTACTATGATTACTTCATCCTTTCGTAATATCAACAACTTAGTTCAATCCTCAAGTTTAAGGCTTCAACAATTTAAAACAACTTGTATGCTCTATCATACACCCAATAGGATTTCAAACTGGGCGACGAACAATACGTTTAGTGATCGAACTAAATGTCCTAAGTGCAGTCTTTTCGCTGCTGATCTGGAACATATGCTGTTTTCCTGCCCTATTCTATCCGAGTTCTGGTCTGCTGTAGATAAGATAATGAAGTTAAAAATGCCCTGTTTTCCTTCTCTCACTGCATCCTCTGTATTACTTGATATACACTCCATCACTATCCCACAGCAAGCAGTGGTTACCATTGCATTATCATGCGCTAAATTAGTTGTTGCTCGTGCCTGGATTGCCCCTAACCCCCCACATATAATGGAATGGTGGTTTCTGGTAAGCGAGATTTATACCATGGAGCATGCCTTGGCCAAGTTAAAAGGTACCCGTTCGTCATTGAAATTTGACAACATTTGGGGTTCTTTTATTATCTGAATGGTGTCCATATTTTTCCTTCTTTTTTTCTTTTTTTCCTCCCTTTTTTTTTCTTTTTGTAAGACTTTTGTACATATATTGGTGTAATGCCTGCAACATTGTAGTACTTTTTCTGTTGCCCTCTATACTACGAATGGTATTGAATCGTATTGTAACTGTTTTCATCGTCATTCTGCTTTTTTTTTCTTTATGCCATTGATTGCTTTGTTTGGTGAATTTGTATCTCTTTCTCGTGTTGAAAATAAAAAATAATAATAATTAAAAAAAGATATTCTTGCAGATGATATCTCCATATCACAACATTTTGGAGATGATCTTTTGGTATGACGATATTTTAATTTCAAATTATGTCTGAACACTCCCAGAGGCCCACTCAGATATTCAAGCCCGTACTCACAGACCCATTCATACACCTACTAACAGACCACTCAGACACTCAAGCACCCAATACCACACCTATTCGGACACTATAGCACCCACTCATAGACTTACTTAGAAGCATGCACTGATTCACAGACCAACTCACTCATATACTGACTCACAGACCCACTCAAGCACTCAAGCACCTACTCACAAATCTTCTCAGACCCTCATGCACCTACTCACAAACCCCTCAGAGACTTACGCATCCACTAACAGAAACATTCAAACACTCACACACCTTAATGACAAACCCACTCTGAAACATTCACACCCACTGACAGACCCACTCAGATACTCACACTGTCACTTGTAGACCCACTCACAGACCAACTCAGACATTTATGGACCCACTCACAGATCCCCTCAGACATGTATTCACCCACTCACAGACCCACTCAGACAGTCACCCACTCACTCACACACCTACTCAGACACTAACACATCCACTCACAGACCCACTCTGCCATTCTCACAGCTACTCAGAGACCCACTCACTCATGCACTGACTCGCAGATGCACTGAGACACTCATGTCCCCAATGACAGAAATTCTTGGATAATCACATACCCACTCACAAACCCTCTCAGACACTCATGCACCCACTCACAGACCTCTCAGACACTTACATACCCACTCACAGAAACACTAAGACAGTGACACACCTAATGACAAACCCACTCAGACACTTTCACACCAACTGACAGACTCACTCAGACACTCAGCAGTCACTCAGAGACCAACTCAGATACCCATTCACAGACCCACTCAGACATTTATGGACCCACTCACAGACCCACTCTGAACTTATACACCCATTCACAGACATTTATTGCCCTTACACACAGACCAACTCAGGCAGTCACACACCCATTCACACACCCACTCAGACACTTACACACCCATTCACAGACCCACTCTGACATTCACACACCCACTCACAGACACACACGCTCATGCACTGTCTCACAGACACACTGAGGCACTTATCACACCCAGTGGCAGACCAACTCAGACACTCATGTACCACCTCACTCGTCTACTCAGTCACACATCTACTCACCCACCCACTCAGACACTGATGCACCAACTCACAGACCCACTCAGATACTCATGCACCCACTCACAGACCCACTCAGACACTTATGCAACCACTCACAGACCCACTTAAGCACTCAAACCCAATCACACCCCCGCTCAGACTCTCTCACACCCACTCACAGACCACTCAAACATTCACACACCCACTTGCAGACCCACTCACTCATGCACTGACTCAAGGATGCACTGAGACACTCATGCACCCAATCCATATCCACTCAGACACACACCCACTCACAGACCCACACAGACACTCATGCATCTACTCACAGACCCACGTAGACACTCAACCTAGTCACAGACATTTATGAGTGTGTAAATGGGTATGTGAGAGGTTTTCTGTGTCTTTGAGGTGTATGAGTGCATGTGTGAGGCTGTGAGTTGGATGCATGAGTGGATGTATCAGGGAATACATGGGTGTGTGAGTGGCTGTATGGATATGTAAATGGCTGTGTGATTATCTATATGAGTATGTGAGTGGAGTTCTGGATCTCTGAGTGGGTGTGTAAAAAATAACAAAACAAGAGGCCACTTACTTTTTTGACCTGGCCATCTGTGCTATGTCAATTGCTGGCACTGACCAGCATCAGCATCACTCCTCTTCTACCCAGCAGTGGCTTTGCACCATGTATCAAAACCATGCACAACTAATCTGCACACAGTCAAGCACCCTCTCTGAGCACTGCTGATATTTGTCCTTGCTGCATCACCAACTATCCAGCCTACACACCAAGAGTAATAATATTTATTATTCTCTTTTTTTCTTTTTTTTGTCCTCATCTCACCTTTAAGCACTGTGCAGAGTGTTACAGCTGTTTTTATTGGACATGGACTCCCTCCGGCCAACTGCGGGTGCTTAGGTCCCACGACCAACTCCTTGTGCTGGAGTTTTAAGGTGTAATCATAGGACTATGGGCCTTTGCTTTTCAGTTTCAACACAGTCTCAGTTCTTTGCCCATGGTGATAAAAGGGTGCCAGAGGCTATTAGAGGCGTTGCCAACACTGGCCACATCTAGGCGAGCCATCGCAAAAGCAGAGTTCAGCCATTCCTCCGGTCTTGGGGGGTTGGGGTCTTTCCATTTCAGGCAGATTTCTCTACGAGCCAGTAGAATCAAGCACAGTAAAAGGCCTCTGTCCCCTACTGCTAGATCCTTTGTTGATAAGCAACCATCAGCAAAAAAAACTAGGATCTCATTGACTGCGATATAGGTGCCAAAAGTCCTGCGGAGGTAACTTCCAACCCCTTCCCAGAATGTTACCAGCTTTGCACCACCAAAAAAAACATGTATATCATTTGCTTTAGGGGCCATGCATCTATAACATTTCGGCTCCGGGATCGGAGCGAATTTTGCTATTTTAGCTGGAGTATAATAGATACGGTTAGTTAAGAAGAAATGTTTTTCTTTAGGCTGGAGGATCTGGTGTATTTATATAAAACTTTTAAGGAGGGTTCTAATAATTCCTCTAATATTGATTCAAAAGGAGATTGTCTCCACACCAAGGCCTGAGATGGAATATCCTTATCGTCTGCATCAACCAATTTCTTGTACCAGAACGATACCTCACTCTTAATGCAATTTTCTGACATGAAGAGGTGCTCAGTTTCCCAGTCTCCCATTATACCCCCGCTCTCTGCCTCGAACCAAGATTTCAGTTGTAAAAACTTAAATTTGGAAAACCCAGGGCCTATCCTAGCTTCCAATACTTCCCACGGATGTACCCCATTGATGTCCCCCAGATCCGACCAAATGGAAATTCCTGCCTCCCTGATAGGGGCAGCCAACCCGCCTTTAAGGCAAAACTGAGTCCCTGGGGAATCCCAGATGGGAGCGTGGACAGAATAGTACCCTATCCTGCACTTTGTCCTTACTTTGCACCAAGTTTCTAGTGCATTCTTCAAGATCTTCAGGCGCACCTTTTTGAAAAATGTTGGTGCCCCAAATTTATAGAGAAACCCTTCTGTTCTGCCCCCTTCGATATTACTCGTCTGTTGGCTGAGAAGAATCCCCCAAGAAGAAGTTGTAGGTTTCGCTAGAAGCATCATGATGGCTTCAAATTGAAATGCCACCAGGTACCAACTAATATCAGGAAGGGCTAACCCGCCTTTAAGCAGCCTCCGCCTCAATTTCTTCCAGGACAGTCTCACTCCCTCATCTCCATAAATAAAGCTCCCGATCTTACCCTGTATTTTAGAGATGTCATGTTGAGGGAACTTCAAAGGGACAGCGTTAAAAAAGTAAGTTAATTTGGGGAGGACAGTCATTTTGACCAAATTCACCTTACCAAAAATGGTCAAAGGGAGATTTTTCCACCTTACAAACAGACGATCCAATTCATTTATTACCCTTTTCAAATTCAAGGGGGTAATTCTATCCAGATCGCTTACTATTGTGACACCTAGGTATTTAAACTCTTTGCTGGTCTGCCCCGCCCAGTGTGTTATAGTCCAGCACATTACCTCTGTCTTGGAGGAGTTGGCTAGGTATCCGGAAATTAACCCAAATTCCCCCAGGAGGGCCTCCACCCTTGGCATTGTTACCTCCGGATCGCTGGTATAAAGAATAATATCATCCGCATATAGTGCTATCTTAGATGCATACTGCTGAGATCTAAAGGGCTGAATCTGATCGTCTAGCTTTATAGCCTGAGCTAGCGGCTCTATACAAAAGTCAAACAGGAGGGGAGAGATGGGACACCCCTGCCTGGTTCCCCTTTGATCTCAAAGCTAGAAGTAAGCGTCCCATTTACCAACATTGTCTAAGCATGTTGACAAATACAGGTCCGAAGCCCTTGGCCTCCAAAACTTCCCATAAGTAAGATCAACAGACCCTGTCAAACGCTTTGGCGGCATCGAGAGCAACTACCGCCAAGGGTTCAGATCTTACTGTGGCCAGATCGATATTGCCAATAAGGAGCTGTGTCTGTTCCTCAATAAAATGCCCACTAATGAATCCCTTTTGATCGGAGCTGACCAGCCCCGGGGCCAGTTTGGCCAGTTTGGCCAGTCTCCCTGCCAAGATACCCATAAAGGTTTTATAATCGGAATTTAGCAGGGAGATTGGTCGATAGGAATCAGTCCTCAAAGGATCCTTTCCAGGCTTAAGTATTAAAACGGTAGTTGCCTCGCACCAAGAGCGTGGTATAACTCCCAAAGGACTATAGATCAATTGAAACAGGGAGCCCAATGTTGGTGCTATCTCGTCCTCCAAAAGTTTATATATTTCATTTGGGAGGGTGTCCAGGCCTGATGCTTTCTTATTTTTTTATGATTTTATTTGCATTTTAATTTCCTCCAACGAGATCGGGGAGTCCATAAGGTCTCTACCCTCCTGCGTTAGAGATGATAGGGATTTAGATGTGTGAAGAAAGCTTTTTGCATTGGATTTAGAACTCAGCCTGGTCTGAATTTGAGTTCTTGAGGGTTTCAAATCCTCTTCATAAAGATCTATAAAGAGAGAGAGAAGACAGTTCTTTATGTACTCTATGTCTGTCGATTTATCTCCCCTATCATTGATAACTAGCTCGCTTATATAATTTTTAGTGCGCTCTGTTCTGGCCTTCCAAGCTAGCAAGGCAACAGCCTTCTCCCCATATTCAAAGTTCTCCATGTTTTTATTTAACCATTGGGCCCTACATTTCTCATCAAGCTTGCCTCTGTATTCTGACCTGGCTTTTGCAAGATCCTCCTGTATTTTACCAACTCTTTTGGATGGACCACTCCCGAACAAGAGAAGATCTGCTTCTAGTGTCTTAATTCTGTCTTCTCTTAATTTTAACTCACAGGATTCAATTTTATTTTTAGAGGATATAAGGCCGTGTAGCCTACCTCTAAGACTGGCCTTAAAGGCGTCCCATACAACCCCTATTGATGTTGAACCGATGTTAAACTCAAAGAACTCCAAAGAGGAGACTTTGATGGCCAAGATTATTTCAGGATCCGATAAAATTCTCCTGTTAAGAGTCCATCTCGACTCAGCTACCTTCATTGATCTTTTGTATGAAAATAAAATAGGGGCATGATCTGAGAGGTGACTAGCAAGAATGGAAATAGCCATGGTTCCAGGCAAAAAATCTCTACTCATGAGTATGTAGTCGATCCTTGAAACGTGATGATGTCTTTTACTATAAAACGTGAATCCAGCAGCCTCTCCCTTCAACTCTCTCCAGACATCTACCAATCCCATGTCATTGATCAAATTTTTCATTACGCGTCGTACATGGGGTGCCCCTATGTAATGACACTGATTTGACCTGTCTTTGTTAGGGTTAAGGAGGACATTGAAATGCCCCCTATTATTATAGGGAGATTTTCCAAAATTAACTTGGAACCAAGTTTCGAAATATATGTAGAATCAGCCACATTAGTTCCATAAAAGGACACACAAACCAACTCCATGCCTTCCAAAGCCAGATGCGCGATGACCCACCACCCGGTTTGGTGTGTCTGGAAAGATTTCATTGAACACACTGACCCCCGTTTTATTAAAATTGCAACACCACGGGTATTTGTTGTTTGACCAGACACACAAAAGCTCTCGACCCAGAAGAAGTTTTTAAACAGATTTCCAGCTTCATCAGCGGTCAGGTGTGTCTCTTGGAGAATACATATCTGTGCCTCAGAGAGTTCTAAATAATACATTACCAATCGCTGTCTTCTGGGGCACCTCATTCCATTAATGTTCCAGGAGACAAAGCTTCTCTTCCTACCCCGAGTCTCTACTCCCACCATATCTTCTGAGTTCTTTGCCCAAAAGCCAACGGCCCATTAACCAAAATCCTAACGTGAGATGAGTATTTTTCCATTTTTTTCCCTCTGCTACCCCCCACGTGCCCCCCACCCCAGCACCCCATCCACCTGTGCCCCCTTGCTCCCTTGAGGAACCCTCCCTTCCAGATAGGCTAAGCCTATTTAGTCCCGCTCACCTCAACCTCAAAATAAACTTACTTCAGAAAAAGAAGTGTATAAACAACATTAGCTACCGCTGTAAGGAACAATTCCTGTTTTCCTTAATATTTTCATGGCCTCATTGTAACACAATACCTCTATCAGTTCCCAGACTTCCCTCTTCTACTTTCTTTTATTTCTGTTATGAAATTATCAACCTCTTCAGTGGTACGGAACTGGTGCATTTTATTATTAAACATGGCCCGTATTTGGGCTGGGAACTTCAGTTGGGCCTTAACCCCTAGTCCCTTTAATTCTTCTAGTCTGCTCCCTAGCTCGCATTGCCTAGTTGCTGTAGTGTGAGATATGTCAGATCTTATATGGAAAATAATGGGTTCTTGCCCAGTTAGAGAAAAAGAGATAGAGCCTGCCTTAAGACCTGCAGACAGTATTTGTTCTTTGACTGTATAGGAGAGAAAGTTAACCAGAATCTTCCGGGGTTTAAGTCGACCTTGTTTCCTCTTAAATGGGTCCCGATGGACCCTTTGAATCTCTTGAGAAAGATTTATTTCTGAAGAGTCTTTTAATACAGTTACCTGTAGCAGTGAGATTATGAACCCCTTCAAATCAGTCCCTTCGATGGTCTCCGGAACATTTAAAAATCTCAAGTTGTTCTTCCTGGAGTGATTTTCCAGTCTTTCCAACTCCTCCTGCAATGTTTTATTCTGAGCTGCCAGTTTTGCCATTCCTGACGTGGCAGAACTTAATGCTTTCTTAATGACAGGAATCTCTGCCTCAATTTTGTCTGTTCTTACTATAACCTCCTCCAACCTCTGGGCCAACACCTCACAAGATGATTTAATCGCCGTTTGGTTGGCTTCAGAGACAGACAATCTGCTTTCAAGCTCAGCTTGGTTTGTCTCTGAAATCTTGAAGCCGGTTATCATTTCCTTCTTCATTGCCATTAGAATATCAGATAGGGAGTGTGATACCCTTATGTTGCCCCCTGAGGTTCCAAAGTTTCCCAGGTCTACTTCTGCTTCCCCACACTCACGGTCTAGTTCAAGCTCGGGATCAGGATCAGGATCGGGGTCGGTAATGCCATTCGCACCTGTTATACCCTGATTTAAAACCTCACAGAAATTTCCTTGTGCATCCTGAAGATCCGAGGGGAGTGTACACTGATCCTGAACTTCCAGCGCCTTGAATCTATTGGACAAAAGCACCTCTGAATGTGGCTGTAATTCAGAGAAAGTCGACAGTGAATCTATCTGGCTCGTAACATTCATAACGTTGGGTTGCTTAACCCCCCTCTGTTTACATTTCTGAAAAGGAGTCAGCAGGGGTGTTGAGTCCTTGTCAGCATCTGATGTTTTGGGTTTGGCCTTAGTTTTAATTTTAACAGCCCCTTTTTTCTGCTCTTTTTGGGTGTTTGTATCGGCCATTTTGCTTGGGCTAACTGTGGAGGACATTATTTTTTGGTACGTTTTCAGTCCATTGACCTTATTTCTCCTTCATTTATAACGTTTTGGCTCTTCCGCTGACCCCTAATGCTGGTTTCAACAATAGGGGGGGATTTTCTTGGGGTCACTATGGGTAGAGTTATATCTAAGTTAGGGGCTAAGAGCGCTGCTTGTAAAGGGAATGTACGTCCTCTGCCCTCCACCACTGACGCTAGTCCCTCGTTGCTCCCTTTTTCTCCTCCATATACTGCGAGGTTCTACCAAAAAAGCAACCTGTCACACAGTGCCCATGCAGCGAGAAAACCATTCCCTTAGACTGCCCTCCACAGAGAAAACCAAGAGTCACCCCCAGCTGGCCGACCCCCTCCACATCCGGTACCTCTTTCGCTCTTTAACTCGTTCTTCGGCTGAGAGGAAAAACCTCCAGTCTCAGCGGCAGCACTATTGGTGACCTTACCGAGGCTGATACGGTGCTCCTGACTCCGATATTGCCTGTTCCGAGCCGAAAGCAGAAGCATGCAGCGTCTCTGCGTTTCCGAAGCCGAGCTGCCTTCTCCCACCTCCAGTCACTCACTGTGTCATCCGCCGAGCCCGCCAAACCCACTGAATCAGCCGCACTTACAGCAGGACTAGCTGAGCCTTGCAGCATCGAGAGAAGACCCTCACAGTCACGAAGTTACAGGAAAAGTATTCTGCCAAAAATCAACTCGTCATCCATTGTCTCTGCACTAAGAGGTGAGCGCAACTGCGGCCGTTTAGCTGGCGGCCACCAAGTTCCTCCGCCCAATATTTATTATTCTCAATCGTATGAGTGGTTTGCAATATAGAAATCCATATGAATACTCTGCATGTTCACAACAAAGCAACACGTTACCCCTTTACTTAAACTCAATTCTTTGCTTTGACTTAAACTGTCACTCAAACTGTAGCACACTTTTGGTAGTGGTATATCACTCACATGTACACTGAAACCATGCACATGCCACACATACCCAATCTAAAAACTTAGCAACTATACAGCCACTCACATACCCATTTATACTCACCAATAAAGACACTTACACAGTCATTCACACACCCACAAGACCAATACAGACCAAACACCTCCACCCATTAAGCTAATCACACACCCACTCACATACTCATATAGTCACTACCACCCACCTTCAAACACATAACAGCCATTCACATACACATTGTTTAAGGTTACAGGTTGCACTTACAAAAATACAATTAAAAAGAACCTTATAAAGTCATTGGAAAAAAACATAGGTTATGGAGACATTATAGTTAGGAAATAACATTAAAATCCATAGAAATTCACTGGAAAACAGCAAAGGTTACAGGGACGTTATAGTTAGGGAATAAGATTAAAGAACCATGGAAATTCACTGAATAAACCAAGGTTACAGGGAGGTCGTTATAGTTAGGAAATAGAATTGCAAAAAACAAAGGCTACAGGGCTGTTATAGTTAGGTTCAGAATTTTCTTGTACAATACCATTGAAATTCATCAGTTATAGCTACCTGAGCTAACTATAACTTACGCCCCCGCAATGCACTGCTGATGACCTCACATACTACATCATCAATACATGGTCAGTGACATTACTGATGACAACACCGATGACATCTCAAATGAAAGAAAAACACTAAAGGAGGAAGTGAAGGAGGGAGGGAAAGACAGGAAATCGGTGACGAATTGCAAAAGCATTATTGATATAGAACCTGCAAGTGTTAAATGAAGGAGCTATGTTTGCATGGCGGTGAAGGAAAGTGGCATGAGTTGGATTCAAACTATGCAGCATTGATATTAGGCAATCCTGCCAAATGTCAGGCTGGCTGTGGGCTTTTGAGAAAAACTTTGGGCACCAGCACCTATTATTTTACAAATTAATCACTGGCAAAAGGTGACAACATTCATTTTTGGAGCGCAGATAAAGAAAATACACCTCCGTCCTCATGGTGGCCAAACCACTGTGCAAAATGTGCCTCTTGACAGTTATTTGAGTCAAGACAGTAATTAAACATGTTCATCTCTGTGCAAACTTTCAATAACTTATTTTGCGCAGCTTTGGAACTTCACGGGTATCCCTGCCCTGTAAATTTAGCTTCTTCAAAGTGCAAAAACGTAGACTCTTGGCGGAAGCTGATGTGCCTCTACTTTAATGGTTCTCCGCAAAAGAACCGTTAATAAGGCAAGGAAAAAACTCTCTTTCTGCATTCTGAAATGAACTTTGTCAAAACTGTCTCACTTGCTAGATTGGGTCTGTCGTAGGAGCATGCAGCTGAATGCTAGCAATTTAAGGAATCGGTGAAGCTGGATGTGCAGGAAAAATAGATCTGCATTGAGCTTGCGAGGCAATTTAATCTGTGTGGGAAAAAGCATCCATTTACATGACACACTGCATATGGGTTTTACATTCATTTATTGTACAAGCGTTGCATATATTCAGTCTTTCTGTTTTCTTCCTCCATATATAAATTACAACGGATCTAGTGTCACCATATACAATTTGCATCTAGTAACTCTCCCATAACAGTCTACTTTCCCAATAAATCTTAGCACACACTATGCTACTTGAGGGGAATGTACAATGCTTAGAGTGTAGGAGAATAATTGCTGGGCAAAACATTTGGTCAAAAGCCTGTGGCTAGTGCTACCAAATGTAGGGGGCATATTGAATGCCTGGCTGTTTAGTCTTTATTCCTCTTCATGTTTATCATCTTCCACCACACACTCCATGCCTCCCTTTATCGCACTCTTGTAGGTTCTTTTTCATACCTTGTTATACCTGATTTCACTCTTTCTTTCTCTTCCTGCTTCTCCCCTTTTTTCTGACTTTTTGCTCTTGCTCTGGGTCAAAGTCTGATGATGAAAAATAATCCAAGTCCCCAACAACGAGTGCCAGTGACTCCCACTTGCCACCACCAGCTCAAATTATGCACTGGGAATATATATATATTATCAATTACTGTGAAGATTTGCTTCTTTTCAATTTGGAATCCAGAAGGACAGACTTTGACATTAATATGTGTGTGTCAACATATCAGTAATACACTGTAGAAGTAGGTATTATTATTATTGTTTCTATTACTATTATCATCACCATCATCATCTTCATTGTCACATTTTTTAATAAAATTACACTTTATGAAGTGATAGGCTAAGACTGAATGAGATTAGGTTTTGTAGTACCAATACCCACTATTGTTTTTAGTAGGTTTTAGTGGAAAAACATTTTAATGTAGGACATTAAATGGTTATGAGTGCCTTCATGGTGTAAGGAATTTAAGCCATAAAGAGGTGCTCTTGGCAGATCAATTAGATATTTTTACCTTCTTTATTTTACAGTTCCATTATTTGGACTGTTTGCCATGATGTGTACATCTAGACCTCTCCCTCTGAATCTCTCAAGTTTCTTTATTTTTTCATTCTAGACTCCTTTTATCCATACCCCCTTATTGCTTTTATTTGTTTTTTTAGTAGCTTTCATTAATAACAGGCCCAAAACCGAGGGATTGCATGTATAGGCTGCTGAAAAGCAGTCATATAGATACATTACAAAGATTAATACTCATCTGCAAGTTCAGGAAAGAGAATAATCTTTTGCAATTACACTAGTACACTAAAACGATTATAGGTTTCAATAATGTTGCTGAAAAATTCACATCTCCCCATGGTGTTTGGTCATTTCATTACTCGTGTTACCTGTTAGACCCTTTTTTCACTTTGTTTTTATTGCAGAACTGTGCTGTCCTCTGTGAACATTACAGCACACGTGGTTACAATATGCAAGGGTAACTTAAAGGGAATAAACAAAAGATGCACTACATACATTAGAATACCCTCCCAGTGTCTGCAATTAACCTAAGAATAACCTAGGGCTAGATCCATGAGCAACATCATAATATACATTTCCCCAAGCCAGATGTATTACACAATCCCATGGATCAAACAAGTATTACAATAGTTAAAAAAAAAAAAGAGAAACAGAACACAAAACCTAAAGATACTCCAGCAACGATTAGTGGTGGTGATACAACTTTATCTTTCTCAAGGCATATTAATGGTCCAAGGTACATTTTTGAGTTCACCTCCCCCATCCCGGATAGACCGCCAGCTACCTTGAATGCATTCTTGTCTCTGCCAGGAATGCTGAAGCAGCATGTACCCTAATTCCTTATTAGCGCTTAATGATTAGTGTGGCAGCCATTCTGATCTTCTTAGATGAGTTTCTCCAAGTGAATGGGGTTTGGGAACAAACAATAAACTAAAATATTAACTGAAATCAGTAAAGAGGCAGCTTGTGCATTCTACTGTAGGTAAAAAGGAACACTCTCCGTCACTGCCGTTGTAACTAAATAGTGCCCTCTAACTCCTCCCAACTAAATACAACCTACTCCACAGGAATCTCCTGATCCTTGTGGGGAAAATGTTGTCACAAGAAGTGTACTTGACAACATACTACGAACTGTGGGGCATATGTACAAGCCCCTATCCCCACCACAAAGTCACTATTACCGACGCTGTGGTGGCGATAAGGGCTGCGTCTTTTTTACAAAATAAGGTCCCCTTTCACACTATGTTAGCATGAAAGTGCTGGGCAGTGGATGTTGTGGTGGGCGTTCCACTGCAACACCCATTCATTTTGTCGCTCCCCCTATGCACAAGGGTGGCGAACATAGGAGGCAGCACCAAAATTAGGACCTGCCTTGTGTAGCACACATGGAAAAAGCAAATTGCCATGGTTTGTTTATGTAGAGGAATGAGTCCCTTCCTGTGCATAAACAGTCTTTAAAAAAATGAAATGTTGTCACTTACATGTGTGTTGCATGAAGCAGCACACATGAAAGTGACAGAATGGCATTTTCGGATTGTTTATGTGCAGGAAGGGGCACCTTTCCACACATAAACAATCTTCTCCTGCATGCAGACGCCCTTGCAATGGTGCCTGTGTTGGTGCTAAGTCGCTAAACTTAGCACCATCGCGGGGGGAACGCAAGGTTGCACCACATTCTTGTAAATATGGTGCAATCTTGCATTTCAGAAGTGCCATTAAGCCAGGAAGGGTAACAACTCTCTTTGCCACTTCATTGTACATATGGCCCTGTGTCTGTAAAGTTAAATGATTTCTGCAACACTCTTTAGTGTCCTACAACGTGCTTAACCATCATATCTAAATCTTCTTAATGTTTCATACCAGTTTGCAAGAAGGCTGACCACTCCCTCTTTTACTAAAGTGCCTACTGGTTCTGCTTTTTTTAACCTGAATTGAATTGACATACCAATATGTGCAGTAGATCTCCAATTCAAATCGCAGTATTATGAACACACTTTACACAGGTGAGCCTTTCTCAGTCTCCACAAGAACAATGTACACCTCTACCACGCTCATTTCCAAACAGGGGCTATTACTTCTGTTGTACAATTGTACAATTCCCACTACCTCTAACAGGAAGTCCCTGAAAGACTGTGGGGCAAATTGAATACACACTAAAATCTCAACATCAAAATCTTATTTTGCTTAATTACCATATATAAACATGATCCGAAGACAATACGTTGGCTTCCGCTCACTTTTCAATTTTGAGTACAGGATTTTTTTTTCAAAAGACTTACTAGCTTTACGTCCAAAAAGGTACATACAATCTTGCAGGCTCAAAGAATTCAGAAGCAGATCTCTACGTAGGAGAACCCAACTATGCCAAACCCCTTCCTCTGCTCTAAAGTTGAGTATAGGCCTGACAAGGTGGAGAAAGTATATGTATTTGGGACAGTAGATTAAATATACCTTGCTAATGTCAGTCGCACAAACATTGGGAAGATGCATGGTTTGGAGAGAGGGGTCTCATTTACCATTCTAACACCAGACCTCCAAATATTGGGAACATGCATTTATTTATTTATCTGAACAGTTTTATAAAGCACAAGTTGGTGAAAGCAAGGGTACAAATACGATGTGAAAGTAGGTGAAGTTACAACATAATGGAAATCGTTCCGGTTAAGAGTTAGGGGTATAAACGGTGCCCTTGAACACGAAGAGCAAAACATCATAAAATAACACGCACAAAAGAAGTGCAATATGGATCAGGCCTGAGTGAGGCCAAGCTAGTTTTGGGAAGTCCAGCAAGGGTCACCAGTCTATATTCCAATCTAGAGATAATCAGAGATTAAACCATTGGCTTGAGGCCTTCAAGGGGGAGGAAAGGTTTGATTTTCTCAAGTGTGTTAAGCAGGAAATTGGCTCCCCTAATAGTAGCACTGATGTGCGATTGCATGTTTAAGTGTTTATTCAAGGTGATACCTAAAGATTTGGGAGAGTCTACAACATGAGGGGTACAGTTTAGGGCAGTGAGAAGTTTAATCCAGTCAAGGGTAGGAGCTGAGTGATTGGGTGGGGAGATCAAAAGAAATTCAGTTTTGAGCGTATTGAGTAGGAGATGGTTCTGAGCCAACTATTGTTGGGTTTGTGCAAGTGCAGCATTTAATGATTTGATGTCCTCTTGAGATGAGATCTTCAGGTACAGTTGCCTGTCATCTGCATACATGTGTTACTGAATATTCGCTCAATTCAGAGTGACAGCAAGTGGCTCTATAAAAAGGCTGAAGAGAGTGGGCGAGTGCAGTTATGCAGGAAGGAGACAAGCAAATTTAGGATTGGGCCCGAAAGACCCATCCTCTTTTGAAGCAGATCAATCAGGTTTTCATGTTTGATGGTATCGAAGGCTGAGGACAGGTCCAGAAGGATCAGGAGACATGGGACATTTTGGTCAAGGGCTCTCACTGTGTCATCACAATGTGCGTTAGTGCTATAAGGGGAGCTCACTGGAAATCTGCAAATCCTACCTGGGGGTATTTACGCTTCCGCCCAGAGTCACTCTCACCTTGCTGGGGCACTGCTGTTGAGGGAGCCGCCACCACCGAGAGTCACCGGGGCCATTACTGCGAGGACGGACGCCGGAGGAGAGGCAAACTACGGCTTCCAGCATCCCCTGTGGTGCGCACGCCGCTGACGCAACCAGACAGCGCCAGGAGGCACCCAAAAGGACGGTCGGGATCCCGCAGCGTGGAAGCTCGCTGGAAATCTGCAAATCCTACCTGGGGGTATTTACCTTGAGAGCCGTCACCGCCGAGAGTCGCTCTCCCCTTGCTGGGGCACTGCTGTTGAGGGAGCCGCCACCGCCGAGAGTCACAGGGGCCATTACTGCGAGGACAGACGCCAGAGGAGAGGCGAACTACGCCTCCCAGGGTCCCCTGCAGCGCACACGCCGCTGAAGCCACCAGACAGCACCAGGAGGTGCCCAAAAGGACGGTTGAGCTCCCGCGGCGCGGGAGCTTGCTAGAAATCTGCATATCCTACCTGGGGGTATTTACCTTGAGAGCCGCCACCGCCGAGAGTCACTCTCACCTTGCTGGGGCACTGCTGTTGAGGGAGCCGCCACCGCCGAGAGTCACCGGGGCCATTACTGCAAGGACGGACGCCGGAGGAGAGGCGAACAACGCCTCCCAGCATCCCCTGTGGCACGCACACCGCTGACGCCACCAAACAGCGCCAGGAGGCGCTCAAAAGGACGGTCGGCTCCCACGGCACGGGAGCTTGCTGGAAATCTGCAAATCCTACCTGGCGGTATTTACCTTGAGGGCCGCCACCGCCGAGAGTCACTCTCACTTTGCTGAGGCACAGCTGTTGAGGGAGCCGCCACCCCCGAGAGTCACCGGGGCCATTACTGCGAGGACGGACGCCGGAGGAGATGTGAACTACGCCTCCCAGCGTCCCCTGCGGCGCGCACGCCGCTGACACCACCAGACAGCACCAGGAGGCGTCCAAAAGGACGGTCTGGCTCCTGCGGTGTGGGACGCGCGCGGGCATGCCCAGGCACTGTCCGGGCAAAGCCCGGGCCAAGGGCAGGCCCATCTGCGCCCATCAGATTCCAGAGGAGGCCATCCCATTTGGCTTTGTGGATAAAGAAAGAAGTACTAACGAGGAGCAAGGTAATGTGAGAACCTTGCTATTATTAACAGTATTGTGTTGCTCGGAGGCTTAAGTTACCACACTAGGGGCTATCCGTTTTTCTTGTTTCATAATGAGCAAGCGTAGAGGGGTAGCTGGAACTTTGGACGATTTTATTGTAAGGGCAGAGTCAGTACTTATGCATGAGATTCAGGCAACAGAGAGAAGATTGTCTCTGGACCCTGTCTCACTTCAAACTCGCCTGTAACTGGGGTGCTTTGCTGATCCAAATACATCGGACATTTCAAAATATCCCCAGTGATAGCAGGCACTAGCACTCCGAACCCACCTCCGCCATCTTCATCACCCCTGGCTACCCTGAATTCAAGTGCACCCTCCACCAACACCCAAGGGAATGCCGGCAGATCTGCCAGAGGCCGTACTCCAGTTGCCTCATCAATCAAATCAAAGAAAAATGCTGTTAAAACAACCCATATTAAGTCCAAGCAGAAAGTAAAAAATGCCAATAAAGGAGCCCTTAGTAGTAGCCCGGAAGTGGTTGAGGTTGCAAACACAAACTGTGTTGCCACACAGACTGATGAAAGCTTAGAAAATGGTCGCAACGCAGTTGATATGGGTACTGCAATCTTGGACATTATAATAAAAGGGCTCGAAACAAGATTGGACCGTACTATGGAGAACTTTGTCAGAAAATTGGGCTTTGGGAGAATTTGTCGAATTCCAATTTATTCATGGACAATTTAAATGGGGGTAGGATAAAAAATGTTGTCGCTACTGCAACTAAACTAACAACAAATGGCCAAGCCAATTGCAATAGTGAAATGCAATTATTGTGTACTGCCAACCCCATGGCAACTTTACCAATTAATTCATGCGTATCTTGTGGGAACCGAGGGGCGCGCTCTATGCCAAATACTGATCCCACCGAGAGAGTTACTCGGGTTACATCAGGATTAAATATTACAGGCAATCCGAATATGGCAGCAGGAAGAGCCCAAGATAGGCCACGCCAGTTGGGCATAACCAAAGCTGATCCTACCAATAATATTAGGGCAGGCCCCCATAATTTAATTAGAAACCCTAATCCCGATGTTTTGAATTTGCCACCTGCTTCTAGCCCTTACGTGCTTGTCCTAATGGTGTGTTCCAAATCTTGCTAAGGGCCAGAGAGAGTCATGGTCAGATCTCCGTAACAAATCAGTAGACTGGCTCCGCAAACATCAGAACTTTGACCCCCGCCTGATGGCCGAAATAATCATGGTCAGGAGAGTAGGGTGGGTGGGCCAATCAAACAAGTGCATAGACAGCGACTGTATTGTTCTCAATTTCTGTAGACCACAAATGGTCTGACGTTTATTATCTATTAGAGAACAGTCATTCGCCGCCGCAACAGATATTAGTGCCCTTCCCCTGGGCTATTTTTATAAACCTTTAGCAACACCAATAAGAGGCTCTGAAGTATATGCGCCACTAAGTAACAGGTTCCATGCACTTTCCAACTTGGATACTCAGGACTGACCACCAGCCGTGGCATCCAATATACAAGCCCCCGGAAAGCCAATGACAAGTATGACCCTTGCATCTAATAGAAATACAGATAGGACAACTATATCTAGAGGTAGCAATGGGGCTAACTTGAGTATCCTAAGTTGTAACGTGGCAGGATTGCGACCCAGACTCGATAACCAAGAATGGCTAAATATGATAATGGAACATGATATTGTCATGTTCCAGGAAACCTGGGCCACAGAAGATCTGTATATAGAGGGGTTCCATTGTTTTAGTGTGACAGCCTTAACACCTAAGATGGGCAAACCATCGGGAGGCCTATTTATAGGGATTAATGTGGCTGCTGGCGGGAGTTTTAAGGTAATTCCAACCCGCAGCCTAGACTATCAAGCTGTGCTCTTTAAAAGAAGAGTCTGTTTCCACCTGGTGAACTTTTATAATAATGACTTTCATTCCGTCCCAAATGAGATCTTTATTAGGCTTTTTGATTTTATTTCAAATTTGGACACACAGTCCAATAAGGGGGACCCAATAGGTATCTTGTTGGGGGGCGATTTTCACGCCAAAATTCTTGGTAAGGGGTTTGGCGGGGGGCCGGGCTACTCTGGGCATTCTGTGCATAGAGCCACAGAACTTGCCCTGCTCACAAGATCTCACAATCTGGTTATTGTTATGGATTTGGTGGGAGAGCCAAAAACAAATGACCATATGCATCCAACATTTAGGGGTAGGGGCTGTAGCTCCACGATAGATTTTGTTTTCATATCCCCCTTACTTCATCATCATCAAATCAACTTTATTCGGCTTCCAGATGAAAACCATGAAAGTTACATTTACACAATTAAACGTACACTTTAAAAAGTAGGCATAACAAGTCAGGTTCCGTAAATTCATGGGTAAAATAAGAGTATAAAAGCCACTTTAAAACCATTCATAGTAGTACATTATTATCCAAATCAATTTCAGTCCAGGTTTTTTCTGTATCTTATTGAATATTTTATGAACCCTAAAATCAACGGTATGCAATCGGGTTTTAACAGTTGCCGGTAAAACAACGCTGGGCGTGCCTGTGTAAAATTTAGTTTTTTTAAAAGAGGTTTTAAAAACAGTCTGCGGGGTGCCACATAATAATCACTGAAAAGGACAAAGTGTAGCAGATCCTGTGGAGACAGGTTGTAGCAGCCACAGGGTGCTAACACCTGTCCTTTATGGCTCCCTTTAGGTACTTCCAGTAAGAGATGGAAGTAGTCCAATCTAAACCTTACTAACAGGAATCTTTCGTGCATTGAGAGGGGCCATGCAAGGTACTGCTCCATTCCTGGGGAGGTTTTAAGCATTAAGTGTCTACGCACTCCAGATTTTTGGAGTTCCTGCTCCTCCCGCTTAATCTGCTGACACACTAGATAGGATGCCTTTACAAAGGCCACATCTTCCTTAGTTATGCTTTCTGGGGTTAAGAAAAGATCCAGGCGTCCCAGCTCGTTGAAAGAGCTCTTTAGGTATTTGGCCCAAGGTATTGCGGACATACGGTCCAGATTCAGCAAATCCCTGTAGATTTTGTGTGTGAGACCGAGATCTTTATTCAGCCAGATTTTTAGCCAGAAGAGCAGGGGACGCAATCCAATAGTGTCGCTGATATATTGAACACCAGTTCTTGTGGGACCCCCAGCAAATGTTTTAAGAAAATATTTTCAGCCACCTCTATACCTTCAACTCTGGCGTACCACCACAGCACGCTCCCGTATGTGGCTATGGCTATGCTCCTAGCTTGATGAATTTTTAACATTGCTGCCACTGGCCGATTACCCATCTTACTCGCAAAATTGAGAATTGCTGCATTACTCCTGGTCACCTCCCCCCGTTTCTTCTTGATCAGAGGGGCCCAATTTTGTCTCTCATCTAGGAGAACGCCCAAGTACGAAAAGGTGGAGGTTGATGGCACTCTCGTTCCGTTTACCATTAATGGATAATGATTCTTAGATCTAGACCCTACCTGCATTATAAAAGATTTTGCATTGTTTATGGCCAGGTCTTTTTCTGCCATGAACCCTCGAAATGTATTTAGCAAGACTTGTAGACTTTTGGGTGTCCGTGCTAGGAGAACTGCGTCGTCCATGTATAGCAGAACGGGCAGCCCCCATTCACCCACGTATGGGTAATCCACCCCAGTTGCCAGCAGCGTTCGGTCCAGATCATTTATATAAAGATTAAAAAGAAAGGGGGCTAGGATACATCCCTGACGTACCCCCCTTTCTATGCTAAAAACCCTCGAGACCCTTAAGTCCTGTGAGTACCTGACGTTTGCCTTGGTCTCTTTATGGAGATCTCTCAGGAAATCTACCAGGTTGGGGTTAACCCCCATGGCGCTCATGGTCCCCCACAGCCCCTCCCGATTTACACAATCAAAGGCTGAGGATAGGTCCATGAACGCCATGTATATCAATCCCCCTCGGGCTACAGTGTATTTTCCGAGTATGAGGTGTAAGTTGACACATTGGGCCACAGTAGAGCTCCCCGGGCAAAACCCATACTGTACTTCTGATATAATGCTATTTTCTTCGGTCCAAGCCCTCAATCTGTTCAACACTATACCCCCTACAACTTTAACGACTGAATCTATCAGGGAGATAGGTCTATAGTTCATGGTACTGTTCCTATCCCCTTTTTTATAAACTGGGACTTTGATGGACAATCCCCATGATTCAGGACATCCAACCTTTACTGCTGCATTCAGCACCGCCACCAAAACTGGCGCCCACAGAGATGTGTTAGATTTATAGAGATCAGGTGGGACACCATCAGGGCCTGGGGCTTTTTTACAGCTGAGATTATTAATGCTGTTTTCTACTTCTTGTACTGTAAATATTATCTCATTTCCACGATTGGGGATTGTTTGCTGCACAGGGACTGATGTTGTGCGTTCGAAGATAACCCTAAAATGTTTTATCTATTCCTCCTCAGTTATATTAGTTCCTATGTCTTCTGATTTTTTGGTTGGGAATAACGGACTGTTCATGATATTCCAGAATCTAGAGCTACTTGATAGAGTCTGGGGTTCTAGAAGTTCCCGCCATAAGTCCTCCTTCAACTCCCTCTTACGTAGGCCTAACTGTTTTTTATATGTAGCTCGAGCCGCACGAATTAAGGTATAGTCTCTAGGGGCACTCTTTAATGCATTTTTTAAGTCCCTTGCAGCTTTAGAACATCCATGGTCAAACCATTTTGGGTCGGCATTTATTGGATTCCTGGCAGTCAACGGTTAGTAGAGACCCTACTTTACTAAGTATGCCTTTAAAGGCAGTTATTATACCTATGGCTGGGGACTCTGGATCCAAACAGTACGTGAATTCTACCTTGCATAATTCTTTCAGATTTCCATAAAATAACGGGGGAGTTACTTGGGTCCATTTTAGACGCCGCCTATTACTAGTTGTTTTAAGAGTACCCCCTGCCTGCACAACCTGCTTCCTATGCAAAAGATTAGTGCTTATTCTAGCACAGACGGGGTTATGATCACTAAAAGGGCTTTTCATAGTTGTGTATCCCATTATCGAGGTGTGAAAGTTGGTAGAAACTAATATGTGATCAATAAATGACCCGTCATAACCTCCTTTAAAGGTAGGGACCTTTTGTATACCCAATGGGGGTAACAAACTAGTGGCTAAAAAAAGATCAAAATCATCTATCATGTCATTTAATGCATCACCATATGTTGAGTGCTCAAAGTGTAGTCCCTTCACCCTCGGGCAGCCTATTTCAACCATTTTGGAAACCCCGGGCTTTCCACATGGGTGTGTATTAAAATCCCCCATTACCATTACACTCTTCCTTTGGGCCACGGTGCAGCCTAATGAATTTGTCCAGCTCCGTGATCTTATTACCTTTTTCCCTGTTATCAGCGTTATAGAAATTTATTAAACATAGGCTAAGATTACCTCGTTCAAGAACAATAGCCTGTATATCTCTGTTCAGAGAGGGAATAGACTTCATTTTGCAATTTAATGACATGGAGGTAAAGATCACCATTCCACCCATAGCTCTTCCTCTAACTGCGGGGACTGCAGGGACAATAAAGGCTTTGTAACCTTCGAGAGAATAGTTACAGTCAACTAACCAAGTCTCCTGTAAACATAATCAGAAAGTTACTAATAAACTGAATCCAAACGGGGTCAGAGATCTTGTCAGCAAGCCCTACTACGTTCCATGACATTACATTGAAATTCTCAATCTTACTGGGGTCATAACCGGGTACTAAGGATGGAGTCTGGTTTAATGTTGCCAAGAGAGTTCCAGCCAGTACCAAAGGTGAAGCATTCTGTGCCTGCTCTGGTGATGTTATCCTAACTCTTAGTATAGGGTGTTGTGCAGATGTTACGTAATCTGGACCCTGACCATTTGATGAGTTGGTTACCAGTGGTTGAGCTGCCTGGTCCAATACCTGGGTTTTTGTGGGGGAGGTTGAGTGTACATACACGATACGTGGTTCAGTAACAGGGGAGTAGCTGGAAGAATCCTCCCTCTGTCAATCACAGTCATCGATACCTGATAGAGCATTAAATCTGTTTGTGACCTCCAAAGGTGTAAGCTGTCCTGATGTGTCCACCATCCTAGCTCTATTTAGCCTCAGTGGTATAATATCGCACCCAGCTAGTCTTTCAGGGAACTGTCGCTTGGGTAAGTGATTTGTGTTTCTGTAAATAGGGGTGTCATATATGCCTGGCCTATAAAAGTAACCAAGGGGCAGTATGACTATACCCTGTCTCCCCTGTGATATGCCGCCCTGTGCTTCCCTCAATAATCTTTCCACTGGCACTGGGCTGTTAAAATTAATCACTAGACAGTCTCCGTCCCTGGTTTTCCTTGTTTTTCCTAGCCAAGCTACTCTACGGGCCATGATTATATGGTGTCCTACTCCATATCCTTCATTAGTGTTTCGATTCAACCAGTGGGTTACCTTGTTTTTTATTTGATAAAACTCCTCTCTCTCTCCCGGTCGTAGTGGGGGGACATTTCCCAGGACTATCACTGACGGAGAGCATTCAGGTGGTAGATTTAAGATAGTTTGGTCGCCTGGGCCTATGGCTTGTTGATCAATTCAGGGAAGCAGAAGTCATTGCATCACATTATGGAGACCATAACCCCATCAAAATACAGTTGAATTCCACCTCCAGGCCAGTCGTTCAGATAGAATGTGGGGCTACAAACCTGACGCCATCGACTGACAACTTAAGATTGCACTGGAAGGGGGTCGATAGCTGCAAAGTGTTCAGGGAATTGGTTAAGGAAAACATGCATCTTATTGACTCTTGCCTCTCACTGCAATCCCCACACACAGTGATAATTCAGGATTTTACTAATCTATGCCAAGTGATCAAAACCCTTTTATCAAAACCCATAACCCAAAAAGAAAGCACCCCCAGATGGTTTAACCATGAATGCATGTTGGCAAATAGTAATTTACGTAGGGCACTATTAGCCATCCCAAGGTGTGCAACGGATGTTCAACTGGCCAGAAAGGAGTACAACGCGGTGGTTGCAGGCAGAAAGAAGGACCTCCTGACTGAACGTTGGGAAACCCTCTCTGAGGCGGACAGTCAAAAAAAAGGTAATATCTTTTGGGCAGCAGTAAGGGACCTTCGATCTATGAGCCGGTTATCAACCCTGATCAGTTGCAACATCTCTAGTGACGCCTGGGTTTAACACTTTTCAGAAATATATGCCACACCACCTTCAGGGGCAGAAACGTATGTTCCCGGCAGCTTAGTTCCCATGGAGATAAGTATCTCAGAAGTAAAAGAAGCCATCAGGCAGAGTCTTGGGAACAAAGCCCTGGGGCCAGATGGGCTCCCAATTGATCTAACCAAGTGGATCCCCGATTTCTGGGCCCCATTGCTACTGAATGTTTTTAATGGTCTGACTCTCGCAAACCTACCAGTAACATGGACCAAGAGTATAATAGTACCGATCTTTAAGAAAGGAGACACGTCCCAGCCGTGCAATTACAGACCCATATCCCTAATAGACAATACCTTAAAAATTCTAGGGTGAGTTCTGTACAACAAAATTTTAACCTGGACAGAAGAAAACCATATTTTAGAACCATGTCAGCTTGGCTTCCGGAGCAAGGTGGGAACAGTTGAACAATGCCTCAACCTTAATTTGGTTGTCGGGAAATACACCATTGCACGGAGGTCGCCGATTTACATGGCATTCATGGATATGTCCACAGCCTTTGACCTTGTTAGTAGGTCAAAGCTGTGGACAATCCTCTTGGCAGGAGGGCTGGATGAGCCGTTGGTACACTTTCTAGCGTATCTCCATAAAGATCTCCAGGCTCAAGTGTGATTGGTATGAGAGGCGAGGTTTCAGGGGCAATTGATGTAGGCAGGGGGGTTAGACAGGGTTGTGTTCTGGCCCCCCTAAGTTTTATTATCTATATCAATGGGTTGAATAACTTTCTGAAAACAGCTACCCAGGATGTCCCAAAAATGAATGGGAACCCCATCCCTGTGCTCTTATACGCAGATGATGAGGTCCTTATAGGCCGCACCCCAAATTCCCTGCGTATTTTGGTCAAAAAATTTAATAAGTACATGAATGGGTTAGACTTACGAGTCAATTTTAAGAAATAATTTTTAATGTGCAGTAGACCAGGGAAGCAAGAAATAGGCACTATTACAGTAGACAGTCAAAAATTGTCCAGCATACGATCATTTGTCTATCTGGGGTTGGTCTTTGCTGCGAACGGCTCCTGGAGTGAGCATTTAGCTCATTCCAGGAGCAAGTTCTCAAAGGCCATCAACTCGATCCTGAGTTTGCCTCGTCCTAAGACCACCGGGGCTATTTTAGCAGCTCAGAAAATTTATAAACGTCAGTGCATCCCGGTGGCTACAGATGGTGCCGAAATTTGGGGCCTAGAAAAAAGTATAGGTATCCAACAGGAAGAAAACAGGTTCTGCAGGAAACTGTTGGGTATCCCAATCTTGACCCCTCAATATATATGCCACAAGGAACTTAACATCAATTTTATATCTGATTTTATCCGTGCATGACCACACTTTTTTGGCTGTCAGTGTGGAAGACCCCGGCCACTTCTCTGACCCGACAGATTGTTATTGATTGTTTAAAGTGTGACAAAGGGCTGGAAATTCCATGGTTAAGAGGCGTGCAACAAAGTTTGCGCAGCATTAATAGAGAGCAGATTTTCTTGCACCCCAGCTCTGCTGAAGCAGTTTCAAAAAAGGAACTGTGGGACGCCTTTTATTTTTTATATAATAAGGAGCAGAATGTTTCAGAATCTGGAAAAATACCTGTGCGCAACTATATGCTTATTGAACAACATTGTTACCCGCTGCATATATGTCTTACCTTACCAATGAGCCGATGGAAGAGGAGTTTATTATGTCAACTAAGAGCTGGTACTATCAGATTTGTACTTTGTTTTCCTCTTGGTCACCACCCAAACCTCAATCAAACGCCATGCCCTTGTGACGGGAGGAGTGATCAATCAATTATACACTTTTTATTCTTCTGTAAGTACTATTTTAAATACTCCAAGTGGCTTTTAAATCCTTATTTTAAAAAGAGACGACCGATCAGTTTGGATGAGGCTTATCAGTGCCCGATGCATAGCACACTACATGCATAGTCTATAGGGGTTTTCTTAGAAAGTACTGAACGGATTTACACTATTTAACAAAAAGCACAATCTGCGAACTGAACTCTACCTCTCTGCCCAATTTGGTGTAATTCCGTTTCTGTACGCGTACGGTACGATTACCCAAAAAATAAATGAAAAAGGAATTATATAGAATTCAATTTTAATATATTGGAAAAAAATTAATTAATCAACAAAAAATATTTAGCAATTTAGTTTTGTTATGTTTTTACAATAAGAATATGAAATATAATTTAAAAAATAAAATACATATAAATATTTATATTAAAAATGTAAGAAATTAGTATAAAAATAAAGAAACATAATAATTAATATATTTAATAATTATCATTTACAAAACCTTTGAAATTCACTGAAAAAACCAGAGGTTTCAGACACATTATAGTTAGGAATTAGCATTTAAAAAAAACCTTAGAAATTCACTGAAAAAAACATAGGTTTCACACATGTTATAGTTAGCTGACATATATCCAACACAACAGTTGCCTGCAATGACGGAGCCTCGCACAGGTACGTATTCATAGCCAGTATTTAATGCGGGAAAACAATGTTCAGTCATGGCAGAAGTACTTCGTGAGGGAAATGTCTTGCCTCTGCCCGACGCGTTTCATGCTCAATAGCACTTCCTCAAGGGCTGCGGGCAACTTCATGAAAGCGAGACGGCAGTTTCCTCGGCACCATTTTCACGAGTTCACTCACTTCGCCCTCCTAGGCTGCCATAGAATCTCAAATAGAACCAAATGAGGTTTCCAATCAGGAAAAAGAAAAGTGTACTTGCTTAGAAAGTAGGTCTATGAGCAGAAATATAAGAAGCATTAGGTCTCAAGGGAGAGAGGGAAGATGTCTGCATGCAAAGGTGGACAGAGTCAAATCTCCTAACTAAATCAATTCACACAGTTAAAGCATGAAATTAAGACCAAGAGATATATTCTACCACTCCCCACCGAGTAAGAACTAATCAAAAAGCAGTGTTCCCACTGTATTTAGGGTCAGCCTGCATCTCACGGATAATACAATGCCAGATTCTTGCATCATTTCAGCCTTCATGAGATCCAAAGAAAAGAGTATCCACCTTCTCTGTCTACCATCCTGTGCAGGTGCTGAGAATCATCTTCCAACTAGGTAATTTCTGCACTAAGACCTTCAAACTCTAAGCAAAGAACACAATTTTTAATAAGAACACAGTGACTTGAGTGCCTTAAACAAAAAAAAGAGTTATGCACAGCAAGCAGAAATGCAGCATTTGTTGTAAACAGAGTTAGGCACTTGGGCCCACTCATGTAAATGTTAAGATCTGATAAAAATAAAGGAGGCCCCCTACTGTTTAAGGTCTGGGACCAGGGGGAATACTAGCAGGAATATGTGGCAAGGTCCCTACATGAGTCACAAAAATGATCTCTACTAACACTTCGTACCTTGTTGTTCTAAACAATACCAATCACACAAATTTTGTTACCTACGTTAGTGTATGTGGGAATTAAAATTTCACCAGAATAGAAACACACTGTGTTATCAACTAGCTATATACGTAATATGCATGTTTATACATAAAAGCAATAATAAAAAACTAATAAAAAACACAATAAAATAATTGATACAAGAATAATAAGAAAAAGGGAGATATGTTGTGCAAGTTGGTACAAAATTTATTTAGCCATGTTATCGATTTTGTTGTTATCACTGGTTAGATCATCACTTAATATAAATACATTCAAAAAGCAATTTATAAAAAACATCAAAAAAACACAATCATTAAAAATGTTCATCAGAACAAAGGTCGACGCAGCGTTTCGGTTGTGGGTTTGAATAAAAAACCTTCTTCAGGACCAGTTCTACGAAGAAACAGACAATTAATGTTTTATATCTACATGATATATATTTTGTACAAGTCAGCACCAACAACATCTTTATCCCATTATATACATCTTTCTCACAGAATCCCTCAGTGACTGAAAAACCCCAATTAGCTATTATAGCTATGACGTTGACCGTACCCCAAGATTCTGTTTCTTAACAATACCAATACTGTAACCTGCGTAGATGAGGATGTGTAACTTGCAGTAAATAAAATAATGTGTTTAATAAGACACTGAGGGATTCTGTGAGAAAGATGTATATAATGGGATAAAGATGTTGTTGGTGCTGACTTGTACAAAATATATATCATGTAGATATAAAACATTAATTGTCTGTTTCTTCGTAGAACTGGTCCTGAAGAAGGTTTTTTATTCAAACCCACAACCGAAACGCTGCGTCGACCTTTGTTCTGATGAACATTTTTAATGATTGTGTTTTTTTGATGTTTTTTATAAATTGCTTTTTGAATGTATTTATATTAAGTGATGATCTAACCAGTGATAACAACAAAATCGATAACATGGCTAAATAAATTTTGTACCAACTTGCACAACATATCTCCCTTTTTCTTATTATTCTTGTATCAATTATTTTATTGTGTTTTTTATTAGTTTTTTATTATTGCTTTTATGTATAAACATACATATTACGTATATAGCTAGTTGATAACACAGTGTGTTTCTATTCTGGTGAAATTTTAATTCCCACATACACTAACGTAGGTAACAAAATTTGTGTGATTGGTATTGTTTAGAACAACAAGGTACGAAGTGTTAGTAGAGATCATTTTTGTGACTCATGTAGGGACCTTGCCACATATTAATGTTAAGATCTGCACATTCTAACTATGGTCAATGAAACACATATGGTTCATTTAGCTTATTAATTATAAATTGTGTAAATTATGGGTGCAAGTAAGTACTGGTTATGCATGTTACAGGTTAACATATCAGTAAAGCAAAAATAAATGTGGGTGACACTGCGTCACCACAGCTTAGACACGCAATTTGCTTCCTATCTTCCTTATTCCAACCCTCACTTCCTGCCCTTATCCCCCTTCCTTCCTTCTATCCTCCTGACCTCTTCAGATATGTACAATTTATACATTTGCAGGGCGAGGACAGACTCACCCTGAATGTGAAATCCTAATGCGAAATAACTGCTTTTGGCACTCTCTGCTCCCAGCATCAAACCCCCCTTTCAAGCAGCCGCTAGAGAGTCAATGCCAAGGCACAGACGGCTGTTCTTTTTTTCTGTATTATTTCCTGCGGGCTAAAGAACAAACATTTCTGACATTACATTTTTTATTCTGACAAATGCATTTTACACATTCTGGTCCGAGGTGTTGGCATTTATGTCAGTCTGGCATATTTTCATACATATTTAGCAGTATGCTTCCAGACAGTGCTTGTGCCATAGCTGACGGAGCCCGTGAGAGATATTGACATTTAGGTCAGTAGGCATATTTCTCTTTTTTGCAATAAATTCTAACCACATATTTCCATAAGCATTGCACCATAAAGTTTCCCTTTTTAAGAGCTGACTATAAATTAAGTTCTGCATCTTTAGAAGTATGAATTGACCTATTAATCTTTGCCATAGCAGTATTACGATATTCATGTTTTAAGTAATTTTGTATTTTTATTCAGTTCCTATACCATAGTTAAATATAATGGCATGTAGAGTAAAGAAGATCGTTTTGGTGGTTACAGGTGGGCTAAATTTGCATATTTTGCCTTTGCTTGTTGACATGAAATTTCTGAAAAATTATGAAATAATTAATGAAATGCAAAATTGAGATTTGAAACTATATTTTAGTACGAAATGCAACCTTGCATCCTGTTGGAGTTGGCCCTTCCTGCAGGGTCATCCCCAAATGTTTTGCCTTCGCCCTCCTGTTTTCTGATCCTGTTCTTGCTGACTTTTAGGACTCTGTGCACTTTTCCACTGCTACCCAGTACTAAAGTGCTTGTGCTCTCTCCTTTAAACATGGTAGAATTTACCCCATTGGCATGTTTAATTTAATTGTCAGTCCCTAGTAAAGTGGTACTATATGTAGCCAGGGCATGCAAATTAAATGCTCCTAGAAGGGCTGCAGCACTGGTTTTGCTACCCACTGAATTCACCGCTGTGGTTCACACAGGAGATTGTGGGCATTGTAGTGCCCCAGCGGCTGCACCTTGTGACGGCTCACTCCCACAGCGTCCAATACTCCTGTGCTGAAAAGACACCCAGATGTTGGGCGTCTGGTGATCTTTTCCAATGGACTTTCCACTCAGGGCACCACTAGTTATAAAGAACAGCTCCTGGTATCAGCAATCAAGGCCCACGCACCGTGGGACTCTGGAGCCTCAGATAGGACTGATTGCAGTCAGCTGTGGTTCCCCCAGGGGATTGTGGGTGTTGTAGTACCCCAGCCGCTGCAGCTCGTGATGATTCACTCCCTGCAGCATCTAAAGCTCCCGTGCTAGAAAGACACCCAGAATGGGCATCTGATGATCTTTTTCCATTGAACTTTCCCCTCAGGAGCACCACTAGTTACAATTAATAGTTCCCGATAATAGCAGTCAAGGTCAATGGCTTTGAACATGTCTCAGTCCTGCCATCGAGCTTGTGTGTGCAGTTTTAAATCGCCATTTCAATGTGGCAAAATACAACTTTTGCCGGGCCCACACATTCCTTTTTAATACATATAGGTCACCCTATGTTAAGCCTGAACAGGCAAGAGGACAGGGTGCAGTGTTTTTAAAAATGTGGACTTTTAGATTTTACATGTTCTGGTAGTGAATGACTCCTCAATTTGGTTTCAGTACTGCATGGCCTACCTCTTCCATAGTATAACATTGGGCAACCTTATTACATTTAATAAGTGATAACTTTCAATTGGCATCAGGAAAACAGATTGAGTTTGGTGTCTAAAGAATTGTACTAAAAGCCATACTTAATGGTACAGTCGGATTTTAGGTCACAATTTTGAAAATGCCACTTTTAGGAAACTGTCATTTACTCATCCCAACTACTTGGTGTCTGTTGTGTGTCTCCTGGGTCGAATGGCTAGTTGTAGGTGCAGTTGATCTTTGTATATTGCTCCCAGACAATGAGACAAAAAGAAGCCAGGTGCTGGCAGGATTGATCACTCAGATTTAGCAAGGATGAGGAGCTGTCACCTACCACATTTGCACATCACAAAGGCTCTGCCTGAGCACTCTCACAAAGGGTTGGACACAAGTCTATTGTGACAATGTGAAGACAGGGCACGGAGGCAGGAAATTCAAACACCTCTAGGGGGTGGAAACCTCTAGAACATTCTCCTTCTTCAAAGTGGGCACCAGGTGCAAATATTTTATCTCAGACCGCAACTCTTCAGTACACTTCTGGACCTGTTTAAGACTTTGCCAAGAATAAGGACTAACGTGCTGCTGAAAGGATGACCACGCTGCTGGACTGCTGTTCTGCCGTGCTGGGTAACAAGGTCTGGGCCTGCATCTCTAAACCCAAGATCCTAGAGTGACTCCAAAGGCTAGTTGGCTGGCCTCCTGATCAGGGGCATAACAGGTTTCCCACAACCCTGAACCCAGCACCTGGCCTCTGCCATCTATGCTTACTACTCTGCCTAGTGGTGCCACCCATGGCTTGGACCCTTGGAAGTGGGCCAAAACATCCTCTGCCAGCTTATCTGTGGACTCAGCAGAACCAACACATTTACTCTGTTGTGTAGAGCAATCCCAAGCAGAACCGATGCATCGCCTCTGCTGTGTGTTATGACATTGCATCGCTGCTACAGCCCACAGCCTCCTCGGAACCGCTGCTGGTTGATGCAGGCCCTAACATTGTAAGAAAGCTAGCCATATTTGGATAGATATAGGCTAAGATATTTAAAATGCACCATTTCTCTCGAGATTTACCAGACGTCTCTAGGGAAAATCCTGCATCAAAAGTGGTAAATTGGTCTTTCAATAGTATCAATGCTGGTGCCCTAATGTGTTTCAATATGAATTATTAGTCACTAATATACCAATCATCTATTAGGGAAAATCTTCAACTCCCATTTCACAAGCTCTTCAAATAATTCCAAGTTTGGCCAGAATACCGATGCCTTTAACATTCTCAACTTTCTATTTTTTTTCAAACATTTCTTGAGGAAATCCCATTTGTACCCATTGAGCTTGATGAAGCACAGCTTCGCATTCGCGACGTGCTTTTGTCATAAACCTCGTTAATGTGTAATAACGTAATAAGTTGTACGTCTTACTAACGTTTATTTTATGTTTAAACGAGGTTCCCCGAAGCTTGCCTATGTGTTTTACTAAAATAATTAATTCGAGTCTTTAAAAATGGCCGCTGCTTGGAAGTAAGTGTCTGCGCATGCGTCAGTCACACTCACGTGTCCTGATGTGTTTGCAGGTTTGGAGGGAAATAGTTGCGCATGCGTAATGCATAGCTTTGCCAATAACGTGGTACTGCTCGTGCAACTGCTCTTGTACTTGTTTATATGTAGCTAACATTTAGACTGCATAAGTATATTTCTTAGTGATAAGTTGAAAGTACAAACCCTGTGATGTGTTTTCATAATGTTATTTCTATGTATTAATTTGTTCTCGCTTACTTTTCATGTACCGCGGGGAATGGGGGTCTGACTGAGCCGATAGCCATCTTGGAGGGTACTTGTACGCAGACTCGAAAAAAGCATCTTGTCATTGAATGGCTGCCAAAGAAGGTTGATACCAGAAGCAAGCCTGGGAAGCAGTACCTTCGCCCCGCAACATCACAATATTGTTCTATTATGTTGCAAAATTGTATTCTTTGCCTGTATTCTGCGCAACTTTCTCATGGGAACCCCAATCTTGCTAGGCGGTGCCCTGAGATGTAAATAAGGCCTCCAAATAGTGTATTCTGATTGGTGTGTTACCCAAATCCTATCTTAGGACCAATCCAAATTGAGGGATTCTGACACTTTGCAACATTGGGGGGTGGTACACCGTCCCCAAACTGTATATCTACCCTGGGTTCGCCTAGGGAATTGTCCGACTTGTCTGGTTTAGCTGACCTGTCACTGACCCATCGTACTCAATAGGTGACTGAAGATACAGAGCGCTGCGGAGCACTCTGTCCGAAATTGACCATAGACTAAGGTTCTACTGAACCTTAAAGTGCTGGCGAAGCACTTTGCTGGGAGTTCGCTGACCCAATCGGGGTCTTGATCGATAGCTGCAGAGAGGGTGGAGCGCAGGCGTTGCTTCCAAACTGCGGGTGCGGTCCTGTCCTGAGCGGTCCTGTCCTGAGGGTTTGCTGTCCTGTCCTGAGGTCCTGTCCTGATTCCTAATCTGAGGGTATCCTGTCCTGTCCTGGGTGTCCATTCTGCACCTGCTGTCCTTTGAGGGGTATCCTTCCTTGAGGGTTTCCTGTCCTTAACTGACCCGTGGCCAGGGTTTGGTTTCCACACCAGTCTAGGTAAATATTGCTCTAAGTTCTTTAAACTTGCACCTTTCTATTTTCTGTCTTTTGCTTCAACAAAGACATACCCTTGCATATGTTGATTTTTCCATGCTTTTGCCGCAACTATTGAAACATAAAGTCAATTGCATATTTTCATAACTTGTTCCCATGTTACCCTAACTTTTAGAAATCATATTTTGCATTGCAGTTTGTCATTTTCTGATATGGTCTAGAACGGCCTTACTTGAACTGTCTAAAGAACTTTTACCCTGAATGCATAGCGTTTCCTGTCGCATCCCATATTAGCATTTCCATGATTACCCTGACTTTATTTCTCTATAGTTATGTACTCTTCATTATTTTGATTATTGATTGTCTTATTCTTGTAAACCTAATGCTCAACGAAAACGAACTTTAGATAAAGCTTTTAAAACTTCCAGTTGTCCGTGGTCATTTTACAACAGTATTGAATGTCATTTTGAGTTGGTA
The DNA here is from genome assembly GCF_964261635.1 of Lissotriton helveticus. Taxonomy (NCBI): domain Eukaryota; kingdom Metazoa; phylum Chordata; class Amphibia; order Caudata; family Salamandridae; genus Lissotriton; species Lissotriton helveticus. The sequence continues at coordinate 849,537,360 of NC_136070.1, forward strand.
TTTTGCTGCCTTTCCTTTTACAGCTAGCTCCCTGATCCGTTGTGGTCATAGGTACCCGTGTCGGTAGATGGTAAGTCGGGTACACTGAGTAATAACAGTAGGGAATTCACACAAATTGGTAGCAGCCCGTGAAGTCACCCTGTCAATGAATATTGTGAATTGAAAGTATATGGGCCCGAAGCCGGAAACGGCGAAATTATTGGCTGGGTGACCTCGCGCTCTCTATCAGTTTTTCTGGCTAGCAGAGGATGGTTAGGGACTAGTTGAAGGTTAGGAAGGATTAGTTAGGCTAGCTAAGTCGGTAGCTGCTAGTACATTAATGCTGCTACAAGAGCGGCCATTCCGAGGGAACTGATCACTCTCTTGAAAGGTGTTGCTTTTTGAAATTCATGAATTGTTTTATCATTGTTATTCTTGTTCTTATATTGTTATATGTATTAATCCATGCGTTTGTAAACCGTATCATTCATTGTTGTCCGAACTCCCCGGGGAATTGAAAAGGCAAGTGGTGAATAGAATCCATTGCCTTGAGGTCGCAGGCTTAAGGAAAGTTAGGTGCAGGTTAGGATAACCGGGAAGCACTAACTAGGGTTTTTCTGAATACGTGTGTGAATAAATGTCAGTAACGAGGTTCATTGGCAAAATTCCCATAGTGGCGTAACCTAGTAAGGGTCACATCGGAAGAGTAGCAGGTTCTTCGGAGCTAGGGTGAAAGCAGAGGGGTCCGCTGGGAAACCTTAGACTCGGATATATCCCGGAGAAGTGGATGAGTTTAGGGGAATAACAGGTTCACCGATGCTAGAGTGAAGGGTAGGCGGAAGAGATCTACCCGCAGCGCGTGAAAAGTAAATGGAAGTAGTTTACTTGCAGTAAAATAATTCTTTCTCTGTCTAGACACTTGAGCACTGTGGCGAATGTGTATTCGTTGTTAAATAACCAAGCACTAGCACTTTAGAAAGAAGGAAAGTTTCCGTTACCTTGTGAAGGGAGGGAGTCAGCCGTGAAGCGTCTCTGACGTCACTCCGTGCCGCGCTGGGATTGGTAGAAGCAGCGGGCGGGTGGCGGGTGGCGGGGCTGGAATTGTAAAGGAGGGGTGAAGCGCCGGAGCGTGAGGACAGTCTTACGAAGGGGCCGCGCACCCATTGGCCGAGATTATTTGAACGCGTGCACCTCATTGGTCGCACGAAATTTCAAGACGCGTTCTGATTGGAGGTGACTTTGTAAACAGAGTTAAGCGTAGAAATCATATGTGGCACTCGTATTGTCCAGAGACTAGACCCGATCCAAGAAGCCAAGGGTTTGAAAGAGATCAGTGGAAAGCCAAGAGATACGATATTATGTACGGAACTAAGAGAAAAATGTCCCTTGTAAATAGGGTAAAGAATTATTTCAAAACTGACAAACCGATTAAGTCCAGAGAGGGCGTTATTTTCCCGCCACCGAATACTCCCGCCTCGTTCATGATGTTTGACCGAGGGTACAATACCTGTGTGTGGTTGGAAAATTGGGTGAAGTACACAAAAGATGACGGAATATTGGCTTTTCCGTTAGACGGTACTTTCAATGGCAGGATTTTATTTAATTTGAGAACCCGCATGAATGAATTGCATCCCAGACCGAGACTAACGCAGTATGAGGCATTAGAGGAATGGGAGATTGAGGCTTTTGAAAGAGAGAAACCCCAGTTGGACAAAGGTCTGACCAAGTGGTACCCAAGGCTGAAACAAGAGACTAGGGACAAGAGGATGAAACAGTGGAGACAGAGCATGATTGTTGAGGGTCTGTTTCCCATGATGCCAGCGGGTACCCCTTCTGCGGGAGAGAAGAAGACAGAAAAGAGTAAGCACTGGGGAGCGCTTGGGGAGTCAGACGATGAATTATTAGATGACATTTTTACGCGAAGCCCGCCCCCTTATAATGAGGGAGCCCGACCTTCCAGTGTAGGAGAGAATCCCCAGCGTCCATCTATTAAGGAGGAGGACAGATCCCTAAGTAGGGGGGGAGGTGGCCAGGTACTGCCCTATTTTGAGAATCCCGGACCCGCGGAGGTACGAGATATATATCCTAGAATGCCCGTGAGCCTGGAGGAGAAATATTCCCGTGAAAGAGCCTTCTTCCCCAGACCTCTTTATGAGAACGAAGAAAAGCCATTAGGTTCAGGAATGCCCTTTTTACAGCCTCCGTATGGGGAAGAGCGCAGGTCATTTGGCACAGGAACTTTGTTCCCTAAACCAAATTATGGTGGAGGACCAAGTGAAACGCATCCTACTGCCCCGAGTTTTACCCCTCACCTGACCTCACAGATAATACCTGACCGAACTTTAGGAAGAGTATTAGATGAAAGGGAGCAAGAGGCCATAGCTAGACAGAGAACATAAATAATTCAGAAAATCTCCCAGTTAAATGCCAGTCCTGAGGCTTTGACTATTCCGGTAACAATCGGACCAGTGGTTCCGTTGTATGGGAATAATCAAGGAAGTCCAAACCCTCCAGTTATGAACCCAATCATGGCCCCGCCGAGGCAAGAGCCCCTACTGATAGACGATCAGTCCAGTGAGTGCGAGTCCGAAGTTGTGTTCTTGGACCTGCCAAACAAACAGACCGGGAAGGGAGTGCAGAAGAGGCATAATCCTTTTAATGCGAAAGAAATTAAATTAGAATCAACGTCAGGTACTAGGAGTGTTTCTTTGGTAACTCTGGAAGAAATTGAAAATTGGAGTCGTGAATTAGAAAAACAGACTCCGCAAACGAAATCTTTAGACCTCTACAAACTGAGGGTAGAAATAGAGGAATTAATGGCAGGAAATGTGGGATTAGACAGATTAAATACATACTCTGAAGAAGAGTTGCTGTTTATGTGTAAAAGCCTTACCAGAAGTACCAGGGTGCTCCACGAAAAGCTGACAGACACCGCAGCTAGTATGGGGGTAGATATTTCAAGATCCAAGCCCTTACAAAAGCCTTACAGAGCTGAATTCTCAGACAAGGATATAGAAAACTTGAATGTGTCAGGGAAAAAGTTGCAGATTAAAGAGTTGCTTGCAGTTTTGCAAAAATGGGGAGACGTGGAAAAATGGAGAAGCAGGTGGGCACGAAAGAAAGATGAGGCTCGATCCAGACAAGCCACCCCTGAGTTCCCTTTGAGAGAAGTAGACAAGCCCGAAACATTATGCCCCATGCGTGAAGTGCCAGGTGGGAGGTATGTGCATGTTTCATGGTCCAGACAGGATATTGTGTCCTTTACTAACGATTTCACGAAATTACGCGAGAAGCCAGTTGACTGGTACCGGCAAGTGGAAAGGTTCGTAAAGGTGCAAAAATGCCTGTGGAAAGACCTGGATGGATTTTTCGACATTGTGGTCCCGGTAGATCTATGGACCGAGTGTAAAATAGCCATAGGCTGGCCTAGTGAGGAGTACCCGAGGGACTCTAACACAGGGGAGCCGTCGATTGAAGTGATGAAAAAATACGAACAAGTAATGCTGCATTTGAAAAATAAGGTGCCCGCAAAGGAAACTGATTGGACCAGGATAGATAGAACAACGCAGGAGAGAGACGAGACAGTGCACTCCTATTATGAAAGGCTGTTGCAGGTGTTTAAAACATACAGTGGTATAGATAACATCGAGATGAAGGATATGACGCATTTCATTTACAGGTTTGTAAACGGTTTAAGGCCTGAAATTTGTCAGTGGATAAAAGATAACAAAATTTGTTGGCACTCCAAAAAGATAGACGAGGTCCTGCGGTACGCAAAGTACTGCGAGGACGAGATGGCAGAAAAGAAAAAGGCGCTCAAGGAAAAGGTCATGTGGGCTCAAGTGAAGCTCGCAGAACAGCAGGAAAAACTGTTGAGTAACATGGTCAAAAACACTCAGAACCAAAGTCCTGGGGGTGGGGGAGGAGGTAAGCCCCGGCCCAAAATGAGCAGGGAGGAGGCTATGAAGAAATTTCCCTGTCACCAGTGCGGAGAAATTGGACACTGGCGTAACGAGTGTCCTTATTTGCCTGACGATAACCCCAAAACACCTGATTTAACTCCACAGACGCAGAAAGAAAGACCAAGAAAGACTCAACCACAGGTAAAAACGGTTCAGGTGCCCCGAGCTCCAAAGCAAGTACATAAGGGAAAAGGCACAGAGGGTGATGAGATAGAAGTCTGGGAAAGCAATGAGAACAGAAATGCAGCAACTTCGCAGTATTTGTTAAATGATACCTTCCTTTGTGATGACCAGTACTGACGGGGCCTGAGAGGGGAGGACGAGGAGTGCGTACTTGGCGCCTCCTTGCCGGTAGACCAGTCCGGACCATACATTGAAGGAAAGGTTGACGGAAACGATGTCACTTTTCTGTTGGACACTGGTGCTACCCGTTCTACTGTGAGAACAGTGGACGTTCCAAACCTACCCCTCTCGAGAGAAGCCATCCAAGTAGTAGGTGTATCTAATCAATTGATTAGTACTCCTGTTACCAAGCCCATGGAGATCTCAATTGGAAACTTTAAGGAGATGCATAGATTTGTCGTTTGCGACACCAGTCCAGTGAACTTACTGGGACGTGATTTGCTGTGCAAAATGAACTGTACCATCTTTTGCACACCAAAGGGTGTTGAAATTCAGACCCCAGATGAAGACGGCATTTATAAATTAATGTTAATCAGACCTGACTCAGAAATTAAACGAATGACCATGCAGGATTTGCCCCAAGAACTCCAAGAAGCAGTGAAGCCAGAGGTATGGGACTTTACTGGGAAAGATGTAGGGTTAATGAAAAACGTGGACCCCATACAGATAGCAATCAAGGACAATGCAGAATACCCCAATACTAAACCCTACAGGATGAATGCAGAAGTGAGAGCAGGTGTCACTCTGGAAATACAGAAATTGCTAGAAGGAAACATCATACAGGAAGTAATGAGTAGCCCATGCAACTCACCGATTATGGGCATCAAGAAGCCTAGTGGCAAGTACCGAGTAGTACAGGACCTACGAAAAGTCAACAAGATAGTAGTCCCCTGCTGCCCTATTGTCCCGAACCCAGCAGTGATTCTGTATCAGATTCCCTGGGATGCTGAGTGGTTCACTGTGATAGACCTGTGTCATGCATTCTTTTCCATTCCCTTGCATCCAGATAGCAAATTTCTTTTCTCATTTGCCTTCAATGATCACGTGTATGTCTGGAATCGGGTCCCTCAAGGGTACACAGAGAGCCCCTCTATCTTTAATCAGATCTTGAAAAAATGTTTGGAAACTTTGGTCTTACCTGGAAACTCTGTCCTAGTGCAATACATAGACGACCTCTTGGTGGAGTCTAAAAGTCATAGGGATTGTGTGATTGACACCATTGCCCTACTGAATCATCTGAGTGAGAAGGGACATAAAGTGGCCCCTGACAAATTACAGTTCTGTGCAAAATCAGTGAAATATCTGGGGCACCAGATAGAGAAAGGTGTCAGGAAAGTGACATCGGAAAGAGTGAGAATAATTCAAAAGATGCAGTTACCCCGTACTCAGAAAGAGATCAGAATGTTCCTGGGTTGATAGGATACTGCAGGCAGTGGATTCTGGGATTTGCAGTCTTAGCTAGGCCCTTGATAAAAATGACCAAGAGAGGAACACCTGATATTGTAGAATGGAATGATGAAAGCTTAACAGCCTTCACCAAACTGCGAAATTGTCTGTGTACAGCCCCTGCATTAGGAATGCCAGACTATTCCAAAGAATTTGCCCTATTCTGTGACACTCGCGATAATTGCGCGTTGTCAGTCCTAACTCAAGAACATGGCACAACCAGAAGGCCTGTGGCATATTTCTCTGCCACCCTGGATCCAGTGGCTGCTGGATTACCAGGTTGTCTGAAAGCGGTAGCTGCTACCTGCGCAAGTTTAGAGCAGAGTGAGTCCATTGTCATGGGACATCCTGTAACTGTGTATGTTCCACATGGAGTGGTAATTTTACTGACCAGAACAAAAACTCAGTATCTCACCCCTAGTCGGCTGACTAAATACGAGAGGATTCTTGTGGGTGCTGCAAATGTAAACATTGTTAGGTGCAGTATTTTGAACCCTGCCACTTTACTCCCCGACCCAATGGATATGGAAGGTGGAGTGGATGATGAGCATGATTGCATTGATTTAACAGAATTCAATACCAAGCCACGCCCAGACATTAAAGAAACACCATTGCCTGTGCATGACAAGGAATTATTTGTAGATGGTTTGTGTCTAAGACATGAACAATGAGGCCTGAGTGCTGCCTATGCGGTAGTCTCCTTAACTAAAATTGAAGAAGCAGGTTATCTATTTGATATAAAGTCTGCACAAGTAGCCGAATTGATCGCTATGATAAAAGCTTGCAAAATTGGGAAAAACCTACGCATAACAGTGTATACTGACAGTCAGTACTGTTATGGGGTTGTGCATGACTTTGGCCAGTTGTGGCTACAGAGGGAGTTCCTGACTTCATCAGGTACCCCTATTCGAAATGGAAAAGTTGTTCAAGACCTTTTAGAGGCAATCCAGTTACCAAAGGAACTGGCAGTGGTAAAATGTGTTGCCCATAAGAAGAGCACGGACACTGTATCACTGGGAAATGATTTTGCTGATCGAGTGGCCCAATGGTGCGCCAGAGATCGGTATATCGTAAATCCAAAACGAGGGGGGCCAGGAACCAGCTGCCAACTTCAGGTGTTTGAAGAAGTGCCTACCTGGGATGAAGTGAAAGAGTGGCAGCAGGCGGCACCTTGGCAAGAGAGAGAGAAGTGGAAGGAAGATGGGTGTAGACCAAGACGTGTGGATGGTGTCATCTTAGGTCCAACTGGTATGCCTGTGTTACCTAGACACTTACTTAGCACAATGGCGAGGTTGATACATGAAGGATCACACATTGGTAGGGACGCCATGATTCTAGTGTGCCAACAGACTTGGTACAGTAAAAAGTTCAGGAAAGTAGCAGAGTCCCTCTGCCAGAGGTGCCTGTCATGTCAAAAGATGAACCCAGGGAAGAAAACTGTGGTGGAACTGGGAAAAATTGGGAGGTCCGGGGGTCCCTTTGTGAGAATACAGGTTGATTTCATCACCATGCCCCGTTGTGAAGGGAAGCGATATGTCCTTGTCATGGTCTGTTTATATTCGAAATGGGTGGAAGCTTTCCCTACTCCCCAAAATGACGCAAAAACAGTAGCTAAGTGTTTACTAAAAGAACTGATACCTAGGTTCGGGGTTCCAGTCACTATTGAATGAGATCAAGGCTCACATTTTCAGAATGAGGTGATCGCCGAACTCTGTAAGGCCTTTGGAATATCACAAAAGCTTCACTGCGCATACCGTCCAGAGGCTTCTGGAATAGTGGAACAAATAAATGGAACTATCAAAAACAGACTAGCAAAACTGTGTGATGCATCTAGGATGACCTGGGTGAAGGCCCTGCCCCTGGTCCTGATGGGACTCAGAAGTGTTCCTGACCGCAAGACAGGCCTAAGTCCCCATGAAATCATTATGGGAAGAGTGATGAGACAAGCATGGGTGCCAGGAAGCAAACTGTTGAGTATTACTGATGATTTGGTGCTTGAATACTGCAAGAGATTGGGTGACCAAGTGCGTTCTATCTCTCGCCAGATCGGAGAAGACGCCATCCTCAATCCAACGACTCCTCTCCACAAACTGGTCCCGGGAGATTGGGTCAAGATAAAGAAGCATACTCGGAAGAGCTGCCTGGAGCCAAGGTGGGGAGAGAAACGTCAGGTGATCCTGGTAACTACCACAGCAGTAAAGTGTGCAGGGGTTCCACGCTGGATACACGCCAGCCACACCCAGAAGGTATTACCAGACGAGGAGCCTGAAGAAGAAGGGCGTCCAGCGGAGGACTCTGCAGGAGCCAGACCAGAAGTAGCTGACGACGTACAGCCCAGTACCAGTCGAGCTGCAGAATCAGCAGACGTTGGCCCAAGAATAGTTGATAACGAACTACCAAGAGCCCAGCCTGCTGAAGGGGTCCAAGAAGCTGAGCCAGAAGTAGCTGAAGACGAGCTGCCGAGCATATGGCCAGAGGAGTGGATTCCATTGATTGATCTCACTGAAGACTCCATTCGAACAAGTGAGAGAATTTGGGAAGGTAGAGAGTGGACTAGGGAGGAAAAGAAAGGCACAGGCGAAGAACCTCAGAATCTTGAGATTCACATCAAAACTGAGGAAGGAGAAGGTCAGACAGGGACAGAACAACTGAATGATACAGAGCAAGTGATTGATACTCCTCCACTGACTCCGGATGTCGGGAAGGGACAGACTAGACATAGCGTAATTGTTCGAACAGAAGAAAGTCCAGAGATCGAAGTGCTTGAACAGGATCAGATAGGATTAGAAGAACGTGTTCAGGAAACAGAAGCAGAGACATTTGAAGAGCAAACTCAAGACTCTCCTGAACAAGGCCAGATTAGTAACCAGGCAGAAGAAATAGATGCAAGTCCTGGAACTAGTGAGGTAGGAAGGGACGAAGTAGCAGAATTGCCACAAACTAATGAAAACAAGAGGGCAAGAGAAGAAAACGAAGTCCAAGTGCCAACTAAAAGACTTAAGAAAAGAAAGCACATTGAGCCTGGATTTGTCAAGAAACTGAGGCTAAGGATAAAAACAGTAGAAGAAAAACGCGCAGAAGAAAGGAGAAGTGCTCGCATAGCTAAGCAACAAGAAGGTATCTCCAACAGAAGGAGTGATCGAATAAAGAGACAAAACAAAAAGTACAAGTCACCTGAATGGACACTTGTGTTGGAAGACTTTGAAGATCTTGATATAACTGACGAGAGCGACGGAGAACCCGTCCCTGAGTACTCTGCCGAAGAAGAAGACGAGCCACCGTGAATTTGCACAAAGTAAGCTACTCGTGTAAAGTCACAAAGAGGGGTCGAGAAACTTCTTCTGAGCCAAAATGTCTGATTCAAACGTGAATGGTAGACCTAGTCGCAGCTGTTGCAAAACTTGCTGCAAGGTATGTGTATGTAGTATAGTTGTCCTGATATTAGTTTGGATAGGACTAACAATTTTCATTCCCTTTGCTGTGAGCAAAAATACTAATATTGTCCCTACTGAAATTGTAAATACTGACAGTGAGGAGCTGACAACACAGAGTGTAGCAAGACATAAGAGAGCACTGAGACAAACAAAACAAGACTTAGAAGCACCAGATGAGGGAGGACTACATTATCATGGAGTTAAGAACAGGACACACTTAAATGTTTTCGCAAACTTGTTAATACACTATGTAGAGACTATGGAAATTGAAGATTGCTATGTCTGCATGAAGCTACCTACCTCTGTAGCTGAAGGCGTGACATACCATCACTTGCCGCTGACATATGGAATCTCCTGTAGCATTTTAGCTAGTTTATTTTACAAAAGAGGACCGTTACAGTACTATTACTCTAACAATGACGTGATCTTTTCTGAACTTCCCATACGTGGGAACTTGAAGCCTGTACATACCAAAAGCGACGTAATACGATATATGGGAGACTACTTTCTGACTATTGGTAATATCGACATAGGTGACGCACACAGAGATAACTTGACTTGTTCTTTGCGTGAGCAGGAAAAGATGGTCCTGAACATGGCAGAGAAAAGGAGAATTAAAATACAAAAGAAGGCAAATGACGAAAGTCAGAAAAGACCAAGGTGGGCAGAGAACATGGAAGGCACCTCAACTGGTGGGGCGGGTCCTGCTCTGTTGCTGGATTTTGAAAAGAAAGGCAAGCTATGTCTTCACCGCGAGAAGACTAGCTATTATAATAACATTTTCATTGGTTCCAGTGAATGCGAACATAATTACAAGGTAATTGGAGGTTGGGGTTTCAAAAATGGGTCAGAGCCTGTGTTTCCTGGAATTTATTATATTTGCGGGGACAAGGCTTATTTCAAATTGCCGGATCACTGGTATGGAAGTTGCTACTTTGGCATTGTCTTCCCGAAAATATACCATGTGAATGGAGTTGCTGGAAACAGTGAAAATACTAATGGCTTAGTGCGTAGTAAAAGAGAAAGTGTAGGTGAAATAATGGGTAGTATTTTCAGTGCACTGATACCTGGAGTGGGAGTGGTTCTGAACACTCACAGAATTTGCAAATTGTCCACTATAGTGGATGTGTTGTCTACTGACACAGCTCATGGATTTCTGCTGGTCAATACCGAAATGGTTGCGATCAGATCAATGGTTTTGCAGAACCGACTTGCTCTTGATACCTTATTAGCGAAAGAGGGCGGAGTCTGCCGGATGTTGAAGGCGCAACATTGTTGCACTTATATTCCGGACAAAAGTGTACAGCTCAAAAGATACGTGAAAAACATTACTAATTTGGCAAAGGAACTCAAACCACTCGAGGTTGACAGTGCCTGGAAGAGACTGGTAGATGGTCTCTCAAATGTAGGTCATTGGCTTGCTAGCATAGGTAAAAGCTTATTGTTCAAGGTACTGATGCCAATTGGAATTATAGGTCTCATCCTATTCTTCATATTTGTCTGTTGCAAATGTCGTAAGCACACCAGAAAGCATGAAGTGAATGCAAGAGGGGTGAAAAGAAGTGTGGATGAGCTTGAATTGGAGGAGATAAATAATCAGATCTACAAAAGGGTGAAGAATTCTCACCCTACCAAAGATGAGAAAGAGAAATTGAATCGTTTGCTGGAAGAAATAGAGCTGTATAAGGTGTGAGAAGTTGGCATCTGGTTCCATTTATTTTTTTGTGATGATAGTAAATATCATCAAAGAGGGGATTGATAAAGCAAAGCTTCGCATTCGCGACGTGCTTTTGTCATAAACCTCGTTAATGTGTAATAACGTAATAAGTTGTACGTCTTACTAACGTTTATTTTATGTTTAAACGAGGTTCCCCGAAGCTTGCCTATGTGTTTTACTAAAATAATTAATTCGAGTCTTTAAAAATGGCCGCTGCTTGGAAGTAAGTGTCTGCGCATGCGTCAGTCACACTCACGTGTCCTGATGTGTTTGCAGGTTTGGAGGGAAATAGTTGCGCATGCGTAATGCATAGCTTTGCCAATAACGTGGTACTCCTCGTGCAACTGCTCTTGTACTTGTTTATATGTAGCTAACATTTAGACTGCATAAGTATATTTCTTAGTGATAAGTTGAAAGTACAAACCCTGTGATGTGTTTTCATAATGTTATTTCTATGTATTAATTTGTTCTCGCTTACTTTTCATGTACCGCGGGGAATGGGGGTCTGACTGAGCCGATAGCCATCTTGGAGGGTACTTGTGCGCAGACTCGAAAAAAGCATCTTGTCATTGAATGGCTGCCAAAGAAGGTTGATACCAGAAGCAAGCCTGGGAAGCAGTACCTTCGCCCCGCAACGTCACGATATTGTTCTATTATGTTGCAAAATTGTATTCTTTGCCTGTATTCTGCGCAACTTTCTCATGGGAACCCCAATCTTGCTAGGCGGTGCCCTGAGATGTAAATAAGGCCTCCAAATAGTGTATTCTGATTGGTGTGTTACCCAAATCCTATCTTAGGACCAATCCAAATTGAGGGATTCTGACACTTTGCAACATTGGGGGGTGGTACACCGTCCCCAAACTGTATATCTACCCTGGGTTCGCCTAGGGAATTGTCCGACTTGTCTGGTTTAGCTGACCTGTCACTGACCCATCGTACTCAATAGGTGACTGAAGATACAGAGCGCTGCGGAGCACTCTGTCCGAAATTGACCATAGACTAAGGTTCTACTGAACCTTAAAGTGCTGGCGAAGCACTTTGCTGGGAGTTCGCTGACCCAATCGGGGTCTTGATCGATAGCTGCAGAGAGGGTGGAGCGCAGGCGTTGCTTCCAAACTGCGGGTGCGGTCCTGTCCTGAGCGGTCCTGTCCTGAGGGTTTGCTGTCCTGTCCTGAGGTCCTGTCCTGATTCCTAATCTGAGGGTATCCTGTCCTGTCCTGGGTGTCCATTCTGCACCTGCTGTCCTTTGAGGGGTATCCTTCCTTGAGGGTTTCCTGTCCTTAACTGACCCGTGGCCAGGGTTTGGTTTCCACACCAGTCCAGGTAAATATTGCTCTAAGTTCTTTAAACTTGCACCTTTCTATTTTCTGTCTTTTGCTTCAATAAAGACATACCCTTGCATATGTTGATTTTTCCATGCTTTTGCCGCAACTATTGAAACATAAAGTCAATTGCATATTTTCATAACTTGTTCCCATGTTACCCTACCTTTTAGAAATCATATTTTGCATTGCAGTTTGTCATTTTCTGATATGGTCTAGAACGGCCTTACTTGAACTGTCTAAAGAACTTTTACCCTGAATGCATAGCGTTTCCTGTCGCATCCCATATTAGCATTTCCATGATGACCCTGACTTTATTTCTCTATAGTTATGTACTCTTCATTATTTTGATTATTGATTGTCTTATTCTTGTAAACCTAATGCTCAACTAAAACGAACTTTAGATAAAGCTTTTAAAACTTCCAGTTGTCCGTGGTCATTTTGCAACAGTATTGAATGTCATTTTGAGTTGGTATTTTGCTGCCTTTCCTTTTACAGCTAGCTCCCTGATCCGTTGTGGTCATAGGTACCCGTGTCGGTAGATGGTAAGTCGGGTACACTGAGTAATAACAGTAGGGAATTCACACAAATTGGTAGCAGCCCGTGAAGTCACCCTGTCAATGAATATTGTGAATTGAAAGTATATGGGCCCGAAGCCGGAAACGGCGAAATTATTGGCTGGGTGACCTCGCGCGCTCTATCAAGCTTACCCCACAGTATAACTGTAAATGCCTTTGTAAAGTAATATTAATGACAGCTAGATGTACTAGGCATGTTTAAATCATCTTACCAAAGCATCTATTCTGGTAAGTTCAGTTAACTTGTGTTGTTTTATTTCGAGTGACACATGGGGCCTCATTATGATGTTGAGTGGAAATGTTCCGCCCAACACTGTCACGGAATCAGGACCGACTGACTCGTTCTCCGCAGTTACACCCGACCGATTACGATGCGAACGAACACTATTGTGTCCGTCTTACAACACAGACTCCTATCGTGCTATTGGGTGTGTGTGTGTGTGTAAGACCCTGCACCCTGTGGCTGGCACCCCATGGTGCCTGCCACACAGTACATGGCTTTACAAGGGGGTCCCTTAGGTATCCCCTCAACCCCAAACTGGAGGCCTCAGGATGAAGGGGGCCCTGCTAGAGGTCCCCTAAAATCACCTTTCGACAGCCTTTCCATGTCGGACAGGCCGTAAAAGCTGTTGGAAATCGGTATCGTAATCGGTCAGTCTGAAACACTGTTTATAGGGACACGAATACTCCGTGAGTTGATTTGGAATGACCGCTTGGTTTATAATCCGACCTTGAACATTGTAATCGGTTGGGCAAATTGTAAACTTATATTGAAAACTTATGTCACGAATCATGAGCCTTTGGTAAGCATGTAAATTTCCACCTGATATATTTCCAGGAGTTCATATTAAGTTGGTTTTAGTCAATGATCCCTTTTAAGTTAATCACTTTAAATAATGTTAATGTAATAATGTTTTGGATCACTTTGGAAGATGTCCCAAAGCAGTGCATGGTTGACCTATCCTTTCTAGCTGATTCCAAGTAAAGTGGCATTTCACTTGGACCCTCACAAAGAAATTGCCCGCAGGAAATGTTTATTTATAGCCAGTGGCTTGCACAACATGCATGGACATTTCACTTATATTTTTCATGCTATGCAATAATAACTGGATTACGTTCTAATTGAAAAACATTTTTCCATTTTTTTTAAGAGCAAAACATTGCCTGCTTAAAGGTCGGGCTGGCCGAGTTACGCAGTGCTGGGTAGATTTAAAAGGAGTTAATTACATACAATTTAAGCCCATTACATCCTAGCCATTTCTAAAGCGAGAATACCACCACCCGCATTTAATTTCGAATTTAAAACTGCAGGGAGGAAAGAAGCTATAATTGCCGCTTTCTGCTGTGGAGGGCGGGGAATAAAAGAGGTGTTTTGGGGGGGAAAAAGTCCAGGTGCTGAGAGTTGATTGAGTGGCTTGCGTACGTGCTCCTGATTAAAGGTAGTAACAACGAATGTCAGTCTCTCTCTTGTGACAAGATTAACACGCCGGAGAAGAGGGAAACAAACCAAGTTAGAAGAAAACGTAAAAGAATATTTTATTTGGACTAACAGCCTGATTCATCAAGCCGAATTGCGCTCGCAAAGGGCCAGAATCTGAGAATCTGGCCCTTTGCGAGCGCAATTTTTGCATTTGGGATTCATCATCCCAAATGCAAAAATCGGAAATTGCTAATTCGCTAAATTGCGAGGAATTACATTTAAGGAATCTCTATTTGAGATTCCTTAAATGCAATTCATGAAGCATTTAAAAATTGCGAAAATGCAATTTTGGGCCGCTATTTACCGAGAGGTCCGACCTCTCGGTAAATAGCAAAAACTTAGAAAAATGCTTTTAAAAGCATTTTTCTAAGTTGCATGTTGCACACACACATGTCCCATGGACATGTGTGTGCACAACACCTGTTTCAATTTGCATTTCAGGGGTGCTACAGGGTGTCCTTTGGACACCCCTGGCACCCTTTCAATCGCTATCTTATTTGCGATTAGCAAATTGCTACTCGCAAATAAGGAATACTCCCCATCCATTCCTATGGGACTTTTAGCCCATAGGAATGAATGGGGAGTTATTCCTTATTTGCGATTAGCAATTTGCTACTCGCAAATAAGGAATGTGTAGGAATCGCTATTTATTTAGCAATTCCTACATGAATACCGTTTTGCGAGTCCTTAATAGCGATTCGCTATGAATCGCTTTTAGGGGCTCGCAAAACGGCCCGTTGATGAATAAGGCTGTTAGCTTTCTGCCAGCTAGTGGAAACTGCGAAAAGCCATGTTAATAATCATGACAGTGTAAATCAAATCCAGGAGACGCAGTAGTCAAACAAAGGTATCAGATTGTAGAGGGAGAAAAACATCCCTATTACTAAAATGGAAATGACAGGGCATCAAAAAACTATGCATCGTTCACACGAAACCTCGGGAAATGGAATTTTCTACTTTGTGATGACACGCGATCATCCTGTGTAAAATGGATTACCGAAGGAACAGCGGTATCTCTAGATGTGATTTTCGGTGCAAAAGCAAGCTCTGGGACACAAATAACACTATTACAAAGGCCAACCATGAAGAATTTGTGCACGTGTACTTGTGTGTATATTTACTTAAAATGTTTGTGAGGATTTAGCACTGCTGTCGACAGTTGCGACAATGTTTAATGGCACTCCCCAATGACCTTCTCCACAGATTCCCTCCCTACCCCCCTCATTTCCCCTCAAGTCTCCATAACCACTTTCCCTCTCATGCTTTTCTTATATTTTTTAGCTCCACTCATACCAGTGTAAGGTTTCATAGCACTTTACATCACATACACATTACACAGAAACAATGAAGTGTGTAACTCAGTGTATAGGAAATGTTACATCAAACAGAGGAGTACAAGGTGTAGCAGTCATAAGTCAGCCATACTGGTAGACAGTATAGTTTAAGAGTGCTTGGTCAGGAGAAGCACAAACTCAAGGCCTCATTTATAAAAAGTGGAGCATCTCTGAACTGGCTCAACGATGTGTCTCAATTTGTTATTATACGATGCATCACTTTTTTGCGACATGGACGTGTCAGATTTATGGTTTGGCATACCATGCTGCAAGTGACTTGTGAAGTAAAATAAAAATGACGTTGACGTGGCTGTCTTGACGTAACAAAAACTGACGCAACTGCTGAAATAGTATTGTAAGTCAGAATCGTGCATTCGGACGCATGACAAACTTGACTTGCACCAGTTTTTGGTTGCATCACGATTTGGAAATAGGCAACAAAAACATGCATCTACTTCAAAAAACTATTTGGAGGTAAATAAAGGTTCCATGGAGCATGAAGGAGACACCGGCAGTCAAGAGAGCCTCCCACACACTAGCCAGGATGTCCAGTCTGAAACCCAGGGTAAAAGGAAGAGGAAAGTACATTTCAGTGCAAAGGAGAATGAAATACTAATCAATGAGGTAACGGACTACCAACACCAGCTATTTGTCACCTCTAAGTTGCCATTATCCAAAAAAGATGACATTGAGTAGTCCATATTGGCTAAGGTCAACTGTGTGGCTCAATCGAAGAGGAGAGTGCCAAGTTTGAAGAAACGCTTGCATGACATTAAGCACAGACTGAAGAGAAAACTGCACAAAACCTGAAGGCAGCAGTGCAGACTGGATGAAGGAGCCCAGCAGAACATGAGGAGCTGGATGCCCTGGAGGAGTGGGTGGCAGCTGTCCTCCCAGAGAAGTTGGTGGCAGGACTTCCAGGACAGTGCTGAGCAAAAGGAACTGCAGGACACACAGGGTAAGTTGTAACAAGGGGCAATGTGGCTAACAAGCTAATGTTGTGTAGTGTATTTTCTAAGATACCAGTCCTCATTAGCGACATGCGTAGTGCAAAGGGAAGTCCTGTATGATAAGAACAGTGAAGTTCCACATAAGGGGTTTATTTACAAGCCCCTTGCACCATTGGTAGGTCACTTTTTGCATTGCACCGGCTGCGCATTTTACTGCCGTATATTTATAAGAACAAGATAAGCCACCCTCCATGGCTTTTCCTGTCCTTGTAAATACGGCCCCTTTACACGCAGCACTTTGTTTGACAGGGGCGTTCCATGGGTGTTGCTGTGGGTATTCTCATGCAACACCCATGGAACCTGACACATTTCCAGATTTAGGAGACATCGTAAACCTGTAAATTCATCTGAATGCTATGCCTCCCCAGGGGAGGCGTAGGGAGCTGCAACAAAGAGAAATGTATTCATTTCCCCTCGTTTATTACCTCTTTCTATGCATGCTGCATTCTGCAGCACACATAGAACATGGAAATCACCTCTGGTGATTTTTTATGTACAGGAAGTTGTCCCTTCAAGCCCATAAACAATCTTCCACCTGACCAGGCATCCTTGCACCATGGTGTAAGGGTGACTGCATTGGCGCATGGCAGCCCATTGCCTACCAGCGCAGGGGAGAAAACAGGAATGTGACATATTAATGTAAATATGTCGCATCCCAGTGCTTTGAAAGTGCTGCAGCGTGGCACAGCCAAAGGGCTTTTGGTGCTGCGCTGCAGCACTTTCTTCTAAATGAGGCCCCCATGCCTTGTATCATGGACAGTCAGATGTTGCCCAGTTCATTCTACATCCATCATGTAAATCATAATATATATCTCAGAAGTGCAGTGCCAGGCCACTGCCACCCATGTAAATTGCCACATGTAGGTGTATACACAATTGAACCCATCTGAAATACAAATCCAGCAAAACACTGCAACAGTCATAAGGGGCCACATTTATGAGGCTTTACCAGCACTAATGTGCCACTTGGACATCACTTTTTTGAAGTTCTGGTGGCGCAATGTGCAACTGGCATATTTATAATGACCATTTTTATTTCACTAAATGCTAGTGCGCTCTTAATTCCTAAATTTTCGATAGAACGCACATCTACAGCATTCCCCAATCAGGGGCTACCCGAATCCAGATTAAATAAAGTTCGAAACCTGGCTGTACGGGTATTTTTAATTCACACTTTGTCCACATCACTGGGTCACTACTGTTTTTAGACCATGGGTAAGATCCTCCTGGTGGAGGCTGCATATCCAAAACGAACCCCATGATTATGCACACACGTGCCTTATAGCGGAGAACAAAGATATACCGCTACCCAGACTCACCCAACATGTGCATGAGAGTTTTTTTTACTGGAGACACAACACCCGAGTCTTGCATACCTTGGTTTATTCAGGACAAGTGATCCTTTCCCATTGATTAGTTATATTTATAATGACACCTAAAGCCACGTTACGTGGCTTTTCATGTCCTTATAAATATGTGCCTCAGCATGGTCTTGCCACGGAAGAAAATGACCGTCTGAGTCTTGAGCAACGCCGGAAGAGGCTCATTTTGCTGTGGCGGTGTCTTGAGGAGAGCGCAACGTCAGCTGGCCTACCTCGCTCTAGAAATCTTCAGACTTCGCAGGCACAGAGGCCGAGGTTCCTCTACATGCCACCGCCCCTCTGAGTGGGTCTTCACTGCGTGCTTGCAATTACGGGCGGAGCTGTGAGGGAAGCCTGTTTATTCAAAGAACTATTGCTGTAATAGTCAGGAAAATCATGCAGCAGTTCTGGAATGTTGAATATAATACAAAGTGAGGTTAATTTAATTGCATAGTGCAACATTAAACAAATTGAATTTATTTTGCTGCCTAATATAACATGTAATGTAACATATCAAGTCATATGAAGAGGTTATGTTCTGAGGAGAATGTGAAGTCAGTTAGCCTTTCGTAACAAGGGAACCCTCAGACCACACATACACAGATACCGAGGTTTCTGTGACTGCCTCCGTCCCCCTGAATCTATCTCCTACATACGCCTTCACTTCTGAGTGGAATTTTGAGGGAAGTCTGTCTATCTACATAAATATAGATGTGACTTTTCTGAAAACGGTGTGGCAGTTCTGGAGTGCTGTGTGTCATACAAATTGAGGTGAATTTACTGGCTTAGTGGAATGTAATTCTGAAGCATATTTTATTGCCTAATATTACGTCTAACACAGCATGTCAAGCTTAATAAGTCAGCTGGCCTTTGTGGTATTTCCAATTAACCAGGAAAGGTATAATATAAAGCAACACAACTAGAATCAGTAGTCATTCTTGACTTCTGTCAGTAGCGACACGGGCTGCTGAAGCTTTATCTTCTAATAATCACTTTTACCGAAATAAACTCAACAATTGAGACTACGTAGCAAGGATAAGAAATGACGACCTAAATCTCATATTTACAAACGCTGTTCAATAGTCGTTGTACTGGTTACTTACCTTACTGTTATTGTTGGCTTCAATAACTTTCAAGGTATAATTTTGGAGAAGTAATCTAGAGGAATAAAATATGCATCTGTATATTGCTGTGGGGTTTGATCTTAATATCAAGCAATAAACATGGGAGTAACCCCCTCTACACCACTTCTATTTGCTGAAGTTCTTAAGCAATCAAGCAAAATGCCTGCGATGGTGACTGCTCCCTCCACAACAGAATCACCTCAGAGTACCAACGCTTCTCCACAAGGTTATACAATTAATCGCATTCTACAGGAAATTTCCAGTGCCAGTCCACGTCTGGAAGATATGGATGCTAATATATCATCCTTGGCAGCTGAGACCAAAACTATTAGGGCAGAACTTGTGGGATTTCATACGATAACTGACAGATTAAATCTAAGATTGACAACAATGGAAAGTCATCTTGACACAGTGCAAAACAAGGACCAAGAGCTCTTATTCCTTCGTTGTAAGTTAGTTGACTTGGAAGATTGTAGTAGAAGAGATAACATTTGCTTCTTTGGATTTCCGGAAACCATTAAGGGTCAAAAGGCTAGGCTATTTCTATGTGAGGTTCTCCTGAAATTAACTGGCATTACCTTTGATCCTCCATTTGAAATACAAAGAGCTCATCGCATTGGCCCTCCAGGAAAGGATCATACAGCTTGGCAGAGACCACCCATTGCTTGCTTCCTGAAGCAGGAACAAGTTAGACAACTACAAACTACAGCACGCTCACAAGGTTCATTCTTACATAATGGTCATGTCATTCACATGGCTGCAAACATCTCTAAAGAGACCAACGAAAGACGCATAGCATTCCTTGCCATCAGACCTCAGTTACGACGGATGTATGACGGTACAACTTGTGCTTTCACAACGCGTACTGTTACCACGCAGGTTTTACAACGCAAGTCGTTACAACGACTTGCGTTGGGGGGCGCTGGATAGTGAATAGTTTAATTTACTATTCCAACTCCAGTCCCCGTGGATAGTAGGGAAGGTGTTGGATAGTAAATTAAACTATTCCCTATCCTACAGCGCCCTCCAGCGCAAGTCGTTGTAACGACTTGCGTTGTAAAACCTGCATGGTAATGGTTCCGCGTTGTGAAAGTTTCGTCGTAAAAGATGTTTCCCGTTACGACAGATGGACATCAAATATGGCTTATTTGAGCCAGCTCGCTTTCGTATTAACAAGAATGGAGACTCAAGAGATTTCTATGACCCAGTAGATCTGCAACAATTTCTGGATAAGATGAAAATACAAAACATGGACACACAAGATACCTCAACTGATCAAACTCATACAATCCCGGGTCTTTCTTACTTTGCTGAAAACAAGCAGAATTTGCTGTTTTTTTAACTGCATAAAAGGTGACTTCATTGAAATTTAAGTCTTTAATAGTTTTAATAACTTCACAAATGTATTCCGATTTGCAAGGACTTTTCCACAAGTTCCTGAAATTCGCAGAAGAGAAAACCAGAGACGCTTTAAGGCATGAGCAAAGTGGGCAATGGCACAGGTTGCCCACCTTCCAAGGGGCCTCTGGATAGTGACCTTTTCCTCTATTGTACTTGTATTTCTCTATCCCAGCCTTTAACACACAATTCAATATTGTTTGCCATCATGGGGCTTGAAATAGGGAAAAATGGGTGATAACATTCAAAGTTGTTCAGAAAAGGAGCCCCCAGATTATTTCTCGCCCGAGGCCCTGAAATCCTTAAGATGACACTGCAAAAAAACACTCAGTTTTGCTGAAACATAAAACAAACCTTGACATAGTCCATAATATTATCAACAAGTCATTTCACCATTTATCTTATACTACCTTACACTCACCAATCAGCTTCTCGCACATGGTTTCACAGTGTGTAGCCCGACTTAATTTTAATGAATTAGAACTTTACACCTTGAAGAGGAAAGCCATCATGAATTAATGACTTCAAAACACGGATGCAGCTAGGGAGGGATGATATCCACCTCTTTATAGCAGAAAGTGTTTTGTGGTGAAAGTACATGCCTGCCATATTAGTTATGCCACCCATCTCGGGTGAATGCAACCACCTCACATACTTTGACCAGTTTTGATGTTTAATGACACGCTGTGACTGGCAGCATCACAAAGAGTGAATTTTCTGCCTCCAAAGAAAAGCGTCTTGTGTAAGGAATTGGAAAATGAATGGATAACAAACAAAAATGCATTTTCTAATTCGATGCTGAGGAAGATTCACTGATGCAACGGTTGTGCCTACTGAGCTGAACACCCCTGGATTAGATGGAGGATGTAAAAGGGAAGGGAAATACGTTACTAGAGTTCCTCGGTGGAGAAAATACCATCAATCTACTTCAAAGGCGCTAGGCTTCTGGTGGCCAGCCCTGGAATGTGGCAGGCACATTTTAGGCTAGCTCCACATTTAGCACTCTTGCCCATCCAAATATAAAACAATACTGATATCCTGACCTGAAATGGACTACGGGATCACCACCCTTAACCACTACCGATCATTTGGGGCAAGTTTGTGGCACTCTAGAGCCCTGGAGTTGAGGATGACTCACTTGATGCCTCGTGGTGAGCCACTGCAATGATGGAACTGCAGGCCACGGATATCGTAATTTAGCCAGCCCGCTCAAAGTGGCCTGCACATTGTGATCGGTGGAATATCGGCCTGCACTGGCATTGTGAGCCAACCGCCTATTCCTCCTTTGTTCTCGCACCTTCAAACTCTGGCTCATCCCTTATGTGGCGAGGGCTTTTAGAAATTAGTGTCTGTTTACTTGTTGGCGGGGTCTTATTTCTACTAACATCAATCCTCGCTTTAATCATTTATGAGGCCCAATAATAGAGCAAGCTGGGGAGCGGTTGGCCTCTTCATAACCCTTGAGGCGAAATCTTGCCTGACCGACCGGTTTTGATGTCCCCCTTTAATTTAAACTAGCCTCTGTGCAAAGTTTGGCTGGTGTTCAACAATTGGGCACTATCATCTGTTTGACTGGATATCTAATTTGTCAAAAGCTAGGGAGTTTTTGGTTGGGGGGATGGGAGGGTGAGATTTTTGGGGATATGGTCTACTGGCAAAACCCCAACAATCTACCTAGATTGGCATGTTGATTACTTCCCAACAACAGCGGTGGAACAAGTTAAAGTTCTATTACAAATACACAATATCATAACTGCCACAGGGACACATGATAATTTTAAATTCACCACATGCAATGTGTAATAGATGCAGGCAAGCAATACAAAATGGTCAGAAGAAAGGTCCATATAGCCTGTCTCCAAGAAACACACCTAAACAAGAGGCAGTTGCCTTCATTGTGGCCAAGGTATACGAGACAGGTTTTCAGCGCTACATTTTGCTCCTATACCCAAAGTGCGACTATTGAGGTCTGAGCTGGAGGCCACATTTTCACAAGCTGATCCTGAGGGATGGTTTGGACTAATTCTGGATCATTTAGATGGCCTCCAGACAGTATCGAATCGACTTGCAGAAAAGAGGAAAATGCCCTGGCCGCGTTGAAATTCACATCTCTGCACCATCAGATACTTCGAGAAGTTTTAGGAAGAACAGCGCTATATTGAAGACTAATACGTGCAGCGGTGACACGCAAAGCTAATAGTTCATGCCACAGTCAAGCAACACAAGGACCACATGATCTGATCCCACTGGCCTCCAAACCATCATTACGGTACACAAGTCCTTTTTGAAAAACGTACCACCCCTGACGAAGACCTTCACAAAAAGAAGTGCCACCCAGAAGGTCGAAACTCGTTTGCCCCACCTGAGAGAGGTTCCATGTTAAACCAAGTTTAAACCAGGTGCCAAAAGTGGACCAAAACAGTACCCCCCTTTTTGCTAAAGAACAAGGGCCTTTCCTCTAGTTTTGAGTAACATCTTTGACCTCCCCCTGGCTAGAAAAGTAGAGAAACCTGTGGACAGTAAAACGCAGCAACCTGCCCTTTTTTCTGTCCATTGTGACAGAAGTTAACAGGACTTATTGTTCTACCGGACGCAATGTCCAGTGGTCTTTTTACATGTACCTTTTGAATCACTTTTTGATGCACTGTTTGTTGTATAATACACTGTATGTTTGAATTCATTTTGCACTGTATTTAATTGATGGGCACATTTTTTTTGTAAACTAATTTTCATTGGATCATTTGTACATACTGAAAAGTTAAGACAAGAAAGTTTTGGTCTAACTTGCCCAGTGAGGGGTATGTTTGTTTTTTGCAAATTTAATATGGAAAAATAAGATAAACATAAAGACATATACCCCAAATATAATTAAAAAATCGTTTGGGAAGTAATTTGTTTGTTTAATTTATGGTGGCAGAGGCAAATTGTTCTTTACACGTATATCAGGATTCCAGTCTCTGACCAGTCCTTAACTGAATCATTCCCCTATATTTCAATCATCTCCCGACAGTATTGAGCACATTAAATGCCCCTTTTCTGGCATCCCTTTTAGTTAGCTTGGCACCTTGGAGTGACTGTGACTGGCCTTTCGGTAGGGATTTCAAGTCAGTATGGGACATGGCATTGGATCAATGTGTTTTCTTTGTTTAAATTGCACCTGTAAATATGCTTTGTAAGCCTTTCTTTCGCCTTGGCTTCTGGCTATGGCATTAGGCATTATGACATCACTGTAGTAATTTGTTGTGATAGAGTGTTTCATATCTAAAGGTGACTCAGACATGCCAATAGTTCGAGATAGGCTTTTATACAGGGATTCCATGCACCCATGTATTATATATGGGCTAAAGTACCACCTGCTGTACATTATAAGGATATTGCAAATTACAGAGAAGTTTCATGACCATATGGAGAAAAGTGTTCAAAGGCTGAATTACTATATATGGTTATGGAACTTTGGGGTGGCTTGCAATATCCTTATTATTTACATCAGGGGGTACTTTAACAACTATAATATATGGTCATGCCAGAAACTATACCACAAACTACTTAAATCTTTGGTGCATTGCATTTTCATATGAAAGAGATAGCATGTTTGCAAACATGAAGAATAAAACTAGAATCTCTTGTGCAAAATTCAGCACATCAAAAAGCTGTTAGATATGTGTTGCAAGAAGATATTAAAATCAGTTATAAACAAGTCAGTTTAAAAAAAAAAGGCGAAGTAGCTCCGAATATGGAGAAACATGCAAAAAGATTCTAGCTTTTCATAATTTAGCTAAGGAGTGCAAAGATGTTGCTATGAATCTCTCCTTTCTGCTTGTCACTTTACAGCTAGAAAAACAGAGCAGAAGCTTCAATTATGCACCATGACTTTGACCTACCTTTCTCATGGCCTGCTGGCCCAGGCAGGAAGCATTGCGACATGATAACACAACTGTATTAAGTTATTAGAATTAAGTTCCAATGTCATTTCTTTATAATTCACTGAAGATGTCAATCAATCAATCAATCACAGCTTTATTCAATTGATAATTCAAACAATCATAAAAGCAGATAAAAACATACGAATATTACATAGTAAAAATATTAGTTTAAAAAAATCACAATATAAATCAACTGTTGGTTCGTACAATCATTAAAAAGAGAACATACATATAAGGAGGCGGAAGAGACATCCGTAGTCATATACTGAAACTTTTCCTTAGATGAACAACTTTTAAAAAAAACATTGATATTCTCCAAACCGAGTGCACATTATTTAGATATTGTAAAGCAATAAACGCAGGGTGACACTGTCTGATCCCCAGGACTTTTAAAATTGGGACAATCCATATTTTTCTTACATCGCTATAGAATTTACAAAAAAAAAAGTACATGGATGGTGGATTGACCCGCAACATTAACACATGAACACAATTTTAATACCCGATCCCAGTCATACATTTTTGTGAAGCATACAATTTTGTGGAATATTACAAACCTAAATCGTGACAATAGAAACCTGTCATAAAATCCAGGTACAACAGTTAAGTATGGTTGGATGGTGAAAAAGGTTAAGATCATTTGAATTTGCTGTACACTGGGCTTGACAATCTCGCCCGACAATATTAACAAATCCAACAACAAAAGCCCCTCTTTTTTTAGGTCCTTTTGATTTACAGAAAGCATATTATTTGGTTTGGTAAACTATTCCAGATGGCCAAGCACCTTCATAAAATCTCTAAAGTACCTTAACCATGGGATTTTTAATGCCCCTTCCAGTGTTAAGCGATCTGTTAGGATGTCCCTATTTAGTAAGGGCTCCATTTTAGACCAGATCTGGTGCCATAGTAAAACGGGCTCCAATTTTATTAAGTCAAATATATAGGGTAGACCCAGCTCGGCATGACAAGCGTATGGGGGAGAGCTACTCGGAACGGACAATAAACATTTCAGAAACAGGTTTTCCACTACTTGTATGGAATGCGTGTCTGTAAAACCCCAGAGCTCTGCCCCATACAAGACTGTAGTAACGCTGTTCGCTTTAAACATCTGCAGGAGCTCTACTGGGGGCCTCCTGCCTAGCTTTCTACTAAAATGAGCGAGCGCAGTAGTAGTTCTCGAAAAAACTAATTTCCTACCTAATATAGCTCGGGTCCAAGAATCATCCTGGTTGAAAAGTATTCCCAGGTAAGCAAATCTCATTGTAGACCCTATTTTCTGACCATCTACATACATGTACCTACATCTCCGGCTGTCCTGACCACACCGCATTATAAAGGTCTTGGAGGTATGTACCCTCAAGTCAAGATTACTCATAAAACCAAATAAACTATCCAGGACTGTTTGCAGACCTATTTGTGTGTGTGCCATTAAGACAGTATCGTCCACACAAAGAAGGGCATGTATGGGGCGCCCAGCTATCTGGGGGAAGGCTTTATCATCTTTGAGCAATGCATCTCCCAGTCCGTTAATGTAAAGTTTGAAAAGGAAGGGGGAAATTGCACTGCCCCCTTCCTTTGAGAGATTGGGGCAGTGCAATTACCCCCAGACCAGATCTAACTTGTGTCTGCGCATCATTGGAAGAAAGTAGATAATTTGCGGATCCACCCTATTGCATCCAGGATCTCCAACAGCTTCGCATGTATTACTGAATCGAGGGCTGGGGTGAGGTCCACAAAGGCTAAAAACAATCTCCCCTTTTTTGCCTTTGAATAATTTCCTACCAGAATTAACTGCTGTACAGTCCCCGGCCCTTCTCGGAAGCCATATTGAAGGTCGGAGAGGATTTTATTGTCCTCTGCCCAGACATGCAAACGTTCTAAGACTATCCACCCCACTACCTTTGTTATGGCATCCAATAGTGAAATGGGCCTATAACTTCCGGGAAACTGACAGTTCCCCTTTTTGAAAATGTGCACTATTTTTGACTCAGCCCAAGTTGAAGGAAAGTGGAAGGAGACACTGGCATTAATCACCTGGGTTACACGTGGACCCCATAAGTTCAGGTTTGACTTAAACCGATCAACCGGGACCTCGTCCGGCCTTGGTGCCTTTCCTTCTTTGCTCACAGATATTACCTGATTCACCTCGTCGAAAGAAAATTGGAGATTAGAATACTGAATCAGTGGGGTCCGGTCAGTACCCTCCTGCCTATTCTCGGCACTAACTCAGTCACTAAAAATCCTTGAGAAATGGTTAATCTATTCCTCTTTGCTGATAGCGATTTCAATTGCGGGCCACATTCAGGCGTCAAGAAAGGCAATTTACAGAGGAAGTGTGCAAAGCTTCCCATACTTTATTCCTCAAAATCAGTTTTCTTTCTTTGAATAGCTGACCTATACACCCCTCTTGCATGCCTCACTTCTGCTGGGTTTCGGGGGATCTTATGTAGTATGTTTTTTTAATTTGTGATTTCCCTTTTCTAGATTTCTGGGCCCATAATGCCTCCCTTACATCACCTGTTATAGTTTGAAAAGAGGTCAAAATGCTATCTGGGCAGGCTGTATCACTCAGGCAGATCTCAAAGGCCCGATTACATTTGGAGATCACTTTTTTAGTGATTAATAAAGGGTCCACCTTGTCCCATTGCAGGGTGTAGCCATTTTCTCCCATTAAGTTTGATGTTAGTTAAAACATGAAGCATATTATCGTGTCTACCAAAACTACCTTCCGGCAATGATAGAAGAAGGTACAAGGGGAAATGGTCACTAACGGAAGTATCGTCAATACAAAACTTATGAAGGAAGAGGAATGGGTCATAGCTAATTAGCAATTCCTAAATTATTGCCAAAGACCTATTCGTTATATAAGTCCCCCAGAGAAAAAATGAGTATTACTAGGCCCAGCTCCAGTTATAAAGCCTCAATTTTTTCCATCAGCATTTGGACAGAGGGCACAATTAAAATCACCTACCACAATTACCATAACATCTTTATAAGAGGTACCACACATACTTGTTATACCACTGTCAAGTTTTTTCAACACATAGTTCACATTGGTGTGCAGAATATTGTTATAGAAATTGACCAGGCCAATGCAATTCTTCTTTTCCATATCAATTTTGAGCAATTGGTACTTAACTTCCTCAACCTTCAGCACAATGGGCCCGATGTAGGTCGGTCGGTAACGGCCGAAAATCGGTATTTTCGGCCGTTACCGACCGGTATTTAGTAAATGGTATGTAGGGCCACATATTTTACAGAATCGGTAAATTTACCGATCGGTAAATTTACCGATTCTGTAAAATACCGAATAGGTATTTATACCTATTCGGTAATTTTGATATGTAGGTGGGACTCTTCTGAGTCCCACAACCCTTACCGAATCTGTATTTTACCATCAAATATATTTGATGGTAAAATACTGATTCCGGTGTGCATGCACATGTGTGCATGCACACCTGTGTCATATGACAGGCAGACCTGCCCTTAGGGCAGGTATGCCTGCCACATGGCACCCCGAACCTTTTTTGGGGGTGCTAGAGGGTGTCAAAGTGACACCCCCTGCACCCTTGTCCAAATCTGTATTTACCGATTCGGTAAATACCGACCGGTAATGCCCCATTCATTCCTATGGGCTTTGAAGCCCATAGGAATGAATGGGGCATTACCGGTCGGTATTTACCGAATCGGTAAATACAGATATTTACCGATTCGGTAAAAGGAACATCTGGATGTTCCTACATATCCACCCCTTAGATTTACCGATTTTTAATTACCGAATCGGTAAAATTCGGTAATTAAAAATCGGTAAATCTATTTTACCTACATCGGGGCCTAATTCTTTTGTTTTTACATTGTTGGATATGTAGGTGCTGAGCCCTCAGTTATCCTTCCCACAGTAACCCTTGACCGGTGGAGTGGGGAAGGTATTACATCCATTAATATGGATAGGATCTTTAACCCAAGTTTCCTGAAGATATAGTACATCAATGTTTGTTATAAAATCACACCAAATGGGGTTTATCAACTTGGCCCGTAGTCCCGCAATATTACAGGAGACATAAATCTTGAGTCCCCTCAAAGGGATTAGCTAGTGCTGCCAAAGCCAAAATGTGGGGAATCATCAGTACTAATAATCTGATCAGAAAAGTTGTATTCAACCTCCGGGGGTCTACCAAGGGTCAATTTTGTGGGCTTCCTGCCATCATTCCCTACACCAGTAAGGGCACCGGGTGACATAGGAGTACATGTAACTGTGTAAGATAGTACAGAGTGGTAATCACTATTTTGCATCATGTGCCCTCTGCTCCCTTATCTTTGAGATTGTCAGTTAAGGGGTGTATTGCTATGTCGTGCAGTCAGTCTA
This sequence comes from Lissotriton helveticus, assembly GCF_964261635.1. NCBI lineage: Eukaryota > Metazoa > Chordata > Amphibia > Caudata > Salamandridae > Lissotriton > Lissotriton helveticus. The sequence continues at coordinate 849,565,977 of NC_136070.1, forward strand.
GTTCTTCCAGGGAGTTTAAAACTTCATGCCGATGATTAATGAGATCGCCCAGCCAGGCTGCCAATTTCCAATAGGTAACCCTCTCTTCTGATTGGACCATGGGTCTCTGGTAGGACGATAAAAAAAAGCCCAAGGGTAAGATGTTTATGCAGTTTTCCATGAAGTGCCGGCTACCAGCCCTTTCTAAGATATGTCTCACCAGCCCGTAAGATTTAAAAGTTAGAACCACACCGTCACCCTGTTGGGTCTTTATTGAATTCCCAACCCAAGCTACTCTACGTGCCATTTTGAATTCCCGAAAAAGAATGTAATTTATACCAATCCTGGTGCTTAATAGATGTAATGGCCTATTAATTAAAGCGAATCAATATTCTTGTACATCAGGAGGAAGTATTGGGACATTTGACAAAATAATCACATAGGGAGTTACTGCTGGGGGAAGATGTAAGTTCAAATCTAGTTTTAAAGCAGAATCATATTTGGGTGTTTGTCCTAAGTGTGTATGTACAGATCTTATCCCTGCCCTAGGGATGGTGGACTCATCTTCTGTAATCATGGATCCAATAAGCCAGAGACATTTGTCCTCCAGTCTGTCCCAGAACTCAGCCTCGAATAACCAGGAGGGGTTTCCAGCTACACTATCATTGGCCCCTGTCTAGTATCTCCTTCATTTAGATAAGATTTACATCTAGTCGCCCTAGGTGAGGCTTGTTTTTTTTTAAGGTGTCACAAGAGGCCCATTATGAACAAATTAGAAACTGGGTTTGCGGAACCCCATGTATTATACATTATATACATTATAATTAAGGCTCCCAGTTTTTTGTTTTGCATATTTTGATTGATTAGTACAGATGGCAAACAATATGTTTCCTTTCTGTATTTATTTTTAATAGTGGAAAATACAGAGAATAGTGCTTCTTGTGGGTGACTCTCCATGCTATCTTTCGTGATTTCCAAGCAACAGTTGAGCAGATAGCATAGTAAGTTAAAAAATAGGTTGACCTTTCACCTCCATACCTGCATCTGTTAACATATATTTGTATTATAATGGTTATATTTACCAGTGTGTGTAATGTTTCACTATATTTGGCTGCTAGATTTGCTAAAACATCACAGGCAGAAAAGTATGGTTGCATGTTTTTCAGTTAAAAAAGCGTGGACATATACAATTTTATGACTCCATTTATTCTCAAAACACAAAACAAATATGGATAAATACCAATAGGATGGCCCAAAAACAAATATGGATAAATACAGACGGAAATGTTACAAAAATAAGTACCATAAAACCGAGAGCCCTAATTATAATGTAATATTATAGAAAAGCAAGTAATATAAGGAGACATTTATTACGATTGCATGGAAGAGCGAGGGTAAAATGCACGAATAGAGCTAAAGAGAAGGAGATGATCAATGGTTAGACAAGGCATTGAAAGAGCAGGAATCTCAACTTTTTTTCTGAAAAGAATCCTGTGATGCCATTGACCAATTTGACCTAATGATGTGTCAATTTCCAAAGAAGGATTTTTTAGAGTGTTTTTTCTTCTCATACAATGGACCCACATCATAAATCCATTTTCTGCACTGTATTGGCACAGAAGGGGTCAGTGCTTTTTTAAAATTTATTTTTTTAACATCCTGAGTGCATACATTAACTCATGGACCACAGGCAGCATAGCATGAAACCACAGGGCAGTAATTGCCTCTTTGTGGTTCCACGTTTGCTGTTAGCAAAACATACTCTGAGCTTTTCAAGTTATACTTCTTACATTCCTGCCAACTTATTTGTTGCCACCGTGTCTCACACAATTTTGGCTCCCTTCTCCGGGTGAGGAGCCGAAATCACACGATGGCAGGAAAAACGAGCTGATAACCACCGTAAATAGTTGCTTTTCAGCTTGTTTGAAGGCTGTAAGCAGCTGATGTTCAATAAGAGGTGTGGAAACACTCTGAGACATTATTTACAGCCTCAATGACCATTTGTTTTTATTTTTCTGGGAGAGGCGTGGGGGTGGGGAGTTGGTTTGGTGAGGGGCAGAGTGTCTGAGGGCCATGGTGCCTCTTAGGTAGCTCTCAGTATGCGAGCTACCTCAGAGGCAGGCCCCGCTCCTTGTTACATGGTGACGGTAATTTGTACGTTGGCAGGTATGCTAGTTCCATTGAGCTGCGGTGAGGCAGTGTCCTGGTGAGGAGTTAACCTTGATATTTGTTTGACTATAGGAACCCCTTCCTTCCCCTTTTGAAGGCTCATGGTGCATTATCTGGGAGATATAAGAAACCAATTCAGCAATATACCTACTGGGGTATAGTATACTGTGAATGTTACATTTATGTGCACCACTTAGTAAGGATTATATGTAAATACACAGTTGTTTTGATTTGAGTGTAGAAGGGATCTCTTCGAAACATGTCGCTCAAAGGAACACTACAATTTATTTTGTCCAATAAGTCAAGTATTTTTTAATTTTTCACCAATTACCATTCACTCACTTCTGACCCTTCCTCTCACACTCCTACACCACACATAGTATTTTTTTTCATCACCAGTGCTCCCACGTAGTCGTAGGTCGTAGCAAGCCCCGTCCAGCAGCGGGGCGGGAAGACCCCAATGATGAAGCATGCCACCAAGGGTCCTTTTGGTGGATGAGGGGTATTTAAACAAAGCTGTGTGCTTTACACCATTGTAGGAGACACACGTAGTCAGGAAGAACCCTTTTATACTTTCCCATGAGGTTGGATCCCTTCGTTTTTTGACAAGATATGCTCTTGAGACATGAAAAGGTAATGCGCAGACCCCGTCTATACCAGTGCTGCACTGAGAATGGGATTATTGAACAACCCCTGGGGAGCCGTCCACTAGTTCCTCACTGCTGCCACTGACACCAGGGGACTCCAACCCCCAGCAAACCTTGCGCCAGGATGTGCCAACACGATTCCTGAGTGCCCGGAGGTGCATAAATCAAGCCCAGGGCTGCCGCAAAGTGGGAGCCGTCCACTACCACCTCGCTGCTGCCGCTGATGCCTGGAGACTCCATCCGCTAGCAAACCGTGCGTCAGGAGGCGCCTGCACAATCACTGAGTGCCCAAAGGCGCATAAATCAAGCCCAGGGCTTCCGCAGCACAGGACACATGCAGGAGTGCCCGAGTCATGCACAGGCGAAGCCCATGCCAAGGGTGGGCCTGTCAAAGCCCAGATAAGGCTGGGCTGGGCCACCCCTCTAAGGTTTGCAGTAGATTTCTTCGGTTGCCATGACGGATCATGGACCAAGGTTCAGTGTTCCCCTTTTTTGTATTACAGACGCTATGAGAGCAGTGGCTGGTTGTTTTTGCCTGGTTACTCTGATTACCTAATTTTTGTGTTAGGTTTACATCCTTTTGCGGGTTAAGCATTCATAATGGGTAAGAGAAAGGGTGCTTAAAGTGTTTCCAGTACGAAACGTCCACCGCACCCACTCGAAAATTGATAATTACCTAACCAGAGCCGTGGACATTGTCTCAAACGAGATCCATTTGTTAGAGCGGTGCCTTTCCCTTACAACTGAAGAGATCTCTCATCCACTCACTGTCCAAAGCTGTTGCGATCTGCCACCACCACAGAGTTTACAGGTGGAAAGAAGCGCACCTATGGCACTAAGGAGAGAAGTCTGCTCTGCAATGCAGATCCATAATGTGGGTGATGTCCAGTTTGAGTGGGGTTTGTAGCAGGAGGGGGGGCCTGTGTCTGGTCCAACTAACATAGATGGCAGCGACCAGATTTGTGATTATGAAGGGAGAGCAGTCCAAGAGCCAAGCGCAGGAGGAAAACTGTTAAATCCACTAAACCACTGCAGATGGAGTCCTGTTTGGGGGATCGGTTAAGGTCAATGAGAATACCTGGTGTGGCCTGAGCAAGAGCCTAGGTGATCTCTTGGATTCCAAGCTACTTCCCATTCTCTGAACATTTATCAAAAATTAAAGTCAACTTGGCAAAGCCGCTGGATCCCAGTATCTGGTTTTTCACCTCTACTAACCCTGCCCAGAGCAAGGTTGTATTATATCCACATGATAATTTACCAGTAACCCAACCTGTCACACAATGGGCAGCCCGTGCCCCAAACCAGGCCTTTTTACCTGTGATAGACCTTCCCCCTGCATCTTCCCTGTACGCTGTTGCACTGACAAATGTGCCCATGCTTACAGGAGGCAATATGCAAACCACCTGAAGCCTAATGAACAAATCCATCCATTGGCCTAACAATAACGTCACTGGCAACTGGGACATACATAAGGAGATCTTGATGGCAAGACAGGTGGGAGGCATTGGGGTAGGGGTCATGTAAATAGTGGAGATGTCATTGTGGTTAATTTCCGTACCCCAAGGGTAGTCCAGAAAATACTGAATAAAGCAAGAATGGGTATGGTCAAAACTAGTTTCATCAAGACTGTCCCACTTGGCTTTTTCTATAAGCATTTTGCAAATCAAACCTGTACTCTGGGGGTTTTGTTCCTGGTGACTCTGTGCTGCCTAGACCCCCACCTCCAGAAACACTACATCTGACTAATAGATTTGATCCATTGGCTGGGCTGGAAGACATTGATTGACGGTTTGGGGAGAAGTCAGTCTGCTCAGGCTTCCAGGTTTTGGTCAGGTCATTTGATAATTTAGTTTCTGTTACTCAAATACCACCATCCCCTGAGAGAATCTTCCTCCCACGGCATCAGGATCAATGGAGAAGGTTGGGTCTCTTTGTAATTTCAGTCCCACTATACAAACAAATAATACCCTCTAACATGATCATTTGTGTGTAGGGTTCCGTATCGTGAATATTGAAGAGGCTCCTGTTAGTTTAACCTCTGTTCCCCAACTACCCCCTAGTCCTTTACAGACCCTTTTTCTTTATGGGCTAGTGTGAGCTTAGGTAATGATGAAGGTCAAATTGACAACGTATGTCTGAAAAAGTTAAGCTGGAACATAGCGGTGTGGCTTCAACGATTTTACTGGAGGGATGGTGATCCTTCATTATAATGTATGACATAGTTCTTATGCAAGAAACTTGGGGGAGCAAATACATAGTATATGATGGGTTTATGTGTTTTAGCTTGCCCACGACTCCATCTATAGCGGGCAGAGCTAAAGGAAGTTTGTCGGCCTGGTTCAAAGTGGAAATTGCTGGTTTGATTGTACAATCATTCCAGGAACAGGGAGAGTTGCAGGCCTTTTGTCTTACTTGGAAAGACACTAATTACTTGTATTTAGTACATTTCTATATTAATAATTTTACTTCCAAAGGTGACTTCCAAGCCCTATTTGTGCTAATTCACATGCCTGTGGAGAGAGAGGTTCATGTGGATTGCCCCCTTAAGCTGCTGGTGGCGGGGTACTTTAATGCAAAATTGGGGCAATCATCGTCCCTTTCCCCAACTACCTTTAATCCAATTTCCCATGAGCTGGACCATAACTTGAGGATGCTAGGGGGCGTGTCTTATTTTCTAATTTGCTAGAACGGGGTATGATTAATAAGGTTCCCAAATTTACTGACCAACATATTCCTACTTTTATAGGACATGGTGCATTGACTAGAACTGTGAGGTCCTCATTCAGCCCTACAGCAATCATAACCCTATCTCTGCAAAGATAGTGCTACCATATATTGGACAAAAGCCCAAGCCTCCACCTACTCAGGTATCATCCATTTAAGAGGCAGGGTGTAGGGTGGTATGGCGTACATGAACAGCATAATGTCCCAGGTGATACCTATCAGTTCTGCCCTGGTGCATAGTTACAATTGCATACGACGCGTTCCAGCCTGTATCTTATCCAGTTTTTCAACTTTAGGAGATAAGGTTAAAATTCTACTCTCTAGACCCATTACTCAGTCACGCCACCAAGCACATTCATGGTTTGACAATACCTGTCAAGAGGACTATACCTGAACTCCTGTATTCTGTGGGAACGATCTGGAGAGGGTCTCCCGGAGAGAATTTCCCAACTCCCCATCACCCCTGCTCCCAGAGGACTCTGAGCTCAGGAATGAAAGGGAAAGGGGAAGTGGATAACAAACAAGAGAAACTGCCACACCCTGGTGTCTTCCAAGAATTCTTACTGCTTTTGGAGACCTGTAAAAGTAACACAACATTAATACATTCCCAAAAGTCTTGGTCAATCTTCGTTAGAATCAATACCCTACTTGGTATACCTGGTATGGGTGTGGATTGAGCCTCTCTCTTAAGAGGTATAAAATGTAACAGGCTATGTAGATAGGTGAAGCTCAAATCCAGTAGGTGAAGAAGTTCAGAAAATGTTCATTACAACCACAACAGTGAGTAAGGATATAAACTATATGCGCATATATTATAACCCTGAACACATACTATGGTCTGCCAGTAATATACTGTTGAAGATGATGCTTGAACTTCGATAGAATTATTTCTCTGGACACCTTATTTGCTGCTTTCCATTGGATAACTTTCTGGAGACAGTCTTGTAAATACTGACAACTGCGCAGCTTGCCTTTTTCCAAACGTGCTCTAGAACTGACTCGTATTTTCTGGGTTCATATGGTATGAGCACAATTAGGTAAGTTCAAAAGGACAATTGCAATCTCAGCTTAGTACTCGGCAAATGAACTAAAAGTCTATTAATTCTCAGAGGTAATATGTCCCAGCATTTAAGCTCTGAATCAGGAACCATAGGGCTGCTGCAAACAATCTTTCTACCATATATTCTTCCTAAGGATAGATACTCTTGGGCGCATTCAAAGTTCTCAGTTCTAGGCGCTCAAAAGGATGCAGAACCAAAATTACTTCAGCCGCTGAGATTAGGAAGCAGCCCGAATAGGAATTCGGACTCAGGAACGTCTTACCTCGTTTTCGAAGTAACTTGAAATACCGGAGAACAGTCACGAAAGCTCCGAAATACCTCTCTCAGCTTTTCTGCTTGACTGGACAAATACTGTGAGCTTCAACTTCAGGAACGGATATCAAAAAAGGGTGGCGGCTGACGAAAATAGAGACGCCTCAACGGAGACTCTCCAGGATACAGCCGTTACCTCAAAGTAGACAGTTGAAGTGTGCAGCGCTCAAGCAGCGCGCGCACGAAATGGCCGCTCAACCCAGGAAAGACTAGAACGCCAACTTCATGCTAGCGTAGTACAGTGGCTGATCGGTCTTTTCCAACAACGTTTTATGTGAACAAGATTTTTCTCCAAAAATGAGAACGATGTAACCAGGGAAACTTCTTCAGTTTTATACCTGGTAGAGAGGCAAAATGCATTGACACCAGAGCGGGCTTGACAATACCGGCAGAGAAGCTAATAATACCTTCCGCAGGGCCTTAAATCAAATTCCTAGAGACCAGACTGTGATTAAGGAAAGCAGGAAACTGTATAAGCTTGCTACCAAAAAAAGAAAGTTAGTTTTGAAGGAGGAGAAATGGGAATTAATAGCGGGTGCTTGCCACTCTAAAGATCCCCAAATCTTCTGGAAAGCAGTAAGGTCAGTTTTATCTCCCACCCTATCAGCTGATAAAGTAAGTGTCCATATATCAGCTGAGACTTGGGTGACGCATTATGCTGGTTGTTATTCTACTGACCTTAGTGTTGCTGATGCTCCTGAACAGTTGAATGTAGTATGCCCAAATCTTATTTTTAATGAAGGGCAAGTCCGAAAAGCAATTGCCAACAGTAAAGGCAAGAAGGATCCTGGGCCAGGTCTAATTCCGTTGGATTTATTCAAGGAAGACCCAGTGTTCTGGACCCCGGTGCTCACGGCAGTTTTTAATTCAGTTTGTAGTGAGGGAGTGCTAACGTTGTGGCGTTCATCTGTTATAGTGCCTGTCTTTAAAAAAGGAAATGTGCACGATCCAAAATGCTATCGTCCGGTTTAAAAAAAAAAAAGCAGCCCGTTTTCCATGCATTTAAAATAAAATAGGAAATTAAACATTTTCGTTTAATTTTTTAAGGGCAGGCAGTGGTCCCAGGAACCACTGCCTGCCCGTAAAAAATAATTGTGCATGCATTTCCCTTGGGAACCCCTTCTTATTTGCGAATGCATTACCTTCTACTTGAAGTAGGTGGTAATTGCGAGTGTTTTGCTACCGCAATTGCAAAACATTTGTACTTGGTTTTGAGACTCGCTATTTGGAAGGGAATGCCCCTTCCAAATAGTGAGTCGCAAAACCTATTTAGCAAGTCGCAAAAAAATTTCGCCTCGCGAAATAGGCTATGTACATGGCCCAATATGTTTTTGCATGCGCAAACGGGTTCGCGAACCCATTTGTGCATATAAAAATGGGTTGTACATCTGGCCCTTAGTATTGTATATTGTGGGAATCTGCAAAAAAGGAAAAAAATAATGGGAAGGTTGGTACTGCATCTCCGTTATTAACTTTTAAATTGTTGGTTTTCTTTTGCAGTAAGAGGGTCCTGCCAGGGCCACACTGGGAACCCAAAGCAGCCGTGGCAAATGTTTTCAGACCAGTCCCCACACGGTGCACCAAAGTGTGGGGAGTGTGCCTGACCACTACATAGGGGGCTTTGGGAGGCTCTCCCCCTCAAAATATTTAGGAAACAATGGTGCATTCTACAACACATTTTTCATTATATATTGAATTGTATTAGCTTTTAAAGAATAGTAAATGAAGACCTTACTATGCACCAGGATGTGACAATCTTTGTTGCGGTTTGTTAGACCTGACACCCTTGGCGTGGTTTTCCCCCATCTTTTTGCCTCTGTCTACTGTATTTTTGATGCTGTGCTGGATTTCGTTTTTGCTGGTTTAGATGCTTTGGACACTCTGCCACTGCTGATCAGTGCCAGAGTGTAAGTGCTCCCTATGTAAATTGTCATATTGATTGGGTATACCTGATTGGCATATTTGTATCACCATGAAGTCCCTAGTAAAGTGCACTGTGTGTGCCAGGGCTGGTGATGACAGATGCTACTAGTGGGCCTGCAGCGCAGATTGCGCCACCCACATGAGTAGCCCTAAAATGGTGTCTCAGGCCTGCCAGCGCAGGGCCTGTGTGCAGTCAGTGGACTGCCATGTCGGCCTGGCCAGTGTCCCCACTGGCTGGGCCTAACCCTTCCCTGTCTGTGCACATCAGTCACCCCTATGGATGGCTCAAGGTACCCCCCTGGGCAGGGTGCAGTGTATGGGTAAGGTAGAGCATGTACTAGTGCAGGTCACATGCTCTGGTAGTGAGCAGCAGCCATTTTGTGTGCTCACTGCTGTAAGGTTATCTTGCTCCATAGAATAACATGGGGGAGGCTGGTCCCATTGGATACCAGCCTATCTTCTCATAGGAACAAGATGGGACATAAGTGATTGATATCCCTGAACTCAGAATTTAATAACACATCTTTTAGGAAGGGTTGTTTTTAAATCCTGTGTTTGAGAATAGTACTTTTAGAAAGGGGCTGTTCTCTTGTCTAACCTTTCTGTGTGCCTGGGCCTGTTTGTGGATTGACTGTCTGGCCTGAGTGTGACAGGGGCTGCAGAGCCCCCAGGAGGTTGTCTGAGTCAGCCCGTGGATGAAAGGCAGCATCTGCTGCCAGAGAAGTGGGAGGAGATCGCACCTGATAGTGATAGGGCTGTGCCTGCCTGACCACAATGCTGGATCCACCCCCCTGCTGGGCGACTGTCACCTCTGTCCCTGATACTGCGAGGAAGAAGGAAGCCAGGAAACCCCCAGTGCCTCAGCAACACCCAGAACTGGTTTAGACCGGGCTCAGGGCCCACTTGCACAAAGACTTCAAAGGACTTCAAATACTTTTTGGGGTATAAGAGAAGGACCCCTGACAACAGAAAATTTAGATTCTACAATCAAGAGGAACCTCTGCTGGAAGAAGGACTGCTGGAAAGCTGAAGGAAGATTGCCTTGCTGTGTGCTCTAAGGGCTGACCTGTTCTGCTGTCCAACTGGAAGCTGAGAAGAAGAAAGGGACTTTTGCTGTGTGCTGTGACCCTGCCTGCTTGAAACTACAGAGACTTTGCTGTGTGCTGTGTCTCCTGAACTGAATCTCCAAGGGCCTGAGAAGAGCTGGCCCCCTGTCTGCAACCCAAGGACATAAAGGTTGCCCAAAGACTACAAAACTCTGCTGTGCCCCCTGAAGCTGCTGTGTGCTGAAGAGATCGTGAACACTGCTGTGTGGTCGTGTATTGCGCTACCTGCTCTCTAATCCAAGTGAGAGTGCCGCGCTGATCGCGTCTGCCATGTCGCCGAGATCGACGTGTTCATCGACACGTGTTGGGCAAATACCGGAGGTCCGTGGGCCTTCCCAGTGCAGGACGCACTAAAATCAACAGTGTTCCGCTTCACCAGCACGGCCCGGGGTCAACAAACACCCACCGAAGCGCCCCGTACCTTGCCGGTACCGACGCTGCAAAAGATCGAGCCGCTGCTCGCTGATTGGGTGAGAGGGCCGAGCCCCCTCACCATCGCCGCGACGGGATTGGCCCGTGCGCCGTAGCATCATCAGCGAGGCCGTGCTGTGGTTGGCTGACGGCCCTGCGTCATCAGAGGCTGGTCCTGGGAGCCGCACTGCCATTGGCTGACTCCCGGGTGTAAAAAGAGGCTCGCCCCGAACGCCGCGACAGGATTGGTCCCCGTCATCGGGACCTTTGGAGAAGCCGCCGAGAGCCGTGACCGACAAAAACCCCAGCGAGGAGCCGACAGCCGTTCGACCCGTCCTCGCCGAGGGAGCCCAAGTGTGTGTCCCGCATCCCTGGCCGGTCGTCCCCGAGGTGTGCTGCACCAACTCCCCCGCCGCTCGTTGGATTGTCGAGAGCGGGCGGGAGAGCAGAGGGGACCGGCCGCGGCTAAGATCGAGTGTGTTCGGATCGGCGCGGTGCGCCTGAAGGTCATCGGGGGGTGCAAGGCTGTGTGAAACGGCCTGAAAAGGAGTCCCCAGTATACCGGTGAGGCGCGCTTGCAGTGCTTGGAGCCCCTGGCTTTTGGGGCTGATTCTTTCGAATAATTCACCTGCTGGCCAGCTTAGTTTGCTCGTTTTAAAGAGCTGATTTGAGATAAGTTCAAAGTATTATTTTTAATACTGATGCAAGGGACTTGAGACTGATTCTTATATAAGAACTTCCTATTTACAAGTATAACCACTAAGATTAAGTGCAACATATTCTTGAAGAAGTAATTATCGTGCAACTGTTTTATTTTCCTGCTGAAACTAGATAAAGATATATATTTTTATAAATATACTTACCTGTGTGGTCTCAGTTTGTGGTGGATTGGGGATTACTGTTGTGTTAAGTGCATTTATTATACCCATAGCCTCAGAGATGAGCCTGTCTGCTCGTGCCAAGCTACCTAGAGGGTGAGCAGGGGTTATCTACTTTGTGTACTTCTTCACCCTGACTAGAAGCAAGGGTCCCTACTTGGTCTAAGGTACTTACCTCTGCCAATTAGAGACCCCCAGATCTAACAGGGTTCTTCAATGATTCCCTTATTATCACCCTTCAACAGTGCCTCTCATCGCTCCATAGCCCCTCTGTCACATGTATTTCATTTGTTTCATAGCACTTCTCATACCATTGTAGGATGTCAGAGCCTTTTTAATCACACACATATAGAGACAATGAATCATACATGTAAATCAGTGTATAGAAAATGTTACATAAGGTAAAGGGGACTACAATGTGTAGGATTCACATGTAATTCATACTGGTAGAAATTTTTAAAGAGTGCTTGGTCTGGGGAAGCACAAACTCAGGATTCAGAACATAACACAGTGGCTAGCACTGACTTTAACATTAAAAATGTATTTCCGCCCAAATAAACTTTTTTGGCAGCATCAGGATAATAAGTGACTGGGAAAAAAACATAAGTTACTAACTGGTACCAACAGTTTATAGGTCCCTTTGCTAGATTACGATTGTCACTTATGAAGTGCACAGTAACAAAATAATCTCCGTGATAAAAGCGGTAACCCACGGACCTATGCACATAAAATACTGCTTTTTAAAATGTATGTTACATGTTCTTTGCAGTGGGAATATTAACCCTCTGTGCTACATTAGTTAAGTCAAAGCTGCCACTGGACAAAACTCTTATCTCTCTCCAGCAGGTGCATTAATCACTGGCAGTATCTTGACACTTTTATTGTTACTCGAAAGCTGCTAATTACACATGAAACGTTGCTGAGCTTTTAAAACTGCTGCCCACGGGCCCCCTGGGAATGTCCGCGGACCCTAGTTTGGGAAACACTGCTTTAAGGAATTATCAGAAGTATCTAAACCCACTGTCAGAGATTACTGCCTTATTCAAGTACCTCCCTCAATTGCTCTGTATCTTTTATTTGGAACTAATGTCTACAAAAGGAATTTGTTGACTAGATTTAGGTTGGGTCAATTCACTGTTTGATATGTTTCTCTTTGAGCCAGTATTCACCTGAAACTATTACTATTTGCCTTAGTGATGAACATTGCAGCCAAACCATTTTACTCTTTGTTTTCTTTTGCCAATTTTATATCCCATTTATTAGGAAATTCTAATTACTGCTTTTGCGCAGATATAAATTCTCTAAGTGCAAAGTGGCTTTGTATTTCCTCCTGCATCTTAATGACTGTGATGATTGCTTTGCGGTTGCGAACTTTTTGAAGTGCACTTTAGCAAAGAGGAGCGTGTTGTTTTAGGAACAATGCACTTTAGTAGCTCCTGTTTTTATTGTATTTGTATTGCAGCTAAAATGCTTATTGTTGCTGCTAACATTTTACTACTTTTATAAGATTAATTATTTTATTTAATTCTATTGGTTAATACATGCTGCTATTTATCGATCCAGTTTAGGTACGCTGCCACATAAGCTACAATAAAATCATTGTCTTTGCCTGCGGCTTTACTTATTTTAAATGGTAATGTGGTTGTAATTTCTTCAATGAGTTCAATTTTAATGTTGTTTGTTAATATGTGTATCTTTTATGACCTTTCTTCGGATAGTAGAATAAAAAAATAATTGAATTGAATTGAACAACCCCTGGAATTCAAAGTAGAAGGTTGTCCTTAATTGTAAGTATTGGTGGGCCTCCTGAGATGGTTTGTGTCTGGCCAATATAGTCAGGGGTTCCTAAGAACAAAGCTGTATGTGTAATCAAAGCTAGTTTGAAAGTGACTTTGCTTCTGTAGGGAGCTGCTTAAGAGAAGTCGGACAGGAGCTTTGTGGGGATCTAGAATTAATTTCAGGATTCCTGCAAGTAAGAAGTTTTGATAGTCCCTTTCCCACATAACTGAAGACTTGGTAGGAGGCTGTATCAGGGATGACATGTTTTGTTACCCAGAGGAGTTTAAATTGAAGTTGTGAACCTTTGCCTTCGGGTTGATGTGTGTTACGAAGTTAAGGCTTCTATCAAAGTTGAAGCCAAGAGATTTGGTGGACTCCACAATTGCAGGTTTGAGTTTAACACATTGAGTGAGTTAACCTTTTGTAAACTAAGACACAGAATACAGGGACATAACAAAATGGACTCTAGATTAAGTGGGTTAAGATTCAGGTGGTGGCATGACATTCTTGTTGGGTGTTGAAGTCTTCAGCATCAAATATGTTTTGGGGAGCAGATTCTGAAATAAAATTCTGTGTCATCTGTGTAAAACCGACATGAGATTTATTTCTAGTGAGACTGGTGTCTAGTGACTCCATTTTTAAGTTGGAAAGAGGAGGGCAGAGAATAGAGTTGTAACCCTAAGCAACTCTTTAGGACTGAGCCAGCGGGGTTTATCAGCTCGGGTTACTCACAAGTTACCATACTCACATGGGCTCATAAACATTCCATCTTAAGCCAGTAATTACCGCCGGAGTCAAATTGTGCTATTCTGCGTGATAAACTTTACCTTTACCAATTTTTACATACCCTATCACCATGGGTCTTAATTTCTTCTGGTCAATAGATCGGGTAGTTAGTTGAATAGGTAGAATGGCAATAACTTTATTCTTTAAAAAGACCAAAGACTCAAAAGATTTTAAATGTTTTATCTAATCAATCATTTTGTGAGTCAAATACCAATACATGTCACACTCAGTTTTTCCTTAGGAAATAGAATAATATGACGTGGTTAAATCTTCATGATGCCAGTACCTGAAGAGGGTAGAAACAGAAAGCAGTACAAGGACATACTACACAGAATTCTATTTACCTAGAATGATGTGAGGACCGACCCCTGGCCACAGAGTTGGATAGGGACCCCTGAGTCAGACAGACAGTTGCCCAAAGATCATGACATGTTCAGACCAGGATAGGTGACCTTTTCTAGATGCAACGCCAGCATCGCACCCCATCTCTGGCACTACTCGCTTCGATTCTTCCCCTTCCTTGGATGTGCCTCCTCAATAGTTGTTCTGTGTTTCCCCTCTAGATGATCGGATTTTTCTTCAGCAGTATCTCTGTCTCTTTTTCTCGAGTATTCTGTCAGAGTGCTCGGACAGCGTCTCTGACCTCTGTGGCATCTGCATCGGTGATGGTTCTGCATCGGGTCTGTCTCATCTAACTGACTAAGCTTACCTTAGTTATACTATTCTATGTGTATATATGACCCCCAATGTTTCAATATTCGTGAAAACCCTACTTCTGATTGGACAAGGAGATGGGGAGAGGTCATCACACCATACTAATGTAATACTTTTCTTTAGTTCATTGTTTAATATTCCCGCCCCTTAATTTTACTTTCTCAAGTTTTATTCCCACCTGCATTTCACATTAGGATTAATACAATGAATGCAAAATGTGACTTCTTTCTTCCCCTCTTGGGGCTGAGAGGTGATGTTCCCAAGAGCTTCTTTGATAAAGCGACCTTGGCTGAGTTTCGATAGTGTGTTCATAGTCCCGGACGGGTTGATATGCGCATGTGCGCCCAAGTCAGGTGGGATAGGGATTTCATTTACTCTCCAGGCCCAAATGCGAACTAATAATAAAGTCAGAAAAGACATGTTATAATACGAAAATAAATTAATACACTGTATACCACTGATTCCTACTCTAATCCCGTTAACTTATTTAATCTTTTTGCATTAGCAGTTTAATGAAACATGCGAGGTTTAGTTTAAGCATAGCATGTGCATTAACATGTGAGTTTCAAGCAGCCATTTTAATTGCTATTGCGCAGCTGCAAAGTTTTCCTACCAAAGCAAAAGGATGTCATACAATGTAGATGCAGTAGACACAAGCTCAGAAAATTCCTGCATTTTCGGCAGCCATATTAAGTCACTCCGGTCAATGGTTAGTAACACACATAAGCAAGCTTCCCCTAGATTCCGTATAAAAGAGTGTAATGAAATATTAATATTTACAAACATGTTGGTTGCAGTTTTCCAAGTTATTTGAGAGGATTGCATCCGATCAAGTCTCTTTTCATACGAAACCTTGCTCCATCAATCCCCTCTCTGATGACATTTTATGTCACAGCTAATTTCAGTCACTAAATCAGATGCCAACTTTAGCAATTTTCCATTTCAATCTCTTCAACTCTTTCACATTTTCCCTTCTCCTTCTTTTATTGTAAACCTTTCATCCTTTTGTAAATATCTTCTCTTATCTCTTCAAGCTGGATTTCATCATATTTTCTCTTCTTTCCCTTTTTGCTCACTTCATGCCATTTTCTATTCCTGCAACATTTGCACCAAAACATCATTGCTAAAACTAATAAGGTTATTCCCATTATTGGCATAATTATTTGACCTATAATACTTTTCCCTAGATTAGAAAACCAACTACCTATGGTGGAAATACTATTTGTTAGTTTCTTCCATAAACTGTCAACTTCCAGTGGTTTTAACACTTCTTGCAAATTTGTGATATTTTTGATATAGCCTCCAATTTCAACACTTTTGTCTGGAATGTAGGTGCAACAATGTTGCGCTTTCAACATTTTACAGACTCCGCCCTCATTAGCCATGAATGAATCTAGAGCAAGTTGATTTTGCAAAATAATAAATCTGACCTCAAACAATTCGGTATTGATCAATAAAAATCCTCCAGCAGTGTCAGTTGATAAGCGATCAACTACTGTAGACAATTGAGTTCAAAATAACTCCCAGTGAAGGTATCAATGCACTAAATATATCCACTACTATTTCTGAAAAACTAGCCCTTTTATTACGTGTTAGTCAGTTATTATCTTCATTGTTTCCAGTGATTCTTTTTACATGATATACTTTAGGAAATACTATTCCGAAATAGCAACTCCTGTACCAATGATCAGGCAGCTTAAAATAAGGTTTGTCTCCACATACATAATAAATTCCAGGAAATACGGGATCTGTACCACCTTTTAGTCCCCATCCCCCAATTACTAAAAAATTGTGTTCACATTCACTGGAACCAATAAATATATGGTTATACTCAGTTTTTAACCTATGGAGACAGATTTTCCCTTTCTTCTCAAGGTCCAGGAACATAGCAGCATGAGTCTTGCCAGTTGCAATTAATTCTTCTTTCTCAGCCCATTTAGGTATCTGAGGTTTCGGTTCAGAGGCCTTTCTTTGGATATCCTGTCTCCTTTTCTCAACTAAATTCAAAAATATATTTTCTTCTTCGTGTAACTTACATGTTAAATTGTGCTTATGTGCTTCAGCTATATCTAGTGTTTTCATTGTGAGAAAATATTCACCCATAAATTGTGAGTCTCTACTAAGAACTGGGTTCATGCTTTTTCACAGAGGAACTTCAGAAAAAAATCACATCTATGTTAGAATAATAATATTGTGATTTTCCAGTTCGATAAAATAAACTAGCTAAAGCACTACAAGAAATACCATATGTCAATGGTAAACGATGATATGTTACACCTTCTGCTACACATGTTGGCAATTTCATACACACATAGCAATCACTAACTTCCATGGTTTCTACATAATGTACTAATAGATTTTCAAAAACATTTAAATCTGTTTCATTTTTATTCACAGTCTGATGTAAATCTAACTCATCTGGTGCTTCTAAATCTACTCTTTCCTGTTTAATGTTAGCCCTAATCCCTAACGCACGGGAGGAGTGGGAGAACCAAATGGCCATTTTCATACCGGAGGATACGTGGAGTTTCTACTGCGCCCAAGGGAAAGCGCTGTCACCCAATTACAAGTTGTGCCTAGTGCACTTTAGGTTCCTTAATGGATTGTAGAGGAGTCTGGAGTGGCTGTTCAGACTACGATTAATACATGAGGCGCATTGTGTGCGGTGTTCATGCCCTAGTGCAGATGTCCTCCTGGGCATGCCCTGGAGTGGAACTATACTGGCGGTTAGTCTTTGATGCTGTTGATGAAATTACTGGATTGCGGCTGGAGCGTACTCCCTTTGTTGCATTATTGGGATTTGTTCGGAATGTTCCCCCAGAGACAAGGAGGTTAACCTCAATTCTGCTTTTCCTGGGCAGACAGCTAGTGGCAATGTGCGTGGCAGTTGCCCCTTTCCTCGAATTGAGGACTGGATTAAAGACGCTGCATGGTGCCAGAGTCAGCTGTCTGAATACTGGGAGTTAATGCCGATTTGTTCACGGCCAAGAATATGTGGGGGCCCTTTCAGACTTATCTTCGACTGCAGGAATTGGCTAGGGACGGTTTCCCCACAGATTGGGTGGGATTTCATGGGGTCTCCCCTTCAGATGACTGAGTAATGGGCTTTAAAGGGCGGATTTGGAGTGGCTGATTCTAGATTGTATTAGCTCATTCCAATTAGGCTTCTAAAAGCCTCCTTAGTAAATTCCAGCTTTCATTGCTTAAACATGCGGCAGCTCTTCCACCTCCCATTCCCTCCCCTTCCTTTTTCTCCCTAATCTCTCTGTTCCCTCTTGTGGTCTCCCCTCTCTTCTTTCTCTGGGACTTGCTATTGTAGAGAATAGTTTATTACGGATACATTACGGTGCATTTGGAATGGTGGTCCTTTGCTTGAATGCTGGCTAAACCCTGATTGCTAGACTGATTGCCCTTTGTATGGTTATCTTAAACTTTCAATACATAAATTGAAGGAAAAAAACATGCCGCTATCGTAAATTCGAATTTATTTAAAGAATAAAATATAAAAAAAGCTGAAGAGGTACTGCTGGAATTTCTATATAAGGAATACTCACTGCTCCGATTTTTCCTTCCTTATTAAATGATTTCCAAATTAAATACTTTGCCATCTATCACTGGAATGCTTGGTGAGGTACACAGGAATCTCTCTAGGAGGATCTCCTTTTCTTGGCTAATACTACAAAATGGCCTCAAAGAGCAGAATTGAAGTCTGAATATCTTGTTTATTTGGGAAACCTGGTTTGTGAGAGGTAGACCCATTCATATCGGATCACTGAAATGATATTGACCACAAAAATATCGAGATACAATAATATCGAGGATAAAATATAGAGGGACAATATATCGACTGGCTATCTTCAAACAGGTAAGTACTAAAATATCGACTCAAAAATATCGAGTTACAAAAATATAGACTGTCAAAATATTGTTTTTTTAAAATGTCTTTAAATTAAGTTAAAACGAATATAATAATAAATATATTTAATATAAACTTAGTTAAAATTATTAAATAAATGGAATATTAATAAATAATTAATGTAAATTAAAAACAAATATAACAAAAATAATACATATATATATATATATATATATATATATATATAAAAAACATATTATTAAATAAACATATATAATATTTTTACCGTAGCATAGCAAAATGGTTAACATTTATTGTAACAACTCTAGTGAGTTCAACAGTAGCAAAAGCGTTGGATAGCGTAGGGGTAAAATTTACTATTCCCACTCCAGTGGGTGCAACAGTAGGGAAAGCGTTGCATAGCGTAGGGGTAAAAATTACTATTCCCACTCCAGTGGGTGCAACAGTAGGGAAAGCGTTGGATAGCGTGAGGGTAAAAATTACTATTCCCACTCCAGTGGGTGCAACAGTAGGGAAAGCGCTGGATAGCATAGGGGTAAAAATTACTATTCCCACTCCAGTGGGTGCAACAGTAGGGTAAGCGTTGGATAGAGTAGGGGTTAACATTACTATTCCCACTCCAGTGGGTGCAACAGTAGGGAAAGGGCTGGATAGCGTAGGGGTTAAAATTACTATTCCCACTCCAGTGGGTGCAACAGTAGGGAAAGCGCTGGATAGCGTAGGGGTTACAATTACTATTCCCACTCCAGTGGGTGCAACAGTAGGGAAAGCGCTGGATAGCGTAGGGGTAAAGATTACTATTCCCACTCCAGTGGGTGCAACAGTAGGGAAAGGTCTGGATAGCGTAGGGGTTACAATTACTATTCCCACTCCAGTGGGTGCAACAGTAGGGAAAGCGCTGGATAGTGTAGGGGTTAAAATTACTATTCCCACTCCAGTGGGTGCAACAGTAGGGAAAGCGCTGGATAGCGTAGGGGTAAAGATTACTATTCCCACTCCAGTGGGTGCAACATTAGGGAAAGCGTTGGATAGCGTAGGGGTAAAAATTACTATTCCCACTCCAAAGAGTGCAACAGTAGGGAAAGCGCTGGATGGCGTAGGGGTTAAAATTACTATTCCCACTCCAGTGGGTGCCACAGTAGGGAAAACGCTGGATAGCGTAGGGGTTAAAATTACTATTCCCACTCTAGTGGGTGCAACAGTAGGGAAAGCGCTGGATAGCGTAGGGGTTACAATTACTATTCCCACTCCAGTGGGTGCAACAGTAGGGAAAGCGCTGGATAGCGTAGGGGTAAAGATTACTATTCCTACTCCAGTGGGTGCAACAGTAGGGAAAGCGTTGGATAGCGTAGGGGTTAAAATTACCATTCCTACTCCAGTGGGTGCAACAGTAGGGGAAGCGTTGGATAGCGTAGGGGTAAAAATTACAATTCCCACTCAAAAGAGTGCAACAGTAGGGAAAGCGTTGGATAGCGTAGGGGGTAAAAATTACTATTCCCACTCCAGTCAGTGCAACAGTAGAAAAAGTAAAAACTTCATAAATAAATATAATTAATAGAAATATTATTACCAAGTAAATTTAATTTCCTATACTAATTACTTTTATTTACCAATTAAATTTTATTTAATGGACATTATTAATTAATTAACAATTTATTTAAATTTACATAATTAATTAATTATTATTAAATTACTTCCCACCCTATCCCCCTATAAACTCACAACCCACTACAGAAAATATTTTACTAAATATTAATTATTTATCAATTAAATATTTATTATTAATTACCAATTATATTTTTATTAATTACCAATTAATAATTATGTAACTATTATTATTAATTTACATAAATGATTAATTATAATTAAATTACTTCTCACCCTATTCCCCTATAAACCCACAACCCACTACAGAAAATAATTTACTAAAAATTAATTATTTATCAATTAATCAATTATTATTAATTGCCAATTATATTTTAATTAATTACCAAGTAATTATTAATAAACAAATCATTATTAATTTACATAATTAATTAATTATAATTAAATTACTTCCTACCCTATTCCCCTATAAACCCACAACCCGCTACAGAAAATAATTTACTAAAAATTAATTCTTTATCAATTAATCAATTATTATTAATTACCAATTATATTTTAATTAATTACCAATTATTAATTAATTAACAATTATTATTAATTTACATAATTAATTATTCATATTTAAATTACTTCCCACCCTATTCCCCTATAAACCCACAACCCGCTACAGATTTATATTACACAATTATAACAAATTATTAAAAACGTACCTTATTTTCGATTTTTTTTGGTCTATATTCTATCTAGTCGATATTATGTCTAGTCTATATTTTCGATTCGGTATTTTGGCTAATAATATCGATATAACTCGATATTTTTGTAGTCTATATTATGTCTGGTCGATATTTTGTCTTGTCTATATTTTTACCTCGATATTATGTCCAGTCGATATTTTGGAATCGATATTATGTCTCTTTACCATTCATATCTGTAGGCATTTATTTAATGCAGCTGGGGTACCATACCATACCAGACCCTAAAATAATGCTTTATAACTTCTCTTCAAAACTTTTGTAGAACCAATTGCTTTTTAGCTCATATAAGTGGGTGATATTTGAAGGAGTATCCTTCTTGTGGACAGAGTCTCTATTTGCCGTATGGGTTTAGTATTAGCACATTTTGCATGATTATTTTTAGATAAAGTCAAAGCCTCAATAGAGTCTTGATTTCAATAATGGCATTAAGCTATCAAATAATGATTTCTTTACAGCACTCATAACTCTGTGGGGAAAAGGTGTGCGATTTGTTTATATTATCCTCCTGGCCAGCTTTTATATTTTTGGCGGTTTCGACTGCAGCTCCAAAATGTAAACGTTCTTCATTCATCGTAGGCAGGCTCTCCTTCATTCTATGGAAATCTTCACTTTTGCAGAGTTTCCCACTGGTCTGTGTGCCCATGTGTGTGGGGTATGTGTGCTGTACTTCGATGCCTACGGCTGTTATGATAACAGTTTCCATCGAGGAAATAGAAGCGATATTCTGTGTTGTTTCTGCAGCTGTAATTATGTGAATGCTTTTTTTCGAGGAACTTCAAGAAACACACCCGAGGGAACTTTATTATGCTGAAAGCTGTTTATAGCCCAACATGCCGAAGAAGACAGCTTTTTAGCCTCAGGTAAACACGAGCCCCCTCTAAAAGCATACTCGCTGGCATCATTGCGGAGTGTGTTCCCCATTAGCAATGAATTCTAGAAAAATCCTTAGAGAAGTTCTGCTGTTTAAATGCATTATTTTCTCTCTATACTGGAACGTCCTATTAAAGGCACATTACTCATCTGTGAAGATACTGTTTGCTGTGATTTGCATCCACGAAATAAGCCAACCCCACTGGCGTAGCATAATTTTGGCTCCATCCTTTTACATTTGGTTAGGGCATATATATATATATATATACATATATATATTTACCTTTGGCCTTATGAACTGTGTGAAGCAATTATAGTGAAGAGATATGGTGAACTTAATGTATAGAAGGTGCATGTATTGTGTGTTTTTGACATATATGTCTGTGTGCATAATAAGTTTTTTCCTTTTCAGAGACATCTATATTGTTGATATTAATCTTCTATAGGTTTAGATGTTAAGATGGTGCATTAAATTATATTTAATGCAGGGCATTCGCCAGGGATTAATGTGAATGAATTATATATGTGGTCATTGCTTTCTCTATAAATTGTGTCTAGTAGTCTTTATAAACTGCGACCAATTGTCGTTTTTGGTTAATGATACTTGTGTTAATTTAGAGTAGAATATAATATACAGCAGATACATGTATTAAGAGTACAGTAAAATGTATTGGGTTATATGCAGGTTGTAGTTGGTAGAATTAATATGCATTTAAAGAAAACTGTTAAGTTAACATGATTGTGGGCCTTAAGCTTACAGTTCAGACACTTAATAGTAAAATGAAAGTTGTTTTTCTGTATGTTTTACTCCTCTGCAGGCGTTAGTTAGTAAAAAGCATATTGTATTTCTTAGATAGTGAGGCGAGGAAGAACTAGCAAGTTAAAATAATTTTTATGAATAACAAAGGGAGTGTTACAAGCTGGTACTATCAGACGAATGGAGGAATCAATGTGCGACTTGGAAGCGGAGACTGGAATATGGGAGTAGTGTACAAGGCTTCAAGCTCCTTCTTGGTAACTGTAAAAGTACTATGAGGTGTATGAGGTCATATTTCACAAATGTTATTTGTGCATTTTAATTAATGAACCCGCCGGGTTTGTTTCTATTCCTTTTAGACTTAGAGAGGTGCAGACCTCTCTTGTCATCTCTGATTGTGTGGCTTCATGCTATACTTGATTCCCTACCTATAACAATTCTACCAAGGTTCTGATGCTGACACCTTTCTTGCTTCTTTGATTCAATAGAGTTCCCCTAGCTTTAGTTTAGTGTAGGGTTTAGTAGATGTTGTGATTCTTTTCCATGTATGGGGAGTAGGATTAAAACCATTTGTCTAGCCATCAAATCCTTTGCCGTATTTCCTGCATCGCTACCACCGAAATCCTTATATGCTTCTTGCTTTTGAGGTACAATATTGTACACTGCTTTAGTCTTCCTTTGGCAAACCTGCACATTTATAGTATGTTCCTGAGATGTTTTTTTATTAGTCTGCTTTTGAGTTTGTAATACATCTTTTAACTTCAAGTTACTGACTCAGACTTTTATTGTGTGGCCTTAATGGTCACACTGTACCTTAAGATTTAAATTTAACTCTAACCTCTGAGGTAACGGGTTTTTAGGAACCCGCTGGTGCCAGGGGATAACACCCGAAGACCTCTGAGTTCTCCCTTGTTCCGGACCACAGAAACACGGAGTCTTCTAGTTACCGTCAGAGATCAAGTTTTATTGGCAGCTACCAAGTAACAGGTGTCCTAAAAACACGACAGCACGGGTTGTGTGTTCTCAGGAGACTGTTCATTTTTACAGAACCAGCCGTCTCCTTATATACAAAAATAATAGCTGGAAGCAAGAATTCCTGAGTTTATGATATGGCTATACACATATTTCTACAATAATACAAGAGAGCGAAGTCATGTAGGCAAGCCCCTATTTTAGACGTCCAATTCGTGATAGATTACCCGGCCAGGCCCGGAACTCCCATCAGATATCGACGAAACCCCAATAAAGAAAGGCACCTCCTAGTCATAAAACTGGCCATAAACAGGGTGCGTGGACAGGTGTGTGTGTGTGTAAAAACATGATCTGGATGTAGTGAATGGTTTGTGGTATGTTGTGCATCGATGCTATCGTATTCGGCCACTGGGCGAGGAGCTGCCCAAACAGGTTTGGCTGGAGGCAATGGAGTCAGTTGGGACAGGTCAGGGGGAAGTCAAGGAAAGGTAGACGTGTCCTTTTAGATCAGACTCGGCCTTACTTAATTGACTTATCATGAGGGCAAGACACAAGATGGATGCCGTTCACAAAATGGAGTCTAAGGGTTCGGGACGGAAACTACGGTTTAATGGTGTTGGCATCCCTCGATCATGACGCAAATGCATAGGAATGATGTCCTAATCATTATCGGTCTGTTGATACCAAATTCGTCATGGGATATTGATATTTTGTGGCACGGGTATTGGATCTCGATATCGTGATAACAGTAGGGTCCAGAATTTCAGAACCACAGACCCTCGTTTTGCCCTTATGTAAGGCAATAACTCATGTTAATCTGAGTCCAAATCTGTATGAAGAAATTCGTGGAGATGCTGCTGTAGCATCATTCTGTTGCTCAGTTCGTCCCTTGACACAGGCTTCCGTACACATGGGGTAGCACAGAGGCCACATAGTGCAGGAGCGCACTGTACACACAGGCAGAACATAAACAGAAGCGCTAAGAT
Source organism: Lissotriton helveticus (assembly GCF_964261635.1). NCBI lineage: Eukaryota > Metazoa > Chordata > Amphibia > Caudata > Salamandridae > Lissotriton > Lissotriton helveticus. Next base: position 849,590,288 of record NC_136070.1, read on the forward strand.
CATCCCAATGAAGATCAGTGTTTTCCATCCCCAGGCAGTAATCAGTTCCCAGAACCACCCTAGCAAGGACCAGTCCCCTTTTTCTACGTGAAGGGAACCAGATATTTCATGTAGCTTAGAGATGGCCTGGTACACTGTCGGCGCATTATCAGGGATGAAAATGCAACAACTAGATTGGATCACTCTACACACACCACCACGATCGGCGAGTATGATATCTAGGGCAACTCGGTTCTGAAGGGTCATGAGTCGATCCGACTGAAGCTCGGTTGTTAAATTGCCAAGGGCTCCGGCCGTTTCAATCACGGCGGATTCAACTATCCTTGCTAATTGACGAATATTCCTGCTGTTCACCATAGGCCCCCAAAATGGCAGAAAACCCTTTGCAAAGTCAGCGAATTCCTGACCCGCGGTGTCGTCTTTACTCACGACACCCCTAGCTGTCCTTGTTCGATGGTAATCTGCTCTGGCCGTGTAGGTGGGAGCCAGCAGAAATGAGATAAAACATGTACCTGAGAAGTCAGGGGGCAACCATGTGTAGGCTTGGTCGTGGCAGACGAAATACATGCCTTTGGCTGCTAAGAGTATAGGGGAAGTTCGGGAAGCGAACACATATGTTTCCGTGCATATGCTTTTTCCTAATTGTGCTTTGGGATCCCTACCGATACCATGTAAACATAAGTGACCTCGGTGGGGTACTATCCACACTGGGCAGGATTTCTTTGCTGCCTGGCTCTTACTCAGGTAAACCCCATATTTAGTTACGTTCCAACGAGTGTAGGGACTGAGTTCATCTTTTGGGATCGCTAGATAAGTGTCGAACTCCCTACTCATATTTCTTATCCCTGCCACTAGTGCCTTGTTACTGGAATCGCTCTCAGTGGAACGGGTCGGGTATGGTTCTAGGGCGAATAGGAACATGGTCTGGAAAGCCCACAGAGAACCATAATAACTGAATGGCAGGATAAAGTATGGGATACCCTTATCAGTTGTGTGTGGCATGAGTCCGCATATCCAACAGTTCGATGTGTTCATTATGGACTGGTGTTGGTGTAGAAGTTGAATGAATGAGTTATTTACAAATTCGAGTCTTCTGGCAGACTCGTGTTCAGGTAGAGGGTGAAAGGAGTGCGGAGAGAGAGTGGGAGGAGGCGTTGGCCGAGTGTCATTTGAAAACAAGGAAACTTGAAATACGAATAGAGCATAACCAGTCAAGAACATCGCTATGCTACACAGCATTAAAACACATATTATCAGGAATCTTCTTTTGGACAGTATCGGGCATAATTGTCTTTCAAAGTTCGTGAATCTGATAGGTCTCTTTACCCTAGGAAACTCCATCCTCTAGTTGCTGCCCGCGGTGGTAGATTGATTCTGCCAGGGAGTGCGCTCTGTTCAGTCCGGGGTAACTCCCGTGGACCAACCAGAACCGTTGACCTAAACGTCCCCAGTTGCACTCCCCAGACTTCAACCGCGACCCTAGCAGCAGAACCGGATGGCGGTTCGAAAATCAAAAATGAGCAAGTTCCCTGGGCGAGAGAGCTGAAAAAATCAAAAATAGTTCTTAGGGGAAAAGGGAAATCACATTGGTTTGCTTTTTATTAGTCTCTTTGTCTAGACCTTAGATTGTATCGTCGTTTCCTAGGTACGGTGTGGTCTTCAAACAATGTTTCAGGTTCGGTAGTGTCCAACTGCATAGACGGTGGCACAAGTCCTTGTAAAATATGATCACTCTCCTTTTCGGAACCAGTCTCTTTCAAACGTGCATCGCTGAAAGGGATGAAGCGAGGTACGGATTCTGTCTCAGAGTCGGCAAGTCCTTCATTGACCCACCGGTCGTATGGGAGGGGCAGAGGGACCCGTTTACAATGGGTTCCGTGCACCCAGTTCTTTTTGCCTTCCACCCGAACAGCTGATCTCGTGGAAAGAAGTACCAGGTGCGGTCCGGTCCACCTCGGTTGTCCGTTGTTTGTGCGCTGGAAATTCCGCACCAAGACCCACGTGCCGGGTTCGATGGAGTGACCTGGATCGTCAGAGGCTGGTGGAGAGGAACTGTGAACCTGTTGGTGTAAGACACGCAATTTAGTTGTTAATTCGCACAAATAGTCAAGCAGTACGGGGTGTTCTATTTCGCTGAGTTTCTTTGGCCTTGGCACGCCCCAGACATTGGCTGGGCGGCCAAACACTATCTCATGGGGGCTAAGTCCTAATCTCGAATGGACGGTCGTTCTGGTTGACAAGAGTGCTAGAGGCAAGGCGTCAGGCCATTTAAGACCTGTACAGGCTTGGATCTTGGCTAATTTGAGCTTTAACTTGCCATTATAGCACTCTACTAATCCAGCTGATTGGGGGTGGTTTGCAGAGTGGAACTTTTGGTGTATGCCTAGACACTCACACACTCTCTTCATCACTCGTCCTACGAATTCACTTCCGTTATCACTCCAGACAATTCTAGGCATACCAAATCTAGGGAAGAACTCTTTGACAAGGGCTTTGGCAGTTGACAAGGCGGTATTGTCCTTAAGGGGGTACGCTTCTATCCACCTGGAAAAAGCACAAACAACCACAAGCACGTATTTTAAGTTGTTGCACCTCTCCATGTGTATGAAATCGAGCTGCAAAACCTCGAACGGGTACGTTGGAGGCGCAAAATGACCAGCTGGAGTTGGGGTTCCCCTACCGGGATTGTACTTCAAACACACCATACAGTTTCTGACCACATTCTCTGCATATTTTGGGATATTACTATTCTGCCATACTGGGGCCAATAGTTTACATATTCCTCTCGAACTGATGTGTGCAATTCCATGAGCCATTGTTACTACTGCAAGTACATATGCGTTAGGTAATAGCCATCGCTGGTGTTCCGACAGTTGGACCCAACAACCATTCGCATCTAATCTACCTGTACTTTCTCTCCATTCATTCACCTCTTTCTCAGTCGCCTCAGCTTGTATAGATTTCACGCTTTCAATGGTGTCCTCACACATTCCTACATCAGTAATCCATCTAGCGGGACCTACAACATACATCCGACTCATCGTGTTCCTTACAGTCTCTTTCGCAACCTCGTCTGCAAATGCATTCCCGCGGCCAACATCATCCTGAATCTTTTTGTGTGCACTGCATTTCATAATGGCAACTTGTAGTGGCAAGGTTAGTGACTCGAGGAGCTCATTAACTAGCTGACCATGTTGTATCTTTGCACCATGTGACGTAAGGAACCCACGTTCACGCCGCAATCTCCCAAAACTGTGAGCCACACCAAAGGCGTATTGGCTGTCAGTGTACACATTCACTCGCTTTCCTTTCGCCAACACACATGCTCTTGTAAGTGCAATTAGCTCTGCAGCTTGTGCAGAATTGTGGGAAATGCGCGCGGTCGCTATAATGGTGTGTAATGTCGTTACAGTATACGCTGCAGTCGTATCACCATTCGGCAATTTGAAACATGAACCATCAACCCATAAACTATCATTGCATTCAGGAAGGGGAGTGTCCTGTAAGTCTACTCTCCCTTTTGTCTCTTCTTCTGTCCTAAAGCAGCAGTCATGTTTATCAATCTCGTCTGTTTCTGTCGGGATGGGTAGTAGCGTAGCGGGGTTGAGTGTATCACACCTCTTTATGTGGATGTGACTCGCTAGCAGTGTAAGTTCGTAACTGGATAGTCGAGCGCTAGTAAGATGTTGTGTCTTCGTCCTGTTTAGCAAGATGTCTACTGCATGCGGAACCATAACGATCAGAGTATTATTCATGACTAATCCAGCAGACTGTCGAATGCAGACAGCTGCTGCGGCGGTAGCCCTTAGACAACTTGGTAGGGCTTTAGCCACAGGGTCTAGAGTTGCCGAAAAATACGCGCATGGGCGCTGTTTGTTCCCAAAGTGTTGTGTTAAGACTGATAATGCACAACCTTCCTTCTTATGGACATATAATGTAAAAGGCTTACTGTAGTTGGGGTTTCCCAACACAGGAGCCGAACATAATGCATCACGCAACTCGTGGAAACTCGTTTGGCAATATTCAGACCAGGGCATAGGATTGGGCGTGTCTTTGCAGAGTAGTGCCAGCAAGGGTTTAGCTAGTAGTGAGAAATTCGGTATCCATTGTCTACAGTACGATGTAATGCCCAAGAAGGCTCGAACCTCTCTCTGTGTCCTTGGGGCACTCAGTTCTGCAATTGCCTGTATTATTTCTGGTGTCAGTCTCCTTCCCTCCTTCGATAAGATGTGACCTAAGTAGGTTACTTCTTGTCGACAAAATTGTAGTTTGGAAAGAGAGACTTTGTGCTTCATGTCACATAAGTGACGTAATAATGATACCGTAGCTTTCTTGCAAATTTCTTCAGTGTCTGCAGCGATCAGCAGATCGTCTACATACTGAATCAAAGTTGAACCATCTGGTAGAATAATCGTGTCCAGTTGTGTTTTCAGAGCCTGACTGAATATTGATGGGCTTTCGCAGTAGCCTTGAGGAGAGTACTTGAAGCGGAAGCTTCGTCCTCCTAAATTGAAGCCAAAAATGTCTCTACTCTCCTCAGCAATCGGGATGCTGAAGAAAGCGTTCTTCAGTTCAATCACCGAGAACCAAGCTGCTGAAGCTGGAACCATTGTCAATAAAGCAGTAATGTCGGGGACAACTGGAAACTGCGGGATAACTACCTTATTCACTTCTCTGAGATCAATCACGAACCTGTACACAGGCGGTTGTGAAGGATCAGTACGTTTTAAGACGGGCAAAACTGGACTGTTACAAACATTACCTGTTGTCTCTTCGATGACATTTTTATCGATCAGATCATAAACGATCGTCAACAACGCCTTTTCACATTCGCTAGATATTTTGTATTGGGGAATACGTGGCAACCTAACGTTGGCTTTCAAAGTTATGACATACGGTGCTATCTCCAAACGACCGACATCATTAGAACCATTAGCCCAAAGTATATCAGGAAGTGATGACAATTCAGTTGGAATATTTTCCTTTGACAAATACATTGGAGAAATGACTTTCTTACCTAAAGTAAGTTGTACTCCCAAGGGGGAACAGTATAAAGTCGCATATAACCTTTTTAGCAAATCCAAACCTAACAAATTTTCACCGCAACCTGTTGTAAGAATGAGGGGTGCTTCTAACTCGCATGGGCCAACAGAAAGTGATATAGGACTAGAGATCGGGTTTCTAACAGGGGCGCCAGAGAAACCTACTGAGACATTCATTTCGCCAGACAAAGGTGCGCCAGGAAGTTTCGAGTGCATAATAGAACTTTTTGTAGCACCAGTATCCAGCAGAAATGGCTCTGACACTCCTGAGATAATTACCTCGACATAAGGTCCATTCTGATCTACTGGAACTGAAACGACTCCCTCTCTTTGTCCATGGCTGTCCTAGCAATCATTACCCTCATTTTCGTGTTCGGTGTAATAGTCATCAGCATAGTACTGAGCTGACCTAGACGATGCATTATTCTGTTGGTCAAAGCTGTTCATGGAATTCTGAGGCGGAAAAGAAGCTGTGTTCTGGGAGAAATTTCCACGGCCCCTACCTCTAGGGGCATGTTGAACACCTCTTCCCCTTACACCTGAAACGCCGTTTAAGCGTCGCGCAAGAGCCGGACAATTACTTTTGAAGTGACCCTCTTCCTTGCAATACGCACATTGATTCGGGCCATACGGAAGACGCTGATGGGAATACTCGTTTCCTTGCGTGTTTCTCGAATACTGCTGTTGTTGCTGATAATTGGGCTGACTAGCCATACGAGGCGGATAGGCCTGCTTGAGAAGAACTTTAGTTTTTAAATCTTTCGTCTTTTTGTCTGCCTTATCTAGCTCGTCTTTGCGCCTATTTTCATAGTACTGGGCTGTTGCTAAAATTTGTGCTGACGTAGAGACAGCCCAAGCACTCTCTGAATCTTTCACTGTATTACACAGTTCAGGAAGTAAGTTATGTACGAATTTGTCTACAAACAATCTTTGGCCACCCTCGGTAGCCATATCCTGACCACTATGATCGGTGAAAGTCCCCTCAAATCTCGTGAAAAAGTCAGACACATTCTCATCTTTCTTCTGCTTGCACGCAGAGAGCTTGTCCCAGTTTACGCGTACTTCAGGCATTATTGTTTTCATGTACGCGATAATCCTACCGGGAAGTTCAGCTATTAACGGCTCAGGTTTAAAACCACCAATTTGTCTAGCATCTGTAGCGGTAATGTTTGCCCATGAGTCACCTAGTTCCTGGTCATGATCCGTATGACGGATTTTGCTCCATAAAGGATGTGGAACAACGTTCCCAAACAACAGGTCTACATCCTCTAAATTCATTATACATGAGCTTGCAGTTTGCGATAACTCCTTATAATACCCAGTCGGGTTTTTACGAGGATCAGGCAGTGTCTGCTTGAGTGCTAAAACTTCGGATCTTTTCCAGGGGACATGTACCCATACACGCTGGAAATGAGGCAGAATTGGTGGATTTGCATTCGCATCACCTTCCCTCCAAACCGGAGGAACCTCTCTCATGGGGTACTGTCTCGCTCCTTTCCTACCTGATACGTCGTCTTGGTACAATGATCTAGAGACGTTTCCTTTACTCCTATAAGAGAGCAATAACTCTATCGCTTTCTCAACATCTGCACCTACAATCATACCTTCATGGAACTTAAAGCGTGTACGCCATAGTTCGTCCATTGTTCATTTGGGATCATTTGTCTTCACATCTTCGCACAGATATACACACATTTCTTCGAATACGTGTCTCTGAGTGGGTGCATTCCATTGACGAAAAACGTCCATAACATGCTGAACATCATATCTAACAGTATCCGTAATCCATTGGCGGGCTAGTTCATTCAGCACTTTTCTTTCCTCGTAATCAGGCAGTTGACTGCGTGACTGTCTATGTTCTGTTTTAGGGGTCGTTTTAGGCGACCCAAAGAAAGGTGAAAACAGACTAGTGACGGTACCTGTCACTCTTTGTCTAGTAGAAGGAGAACCTTGCGGAAGGGCAAGTGCATCTGAAAAGGCATGCTGAGGCAAAGAAGAAGTAGAGGCAATAGCAGAGGAAGTTGGAGCGGTAGCAGACGTAGTATCATAGAGAATAGTTGGAGCTGTAGGCAAAGTAGTAGAAGTAGATGGAGTAGGTAGCAGAGACGGCAGCCTTTGAGAAGGCTGCGCCGGCGAAGTAGGAACCAGCTGAACAGTAGCTGGCGTTTGTGCAAGAGCTGTGTTACGTGCGCCGGGGCGCGGTATAGTAAAACGCTTTGGGGGTGCCGTAGCGTCTAACGCATACGGTGGAGGTGAGCTTAATAAGTGGGACATTAATGGATCTTTCTCAGATCTCTCCTCTTGACCTTGTCCCTTATGTGGTAACATCGGGTAGCATTTATCTACTGCTAGTTTCTTGCTCCTAAGCATTTGTTCGTTTTCTTGCTCTTCCTCGTTATCCCTGTATAAAACGGCAGCTTGCACCATTGACATTCCTCTTTTATTCTTTTTTGCTAATTTTATTTCTTTCTGTTTGGCTTCTTTGCGCCATAAGCGAAAAGAGTCAAACATCGCCGGCCGGGCTTTTTTCTTGAACAATTTGACCTCTAGGTTATCTAATATTTCTGAATCAAAACTACCATATTGGGGCCATTTTAAAACACCATCCTTGCGGGTGTATTTTATCCATATTTCATTATATGTGATAGGACCTACGCCGTGCTTTACATAGAGCTCATATGTTGGAGTTCCAATTGGAGGAACCGGACAAGAATCCTCTAATCGGGAGTCCTTACTACAACCAAGACAAAACAAGTTTCCAAGTCTGCTAAAACCAGGCATCTTTGCTCACTAGTCTAGCTTCAAACTTCAAAGGATTATCTATTACGATATTTCTCGTGAATACACGAGTCCTTCGGCTTTGGGGCTTGCAAGTACCAAATCAAAGCGTATCTCAAGGATACCAAAAACTAAGGACAAACTAAGGACTGGGAGACGCTCCACTTATACTTAACTGAAGTATTTGAAGATCTGTGACGTCGCTAGAAGACTCGTCTATCGTTTCGCTCTACCAAGGATCACTGGGTCCAAAACAAGGCGATAGTCAGGGCAGCAGTCCTTCATAGCCGTCGGGACATGGGGAACCTCGCAGCAAAGACCTTCGGAACCACGTCGACATACAGGGGTCGCTGAAGTGGCTGGCCGTCCTCTGGAATTTTCACACGAAGCTCCTCACGAACATCTGGCTTGGACCGTCGCCGCTTGATACCGCCCCGAGTTGGGCGCCAACTGAGGTAACGGGTTTTTAGGAACCCGCTGGTGCCAGGGGATAACACCCGAAGACCTCTGAGTTCTCCCTTGTTCCGGACCACAGAAACACGGAGTCTTCTAGTTACCGTCAGAGATCAAGTTTTATTGGCAGCTACCAAGTAACAGGTGTCCTAAAAACACGACAGCACGGGTTGTGTGTTCTCAGGAGACTGTTCGTTTTTACAGAACCAGCCGTCTCCTTATATACAAAAATAATAGCTGCAAGCAAGAATTCCTGAGTTTATGATATGGCTATACACATATTTCTACAATAATACAAGAGAGCGAAGTCATGTAGGCAAGCCCCTATTTTAGACGTCCAATTCGTGATAGATTACCCGGCCAGGCCCGGAACTCCCATCAGATATCGACGAAACCCCAATAAAGAAAGGCACCTCCTAGTCATAAAACTGGCCATAAACAGGGTGCGTGGACAGGTGTGTGTGTGTGTAAAAACATGATCTGGATGTAGTGAATGGTTTGTGGTATGTTGTGCATCAATGCTATCGTATTCGGCCACTGGGCGAGGAGCTGCCCAAACAGGTTTGGCTGTAGGCAATGGAGTCAGTTGGGACAGGTCAGGGGGAAGTCAAGGAAAGGTGGACGTGTCCTTTTAGATCAGACTCGGCCTTACTTAATTGACTTATCATGAGGGCAAGACACAAGATGGATGCCGTTCACAAAATGGAGTCTAAGGGTTCGGGACGGAAACTACAGTTTAATGGTGTTGGCATCCCTCGATCATGACGCAAATGCATAGGAATGATGTCCTAATCATTATCGGTCTGTTGATACCAAATTCGTCATGGGATATTGATATTTTGTGGCACGGGTATTGGATCTCGATATCGTGATAACAGTAGGGTCCAGAATTTCAGAACCACACCTCTTTTTGCTGTAAGGCTAATAAAAAGGTCTATTGAGCAGAGTAAATTGAAAGAAACGGCCCAGAGAGTTTTTAGATGGTAGCATATTGAGGATGGTTAGTACCTGAAGTAGAGGCGTTAAAAAACTGTTACTTTAGATTAGCCGAGATCCAATTTTAGTCCATAGTGTCCATGTTTTAACTTGGAGAATTGGTGACAGTGATGTTCTAGTAGGTCGAGAGCGAGCTGTAACAGCAGAGGTGTGAGTATCTATATGGTTGTGTATAAGTGGTTTATACCTAGCTTGCGGTGTTTGTGGTAATGGTCTGGTGTCTTGCGGAGATTGTAAGACATGGTGTGCTGATGTTTTAGATGATTGTGTGAGTGCTTACTTTGGAGAAGTTGTTATTGGGCCCGACGTGGCCTAAAATCCCAGGACAATATTTAAGTGTGTAGAAGACACTGTATTGTTGTCTGCTGAGGTTTTTGCTGGGTTTTTCATGGGACGTCGATGACAGCTCAATCGAGATAGGGAAGTTTATCGTTTGTGTGAAAGCAAGGTATGATTAGTGTGGTGGATCTTTTGTGCAGAGGTCAGCCTTACCTATCAGAGTGATTACCTGCTGAACGAGGTTTAATTTGAATGTGTGGTTGTGTTAACTTTTGCATGATTGATTTCTGTTGATTCTTTAGTAAGGCAAGCAATTGTTACTTGTTGCTATTGCATTGTATTCAGTTGTAAACGTGTTGTTGGAAAGAGTAAGTACATGAAAATTGTAACGGGCGGTGAGCTGCTGTAGCGAGTGAGATTGTTATCACAGTGTTCTGCACTGAGACAGGTTAGTTGCTGTGAAGCCGGGCTGTTACTGGCTGTCTCTGCCACAAGGTGCCACAATGTTATTGGTTGATTATTTGGAATGAGATTTTAAATAAAATATTGATTTGTGTGTTGAAATGAACAAATTTAAACTGAAAATTAAATATTTTAAAGTTGTACAAGATTTTTTTAGAGGAGATGTTCAGATGCATCTTATGGGGAGAAGCACCGCCCAAAAACACTGCAGGATATTATATGTTGTTGCGTTACACACATGTTTGGCTAGAACAATGGCATAAGATCACTTTGAAATATGGTACACTGGCCTTTCCATGTTATGATATACTAGCTTACCCGTCGCGCGTTGCTGCGATCTCAGAAGAAAGGAATGTTGCTGCTGCTCAGAAAGCTAAGTATCTCTCCGACATCCTTGTTATTGATTTGCTCTGCTTTGCTTATCTGATACTTGTATATATGTAAATAGGATGTTATTTGGTATTAAAAGTTTCTATATATGTAAATAGGATGTTATTTAGTATTAAGAGTTTCCTATGTTTTCTGGGATCGGCCTATTCCTTCTGAATACCTCAGAATATCCCTTTAAGGTGAAATTTTAACTTTTTTCTCTGGTTTGTGTACGCTTTCTAATGATACTTGTCTCTCACACTCAATATTGGCCCCTGTGTCTTTCCCCCTAGACTACTTCTCCTCCGGTTCTATTTCGAACTGGATTAGTCCTAACCGCATTTGGTATACTTTTGAACGCGAGCGCGAGAGCACAGCACTTACACGCTCATACCTTACGCCCCATCACGACTTGGGTTCATTCCCGATCCCGCACCGTCTCGCCAACACTCCGTCTCGGCACAACGAAGACTGATTCGACATGTTTGGGCAGCTTCTCCGGCCCCCTCAACGCACGTAGCTGCGCTCGAGGAGGGCCGGGTTACATTAGAGGAATTCACCTTCGGAGCGATTCTCGATGCTCGTTCGTTTGAGAAGAACGGGCTTGATCAGTTTGTATTTGAACAGCTTCTAATCTGGCTTCGATATTATACAAAATGTATGCCAGAAACCTTCGCGGGAGTGTACTCAACAACTTCCCAAAGTTTCATGGCGATCGGATGAATGGTGTAGTAATGAGTAAAGGACAAACAGACAGACAGACATACATTCGTTTTTATATATAGATTTAATCTGAGAATTATTGAGCATTTGAGGAGAATGCTAGTTGAATATCAAACTAGAACTTTGGGAACTTGGGATCAAGTGGCTCATGCCAGAGAAAAAGAGAAATATCAGGGGCGAGTGAAAAACGCAATGCAGGCTCATGCAGATGCGTGGTGGGATGCAGAGCAGAAAAGGTGGAGAACTGACATAAAAGAAGAAGGGAAATTATACCCATTATTGCAAAGTGGAGAAGGGGAAAACGGGACTGAAAAAATAAAGAAGGATAAAACAAAATAATCTGAGAGAAAGATGAAAATGGTGATAGTCATTTAAGTATTAATGTCCAGGTGCCTCCTCTGTTTACTGAGATTTCAACGAAGGGAGGTGGGAGCAAGGTTGCAGGTGGGAGTACCAGATTGTACCAGATTGCATACTGCATCAGTAAATACGAATCCTGGTATGATAGGGATTTCTCCTGTGCAGAAGGAGCAGAGTGTGATGGTGACTATTGCAGTGAATCAAAATATGGTAGGAGGAAATCCAGGGGTTTGTGTTCCTGGGACCTCCACTGTCTGCCCGGTCCCAGATGCACTTACATATGATATATTTTATATCCCTTAAGTCACTAGACAATGTGTATGCACATAGACATAATTTGGCTTGTTTGATGTCAGATGCGGAAAATATATTTTTGGATTCGATCGAAAATAGAGAGACTTGTTGGTCATGAGGAAATCTTTGGAAATTCCCATACAAGTAGTGGGAATAGGAGGCAAGATGGCCGCTGTAGAGTTGTGCTGAGCAGTCGCACCTATTCCCTCTCCTGCCTAGTATTGGACTAATCTATGAGCAGGATGCGCTGTATCCCTGATGGCCTCTGATTACTGGTGGCTACGAGGACTGCAGGAATATAATAAAATCAGGAAGAAAATCCCCTGGTTTAGTCCGACTTGGGTCTGGATTTTAAAAAAAGCTGCAAGCCTGATGAGCGTGGTCGGAATCAAAAAGAAGCAGGGTCTGGCGCCCAAGATGCCCCCCCCCGGCTGGCAAGACAGGAGAAAGGACGCGAGAAGCCGAAAGATCTGCCAGATTCCCTTCGCCTAAAGCAGTGGCAGCTGTTACATCGAAGGAGGATACTGGTGCCGGGAGAGCTCCTGGGGCGATTCGTAAGGTATTACCCTCTACGGAAAGGAAAAAAACGGAGACGCGGGTAAAGGCGAGTGCAGATGCTAGAGGCTCTGTTGATGGCCTTGCGGAGCCGTGGAGCACGATCTCGAACCAAACAGTAAAAGGAGATGGCAAAATTAAGAGAAAGGATACGGGAATGCGGCAACCTACCCTGACAGAAGTTTTCTCCACGAAGGTCTCTGGGCAGCCCGATGACACAGACGGACAGCTGGATCCTGGAAAGAACATCCTCGAGGACGCAGCAAGCACGGAGAGTATGGTTGCCAGGCAACGGCCCGACCTCGGCTCAGAATCAAGCGCAGACGCGGTGGAGGCTCACATTGCAGGACTGACTCATGGCATAGGAGAGCCGATGCAAGGTATGGCAGGCAGAGCCAGTGGGGGACATGGGGGGCACCTAACCACAGACTCAGGGAGCGTGAATATGTTGGGGGCCTTACTGTTGATGGAGGCGGAAATGAATGCTCCAAGACATTCAGACAGCACCTGGGGCAGCAGTGTTAGTTTGGCTAATAAAGATAACCCCCAAAAAGTACGAGCAAGGTGGCGCCAGAAAAGGGCATTGGCGGTTCAATAGAGGGGGAGTGTTTTTACTCTGTGAATGAAGCTTCAGAATTTGAACTTTCATCTGAGGGGAGCTCAGAGGAGGAGGAGGAGGAGGAATCCAATTCAGGGTCTAGCACCTCAGGTAAAGAATCTACACAGAAGAAAAGATCTTCAAAATCAAGGAGACGCGCGTCTGGGTCTCCCCCTCACCCCAATAAGCGGTTAGACTGCCACTTCACAGGTTTATCAGGATGACACCAGTGCTGGGGGTGCCTTACCTGAGGCCTCACCTCGCCGAGACTCTTTTGAGATTTTGTTCGCTCAAGCAGATGCAAGGGGAGGCAAGATCAGAAAGCCGTAGAGCAAGACAGGCCTCAAAGAAAATTCAGAACACCCTGAGGAAGGTGAATAAACTGTACGATGAAATTGCGGTCAGAGTAACGGAGGTCGAGGAACGAACAGGCAAACTGGAGGATGAAGTTCGGGACTGGCAGTCATTCAAGTCAGAGCAGGAGAAATTGGCAGAGGACATGCGCTGGAAGATGGAAGATTTCGAAAACAAGCAGAGACCAAACAATGTTCGACTGCTGGGTGTGGCAGAAGGGTCAGAAGGGCAGGATACTAGGCAGTTTGTGGTAAATCTGCTAAGGGGGGCTTTTCTGGAATCTCAGTGGCAGTGGGAAAGAGAGGTACAGAGGGCACACAGGTTCCCATTTATGCTAAAGAAGGGTCGAGGTACAGGGGGCACAATGGGTGATGGTCAGGGGAGCCTGCCTAGGGCAATTCTTGTTAACATCGGGAATTTTCTGCTGAGACAAGAGATCATGGATAAGGCAAGACCCGACAGCAGGATGACATTCGAAGGCACCACCTTCTTCGCTAGACCTGATTGTTGTCATGTCACTGTAGGGAGGAGGTGTAAGCTCAGACAGATGATTGCACCCTTTCAGGCCCTGGGCTCAGAGGCGTACCTCCTCTTCCCTGCTAGACTCAAGGTAGTTGTAAAGGGGAAAGTATGGATGTTCTCCTCGGAGATTAAAGCTCAGCAATTTTTGGAAGAGATTAAAAAGCAGAAAGGTGGTTAGGGGGCTAGATCTACGGATGCTCTGAAGTCTCTATGGGATATTTTGCTGATTATAGGTATAAGAATATGGGGTAGCACAGCATAGGTAGGTGGAAGGTGACACCCAACCCTGCAGGGGCTATTAGGGAGGTGGAAGTGGAGGCGCAAAGATTTGGACAGGTTTCGGGATATAGCCTGAATAGCTCGAAAACGCAGATTGTGGAAAATAGGTATTCTAGATGCAATGATACTAGGGTTGTTGGTTCAGCGGTATATCTGAGTGGCGATATCGGCAAATCTGGATGCTGTGGTAGGAAATAATATGGCTCCACTAATGTCGCGGGTAAAAGCAGATTTAGAAAGGATGAATAATTTACATTTGTCACTAGTGGGCTGCACTAATGTAATAAAGATGTTGATTCTTCCAAAGTTCCTTTACCTTTTTAGATCTATCCCTTTATTTTTTTAAGCTAGCTGGTTCAATGCATTGAAGGCAATTTTGAATAGATTCATTTGGGCGCAGGGTAAGACGCGTAGGCCCTATAGGCTTATCTCTCTTCCAAGAGAAAGGGGTGGGTGGGGAGCCCCAGATTTTAGACTTCATTATATGGCGGCAGCCTTACAATATATGCAGGGGCTAATTGGAGGGGAGAATCTTGACCAAAGGGTTACCAGTTTCTCTACGGAAGTGTATTCAGTAGTTTTAGGGGCAGAAGCGGGAAACTGCTTACTAAATTGCATCGATTTTGGATATTTTAAAAGAACAAGGTTCAAGACGATTGCCGCAGCCGTCAAGATTTGGAATGCCTTTTTGAAGAAGTCAAGACTGGGGAGATACAATAGATACATTAGGCTGTATAAAAATAGGTCATTCCCTCCAGCAATATTTGCAGACCTAACAATGGCAGAGTGGGAGGCAAGGCTTATCACACAGATTGGGGATTTTTTTTAATTCAGAGGGGGTGTTTCAGTTTATTGATTAAAGAAACAAGCATGGTATTAATAATAGAGGCTTTTTTAAGTATCTCCAGATCAGGAGTTTCTTAGGCAATAAGGAGGGAGGGCCAGCTGGATTTGGTAGGAATGAGATTCTCGAGAAAATAAAGTTCTCTAGGGACTGTACGATCCGATTCTTTTATGCAAGCTTGGTAAAAGGGAAAACTGAAGATTTGGGAAAAATATTGTAACAAATGGGTGGTGATCCAGATTGGTTCCAGGAATCATTGGAATTGGGTCGAACAGTTCTGTGTTCATCCCCTCTGCAGTCCCAACATTATAAAACCCTATATTCATTGTATTTTACTCCAGCCAGGATTGCAAAGTGGGGTGGCACCACGGGTATCTCTTGTCCCCGTTGTAATTCCTTAGAAGCAGATAGTGTCCACATTTTTGCCACCTGCCCCCAACTTCATACACTTCTGAGAGATATAGAGGTCTTCTTGGGGAGGTCATTAGGCATCCGAATAACGCTTACTCCACCTTGGATCCTTCTTGGGGTTGGTCTATATGGGGATGACGCACTGCGGGAATTCATGTTTGTAGCAATGGCAGTGTATAGATTGACAATAGCTAGGGCTTGGCTCGATAAAAGCCCTCCAGTTATAAAATCTTGGCTGGCTAATCTGCTGGCTGCATACAATTTGGAGATGAATATTTAAGCACAGAAAGGCAGGAGAGGACGGATCCTAGGGGTGAGAATTTGGGAGCCAGTAAACAGATGGAAGGAGGGGCTGGGTTTCCACAGAATTTGATAAAATGTATATATCCTTGTAATGAAACTGCATATATGTACTGTATAAGTATAAAAGTTATGAATTGATGAAATAAATGATGAATTTGTATAATGTAATGAAAAGTGTGCATAACTTGGTAAATAAAAATATATTTAAAAAAAAAAAAAGGAAATTCCCATACAAGTGTAGAATGAAAGGCTAGGCGAGACTATAAATAATTTAAAGGCTGTAGTTGTCTGCGGTTGGCCTGAAAACAGATTGTCTTTTTTTATACATTATATATTGTCGAAAGATATTATCGCCATCATGATCAATGGATGATAAATTAACCATGTTTTGGCATTATCAGTAAGAAACACTGTTTAAAATCCATTGGCTTTATTTAGGCCTTGCCAGGCACCTCGCTATCATGTGAGGGAGGTAGACAGCCTGACCTCTGCCAACCAAGCAGAGGATCAACCCGTTCTTATTCAGACATTTCACACCTGACTGGCTTATATCTGCAATTCATGATGGGAGACACCATTTTGCTGGCTCCCTTTACAGCAGTAAAGGTGTCAGGTAGACCCCATGGTTAAACTGCCTGCCTGGCTCACTTTATGTGTTGAGAAATAATCTAACTTTTAAGCCGGAGTTTGTATTTTCTGAACAAAAACTAAGTCGCAAAAAGTAAAATGCCCAGACTTGCAGGGGTCTTTTCGCTGTGCATTGGGTGCCATTTAACATTTTCTCTGTCTGTTCCCACAATTCTTGGAGTGCCAGATATGGGAAGTCCCAACCTCAATACGGTGAAAAACTGTCACTGTGACCCAGCGGTACTGTGGCTGATGGATTGATGCGATCTCAGCTATGCTTTTTAATTTGCAATGTTTGGTAACAGATGAATAAATTTGCTGCTTGTAAAAGTTAAAAAAAATTAAAATAAAAGAAGATAGAGAGACTTAAATTCTGAAAACTAAACTGATAAGGATCGTAAGAATAACAAGAGGAGTAGTGAAGAAACTGAACATACGGAAAAAGAAATGTACCCTCTTTCGTTTTGGAGTAGAAACACAAAGGAACGTTGTGTATACATGTTGCTCAGGGTTAAGTAGACTCATCGTTTCTAGCGGAGAGCGAATTTGAGCATACTTTCGAAGCAATAGGGAACAATTCTCATTCCCTTGGGGGTAGGATCCTGATTCCTGGATATTTAAAATTGCCACCTGTCATCTTAGCATAGTTTTCCCGAAAATTTATCATTTGGAATATATTAATTATCCTGCATGGGACGAGAAATTCAGAACTAAATGAGGTGTTAGTGCAACAGAACTTCTAGGAGATATTTCTGGTGTTATAATCCCTTCTGTAGGTATGATTCTAAATGACCTGAACATTTGAAAGCCATCTACAATAGTGGATAAATTGGCTACTAATACTGAAAATTCTTTATTACTTGTAAATACTTAGATGACTGCGATAAGGTCTATGGTTTTATTGAACCGTCTTTTGCTAGATCTTTTGCTTGCAAAAGAGGGTGGAATCTGCTAGACGTTGAAAGTTCAGCAATGCTGTCCTTATATTCTAGACGAGAGTAAGGACCTGGAGGAATATATTAAGAATATATCTGGGTTGATGCAGGGTTTGAAAGAGTTAGAAGTGATAGGTGCTTGGGAAGCTATAGAGAATGAGTTTGCTTCGATGGGTCGATGGCTTGGAAGCTTGGGAAGTGGAATAATGGGTGCAATTTTTAAACTCCTTTTGATAATCGCCCTTTGTGTGATATACCTATTTCTGATCTCTAAGCAACATCAGCATGCACAATCTAGACAGGAAGTGAAAGGAAAGAGAGCAGATGTGGAGTTAAAAGAAGGTCAGAGCAGATAATATGATAATATGAAGCATCTCGAGGAGTCCAGATGCTCAAGACAACTAGGTTTTGATTGGACAAATCTGTTAATGATTTGATTGAAATCAGGGATGGCTTGATTTGCATTAGAGGGAGTATTAGAGAAGCACAATTTTGGCTCCATCCTATTACGTTTGGCTAGGTCATATGTATATTTACCTTTAGCCTTATATACTTGTGTGATGCATAATACCAATGAGATTTGGTGCACTAAAAGTAAAGATGGTGCTTTTATTCTGTGCTTAGCATCAAGGCAGTGAACCCTGGTTAGTATATGCTGTTGCCATATCTAAACCCTATCTACTAAAAAAAGTAAACAGGGTTTTGCATAAATAAGCAATGTTCTTTTTGTTTTAAGTTCGAGTTTACTCAAAATACTTGAACAGCAAATGATGATAGGGTAAGGGCAACAGCAATGTAGAGGCACTATAATTTTACATAATTTTACAGATATGGTAATGGTAATATGAAATACACTGAGGCCCTGATTACGAGTCTAGGCACGGTGGTGGTGGGCTCCCGAGCGCCTTATTACGATATGGGCAGTGGGACCATCACCCCGCGCAGCCACCAGAAAACCCCCGTTCCCTGGGGGTGTTGCAGTGATCAGGAGGCAGTAATATGTTCCACCACCATGAAAACTGTGGTGGAGAGGAAACAAAGGGTGCCCTACAGGGCCCCCTGGCGCCTCACACCCTGTGGATACCCACTGTGTGTATGCACACCAGTTGCTGCACAGCATGGACTATTCAGTCCATGGTGTGTCAGAACTGTCTTTGGCATTCCCATTGCTCTGCCCATTTTCAGGGCACCACCCTGGGAACATCAAAAACAAAGTCTGCCAGACAGGAGAAAACTCCTAATCTAGCAGGTGGTCTGACCATGACTTTGGCGGTGCGTAATAAGATTGTACTTGAAATATAATCAGAAACGGATAGGGTAGGGAGGGAATAGAAGGATGGAAGTGGAAGAAAAGGTCATGCATACATCATTAACTGGATAATTACACAATAATTAATAATAACAACTGTGGACAAATCTTGGCTATAAATTCGTTTAAAATAAGCATATAGTTAAAGACAGAAAGATATTGGGCATGTTAATTTAGGGAGGTTTCTGGGTCTCAGCAGATGTTACGTTATTCTTACTGGATTTAGATAAATATGTAGTAATTGGAAGCCAGAGTAATTATCTTTTCATGGCTAAGGAATTAGGTGTCAGACGGTTAGTATCAAGTCCATGATTGAAGCATATAGAGTACCACTTGGATTTAACGGTAACAACCTGCGCATTTTTCCAATTAGAAGTAAGTAGTTGAAAATGTAAAAAGTATGTTGATGTTAAAAATAATATTAATTTGATCCCATACTTCTTACCAGAAAGTATGAATATTAGGACATTCAAAGAGCCTGTGTGATAAATCAGCAAGTGGAGAGTTGCATGGGCATAAATCTGAGGAAAATTGGTGCAGATTAACAGGAGTGATCAATAAACAGTGGCATATGAAAAAAAGGGATTGCAATGTGCAATGTGATTGTACTGTGTTGGCAGCTCTGGTGGATATATGTATCTTAGGGCTTGATTACAAGTTCAGTGTTCCTGGGACAGCCGTACCGTTGTTTATGGTCCAACTGCCGCCTGCTCATTGGTCCGACCATTTAATTAGGAGGTGTGCATTTGGACCACCATACTACTGTCTCCAGACTGCCGCCACCACCAAGATCATAGCTCCCACTGTGGTGTGGACAGTGGTGTTCAATGGAGGCGGTGCAGGCATTGGCACCAGCAGGGCCATTATGACCTGCCCTTCCACAGACCTTTTCATGGCAGGGACACTAAAATGAAACGGTTGGCGGAAAAGCAGGTTTTGGGGGGCACAACTGTGTCAAAGGCGAGTTCACCCTTCGGATAAGTTAAAGGTGTCAGCATTGTTTCCTTTGCAGTACGTGCTGCAAGAAGCAGTGAGCCTGACTTGATCGGGGCAGTACTGCATTGCCTGCAATGGCTTTAGGCTCTGTAGCAGAGTCAAAGTGTGCTACCATCACCCATCCACCGGTCATATAGCATCAGCCCTACATTGTCTCCGTGATGCAGTGGGCAATACCCCGCCGGCTTGGTTGCATTTCATGGACAATTGCAGCTGCGGGTTGGAGGTCCTCCCGCCATACTTGTAATCGGCCCCTTAGTCCAAATTTTGTCCCAGAAACATGCCAACATTCCAATGGATCTGTGTTCCATGTCAGTTAAGTTTTTGACTTAGAACTATTAGTAGAAGAGATTAGTGTTTTATAGGTTGTAGAGCCTTGATGATTGGTGGTCAGTAGTGGGAGTAGGGAAACTGAGTCTGTGAAAGAAGGAATAGTTTGAGGAATATTGTATATATTATACGTTAAAGATTTATGAAGGGGTACATATTGTTTCTTGAATGAAGAGGGTTGTGAAAATGTATTTTGAAGTTCTGAAAAGGATAAAATGTGACTATTAGCGACAAGTTGAGATAAGCAGTAGATAGCTTTGTTCCTCAACGTTTTACAGTGGATGGAATGATTAATAATTTGGATGTTGTGATTATGCCAGATCGATTGTTAGAGAATATTGGGGAAAGATGTGTGGGTAAAAGAATGTAAGGATGATAGAATGCAATGTGAGTGAGCGATAATATGCCTATGTAATTGGGAAATATGAGTCGTAAATGACAGTTTTTCTCGAAAATAAAAGCTGGCTATAAGGGATTTTTCCAGCAGACGCCATAATGGAGTATAGGTAAAGTGAGAACGATTGAACCAATGATCTGATTATTATAAGGAGAAAGCAGAATGATATTCTTTAAAATTAGGGAAGGGAAGGCTTCCTACAGAATTGTTGTTCTTTAAAGTTGAGAGGGCTTTCCAAGAACTCTTACCTTTCCGTAGGAAACTGGAGATTTAGGGGTTTATTACAATGTAGTAGGAAACGGCTCTGACTTTTGGTTGGAGCCGTTCCTACGGCATCGTAATCATCAGTTTGAATTCATTTTGGACTGACCCATTTGAATAGAGTCAGTCAGAAATTAATCCAAACTGGATTTCCTGATGGCTTCCATTCGGAAAGCCTCCTGTAATCCCAAGGGCAGCTCTTTCTTCCCGAGGGATTACAATGTCAGATGCCGACAGCCTTTCTGTACTGGCTTTTCTGCCGCAGAAATGCTGAGGGAAGTCGACTTTGGGGGCCCCCAGCAGGGCCCTCATGGTTGCAAGGCCTCTGGATGGCGGCCGGGGGGGACCTATGGTAGAAATAATTAAATGGTATATAATATGATAGGGGCTAACAATACCTTAATAGATTCTAATCCGCTCCACCAAGAAATAAATAATGGGTTCCAACTGATGATTGTATCATTTAAGGACGTAGCAAAATGATCAGCATTTAATGTAATAGTATCTTTAAAGTTTAACTTTATTTTCGGCGGTTGCCAAGTGAAGTAAGTAGTGTTGAATTGTTTGATATTTGAGAGAAGTATTTCTGATTTCCTAGTACTTGGTTCATTCCCCGACAGGTGAGAAAAACTGAAACAGGCTCCATGAAGGACAGGATGGATTGAGAAAGACTGGAGCAACAGTAGGGAAAATGTTGGATTAGGGAGTGGTAAAATTCTATATTCCCACTCCAGTCGGTGCAACAGTAGAAAAACATTGAACTCAGGAGGGGTAAAAATTTGTATTTCCACTCCAGTCGGTACAACTTTAGGGAAAGGATCGGACTCAGAAGTGCTCAAAACTACTATTTCTACTCCAGTCCGTGCAACAGTAGGGAAAGTGTTGGACTCATAAGGGGTACAATTTACCATTCCCAGTGCAGTCAGTGCACCAGTAGGAAAACTGTTGGATTACAGAGTAAAATCTACTATTCCAAATCAATTCTGCCCAACAGTAGGGAAAGGGTTGGACTCAGGAGGGGTATACATTTACTTTTCCCACTCCAGTGCGTGCAACAGTAGGGAAAGAATTGGCCTCAGGAGGGGTACAAATTACTATTCCCACGTCAGTCACTGCAACAGTAGGGAAAGTGTTGCATTAGGGAGTTGTAAAATGTAATAGTCCCACTCCAGTCGGTGCAACTGTAGGAAAAGCATTCAACTCAGGAGGGGGAAAAATTACTATATCCACTCCAATCGGTGCAACTGTAGGGAAAGGATTGGACTTGGAAGGGCTAAAAATTACTAATCCTGCTACAGTCCATTCAACAGTAGGGAAAGAGTTGGACTCAGGAGGGGATACATGATTTATTCCCACTTTAGTATTTACAACAGTAGGGAAAGCATTGCATTGTGGAGGGGTAAATCCATTTCCATTCTTTTCAGCAGTAGGGAAAGCTTAGGATTCAGTAGGGGTAAACGTTTACTATTCCCACTCCAGTGCGTGCAACAGTAGGGAAAGTATTGGCCTCAGGAGGGGTTAAATTCCCTATTCCCACTCAAGTCTGTACAACAGTAGGAAAAGCGTTGGATTGCGGAGGGGTAAATCCATTTCAATTCTGTGCAACAATAGGAAAAGTGTTGGACTCAGGAGGGGTAAAAATCCCTACTCCCTCTCCAGGCTGTGCAACAGTAGGAAAAGCATTGGATTGGGGAGATGTAAAATGTACTATTCCCACTCCAGTCGGCGCAACACTTGCAAATCATTAGATTTAAGAGAAGTACAGATTACTATTCCCACTCCAGTCGGTCCAACAGTAGCAAAAGTGTTGGATTGCAGAGGGGTCATATTTACTATTCCCATTCCCCTATGTACAACAGTATCTAAAGGGTTGGACTCAGAAAGGGTACAAATTACTATTCCCACACCCGTCTGTGCAACACTAAGGAAAGGGTTGGTCTTAGGAGGGGTATAAATTACTATTTGCATGCCAGTCACTGCAGCAGTAGGGAAATGGTTGGATTGCAAAGTGGTAAAATGTACTATTCCCACTCCAGCCGGTGCAACACTAGGAAAAGTCTAGTCTATCCAAAAGTCGGGAAAGTGTTGGATTGTGGAGGGGTTATATGTACTTTTCCCACTCCACTTTGTTGAACAGTGGAGACAGGGCTGGACTCAGGAGGGGTACAAGTTACTACTCCCACTCCATTCTGTGCAAAAATCGGAAAAGCCTTAGAATCAGGAACAGTAAAATTACTATTCCCACTCAAGTCTGTACAACAGTAGGGAAAGTGTTGACTCAGGAGGGATAAAATGTACTATTCCCACTCTAGTTGGTGCAACACTAGAGAAAGCATTGCACTCAGGAGAAGTACAAATGACTATTCTCACTTGAGGATGTGCAACAGTATGAAAGGGTTGGGCTCAGGAGGGATACAACTTACTATTCTCACTCCAGCCAGTGCAACAGTAGGGAAAGTGTTGGATTACGAAGGAGTCAAGTTTATTTTTCCCACTCCAGATGGTGCAACAGTACGGAAAGGGTTGGACTTAGGAGGGGTAAATTTACTATTCCCACCCCAGTCTGTGCAGCATTAGGGAAAGGTTTTGACTCGGGAGGGGTAACAACTTACTATTGCCACTTCAGTCTGTGAAACAATAGTGATTGCGTTGGACTCAGGAGGAGTAAAAATGACCACTCCCACATCCGTCTGTGCAATAGTGGTTAAAGCATTGGACTCAGGAGAGGTAACATTTAGAATTCCCCCTCCAGCCAGTGCAACAATAGGGAAAGTGTTGGATTGCAGAAGGGTAAAATGCACTTTTTCCACTCCAGTCTGTGCAACAATAGAGAAAGCTTGGAACTCAGGAGGGGTAACATTTACTATTCCTACTCCACTCAGTGGAACTATAGGGGAAGTGTTGGAATGCGGAGGTGTAAAATGTACCATTTCACTCCAGTCTGTGCAGCAGTAGAGAAAGAGTAGCTCACCTCAAACAAATAAAATATTTTAACAACTATATTAAATATTAAGAAATATAAATATTTAAATAGAAAAATTATATATATATATATATATATATATATATATATATATATATATATATATATATATATATTCACTGAAAAAACCATAGGTTATAGACCATATATAGTTAGTAATTAGCATTTACAAAACCTTATTTTACTCACACAAAACCATTGAAATTCGCATATATAGTTAGTTGCACTAACTATATATCGCGCACCCGCAATCCACTGCTGATCATGTCACATATTACATCATTCATGACATGGTCAGTGACATCACTGATGACATCTCAAATGACATCACTGATGACATCACTGATGACATCTCAAATGACATCACAGATGACATCACTGATGACATCTCAAATGACATCACTGATGACATCACTGATGACATCACTGATGACATCACTGATGACATCACTGATGACATCTCAAATGACATCACTGATGACATCACTGATGACATCTCAAATGACATCACTGATGACTTCACTGATGACATCTCATTTGACATTACTGATCACATCACTGATGACATCATTCATGTGATAATACGATGAACCTCTTCAGACTCTAATATACCCTTAGATACACTCAGTGTAAACAGACACTCACAGACTGTCACTCATCCATGGAGTTACTCACACACCTAGTCAGTCATGCAAAGAATCAATCACACCTCCATTTCCTCAACTATACAGTTATACACACCTTACTTATTAAAACATATACTAACACATATTTACTCTCTTATACAATCCCTGATACAAGTTCACAATGATCCATACAGCCACTCACACATTCACTGGCTCTTATGCACAGTTATTTATATATGTCAACTCTCACATGTACTGTGTTTTACATATGTACTTACTTTGACATGTAGCACTGAGATATCCATTCTCTCCCCAATACACTCATGCACACAGTCAACCGCCCATACAGTTGTTTCCACATGCACTTTTGAACCCATACATCTAGTGAATCAACTGCTCACACATCTATGCACAGAGTCATACACCTCCCAGCCACCCACACACACACTCAGTCTCCCATACAAATACTTGGGCAACCAATCAATAACCCATATAGTTACTCATATAGCTACTGATCAACACATGCAGCAGTTTACAGAACAACAGACATAATGATGCACAAATTAAGACAGTTTAGTCACTAACCCATGCACTCAGTGAGACACATTTAATCACTCACTCATACAGTCAGTCATGCACCTACTAAATCCTTCATCCAGACACTTATACATCCACTCATTCTTCAATATGTAAGACATATTTTAACTTTACAGAAACATACAGTCACTGGATGTTGTCATCAGTGATGTCATCAGTGATGTCATTTGAGATGTCATCAGTGATGTCATCAGTGATGTCACTGACCATGTCATGAATTATGCAATATGTGACATGATCAGCAGTGGATTGCGGGTGCGTGATATATAGTTAGTGCAACTAACTATATATGCGAATTTCAATGGTTTTGTGTGAGTAAAATAAGGTTTTGTAAATGCTAATTCCTAACTATATATGGTCTATAACCTATGGTTTTTTCAGTGAATTTTCAAGGTTTTGTAAATGCTAATTCCTAACTATATATGGTCTATAACCTATGTTTGTTTCAGTGAATTTCAATGGTTTTTTAATAGCAAATATCAAAAGCTGTAAAATGTATTCTTCTTTTAAAGGAAAAATATATTTTATATGTATTTAATATAATTTTTTTATGTATATACATTTTTTGAGGGAACGAATTTATCAACTATCATGCTGAAGAAGAGTGTGGGGAAAAAAAACAAAGAGGAGGACTAAGAGGAAAGAACAATCAGTTCAAAAATACAATTGCTTTAAAGCATGAAGTGCTTTTCCACACATTTACATTTAAATAACCCATATTAGAACATACAAAATATCTACAGAGGAGACGGTGTACATTGAATTTTAGACTCTTCATTGGTACCTACATGTTGGTACTTACATCACCCACACAACACAACAGCTCTATTCAGAGCTACCCTACCTCAAAGCACTCTAAAATATTATTTTAATATTTCCCTTGGTTTTCCCCTTGTTATGCTTTCCGGAACGCTACCCGGTGCGTGGACCGGGCGCTAACCGTGTGAAAATTTGAAAAAATACATATATGGGCCTCCTCAGCCACCCTCAGAAAACCTAGGGGGTCAGGATATGTCTCCCG
This sequence comes from Lissotriton helveticus, assembly GCF_964261635.1. Lineage (NCBI taxonomy): Eukaryota > Metazoa > Chordata > Amphibia > Caudata > Salamandridae > Lissotriton > Lissotriton helveticus. The sequence continues at coordinate 849,615,992 of NC_136070.1, forward strand.
TGCCCCCTTATACCCATTCCCAACATTGTTTATCCTCCATCTTGTGACTAAATTCGTCCGAAACACAAGATGGCGGACTCCCGTTACGCTACTGGCGAGCTACCCGGTTCACGTACCGGGTAGCGCTTCCACCGCGAAAAATCGAAAAAAAATTAATTTTATTTTTTTGCCCCGCGGGGCCCTTTAATAGCCCCCACATCGATCCTAGGGGGTCAGGAGGGGTCTACCTTGCCCCCTTTCATTCATTTCCCCCTTCGTTTATTTCCACCTCTTGTCTCTCGATCCTACCGAGAGACAAGATGGCGGCCGCTCCGGACTGTTTAGAATGTTGACAGTCACCGGAGAGCCAATCCGCTTCTCCTCGCGAAGTTCCGTTACGCGTCTGGTACGTGAACCGGGGCGCTAACCGGGACGCTGTCACAGATATATATATTTTTTTGAACGTTAATTTCTCAAAATCCACTGGAGCACATATCTTGAGACCTAGCAAAGGCACATCGGGCAAACAGTCTCTACAATTTTGCCAAATTTCATAGAAATCCATTCAGCCGTTCGAGCTAAAAGTGAGTCCAACCGTACTATGGAAAACTCAATGTTAAAAACACGTTTTGGGACCCCCCTTTTTTCTCGGCCCCCGCTTAACGAAACCCCCCCGAACTTTCAGGGGACGCTCATAAACAAAATGTGCCATTTTCCTGAAAATTTCAGCCAATTCCGTCCATCAACGCCAAAGTTATTCAACATAGAATTTTCAGAAATCCCTATTCAAAAAAATCCTAACTATATATACCTACTGGCCACCGCCAGTAGGTAATATCTATATATATATATATATATATAGATATTACCTACTGGCGGTGGCCAGTAGGTATATATAGTTAGGATTTTTTCTCTATGGGTTTTTTGAAAATTCTATGTCTAATAACTTTGGCGTTTGTGGACGGAATTGGCTGAAATCTTCAGGAAAATGGCACATTTTGTTTCTGAGCAGCCCCTGAAAATTTTGGGGGGGTTCGTCAAGGGGGGGCCGAGAAAAAAGGGGGGTCCCAAAACGCGTTTTTCCCATGTTAATTTCCATAGGGCGGTTGGCCTCACTTTTAGCCCGAACGGCTGAATGGATTTGCACGAAACTTGGCAAAATTGTAGGGACTGGTAGCCCGATGTGCCTTTTGTAGGTCTCAATATATGTGCTTCAGTGGATTTTGAGAAATTAATGTTCAAAAAAAGATATATATCTGTAACAGCGGACTGGGCAGCGCTCCGCTACGCGTACTTTTCGCGCAACGGAGCTTTGTGAAGCGAAGCTGATTGGTTCTCCGGCGTCTGTCAACATTCCAAACAGTCCGTAGCGGCCGCCATCTTGTCTCTCGGTAGGATCGAGAGACAAGAGGAGGCCAAAGCGAAGGGGCAAATGACCATAAGGGGGCATAGTACATTGTCGCTCACCCCCTAGGTTTGATGTGGAGGTTTTAAAAGGGCCCCGCGGGGCAAAAAAAAATAAAAATAATAATAATCGAACAGCTGAATGGATTTGCACGAAACTTGGCAAAATTGTAGGGACTGGTAGCCCGATGTGCCTTTGCTAGATCTCAATATATGTGCTCCAGTGGATTTTGAGAAATTAACGTTCAAAAAAAGGTATATATCTGTAACAGCGCACCGCTTCGCGTACTTTTCGCGTTACGGAGCTTTGCGAAGCGAAGCTGATTGGCTCTCCGGTGTCTGTAAACATTCCAAACAGTCCGTAGCGGCCGCCATCTTGTCTCTCGGTAGGATCGAACAGCTGAATGGATTTGCACGAAACTTGGCAAAATTGTAGGGACTGGTAGCCCGATGTGCCTTTGCTAGGTCTCAATATATGTGCTTCAGTGCATTTTGAGAAATTAACGTTCAGAAACAAGATATATATCTGTAACAGCGCTCCGCTTCGCGGAGATAAAATTATATGTGTATTACCTAGCTGTTGCTAACACCAGTTAGCGACGGCTAGTAGAAGATAGCGACCATCTTGGGCCCCACTTTGCATGTGAGTGATATTTATCACTAATGACATGCAAAGTGGGCATGCCAAGATGTTAGCGACTGGAAACAGTCGCTAACATCGCTATCTCCTATTATCAACTTTTGGAAATATTCGAGATAAGGGCGAATATCTCCAAAAGCTACCACCTGCCCTGAGCAGTTCTTAGCCATGTTATCCAATGGGAGGTGGATAACATGGCTAAGAGCATTAGCTCGGTAATGCATGAATATCGCTGAGTTTTCAGCGATATTAATGCATTGCGGTCGTTTTTTATCGTATTTCCGATAAACTTTGATAATAGCAAGGTTTATCTGCGATAATTTCTGACGGTAAAAAAATCGTTGCTAAGCATCGTTAGGGATAAATATCGCTTAACTTTGGTAATATGCCCCAACGTCTGTTAACGTTCGATTCGAAGGAAATCAGGAAGTGTTGAAAAACATTGTCTGCGCCATCTTGTCTTTTTTCAAATGCCACACTTTTGTCGTGCACGGCAGCCATTTTAGATGCCTTGACCAGACCCACTCTGTGCACGCTGTCGATCCTTAGCATGGCTCCCCACCCTCGCAAGCATCTCCCCCAGGCAGTGGTCACCCCCGCTCTCTGTCTTATGCATGGGTAATAAACCTCCCCCATCTGCGCTGCTGTTCCCTGAGAATCACACCCTGTGCCCGCCCGACACCTCCCTTTCGCCCTATTCACTACCGCACCCTCTGACACTCCTTTTCCTCTGTGTCCGATTGTCCAGGCTGGTCCTAGGGTATCAGCTAGCCCTGCAGATGTAGTTTATGGCCACAGCTGTAAAGAATCACCCCTCTTCAAAGGAGTTATAGTAGATCAAGGCCCACACTCGATGAGATCCGTCACAGCAGAAGCGTTGCTATTATCTGAAAACCATCCTGTATTGTGATTGGGGAGGGGACCGAGCCTGAAGCGGAAGATTCCAGGGATGACTGTTTGTACATCAAAGTTTTTACAATTATGTGTCACATTAAAAATATATAGCACTCCGACAAAGTAGTAAGATTATAAAACTTTAATAATTTATAAATATATACAAGAAAACAAAAATAGTAATAACATATAAACATTTTTAGGGGAAAACAACGAAGTAGCGGTCGGCTGTGCGAATAGTCCCAACGCAGCACAACGTCCAGATTTCCGGCGTGGGGCGTCGCGGGGGGTGGGTCATCAGTAGCAAACTGTTGTGCGAATAGTTCCAAGGCAGCAGAACGCGCCGAAATCTAGATGACACGAAAGTGATGTCTAGTAAGTTGCCACCCAGCAAATAACGGCATGGGGCGTCGCGGGGGGTGGGTCATCAGTAGCAAACTGTTGCGCGAATAGTTCCAAGGCAGCAGAACGATGGCACCAAGGTGATGTCCAGTAAGTTGCCGCACTGGTTTTGGTATCCTACAATGCTGCTCCGAATAACGGCGTGGAGCGCCCCGGGGGAGGCGGCGTGAACGGGCCTCTCCAGGTGGAGTGTCATCTGTTGTAGTGGGGCGCCCCTTTACCGTTTCAGTTGCCATTCCGTCCGTTTTTGGTCCACTGTGTCAAAAGCCGCAATTCAGCTGAGTTGCGCCCACTCTTGCGGTGCAGCGATAGGCGGCTGTCACAGGACTCTCAAAATGGCGGCAGGCTGTTTCCTTTTTGGGCCTGGTCCACTGAAATGGCCCTGGGACACCTTGGAAATCGGACGCTTGTCTGCTAGGTCTTGGACCCCATTCTCGAAAGCGTCCCCTCCGCCTTGAGAATTCATCAAAAGTTTTGGGGGCTCCGACTCCTGCAGGCTTCTGGTGGGGAGCGGCTGCCATGATTGCTCGCGGAATGACCACGACTGAGCTACGAGATGGTGGTGCTTTCATGCTGACGCCAGCTTCAGTCTGAAACATCCAGAAACAAGGTGGGGCTTTCATCGTTTGGGAAAAAAAAAAAGTTTTCATCCTATGAAAAGTGTTGTTTTTAGGTCACATGATCATGCCTTCCATCATTAGGAAACCAAAAGTAAAATGAACCAATGAAAAGTTTTATAAACAAGTCACATGACCTGTTATGCGGCATAGGGTGTAAAATGCGGAGAAAATACGTTGGCACGTGAGGCGGCGTCAATGTGGAGGCTTTAAAAGGGCCACGCGGGGCAAAAAAAAAAAAAAAAATTTGTTTTTTTTGCGTGGGTAGCGCCCGGTACGCGTACCGGGAAGCGGTCGGAGGAGCGTACTATGAGGAGAAAAGAAAGACAGGGTATAAACATTTTGGCAATTTTGTTATAAATGGAAGGTAGTTCTGAAAAGAACTGTTTTTTTATTCTTTTTCTTTTTTTTCTTTTTTTTAATGAATTTTCTGAACAATTTTTTGATTTTTTTTTGGATTTTTGAAAACTATTTTGTGTTTTTTTTGTGTTTTGTAAGGGGGAAATAACAAAAAAGCAGGGTTAGAACATGTCTCAACAGGAGCAAAAAAAAATAAAAAGGATTCATTGTTTTCTCATCTTGTAGCATTTATGATTTTCTCCAGCTCGGTTAATCAAAGTAATACTCTTCTCTCCATAAGCAATAGTTCCTCCACAATATATACAAACTATTTTGTAGTGTGCAAAAGGAGCTTGAATATTGGGGATTATTTCTCGGCCTTCTGGTCCGGCGAATGAGCTTTGACCCCTGTTGGTGCTGGGGATGACATCTGGGGGGTTGGCAGCAAGATCCCTTACTTGTGCTTGGGAAAGATTATTAGGATGCCATCGCTCCATGTGGCGAATCATTCTATGATTGCCAAAGCTGTATTTCTTGTTGGGGTTGCCACGAGAAAGTATATTTTTGCAAATCAAACAAGACACCTGGGGTGCATTGACCTTCTTTTGTCCAGGTGGAATTTTAAAGAATTGCCATATGTAGTGGTCTTTAATATGGCTCTGCCTTGGTGTTTCTGGCAGGAACTGCCTTACTTGCTCTTCCTCCTCCTCCTCCTCTTCGTCCTCATTATCTTCCTCTCTACCAAAGTCCAGTGTTGGTGGTGGTCCTTTTGGTGGTGGTGGTGGTGGTGGTTGCTGAGAAGCACCAGCTGCAGCTATTACAGAAGTCATTGTGAAAAATAGGTCTTGCTCTCTGGAAATAGAAAGTAAGAATGAGGTAAAAAGAAGGAGGGGTTTTCATCATTTGAGAAAAAAAAATAGTTCTAAACCAATGAAAAGTGTTATTTTTAGGTCACATGACCAAGCCTAACAACATTATGAAACCAAAAGTGAAATGAACCAATGAAAAGTGTTATTAACAAGTCACATGACCTCTCACGCTTATGTTACGCGCTGCGGAACGCGCCCCGGATAGCTTCCGGGTCGCTGCGCTTCGCGCCTTGGTCCGCGCCCCGGAGCACTTCCGGGTGCGCTAACGCGGTACGTCATAAGACGCATTACGCGGTAACGCGATACGTCGCGCTTACGCGACGCGCCGCGGATCGCTTCCGGGGAGCTGCGTTTCGCGCCTCGGTCCGCGCCCAGGAGCACTTCCGGGTGCGCTAACGCGGCGCGTCATAAGACGCATTACACGACAACGTGATACGTCACGCTTCCGCGACGCGTCACGATAATGATTTCTAACGTGGCAGTTGCGCTAACGGAACGTTTACCGGTTCGCGGACCGGGTCGCGGCATCAAATTGAGCTAACGGGAAGCTTCTTACATCATTAGGAAACCAAAAGTGAAATGAACCAATGAAAAGTGTTATTACCAAGTCACATGACCTGCTGTGTTTACGTTACGCGCTTTGCAGGGCCTCCCGGTTTGCTTCCAGAAACCTGTGCTTTGCGACTCGGTAAGCGTACCAGTTCGCTAACGTAGCACGTCATATGACGAATCACACGACAACGCGAAACGTCATGCGGACGGGAGGCGTGATGATGTTGTTTTCTAACGCGGCAGTTGCGGTAAAGAAACGTTTATATGCTCGCGGTCTATTTCGCGGCATCAAGGTCAGCTAACGGGAAGCTTCCCGATTCGCGAAGCGGGATCGAAGAAAAAAAAATATTAAAAAAAAAAGTTATTAATAAACATATAAAATATATTTTTGGATTTAAAGAAGAATACATTTTACAGGTATAGATATTAGCTTTTAAAAAACCAATGAAATTCACTGAAAAAACCATAGGTTATACACCATATATAGTTAGGAATTAGCATTTAAAAAACCTTATTTTACTCACACAAAACCATTGAAATTCCATATATAGTTAGTTGCACTAACTATATATCGCGCACCCGCAATCCACTGCTGATGATGTCACATATTACATCATTCATGACATGGTCAGTGACATCACTGATGACATCACTGATGACATCTCAAATGACATCACTGATGACATCACTGATAACATCTCATTTGACATCAATGACCACATCACTGATGATATCATTCATGTGACAATACAATGCATCTCCTCACATTTTAATATAACCTCTGTTTCACCCAGTGTTAAAAAGAGTATAATTTTTGAAACCATTGACACACCAATACTAGTTACTACATACGCACTCACTGATTGCTACGTCTACACACACCTTCACTCATTCACCCATACAATCATTCATACATACAATCACTCATCTTTACAACACTATCATATGCACTCATACACCTATACAGACACTCACAGTCTGCCACTCATCCATGGAGTTACTCACACACCTAGTCAGTCCTGTAAAGAATCAATCACACTTCCATTTTCTTGTCTATACAGTTAAACATAGAGCACCTTACATTTTCAAACATATACTAACACATACTTACTTTCTTATACAATCATTGATACAAGTACACATTGATCTGCACAGAGTCACACACCTCCCAGCCAGCCACACACACACTCAGTCTCCCATACAAATACTTGGACAATCAATCAATAACCCATATAGTTAATCATATAGCTACTGATCAACACATGCAGCAGTTTACAGAACAACAGACATAATGATGCACAAATTAAGACAGTTTAGTCACTAACCCATGCACTCAGTGAGACACATTTAATCACTCACTCATACATTCAGTCATGCACCTACTAAATCCTTCGTCCAGACACTTATACATCTACTCATTCTTTAATATGTAAAACATATTTAAACTTTACAAAAACACACAGTCACTGGATGATGTCATCAGTGATCTCATCAGTGATGTCATTTGAGATGTCATCAGTGATGTCATCAGTGATGTCACTGACCATGTCATGAATGATGTAATATGTGACATCATCAGCAGTGGATTGCGGGTGCGCGATATATAGTTAGTGCAACTAACTATATATGGAATTTCAATGGTTTTGTGTGAGTAAAATAAGGTTTTTTAAATGCTAATTCCTAACTATATATGGTGTATAACCTATGGTTTTTTCAGTGAATATATATATATATATATATAACATTTCTATGGCAAAATGAAACCCCTCATTTTGTTCCTTTTCAAATTAAATGTATTAAGTGTTACCACTTTATTCCAATCGAGATGACTTCAGGTGTGCCATACTTTTGTCATAAGTAAGACTATTAGCGTTCTAGTTGTTCTTTAGAACACTCTGGGACATTCTGTCATTGGGCTATAGTTGGGCTACATCTGGCTGATATTTGGGCTACATTTGGGCTCTTTTGTCTCTGGTGGCCATCTTGGGAGACTGCATATCAGAATTTTTTTACTGAAATATAAGAGGATTTGAGAAGTCACTCAAAATGTGCCCTAACTTTTCTTTCTTCAGCACTAATCATAATTTCTATGGCAAAATGAACCCCCTCATTTTGTTCCTTTGCAAATTAAATGTTTTAAGTGTTAACACTTTATTCCAATCAAGATGACTTCAGGTGTGCCATACTTTTGTCATTAGTAAGACTGTTAGCGCTCTAGTTGTTCTTTAGAACACTTTGGGACATTCTGTCACTGGGCTATAGTTGGGCTACATCTGGCTGATATTTGGGCTACATTTGTTTTTTTGTTTTCTCTGGTGGCCATCTTTGGGCTACATTGGGCTACATTGGGCTACATGGGGCTACATTTGGGCTCTAACATATATATAGCCCAATGTAGCCCAATATATATTTTTCAAAGTTAATTTTCGTAAAAACCACTGGAGCATATATCTTGAGACATAGCAAAGGCACATCGGGCTACCAGTCCCTACAATTTTGCCAAGTTTTGTGGAAATCCATTCAGCCGTCCGAGCTAAAAGTGAGTCCAACCGCCCTATGGAAAACTCAATGTTAAAAACACGTTTTGAGACCCCCCTTTTTTCTCGGCCCCCGCTTGACGAAACCCCCCCAAACTTTCAGGGGACGCTCAGAAACAAAATGTGCCATTTTCCTAATAATTTCAGCCAATTCCGTCCATCAACGCCAAAGTTATTCAACATAGAATTTTCAGAAATCCCTATTCAAAAAAATCCTAACTATATATACCTACTGGCGACTGCCAGTAGGTAATATATATATATATATCAAAGACCAACGCTCCTTCAATTCGCTAGGGCCTTTCGGGAGTTGGCGTACTCGTCGGCGGAGCACGCCTGTAATTCAATTATGCAACAAAATCCAAGTAACGTACGCTCTCGACATCCAATAATCCACACCAGGTAAGATGAGCAGGGCGGATAATGATATCCTCATTCTCCATGAGGGTTTTTAAGGCCTCCCTCTCTCTGATCAGTAAATTGTGGTTTTTGTATCTATTCTTTTTGTGATGGTATTTGCATAAAGCTTTACTTACACTTTCCTGAAAAGTATCAAGTGAATCATGGCCTAGAGGGGGAACAAACGTGGATTTAGGTTTGAAGTTCGATAGGGCACAGTCATCAGTGACAAAATTTACTAGTTCTAATATTTGGGTGTCGCTGGTATGTACCTCACCCTGGGATGATGTGTTTGCTGTGTTATCAGTACCTTCTCGTTCCAATTGGAAAATATTTACAATGTTATCTACATCACCTATAAGAAAATTATTCTCCTTGCTGCCTTGAGATGGTATGTTGCCCTGCTGCCCACCCGGTCTTTTCAGTTTGTGCCATTTCTTTAATTTAAGCTTACGCGTAAATTTAAAAAGATCAATTCTAGATTCTGTGTAGTTGAAGGGCATAGATGGACAGAAAGACAAACCCAAACAAAGTACTGATCTCTCAAAGTCAATAATGGTCTTACTAGAAAGATTGATTATAGTCTCTCTTGCCAATGTCTGATTCACCAACGGCTTCATCATTGTCACTACTTTATGACAAGACTTAATATGATAAATAGTTTCAAAATATGTATATGAAGTCAAGTTCTCTCTCACTTATGAAATTATTTTCTTTGCAATGTGAAACGTGCAATATTGGTGTTATTAACCGTATGTACTGCAGTTTAGTTTGATCATTACAAGATGTCCGCCAATGCAATGCCAATAGTCCTCTGTTGTCTTCGAATAATGTTTGAACAACTCTTTATTAAGACACCGTGTGTTTCACTTTCTTTGACGTGATCAAGGCTTAAGAGACGAAACATGTTGTGAGAGGAATAAACCCCTTATATTCTCATCTTACCTGGTGCGGATCATTGGATGTCGAGAGTGTACGTTACTTGGATTTTGTTGCATATATATAGATATGTATATATATATATATATATATATATATATATATATATATATATATATATATATATATATATATATATATATATATATATACATATCTATATATATATATATACTAGTAGCCCGTCCCGACATTATCCGGGTATGAAATAGAATGTGTGTAATGTGTGTATTTGGCAAGGGCAATTTATTTTAAAATCTCGCGATAGACAACATTTTTTGTTTCATTAGAATAGGGAGTGAGAAGGCCCAGCTGCAGCCCTGGTTGATGTTAGCAGGCGCGTGTAATTGGTGTAGTGATCCGCCGCCTGAGCCCGGCTACAGCCCTGGTAGATGTTAGCAGGCACGTGTAATGTCGTTGAATGAGAGAGTAATCAGCCACGGGTAAATCAGTTTAATGAGAGAGTTGAGTGACAGCGAGTAGGAGAGGCTGCAGTAATTGTCCCCGCAGGCACGCTCATTTGCGTGTTCCCCACTTGAGGCCCAGATGCAGGCCTGTTTGATGTTAGCAGGCGCGTGTTCCCATGCTTGAGGCCCAGCTGAAGCCCTGGGTGATGTTATCAGGCGCGTGTAATTAGTGTACTGATCCGCCGCCTGAGCCCCGCTAGAGTCCTGGTTGATGGTAGCAGGCGCGTGTAATTTCGTTGAATGAGAGAGTTCAGTAACAGCACGCAGGAGAGGCTGCAGTAATGTTACTTACCAGGCCTCCAGGTAAACGCATTTGTCATGCCTCCAGCACACGGCCACAGCAGACGATCTTCTGATTAATGTACGACCCACATGGCATGAAGGGCGGAACGTAGCACATGCCCCCAGCGTTTCTCACGCCCCCAGGGTGCCCCTTGATGCTGCACAGCAACGTAATTGGCGCTTGTATGTACGACTCACATGGCATGAAGGGCGGACACACGCCCCCAGCGTGTGTCACGCCCCAGCACACGCCCACAGCACACGATGTGATGGCAGTACCACACGCCCCCAGCGTTAGTCACGGTCCCAGCCCACGCCCACAGCACAACGCAGACACTCCCACAAGGGACTACTTTGCTGGCACGGTTCTTTTACCTTTTGAATATATAGAGGAGTTGGCCTAACGGCTAAGGCGCTCGACCTCGGACCTGGGGATCTGGGTTCGAGTCTTGGTAACGACGCCAAACATCCTGTGATTCTGGGCAAATCACTTAATCTCCCCGCTCCTAAAAAAAATGAATGTGTGTCCTCATGTAACGTAACTGGTGCAATGTAAAGCGCTCTGATACCTGATTCAGTTCGGGTCAAGTTCGCGCTATATAAAACTCTGCAAAAAAAATATATATATATGGTGGCCATCTGCATAGCCTATGTCCTTCTGCTGCAACTGCCCTTTCCAACGTTGTATTGGGTGTTGTGATTGGTGCTGTGGTTACTGAGATTACCTGCCTCAAAGGTTTGGGCTCTCTCTTTATAATATTAGTATGGATATATGAATCAAAACAAATAATATTAATATAATTAAAATACCACACTATGGCCCTCATTATGATGACAGTCCAACTGACTTCTGCGGTCCTGTTGTAGACGGTCGGGCCTCTGTGCTATCAATGGAAGCAGTCACTGCGTCTGTCGGATTATCATGCAGTCGAATACATAGCTTTCTGACCACTGTGGTTTCTCTGACTCTGACAGGAATCTCCGACCACAGTGGAATTGGAAAGGACCAATGGAGCCAGTCGGAGAGAAGACCACCGTGCCAATCGCCCACCCAATTACAATGCTCATTTCCAACAAGCCGTCTGTGGCGGTCCAACCCTCTCATCAGATCTGGCAAAAAGGGAGAGATAGAAGGCCAGAACTCACCTCTACACAGCTTCTCTTGTCCATTGCAGACATGGAGCCCGTTGCACACGTCATGCCGCTGCTCTACCTACTCAATTAATCACAAAATCGAACTTGTGGTGGGCACAACCACAATTAAGTGACACACCTATCCATAGACATTGAGTCAACAGCAAGTCGATGGTTCATCATTGAAAATCTGGGCTGTAGCATGGTCAGTATGAGTGGGGAGCTTGTCAGCATAGGGAGACCAGAGTTTGAAAATCAAAAAACCTGGACAGACCCAACTTACAATTAGGACTTAAAGTGTGCATATACATATATAAAAGTGTATTTACTTTTTGTTCTCCACTTCTATACATGCCACTGATATCAAAACACCGGCACAGGACTTCCTCTCTGCCCCCAATATACTCCTCATTTTTGATGGGTGCAAGAACTGAGGGTCCAGCTGAGCTCCTGCTCTACTGCTTGAAGGGGACTGTTGCAGCATACACAGTGTCAGGGTTAATAGATATATCTTGTCAAGAAGGGCATGAGAAGGCAGGAAGGGGCTGTGGAAAGAGCGAGTACTGACAGATGTGTAGCAGGCCATGAAGTGGTCCTGGGCAAGCTAGTGCATAGCATTGGCAGGTCGAAAACGCAGTTGCTCAGAAGGGTTCAATGTGACTCTCCATTAAGCCCACACCCTCAGGGTGAGACAGAAAGTTTAGTTTGCAGCAGTATCGCCTACCACTGCTCCAGATGTAACAGTAGATATACGTGTAGGACTCTATTCAGACTCACCTCATATCTTAACAACAAAGACCTATGCAATCAAGCCACAGTTGTTCCTGCAAAATGAATTGCAACTAACAATTATTGGCAAAATCAATGGTATTGGCATATTAAGTGCAATGTAACGTGTTCTATCTCAAATCTGGATGTCATGCAAAACCAGAAATAATTATATAACATACGTGCAGGACAACATGACAATCACAGAAATGTGGACACCCCAGTAAACTTAACCCACTCAAACTCCTCTTGTGGTGAGCAAGAAAAATACTTTCAAACACACATATCACAACACTGTCCAAGACAGAGAGTGTGTGTAGGTGTCAGTGTTTGCAGGTAATACATCCCAGCCGAACATAAACACACACTCGACATCATCTGACTCAAAACACTCCTACGCCACTATGTCCCACACGTTACCTCAATAATGGGCTTGTGATACTACATAAATCCTCCCCCCTTGGAGGCAGCAGACTGGGGCTGAGGATAGGGGCATCCTACCCTGATTCAAACATATCTTGTGTGCCCATGTGTGCAATAACACAGAGTGCATGTTCACATCACATCTGCATGATGCCCTCTATGTCCAGGTCACTGTCAATGTACAGGTACAATCTTACACACTGGCACTGTGACCCCATCTCAAAAGCTAATGTACAGATGTGTGCATTTAAGTGTAACAAAACAACACCTTCACATGATTGACATAGCAATCATCTTGTGTGAAACACATACACTGTCCATAAGCTAGGTCATGTTGTGAGATCCAATATACCTCAGTATGGAACTTTCAGGTACGAAAACATAGCTTTACTCCTAAAGCACTTTAATGAGCCCACACACATCACCCACATGAAAAAGGAAAGTCAGGTAAGTGGGATTCACAAAATCCAAGGAGTAAAACTACAGAAGCCACAGTGTAAAAATAGTGGCGGCTCGCAGTGGGAGTGCTGTGGGCCAGTGGGGCGGGATGGGGGAGGGGCAGGGTGGGGGTAGTGGAGTCAGACATACTACGTCCAAAAGTAAAGTAAGTAAATTAATAAATAAAACTATTTACCTTGCGTTTGCTGCATCGCCAACTCGGCGATGCAGCGACCGCAAGGTAGATAGTTTTATTTATGTATTTACTTACTTTACTCGTGGACATCATATGTCCGACTCCACTACCCCCCACCCTGCCCCTCCCCCTCCCCGCTCCACCGCCTCGCAGAACTCCCACTCTGAACTGCCACTGTGGAAAGACTCACTGCAGATAGGGTTCCCAAAACCAGGGGGACTCCTGGAAGCATACAGAGCCAGGCCACAGTCGATATAGCACCTGCTTTCAAGTCTCCATGTGGACAGGACCTGTGGAATGTAACATATATGGGACTAATGTAATTTGCCACAAAGTGGCATGCACATGTCGTTAATGTGTAATTGCAAGTTCATAACAATGAACACAGCAGTAACAGCAGTTGTCATGTATCTAGCAAAAGTAATTTTAACAAACGCACATGAAAAAGGGTGCATGTGCATCCAAATGCCTTATTAGTTATTGTAACACAACGCCCCCCATGTTTGCAGAAACAAATACCTACTTTGTACACATTAACACGTGTGCACCCTACATCTCAGGGAGTACTGAACACTAGAAGATGTGGCCGTTGTCCAAAGCAAGCTGCAATAGTTATCCTAGCATAGACCATCCGATCCAATGTCTGCCCCCATTGGAACTCATCCCACATATACATCCAGTGAACATTGACCCTAGGCCTCTGTAACTTCATAACTTTCTCTAGTGACAGAATATACTTACCTAATGAAATAGGATATGCTATCATGGTGAAACAAGCACAACTGTAGTTACACATCCAAATTACACACGAACAACATTTAGCATCAGTAGCAATGGCTGGACAAAGGACTTCAAAGCCAAGTAAGTGTTTTATTATATAGACCAAATGGATTTTCAAAAACAAAGGCCAATGGCCTGTCCAAGTATCAGTCTTGAGGGTCAGCATACAGCTGTGCCATCCAAACTGCCATCCAAAATACTGCCAGGAATACCTCATCAGGAAGGCACATCTAGGGGGCAGTCCAGGCACCTCAAGGATGTTAGTAGGGTGGGCTAGGTTGGTCCTTGGAAGCGCTGGGCTTGGGGTTGAGAGGGTTGGTTGGACTGTAATAAGGCTGGGCTCTGGTTTTAGAGGGCTGGGTTTCAACATTTGTGGTATTTTGTAGACATGAAGGGTAGTGAAGGATGGGGGACTGGTTTTCCTTTTCTTTTCTTCCCCTTAGAAGCACTGGGCTGGACTGGGGAGAGGTTCTTAGGGTTTAGTAGGGGGTGAGGTGGTATCAGGGCGGGTAGTCTTTCAATTTTTAGGAGCCTTGTGGGGTAGGTTGGGATTAGTAGACTGTGGGCTGGTGTTTTTGGGGTGGACCTGGAAGGGTAGGGTAGGGGTGGCAAAGGACTCTTTTTGGGTTTGGCGGGAGGCGGGCCAGGTGGGGTTGTGAAGAGGGCAAGAGCAATCATGTAGAGATTTTGAGCAGACCGGGGAGGAGGCAAGACAAGGTGTGGGGTTTTAAAAGTAGAAGAATGTGATGTCTGTGAAGTATCTGTGGCTGCTGGTGTGGTGTCTGTAAGTTTGGTGTCTTTATTGGCTGTGTCTGCAGGTGAGGTGTCTGCCTTTATGTCTGTAGTGGAGGTACATGGTGCAGTGGGTATGGTGTCTGCCTGTATGCCAATGGATGTGGTATTGAGGGTGTCGGTTGCCTGGGGAGTGGATGTGTGCATGTCTTTTGTCTTATGTTTTTGTGTTTGTGTACTGCATGTGCATGTTATGATGGATGAATGGTGATGTTTGCTTGTGCTTTGTGTAGGTACAGGAATAGGGATTGTGGATGAGGCAGGAGGGGGTGGAAAGCTGGAATTGGTGGACGGCTGTAATGAGTGTGGAAGCTAGAGCCTGAAATGATCTCTGTAGGGAAGGCATGTCAGAGTGAATGCCCTCCAGGTACGACACCATCAGGTTTGCCGATGGCTTTGCACCTGTTGTCTGACCTACAGAGATCTGCCTCAGGGTGTCAATGGCCTCCACAATCAGGCAGCATGAGAGACAGAGGCAAGGGGTGAGGTGACTGGTGCAAAGAAGACTTCATCCCGCTTAGGGGGGAGGGCCCGAATAGCTGTCTGATGAGAATCAGGGATGGTGGAGATGGAACAGGGAGTGGTGAACTTGGATGAGGTGGATGCAGGTCCAGGTGACTCCGCTAGCACCTGGGAGTGTTCACTGGAGCTCGACTCAGATGAAGATGACAATCCAGTAGTGTTGGCTTGCTCCTCTGTGGCACTCCCCTCACCCTCTGGGCCACTGGGTCCCTCTTTGTAACTGCCAGAATGGGGACCACTGTGGTCAGCTGCTTCCCCAATGGTCTCACCCGGTCTTCTCTGCTGCCCTGGTTTGATGTTGGAAAACATAGTATAAATAGGTAAACTGATGTTCCATTAACATACTGGCCAAACAGATCATAGCACAACCCATTACATAATTGCATAGCTCACAACATGTACTGGGATGACTGTATTGGTTCCCACATTGGCATAGGCACATGCATGAAAGCTACAAGACCACTGCACATTCATACATAATCGTGTCATAACCACAGTCTGCTACAACTGCATATGTGACCTTGTTCCAAATCTAGCCTCATGTGTGTTGCAGGAGATATCATCACCCTGGCAACCTAGGCCATTGTAGTATACCATAATTACCTTACGTCATCAAAGGGAATTTTCATATGGAATGCATTACTACCTATGCATGCAAGGCCCTGCAATCAGCAAATGGCCAGGTGCCCTAACCCACAACATGTAGAACTGCTGGGCACCTGCTACAGCTAAGTTACCGCAAAATGTAACTACGAAGAAGAAGGTGACATGGAAGTGCCCATTCCACAATGTTCACACATTCCCAAATGACAATTACACATGTGTCCACTGACAAATAGTGCAGTTGAAAGTTGCACACAAGTAACTTAGCTGGGTATCACATGTAGTGCAGAAGAGTGAAAAGAAGAATATGTGGCTCCAAGTGGTGTGTGATTCCAGCACAGGGAACAACGGTACACAAGTCTGCCTAGGAATTTTCCCAGTCAACATTGGTGCATGTGAACACACCTTATTCACATAGCCAAGGTCAATGACATTAGAACACTGAAAAGATATGAGGCTTAGAAGAGATACAGTCCATAAAGAGCCATTAAATATGTCTACAATGGAAGGGGATTCATGGTACCTTCCATCTTAGGCTGACAAGATTTACAAGTTACTACTGACTACACACAGATCACACCAACATGTCAGCATACCCTTCCTGATGAATTTCACCAGCCACCTATTGCCCCTCCACAGATGCACATATGCATCCCACCTAATAGAATACACCTTTCTCAATGGCATGCTAAGTCACACTGTCAGAACATTCAGTCAATTTTCAACCTATGTATGTTTTTGCATCAACATGTTGACCTGGTTTATGACACCCATCAATGCCATAATGAATATGTGACTCTCTCACCCATGTATATACACCACTATTTGTGGTAACACCTACGCTGTATGTCCATCACAGACATATATTGCAATGTACACATTGCCCAACCCATGCAAATATGATGGTTTCAGATTCAGTGCATGTAGACCCTCAGATCATGTATGTAACCGTTGTACATGTGACAGTACAACACATAACGGTACTGATACCAGCATCTACTCAGCAAAACAGATGGCACCAGTGGTGTAAGCCCTCTTATTGTACTGTATATTACTTATTCCCCACTCAACAAGGGGATGCATTGCACAGTGTCTGCATCCAGAATGCATTGTTTGCCATGTTACAAGCAAGTGGTCCACCATCACATGAAACACAGAAGTGAGGGGGCATCAATCCAGGATGACAACTGGCCTATTTGGGACTACTGTCACACATGACATCAAAAGCTAATGTATGTCATCTTAGACATTATGCAGCCATGTGGCTGTTCAACTATGCAACTCACATTTGACAGTACCCTGCTTTATTCCTGCTCACATGGACAATACTCAATGGTCATTACCATGCACCTACTACCATACCTACACATGCAGCCAGTCTCCCTTTGCGTGGGACATAGGTCACCTTCAAGCTTAAAGTGAAAATTATTGCCTGAAACAAAAGATAGATGGTCATGCACAATGTTTCTCTCTGGCCTATACTCACGCCCTCTTTGCTGCTGTTGGGCTCTCAACTGCCCATGAAGGTACTGGAAGGCCACCATCAGTATGAAGGCTATTAGGTGGGTCAGGGTCCAGCGTGTCCCCCTTCTGCCTTGGGAGGAAAGCCCCAGCTGGACCGCCGCGATCTACCGGGTCCAGCATCTCAGGTCCTCCAAACTTTTTTTGCAGTGAACACTGCGCTACCAAGTGATCCCTCAGGGTCTGTATTTTCCAGGCGATGGTCTTCCACAGTAACATCTTCTGATGGGTTGTTGACCTGTATTATGTGCAATATATGAAGATATGCAGAGGACATGCAAGAAGTAGATCATCTGCTAAGGTGACACAGAGGAAGTACATAGCTAGGAGAGCCATCTTACAATATTGCAGACATGACATGATTGGAGCGCACATGTTGAGCAATTCTAAAAGCATTACTGCTAAATGTTAAAGTCCTATGAGGCACCCTGCATCTGGACCTTGCCTATATTGACTACGCCGGGCCACTGACATCACGTAGCCCGTGACGTAGCCTGGGACCACACAACATAATCTGTGTAAGGTGTTTGCTGGTAACACAGCACATCATTATGTCTTCCTGATGGCTACAGTAACATTGTAGCCTTGGACACACATCTGAATAGTCTGGACAAAGTACTTGATCCTTACTGTTCAAGACATAACTGCTACCATGATTCTGAGTTCAAGCAATATTTGGGGTGACAATCAAAGGGCTGCCATGTGTGCAACTTAAAAATCCCCCTGAGGTTTAGTGGACATGTGGTTAACTAATTTGGACATTCTACTACATCTGCATGTGTTTGTGTTTGGAATTCCTGACATCCCGAAACACTTTGTATGCCATATGTTTCAGTATGTATGGGACAACACCATCATACCATTGTAAATAATGCATGATAGCAGATTATAACACAGCAAGTTATGCATTTAAGAACTGCACTGCAAATATAACTAATTATCTGCAGTTTACATGTTTCACATGATAAATGTTCCAGTACAATGATACCATCACTCATATGACAGTCTGACTATAAACATGTGTGAGTAAGGTGCCTGTCCTTAGGCAATGACACACATTGGTAAAATGACTCCATGGGCAGGACTCCTTGTTCTGGGGCTCACGTCATATCCAAGGTGCAAATGTTGCTACACTAGGAATATTCAGGCAAAATCATAGTCCTGTTGAAATTAATTAGGCTGCATCTGAGGATCTGCCAATCTACAAGGTGAGTACTCTGTACATCAGTACCATAGGCAAGATAACTGTGCCACAGCATGTGTCATGGACTATACACTGCGCAAATCATTGTTATTGATTGCTCTTTGCATGCTCACCCTACTGTTCAGACATGACCATCATATGGCCACTTTTACCATACCTATCTGTACATCTGCTGGCCATTCTGTATCTGACATGACCATTGTTGGTCACTGTGAAGGGGTGTGTGAGGTGTTGATATATCCCTGATGTCAGGTTAATGTGTTTAGTGATTGGTGAGACTGTACACTTATCTCACATAATCCTTACATGCAACTCAGAGGACACATTCACAATTTGGGTATAAAGGCCCATAAATCGTCCACCACATCTTGTATCAAATTATTTGCCCATTCAGCATTGGCAACAATAGCTTTCTACATGCATTGAAAGGTGCATACAATGAGTGTAGGGTATAGCAATGTATACAAAACACTAGTATGATGTGAAGTCCAAAAGGTATGACGCCACGTACAACAGAACATATGTGTCTTTTTTTCTGGTCACACTATCTGACATACATGACTCAAATGACTGTCTGGGTCTCAGTGCCACATTCTGGGCCATGCGTATAGACAGGTAAAATATTGCTGAGTGCATACTGTATAAACAGTGCTCACCTGCTCCTCATTTGAGCCACTGAGCTGGCAATATAGGGGAAGGACCCCTTTGACCAGGGTCTCCAGCTTCTCTGTAGTGAAGGCAAGGGCCCTGCTCCCTGTACAGCATTACATGGCAGCTACCAGAGGTAGTAAACAGCAGCTGATGGATGAAGAGGTGTATTAAGAAGTAGTTTCTGGAGGCAACTGACTTGATTTCCAACTTGCAACATATAAGTAGGCTGCATGGGCGGTCTTCTGTGTTGATGGTTGTTTGAAATGTGGGTCTCCAGTTGGCAATGGTTTACTATTTTTGTTTACTATTTTTGACTATATTAACAATAACAGATAGCTCAATAAATAAGAGGCAGGATCCGATGTGTCCGAGTCAAAAGGATTTATTCAGGCAAAAGGGAAGGGACTGGAACGGGACAGCCTGAAATAAAACAGGAAGGAAGGAAGGCAGCTGCACCATTTCATCGACAGTGCAGCATATATATAGTAAAACATTACATTATATTACATGCAGTAGGCGTAACTTATGACAAACGTAAGATAAGAACACATGGGTGGAAAAAGAAGGTGTGTACGGGGCGTGCATTGAGACATGTGATGAGAAACGTCACAGAAGTGTCATGAATGGGGCGGAAACATGGAGGGGGCTACTCGAGCAGCTGGGACCTTTAACCTAGTGGTGCGCGCAAACGGGCAATGACGTGTTACCAGGGAGAACTGGGGGCTATGACTTCTGCGCTAGAAGAGGAGACTAAAGTCTGCGGTGTCAGGACGACATGTACCTATAGCATATCTGGTATCTGGTGTTTGGAGTACATGTTGATAGAATCCAAAAGTTATCAGGGCAAAGGCTACTTGACACTAAGACTGGTGCATGCATTATTCTACATGTATTGCGTGTGCTAGGAATATTCTATGAATATTAATACAATATTTCTCTTACATGGAGACAGAAAGACTAGACCATAGCTGAAACTGTTGATACGGTTCAGTAGCTTAGGAATGCGGAGAAGGAGGGCTGGAATGATAACTAGAAGCATAACATACTCTTGGCAGACAGGCAGGCAGAGCCAGGCCGGGCCCTGCGCGGCAGGAAGTAAGTGAAGGGTCAGGGATGCAGGTGGGGGCTGCATCGCTCCTCGGAGTGGGTTCAGGAGACTGGAGCTTGAATCTGATGTCCGGGCCCTTTTGAGGCCTAAAAACGGGGACAATTCAATGAATTTACGTGCACACTGTAAAACGTGGCAACATAGGCCTAATACTCGTTGCTTTCACGAGAACTGGAAACTGGCATACTAGAGTTGGACACAACTATGATTGCGTCTTTAATCGATCATAGGGGAATACATGCATATCGATCATGCACATATAGCATAGGATGGGGAACACGTAGGCACATATGGCATGGCAAAATTTACTTTTCCACATTCCCTCCTTGTGCCCTACGTTTCCATCAGGAAACATCAATATTCATGATACCATCTATCTGTTCATATAGCATCATTTGCTCGTCTCGAATTGTCTTGGAACGGGACTTAGGACTAGGAATACAAGAGTTAGCACACATGCCGCAAATCGCAGGGCCACATTGTAAACAGAGGCAGCAACTGAATATGATCATTACTGCTATACCTAGGAATGACAATACTTTCCATCCCCAGGCAGATATGATACTCCAGAGCCAACCGGACCATGTCCAGGTGCCTGGATTCTGGTGTAACTGATGGGCAATTTTATGAAGTCTGGTTATAGCTGAATAAACAGACGGCGCGTTATTAGGAATGAAAATGCAGCAACTAGATCCGATGACTCTACAAGCTCCTCCTCTATCGGCCAGTATGACGTCAAGAACGAGACGATTTTGGAGCACAACAAAACGCATAGCAGATTGCTCTTCGGTTAAGTTACCTAGAGCGGAAGTAGTCTCATTCACTACTGCTTCAAGGGTTCTGGTTAGCCTACGTATTAACTTACTATTCTGGACAGGACCTATAAAGAAAAAGAAACCTTTATTGAAGTCTTGATACTGTTCTAGAGCAGTTTCAGTTTGATCGACAATTGGGGACTCAGTCTCCCTTCTATGTCTAACGTGTACTAGATGTGTGTTTCTGTGATAATCGGATGGGGCTAGAAAAACTGGTGGCAGTAGGAAGGCAATGTAACATGTTCCATCCCAATAGAGGGGCAGACGAACATATGCGGTCTGACCACAAACAAAATAAGAATGACGTGAGGCTTTGAAAATGGATTTCCTACTGTCACTATACTCGACCACAGTAGTACAATCACTATGTCCTACATGTGCGGAACCATTCTTTCTGACACATAATTCGCCTTTGACTGGTAGAACTGAAATAGCAGGCAAATCTGGAGTAGTATCGGACTGGACATTCAGAACCATGAAATGTGAGGAATAATTACCTGAATCATATACTTCATTTTCTAGATCTAACCCTGTTCTATGGGAAAGACCTTGCTTGTCTGGGAAACATGTTCGATTCAGAAGGGACATATCAGTTGAGGATGACGTTAACGTGGACCATGCTCCACACGAACCATTATGCGAAAACGGATAGGGAAAGAGTGGCAGAACTCCCTTCGGTGTCTGGAAAGGGGGGAGTCGACCACACACCCAACAATTAGTGGCATTGCTGGTCTGGTGTGAATAATGCAACATTCGGATAAAAGTATTATTACGCATAGCAAGACGATAGGATAACTCGTGAGGAGGCAGATCACTAAATGTGTGCTCTACTGTAACATTAGAAAACATATGTGCATGTGAAATAGGAAAACATAAATGTAACGCATAACTTATGCATGTAACCATAAGACTCAGGAACAATAAAAAGAATAGAATGATAATACATCTCTTAGAGTTTTGACTAACTCTCTCACTGTGTGGGTCTGTCTCATACATGTCAGGAACCTGTCTAACCGTTTCACCCGAGAGGGACTTAGACAATTAAACTGGCTGACTTACTAGACCGCAACTTTGCTTTATACTCCTGCTGCGGAGTTTTCTCTAACAGGGGAATTTTAAATTCATTATCGGGGCAGTCCTTGAGAACGGGGCAGTCCTTGAGAAAAGTTTTAGTTCTAAGTCCATGAAATTTCTTGACGTGGCTCGCGTGTAGCCACCCTTTCCTGTTTTCGACCTTCACCGCAGTCCGGGTGGTAAGAAGAACGAGGCGGGGTTCCTTCCAACGGGGCTCCAGCGGACTTGAACGATCAAAGTTCCTTATCAAAACATATTCTCCCGGAACGACCTCGTGCGGTTTCACCTCGGTGTTGTCTGGAAATGCAGCGGCAACCTGTGAACGACAAGATTGTAGTGCAGACATCAAGGAGGCAAGGTAATCTGTCAGCATATTACTGTCAATATCGGTAATAGTACGGTGTCTAGGTGTACCCCACATGTTAGGGGGGCGACCAAACACTATCTCATAGGGAGATAGACCTGAACGGGAGTGAGCGACCATTCTCATATAAAAAAGGGCAACTGGCAGTGCTACTATCCAATCTACACCTTTCTCTGCACACACTTTTGCAATGCGGATTTTCAAAGTCTGGTTATGTCTCTCTACAAGACCGGCTGCTTCAGGATGGCGTACACAATGGAACTTCCACTGGTACCCTAACAAAAGGGATACTTGTTTCATGAGCTCGGATGAGAATGGCTGGCCGTTATCTGAATACACGACCCTAGGTAATCCATAGCGGGGAAAGAACTCACGAACCAACTGCCTGGCAGTGGTCGCAGCTGTGTAATCTGGAACTGGATATGCTTCTGTCCATCTGGACAAAGCGCATACAACTACGAGGACATACTTGAAACCTCGACATCGCTCCATCTGAATGTAATCCATCTGGAGGACTTCAAAAGGGTGGTCAGGAGGATGGAATCCACCTTGTTCCACCGGGACACTTTTACCTGGATTGAACTGACAACATATCATACAGGTACGTACTTTCTGCTTGGCTGCTGCTCGTAAATGCTTGTTGAACCAAAGGTTCTGAATACTGTCTAACATGGCTTTTTCTCCTAGATGTGCTGGACTATGTGCGGTGTTAATAATGACCTGAACCATAGAGTCGGGGAGAAACCATGTCGCTTTTCCCTTCGTCAACCATCCTTGATCTGTCTGGACCCCTCCTTGTTCGGACCATTTCTTGATTTCATCGGGAGTAGCATGTAACTGTATATCTATGACATCTTATGTAGGGTCCTTAACTGTCATACAAGTAGTTTGTTCTGGAATGTGTGTCAGTGTCGTGTTAACTGGAATGTCTGGAGTCTGAGCTGTAAGCTTAGCTGTTCGATCTGCTAGATCGTTACCCTGGGAAATGATATCAGTGACTTTCGTATGTGCCTTGCACTTTATGATAGCGATAGCTGTCGGTAAATGTATTGCATCTAACAGAGCTTGAATAAGGAGACCATGCTGAATCTTGGTTCCATGAGAAGTCATAAAACCTCGTTCCTGCCAGAGCACTCCAAAGTCGTGTACGACTCCGAATGCATAACGTGAATCTGTGTATATGTTTACTTTCAGGTTCTTGGCACGTATGCAGGCTTGGGTCAGAGCGATAAGCTCTGCTGCTTGAGCAGACAGGGTGTCAATACGATGTGTTTCTATAACTTCGGTTTCAGTAGTCACTGCATACGCGGCTACTAGTTCTCCTGTACTTGTTCTCATACATGAACCATCCACATAAAGTGTCAGGTCGGGATCAGGTAATGCAATATCTGTCAGATCTTGTCTTGGCTTTGTCATAGTGTTAACAACTTCCACACAGTCATGTGTGGCAGGATCTGAAGTAACTGACGGTAACAATGTAGCTGGATTTAAAAGGTTGCAGCGTCTGATTTCTATGTGTGGCTGAAACAATGTCAGTTCATAACCTGTTAAACGTGCAATTGTCAAGTGCTGAGTCTGTGTCCGGTTTAAAAGAACTTCCACGGAGTGTGGAACTTGTACTGTCAGGGAGTGTCCTAACACTATGGAATCACTTTGTCTGATAGCTAGAGCTGTGGCTGCAACTGACTTGAGGCACGCAGGCAAAGCCTGGGCTACTGGATCTAATGTGCTAGAAAAATAAGCACAGGGCTTGTATTGTCCTGCTTGATCTTGTGTAAGAACAGATAATGCAGTACCATCACGTTCTGTGACAAAAAGTGTAAAAGGCTTACTGTAGTTCGGTGTTGCTAGAACAGGTGCATTACATAAAGCGTTCTTTAACTCATTGAAAACAAGTGTATGTTCCTGGGTCCAAGGGAGGACAGTCGATACGGCTGCCTCCTGTGTCGTTAACTGTATCAGTGGCTTGGCTAGAAATGCATACTGAGGAATCCATTGTCTGCAGTAAGAAGTGAGGCCGATAAAAGCTCGTACCTCCTTCTGTGTCTTGGGCTGTGGAAGACGTGCTATTAACTGGATACGGTCAGGTGTCAACTGCCTACCCCTCTTGGACAGTAAGTGTCCTAAGTAGACCACTTGCTGGACACAGAATTGCAATTTGGAAGGGGACGCCTTGTGCCCCATCTCGGCCAGAAAATACAGAACTGTAAGTGACGCACGTTCGCAGTCACGTTCAGAACGGGCTGTGACCAGTAGATCATCGACATACTGGAGCAGGGCAGTGTCAGTTGGCATGTGAATATTGTCTAGTTGTCTCTTAAGTGCTTGACTGTAAATGCTAGGACTTTCTGTGAAACCTTGAGGTGCTCGTGTGAATTTATAGCTTCTTCCATTTAAACAGAATCCGAAAAGGAACTGGCTGTCTGGATGAATGGGGACACTGAAAAATGCGTTCTTGAGATCGATAACTGTAAAGAACGTGGCTTCAGAATCAATGGCTGTCAATAGGGAAGAAATATCTGGAACTACTGGGTACTGAGGTATAATACATTTATTAAGTTCTCGAAGGTCAATCACTAATCGATAAACTGGAGATGCATTTGGATCAGTACGTTTCAGGACTGGAATGATAGGAGAATTACATATATTGGAGTCAGTTTCTACAACCACTCCTTGAACAATAAGCTCATCAATAATTTTGGATAAGGCTGCTACAGCCTCAGGTGGCAATTTGTACTGTCTGATTCGTGGCAAAACAACACCTTGCTTTAGAGTCACACGATGGGGTGTGATATGCATACAACCTACATCAGTTGGACCTTGCGCCCATAAATGCTGTGGTACATTCAATAATCTTGGATCAAAATCACGTAATACATAATGACCTTTGAAATCACGGAGAAACAGACGGACCCCTTCTGGGGAGCAGCATATGACTGCTTCTAATTCTTTCAGTGTTTTAATGCCTAACAAATTTTCTGGACAAGACTTCGTGAGTAACAAATCTGTAGTTCGGGACAATGGACCAACTTCTAGAGTAACTGGTTGCGATATTTCATTAACAATAGGCTTTCCTGAAAATCCAAGGGAAACATTTCTAGAGCCTGAGAGCGGAGCCCCTGGAACCTCGTCATGACTGATGGTAGTCCTACTTGCCCCTGTATCAATCAGAAACTTTCTGTCTTTCCCCAATACTTGACTATGTACATAGGGACCCTCTTGATCTACAGGTATCTCGATGAGAGGCAAGCCTACCTCCCTCTCTAGGCTGTTTCATGAATATGGCTGATAATCTGGATACTCTGACTGTGCATACTGGTACATCTGCTGTGTAACGTGCTGTGTTGCAGCGATAGGCTGCAGTGCTGTAACTGTCTGTTGTGCATTCTGTGGTGGCTGGGAAGTCTGTGAAACTTGTTCTTGTCTAGGCGGACGTGGTCTTTCTTTAGTTTTACCAGTAGCTATGTTGTGTTTCAGAACTGCACATTCGTTTATAAAATGACCTGGCTGTTTACAGTAATTGCATGTCCCTTTAACGGGAGCTGCAGGATGACTGGCTTGATTCGGACCCCTCTTCTGACTGTCTTGTGGAACAGATTGTGCAACTAGTACTTTCATTTTCGTGTCTTTCATACGTCTCCTTTCGTGTTCCTGCTCTTCCCTGATTCTGTTCTGGTGATACTGGAGCATTTGGAGCATCTGTGATGGAGAATTAGCTTGCCAGGTGCTTTCGACTTTCAGTACTCGATTTTTAACTTGTGGACTTGAATTCTCGACTAGTTTGGTGACAAAAAGATGGGGGTACGATTCACTACTTGTTTTCAGACCACTATTAATAATAAAACATTTTTCAAATCTAGAATAGAAATCACTAGTATCTTCGTCTTGTTTCTGTTTACAGGCTGAGATGGCATCCCAATCTTCCTTTTTCGTGGCTAGTAATCTTGGCAAAACTTGTATCAATAACTCGGGCAATTCTTTAGCTTTATCCCCAAGACCGGTACCTGGAACTCGTATATTATCTTCAGTTTCTAGAGCTGTCCAATCTATCTTTTTGTCTCCCACCTCCCATTCTTTTTCTTTGAGTTTTTCATATATGCCCGCAGGCAACAGGACCTTTAACATTTTAATGATATCAGGATACGTGTATTCTCCCATACGGAGCATGTCTTTTAATTCACGGTGGAACCCTGCTGGATCTTTATCATGACAGGGAATTAACTTTTTCATCTCTAAGAGTTCCATTTTTGTGATAGGGGTGTAAACAAATACTCGTTCTAGACCACCCCCCTCTTTCTTGACTGTATGTACTTCTCGTAACGGATTCTGTCTATCTATGTAGAATGATTTACTTTCTGGGGGTGAGACGTGAACAAAATGTGGATTCAGAAACGTTCGGTATTTGTGGCGCTGTTCTAATATGACACTAATTAAATCGGTACCTAGACCTTTCCATCTGTATTGGAGTAACTCGTTCAATATATCATGTAGAGGACCTGGATCAGAATGCTGTTCCTCATACAGCGTAATGAGGTGCTGGATCATATATGTGCCCACCAGTCGCTGCTCGGCTGGGGGCAGTTTCAGAAACATTTGGGCCACTATTTCGTCTGGAAAAGTGGTAGAATCAGTAGTCCACCGGACTGCTGATCGGGCTTGTTCTTGTTCATGCATTGTACTGAGCTCACTATAACCTATTCGTAATTTCAGAATGTGATCGGTAGCTTGGAATACTTGCTCAAGAGAACCCTGTTCTGGTGCTGGAGGAGGAAAAACTTTCTTGTAATCTAGGCGTGAATGTCGGTCGGAAAGTCTAGTTCTACCTACGTATGCTATTCTGTCGGGATTCTCGTTGTCTACCTCTTCAGTAGAAGAGTCATCTTCTTTCTCGGTTGCTTGTTTTGCTTCTCGTTTCTCGTGTATAGTTATGATTTCCCTACGAATTTTCTTGTACATACTCTCTATACAATTTTGTGTCTTGTGTTTTCCCTCGGCTATATTGTCACTCCACCTAGTCAGGACTTTCATTTCTTCTTGATCTTTTTCTGGATAGTCTTTCTCTCTTATTAAACAGTTAATCAAAAACTTTAAAATCATGAGCTGAGTCTCGACTTTTCTTTGAACCATGGCTTCGTGAATACTTCCTGGATTCACTCCTGTACGGATAAAACGATATATTCTGTCTAGATGTTCTCCCATATCGGGCAGGGTGTCCAAATAGCCGGCAACCCGTCTTAAACGTAATGAATATATGACCATGTGGTCATCGCCTGGAACTGGATCATAACGACATTCAGTGAGTGCTCGCTTGATATCTACGTATGTAGTCACTTTTGGCGTACGCTGTAATGCTAGTTCATGTAGCGTCAGACGTCTTGGTTGAGGCGGGGTACGAGGAGAACCTCCCCCCGCGGCTCCTAAACTAGAATCGTCGGTGTATACTGTACGTGCTGGTAGAGCGACTGGCAAAGCGGGTACATGTACTGTGGGCTGGGCCGGGGGTGCTGTAACAGGTACTGTAACATTAACTGGACCCACGGGACCAGCGGCTGGAGGAGCAGGAATTACATTATTAACGGGAGCAGGCGGAATAGGATTTGCATATTCTGGGACTGTATCGTCCAAATAGGACGAAAGAAAAATATCAGCTGCGGTCGGTTTGTGACGTAGCTTAATCGGGACCAATGGCGGCGGAAAATTACAGGGTGCTTCCGGGGTTGCTTTTGGCAAACCCTCGGCAAGAAGAGGATACATACCCTTAATAAGGGCATTTCTCTGTCTGTCTGACTGTTCTGCTCTAACTCGTTCACCTTCTTCGATTAATTCCCTTTCTTGAGCTCTTTCTGAGGATTCCCTACTTAATTCTGTTTTTCTGAACTCTTTTTCGGTTCTTTTATGAGATTCTTTGCGCCATAACTCGATGGCATCTTTCTGGGACTGTCTGGCTTTCTTTTTCCATAATGCTTCTTCTACTCGCATGATGCACTCGGCATCCCATGTACCTGATACGGGCCATCTATATTTCTCTTCTAGTTCCTTAGTATAGTCCGCCCATAAGTCTAGATATATTATGGCATCTAAGCCATGCTTGTGATACATAAAATGTCCTGGACTGTCCCTAGGAGGGACAGGAACTGCTTCTTCGAGTAACCCTTTTCTGGTCTTTAACTCTCGTAATTTCGAGAACAAAGGCATTTTCGTAGTATACTTGGAACACAATACACAATAATCACAGTAATAAAATAGCGAACAAAGCACTCATACCACGACATAAAAATACATGAATAACAATTCGAACAGAATACTACCTGATACACTGAAAACAGAACACATGAATTTCTCGAGAACGAAACTTACTAGAATTACTGGATGCACTGCTAAAACAGTACAGAACATACCGGTCCCATAAAGAGACACGTCAGGACCCGTATCCACCTAGGTGAATACTTCGGACTGGATCTGTGTACCCAAACCCATCGGACCAGGACCAAACTAATGATCCTGTCTAGATACTTCCCCTGCGACGGTACTCACCGGGAAGCAGAAACTGGAAGGCCTCGGACTGGACTGGACTGCTACGACGTCGGACTACGAACTTCGGAAACTTCGGTTATAGGTGGGCCTCCGGATACTTCGGACCTTGCTCTCTCGGCTTGGGCTCTGGTCGGGACGAACCGCATTCCACACCGCTTCGTCTGGATGTCGGACCGCAGCCTTCGTTTCCTCCGTGGGCCTGAGGGAGACTTGAAGCAGAAATATCTGCCGGTGCGCAGTAGAGTTCCGTCACGGCTGCAGAGGGTCAGGGGGCCTGCGTGGCATCGCCAGCGCGTGAGGAAGGGGCTCGTCCCTGTTCGGGCGCCATTATGTGGTATATAAATAAATAATACCGGGACTATTTTTGACTATATTAACAATAACAGATAGCTCAATAAATAAGAGGCAGGATCCGATGTGTCCGAGTCAAAAGGATTTATTCAGGCAAAAGGGAAGGGACTGGAACGGGACAGCCTGAAATAAAACAGGAAGGAAGGAAGG
Source organism: Lissotriton helveticus (assembly GCF_964261635.1). NCBI lineage: Eukaryota > Metazoa > Chordata > Amphibia > Caudata > Salamandridae > Lissotriton > Lissotriton helveticus. The sequence goes on from NC_136070.1 coordinate 849,645,740, forward strand.
CAGCTGCACCATTTCATCGACAGTGCAGCATATATATAGTAAAACATTACATTATATTACATGCAGTAGGCGTAACTTATGACAAACGTAAGGTAAGAACACATGGGTGGAAAAAGAAGGTGTGTACGGGGCGTGCATTGAGACATGTGATGAGAAACGTCACAGAAGTGTCATGAATGGGGCGGAAACATGGAGGGGGCTACTCGAGCAGCTGGGACCTTTAACCTAGTGGTGCGCGCAAACGGGCAATGACGTGTTACCAGGGAGAACTGGGGGCTATGACTTCTGCGCTAGAAGAGGAGACTAAAGTCTGCGGTGTCAGGACGACATGTACCTATAGCATATCTGGTATCTGGTGTTTGGAGTACATGTTGATAGAATCCAAAAGTTATCAGGGCAAAGGCTACTTGACACTAAGACTGGTGCATGCATTATTCTACATGTATTGCGTGTGCTAGGAATATTCTATGAATATTAATACAATATTTCTCTTACATGGAGACAGAAAGACTAGACCATAGCTGAAACTGTTGATACGGTTCAGTAGCTTAGGAATGCGGAGAAGGAGGGCTGGACTGATAACTAGAAGCATAACATACTCTTGGCAGACAGGCAGGCAGAGCCAGGCCGGGCACTGCGCGGCAGGAAGTAAGTGAAGGGTCAGGGATGCAGGTGGGGGCTGCATCGCTCCTCGGAGTGGGTTCAGGAGACTGGAGCTTGAATCTGATGTCCGGGCCCTTTTGAGGCCTAAAAACGGGGACAATTCAATGAATTTACGTGCACACTGTAAAACGTGGCAACATAGGCCTAATACTCGTTGCTTTCACGAGGACTGGAAACTGGCATACTAGAGTTGGACACAACTATGATTGCGTCTTTAATCGATCATAGGGGAATACATGCATATCGATCATGCACATATAGCATAGGATGGGGAACACGTAGGCACATATGGCATGGCAAAATTTACTTTTCCACACAAATAGGGGCCCTTCCTTCTAGTCAGGATGAGTGGGATACTCTACTGAAATGACCCCTGCTCACCCCCTTGGTAGCTTAGAATGAGCAGTCAGGCTTATCTCAGAGGCAGTGTGTGAAGCTTTTGCACAATCCATACAGTAATACAGTGAAAACACTACAAAAGGAGATCACACCAGTTTTCGAAAAATATCCAATATTCATCTGCGCAAACAAGATCAAAACAATAAAAGACCAACATACAGTAATACAAAATATGCACTTTGCAAGCCTGGCTTTAAAATGCAGTTCCTTGAAGCCAGTAGCTCCATCTGCAGTGATGAAAACAACAGAATCCAACAGCTCGTTCGGTAGAATATCTATATACAATGTACGCATTCTATTTAAAAAGAAAACTCATGGCCACAAGGTTTGGGGTTTTACCAAGTATAGCTGATCAGCCAGCATGGAATTATAATGGTCCCGTGACATGTAACCTATTTGGTGCAATTGACCTCATTCATTTGTTCTGCCTATGCCCATCTTTAAAAACAATGTGGGTATTGCTATTGAAAAAAAGCCTTTAATGATAGGGGCATTCAGTTGGATAGAATGGCAATAAATAAAAGCCTGCACCCAAGTGATTCCATTCTGAATTGTAAAATGATGACATTTCTGACATTTTATGAAAAGTCAATCCAGACCAATGGCGCGTTTTTAATCTATTGATGAAATAAGTATTTTGGACATTCAAGATTGCAAATACCCATTCCCAGGAGGACTGCGTCACTCGAGTATCCCTCCCTTTAGTAATAAAAGTATTTTACAGAGAGGTTTTTTTTACTGCATTATTGCATTATATTTTGGGACTGAAAGTGATAGCAATATAAAAGATTGTTTTATTGATATATTAATATGTTCTGATGACTTCGCCCTTATTTGGACATTTCAGAGTTGTGACATTGATTGTGCCTGGGAATGTCTGTCGCAGACTTTGGGTGGAAATAATGAGAGGTACCCCTTAAATTAGAATCAAGGGAAGTAGGGTTAACCAACCAATATACAAAGGATATTCCCTTGAAAAATATACAATAAAACAATTTGAAACTCCAAGCAAGTAGTTCAATACATAAAATCAACAACAATTATACAAAAAATGTTTGTATTACAATTTATTAGATCACACAATTTATTTAAAATACCAAGTGGACAATAGCACCACTTACACAAATAAAACCAGTTAAAAAAGTAAGACAAATGATTAAAATACATAGGGTTCAAGATTGACCTGCAAAATTGAAACAAATTACAGAGACAAACAACAGTGAGACATTCAATTGTGCAATACTGAGTGTATATTCAAACTCAATCTGACCCCCATATGTTATCCACAGTCTATTAATGTTTCAACACAGGTGTCCAAGTTGAAGAATTATACTTTGAAATGCGTCGACGTGTTTCGGTGGTACATATGATTTTAGGCCACCTTTGTCAAGACACTACGTTCTGTCTGTCGAGTTTCTGGGGTCAGTTAGATCACCCTATGGGATGAATATACAATCAATTAGAATATATACAGGTAAAGTGTTCAAGTTAATGCAGTTATTCAGGATATTTCACATTTTATGACGGTTGCAGTGTAATGACATTTGCAGTTGATCATATATGTAATTCCTGATCATTCTCTTGATTGGATGACAAAACTAATGGTATCAATATAATAGAGGACAGTTATGTTACTAAGGGGTATATAAACATTTTTTCTACTACTCTATGTTCGATCATTTAGTAATAGTACGGATAACATTTAATTGGGAGATCCTCTATGGCTCCTACTCACTCTCTTAAACCTTTGGAGGAGATGGTACATTCAATAAAACCATTGTGCATTAGCATTGCATATCTAGCTTGAGCCATGTTTTATTTTGAACCAATTTCCTGGTTTCCCTAACAGACTGGTGGGACTGGCAATCTTCCTATCTCAGTCATCAGAACTTGGTATAGTTTTTTTGGGAATTCAAAGTTATGAACAACCCACTTTCCTTATTTGAAGATTTTCTCTATGATTGCCGGATATAAAACTCCATCACACTACCTAAAATACATCATAAAGCCCAAATTGGCGGTACAAAAAAGGTTCCAACTTCGAATTGCATGTTGATTCGTTAACTTAGCAAATGTGAAGAAAAAACAGAGTACATTTTCTCAAGGAAAGCTAGTTTTAATCAATTTACCTTAAAACTATCCGTTGGATATAATCATGTGGGGGTCTATTACAGCGTAGTGATTTGCTTCATTTTTCGTTTTCTCTCCTGAATTTGAACAGTCTATAGTTTGTTGGGTGTCCTAGCAAATGTAATTATTAAAGGTGATTAGCGGTAGGACTCGACCTGTGGTTGTTTTTTACTAGGTTATAAAGCAATTTTTTCTCATACCTGAAACGATAGGCGTACTGTATCTTCAAACTCTATTCCCTTGTCTGATGACGGGTTTTCTCTTAAAAGCTTTTTGTGGGACCAGGGGCGCTTTCGTCATGTCCTAGTGATTGGTGAGACTGTACACTTATCTCACATAATCCTTACATGCAACTCAGAGGACACATTCACAATTTGGGTATAAAGGCCCATAAATCGTCCACCACATCTTGTATCAAATTATTTGCCCATTCAGCATTGGCAACAATAGCTTTCTACATGCATTGAAAGGTGCATACAATGAGTGTAGGGTATAGCAATGTATACAAAACACTAGTATGATGTGAAGTCCAAAAGGTATGACGCCACGTACAACAGAACATATGTGTCTTTTTTTCTGCTCACACTATCTGACATGCATGACTCAAATGACTGTCTGGGTCTCAGTGCCACATTCTGGGCCATGCGTATAGACAGGTAAAATATTGCTGAGTGCATACTGTATAAACAGTGCTCACCTGCTCCTCATTTGAGCCACTGAGCTGGCAATATAGGGGAAGGACCCCTTTGACCAGGGTCTCCAGCTTCTCTGTAGTGAAGGCAAGGGCCCTGCTCCCTGTACAGCATTACATGGCAGCTACCAGAGGTAGTAAACAGCAGCTGATGGATGAAGAGGTGTATTAAGAAGTAGTTTCTGGAGGCAACTGACTTGATTTCCAACTTGCAACATATAAGTAGGCTGCATGGGCGGTCTTCTGTGTTGATGGTTGTTTGAAATGTGGGTCTCCAGTTGGCAATGGTTTACACCTTTGTCCAAATAGGGGCCCTTCCTTCTAGTCAGGATGAGTGGGATACTCTACTGAAATGACCCCTGCTCACCCCCTTGGTAGCTTAGAATGAGCAGTCAGGCTTATCTCAGAGGCAGTGTGTGAAGCTTTTGCACAATCCATACAGTAATACAGTGAAAACACTACAAAAGGAGATCACACCAGTTTTCGAAAAATATCCAATATTCATCTGCGCAAACAAGATCAAAACAATAAAAGACCAACATACAGTAATACAAAATATGCACTTTGCAAGCCTGGCTTTAAAATGCAGTTCCTTGAAGCCAGTAGCTCCATCTGCAGTGATGAAAACAACAGAATCCAACAGCTCGTTCGGTAGAATATCTATATACAATGTACGCATTCTATTTAAAAAGAAAACTCATGGCCACAAGGTTTGGGGTTTTACCAAGTATAGCTGATCAGCCAGCATGGAATTATAATGGTCCCGTGACATGTAACCTATTTGGTGCAATTGACCTCATTCATTTGTTCTGCCTATGCCCATCTTTAAAAACAATGTGGGTATTGCTATTGAAAAAAAGCCTTTAATGATAGGGGCATTCAGTTGGATAGAATGGCAATAAATAAAAGCCTGCACCCAAGTGATTCCATTCTGAATTGTAAAATGATGACATTTCTGACATTTTATGAAAAGTCAATCCAGACTAATGGCGCGTTTTTAATCTATTGATGAAATAAGTATTTCGGACATTCTAGATTGCAAATACCCATTCCCAGGAGGACTGCGTCACTCGAGTATCCCTCCCTTTAGTAATAAAAGTATTTTACAGAGAGTTTTTTTTTACTGCATTATTGCATTGTATTTTGGGACTTAAAGTGATAGCAATATAAAAGATTGTTTTATTGATATATTAACATTTTCTGATGACTTCGCCCTTATTTGGACATTTCAGAGTTGTGACATTGATTGTGCCTGGGAATGTCTGTCGCAGACTTTGGGTGTACAAATCTGGTACGAAGCCTGCTTGTACAGCAATAGAACAGAAAGTGGTACAACTCCATTGGACTTGTTTCCTGCCATATCGTGCTCCTCATTCGATATGTGTGCCATCATGTGCTCCATCATAATGTGGTTATAGGGGCAAAACATGCTTATCTTCCTTCACATTGGCTAAATCCTCCATGTGTATGAAATGAATTGGATGTAGCAATCGATGTGTCTCATCATTGTATGCCACAGTGCTTGTGGCACACCACTTGTGGCACACCACTGACATATGTTTGTGACATTCCACCAAATGCAGCAAGACTTGATTGGAAATAACATAACAGGTGTATTTGTAAAGCGCACTGTTACCCATAGGTGTCCTGGCGCTGAATAACAGATGTTTTATTGTTACCCAACTCAATGGTACTCATTTTCTTGACCTTAGATGGATGAAAGGCTGAGTGGACCCGCCGGGATTTGAACCTGTGACCATGAGGTCAAACACAGGCCCCTGCAGTGGCTGCTTTATCCACTGAGCCACCAGACCCGACATTACCAATAACCTGTGCTCAGAAACAGTAGTACTGCCATGTTTAAGTATTTTTTATAGTGATCTGGGATACAGTTTGTGAGCTTGTGGATGTGTCTCGGATGATTACATGAACAAATTGTCTGTTGTGGTCAGATGTGTCTACTCCTACTATGTTTTTTGAAGTATGCACATGACATTTGTGGTCACTGACACAGACATGTTGTGAGATATCTTGTTCTGCAAATTTTTTGTCATTATGACAGCCTAATGTTTAATACTATGGCATAAAGTAGTCTTGAAACTGTACACTTGTTTGTCTATCTTGGGGTCGCATGTTTGAGTGAGTGTGTAGCACATTAATGACAATACACATGCACATGCTTAAATAAGTAGCTTACACTTTCATCTGTGGGATAACATGGTATTTAAATTCTAACTTGCTAGATGTTAATGATATTGTATGAGCTAGTGTTGTTGTGAGAAGTGAATTTATTACAGTGCACATGGCGAGTACAAGACATTAAACAAAATAAGACATAAAATGAACACAATGGAGTGCAGTTGCCCAATGACCAACACACTCCTCCCATCAGAATGGGAATGTGTACAGAAATAGTCAACAAAGTGAATGGATTGCACACAAAGGAGGACATCAGGTGTATTGTTTACTACTGGCGCTTGTGGGTGTCTTAACATCCAACCCTCCTGAATGTTTCCTTGGTTGTCCCACCCTACATCAGGTGGACGGATCGAATACTGCAGGTCCCAGGGTGTCTGAGGAACCACCCACTGACATGGCATCCCTCCCTTTGGCTGCCACAAATGTAGAAGAGACAGATGAAGTTGTGTCACAGGGAGGGGTAGGTGTTTGTGCAAAAGCCCTGAAGAGGGTGGTATTAATGTCCCTAGGCACCCCAATGACCTGGTCCATTTGGTCGTTATGTCTATCCATTCAGTGGTCTAAGAACCTTTGCAGGTGCTTAAATGTCCTGGAGTTCCTCAAGTACCTGGCCCATTGCTCCCTGGTATTCTTAACCACATTGGTGCTAAGGCAATTCCAGCTGGGTGCTGATATTTTCCAATTCCCATTGTTCATGACAAGGTCAGCTCGTCATTAGCACAGCTCCAGTGTGCCTCATGACGAGCTGACCTTGTCATGAGCATGGAAGGGGTTAATATCTGCCATGACTCAGGCAAGGTTGGCCTGGGCATTCGTGGCACTGGAACCCTCCTGTTTTGGGCCCACAGTTCCCCTCCCACCACCCCTGCCCCAATGAGTATGTACCGTTGGTCATGCCTGCCCCCTCACACTACCTCCTCCATTCTCAGTGAGTGGGTTGTGGCTCCTAACCTCCGGATTTGGGAGGTGTGGGCAGATGTTGTGACCATTGCTTGATTGTCTGGTTGTTGGGGTAGTGGTCAACTGAGATGTACAAGCTGGGAATGGGAGATATAGCTGTGGGCCCAGCTGCACTCACTGGTGCCATCTGCCCAGGCTGACCAGATGGGCCCGGTCCCTCCTCCAAATCTATGTTTCCAGGAGAGTCTGCATCATTGGAGGCTTGATTCTGGGGTGAATTCTGAGCCCCGGAATTGTCCTCACTCTGACTGGCTGTTGTGTAAGATAGACTTGTAGGGGCATACATTACATTGCAATTGTTTGTTTTAAGTTGGTTCAACATCCACATAATTTGGCCACAGTTAGTTCATACCTCGAAGAGAAAAAAGATGTGAAGGTAAACATTGACAACCATCTCCAGTACGTTTGTCTAAGTTTATTGACATTAGCAGACCTCCATTACAGGAAGTGTTATGGTACTTCTCATTAGCTGTGCTGATATGGTTCATTTTGCAATGAAGGATGGAAATGGTATACCCCAGTGACTAGCAACAAACACATTGTAGAAGGTACCTGAAGATTAGTACATTCCAACCCCGATTTGTGGCCAATACAGACATACAGTCAACTTGGTAGTAGTTTTGTAATTGCTATTTATGTATGCTGTGCAGTGTCAATGTTTCACCAGGCAAATTGAACTAGTGGGGTTACCTACATGCATTCGGGAAATTTCATGCGCACACTTGGCATGGTGTCACTAATGGGCTCATTATTTCCTGCTCTGGAGACCAAGGGAAGTTCAGACTGAGTAGGCAGACATGTGTCTAAGCAGAGCATTGTGTGTCCGGTGCTCAGTCCATATGATCCGACTCTCAATAATGAAATAAATGACAAGTGAGTATGGAGAAACAACACAGGTGCCTTTTGTCCAGAGGTCAAGGTAGAGGGCCTGATGGTAGCTGTAGTAATTTCAAACACTCATCCTCCCCACACTTGACCAATGGCTCCCTTGATAGGAGGTTAACCTCAATAGCAGGCCTGGGCTTAGTTCGCTGAGTTTTGCTATGCGGAACTCTGCGAAGTGACAAAAAACTCCACGAAGTTCTGCAAGAAGCGGAATGTACTGTGAACTGCCATTCGCTTGTCTTCCTGCTGCTCGAGTAACAATTCTACATGAGCGGCAGCTCACACTCGCAAACTTACCGTTCACAATTGCGAGCAGGGAAAAACTCTGTTGCACTACGCGAAGTGGAATTTTCAGCACTCAGCGAGCTCCACGGAGTGCGGAGTGCAAAAAACTCTGCAAACTCCGCGAACGGAGCAGAGTTCACCAACCAGGCCTACTCAATAGTGACATTGCTGACAAGTGAGTATGGAGAAACAACACAGGTTCCTCTTATTCAGAGGTCGAGGTAGAGGGCCTGATGGTGGAAGTAGTCCTTTCAATTTACCAGTTCTCATCACTTGACAAACTGGTTTCTATTACATACCTGTTAGCTAAATACAGTTGTGAAGGGCCATACTATTGGATATTAGCACGTATTATTGATTCTGGGATGATGATTTCATGCTAATCCATTTACAGCCAACATTTCCACATGTGAAAATGGAATTGCTATTGATACTTGGGATCTTATGTGCATGATTACTGATCGTAGACCAAAAAAGAGGGTACCCAGTTTCCCAGGTTAAAAAAGGGAAATAGATAGATGAACCAAGGTGAGTGGAAGGCAAACAGGAGGCAAGTCCTCCTTGTTGGAACTAGAGTCCTCACACACCCAGCAAGCTAGGTGTCATGCTTCATCATATGGGCACGCTCCTTGTCGAGTCAGTGGTGCAATATCCGACGGGCACCCATAAAGGGGCTCTTTAGCGGAGATCTTTTGTTCCTGCCTATCATGCCGTGGGTGTGAGGGCCCTAAGGGACAGGTGGGAGTTTGTGCATGTGTGTAGATGTGTGTAAGTGGTTACAAAAGGCTGGGTAGTCCATAGAGGAGTTTTAATAAAGTGGTAACCCACCTTACTAAAAACAAACAGAGTGGAGGCTCTCTGGCTTAAAGGTCCAGGGGAGCTAATCCCTACTCTATATCCATGGTCAACGCGTTTCATGCAAAAGTGTTCAATGCGATACAGTGCATTTCATCAGGACCTAAAGATTATCTACACTAAGTGCTGTGGGTGGAAGTGTGCCTACCCACTGCAAAAACAAGGTGCGAGTACGTGATCCCGCCCAGGTCTGCTGAAACCTAAGGGAGGGGAATGACATAAAAAGACAATACACAGGTGTTCAGTAATGTCATAGCCTACTAACTCACACAATATGGTTCATCCATCAGAGTAAGAGACAGTAAACTATACGCTCTATATTGTAAATATTACAAAGGTGGGAAGGACAAGTTAAAAGGAAGAAGCCAAATGACTGGTTAAAAACACAAACAAAGCTTAAAAGACAATGAGGTAAGGCCTGTATCACCCGGAAGCTATGGAGCGCCTGCTCCTGTTGTCTCCCAGGCGTAGGACACCTCAAGGTGGTTGTCCTGGAGAAAGGGAGAAAAGGTAAACATGGGGAGGCACCAGCACAATGTGGAGAAGTAGCCCACTGGGTAAGGGTAAGAAACGGGAGACACAAGAGGCATGTAGCCGTACCCAACAGAGTGAGGGAAGGGTCCGTGGGTACCAAGCCCAAGGGGTAGCCTGCGAGTGGCTCAAAAGTCACCAAAGTGTCCGCAGCGTGTGGCCCGTTACAGCAGGCTAGGGTAGGTCCACTCTAAACTGACCCGGTTAACGGTGCTACGGGCTGACTTTGGATGATGCCCCTCCATGGGTGAAGACAAGCGCCAAGTCGTGCTCCGCTGCACACAATTTCGAAGGCAGGGATGGTGATAGTGTCCCCCGCAAGCAGTAATTGGGAACGCAGTGGGCACTCGGTAAAAGGCAAGCCCACCCACTCTGCTGTCCTGTGAGCGGTGTAGGTTCCACTGCGGTGCCGCTAAGACTCAGAGTTCAGTCCGGGCAACTCCCGCCACAATCCGACCCTGTGCAATCACTCACCTGTTCTCAGTAGAACAAGCACTGGAAACCTACCCACGCACTATTTCCGGGGAGTAGGTGCAGTCACTGGTTCGGGGGAATGCCATTTAAATGTAAAGTGGACTCCGTACCAACGCCCGCGAGACAGCGTGCGTCTCGACTATGTGGGTCATGTGGTAACAGACGGAGAAGTAAAGTGTACACATGAGTAAGGCTCTACAGAGAGGCGGCCATCTTGGAGTGTATGACCTGGGCTTAGGAAATAAACCAGCTAAGTTGAACTGGATAAAGGGTGTGCCGGGTGATTGAATAATCAGGGGGTGGGTGGAGATGTTATGTTTCTCAGGAAGGGGTCGGTATATGTTTAAAATAAGGAAGCTGGGAATGGTGTGGGCTAGAGGTCTGTGCAAGGTATCCAGATGGAAGGTGGAGTCTGCTATAATTTAACCAATTTTGTAACAAAGTACACCCCTGGTGGAGTTAGAAGGGTCAAAGTAGTCATGACGTGTTGACCTGTAAAGGTGGTTAGTTTCAACCCTTGGACAGAAATATGGTGGTGTCAGATTACTGTTTGTCACTAATAATCACACATCTCAGATAATTTGGCCACTGCATATTGAACCAATAGATGTAAAACACTTTGGCAAAAACTGTGATGCATGTTAGGGGAACATTGATATGTTATTACAGTTGTTGAGATATTACTAACCAGATTCCATTTCCCCAGGTATTCCTATCAAGGCCTCCACAAGCAGGATGGCGTGCACCGTCTCCTCCTAGGCTGTGAGTTGTAATGGTTTTCCGGGAGGCCCACCACCAGTCTTCTGGGTGGCCAAGTGGGCCCATTGGCCAGGGACTTGACCCTGGGCCTCTAGGTTGTGCCATCTCTTCCTGATGTCCTCCTTTGTAGGCAGAGTGGTACCTACAGTTTGTTGGACTTTGGCTCCAAAAATCTGTGGTTCTACTCTAACAATTTCTTCTATCATCACTGACAACTCGGTGTACGAAAAACATTGCTGTTTTTGTGTGACATTGTGCGATTTGCAGGGAGTGAAAGTGAGAGAGAAATAAAGGGATTTACAGGAAAATACTTAAAAATAACATGTGCGGTGAATTTGTGTGGAAGGGCTGGCTGCTGTGAAGCAAAAGACACAGTAAGTCCTGCTATGCTGAAGGGTGGTGGCATAGCATCATGGTCTGGGACACGGTGTGTTTTATAGTTTGAATATTTGGTGTGGCCACTTTGAAAATTGACATCAGCTGTGTCATTTATTGTACGTATGCAGCAGGTTGTGTTGGGGTGCTTAGCGCTAGCAGTATCGCAGTAGCTTTGCAATGAGGTGGAAGAACCAACATGGAACTGCCAAGGTATTGGGTGTGTTGTAATCTGCCTCGGAGATGGAACCCTAGCATGGTGATATCAGGATCCCTATCAGAATCCTTTCTGAACGCCTCGATCCATGCAATGTCAACTCCAACCACTGCAGTCGGAAATGCAGCTTGCATACATCATAATACGGCAGGGGGAGAAACCGCAGACTTAGCATTTGGAATCGAACCAACCGGCATCGCAATAAGCCCCTATATTCTCATAATCATAAAAAGCAACACATTTACAATTAAAAAGCATAACACAATTAACACATACATAATGAATAGCCCAATTGTTAATGAATGAATACGTATTTTTACATTTATTATTACTTAAATAACTTCCTACCTTATACCTCTACAAACTAAATAACACACATATAAAACATGTCTTTAAAATTATAACTAAACATTTTATATAACTAATTATCAATTAAACAATTAGTAATAATTAACTAATAAAAAATATATAATATTTAATTATTTTCCCACCTTTTTCCCTACAAATCCACCAACCTGCACCTAATATACAACTTAAAAAACATATTAATTACATAATCTACATGAATAATTATCAATTAAACAATTAATAATTGATCACTAAAAATACAAATATTATATTTAATTAACATCCCACCCTTTACCCCTACAAACCCAACAACCCACTCCTGATATATAGCTTAAAAAATATCTTAATTACTCAATTTACATAATTATCAATTACATAATTAATAATTTTTAAATATCAAATAATTATAATTAAAAACTTCCCAACCTATTCCCCTACATACCCAACAACAATTACCTTAAACTTTAAAAAAAATTACTTAAACAATTTACATAACTGATTATCAATTAAATAATTAAAAATGAATTATTAAATAAATATTATTAATTTACTCCCCACCTTTTCCCTTATAAACCCCGCAACCCGCTATGATGCTTAAATTGACCATAAACTATTAAAGTAAATTAAGTTACATTTAAAAACATCTAAAAATGTACAAACTATTAAAAAAAACATTAACAATAATTTTAAAAACAATTTATAACATATACGATTAAAATATTTAGTAAAATACATAAAAATTATTTTAATACGATATTATAAACTACAATATTTTTGTAAACACTATTAACAACCTAGATATTTTTAACATCAATATTAACAACATAGATATTTTTGTAATTCATATTAACAACCTAGATATTTATAACATCAATATTACTTGCCTTAGAAAATTGATATTCTTGTCAACCATATTTTTGCACACGAAATTTGTCCATCACAATATTTACTACTTGATATTTCTACATCTCGATATTTTTTTCTAGATAATTTGTTCGAACACCATTCATATCACTCCCATAGAAGTCATTTGTGATGGTTAATGGACAAGAAGCTAATGTTGCTGTAAAATATGTATTAACTCATGTACATTTTGCCCAAACACATACCTTTTGTGTTATTTATCTAATATGTGGCTGTGGATAATGTAAAATATTGTCACATGAATCTTCAATGCAGACATATGAACTCTGGGAGAGTGAGGCGATGACAGCCTCAGTTCTACCGACCATTTCCAGACCTTGCCACCATGGTAGAAAGGAATATAATCAAGAAGTTCAGGTTGAATAGGCAAACTGTTCTGGATTGATGTCATCAGCTGGAACCAGATCTTCAGCCTCACAACAGGAATCCAACATCTATTACATCATTTGTTAAATCATTTCAGTTTTTCATTTTGTGGTTGCAGGATCCATCTAACACACTGTGGCAGTATCTGGTGGTATATCACAACCAATTTTCAGTGGTATGCTACAAGAAGTTCTATCTTCAACGATGAGGAACACCATCAGCTTCGTACAGTTTCGACGGCAGTAGGATTTAGTCAATATGAAAGGTGGCTTCTACGGTTTGGGTCACCTTCCACATGTGGTTGGAGCAATTGATGGCACACATATTGCATTAGTGCCACCACACTCTAGAAAAAGGTCTACTGGAATTGACAGGACTTCCATTCATTGAACTTGCCAATTGTCTGCTTACCAGATTTGTATATCACAAGCATCTGTGCTGATTTCCCTTGCTCTGCCCATGATTTTCTTTGTACTATGGAACAGCCACATACTCCTGCAAATATCTCAACTTGGACCACAGAGGGCCTGCCTTTTTGGTCAGTACAATCTTTCATTATGTGGTTTGGGGTATGGCTATTTTCAAAATCTGGAATTGTATTACACTATTTTGGACCTTGTTTTGTCTTCTATCTAGGAGACCTAGCTTATCCCAACCGGCCACAGTTGCTGGCACCGCTGAGAAATCCATTAATTCCATTGGAAGTCTGCTTCAATAAGGCCCATGGATGAGCATAGCTGTCAGTGTAACAGGATTTTGGGAACTTAAAGACCTGGGTTCATTTTCTGGACAAAACTGGTGGAGCCCTCCTCTACTCACCCGCTAAGGTGTGCCAAATCACTGTGATCTGCTGCATGCTCCACAACATCGCCCTGGCGATGATGGAACATCCCTCACATCACAAAAGATGGAGCTCATGAAGAGGCTCTGGGTGAGGATTCTGATATGTCAAATGAAGATGATAGTAGTGAAGAGGAAGGAATTGACTTGGTCTAGATTCAATTGACAACTTATTCTAATGAGTGCAAGTATATCTTTACATGTTGTTTGTTTCACTGTTTCACCAACTATTGATGTGGTGATGAGAGAAGTATGGGGTGGTACTTTGTTGGGAAGGTCAAGTTCAGGGAAAATCAGGCCAAATATGTATGTAGATCAAAGTGTGGACACATTGACTACTGTGTTCAGTTACATTGGTTATTCCTTATTGTTTTGTGAAACTGTGTCCCCAAAAGTTGATTTTGTAATGAGGCCATCATGTTCTCTTTGTTTGGTAATGCTTTACTTTCAATTTGTTTTAGGTTCCTTCACCATGTCATTTTTATTTGGAAATTTCAGAGTTATAATATTTGCAGGTATACAGTGCTGTTCCCAAGTTAAAAGAGAACCTTGGTTGATCTTGGGAAAGTACGACACCAGGACAGCTTCCGGCCCGGAAGCTGTCCTGACACTGGTAGCAAGGAGGCCGCAACGAACAATTTTCAAGCCAAGAAGGCGACTCACTCAAATTGAAAGTGCAGGTGCACCCTTAAAGTGGCACATTAGCCCAAGGCCCAAAAATTCTTTTGCAGCAGCAGGGATGGTCGCACTAATCAGTGTTTTGCAAATTGAAAATAGAATTTGATGGTGGCTCCAGTGTACAGTGATACAGAAAACACCTGACATCAGCAGGTGGATATCCGTGTGGTGGCTATCATTTACCCCCTCTGTTTTAAAACTCAACGAGATGAATTCTCTGGAAGTGATTGACTAATTGCAAGAGATCAACACTTCTGCTTAAAAAACTGTCCTGAAGAAGGTGTTCATTACAATAACGAAATGCTGCGTCGACAACTGTATTTCCGAATATTTTTAATAAGTGTTTTTATCTAATGATGTATACAAATGTATTGCAATAAATTGTATCATTTCTTAATTCTGATTTGTAATTGTTATTCTATTATTTTTTAACTTGTGTATTTTTCTGACATTGCACCAACGATTGTTTCTACTGTGTTGTATAATTCTATTGACCACCAGCATATGTATTTTGTGTTTGGAATAAATTGCCTATGGGCCTACGCTCTATTAAATCTGAGCTCTAATTTTGGCGGGCGTTGAAAACCCACCTTTTCTGCCTATAATTTTTGCCATTTGGGACTTGCTGTTAATCATTTAGCGCCGGGACACCCCGTTGGGGTAGCTGTGCGCTTTATAAAAGACACAATAATAATAATAGAATCCCCAACTAATGGGTTTTTGGTCGGGACACTCTTTTGCTTCACATCACTGTGGGACATACGTCTTGCGGCACACCACTGAAACTTGGTTGTGACATTCCACCAGATACTTGAACAGTAGTTTGTAATGATCATGTGTCTAAAAAATGTAGTGCTGCCATAGTTTTGTCTTTTGGTGTTATTGATGTGGGATTCTGTTATGTTGTGTCCTCATGCTGGCTCTACATCAGCGTGTGGAATATTTATAGTGGATTGCACTTGCTGCGCTCGTTCATCAGTTGGACACCCTGGTCAGTTGCAGAGTGTCCTGGCGAAATGACAGTGGAGTCTTATTTGTAAAAGCAACAAATAAACTTACTCACCTTTATGATACATTGAGTCTGAAGGTTAATCATAACAATTTGGTGATGATCTAGGCCACCACAGAGCCCATGCAACATTGAGCTAACCCGGTGATTCACAAGGTAAACCTGTTGGATGTCTCCGTGACATCGTGGAAATTCAGCCTGGTAATTGAGGAGCACTAGGAGGCTATCTGCATGGTTGGTGAGCTGTTAAACTTTGGCAGGACATTTGCTGGTGTTATCTGTCTGCTGCACATGTGTGCCATCTAGCGCGTGCACTGACATTGTAGTTAACTTGGTAGTACATCTTTCCTTGGCCCGGTGCATCGTTAAAATAAGCCCAAGGCTCTCTGAAGAGGCGTGAGCACTGTACTTTCCGCAATTATTTTAAGTTGGGAAGATCCTCATTGACACCTATGGGTACTGGGGTTCCGTTGCTGCCTGTATTTATTGATTAAAGAAGAACGTCTAGTGCAGAATTTCATGGCGACAGGCACACCTGTGCTTGAGATCCCTAATTTACTGCAGTGACTGGGACAAATGTTGGTGTCGCTGCTGCCTGCATTTCTGCTTGTATACCTGCATTGGTTGATTGTAGGACACCGCTGAAATTTACAGTGACAAGCACACCTGGGCTTGAATAGCCTAGTCTATTACGATGTTTTGATATATATATATATATATTCACTGAAAAAACCATAGGTTATAGACCATATATAGTTAGGAATTAGCATTTACAAAACCTTGAAAATTCACTGAAAAAACCATAGGTTATAGACCATATATAGTTAGGAATTAGCATTTAAAAAACCTTATTTTACTCACACAAAACCATTGAAATTCCATATATAGTTAGTTGCACTAACTATATATCGCGCACCCGCAATCCACTGCTGATCATGTCACATATTACATCATTCATGACATGGTCAGTGACATCACTGATGACATCACTGATGACATCTCAAATGACATCACTGATGACATCACTGATGACATCTCAAATGACATCACTGATGACTACATCCAGTGACTGTATAATTCTGTAAAGTTAAAATATGTCTTACATATTGAAGAATGAGTGGATGTATAAGTGTCTTGATGAAGGATTTAGTAGGGGCATGGCTGACTGTATGAGTGACTGATTAAATGTGTCTCACTGAGTGCATGGGTTAGTGACTAAACTGTCTTAATTTGTGCATCATTATGTCTGTTGTTCTGTAAACTGCTGCATGTGTTGATCATTAGCTATATGATTAACTGTATGGGTTATTGATTGGTTGCCCAAGCATTTGTATGGGAGACTGAGTGTGTGTGTGGGTGGCTGGGAGGTGTATGACTCTCTGCATAGATGTGTGAGCAGTTGATTGACTAGATGTATGGGTTCAAAAGTGCATGTGGAAACAGCTGTATGGGCGGTTGACTGTGTGCATGAGTGTATTGGTGAGTGAATGGATATCTCAGTGCTACATGTCAAAGTAAGTACATATGTAAAACACAGTACATGTGAGAGTTGACATATATAAATAACTGTGCATAAGAGCCAGTGAATGTGTGAGTGGCTGTATGGATCATTGTGAACTTGTATCCAGGATTGTATAAGTGAGTAAATATGTTTTAGTATATGTTTGAATAAGTAAGGTGTGTATAACTGTATAGTTGAGGAAATGGAGGTGTGATTGATTCTTTCCATGACTGACTAAGTGTCTGAGTAACTCCATGGATGAGTGACAGTCTATGAGTGTCTGTTTACACTGAGTGTATCTAAGGTTATATTAGAGTCTGAAGAGGTTCATCGTATTATCACATGAATGATGTCATCAGTGATGTGATCAGTAATGTCAAATGAGATGTCATCAGTGATGTCATCAGTGATGTCATTTGAGATGTCATCAGTGATGTCATCAGTGATGTCATTTGAGATGTCATCAGTGATGTCATCAGTGATGTCATTTGAGATTTCATCAGTGATGTCATCAGTGATGTCACTGACCATGTCATGAATGATGTAATATGTGACATGATCAGCAGTGGATTGCGGGTGCGCGATATATAGTTAGTGCAACTAACTATATATGGAATTTCAATGGTTTTGTGTGAGTAAAATAAGGTTTTTTAAATGCTAATTCCTAACTATATATGGTCTATAACCTATGTTTTTTTCAGTGAATTTTCAAGGTTTTGTAAATGCTAATTCCTAACTATATATGGTCTATAACCTATGGTTTTTTCAGTGAATTTCAATGGTTTTTTAATAGCAAATATCATAAGCTGTCGAATGTCAAGTACGTGGTAAGTGAAAACATTTTCGTGTTTATGCACACTGATCTGCTTTGAATGGTGCCCCCCCCCCTCATTTCTATTAGGAGTACTCTCTCTTTGCACATAGTGAAGAGTAGTTAACGCAGGCCTTTGCCCCCATTGTAATACGTCGTGCCTGCTTCTCTCTCCATTTGATTGATTGTTATCCAAGTATTTACTGTTTTAGAATTGGTTTTCTTTGGTTCATTCTCTATTTACAAACAAACACAGAGTCGCAATACTCTGTTTAGTCTTTGCAGATAACGAAAAATCGTGTAAAAAAAAAAGAAAAGGAATCGAGCAAAATCAGTAGGCCACTAATGGGATCTCTTTTTGACCTCGCTAAAATAGAAACATTAGGAACAACCCCTCATGACAAATACAAAACTAGTGAGATGAACTGAACTCCACACAATGATGGCTGCAAAACAGCTCGGCTCCGCCACCCACCCCGCCCAAAATAACGATAAAGAGCGGCTGCCATGATTGGTTGCGGAATGGCCACGACGGAGCTACGAAATGGTGCTGCTCTCATGCTAACCCCAGCTTCAGTCTGAAACATCCAGAAACACTGTAGACTACCAATTCGATCAGTTCCGGTAGCGCCCCAATGTAACCCGGTAGAGAAGAACTAGCCCTCCCCTCTTTGACTGATGGTTCTTGTTGCCTGTCCCTTCTGTTGTCATTTAACAGAACTATTTAGCCTGCTGAAAGGGGTTGTGTTCCGACCGCTGGTTGGTGGAGACATTTTGACTATATTCTGGACCTGCGTTGTCGCGTAATGCGTCATATGACGCGCCGCGTTAGCACATCCGGAAGTCATCCGGGGCGCGCAGCGCGTAACGTAAGCATAACAAGTCATGTGACTTGTTAATAAAACTTTTCATTGGTTCATTTTACTTTTCTTATTCTAATGATGAAAGGCTTGGTCATATGACCTAAAAATTACGCTTTTTATTACTTCCGAACATTATTTTTTCTTAAATATATGTTATAATGTTCCAGGCTAATGTACTTTCCCGGAAAATTTACAACTGTCCTGCAAGTAAAATATATTCTTTTTTCGAGAAAAAGAGCGTTTCTTCGTCCCATGACGGAGCCGTTGAGCAAAAGAGGGTCGACCTGCTGTCTTAGTCGCCGATACGCCTGAATATGAGATTCTTATCGATCACTTTATGTTGCAGGAGTAGAAAACACAACAGCCCTTGACCATTTATCTTTACTGCGTTCCTTCGTATTATACCTTTTACCCTTCATGTAATTGGTCTGCTTTATTTCACTTGCCTTTTAATGATTCTAAAACAGTGACTATTATTAAAAACTTTACCAATGTATATACTACTACCATGTTTTCTTTTAAAAACCTTTATTGTGAAAATTTCATTATACAAATACGAGCCTATAACCACGTGGGCCGGCCACGGAGCAAACTGTAATCGTATATGATGAGTAGACATTTACACTGTACAGGAACGTAACGGGCGGGCCATTAGGTTGCAAGAACTAAGGTGTCTAACAGTTACGGAATCGGTGGACGTACATTTTATAATTAAAATACGACAGGGCCAGTTACAATAAAATTATCTACATATACATTTGCGGACAAGTACCATGGGTGACGTTAATTCGAACTTTCAATAGTACAGTAATCAATAACACATCAGAACTTAATATCAATAGGGATGTCGAAATATTCAATCAATTCTCGTCCCCGCCCGCCATGTGCTTCAAAACTGCATACGTATCTCGTGATTTCAAGGTTCTGCAACCAGTACACAACAAGGAGTTACGAGTCCCATTTATTCCGGCGCCATTTTGGGCGAGGACGGGCAGGTCCACGATATAGTCAAAATGTCTCTACCAACCCTCGACTATGATGATGTTCATATGCTGTATTTATTAGAGTAACACTCATCTGTCCACATGAAATTAATTTGCCACAATCTAAACATGTCATTTTAATCTTTCCAAAGTTCTTCTAAATATTTGGGACCGTTTCCCTTGCCTCTGATGCTGTCAGTGCCACTTCTTTGATGAATGTACTAGCAGGTCAGGGGTTCTCCTCCAAATCTCTCTTTTATGCAGCACTATAATTAATTGGTGCCACCTCACCATATGACGATGCATGGTATAGTTACCATAACTATATTTTTTTTCGGTTCCTCTGGAGAGTTCATCGTGGCAGATGAAGCGTGTAACGTACTGGACATTTACCTTTTTTTGCATGTACAGGAAAGGAAAAAAAAATCGAGCGTCCGAGTTCTAAGGTGTCCCAGGGCCATTTTAGTGCACCAGGCCCAAATCCAAAGAACAGGCCGCCATTTTGAGAGTCCTGTTGCAGCCGCCTGTCGCTGTAGCATCAAGAGCAGCCGAAACTCAGCTGAATGGCAACTGAAACGGTAAAGGGGCGCCCCACTACAGCAGACGAGCCTCCACCTGGGAAGGCCCGTTCACGCCGCCTCCCCCCCCCCCTTCGGGCACCCCACGCCGTTATTCGGAGCAGTATTGTAGGATGGCCACACCAGTGCGGCAACTTGCTAGACATCACCTCGGTGGTAACCGAATCTCAGCCCCTTGTAGTGTCTCCTCTTCAGAAAATATTCTTGCGCTACCTTTGCCCCAGTCACACATCGGTCCGCTACTGACGGCATCTCACAGGCTAATGGGGCGCCCCACGCCGAGTTTCAGCATTGTAGGATGACCACACCAGTACAGCAACTTGCTAGACATCACCTCGGTGCCATCCGGATCTTGGCATCTCAACGCCTAGTGGTATCTTCCATACAGAAAATATTGTTGCGCTGCCTTTGGCCCCATTCGCACATCGGTCCGCAACTGACACCATCTCACAGGCCAACAGGGCGCCCCACGCCAACTTTTACCATTGTAGGATGGCCACACCAGTACAGCAACTTGCTAGACATCACCTCGGTGCCATCCGGATCTTGGCATCTCAGCGCCTTGTGGTGTCTTCTATTCCGAAAATATTGTAGAAAATATTGTTGCGCTGCCTTTGGCCCCATTCGCACATCGGTCTGCAACTGACACCATCTCACAGGCCAACAGGGCGCCCCACACCGACTTTTACCATTGTAGGATGGCCACACCAGTACAGCAACTTGCTAGACATCACCTCGGTGCCATCCGGATCTTGGCATCTCAGCGCCTTGTGGTGTCAGTCAGAAAATATTGTTGCGCTGCCTTTGTCCCCATTCGCACATCGGTCCACTACTGACACCATCTCACAGGCCAACAGGGCGCCCCACGCCGACTTTTACCATTGTAGGATGGCCACACCAGTGCCACAACTTGCTAGACACCACCTCGGTGCCATCTGGAACTTGGCATCTCAGCGCCTTGTGGTGTCTTCAATTCAGAATATATTGTTGCGCTGCCTTTGGCCCCATTTGCACATCGGTCCGCTACTGACGCCATCTCACAGGCCAACGGGGCGCCCCACGCCGACTATCAGCATTGTAGGATGGCCACACCAGTACAGCAACTTGCTAGACATCACCTCGGTGCCATCCGGATCTCGGCGCCCCACTGCAGATGAAGTGCCTCTCAACTATGAAACCACCACGGTGACATCCGGATCTTGGCGCGTTGTGCTGCCTTCGGCCTATTCGCACATCGGTCCGCTACTGACGCCATCTCACAGACTAATCGGGCGCCCCACGCCGAGTTTCAGCATTGTAGGATGACCACACCAGTGTACCTTACTAGACACCACCTCGGTGCCATCCGGATCTTGGCATCTCAGCGCCTTGTGGTGTCTTCTATTCAGAAAATATTCTTGCGCTACCTTTGCCCCATTCACACATCGGTCCGCTACTGACGCCATCTCACAGGCTAATAGGGCGCCCCACGCCGAGTTTCAGCATTGTAGGATGACCACACCAGTACAGCAACTTGCTAGACATCACCTCGGTACCATCCGGATCTTGGCATCTCAACGCCTAGTGGTATCTTCCATACAGAAAATATTGTTGCGCTGCCTTTGACCCCATTCGCACATCGGTCCGCAACTTAGACATCACCTCGGTGCCATCCGGATCTTGGCATCTCAGCGCCTTGTGGTGTATTCTCTTCAGAAAATATTGTTGCGCTGCCTTTGGCCCCATTCGCACATCAGTCCGCTACTGACACCATCTCACAGGCCAACAGGGCGCCCCACGCCGACTTTTACCATTGTAGGATGGCCACACCAGTGCCACAACTTGCTAGACACCACCTCGGTGCCATCCAGATCTTGGCATCTCAGCGCCTTGTGGTGTCTTCTATTCCGAAAATATTGTTGCGCTGCCTTTGGCCCCATTCGCACATCGGTCCGCTACTGCCGCCATCTCACAGGCCAACGGGGCGCCCCACGCCGACTTTCAACATTGTAGGATGGCCACACCAGTGCGGCAACTTACTAGACACCACCTCGGTGCCATCCGGATCTTGGCGCGTTGTGCTGCCTTCGGCCTATTCGCACATCGGTCCGCTACTGACGCAAACTCACAGGCCAACGGGGCACCCCACGCCGACTTTCAGCATTATAGGATGGCCACACCAGTGCTGCAACTTGCTGGACACCACCTCGGTGCCATCTGGATCTTGGCGCGTTGTGTTGCCTTCGGCCTATTCGCACATCGGTCCGCTACTGACGCCGCCTCACGTGCCAACGTATTTTCTCCGCATTTTATACCCTATGCCGCATAACAGGTCATGTGACTTGTTTATAAAACTTTTCATTGGTTCATTTTACTTTTGGTTTCCTAATGATGGAAGGCTTGATCATATGACCTAAAAACAACACTTTTCATTGGATGAAAACTTTTTTTTTCCCCCAAACGATGAAAGCCCCACCTTGTTTCTGGATGTTTCAGACTGAAGCTGGCGTCAGCATGAGAGCACCACCATCTCGTAGCTCCGTCGTGGTCATTCCGCGAGCAATCATGGCAACCGCTCCCCACCAGAAGCCTACAGGAGTCGGGGGCCCCCAAAACTTTTGATAAATCCTCAAGGCGGAGGGGACGCTTTCAAGAATGGGGTCCAAGACCTAGCAGACAAGCGTCCGATTTCCAAGGTGTCCCAGGGCCATTTCAGTGGACCAGGCCCAAAAAGGAAAGAGCCTGCCGCCATTTTGAGAGTCCTGTGACAGCCGCCTATCGCTGCACCGCAAGAGTGGGCGCAACTCAGCTGAATTGCGGCTTTTGACACAGTGGACCAAAAACGGACGGAATGGCAACTGAAACGGTAAAGGGGCGCCCCACTACAACAGATGACACTCCACCTGGAGAAGCCCGTTCACGCCGCCTCCCCCGGGGCGCCCCACGCCGTTATTCGGAGCAGCATTGTAGGATACCAAAACCAGTGCGGCAACTTACTGGACATCACCTTGGTGCGATCGTTCTGCTGCCTTGGAACTATTCGCACAACAGTTTGCTACTGATGACCCACCCCCCACGACGCCCCACGCCGTTATTTGCTGGGTGGCAACTTACTAGACATCACTTTCGTGTCATCTAGATTTCAGCGCGTTCTGCTGCCTTGGAACTATTCGCACAACAGTTTGCTACTGATGACCCACCCCCCGCGATGCCCCACGCCGGAAATCTGGACGTTGTGCTGCGTTGGGACTATTCGCACAGCCGACCGCTACTTCGTTGTTTTTCCCTAAAAATGTTTATATGTTATTACTATTTTTGTTTTCTTGTATATATTTATAAATTATTAAAGTTTTATAATCTTACTACTTTGTCGGAGTGCTATATATTTTTAATGTGACACATAATTGTAAAAACTTTGATGTACAAAGAGTCATCCCTGGAATCTTCCGCTTCAGGCTCGGTCCCCTCCCCAATCACAATACAGGATGGTTTTCAGATAATAGGAACGCTTCTGCTGTGACGCATCTCATCGAGTGTGGGCCTTGATCTACTATAACTCCTTTGAAGAGGGGTGATTCTTTACAGCTGGGGCCATAAACTACATCTGCAGGGCTAGCTGATAGCCTAGGACCGGCCTGGACAATCGGACACAGAGGAAGAGGAGTATCAGAGGGTGCGGTAGTGAATAGGGCGAAAGGGAGGTGTCGGGCGGGCACAGGGTGTGATTCTCAGGGAAGAGCAGCGCAGATGGGGGGAGGTTTATTACCCATGCATAAGACAGAAAGCGGGGGTGACCACTGCCTGGGGGAGATGCTTGCGAGGGTGGGGAGCCATGCTAAGCATCGACAGCGTGCAGAGAGTGGGTCTGGTCAAGGCATCTAAAATGGCTGCTGTGCACGACAAAAGTGTGGCATTTGAAAAAAGACAAGATGGCGCAGACAATGTTTTTCAACACTTCCTGATTTCCTTCGAATCGAACATTAACAGACGCTGGGGCATATTACCAAAGTTAAGCGATATTTATCCCTAACGATGCTTAGCAACGATTTTTTTACCGCTAAGCATCGTCAGAAATTATCGCAGATAAACCTTGCTATTATCAAGGTTTATCGCAAATATGATAATAAACGACCGCAATGCATTAATATCGCTGAAAACTCAGCGATATTCATGCATTACCGAGCTAATGCTCTTAGCCATGTTATCCACCTCCCATTGGATAACATGGCTAAGAACTGCTCAGGGCAGGTGCTACTTTTTGGAGATATTCGCGCTTATCTCGAATATTTCCAAAAGTTGATAATAGGAGATAGCGATGTTAGCGACTGCTTCCAGTCGCTAACATCTTGGCACGCCCACTTTGCATGTCATTAGTGATAAATATCACTCACATGCAAAGTGGGGCCCAAGATAGTCGCTATCTCCTACTAGCCGTCGCTAACTGGTGTTAGCAACAGCTAGGTAATACAGATATAATTTTATCTCCGTGAAGCGGAGCGCTGTTACAGATATATATCTTGTTTTTGAACGTTAATTTCTCAAAATCCACTGAAGCACATATATTGAGACCTAGCAAAGGCACATCGAGCTACCAGTCCCTACAATTTTGCCAAGTTTCGTGCAAATCCATTCAGCCGTTCGATTATTATTATTATTTTTTTTTTGCCCCGCGGGGCCCTTTTAAAACCTCCACATCAAACCTAAGAGGTCAAGGAGGATCTATTATGCCCCCTTATGGTCATTTGCCCCTTCGCTTTGGCCTCCTCTTGTCTCTCGATCCTACCGAGAGACAAGATGGCGGCCGCTACGGACTGTTTGCAATGTTTACAGACGCCGGAGAACCAATCAGCTTCGCAAACCTCCGTTACGCGAAGCGGAGCGCTGTTACAGATATATATCTTTTTTTCAACGTTAATTTCTCAAAATCCACTGGAGCACATATATTGAGACCTAGCAAAGGCACATCGGGCTACCAGTCCCTAATATTTTACCAAGTTTCGTGCAAATCCATTCAGCCGTTCGATTATTATTATTTTTTTTTTTTTTTGCCCCGCGGGGCCCTTTTAAAACCTCCACATCAAACCTAGGGGGTCAGCGAGGATCTACTATGCCCCCTTATGGTCATTTTCCCCTTCGCTTTGGCCTCCTCTTGTCTCTCGATCCTACCGAGAGACAAGATGGCGGCCGCTACGGACTGTTTGGAATGTTTACAGACGCCGGAGAACCAATCAGCTTCGCTTCACAAAGCTCCGTTGCGCGAAAAGTACGCGTACTGGAGCGCTGCCCGGTCCGCTGTTACAGATATATATCTTTTTTTAAACGTTAATTTCTCAAAATCCACTGTAGCACATATATTGAGACCTACAAAAGGCACATCGGGCTACCAGTCCCTACAATTTTGCCAAGTTTCGTGCAAATCCATTCAGCCGTTCGGGCTAAAAGTGAGGCCAACCGCCCTATGGAAAACTCAATGTTAAAAACACGTTTTGGGACCCCCCCTTTTTTCTCGACCCCCCCTGGACGAACCCCCCCCAATTTTCAGGGGCTGCTCAGAAACAAAATGTGCCATTTTCCTGAAAATTTCAGCCAATTCCGTCCACAAACGCCAAAGTTATTAGACATAGAATTTTCAAAAATCCCATAGAGAAAAAATCCTAACTATATATACCTACTGGCGACCGCCAGTAGGTAATATATATATATATATATATATATATATATATATATATATATATATTCTACAAAACACTGCTGTCATGCACAGGCAGGGACGTTTTTAAACAGTTGCCAGATTTGTTTTTAGTGGGGGGTAAAGTGGTAGATGAATATCAAGAAGTGATAAAAAAAATTGGTGGCAAGATTTGACATACAACCCAGTTTAGTAGTCTTCTGACACAGATTCTTCATGAGCTCACAATTACAAAATGAGAATGTGTATACATGTATAGGTGTTTTAAGGAAATAATGCTAGCAATTTCAATTTGGAGAATACACTGTTCGATTGATTAGGATTCAGTTTGTAGGCAATTGCTCTTATGGGCAGATACAGCAGCATCTACTCAGTATGGGTAATCCTTCTTTGGAAGACGTGATTAACGTAGCCAAGAGTGTTGTGTTGGCTCAACTCTCTTTGAAATAATTAAATGTCAACCCCACTGTAAAGGAAACTGTTTGTGCTGTAACAAGTTAACCTATCTGCTCAAAAGGATGCTAAAAATAATGAGAAAACTTTTTTCAAATGCACCAACATTTGTTTCAGATGTGGTTACCTGCCACAAAACAGAGATGACAGAGGTTGTTCAGCAAAATATGTGTCTTGCAGTAAATGCAGGAAGGTGGGTCATTTCTCAAAAGTATGTTAGGTTTTCAAACTAGAGGGACCAAAGTGAACTGTGTAGCTTACGATGATGAAGTGAAGGAGCAACAAATTGTAAGGGATTTTCAGGACATGCTTGTGGCTGTTTTGGAAGACAAAGCTGTATGTTTGGACCAGAATGAGTATGTCAATCCATATATAGATATTACTGTGGGGGACAATTTATTACATCTATTGGTTGATTCAGGTGCTCAAACAGCAATGATCATGCATGAACTGTTCTTCAAAACTGGGGGAAAAAGGCCTGGGTAGAGTTTGCAGTGTTTTACTTCGAAGAATTTGCTGTAGTTGCCAGAAAATTCAGATGAATTCTGCAGAGTTCTGCAGGCAGGCAGAGTATGAGACCAATCAAACAAAGCAAAGGGGCATTGAGAGATTAACTCTGTGCTTTCATTGGTGTACTCCCACAGGAGAGGAGGAGAATGCCTCACCTCTGTAGTCCCACTATGTGCCTCAGCTGGTGTACTCCCACCGGAGAGGAGGGGAGCTGCCTCAAGTTGCACACCTCATGGTAACCTGACAGCCTGCTCATGCTTGACACACAATTCAGCTCCTGCTCGCAGTGCTGGACCAAGCGGCTCATTTATGAGTCTTCATAACCCAGCTGCCATCGGCTGCTTCCTACACTAGCCTTTACCACCCCCTTTTAATTGTCTCAGCGGGTAGAGGACGTTTGTACTGCAAATTTGGTCTTCATGTGACGTCACCAGAGGAAGCCTCTATACAATGAATGCACATTTGCACACATTCGGTAAGCGCCCTGGTAAACTCCGCTTTGCCGGTGGTTGACAGAGGTTTTTTGCCTAATTCTGCATTTAAAGCAATGCATGCAGTGGCAAAATTCCACAACTCCGCCAGCGGCCTTTACCACCTACCTCTAGTTGTTTCCTGCGGTTTGCGCACCTGCGTCGTATGAGGGCAGGGGAGTTGATTTAGAGTGTTTCTTTGAAGAGCTGATAGAATTTAAAGGGTGCAGAATACAAGGCAAAATGTATGTGGTTGTAAGGGGTCTCAACATTTTTGTCTGGTTACTCTAAGTATTGTTTGGGATGGTACACAAACCAGGTGCTAGAGAACAAGTTTGGCTCCATTGAAAGTCTAGATCCATTGAAAGTGAGTTTCTGCAGGTTTTTGTGAAGGGTTTGGGGAAAATACAAGGCTTCAAACATAGGATAAAGGTCAAACAGGGAGCAGTTCCCGTCAAATCGACGGCTTGATCAGTACCTTTTAGTCTTTGAGAGGATTGAGCTGTTATTGAACCTATTGAATCTAGTTTGTGGTTATTGTCCCTGGTTGAAACCTGCAAACATAATGGTGATATGTGGTTGCGCATAGATTTGAGAAGTCTTAACAAAGAAATATGGGTTTACTCTCACCTTTTACCCAGAATTAATGATATTTTGGAAGAATTGCGTGAGGTAGAGTGGTTCTTTAAAATAGACCTTGCCTCAGCGTACCATCAGGCGGTGATGGAGGAAAAACACGTCATTTTACAGCTTTTAATTCACCTTTTGGCACGTATCAATTTTGCAGAATGCCTTTTGGACTGGCTTCTGCTACATCGGTCTTCCAGAGGATAATTAACCAATTGTTAGGGAGTAATCCTGGTGTTGTGGTTTTTCAGGACGATATCTTGGCTTTTGCAAAACATTTAGCAGATTAAGACAGAATTCTGAGGGCGGTCCTTCAAGTTTTTCAACAGAAAGGTGTTGTGGTAAAGAAGGAAAAGTGTGAGTTTTGGAAAAGGGACATAGAGTTTCTGGGGCATAGCATCTCAGGTAAAGGCATCTGTCCTATACCAGATCTGATCAAATCAGTGGTTGAGTGTACCAGCCCAAAGAATAAGGAGGAGTTACATTCCTTTTTTGGCCTTTGCAACTTTTATGCTAGGTATATACCAGGGTACACCTCAAAGATGAAAACGCTAACCAACATGTTGAAATCCAGCTTCCTGTTTATCTGGGATGCCGACTGCAGCAAGACATTTGAAAGGGTCAAAACAGAAATTATAAAGGCAAGGGCTTTGCACAGTTATGACCCAGCATACCATGCACTAGTACTGTGGATACAAGCAAGTATGACTTGGTGGCAGTGTTGACTCAGATCACTACTGACAGGGAGGTAACCATCAGCTATGCATGTAGAGTGTTGCATGAACCTGAGTTGAACTACTTAGTTATTGAAAAAGAACTACTAGTATGTTACTGGGCTAGTGAGAAATTCAGGAGTTCTTGGTGGGGCAGTAGATTTATTATCCAAATGGATCACAAGCCACTCGTATTTATTTTGAATGGTGACAGGATCAAATATACTACTCCACATATTGCTTGTTTCACCACAAAGTTGTTACAATACAACTTTGAAGTCAGGCACATTCCCCGTAGAGAGAATGTCACAGCTGAAATACTATCTTGATTACCTATTAATCATCCGGATGTAGTTCATCCTGAAGATGACAGGGAGGACTGTTTCTTAGCACAGGCAAATGCCAAAGTGTGTGCAGAAGTAGATTGAAAGAAAGCTGGTGAGGAGGACACAGTGTTGGGTATGGTCAAAGAATACAATGTGAATGGGTGGCCCAAAGAGAGGAATGTGAGTTCAGAAATTCAACCTTTCTGGAAAGTGACTGAAAACTTTCCATAGAAGATGATGTAGTGAAGTGGTGTGACAAGTGTGTTCCTCCTGTCTTTTAATGTCTTTTGTTGGTTAACAGCACCCATGGTGGACACCTAGGATAAACAATGACTGAGAAAAGACTTAGAACCCATTATGGTGGGCGTCTATAGACAGGGATATCGATATGGTGCTTAAGGATTGTATGGTGTGTAGCAGAGCAGAAAAGAGGCTCAAAGTTATTATGCCTCCTTTACAGCAAATTCAGCTCCCTGATAAGCCATGGGAAAAAGTAGGAATGGACATGCTGGGTCCTTTTATTTTTCGACCTCACTATCAGAAGTATGCGTTTGTATTAATGGATTACCATAGCAAGCGGCCTAAGGTGCATTATTTTTCTCTGCCTATGGCGGAGAATGCTTTGATTTTTTTTTTATGGATGTATTTATGAGAGAAGGTGTTCCAGAATATATAATTTCTGACAATGGTGTGCAGTTTATCAAGCTTAGGAACATTTCTTGCATGAATCCTGAGTGAAACACCTTAGGAGTTCTCTCAGCCATACAAAAACCAATGGGCGAGTGGAGCAAATGTATCTGATATTAATGGACTGTATAAAATGGGCTGGAAACAATAGAATGGATATTGAAGATGCTGATAAGTCTATGGTGTGGTTCTATTGCACCACACCACAATCACTCACTAAGGTCGCTCCATTTGTACTACTAAAAGAACGTCAGCCTACGTCTGCTTCTATCCAGCATGGCTGGCCAATTCTGTTCAAAGGAAGTTCAGGCATAGTTACCAGAGTAGACAAAAGAAGAGAGAAAATGAAAGTGAAATTAGATGGAAAAAATCGACAAGTTATCTAGAATTCAATATTGGAGATTTAGTTTGGATGAAGAAATCTGCTTTTGTAAAGAAAGGGTTTGCCTGTTATGGTGATCCTGTAAGAGAAGAAAAAGTGTGTGTTAATGCTGTAAGGTTGGAAGGTGGCCTCTGGTGGAATGTTTGTAAAATTGTAAAGGTACTAAATCGCACGACTAAGAGGTTGTGTAAGGTTACTATGCAGGCATCTAATATGGAGCCGAAGAGTGCTCCAGTGGAAAAATTGTCTCCTGAACTAAGGGCTACAGTTAGCATGCCTTGCAGATCAACTACAGATAAATATATACCCTGGAAGCTGAGGTAGAGCTTATTTTCACATGTGTTTATCTCTTAAAATACATGTTCTGTAACAGTTAACATGTAAAAGCCAGTTGCGATTACCTTAGCTAGTTTTTTATTTGTCCTTTTTCCAGTATGTCCTCATGATTTATGCATCATGACTTCCCACCTTTGTTATAATTTTTGGTTAATAATTTGTGTATGTATATATAGACATGCTGTAATAGGTTGTTTAGATTGTCATTATTTATTTTGTAAGTATTAATTTAATATTCAGTTCCTTTCCTCCTGAATATTTGTCTTTAAAAATAAAGGTGACATGATGGTATGTTTGTCCTCAAGATAGCTCTTTGCATGTGGAATGTTTATAGTGGATTGCACACACTGCTCTCATGCAGTGCACATTCTACACTTGTCAGTTAGAGTGTGTCCTGGTGAGACAATTGTGGTGGCTTATTTGTATAAGCATAAAATAAACTAACTCAGCTTTACGCTATCTTTTGTCCTGAGGTTAACCATAACAGATTCCTTCTGTGAGCCAGAAGATCTGGCTAAAGCTAACAACATGAATCAATGATAATTTGCTGTATTGTTTGGGACATATCCCTTTTTTTTCCTTGTTGGCAAGGTCTTGAACTGTAAAAGTACAAACTGACACTGAATATTAGTGTAATGTATGGATTGTTATGTTAATGCAAATGTTGACAGACAAGTATTGATCAAATGGGATAAGCATAGTAGTTCATGATTGAATGGTATGACATATTTTGCGAACTTGAAATAAACAATACCTAATTGCAAATCATCTGTGTTGACACAATATGTTGGTGTTTTGTCATTGTCAAGTTATGATGGAATAAAACAAATACATTTATAGAGTTGAGATATACAACAACACTCCATGACGTTTTGACTTATAAATTTATTGCACTAAATGTGATGAAATTAAGGCGGGTGAACATAACAAAAGCAAAGCAAAAAGTGAGGATGTTAGTCATGGTCAATGTAACCAGAGTTAGAGAGCCAACATATTTTGAAGTCCAATGTCCTAAATGCTACTGGTATCAGAAAGGTAATATGTCCTGCAATAGTCCAAAGAGTAAATGGTAGGCACACACTGGAGGAAAATAGCGTTGAGGTTTCTTGCTGAAGGTGGCAGAGGTCTTGCCATCCTCACCTCCTGGTGACCTGCGTGGACGTCTCCATTGCGGTCGGGGGTATACACAGCTGCAGGGGATATATGGCTGCAGGACCTCCCTTACTGTGGCTGTAACCGATTTAGCTAGCTCAGGATGTTGTAGGGCCACAGAGAGGGGTAGATGCTGCTCGGAAAGCCCAGTACATGTGGGTGTAAATGTCCTCCACCACCCCATTCAGGAAGCCAATATTTGAGTTATGGGCCTCTATCTGGTGGTTGTGCTTTCTCTGGAGTTGCTTCATCTCTCAGAGCTTGGTGAGTACCTGGCCCATCATGTCTTGGAACTGATGGTAAGCTACCGAGACTTGGTTAATGGTGATCTGAGTGTCAGTGACCCCAGTGGACCCAGTATGCTGGCCCACAAACACCCGCCCACGACCCATTCCACTGGGCCTTTGGTGAGCTGGAGCTGGTGGTAGTGTGGTATCTACTTCACCCAAGACTGGGGGCAAATGATCAGCTTCACAGTGGAAGGAATTCAGAAAGTGGAGTCTTCAGGTTGCTGAGGTGTCACAGCTGAGCTGGCATGGGAGGAGTTGGTGTGGGCGCAGGGAGTGTCACTGAAACCGTCTACCCAGACGTACCAGGATCCTCCAGCTCCTCCTTATCGCCATGAGGGCTGTCCTCACTGGAGGCTTGATCCTGGGCTGGAGTGGAGGTTCTCTTAGTGGCAGGAATATTTCCACGTGCTTGGCCACTATGACCTATTGAGACCATTCTTCTTAGCAAAAGTGTGTATTGAACATTTAAATGTTATGTTATGTTATGTTATGTTATGTTATGTAACATTTTTAATGCGCACAGATGCTCCAGCAAAGGAGCGTCCTGGCGCAGGGAAAGGCAGACACAACCCAACACTAAAACCAGCACCAAAAAACAGAGCACTTAAAACAGGGGGAGTTTAAAACAGAAAAGTTTTCAAGGCCCTACGGAAAGATATTAGATCATCCAGAAGACGGATTTCCAGGGGGAGCGCATTCCAGAGAACTGCAGCTTTCACTCGGAAGGAGCGTCCTCCCATCCGGCTGAGTCTGAACCGAGGCACAACCACCAAGGATTGTCCAAGGGAGCGAAGTGAGCGAGTTGGCACATAAGGAGAAATCAAATTATTAAGTAACAAAGGTGCCGACTCACGAAGAATTTTAAAAACCATGCTGAGGGCTTTAAATTGGATTCGCTTATTCATCGGGAGCCAATGTAGGGACCGCAGAGTGTTGGAGGTAGGGCAAGCCCGAGGCAAGCCGACCACCGCCCTAGCCGCAGCATTCTGGACTCGCTGTAAACGGAGAATCTCAGCTTGGTTCACTCCTAAAAGGAGTGAACTAGCATAGTCCAGGCGAGAAATAATCATCGCTTGAATGACCAGCTGTCTTGTAGGAGCATCGAAGAATTTGAGCAGGGGTCTTAGCCCGCGTAGTACTCCAAAACAGCAGGCCGCCACTCTCTTCGTGTGAGTCACAAACCTTAACGTATGGTCAAGCCATACTCCCAAATTCCTGAGTTCCAGGACAGGGGCTGGCGCTGTTCCCAGCTCAGAAGGCCACCATCCATCTCCCCAGAGGTCCGCATCCCTTCCAACGATCATCACCTCCGTTTTTGATGCGTTCAGCTGGAGACAGTTGTTATTCATCCAGCTGGCCACCTCTCTCAGTCCACTGCGGAACCTGAGGGCATCCTTCTTGGCATCCCCGCTGATCGTAACCGCCAGCTGAGTGTCGTCGGCATAGGAGACCATGGTTAGGCCCCATTGCCTGGCGACTTCAGCCAGCGGCTGCACGTACAGATTAAAAAGCGTGGGACTCAGCGAGGAGCCTTGAGGCACCCCCAGGTCCAACGGATGGAATTTGGACTGAAAGGGAGGGGTGGCAACGCAGAAGGAGCGATCACTAAGGAAGGAGCGGAACCACTGCAGAGCTGAACCACCAAGGCCAATGTCCTGCAAGCGGTGTAGAAGGATGCGATGGGAAACAGTGTCAAAGGCAGCGCTCAGGTCTAATAAAATAAGCGCTGCCGTTTGACCTGCATCCAATACAATCCGCAAGTGCTCAACCATTGCCAGAAGGGCCGTCTCGGTGCTGTGACCAGCACGGAACCCATTCTGCACGGGATCCAGGACATTAACTTGGGTCATATGCTCTGTGAGGGCCAGATTTACATGGGCCTCCATGACCTTGGCCGGCCAAGGGAGCAAAGATATCGGGCGGTAGTTTTCAAGTTTCGACGGATCCAAAGATGGTTTTTTCAGGATCGGGGAAACTACCGCTTGCTTCCACTTGGCAGGAACAAGGCCAGAAGTCAGGGAGAGGTTGATCAGAGAACACACTATTGTGCGTCCCTGAAAGGCAGCATCCCTGAAAAGGGCCGATCTTACCGGATCTGCAGGCGAGCCAGATTTGACTCGCAAGGCCCATTTCGCAAACTCCTCATTAGAAAGAGTTGGAAGGGAATGCAGCGATGGACAATTGCTAGAGCCACTCCAAGGAATCACAGGTGGTAGTGGACTCGGAAACGCCTGGTAGATTTTTTTAACTTTGTCCAGAAAAAAAGTGGCTAATGCTTCACAGTGGGAGGTAGAGCTGTCCAACTGCGGAGGAACCCTCTTTGCCATCAGATCTTTTATGGTTTTAAAGATGGTTTTTGTGGGGTTGAGGCTGTTACAAAATTCTGCTGCGTAAAACGCCGCCCGGGCCCTACATACGGCTCGATGGTAGAGCTTAACTAGGGCCTGGTAGGCGGATTTCCTATCGGCGTCATACGTCCTGCGCCACTCCCTTTCTAAATATTTAGAGACAAACAATGTAGATACCTAGAAGACAAGTTAGGTGGAGATTACTGTGATGATAACTACCAGTAGTATGGCACATATGACCCTAACATTTATCAATTGCAAACAGTACAACTTCAAATCAGCAGTTAATAAGATATACTAAAATGTTCATGAAGTGATTAGGGGATATAGCTGACATCTTTGGACCATTCACCCCAACACAGTTGAGAGGTGAAATGTGTATTTGATAATTCCAAGGCCTAGCTGACTGCAAAACAGACATTTCCACTATTTGGATGGATGTTTGGCACGAGTCATCACATGAACAGTGCAGTGTCAATTTTTGCAAGTTCTACTTATATTCAGCATAGTGATTTGCATACCTGGCAAATTTTGTGTCAAGATAATTTGATTAGTAAAACTCATGACATCAACACAAATTGGTTGAGTAGAACAGGACAACAACAGAAAACAAGAACCATTTTCAGAAGAGAGCATTGAATATGGATTGATCACTACATCACACTTTACCACATGTTGAAATCTGTTAGGAAAGAGAGAATGAGCAACATGATGTAGCAATAGTCTTTAGAGAAACAGAATTAGGGCGTTCCGGTAGTTGAAGCCATTTTAAAGACTACTACCCAACACTTGAAAAACTGTTACTGGAACATACCTGTGGAAATTATGCAGTGGCTATGAGCCGGACACTTACACTTTGACAAACATATGGGTAATGGGTAATTTGGTGTTGTAACATATATAGGCACCATATCATCATGTGACATGTAATGGAGATTTTTACCTGTAATCTTAGATGCAACACAATACATTCACACAAATAATCTAAATTGTTTGATACGGATACATTGAGGTTTGTATGTTAGAAAATATGTGAGGCCGCATTGGCAACAGATGAGTTAAGAACATGGCATTGAGGTTTATTGTGACTTTGCAAAGTGTAACTTACCAGACTCCACTCCAGCAGGTATTCCCGTCATGCCTTCAGTATAAAGGATCGGAAAGACCTTCTCCTCCCAGGACATGAATTGTATTAAGGGCCTGGGAGAACCAGCACTAACAGTGTTGGTCTCCATGTGACTCTTGGAGGCCAGGGAATGCACTATTCCGCACCGGGAGTTCCGTCTTGTCATAAGTTCCTCTTGTGTGAGCAGGTTGTTTGCTACAGCATTAACTCTGTCAACTATTCTGGCCCACATTTCCCTTTTCTGGGATAGTGGTGTATTTTGGACTTGGGCCCCAAACAACAGTGGCTCTACTCTTAGGATTTCATTCACCATGACTGACAAGTTTCCAACAATAAAACATGGATTTTTGGGGCCTGGCATTGTGCAAAAAATAAGATTAAATTAAATAATTGACCACAAGGTAATAAATGAAAGGGGTTGGAGGGACAGGAGACAGGGAAAATGATAAACAAAAAATGTACTTGACTGGCAAAGCCTCTCATAGCAAAAGTAATGCTGGAGCTGGAATGGCAAAGGGTCATGGTCTGAAATGTGGTGTGTTTTATAGTGTGGTATGCAGATGTTTTCACATGGCCAATGGATATCAGGCGTGTTCTGCTAGCATCCATCTAATGCCCATAGTGATGGTGCATTGTTGAGCAGGTACCGCGACGGACTCACTCGGTCTGGGAACCACCGTTAGTAGACTGCCAGCACAACTGTCAAATCCTAAATTAGTTCGGCGGGAACCAACAGCCGCGATGGACTAGTATTCGCCAGCATTGGTTTCCAACATTGTGGTTGCGGTCTGCCGTGACTGGAACGGGAAACACTCGGTTGACTCAGATGGCAAGCCAGCCTGTATTCATCTAAATACAGTGGGCGGAAGACCATCGAATTGGCAGAGTACTAGGGACTGCCGCTGTGTAATACCGGCGGTAAGATCGGCAAGATCTAAATCAGGCCTAATGTCTGTAACTGAAAGGGAGGACACAAACCAAAGTGTGGTGGGCAAGGTCACAGAAAAAAGGGAGGAAAATGTAGTTTGTTATAAAAAAAAACTGGGAGTCAGCGGAGCTGGCCCTTGCTTCAATATAGCCCAGGACAGAAGGAAATGCGCCACCCTCGCTAGTGCTGGGAATAAAATGAGGCAGCAACTCCTGTGCTCAGGTCAGTCCATGGCTGATACATCATAGCAGGAACTTGTCTCTGAAAACACACATTTTTGTTCTTTCCGTACCGCACCCGAAACACCCACAGCCCAGCTCCAGTAGACTGGTTCAAAGTTGACGGGCTGTTGATGCGTGGCAGCAGGGATGAGAGGTAGAAGAAAAGTCATGGTAGGAGACTAATAAGGTGCTAAAAATAGTGACTGCAGCATGTTAAAAACGATTAGAAGCAGTTTAAACAGAATCACTGGAGCCAAGGTGTGCTGTTTGCAGCACCTTTCTGCAAGCAGTTCTTTTGCCCTTCTGAAGATTGATGCCCTGGACCTAGACCCCCCCTCTCCCATGCCAAAAGCCGTCTCCGGGAGTCAGCTCTTTAATGAGGCCAACATTTGCTAGGACTGTGAAATGAAGCGCTTCTTAAAATGCAAAACGATGTTTCAGGTTTGCTAAAGAACAGGTCACAAAAAACATGATTCACTAATTTGGCAAAAGCATGCAGTCCAAAGAGCATTTTACAAAAATTTCACAAACAGTGAAAAGTCACCAGGCCGATGCTGACTATTTAATTACTCTGAAGCTGCAGAGAGACCAGGTTGTTGAATGTGTTCCAAAGAAAAACACGGCAAGTCACGTAGTGACACAGGTTGAGTGTTCAGTGCTGACTGGGAACCAAACTCAGCATTTGGAATGCCCTTCCTTTGTCCCTAAGAACCACTGGCAATTTGCCTACCTTCAGGAAGAGTCTTAAAACCCTGCTTTTCACTCAGTAAAGTATTTCCGCTCTCCCGCCCATCTGTACCGTTAAGGATCTTAAGCGCCGGGACACTCCTCAGAGTAGCTGAGCGCTATAGAAATCCCCAATATAATATAACATTACATTGGCAAAACTTTCCAGTCCTTAATTGAATCACACAAGCTCGCATTGAGGTTTGAAGGGGAGGAAGTGCTTCCCTTGAAATTTTGTTTAAATTTCCTCGAAAGGTACTCTTTACAGTACAGTTTTAAAATATAATGGCCAAAAAGTCAGACAGGTGACATTCAGTTTTCAGAAGAAGAACTAATTGAATATCCCCATATTTTTAGGTTTAATCATGGACAATTTTCCTCCAAAGGAGATTTCTGAGCCAAAGAAAAATGTTGTCACTGGAATAATATTACTGGATGCTTAGCAAGAGAGACAGTGCGCATCTGATACAGCGTGTTTCACGGAACTAA
The DNA here is from genome assembly GCF_964261635.1 of Lissotriton helveticus. Lineage (NCBI taxonomy): Eukaryota > Metazoa > Chordata > Amphibia > Caudata > Salamandridae > Lissotriton > Lissotriton helveticus. The sequence continues at coordinate 849,683,516 of NC_136070.1, forward strand.
CGTCAATTTAAAATCCTAGTCCAAAACTAACACCGGGTTTATTAGGACAAACTGCCACTTTTTTTTAGAGCTGGTTACAAGTACATTAACACTTTCTGTTCCGATATTAGGTCCCAAATTGTGCTCGCATGGCAGAGGTCTAGTTCAGGGATGCCACAGTACTTCTTAGAATGTTATGCAGGCAGGGATACCCACTCTATCTTCGCGTTTCCCAAACTGTAAGTCCTCACGCGAACGTATTTTTGGTGGCTCTAGAAATTCGAGAAATAAGTAAAGTATTTCCGCTCTCCCGCCCATCTGTACCGTTAAGGATCTTAAGCGCCGGGACACTCCTCGGAGTAGCTGAGCGCTATAGAAATCCCCAATATAATATAACATTACATTGGCAAAACTTTCCAGTCCTTAATTGAATCACACAAGCTCGCATTGAGGTTTGAAGGGGAGGAAGTGCTTCCCTTGAAATTTTGTTTAAATTTCCTCGAAAGGTACTCTTTACAGTACAGTTTTAAAATATAATGGCCAAAAAGTCAGACAGGTGACATTCAGTTTTCAGAAGAAGAACTAATTGAATATCCCCATATTTTTAGGTTTAAACATGGACAATTTTCCTCCAAAGGAGATTTCTGAGCCAAAGAAAAATGTTGTCACTGGAATAATATTACTGGATGCTTAGCAAGAGAGACAGTGCGCATCTGATACAGCGTGTTTCACGGAACTAACGTCAATTTAAAATCCTAGTCCAAAACTAATACCGGGTTTATTAGGACAAACTGCCACTTTTTTTTAGAGCTGGTTACAAGTACATTAACACTTTCTGTTCCGATATTAGGTCCCAAATTGTGCTCGCATGGCAGAGGTCTAGTTCAGGGATGCCACAGTACTTCTTAGAATGTTATGCAGGCAGGGATACCCACTCTATCTTCGCGTTTCCCAAACTGTAAGTCATCACGCAAACGTATTTTTGGTGGCTCTAGAAATTCGAGAAATAAGTAAAGGTGCTTTCAACTTCTATGTTTATCTTGTCACATTGCTGGTGCTTCAACGTCAGAGGTCAAAAGATAGGCTATGTCTGCTGACAAAATGCTGCTTATTCTTTAAACATGGGATTCGTCATTACTTTTCTTTCTCTGACTGCTAAGTGAAAGGAGTTTTTAAAATGATACATGCTACAATTTTACAGGCAGTGTGAAAGGAAAGGATGTAGAGTGTTATTTTTTTGCAACATACAACAAAGTGTAAATATATGTAAATGAACTGTATGCATTTAGCAGTTTGAAAAGCGAAAATGTAGCACTGTTTTTTGTAATCTTTAAATTCTGGAACAAAGATTTTAATATCATTAAAACAACTCAAGCCACTTTACCTGGTGATGCACAAATGATAAATGTTCATATAAATGCAATTTCCACAAAATTTGATTTGAGTGCCATATATTTGTTTCTGTAAACTCTATGTCTGTGTAACGTTAGTGGCCATTTCAAAGGAAAATGTGCTGTTTGTAAATGGCAGTGTACTTCTACACGATACTTTAGTTACATTTAAAAATCACCCCTCCTTATGTCCATTAAAGTTAGGTGGGTTGCGAAAGTTTTATAGTTCTAGAAAATGGATTGTGGTTCTAAAATTAAAAGTTTGGGAACCACTGCTTTAGATTAACAAGGGTATTTTTGGCCCTTGTGGCAAGAGACAGGTTGCCCTCACCAAGGCTGCACAAGATGCTAGGACTGATGTGACCCATTGGGAATTGCAAACAGTGTAAAACACACTGTTGTACATAGCTGTTTGCGATTTCCTAACAGCGAATTGCAAAAATTCGCTATTAGGAAATCCCAACAGATGTCTATGTACATCTGGGCCCCCTTGTTTTTCCAGGGCATAAAAATACATTATCTACAAAAGAGCTATACTTTGAAGCATGTGAACAATTGGGCTGAGACTACAAATTAGCCAGGAGTGCTGTCAGAGCGCCATGCTGGAGGCCCATATAGCTCTGAAAACAGTCTCCTAGCCTGCATCCACCATGGAAATGTCAGGAGGCCAGATTGCCAGTCTGACTCTTGTAAAGTTCAGAACAGGCAGAAGGACCACATAAAACACAATCATTTGCAAGGCTAATAGGTCTGGCTTTCATTGCAGCTATAACTTAAATTCTAGATCTTATTATCACTATTAGCCAGGAACACTGGAAATATGTGACAGTAAGGACCAAATTATGCGTCAGGGATGTCTAAACTATACGGGGAAAAAAGGCAAACTATGCAGCATAATGTAGCACATTTTGTGACAGCATTAACTTATTATTTTTTCATTATAACACATGTTAACACTATCCTGGCAAAGGGTGCACTTCATTAGTACCAGTTTGACACCCAATACAGCAATAAGCAAGAAAGAGGTGAGCAGTCAACCTTTGCAAAGGATCTTTCACTACCTGTGTCTATGCAGTTTTAGTTACTTTTGCTCCATTTGGGTTAAAACCTATTTTTTTTCAGTGAAATCTTCAGATTATGCAGCAGAAGATGCATTTGATGGAAAATGTATCAAATCTATATTTAAATGGCCATAAAGTCACATAATTTCAGTGACCCTGCTAATAACATATTCACACCTTAGTGTTACTGATCCACTACACTTTTTAAGAATTTGAGGTGAGGCCCTTGCTTTGTTAAAATCTTTCTTGTCTGGACGCGAGCAGCATGTGACCGTGGACAAATTAATCTCTGATCCTTTTTCTCTACCCTCTGGCGTGTCTCAAGGCCCGTCTCTAAGTCCAATCTTTTTCAATCTTTATGCTTCCCTGTTGGCCCATCTCATTAGACCATTTGATTTCTCAGTGGTGTGCTATTCCGACGACATCCAAATAGTGGTGTCAGTGGCTAGCAATCCCGCAGACACTGCTGTTAGAGTTCACGGTTGCTGTAACAAATCAGCAAGTGCATGAACGAGAATTGTTTTAAGCTCAATGCGAGTAAAACTGAGACTTTGGTGTTCGGTAACAATACCCCATTTTGGTCGCCTATATGGTGGCCACAAGAGTTAGCCAATCTTTCCACTCCAGTCTCAAAAGCCCATCATTTTGGATTCATGTTTGACAGTAATCTGTTATTCGAAAATCAGATTAATGTCATCACATGTTCCTCCTTCTATATCTTAAAATTACTAAGGAAGATCTTTCCGTTCATCCCTCAGGATCTGCAGAAAACTGTGATATCCTACTGTCTAAACTGGACTACTGCAATGTTCTATTTCTCAATATTCCGTAAAAGCTAGTAGTGAAGAATGCTGCAACCCGATTTACTGTTTGGCATCCCTAAGCATCAATCAGCGTCACAACCCTTGATAAAACTACACTGTCTTCTCGTTAAGAAATGGAAAGCCTTTAAGACCCTCTGTATAGTTTTCACAGCTTTACACAAAGCTGGCACGCAATACTTAAAGCAAAGTTTCCGTTGGTACTCTCCCGCTGGACCCCTGTAATTTAATTGGTCCTAGAGTTAGGAAGTCCAGGTGGGGAGGCTGAAGCTTTATTGCCTGTGCCTCCAAACTTGGAACACTCTTCCCCTTCATCTCAAGAAAATGACCCAACTGCTCCCATTTAAGAAAGGTCTGAAAACATTTCTATTCGACATATTTCTAATCCTTCCTGATTTAGGCTTTTCTTCTTCCAATTTTGGTTAGCGCCTAGACGCCTCCCGGCATTAGTGTGCTTTATAAATATACATTTAATTTCATACTTGATCATAATGGGGCAGTGGTAATAGTAGTGGTGGTAATATTGGAAATAGTGGTGGTAATTGCGATTTTGATGGTGGTGGTTAGGATAATGATGGAGGTGTTACATGGGGTGGAGTAAGGGTAATGGGGTAAGAGTGGTGACATTAGTGGTAATGTAGATAGTGGTGGTACTTGTAAAGCTTGTGCAGGTATTGGTGATAGTCCTATTGTTGGTGCTGGTAATGGAAGAGGTGTTCGTGTTGGTGTTTATGGTAATGTTGATAATGGTGGGGGTAGTGATTGTAGTGTTAATGTTGGTAGCAGTAGTAATTGGTGCTGTTTTAATGGTGGTGGTGTAATTTTGGTAGTGATAACATTTATGATGATGGTAATGATGGTGGTAATGGTGGATGCATGTAGAGAATACAAGCACATCATAAAACATTAACATGTGATTATTAAGAGTACTTTTTAGATGTGAAAAAGTCCATCATGTTTGCATGGAATGACCGTCCGGTTTCACTTTTGACCACCTGTATTGTAATGCAGCGGTTGAAACTGAAACCCGCGATAAGAATGCAATTGGAAGCTTTCTGAGTCTTTTCGTAATTAGGCCCATAATGACACCAGAAGGTGGGGAATAGCTAAATTGCAGGAATCTGTGAGTAATTAGCATGTCCCGATTACACCGCTCTGCTCTCTATCAATAAAAATGGTGCCTAACAACTTTTGCAGGATGCATTCTTACAAAGAGAATGCTTTGTGTAAATATGCACGTTAGAACTTAGAAGCCTGAAAGCATTACCCTGCTAGAAGGGCTCCTAGGAAGTATGATCATGTCTCAGGAAGAGGTCTACATCCTATTTAATTGACTACATTCACTAGTTTCCTCTATAAAGCATAAATGTACAAGGAGGAATGCTCTGTGTTTTAGTCCTTGACAACCAATCCACATCCCACCCCTTCCATGAATACAGAAGCATTACTGAATAGGAGATAGTTGAAATTCACCCTGCTCTCTTCCAACCCAACACAGACACTGCTAAACCAAAATCAGAGTCCCTGGACTCAAATATCACCTGAAAATGCATGTATTCCTTTATGTCATTTAAGGGTCACCAAGGGACGCACTTGGGACTCTTAGAGAGCAGCTAGCGATCCCTGTCAGATTTTTTTGCCTTCACTATGAAGATAGATTTTATTTAACACAATTGTTACCTCGAAGAGCATGCAATTCAGAGAAGCAACTACATTACATAATGCTTTTATTCATGCAAAGACTGTCTGAGGTAAAATTTTGTAACATTTTGCACTGGCGTGGAGAGTTAGGTTTCATTCACTGCAGTTGTTTGCAGGTTCCTATGCTGTACATCATGAGGAAACACAACAAAAGGCAGTGCGAAGTGTAAAAGTTATTCTGCCGAACTCCATTTACTGATAGGAAATGAGCCACAATTATCAACAAGTATTGGCATATCCAGTAGGTCTCGCTTATGGGACCTTATAAGTATTTACTTATGCAGCACAATATCCTTGGTGCAACAACATTAACTGTTGCATGGTTAAACATTTATAAGGCCCCAAAGGTGAGACCTATTGCCTATGCCAATGCTTGTTTTTTAATGAAAAGGGCAAGCAGTGCTATCTGGCTCCGGCTGCCACTCAGAGGTAGAGAGAGAGGTGTGTAGAGAGAGAGAGAGAGAGAGGTATATATAGAGAGAGAGAGGTGTAGAGAGAGAGAGAGAGAGAGAGGTGTGTAGAGAAAGAGATAGAGAGGTGTAGAGAGAGAGAGAGAGAGTGGTGTGTAGAAATAGAGAGAAGGAGAGAGAGAGGTGTGTAGAGAGAGAGAGGTGTGTAAAGTGAGAGAGAGGTGTGTAGAGAGAGAGAGAGTTGTGTAGAGAGACAGAGAGAGAGATGTATAGAGAGAGAGAGAGAGGTGTAGAGAGAGAGAGGTGTGGAGAGAGAGAGAGAGAGAGAGAGAGAGAGAGAGAGAGAGGGGTATGGAGAGAGAGGTGTAGAGAGAGAGATGTGTAAAGAGAGAGAGAGATGTGTAGAGAGAGAGCGGTGTAGAGAGAGAGCGGTGTTCAGAGAGAGGGAGAAAGAGAGAGAGGTATAGAGGTGTGTAGAGAGAGAGAGAGGTGTGTAGAGAGAGGTGTGTAGAGAGAGAGAGAGAGAGAGAGAGAGAGGTGCGTAGAGATAGAAAGAGAGAGAGAGGTGTGTAGAGAGAGGTAGAGAGAGAAGTAGAGAGGGAGAGAGAGGTAGGTAAAGAGATGTATGTATAGAGAGGTAGGTAGAGAGAGATAGGTAGAGAGAGGTAGGTAGGTAAAGAGACAGGCGTAGAGAGAGAGAGAGGGAGAGACAGGTAGAGAGAGAGAGGTATAGAGAGAGAGGTAGAGAGAGAGGGGTAGAGAGAGAGAGGGGTAGATAGGTAGCATGGGCGAGGACAAAGAAAGTATTCTCTTATTAGCATGCTGAGAAATACAAGGTAGCACAGTATGGAGAACACTCAAAAGTAAGTTAATCTAGTGTTCCTATTCCAGGAATACAGTTCTATAAAGCCAGAACCATGAATGCATGCACATTCAGGTATTCAGGTATTCAGGACCTTACAAATAATGTATGGGTCTTGTAATGGCATAGTTGTGTAAAACTGCTGGACTTGGGTAGGAACATGAAAATGAGCAGACTGTATCCGTTTTGTCCTTCATAACCATATACTCTCCATGAACCTTTAGATGGAACCACCAGTATAGGCCTCAGAGGAGTGATTGGAGAATTAGTAATGGCATACGATTGCTAATGAGAAGAAGTATTTAAATCTGGTGTCTAATCACATCAACAAGTACAATCCTGACTGAGTGCAGCAGCATTCTACCGATGCTAAAGGTCAAGAAATTAAGCTGGTTGTCGAGAAGGAGCCAAGTAGATTTACATCTTTCCCTCGCCACTAGACGCAGTGCATATTTTGCCTTTACAATGTGATCTGCTTTTCTGAGCACGTTGCTCTCAGACTACTCCAATCTCATGTTAAAGAAACCTGCAGTCTTAAAAGAGGGGTGTTTAGATTAATCGTTTTGCAGACTCATCCTAAAAGTTCATTCAGGTCCATGATTATCATGCTGTCTCCTAGCACCTCAAGGCTCCTCACCAGCAATTTCAACTGAACTAAATTAAACAGATTGTAGCGAAAGAGAGCTACGTAGGAATGGCATCCTACAGCCGGAGTCAGTTAAAACTGTTCTTCTCATTACATTTACCACATGCTGTAAATCAAACGGTCTGCAGAAAACGACATCCAGCAGCAGCTGCTCAGGAAAGCGGGGTGGGGCAGATAAATAAAGAATACCTATTCCGTCGTCTGTTGACTTCCCCACAACCGTGCCCTGCCCCACTGCACTTACCAGAGCAGGGCGCCGCTGACTACATCAAACATTATGCATTACTATGCAAAAGACACATAATTGATGGACGGAAGCAATAAAAACTATGGATTTATGCCCAGATTTCTGTACTGGGGTGAATGTTTCATGTTGTTCTGCATTCTGTCCATCAACTGTTGTTTTTGCATTTCTCACCCCAAGTGGGATGGGTATGCTCATACGTGAGTCCCGTGCTCTCCATGCCACTGGAATCAAGCTATCCTGGCTGATGAGGGCTGAAAGCCCGAAACCTGCTCTAGGATGCATGTTTCCAGTCCAGGAAGGACCTGGCTTGGCAGTTCGGGCTGGACTATTCCCATGGGGCACAGGGTCAAGACTGATTTGCATATGGCTGGGATAAAACTGGAATGGCATGGTGAGCAAAACAAATTATGGATTTAGGCCCAGATCTCTGTACTGGGGTGAATGTTTGATATTGTTATGCATTCTGTCCATCAACGGTTGTTTTTGCATTTGTCACCCCGAGTGGGAAGGGTATGCTCAGACGTGAGTCCCATGCTCTCCATGCCACTGGAATCAAGCTATCCTGGCTGATGGGAGCTGAAAGCCCGAAACCGGTCCTAGTATGCTTGTTTCCAGCCCAGGAAGGATTAGTCCCAGATCGCTGTACTGGGGTGAATGTATGATATTGTTCTGCATTCTGTCCATCAACTGTTGTTTTTGCATCATGCATTACTACAGCAAAAGGTTTCAATGGGACCAAAGGATCATAAAGGTTTGCCATTTGTCAAAAAACATTCAAAGTTTTCAAGTCCATCTCAAGTACAACGATATCCTGTTAGCCTAACAGCCCACTACATTATCATGAAATTGAAGTTGAAGCGCAGGTTGGCGCCGACACCCTGCGCCATGAACATGCTTCCTAAAAGCCATTGGCAGTATTCTTTTCCATCTCCCAAATTGACTTGAACTGAGATTTAAAACATTGTAACTGAAGTGCTCAAACTAAGCAGACAGAATAAGGGAGGGCAGCAATGGAAGTAATGCTACCGCGAACAAATGGCCTACTCGAGCATAGATATACAAATGCAATTAAAGAAACACGGTGGACTGATTCATGCCGATGGGTGCCCTACTGTGCTTCATCCTAGCAACGACAAAGGAACAACCAGCGCGCGCCTCGCTCCTTAGTTACTGAAAACTGTGACTTAAAGTAATGGTTCACAACATCTCTTTCCTTCCTTCATTTAGTTGCTTCCCTGTGAAATGGATCCAATAAAGAACCAGCGCGCACCTCGCGCTGAAAGTAAAAAAAACAACAAAAAAACAAAATGGGAGAAGAGGAGGCAGCAGGGGGAGGGGAGAGAGGAGGGGGCCTGCAGCTGTTTCCCTTGCGGGAGCGAGCAGGAACCATATGTTAAAGCTTGCTCCCGCAAGGGATTCACCAAACGTGCACGCACTGCATTCAAAGCAATGCAATTCGTGCACATTTTTGACTGAAAAACAGAATCCATTGCTAAAGGTCTTTTTCCTTTGCAGCGCATGCGCGCAGCATAGGCGAGACCTAAAAAAGGGAAATGTAGCTTATCACGTACTCAACTGACTCCATTAGAAAGAAAATGTATCTTTAGAGTGACAAGCAAAGATTAAGGGTTTGCTAAATTAATGGTATTTCGTCTTGTGTTATTATGCAAAGTGTTGGGAAAAATAAGTAAAAGGTGTATTCCAGCATTTTGCATTATGTTTTGCACAAAACAATTCCTAGCGTCCACTTTTAGTGCAAGGAAGCATCTTGCACCAAAAAATCTTCTAAATTTCACATAGCATGAAGAGCAGCCACTCGTGTTCTGTTCGTTTTGCTCTGGTGCTCGCGTTTTCCCTGATTGGTGGACTCAGTACAGAACCTGGTGTAATTTCAGGCATTTGCCAAGAATTACACAAGATTACACCTGTGTAACATAAAATTCGCCAGAGCCTTAAACAAAATTTGCAGAGGGCTACTGGGCAGCTGCTCTATATGTGATGACTAAAACATTGGGCACAGTGGCAAAGGCAATAGATGAACTTCGGAAAAAATTGCAATACAACGTATTTTTTTTACAACAAATAGCACCCCGTGCTTCTTTAGAAAGATATTACGAGAGAGCTATGAGGTAGGTAAATATATCTCCAGACGTGAGAACCGCAGATGTAGTTTGAATAAGATTGCAGATGCTGAGAACCATCTCAGTGAGATGTTAAAAATGTAGTAACGACAGAAAAACAAGAGTAAGAGGTCACACTAAGAACAAAATAAAATGGTCCACAAAACAAGTAACCCAAAAAAGAAAAGAAAGTAATGCAACTGTGCAGCGGCCAATGATTGTTAATATGCAAATCTTACCACTAAAGGCATTGGCATCTCAAAGCCAATTAACAGGCATACCTAAGCTCCCTGATGGGGGGTAAAAGTGGTAAATATAAAGCAGTTACACAAAATAAGTTAAACATGAATTCCATTAAAGTAGGAGACCAAAAACAATCAAAAAGGCAAATAACAACAAGTAGTGAATTAGCAGCAGTTAGATTCTACAGATGATGTCGTATTTCCTCATCAAGTCCTAGAGCTAATCCATCCAATAAGAACTTGTATCCCCATATAACATTTTCTACGTGCGGTAGGCAGGTACATGGCAACTCAGCAGATGAAAGGCCAATCAATCATTGCAAGTTACCTAAGCCTACATTACGCTGTCAGAGTTCCAACAGCAACAAAGTAAAGCTATATAACAGGAAACTGATACCTCGAGAAGAAAAGTGACACGTACTACGGAGTGAACAAAAGCATTGTACTGCTACTCTTTGCAATGTTCTAAGATGGCTTTACATGATGTGGGAACATTAAATGCTATAGAAGCAAATACTTGTATACAAACTCAGGTGAAAGCTACAATTTATTGCATGTGGGTGCTTTTTGCAAATGCCTCTCCGTTAAAAAGTTATGTTATTTATAAGACGGGGTGTTTTTCAAAGCAATGGGGATTTAGTAGAAAGCTCATTGACACAAAAGGATATCTTATCAACTCGGCATAAAGCACCCACACAGTCAATATATGTTTCAAATTCTAATGCTAGAAGTAATTTTAAAAACAGATGTGCTCTTCCAGTTTTGGTTAACGTCTAGATGCATCCGGGCATTAGTGCGCTTTATAAATGTACATTTCATTTTATTTCATACTTGGTCACAATGGGGGCGGTGGTAATAGTAGTGGTGGTAATAATGGTATTATGTGCATTTTGTTTTTATTTGTGGAAGTTTGTAGCTGGCTGTTTGGCTCAGCAGTTTGAAATTGGCTGCATAAATGTTATTATAGCATGTGGTTACAGGTCGGATTCTCACAAGTTCACACTTTTGAATATATAAATAAGTGCTACATTATAGGAAAAATGGCAGAAGTTCTAATTACAGTGTTCCAATATAGAGAAACTGTGGGAAAATAGAGATCAGCTGTTACTTTTATAGAAAGATCTGCACCTATACTGCTGGTTGTAGACTGGAATCCTTCTTGGCCATATAATCATTTCATCCTTCAGAAATCGATGAAATGTGTTCTGTTGGGCAACAGAACACAGTTCATTAACTTTACAAAGATAGAAACCACCGTCTCAACATAGCAGATGGACACTCTGATTAGTGAGTGGAGAGTTCTAATTTCTGACAAAAATGGGGACAAAATGTTCTGCTGACCTCAAGCGATGTATACTTTTCCATACTCATTTACATGCTCAATAGTGCACTGTATTCTACAAAGGAGTCTACTATAGAATGCGCCTGCAATAACAGCCTTTAACTGTTGTAGTGCCTTAAACAGTTAGCAGTGGTCTTCAGCAGTCATGAATGCCCGATGGCCTAAAGCAGTCTCTGCAACTTCCAGTCTCACCTGGACATTTGGTTAAACTCTATCTTGCATACTGACACTTAGAAATTTTTGGAGCTGGAGCATTGGATCCGTGAAGATTAAATTGACACCCAAGAACAACTAATTGGGGGTAAGGTTTAGAGAGTCCTCTAGACCATCAGTCCACCTAGTTACCCTGAGAAAGAGAACCGGAGCTTTAACACACAGCCTGACCTTTCTCAATCAGACCCTGAGCAGCTCCTCAGCTGATCCCATATTAAAGGTGATAAAAGCCACTATTCTTCTCACCCTAAGCTATGGGCACCAGGCCTTCCCTGAGGCGTGTGCGGCTAGTCTAGACATTACCCAAAATATGACTTACAAACAAATTTTTCGACTCCCCAAATATACACGCTGGGCTAGATTACAACTTGAGCTGGGCCTCTCAAGACAATCTTTCAGATGTGATACCTACACCCTGAAATACTACATAATGGTTTCAAAAGCCCCAGACAACACCCTCAAAATCTGCCTAAAAGAAACTTTCTTGAGTCCTGGGAACCCATGTAATCAACAATTCGAAAAGGCTATAAGAGCTCTATAAATTCATGAATCAGCGCTAAAATCAGACTCCATTTCATACACAGTTGAGAAAAGGGCTATAAACAAGCAGGAATGACAAATTTCGTACTAGCTGTACTTCCGGACACTAAAAACTACTCTGTCTGTTCTGCATGACTCTTATCTCCCAGGGTTACTGCAACCATACCTTTCAGACAACTTAAACCCACTGGCTCGCAGGTATATTATGTTTATGCGCCATCTAGGCCTGAGTACAGTTGATTTTAATCAAATGGCCCCATGTTGGTTGGTGGGGGCCTGCAGATTATGTAATTTCAGGTGTGAATCGTGGCCGTACCTCTTGTGCCTCTGTCCTTCTTCTGACACCCCCAGGGGATCTCTTCTTAAGCCATTGTACCTTAAAAAGAGCACCTACACAGGCTTAGAGGCATCAGCAATTTGCTCTACATGAACAGACACTCAAACGCTTGCAAGGTGCGGAAAATATGTGAGAATCCTGGAAGACCTTCTTTTCCCTTGTCCTGTCTTTTCCAAACCGGATTCCACTCCACAAAAACTTATAACTGATTACTTTAAGGCTTGCCCCAGAGTTTTATCATCACACTAAGCCACTAATATGTTTTAACTCTGATTTTATTGTTTTTCTCCTTGGCAGGGCTACCGTGCAAGAATGCCTTTTATGAATAATGATTTTACCTTAAATGTGATGGCTAGTATGACCACTGTTCCCAAGGATGTATCGAAGGTGCTACTATTGCAATGGTTTTAAGTAACTGTGCAAAGAATTCAATACATTTGTAAATTTGTGCTGGCACTTGTACACATGGTATCGCTTTGTTTGCCCTAATTTGGCAGGGTATGCCCAGATGTGGGTCCCTTGCTCACTTTGCCACTGGATTCAAGCTAGCCTGGCTGATGACGGCTGATTAGCCAGAAACCGGTCCCAGGATGCTTGTTTCTAGTCCAGGGAAGACATGGCTTGGCAGTTCGGGCTGGATTGTTCCCATGAGGCACAAGGTCAGGCTGATTTCCGTATGGCCATGTCTGAACTGGGGTGGTGGAGTGAACTAAAGAATGATGATGGATTAAACCCAGATCAGTTCGGGTGAGTGTTTGATTTTCTCAAAAGCTCTGTCCATCATCCCTTTTGGTAAGGCACTTGTAGACTGACATTAATAAATAAAATAAAAAAATGCAGGCACCGGATTGCAAAGTGTAGCTATGTTGACAAGACAAGTATGACTGAGGGAGTAATAAATTGCAAGAAAAGTGGAGACTGACTTACTTTGCCTCAGCTTTATGAACCTGTCAGACGAACAAACCCTTGTTCGTCTGACAGGTTCAGAAACCTGTCAGACGAACAAGGGGTATTGAGTGGAATTTATAGAGTAATCACCTATCATAAATCTGAAAACACAAAAATTGGAACAGGTGGATATTATACCTTCTTCACCAGCCAAATGTTCATCCAACATAACTTTAAAGGAGAGTATCCCACACTCACTCTGGTGGCGTGCTACATCATCGCACCCCACTCCACCTCACCAGCATTTCATCATTTTAAAATTAGGAGAGTGAGGGAGATATGATACAATGGGGCAGATTATGATGTCGCTCGCTAAGCCTCCGACCTTAGGTCAGAGGCTTTACGTACGACATCTTCAGTTTCAATTCCGACCGGCTGATTATGATGCAACCAGTTGGAAGTGAAACTGGTTGGTCATTCCAGCTGGCTTCCAACGGGCTCAAGGAGCCCGCCGGCCTGTCGCAACCAGCCCATACTATAAATGGACGGCGGTTTACACTGTCCAGATTACGATGCGCGGTTTCCGGCACGGTTTCCAAACTGGCCTTTCTGACATTGAAACCCTGTCCGGAACCGTGTTTGGGGACCCTTAGCAGGGCCCCTTTCCCTTGCGGCCTTCGGTTGGGAGCCGAGAGGGCACATATGGTGCCCCCCTGTTAAAGCCTGCACCTAGTGGCAGGCACCTTGAGGTGGCTGCCACGGGGTTCAGGGATTAACACAACCTCACTTCTCCCTATGGGAGCATGTACTACGGCTGGTTTACGGCCGTAACGAATGCTCCCTTAGGGAAATGTGGGAATGCGACCGCACTTTATGAAGTAGCATCATAATCAGGCGGTCGGGACTTCCGACCGCAGGATGGTCGGTCCAGTTTCTGCCACAGTGTTGAGCTGTTAGGCCCCATAGTGTTAAAACCCCTGCTTCTAGGTTTGCTTTTAACCTTATACATGCCAGGCATAATTCAAATAAAGCTCACTGAAAGCATTGCTCTAATACAATGTTAGCTTCTAAAAACCCTCTCACAAATATTGGAGACATTTCTTCCAAAATTAAAACTCAAGATGACCCCACCGAGTACAAGTCCAGTGCTGTTGAGTTGGTGTTGGGGTCTTATGAAGCATGTCATAAACTAGAAATCAGTCAGCAAACACATATTGGGAAAACATTGCTAGACACAGGTTAGAGCAGACTTTGCCCCATATAATAATGGAAACTGGCTAAATAAAGGTGAGTAAGGGATGTGTCCCTACAGGTGGGATTGGGCCACATACTCCTATTTAGGGGCCTGGTATGCAAGCATAAGAGGGAGTATATGCACACAGGTTAAAGGGGGTAGGAGCAAATTGGTTAGAGACAGATAAGTGAATACCGGTTATAGGGCTATATACATTCCAATAAGAAGGGATAAAATCTCATATATGACAGAAGGTTAAGTGTACAGAGATGAAAGGGATCAAAAGGCACACAGGTGAGAGCAGGGTTAGGTGCGCACATGGTGACCAGGAAATCTCAAGCTGTCACGTTTCAGTTTGAGTACTTGGTGTGATTCCGTGCCAAGAGGTACAAAAGGCAAGGTACACACAACTGACAACAATACAGGTGCATAAATATGAGCGGTTCCTGAGTGTACACAGATGGCAAGTGTAATGTGGATGCAGGTGATATGAATGTTTGCATAGAGTTAAAAGGACCAAAGTGTACAAAGGGGTATTGTGTTTACGATGTGGCACCCAGCTGAGTGGGTTATGTGCCTACACACACAGGATATGTACAGAACATGCACAGAAGTGAGAAGTGACTTAGTGAAGAAAGGTACCAGAGCACTAGCTGCGAACCAGTGAGAGGTGCCTGGTGATGCATACAAGGAAAAAATTGCCAGGTACACACAGGTTAAAAAAATGTTTTGTCCGGTAATACTATTAATAAACCTCCATGAAATAATTAAGTTTAAGATGTGCACTATTTGTATGGCTAACATAAGTCATGTATGTCATGGGAGTCCAAAGCAGGTCCAGGAAAGCCCCTTCCAAGCCAGACTTTTAATACAACATAAAATAAATTTAAATGGAATTAATCTAAATGCAATTCAAAATCAGATGTAGGTATATGTTACACAAATAAGTGATTAAACTAAAACACATTTTCCAGAACAGGCACTCACAGATTTTGTGTGCATGCAGTAATTTGTAGCTGGAGAAAAAACAAAAGATTGGAAATTATGTATGACTACTATGACTGCATTGCTTATTTGTGCATGGGCTGAAGAGATGTATTCTGTGTGCGGATTGGCTACTATTAGAAGAGAGCTTACACATCTGATGTGTCAGATTTGTAAATGATATGGCAGACACATGCATGCACGTCCGATAAGGCAGACCTCCAGATTACCTCCTGATCGGGATAATAAGGCATCCCTGCAACCAATATTCAGCTTCCGGAAGCTATATCATTTACAAATCTGGCACATCAGCCATAGCCAAGAACTCTAATCACAACACATCGGTGGGTGTCTTGGAATTCCGTTTGTTCCGGCACCTGAACATTAATAAACAATGGTGGCACCAATATACATACCTGCACTGTGAATACCTTGAACCATAAGGTTTTAACCGAGGTGGATATTGTCATTCCCCTCTTTCTAGAACATTTTAACTGCCAGATGTTTAATAAAAATTGAATCCTAACATCATCCTCACTGTGGTTAGAAATTGTGCATATATCTGCGCTTAATAAATATTTAATGCCAATATATGATTTTTGGGGTATTTTTAACAATTGTTGTTTTGACTTTCCAATATGGATTTATTGTTATGTTTTCTCATATTTGGAGCCCTCTGACCACTAGTTTAAAGTCTCTGATTTGTTATCACTGTTTCCTAGGAACTCTCTTGTTTCTTATACATTTTATAGTCACAGTTTACTAATGATACAGGTCTATATGAGTCGTAGCTCTTTGCACACTTCCCAGGTTTCAAAATTAAAATAATGATTGCCTCATTTCATGACTCCGGTATAGGTGATCCTTTCTGAAATCTCATTGAATAGTTCTTTCAAGATTGGCACTAGGACTCCTGCTAGGGCTCAGTAGACCTCATGCAGCAACCCATTCTGGCCCGCAGCCTTCCCCTGCTTACCAGCCTTAAGTGCTTGTTCCACTTCCAAAGCTATTATCTGACCATTCGAGGCAGTATTTTTTCCTTCTTTCAATACTTCAAAATGTTCCAGATTTAACCAACTTTCCACCATCTCTTCTGCAGTCTTTAGATCTTCTTGATACAATTTTCCAAAATAGTTGTGGAAGGCTCCCTCAGTCTCTTTGCTACTCTTTAACACCGTTCAAGGGGCTTTACACTTAATTTCCCTGAGCAAATTCCTCACTCGATCTTTTTTAATTTTCCACGCTAATAATTTGCAGCAGTTTACCTGGTATTCAAAATGAGCTAGCTGGCTGGCCTCCTATCATTTTTTGACCCTGTCCTCAAGTATAGAGGTTAACTTTGTTTTTAGATTCAGTAGCCTTAACGGTAAAATCTCTGTTGCTCCCTACTTCAAATTTAGCTTGGCTATTTCACCTTCCATTACTTGTATTCGCTTTTCCAGGTCTGTAACTTACCCCTGGTATGCGCGCCTCTTAATTGCTGACAGACTACCTATCCTTTCCCTTAAATAAGACGTGCAAGAATCCCATACTACTCCCACAGGGGCAGAACCTAAATTAAACAGAAACAATTATTTTGTTCCTTGTTCAATACTTCTACCGAATCCTGGTCAAGTAACAGAGTATGGTCCATTGTCCACCTAGTCTGTATATTATTATCTGTTAGGACTAAGTTTAACAACACTGCAGAGTGGTCTGACAGATGAGCCCCTATATGTTTAATATCCTGAACCTGATCTTTTAGGTGAGTGTCTATTAGAAAATAATCAGTTCTAGATTGATGCCGATATTTCCTATTATTGTAGGTATATCCTCTTCTAACCCCTGCTCTCTGTCACCATATATCACATAAACCCATTTGTTTCATGGCAAGTTTTATCTGTGCCACCATCTTTTGGTTGACTATTGCCCTACTTTTAGTTGATCTGTCTAGAGTACTATCCAAGACTGCATTAAAATCTCCAGCTATAATAATTTGGTCTGAAAAGTTCAACAATTCTGCTAATATCTCTTTAAAAGGGGTAATTTCATCTATATTAGGCCCATAATACCCTTCTAATGTAAAACTGTGTCCAAATAACACCAATTTCGCTATGATCCATGTTCATGAACTATCTGAGGCACTCTCTTTAATAGTTATCTTGGCATCTTGTTTTAACAAAATAGCCACCCCTTTTGTAACTGACAAATGCGAACATGGCGGCTGGCTAGAGGCAGGTCTTAGGAGATCCCTCAAGTGTGCCGAAATGTACGGCGTTTAAAGAGTTTAGAGAAAGCAGACGGGCGAGAAAAGAAACATAATTAAAGGGAAGTAAAGCAAGGAATAACTACCACTATTAAACAAACAAAGGAAGGGTGGAGGGCACACAGACATCATCAGGGGTCATGCGGAGGCTGAGCTAGAGACGCTGTCGGTCCAACATCAGGAACCACAGGATCAGGTGCAAGCAGGAGGTGATAAACAGCAGAGGCCAGCTAAGGGGATAAAAGGACACACTTGGACAGAAAAAGATAAAAGAGGAGGTGAGGTCAGTCTGGAGAAGATGGATAGTAGAGGACTTGGGGGAGAGAAAAGCTATCCTAGGTATTCCTTCAGGATTACAAGAAAAAGAGGGGAGTTTTTTAATCAAATTACAGAGGAGGACAATATTCTAGAAGGTGGGGCTGGTGGGGAAGATTCTGATACACTTTATTACTTTCAGTCTAAAAGAGACAATATTTTTAAGAGCTTTGGGAACGAAATCAATAAAAGTACATGCGAGATAAGGTTTGATATCTCCCATATTACATCCAACAGACAGTGGGAATTATGAAATAGGATTGACCCACTAAAGAAATTAGGGGCTAGAGTACAGTTGAATTACCTGCAATTCTAAAAGTGATGTTGAATAATAAAATGCACAGTTTACGTTGTGCAAGGGAAGTGGACGAATTTATAGAGAATTTACCGAGAGCAGTTTGAGGCTTGGTAACTGATTAATGCATTCTTAAAACTGAGATATGGTTTGGGCCTTTAATCCTTTTCCTCTTCCTTTTATATAATTTGTATTAAGGGAATAATGGGATGGTTATGAGGACATAGGCTTCCTGTAAAACTCCTCCTTTTGAATGTACCTAATAAAAATGTGCACATTTGGAGGTGCAACGCAAAGGCTAAGGCCATGACGAAATGGGGGCAGGTTCTCCAGGGTCTGACGGTGGGGTGGGGGAATGGGCACTGGGTGGGGAGTATGTGGCATAAAATAAAAATAACCTCAGACGCTTCAGATTAATTGGATACTACTTCCAATTTAAAGGGGGATGTTTGAAGATCAGATTGCATAAATTAAGAATTTGTCCTAAAATGTGAATGGGTTAAGGGTAAAGGGAAGGCGGGAAAGACTATTGCAATATGTAAAAGATTACCCTGCTCAGGTAACAAAGACACACTTGATGGAGAAGTAATGTTTGGAGGTATTTAAGTCAAGGAGATGGATACAAAAATAATATGTACTAAACACTTATCAGTTACAAATCAATAACTTTTGTTAATAACACCAGGGGCAATGATGGTGTGACATCACTTCCTGTGACATTAATCACAGGAAATGGTCAAATAGTATCACTTCCTGTGATGTCACTGGGATCAGAGGTCATGCAATTTCACTTTCGCTATCCCTAGTATTTTGATGACTTGACATCCATGCATTTATTAGATGGTGTGACACCAAAACATCTTATGCACCCTCTGGATTTTACACCCCTGCAAAACATGGGGTGCAATAGAAATATACTTAATATATATTTCACCAGATTGATAACCAAAGGTCTGCTAAATATGTCTGTACATATACCTAAAATGGAAGTAAAGTATCATGAGGCGCAGCTTAACATCTTTGTCCTGGAGCCCCACATCTAATTAAATGCAACATTTTGTGGTGGAAACCATGTAAGTGCCAGTGGGTGCATTTTTCAACTCGACCCATAACAAACTGGAATATTTTTAGTCACACAAACATTTAATAAGCTGTGCACTTTTATACAATGACTAACAATTACATTGAAATTGAGATTGTGATACTAGAACTTTAGGTTCCTCACATAACACCGTGCCTAAAACCTAGGTGCTCCATATGGCTATTTCATCCCTCACCGTATGGTATTCAGAATGGCTTCCGACTCGTCTTCTTCTGTTAACGAACCGCTTATTCATTGGGCAGCTAAAGGTGAAAGTGAAATATCTGAATTGGAACCGCTCCTGTGTTTTTTTCACTCAGGTCATGCAGGAACGAGCACCAATCAAAGGTGCTGGCAATTTGCATCACTGATCACACATTGACTGACGTTATAGTAGACACCTGGGTGAAATATTGCTGTAATCAATGACTGATAGATTCAATCGCCTCTCTTTGCCACAAATATGAAACTTACACTGCGAGAACCATTACCTGCTGTGGTATTCCTATGTCATCTAGAATCTTATTATGTCACTCAATAGAGTGTTAGGTTCTTGGAATGTTTTCCCTTGACCAGTGTCAGTTACTGCTGATCCGAGGTTGAGGTGATCCCTTCCTACCTGTGGTTGTTAAGCTGTCTTACTCATGAATAAACCTACTGAACCTACTTCCTGTGTAGCCTCCTTACTACACCATTATTGGCGACGTTGGGAGCAGTGAATTTCATGAAGACAGCATTCACTCGTCTACTACAGTTCCTGTTTCGTGCAAAACCCGCTTTTGCCAACTTAAAAGAAGGTGTGTTTCCACTTCTTACTAGTGAGGAACTCCTGCAATCATCTTCAGCCAAGAGAACTAATTTTTGATCATCATCAAACTTATTCTCCGCTTTTCAGCCAAAACGTGAGTTATTTTTCTGGATTTAATCATTTACGCTGTGCCTTTACTTTCCGACCGCATCATCAAGCAGTGTACGAGCACTACAAACTTTAATCCTAAATCGCTAAATTTGCGCATTCCCAAGTTTAAAACTGCTTCCCTGCTTGTTAACATTTGAAAAGACCCACCTCGAGTTCTCCTCGAGCGCCTGGCAGTTCCTTCATCTTCAGAACTTTTCACGAGGCATTACTCGAATCTTCCGTACTCCATTGTCAACAAGTACACGGAATTGCATTCAGGGTCACACGCGTCACTCTGCACGTCATCGCGCAACTTCGACACTCTCGGCGGCCATCTTACTAAAGGTTGAAGCGGAATGTTCGCTTTTAAGCAAAACTCTTGAAGATTTCAGTTATATGCGCTACCTTCACAATTTTACAGCGCTACCTTCACAATTTCACAGCAGTTAAAAGCGACTTAAAAAGAAATAAATATTTCAAACTCTAAAAAAAAAAAAAAAAAAAAAAAAACTTGAAACCTGGAAATTCATTTCAGCAAATCCTCTTCCACGGTGATTTGCACACCTTCAGCAAATCCTCTTCTACGGTGATTTGCACACCTTCAGCAAATCCTCATCAACGGTGATTTGCACACCTTCTACATTAATAATTCTTACTTTTCAGTTTCCACACTCGCTTAATTGCTTATATTGTTTTTTTTTTCTTTTCTTTTACTAATGTCTAATATTGCAGCACCACCTCATTTTCTCCAAGTTCCTGGTGATCCTCCTATAGAATGGGATCTTTGGTTTCCTATGTTTATTGCTTATGTGGATGTTTTAGAAAAAGAGGATTGCACGGCAAAAAGAAAACTTGCTCTACTTAGACATTGTCTTGGTGGTGCAGGAATAAAAGAATTCGATAATTTACCACCCTTAGAAGACGCAGGTGATATGGATGTATTTAACAAGGCTTCTAAGCAAATGAAAATTCGTTTTGGCAGACGGATAAATACTGTTATGGAAAGGTTTAAATTTTATTCTCGTGAACAGAAATCTGATGAAACTATTGAGGATTACGTAGCAGCTTTACGTTCACTGGCATGCACTTGTTCTTTCGAAACTATATCATATGAGCAGGTTCTCAGAGACCAAATCATGATGAAAACAAAAAGCAAAAAGATCCAAGAAAGACTTTGGTTGGGCACTGAAACCACTCTTGCCGCAGTTGTGAATATAGCTAAAGGTATAGAACATTCTGAAATGTTTGTATCTGAGATAAGAGGGAAAAATCTTAAAACCAACGTTCCTGAAGTTGAAGTAGCCGTTGTTAAAACTCATTCCAGTAATTCCACTCCAAACACCTTTATTCCCAAACCTGCTTTTAAGAAAGAATATATAAGAAACACTAGTGATAATAAGAATTTTACCAAAAGAAGTACTATTGTTTGCTACAGATGTGGTAGTACTAACCATGTGGGCAACTATAAAGGTTGTCCTGCTTGGGATAAGATTTGCATCAAGTGCAAAAAGAAAGGGCACTTTGGCAATGTGTGCAAATCTGGTCAAAGAATCAATTACATCTCTCCTGAAGAAGAAGAGGTTTTAAATAGTTTAAATTGCATACTGTCCATTGATGAATGTATTCAAAATAATTTTCCTTCTTGTACTATTTTTATGGACAACAAACCTATTGAAATTTTTGTTGACTCTTGTGCATGGTATAGTATTATTGGTAAGGATATTTTCGAACGACTTTGGCACAAGAGGGAACTCTTAAGTCCTGACATATATCCTGGTGGGTACACAGGACGGAAAATCGCATTAGAGGGTTTCTTTTGGACCAAACTGTTTTTTAAGAACTGGGATGTCTTAGCAAAGGTTTATGTTGCTACCAACGGTGTCTCCATCCTGGGTTGGCCTCATCAACGCTTGCTAGGTATCAAATTAGATCCAAATTCTGTACCACCAGTTTATGTTGAGGAGCCCCGGTTTGAAAAGCACATCACTAACTCTCTAGTTAACTTAACTTTGAAAACATCTAGTGATTCTGATTTCACTAAAAGCATACTCAAAAATTTTCCCGAAATTTTTAATGATAAGTTGGGAAAATACATTGATTTCAAGCACAAAATAGTTTTAAATGACAATGCTGTTCCTGTCAGGCATAAAGTGAGAAATGTCCCTTTGGCTTACAGACCCAAGTTAAAAGATATTCTAGACGATTTAGTAAAAAGGAGTATAATTGAGCCTATTGAATCTTCCCCTTGGGTTTCGCCCATTGTAATTTCAGTTAAAAGTTCAGGCGAACTCCGCTTATGTGCAGATTTGCGCAGTCTCAATAAGGAAATATGGATAGACAAACATCCTTTGCCTAACATACACGAATTGATTTCCGCTTTGTCAGGTGCTACTGTGTTCTCCTCAATTGATTTGGCTAGTGCCTACCACCAGGTGGAGTTAGATGAAGACTCAAGGAAACTTACTGCTTTTGTCACCCCAGAAGGCATGTTTCAGTACTTACGCATGCCTTTCGGATTGGCAAGTGCGGCCTCCGTCTTCCAGCGCCTTATGAAGGAACTATTGACAGATTGCAAGGGGGCCATAGCTTTCCAAGACGACATCTTGATTTTTGGAAAAGACTATACTGAACATGATGAGAATCTAGCTTTGGTTTTGGGAAGAGTTCGGTCCAAGGGTCTTACTTTGAAATTTAACAAATGTAAATTCAGGCAAGACAAAGTGGAGTACCTGGGCCACGAAATATCTAGTTACGGAATCAAACCCAAAGTTAATCATGTTCAAAACATTGTCAAAGCACCCTCTCCCAATTCAAAAGAACAATTACTTTCCTTTTTAGGATTGACCGAATTTTATGGCAAATTTGTAAAAAATTATTCTGATATTGTGCATCCTTTGAGGGTTCTTTTAAAAAAAAATGCAAAATTTATTTGGGGTAAAGAACAAGAAAATTCTTTTGCTATTTTGAAACAAAAAATTGTTGAGGCCCCATTTTTGAAACCTTACTCGGTGGGCAAAGAATGTATTGTCTATGTTGATGCAAGCAACATTGGGTTGGGGGCTGTTTTAATGCAAAAGGATAAATCTGGTGAGTTTGTTGTCTCGTATGCCTCTCGAGCTCTACGTGACGCCGAAAAAAACTATTCAACCATTGAGCGAGAATTACTTGCATGTACGTGGGCTGCCCAACACTTCAGACAATTTTTGTGGGGCACAAAATTCCTTTTGAAAACTGATCATAAGCCTCTGATCACTATGTTAGCTGCTGGTGGTGGTAGAGTTCTCACTGCTAGATTAGCGAGACTAGCAGCCAAATTACAGAAATACCGTTGCGAGGTTGTGTACATTCCAGGACGTATGAATGTTCATGCGGATTGCATGTCGCGTTTTCCAGCTAGAGTAGAAGTTGGTGACAGTGTTGATTGTGATGTTGCTTATTCACTTGCAGATGTCAACATTATTTCAGATCAGGAAAGTTCTTTAATTCTTTCTGAGAAGGACTGGGCAGAAGCTATGGAAAATGACTCTGTTTTGACTCAAGTTAAACAATTCTTGATTAGAGGTTGGCCTGAAGAAAGGAAACTCTCTGGAGAGTTGGGGTCATTTTATAAAGTTAAGGATGATCTTATGTTATGTCGAGACATAATTGTCAGATCAGATAAAATCATACCTCCTTTTAGTTTGAGAGAAAGAATTTGCAAATTGGCACATGAGGGACACATGGGCATGTCCACCACTAAAAGAAGGATCAGGGAACACTACTGGTGGCCTGGTATTGACGCCATGGTAGATAGTTGGGTCAGGAATTGTTCTCCGTGCTCCTTGAGCGACAAGTCTGCAAAGGGCATTTCCGTTGATACTACTCCCATTGAGTATGCTAATGGTCCTTGGCGAAGGTTAGCAATTGACATCATTGGACCGTTTAGCTATCAGTCTGGTAAGGTTATGTTTGCATTAGTTCTGATTGACTACTTCTCTAAGTGGCCTGAATTGAAGATTGTTGAGAAAGTTTCTTCTGAGCATGTAATTGAATTTCTTGACGAGATATTTTCTAGGGAAGGCTTACCGGAGGAACTTATTTCGGACAATGGTCCACAGTTCATCAGCAATGAATTTGAGTGTTTTCTTAGGAATTGTGGTATTACTCACAAAAGGACCTCTAATTATTTTCCCCAGGCCAACGGCCAGGTTGAAAGGTTCAACAGAGTCATTAAGGAATCTTGCCAATTAGCTATCAAAAGCGGTCTGAAGTGGAAGAAAGCTCTTCAAACAACCTTGCTAACCTACCGGTTATCTCCCAATTCAGTCACTGGTCTATCCCCTTTTGAACTATTGCGAGGGAGGAAACCAGGTTCTCGTCTTTTACCTTGGTGGTTAAAAGGCGATACTCCCTATGAAGTAGACTTTAAGGCATTAAGAGATAAAATTGGGAAATACCAGGGTAATATGATTCAACATTCTTCTAAAAAGAAATACAATACCTGCAATGTCAAAATTGGCGATCTTGTTCGTGTAAAAATGGGTGGGTTGTTCCATAAGAATGTGTCTAGATGGTCTGATCCTATCAAGGTCATTGAAATTTTCAGCAAAGCTGTCAGAGTCGAAAATGGGAAAATTTGGAATCTCAGAAGGGTCTCCTTATGCAAACCTTGTGTTTCTTCTTCACAAAAGACTTCTTTCCCAGAGAAATTTGTCTCAGACAAGCTGGTTTCAGACTTTGGCTCAGACCATAATCCAGATGGTTTTTCTGGTATGCATGAAGTTTATGACAATTTAGAAAGGGAGATTGTAAATAATTCTGATGTTGTTATTAATTCTGATACTCCACCAGCTCCATGCATTTCTGTAGACAATCAATCTAATGCAGAATGTGAAGATACCTTATTAAGACGCAGTGAGCGTGTGAAATGTGCTCCTTCAAAGTTTAAAGATTACGTTAGATCCTAAGTGTTTTTTTTTCTTCTCTTTAAGGGTTATCTTGTTTTTTTTTCCTTGTTTTTTTTTAAATTTTTTTAAAAGGGGGGAGGTGTGTGGTATTCCTATGTCATCTAGAATCTTATTATGTCACTCAATAGAGTGTTAGGTTCTTGGAATGTTTTCCCTTGACCAGTGTCAGTTACTGCTGATCCGAGGTTGAGGTGATCCCTTCCTACCTGTGGTTGTTAAGCTGTCTTACTCATGAATAAACCTACTGAACCTACTTCCTGTGTAGCCTCCTTACTACACCTGCGTCAAAGAGGCATTTTGAAATGCTGATAAAGCGTTTAAAAGAGGGAGAAGGACCTTGAATCATATACTTGATGTAAGATTGATGGCACTCGACGGCTCGGCACTTTGCTGTTATTTAGAAACAGATCAACACGAGCCACGGGAGAAGTATGGAAGCTTGAAAAGAAATCTGTGTGTGCAGGCGCAGTTCATATTGACATTTTCCCAATCATAGGCTCTTCTAAATCCAAGGGCGTCTCTTCTGTAAGACCTTGCATTTCTGATCATGTGTGCTGTGGAAGTGATTTTTTAATGAAAATCGTGCAATCTTCTGCATTCATGTGAAGCTTTAAACCTCCTTTATTCAGATGACATGCATCTTTCTAGACCATCCTTTTTTATTTACTCCTCTGCACTCTCATCTGTCTCCATTCCCTTCCCCATTCCTCTCTTCTATTTTTTTTTCACCCCCTATTCACAAAGGTGGATTAATTTGCCTATACACCCTGTAGATAGTCTATTCACAAACTGTCTTTTAGTATATATTTCAGCACTACGGTAGTACTGCTTACATGCTACAAAATGCTATTCCTAAAGCTCACGGGGGAAGAGGATCTTCCGATTTTTCTGTGGAGTGAGGTCCCTGCTACAGTGGCGAAGATCTTCGCACATGTGGGTATCCATTTTCTTTGTAAATGTGGGAGGCACAAAGAAGAGGGGCTGGCAAATGGAGAATACTTACTACTAAATGGGAGAGGCTTAGGGGAATTTAAGAAGGGGATTAGGTGGGGACATTACAGTGAAACCTATTTGGCTCCACAAGAATGACAGAGATGGTGGTTTCCAAACCATGAAGGTTTATTAGCTGATTAGTTAGAGTTATAAGCTTACGTTTATTCATTCAGTAAATCAATCAATCAATTAAAAATTAAATTTAGTATTGTTAAATAATCCTCATAGATGTACCAGGTAAAGGATAATGCAAATTCTTATATAGTACAAAATGCAAAACAAAGATGGTATTGGTTTCATAAAAGAAATTCCCTATTCTAAATAAAAAAAATTGAAAGATGGCAAGGGGACATACTAAGCAGAAGGTTACGGTTCAGTGAAAAAGGCAGCAACTTTCAAGGGATCAACTCTACAATTTAGGAATATGGAATCTCATATTGCAAGGGAAATGTCTTCACTCAGCAAAGTTAAGACAGGATCTCCTAACCACTATTCTAAACACACTATTAAAATACGGTGCAAATTTCTGCAGAATGTCATCCCACTGAATACTTCCAAACTTGGACCAACCAGATTGTGCTGTCTACCTGGAGCAGGTAAACTTCCATCATTGGACAAAGGCACGCACAGCTGCATGGCCTTGAATGTATACGTGGTCAGGACTGCTTGGTACAGAAGGATTTTTCTCATCCCCTGCGTTCTGAGGCTTTTAGACTGCCATCTCTGGTTTGCAATTCCGACCACCTAATAACAATGTAGGTAGTTGGAATTGAAACTGGACGGTCATTCTGGCCGGATTGCGACGAGGTCAAGGAGCCAGTCGGCCAGTTGGAGGCCCCAACGTAATCCCTGAGGATGGCGTTTCTGCCGTAGGGATAATAATGTCTGTTTCTGACAAGCTTTCCATGCCGGGCTTTCTGACATGGGGAGAAAGTTACTTTGGGGGCCCCTTGCAGGCCCCCAGTCCTCCACCGCCTCTAGTTGGGGGCCCAGGGGGCACCCATGGCCGGCCTGTGTACAGCAGAAGCACAATCTCCCACTATGAAAAAGTAGGAGTATGCGACCGCACCATGTGCGTTCGCATTATAATGGCAGTGTCGGGACCGCCCTCTGGAGGTCGTCGGTCCCAAGACCGCAGCGATCACGTCTGCCCAACATCATATTCAGGCCCATAGTGTATACAAGAGACTCCTAGTTAAGTTATTTACTCTAACTCTTCTGTAAAAAAACATTTAGATCCTCTTTTAATTTTTTTAAGTTATCCCACTCCTTGAAGAAAAAAAAAAGTGAAAGTACATTTCGAAAACAACATTAGGTCAGCAATGAAAGCTTGGACCTTTGAAGCCTGGTAGCAGTTAAGACAACTTTAAAAGTTCACATTTGGTTAACATAGGATACAGCAAGCTAAAGATTATACACCAGTTATATAAATTGTGGCCTATGTATACATATTTAGCCACACACACAAACGCACGGATGAATATGTGCTTGATAAGATTATGGAGCATGAAATTTGCATTGCTCTAAAAATAATGTCACTTTCCTTTAGGACTCTGTAGCACACTGATTTACTGAGCATAATTATTTCAAGGCCTCACCTTTTGGGACCACACTGCGACTTATATGAGAACTTGACCTTGTATAACCTGTAGCAATCTTTGCACTAACTGTTGTGAGGCCTGAGGAGCACCAAGGATGGGAACTATATTAGGTAAAATTGTAGGATAATGCGGACACATTTGATGTAAGAGATGTATCTTTTTTTAAAACATGACTGGTTAAATTCATATGATTCTGTCATAATTGTATTTCATTTACAGATGTATTGTATTTTGCAATATAAAAGAAGCCCATTCTTGAAGGTGGTGGAATCATTCTGTCTTGACTTTCAGGAGGCAACTCCTCCTTGATCACACCTCTGATTCATAAATTTCATTTATTTCTTTATACTTGAACTGTATTCGGTTATACTATTTCATTAATTGCATTTTCGTCTGAGCATCATGTGATTGATTAATGCCATTGAATCCTTTAATACACTTTCATGGTTTAATTTTAAATTCTTGTTGGTCTTCACTGTAAAGCCTAAGGTGGTTTACATTAATCTCCGAATTGTTATTGAATATCAAATTTTAATGTTAAACAGGTGCAGTTGAGGAGCAACAAAATCCTTAGAGGATTAACACCACCTCTGGTCCTTTGAAGTGCTTTAGAATTGACTCATTTTGAAGAAAGCACTAACATTATTAATAAACTACACTTCTGAAGTTACTATAGCTCTAAACAGGATGCAAATGCCCACCCTTGGAGTTGGTGAAGCACCACACAAGGCCACTCATAAATACTGCAACACACTCCCATAGGAAATAATGGACACAGGAAAATAAAATATTACCTATAGGCACTATTATGAAACAAATTCAATTATTTCAATTAATACATTTATATATATTCACTGAAAAAACAAATGTTAAAGTAATGATACAGTTAGGTGTTGAAATGAGTTAAAAAATTACTCTTAAAAACCAAAAAGCTCTGAAATTCCCAGTTATGATTTAGTGAACTAAGTATAACCTGCACCTTTGCCATTCAATGTGTATGACCTCATATACTCATGACATCACAGATGACAACTCAAATGATATCATTGATGGCATTACTGATGTTGTCAGCAATTACATCATTCAAGCTTCCGCACCTCACTTTATGCCTACACTGCGCATAGCTTTCAGCCATTAGCAATAGGGGGCACAGGCTCACCCCCTGCTGGTTGCTAACACACTGCAGCCTGCCCTCCGTGGTCCACTTGCTGGCCCGCCCCAGCTTCCTTCCTGCTTGCCCTCTGTTATCATCTGAGTACTTATTCACACACCTCCTGCCCTCTGTGATCATGTTGCTGCCCATCTCCCAAACCTGCCCTCTGTTCTCTCTCCACTTGCCCCAGTCCAACCCATCTGCCCTCTGTGGCCAGCTTGCTGCCTCTGCAAGCTCTCACTTTCTATTTGTGGTCCATAGCGCTGCCCCTGCCACCCACCCGCAGTATTTTGTTCCCCTGCCCCTCCCTCCTGTCCTTCATGGTCCATGGAGTTGACTCTGCCCCTTCCAGCCTGCTCCATATTGCTCCTTTTGCTTGCCCTTCGTTCACCATCTGCATTGACATGCCCCATACTAGCAGCCTTTCCGTAAACACCTGACTGCATACGCTGGCCTCACCAACATAGTCATCTTGCTGCCTCTGTTCCTGCCCCATGCCTCCCTCCTTTCATTCTCTGTGTGCGTGAAACTTCCTCCTCCTCCCTGCCCTCCATTGTCTGAGTCTGTGCCTGCCCCCTTTCTCTTGCCTGACATGGTCTTTTGAGCTGCAACTGTCCTCACGCTTGCCCTCCAAGCTTAGTTCCGGGCCCTTACCCACCTCCTTTCTACCTCGTTTGTCTGAATCCATGCCCCTACACCCTCCCTTCTGAAGGAAGTGACCCATTTAGGGTCACCCGGGTCACTCACGACGACTGTATCAGCCTTCCATACCAAATGAAGAGTCGGTCAGAAAGTAGAGAATACAAACCAATATCTATTTATTCAGATACACTCAGAGTGGAGCTCAGTCACTTAGGAGTGCTACAGAGGGACTGGCATCAGCAAGCATAGAGATACATTATGTACATTTCAGAAACAATGAAGGCACGCCCACAATGGAATCTTTCAAGCAGATGCAGCAGAACAGTGGAATGGAAAAAATATGTTTCGATTCTGCAGCCAGGCACACACTATCTGGCAGACAAGGTCATTCTGCTGGTGCCCACCACTAGGCAAGTGGCTTAAGGCCTTTATCTAGAGGGAAAGGTATGCGTTAATAAGAACATTATATTCATTAGTGAAGCAAAACTTAGCCTTGGAGAAACAAAACTCAAGAGAGGCCTATTCTCGGAAATAGCGAAGAATACGTTTGGATTGTAACTGAAAATGACGTCGCAAATGCTAACATACATTGTATAATGCATAAACATTATTTTCCATTCTTACAGGTCCTCCTTTTAGCATGAGCTCAACACATTTTTATTTTGCTTTTGTTGTTCTCTACAAAGGGAAAATAATTCACAAACATAAATGTGCTTCTTAGGAGCATTCCACGTGCTCAACATCGGGATGGTAGACTGTAAGGAGAGAAGAAGTCTAAAAAATGCCCTCATCCATTTGCATAAGATCATCTATCTCCTTCTGTATCATAATTGTTGCATTAGTATCATGAACTGATATTTTCTTTTTAGGAGTAAGAAGGCAAGTGCAATAAGAGCAACAGAAGGGCAGGTATTGGACAAGGGCACAACAACAAACCAAAATTACAATGAACTGCCAAAAAGAGATCAACTCCAGTTCCCACTTTATATGCCCTTAACATTTTCTAGGATATCTAAAATGTGTTGGGTAATATTCCTTTCCATATTTGTGATCCCGACTACACACTGATCTCCTACTACAGCGGACACACCACCACTCTTAGTCGGATGAAATTAACAGCATATCTAGTCTGCTCGGAATATATCCACATACTTTCCAATTGAGTGGTGATGTCAAACAAAGCTGCTACTGTAGAGTTAGACAATATTTGCAGCTCACTTCCAAAATATTCTCTAGCTCTCTCACCCCTGGCCATGGCAGTACCACCAAATGTTATTATGGAAGAGAGAATGTATCCAAAGGTAATACCATTACTATAATTATTAACTTCGAGATCTGTCACTCCCTCACAGAATTCCTTGATCAATGTTCTTTTTACCCACCTTACTTTAGGTGTTGCATGTTTACAAGGCCCACCCAAGGGCAGCACCATCCCAAGTGCCACATCATGTGTGCAATTATGGATATTTGAATATGTTCCATTAGACAGAAAGATGAACCAAGGGTGTGCATGAATCGGTCTATCATAATCCACCACAGTATACTTAGAATTTCTTCCAACAGTACTAGGGTCCTTTAGATCTACCAGAGAGTACATGCCCTTACGCCACACTATCCCTGAACAATTGACATATAAGATGAGATCAGTAACGTTTACAGCTGGGCAACATGCAGGGTAATAACCAGATTCTCGGGGAACTGTCAACTCAGAAGAGTTACAGTCTGTTTATCCATGTAGAAGCTGTCGCAATAAGTGTTGTTGTTACATCCTGGATAAGCCATGCATCGTGGCTTTCTATGATACAAGCAAGGACCTGGATAGCCAAACCCAATTACTCCTCGTACTTCTATGAAATGGATGGGGCGGGTATAGGTATAATTAAGAATTTATAATGGATATGCTGTCCATATGCTAGTGAAAGATTCGGTAGGATAACAAGCAGTACCTTCTCAAAAAAATCTCTTATGGGTATCTGAAAAATGTATTAATCAGGCTGTCAGTCAGTCAGTCAGTCAGTCAAAAAACAACTTTATTTGGTTTATCATAACCATGAAGCATGAAGTAAAAAAAATATAAATAGCACCACATAAAAAAGTCATATTTCAGTAAAACTCCTAAAAACATTACCAAATCTAAAAATCTCAATACGGATTCCCACGTGCATTTACTCCTTATCTGCTTTCGATAATAGGGTGTCCACTTTAATCATAAATTTTACACGACGACAAATTAAAATATTGGACATGCCTCTCATGCAGCTTATTACCGCCTGCCTGCAGGTACAAATTTGTAAGTCCTTAAAGTGTGCCAGTAACAGCTTCCTTCGGTCCATTTTTAAATGATCACAAACACACATTAAAAGACATATTGATTCCTTACAGTATCCACACAGCCCGCAATTTTTTGATAGTTCTTTTCTCTTCCAGGTAGGGACTTGGGGCCAGATGTAGGTCGCCAAATACCGGTCGGTAACGGCCGATTTTGGCCGTTACCGACCGGTATTTGGAGATGGAGATGTAGGGGGCCTTAGAATTACCGATTCGGTAAATTTACAGATTCGGTAAATTTACCGAATCGATAAATCGAGATGTAGGTGGCACTGAAAACAGTGCCACAGGCCCTTAAGGATTCGTTATTTACCACCAAATAATATTTGGTGGTAAATAACGAATTCCTGTGTAAATGCTGATATGTGCATTTACACCTGTGCCATGTGGCACACATACATGCCCTAAGGGCATGTATGTTTGCCAAATGGAACACTACCACTAATCTGGGGTGCAACAGGGTGTCAGAGTGACACCCTGCCACCCTTGATTATTCCGTAATTTTACCGAATCGGTATTTACCGATTCGGTAATTGGCATTGAATCCTATTGGCCTCAAGGCCCATAGGAATCAATGGCAATTACTGAATCGGTAAATACAGATTCGGTAATTACCGAATCATACTGATTCGGTAAAAATTACCGAATAATTACCTACATCTCATTTACAAAATCTAGAATACCGAATCGGTAAAATTCGGTATTTTAGAGTCGGTAAATGAGATTTACCTACATCTGGCAGCAAGTCCTTTGTATTGTGGTCACCCAATCTGTATTTAGTAAACTTCTTTTTTAAAAATAGCCTAAAATGCGCCATTAAATAGGGTTGTGGTTTTAATGAGGTATACAAATTTATTACTGCCCATGCATGGCGTCGTTTGGACAATCTTTTTTATCTTCCAGGAATGACAGTTTTTTAGCCTTGGCGTTACATGCTTTATTAAATGTAGCTCTCTCCATTTTTTGTTTCCAGACTTCTTCCATGTCTAGTACCGCCAGAGCAGTTCGCAGAGAATCGCCCCATGTATTTGGTATTCTTTTAATA
The DNA here is from genome assembly GCF_964261635.1 of Lissotriton helveticus. Taxonomy (NCBI): domain Eukaryota; kingdom Metazoa; phylum Chordata; class Amphibia; order Caudata; family Salamandridae; genus Lissotriton; species Lissotriton helveticus. The sequence goes on from NC_136070.1 coordinate 849,716,076, forward strand.
TATTGACTTTGTATTTCCATCCATCATAAGTAGTTCAGCGACCCAGGTTCAGAAGCTCTAAGTTTCCAGCACAGTTTTACAAATGTTGCCTTTCTTTGGTATTCCTTGTTCTGGAGGCCGAATTCTAGGCTCACCAGTGCTGGTGATGTTCCCTTTGGGAGATTAAAAACTGCTTTAAATGTTTTTGTCTGCAGGTCGTTTAATAATTTCTTGGCCGTGCCAAATTTCCAGGCCGTAGGACAAAGTCGGAAGCAATTGTGCTGCCATTATTTTCAGAAGATATCCATATGAAGGGCATTGCTATTTCTTGCGGAGTTGTTTATAGGCAAAAATCCATGACTGGACTTTCGCTTTTTATGTCCATTTTTTGCTCCATAAAAGACATTCTTTGGCCCAATTTGATGCCTAGATATTTGTATGTTCTTGTTTCCTCGATTTGCGTCTCCTTGGCATACCATTTATATTTTGCGAGCCACCTTGTTTTTTTTCTTATTTATTTCCAAGCCTACAAGATCCAAGTATTCAATCAATTTATTTATGGTTCTTTGCAGTCTTATCGGTGTTTGAGTCATAACCACGATGTCATCCGCGTACTGCAGTTACCGAATTGGCTCATTTGCTATATTGGGTGGGTGTCCGTTGGTCGATTGCAGATAGTTGTTTATGGTGATAAAACACAGCCTTGTTTTAAGCCATTTTTTATTTTTATCTTAGCCGATAGTCTGCTTCCATCTCCTAACTTCACCCTTGCCAATGTTTCGCTATATAGTGCCATTATCGTGTTCAACACATCCTGCGGTAATCCCCATTCTTTTATTTCCGCCAAAGTCAGTCTTGTGGCACTCTATCAAACACCGATTTCAAATCGAAGTAACATGCGAGTAGACTTGTTTTTTTCCTTCTGACTTTTTCGATTAGTATAGCCATTGTTGCCAGATTAGTGATGGTACCCATACCCTTCCTGAAACTGGTTTGAAATTTTGGGATTATTCTTTTTTCCTCCATCCACTCCTGTACATGTTGTAAAATGCAGGATGAGAACAATTTTGCCTCGACGTCTATTAAGGCAATGAGCCTATAGTTCTCGGGTTCCATTCTACTTCCATTTTTATAAACTGGGTGGAGCAAACTTTCTCTCTAGGAGGCTAGTAACGTGTTCGCGGAGTGCAATTGGTTAAAAAGGGGAGCAGGATAATTAGCCCAAAACTCCAGGTCTTGGTTGAAGAGGTCATTCGGAAGACCATTTTGCCCTGCTGCCCCAGAGTGCTTCAGCTTTTTTATCGAAACCCTTAAGTTTTTTGTTGTTATTAAAGTTATTAGATCTTGTGTGACTGTGGGCCCTTCTTTCAGAATCGGATTTCCAGCTGAGGTTAGTTTCTGATTTGCCTCCACCGTTTCATCAGGTTGTGATAATGCACATATGTGAGTACTTGTTTGACTGTTATTATACAAATTACCTATATGTTTAGCCCAGACTGACTCACTTATTCCGGTGTTTTGTAGGGTCTCGGTTTCCTAGGACAGTTTGTTTATCAGACCCCAAACCTCACTGCTACTTGGTAGTTTGCTTGCCCATAATAATTTCCCCCCATAGGTTTTCAATGTGAACCTTCTTTGCCTCTCTACACCTTTCTTTATATATCTTTCTCATTGTTTTGACCTTATTAGAGTCTATCTCTTTTCCCAATCTGGCCTCTGAGGCAATTACTCCTGCTTCCTTTGTAATTCTTCTCTTCTGGTCTCTCAGTTTTCCATTAAACCATGGTGCCTTTCTTGATCTATTCAAGGATTTTCCTGCTAGGCCTGCTTGATATTTGTCTAGCAGGAACGTACTCAGGCTCTCCCAGTCCTGTAGTTGTGAATGAATGACTAATGTCTCCTTATTCCCCACATGAAGTTTCGCTGTGTTCATTATGTCTTCTATATTTGTCCCACTCCAATTCAGTTTCCTTTGATTATACACATTCGGCATTACGGCTAAAGATGCTGTGCTCTTTTTTTGCGTCAAATTTACAGACAATTCTATTTCTTGGGGAAAATGATCACTCTCCGGTCGAGGTTTTATGAAAAAGATTCCACTAAATTTAATTGATCCTTACTGATTATGGTGTAATCGATCGTCGATTGATTATTTCCGCTTAGGTAGGTACTTCCCGCCGGTTGGTCTCCCTTTGTATTCCCATTCAAAATGACCAGTCCTAGGGCTTCCAGTTCTTTCTTTCAGTTGAGTCCATCGGGTCTACCGTGTCGACCTTTCTTGAATAATGGGACCCCTATTAGTTTACAATTAAAGTCGCCAGATATTACCATACCATAATCTTGATATGTTACTTGTAAGATTTTTATTAGATTCATCAGGTTTGTCAATCTTTCCAATTTTTTTTACTTTTCTGGATGGATGTAAATATTTAAAATCAGTGTTTTCCATAAAGCAGTGTGGCAGGGTCTTTTACATTCCAATTTGAACGCTTGTACCCAGTTTGCTCAGAATCTATTTCCTCTACCTCCCAGTTATATTTTACCGTTAGGTACGTTGATAAGCCCCCCCTGGGGTGTCCATATTTTGAAACTTTTTCTGCCATTACATGGTATTCTTTGTATCCTGCTATGTGCCTTGGAATTAGATTCCAGGTTTCTTGCAATAAGATTATTGCGAAGTTTCCCAAGTAGGCAATGGTGTCTTGATCCTGTTCCATTTCTGTGAACCAATGAGTATTCCAGGAGCAGATTCTAATTAATTCTCCTCTTTTTGTAGATGACTTATTTACTCCGGACTGCTCCCTTCTATCCCTTTGATTTTCATCAGGGTCAACATTGGTTTAGGGTGTATGGAACCCACGACCGATCCTGTTGTTTTCCAGTCCCCAAAAATTCTCTTCTGATGTTGGGGCTATTTAAATGCTTATTCTGATTAGCTTTCTCTATGGAGTTTGTGCTTCTAACCCCCTTCAACACCGAAAATGTGGCTGTTTGATTTACTTTCTGTGTCCAAGTTGTCTCCTCATTTAACAGCGGATATGGATACTTTGTGCACTTTGGATATGTTAGTAAAATACCCCACGCTTAGAAGACCATTTTTGCCGAATATATCAGCTCTATTATTTCCTTTGACGCCCATGTTGTGCAGGTTGCTTCTTGTTTTGTCCCATTTTCTGCTTCCCTAAATTCAACCGCCAAAAGGTCTGCTGTTGTTATTTCATTTAATTTTGGGATTTCATTGAACAACCTCAATAGGTTTTACCTATTTAAAGTATCAAATCTACCTTTAGATCAGTATTCTGGCAAAAAAATCAATTTATACCCCTGCTCTTCTACCTTACTATGTTGATTTTGGTCCGGGTCTCGTTCTATGTCTTCCCTGCTTGGTGCTTGATACTTGTTTGATTGCTCCCTTGTAATCTCGACCCTGCCTCTTTCTTCTATGGTTGGAGTTGGACTTAGTAGTGTTAGGTCCACTCTATTGATTGTTTCTTTCTCTATCTTTGACGTTTTTTGCCCTATTTCTGGACAAGAATTAACCACTATGTTTTCCTTTTCAGTAGGAAACTTACATGTCCTTCCTTCCTTATTGAGTGTGATTTTCATTTTTTTACCAGAACTTTTCACATTTTCTTTTTGTTTTGTTGTATGTTCCCATATTAAGATTGTTCTATTTGACTGATCTGCAGTCTCCATCTCTAATTCCTCAGTACCTCTATTTCCTTGGTCTTTGTTTTTTATTACGTTTAGATCTTCCCACTTCATATCTTCTTCCTGACTTTTTGTTAATAATTTAGGTTACAACCCTTGGTCATCCTGTTCCTCATTTTCCTTTGTGTTATTTGCCTTTCGTTCTCCCTCCTCCGAATCCATAGATGTTTTCCCTTGAACCCTTGTATTTGCCTTGTGATTACTTTGCAGTGACGTGCTAAGACTCCTAGGTCTAACAGGTATTTTTATTCCTGAACTGTGTAGTTCCCCTTTTATGAAATTTCCATCCTGGTCATTGCTTTTTTTACTTGACTTTTGAGTAAAAATTACATACGTTTGGCTTCTTTCCTGAATGGCCTTTTGTCTGGCATTTTTCCTGGCTTTCCGCAATCTCTTCCGTTGTCTTTTTGTTGGATTGGCTAATAAACTCTGTGTGTCTATTGTTTTATTTCCGTCTTGAACAATACTTTCTTCATTTGTTAGCTTAGCTTCTCTTAGGTTTCAACTGTCTTCGTGCGGAGTGTCGGGCCGCGTCTTTCCTAGTCCTCCAGTTTTAATTTTTTCATTATTTTGCTCTGTTAAGGGTTTTTCTCCTAACTTTCCTGAGGATTTTGCAACACACAGGATTTCTGTCAGTATCTCCGGTAGAGACTCCAGTTTGTCTATTATTCGGCCGCATCCGCAACTGTGGTCCAACAGTTTATGTTTAGTTTGTGTAGCCATATTGTTGCCGTTTGTAATTTGCGCTACAATTTTGGCCTATTTTGTATTTATTCCTGCTATGTGCACCGCGATTAGGTTCATTAGGTCTACTTGGACCTCTAGTTTATCCGATTGAAGGTTTAAAACATCAATTGCTTGCTTTGTTATATTATTATTGGCTAGCGTCAAAATCCCTGAAATTGAATCAATACCACTAACTGAAGAGATGGTAATTGGGGACTGTATTTTCTCTCTTTCTTTTAGGCATCCGTTATACTCGTTGTTTTGTTTATCCCATTGATGGGGGTTTGATGGGTATTGAAGCTACGCCCCCTTCTTTCCCCGTTGTCCTTTTTTGAAACGTATCCGGTTCTGTCATATCCATCTCCCTATTTACCTGTGGTGCCACTTCAGATTGTGTATTGCATTCTAAGGCTTCTATAAGTTCTTTTTCCTCGGAAATTGAAAACGATTTTGACCATCCTAAGGATTGTGCAAGTTCTTGTTTTTCTGTTTGACCTAAATATTCTTTATTCCTTTGTCTTTTTTTACTTTCCTCTTTTACTACTTCCTCCCTTTTTCCTGTGTATTCAATGAGTGATGTACCTGCGCTGTTGTTTTTATCAGCCATTTGTTTATTGAATTTTTTTGTTGGATATCCACTCCTGTATTCTTTTCCTGTCCACTCTTGTCGATTTTTTGTTATTGCTGGTTTCTTTGTAGTTCAAAATGGAAAGGGCTAATTTCTCCTGATTTTTTGGGTGATATCAAGTTTATCGGTTTTGTTGGGCTTTGAAGGCCAGAAGTTTCTCCTCAGGGTGCGTAAATTGCTGCCATTGGGTCTGTTAGGAAATTAAACTTCTGTGTCTCGTTTTTCCCCCCGAACTTAAAAGGTTCTGGAGTTGAAAGCGAGACCAATCTCTTTTTTTGTATAAAGTCCTCTTTTATTTTCCTTTTGTTTGCAATCCGTGTTGGGTCTTCTGAAAGCACCTTTCTCCTACTTTTATGTGTGGGTGCTTGCCAAATCTTTCCTGACCTCATCCCCACTATAATTATACCAGGGGCTTTTACTGTGATGTGTTTTCTTTTGAGTACACCCACTTAAATGTCGTAGCCAGATGATCAATTATTTAATCTGTTGTAAGCCCACCGCTCAAAAATTGGTATTAAAGGCGACTGGAGAGTGAGCATAGTTCACCACTCTTCAATAAACTTCCAAGGCCAGTTTTCTATATTTTACACTGGCGTCCCTCGCTCCACTAGCTCTGCAGACTCCACAGACTCTCTGAAATCCTCAGTGCCCACGGCGTCCTCAGTACTCCCGCTATCCAGGCATTTGCTGGTATAAATTATCTGGCCATATGCGAGGAGCCAATGATCTAGAATGGGGAATAACGAGGTCAGAGGGAGAATTAAACTGGGAATGGCAGGGGAGGCTGGGGAACGAGGAGCAGAGGGGCCAAAAGTCTCACCACCTTCCTCACCTCACCTCCCCCCACCTGGGACACAGCTTTTCTGGCTTTCCTGGCTTTTACAGCAGTTTTTCCCTATTCGCCAAACAATTCTGATGCCCCACTTGCCTCCCCTCCCTTCAGTCACTTCCTTCTGTCGCCACTCAACCGCGTCCAAAGATAGTCCGCAAACAAAAAACTCACTGCTGCCCAGAATCACAGCCCGGAGCCGATACCACACACCTGTGTTGAATAAAAAAAAATGCTTCATGCGCCTCCTGCCGGGTTGAGCTCTCACTGCCAGGCAGCCGGGTCGAGTCACAGTTCCGGCTTTGGGTTCAAAGGAGCTCGTTTGGGGTAGTTTGGGGGCTCGGGCGGATACCCCCTGGGGCCACTGGGCACTGGGGCACCCGCAACCCAGCCTCACCATCTCGGCGTTGGCCGTTGGCCGTTGGTCTTGGCGTTCTCGGCGTTCGGCGGCTCACTCTCGGCACACTCGGGGCTCGCGGCTCGTGGAAAACCAGGCGCGGATCACCACTAAAATTGATTAACTCTTTCTGTCTTTTTCTTTCGAGTTTGGGAAATAACCTTCCCCTTAGCACACGATGATACAGTCTGTTCACACTCCAAAACCCATGACACCCCTCCTAAGATCAGTAACAACAGAATCATAAAAACAGGGGGGCGTATCCAGAGGCCGAAGATGGCGGACGCATCTAACTAACGCTCCGCACTAAATCCCCTTTTTATCAAGGCCATCTTAGCTAGACGGCAGTTGTCCCTGTCCTGTGCACACCCTTCATGCCCCGATGCATCTGCAAGGCCCGGCGAGGCTAGTCTGGACTCTGGGGACAGCTTGTGGCGGCCCTGGATGACGAGGTCCGCTGTGGTGTACGAACCCGGTCCCGACCGCGTGGTTGGCTACTGCTGCCTCTACACCTACTGGAGTTTGCCGTCTGGGGACGCCTGGAGTGGGCCCTGCTGTCGAGATAGGCCCTATTGTACTGTTTGCGGCATTGGTCTAGTGCCAGGGGTCACGGGGGTCGATCAGACCCAGGGATCCTGCCTGCTGCACCGCTGTGTTGGCCGCGAGAACACTTGGGTGAACTCGAGCGGATGCGACAATACCTGCCCCTGCAGGGGGTGGCTGCGGCTGTCTCTACACATACTGGAGTCTGCTGCCTGGAGAAGTCTGGAGTAGGCCCTGTTGTCGAGGTAGGCCCTATTGTACTGTTTGCGGCGTCAGTCTGGGGTCGGGGGCTACGGGGGTCGATCTGGGCACAGGATCTCTGCTTGCTGTGCCGCGCCGTCGGCCACAAGAACACAGGGGCTGAACTTCGGAGCAGCTGTGATGATTCCTGCTCCCACAGTGTTGGCCCGCCACGCTGTGCTGAGCCGCAGTGTCTGCACCTGCTGATGCATGCTGCATAGGGAAGCCTGGAGAGGGACCTGATTCTGAGGTAGACCCCATTGTTCTCTCCGCGGTGTCCACCTGGTGCTGGGGGCCACGGGTGTTGGTCTGGCCCGGGGATCCTGCCTGCCTGCAACGCGGTATCAGCAAAGCGGCCATTGGGGGTAGACTCCTGAGTGGCTGAGACAGTGCCTACTCCTGCAGTGGGTGGCCACGGGGGTCGGACGGGCCAAGGGCTCTCACTGGAGTGTGGCACATGGGCCGGATTGGCTGATCTGGGGTGGTGGGCCACAACGGTTGGTCAGACCTAGGGCCCCTACTGGAGTGTGTTGTGAGCCCTGGTGGTTTGAGCGGGCCGACACACCAGACTGTCTTTGTTTTACTATGTGCCTCAGGGGTCGATCGGGCCCAGGGCCTCATGCACACTGCCTGGTGGGGTCATGGCGGCTTCCCTGAGGGGGGTCGCCACGTGGATCAGTCAGGCCTAGGGTCCCTCACCTGCAGCAGCGGCCGTGAGAAGGCCCAGCTCTCTTCACATCGCCATTTGAGTGCATATTTGAGTCATGATCTCCCTCCTACTGTGAGGTGGTTCACCGCTGCGCTTCCCACTATTGCCTTCTTCAGAGTCATGGAACCTCGAAGTGGAGATGGGAATGCACCCTGGCACATCTAGCAGCTGAGGTGTCTGCTGGGTGGCGGGCTGGATGGCAGTGAGGCCTACCAGACTCTCATAATCACCTGTTTCCACCTTACGGAGGGCCCACTGTGGCAAACGATTGTGTGGTGCCATTGGTGGGGATCATATTGTAGGTGAGGGCCATGAGGGTTAGGCCGAGCCTAGGGTGCCTCACCTGCACACACTGTGCGAGGTCTCAGCTGGGACGTTGCCCGGCAGGCACTTATATCCCGCGCAGAACTGCCTTAAGAGTTCCTCTGTTGAGACAGCCACAGGCAGCCCCTGGTTTTATCTGAGTCTGTGCTGACTTGTATCTGTGACAAAAGGGTCATCTCTTTACTTTCTCTGTCTGTTGCCTCTCCTGGGGCGCCTGCGGAGGAGGTCACGAGCATTGAGGTGGGGCACCTCTTTGGTCGGAGCAAGATCACACTACAGGGAGACCGATCCTAGCCACAGCCGGGCCACTACACTGGGGAGGCCTCGGGGGCCTAGCGCTCTGACCTCACTCCCTACGAAAAGCACTCAGCAGATCGTCATGGGCCACTTACGCAACAACCCCTCTAGTGATGTACCTCTAGGGGGTCAGACCGGGACAATACTCATGACTCTCGAGTCAACAGCTGCGATGAATCCCCCTGACATTGCCACCAAACTGGACTCTCTACTGGTGGCAGTTGAACACATCGGTAGTGCCCTGGACTTGACCTGCACCTCCTTGGAAGGCCGAATGGACACCATCACCTCATACTTCACGCTGCTCAGAGCTGATCAACACAAACTTTCGGACCGGGTACGTGACACGGAAGACGCGCTGGCAGACCTCCAGTCCCGTTTCCGGAGTTGCTCCTCCGCACTTCAGGATGTACTGGACCGAGTTTGCACCTTGGAGGAGAAGTTGGATGACGCGGAGGGTCGTTCACGCCGGAATAATGTGCATGTGGTCAATCTACCTGAAGGGGCGGAAGGTCACAATCTGGACACCTTCACGGACACCTGGATGAAGGAGCTCATGCCTCCTGGATCACTCCCCGCACAATTTGTGGTAGAGCGGGCCCACTGAATACCTGCTCGCAGGGCCCCTCCTGGGGCGTGTCCTCGCCTTTTGCTATTTCGGGTCATGAATTTCCGAGACTGAGACGCTATTCTGCAGGAACTGGGCAAACATCCGAGCCCTACAGTACAAAATGTCACTGTCTCTCTGTTTCCTGATTACACGGCTCAGGTACAAAGGAGGCGAGCCACCTTCACCGCAGTAAACAGCTCCGTGATCTGGACATCCGCTACTCCCTACTCCTCCCGGCCCACCTGCAAATTATCAGAGACAGCAATATATGAAATACTTTGACTCCCCCATGGAGACATGGGATTGGCTCGAGGAACAGGGGTTGGCGATGGCACCCAAATCAGCTGAAGAATCCCGACCTCGTGAGCGCCCCGCGGGGGTCGACGCAGGAGGGGAAAGGCCAGGAGTGTGGGTCCTATGGCGGCTATCCCCAGCCCAGACCAGATCAGGTTGGAACATCAGGGGGCCCTGCGAGCAACAGAGGCCCTCCAGCCCTCAAGGTCCCGGTCCACGATTGCCTCAGCTGTCTCTTCATTCAAGTCCGGAGCCTCCAAATCCACTCGGGAAGGGTCATTAGATGCGGACTTCCCCCACTCCGAGGAGTCACCCAACAAACGGCTGATGGCATTATTTAACATTTAATTTGCATTCATATCAGGCCATCGCACTGCTACAGGGCATGTTTTTCTATTTAGTTTTCTTTTAAGATGCTTTTTCTCCTGTTCTCTTAGGGTAATTGGAGGGGACAGTCTTCACATTGACTTCTCACTTTTGCCGGTCCCCTACTTTTTCCCTCCGAAGTCCATCAACGACACCGATTCAGTAGCCATGATTTTGCGTACTTGTTTGGGCAGATCCTTATGTTGGGGTTTTGCTCTTTTCCTGTTGTCTGGATCCCTACAAATCCTTCTTATTATTTTTCTCCCCCTGTATAAGTTGCCACCCCCACAGACCTGCTGCCTCTATGTCCTACCCATCCAAGGGGGTTCACTACAGTTGGGGACCCATGACACACGGGCTGTGCCCACTATTCTCGCTTGTCTAGATGACAGACCTTAACGTCATAACCTGGAATGTCACGGGTATCCAAACGCCTGCCAAGCGATATGCCATTTACGCCTATTTGCAGCGCCACAAGCCGAGTGTTGCGCTCTTACAAGAGACGCACCTGACAGTCACTGAAGCCACCGGCTTACGCCAACGACGACGTTGCCAGTTATACGCAACCCACTGCTCATCCATGGCTAGAGGGGTGATGATATGGGTTAAAGCGGGGGTTCCATGGGAGGAGAAGGACATCCTGACAGACCCTATCGGGCGTTACGTTCTTATAAGTGGCAGACTGAACGGACAACCGGTTTTACTAGGTTCCCTATACGCCCCCAATATAACACAGGGTACCTTTTTGAGTGAGCTTTCAGAGATACTTCTCAGGTGGGGGGATGTCCCATTACTCTTGGGTGGGTACTTTAACGTGGTACTTGATGTCCCCCTCAATCGCTGCTTTCCCCCCTCTCACTAGCACTACAGTTTCCTCTAATGCTCACCTTTTAAAAACCTGGATGAGTAACTGACTGTTGGACATTTGGCGGGAACGTCATCCTCACTCTCGAGTATACTCCTTTTACTCCCCGGTTCATAAGCTGCATGTACGCCTCGACCGTATACTTACATCTGCAGCCCTCCTCCCCTTGATACAGATGACTGATTATCTTGGTCGGACGCACTCAGACCATAATCTCTTGGTGATGCACCTGACCTAGGAGGTGCAACCTCCTCCGATTCTGGCTTGGCACCTGCAGATCGCAGCTTTGGAGGACCCCCTCTTCTGAAGCTCGCTGGTAGCAGCAATAGCTAGCTATTTTGCACTTAATACTGGTTCCACTGACTCAATTCTCACTGAATGGGAGGCCTTTAAGGTGGTGGTTAGGGGTCATTGTCTGGGACAAACTTGGAGTATTCGCAATCAACTGGATACCTCGCTAGCTCATGTTAAGGGGCGGCTGCTCTAACTCGAGACGCTGGTTGCCATCGACCCGGCGCGACAACGACCCCTTGACGCTGCCCATGCCGAACGAGAGGCACTTCTGGACCGTCTGAAGTGCCATAATTATTTAGCGCATTCAATTTGTTCGCACTCCGCTGCAGACAAAGCTGGGAGACTGCTGGATTATTTGGTTAGACAGGAACACTCCCAATGCCCCATGCACTTCTTACTCAATGATCTGGGTCGGGAGCATAACACCCAACAAGACATTCATGTACTGATGACTGAACACTACACTCGCTTGTACGCGACCCGCAACACCCAAGACGTGGAATCCTTCTTGGACACAGTGGAGTTGCCCACTCTCATGATAGACCAAACCCTAGAGCTGGACTATCCTATAACGATGGATGAGATTCGAGAAGCATTATGCTCCTTGTCTTCTGGTAAAATTCCGGGGCCCGACGGCCTTCCTACTGAGTTTTTGAAAGCCTATGTGGAATATTTGGTGCCAAACCTCCACTCCATGTACTTGGAGGCAATCTTGGAAGGTACTTTACCCCCAACACTACGCACCGCTGACGTTGTGTCATTGTTGAAGCCTGGGAAAGACACTGTATCTCCCGGCTCCTATCGACCGATCGCTATATTGAATTCGGACTATAAGATCCTGGCTAAGGTATTAGCCAACCGGCTGGCTCCACTGGTCCCCACTCTGGTACACTCAGACCAGAATGGCTTTGTTCCGCAGTATAATACGGTCTTGAATTTGCGCCGATATTTTTGAGTAGCGGAATATGCCCCGATCGACTGGCCACGCTCTGGTTGCATGATATTGGACCTTGAGAAGGCCTTCGATTCATTAGCCTGGAACTTACTCTTTCCAGCCCTGGTTTGTTTTGAGGTAGGCCCCTCCTTCCTCGGTTTGGTGCAACTACTATATCATAACCCGTCAGTTTGGGTTGGGATAGGCCCATATATTTCGGATCCGATTCAGGTGCGACGTGGAACCCGACAAGGATGCTCATTGTCCCCGCTTCTGTTTGCATTGGCGAGGGAGCCGCTGGTGGCCCACATCCGCGCACATGTTGATATGAGGATAGCACTGGGTGATGGAGTGCATACCATCTTGCTATATGCAAATGATCTGATGTTATATGCTCGGGACCTTCAGGACATTCCCCCCTGCCTTGACCAAGCCCTTAACCATTTCGCACGTGCATCAGGACTACGAGTTAAGCCGACAAAGTCTATACTTTCTCCATTCTTAGGAGAAATGCCTGACCCGGGCTACACACTTGGGGGTACACATGTGGCCGCGTGCATCGACCCTTTTCATTATTTGGGGGTCTGGGGATATCGTTCCAGAATTGACCTTTTCGACGGGAATGTCACTCAAGCTGCCTCCGCGATTTGGTCTCAGATGGGTTTCTGGAGGACTCTGCCATTGACTATATCTGGTAGGATCGCCCTGGTCAAAATGGTGGTTCTTCCTCACCTGCTCTACTATTATCCCATTCTGCCCCTCATCATCTCCCCCCCTTTTTCAAGCAATGGGAGAGAGTGGTACGTGATTTTATATGGGGGACATTGTGACATAGAGTGTCCATGGGGAAGCTTTATCTACCTACCGAACTGGGGGGGTCTTGCGGTACCCAATTTTGAGCACTACTATCTGGCCTCTCAGCTGCAGTGGATTGCCAGGTGGATGTCCTCTCGTTATTTATCAGACACGGCCTCTCGGCAGCCTCAGCTGCTTCTAAAAACCCTCTTACAAGTCTTCCACCCTTGCTCCAAGCTTAGGCCTCCTGCTACTCTTCTTCCACTGTATCATACACATGCTTCCGCAGGTGTCAATTCCTCATTAGAACCACCCTCCCCTATGCACCTTCTATCCCAATGTTAGGTACTCCAAGGGGGAACACATACACAACGGTGGCTGAATTGCATCAATGGATATTGGAGGGGATACAGGATGTCAGAGACCTTTTTCAGGAGGGTACACTTATTCCATTTCAGGAGCTCATGGCGGATGAGAACCTCTACTCTGGGCAGCTTTTATTGCACAGAACACTCATAGCTTCACTAGCATCCAAATGGGGTACACTCGCCCAGGAGCCTCCCACGCACCATACTTTACAATACCTTCACGGGATGGGGAACGGGAGACATATCACACGCTGGTTTGCAACTTCACTTTGACAACATACAGAGATAGATCTTACCCAACTTCGACTTCATTGGGAAGGGACCCTGGGGAGGGCGTTTACATATAGGGAGCAGCTGGCAGTCGGTGGTAGCCTGACCTGCATCCCTCGTAACCAGCGATTCAAACAAGTACAGTTTTTCATATTACATCAGGCCTACCTTACCCTGTCCCAAATCAACAGGTACTTCCTCCGCATAGATGCAGCTTGCCCTCGTTGCCGGCAATTAGACATCGACATGCTTCATAAGCTTTGGGGTTGCTCAGCTCTGACAGAATATTGGAGTACGGTGATGGCTAGCACCTCACGCACCATTCCCCAGACTTGGGAAACCCATATACTGCACCTCTTCAGTAGAATAAAGAAATACAGAGCTGCAACCCGTTTTATAGACTAAGGTATCATAACAGCTAAGCGCTTGATTACCAAGCTTTGGAAATCTCCTCTGTCACCTCACCCGCTTGCATGGCGTCGATCCCTGCTTAACTGGGTGAAGGCAGAGGGTGCTGCGCTCCGCAGGGAGGACCTACTGGGCATCCAAATGTTTCTCTTGGCACCTCAATGGATGAAATGGTTTCCAAACTCTCGGGGGTGGACACTGACACGGGGACCCCAGCTACGCCACAAAGCAGTATCACGCAGGATATCTCCCCCAATAGAGTGAATGCGTTCTAACGCCAGCACCCATGCCGCCTCAACTCCTCTGTCTCAGAGCCCCACTGTCCCTCAGTTTTGACGTTTTGACCCTCCAGCTACAATGGATGCGGCAGCAGGTCTTTTGTGACTCTCCCTTTCACCCTCATTCACTTTTGCTGTCCTCATTAGGTTGTGCCCTATGTCCCCAGTTGAGTTTGAACTGCACTATACCTACATTAATTACATGCTACCTAGCACTGTGGTTTGTCAGCATTGCTCTGCTCTTCTTGAGATATTACCACAAGATTTGATAATAGATATTGTATACTGTGATGCTGGCAATTAATTTTCTCCTTGTTCCATAGACATTTTGAGCACTGTTCTGACTGTATACTTTCTTGATACCATGCACTACAAACAAAAGGTTAATAAAGATGATTTAAACAAAAAAAAGAATCTTAAAAACAGCACTTATGAACTTTTTCCTCGTAGACAAAAATACATGTGTATAAACACAGAGGGAAACACTGGCTGCTCTTCCGCAGCAACCATCCTGCCAAAGGGATGCATAACAAATTATGAAATGGGGCGTAATGCAAATGAGAGGAATACACAAGTTCCCAGTGTCCATCAGAGCCTCTCTGGCACAGGCTCCTATTGTTCATCAAAACGTTGACACTCTTGAGCACTGCCAGTGGAGCTTGCTCTGTCCTAAGCTCATGTTACCACATTGACCAGGATAAAATATCCCTAAGGGGATACGTTTGATCTATCCTGTCCAATGCTCAAACAGTGCACACATCTCACACCACCCTAAACTAACTCCGTTGGTACTATAGCAAAGTACACCCGAACTTACACAGTCCATCCCTAACTAATCTGACTTCTCCTTTGGTGCACTGTTTCCCAGCCGAAGGTGCAAATTGTACCTTGTGGCTCCAGGCACAGAAGGATCACTAAAAAAAGTGGCTCCTGGTTAGCTCGTATTTCCGGAGGTACTGCGGCATTCACCACTTCATCATTTTCCTTATCCTGTTTGCGTCCAGGTCAGCCTGGCATCGCTGAATGGGGCAAACCAAGGCACCGTCTCACACTCGGAGACTCCTACTCCATCCTTCATCCATTGATCATAGAGCAAAGGCAGGGGGATTCTGTGAAAGTGAGTTGCATGAATCATGTTCTTACGGCCAGCGACTTTGACTGCGGTGGGCATAGCTAGAAGGACCTGCTCTGGTCTCGTCAAACGCGGCTCCAAACTTTTCTTCCGCTGGATATTCTTTACAAGGATGTAGTACCCAGGTTGAATGTTGCGTCCGGGCCCCTCCGGTATAGCTGACAGTGTTTCCCTGACCTGTTGGTGAATAGAATGCAAATTTTAAATTAACTGGCAAAAATAGTCAATCAACAACAGTTACTCAATATCAGAAAAATGCAGAGGGCGCGGGACGCCCCAGACATTTGCCTGGTGTCCCAACCCACCTTGTATGGTGAAGTCCTGTTCTAGATTGTACTGTTCTTGTTGACAAAAGAGCTAACAGTAAGGCATCTGTCCATTTTAACCCTGTGGTCTCCTGAATTTTTGCTAATATAAGTTTGAGAGTGCCATTGTACTTCTCAACCAAACCTGCTGAATGTGGATGATTGGTACAAAAGGGGGTGGTGATGGACGGAGCATCTGAACCAATCAAACACTCACACCCAGTCAAAAGATCTGGGTTTGATCCATCACCGTTCTTTAGCCCACTCTGCCACCCCAGTTCAGACATGGCTATATGCAAATCAGTCTGACTCTGTGCCTCATGGGAACAGTCCAGCCCGAACTGCCAAGTAAAGCCTTCCCTGGACCGGAAACAAGCTTCCGAGGACCAGCTTCTGGCATTTTAGCCGTCTTCAGTCCGGCTTGCTTGAATCCAGTGGCAAAGTGAGCGAGGGACTCACGTCTGAGCATACCCTGCCACACTTATGGCGTCCAAAGCGGTACAAAAGGGGGTGGTGATGGACGGAGCATCTGAAACAATCAAACACTCACACCCAGTCAAAAGATCTGGGTTTGATTCATCACCGTTCTTTAGCCCACTCTGCCATCCCAGTTCAGACATGGCTATATGCAAATCAGTCTGACCCTGTGCCTCATGGTAACAGTCCAGCCCGAACTGCCAAGCCATGCCTTCCCTGGTCCGGAAACAAGCTTCCGAGGACCGGTTTCTGGCATTACAGCTGTCTTCAGCCCGGCTTGCTTGAATCCAGTGGCAAAGTGAGCGAGGGACTCACGTCTGAATATACCCTGCCACACTTATGGCGGCCAAAGCGGTACAAAAGGGGGTGGTGATGGACGGAGCATCTGAACCAATCAAACACTCACACCCAGTCAAAAGATCTGGGTTTGATCCATCACCGTTCTTTAGCCCACTGTGCCACCCCAGTTCAGACATGGCTATATGCAAATCAGTCTGATCCTGTGCCTCATGGGAACAGTCCAGCCCAAACTGCCAAGCCATGCCTTCCCTGGACCTGAAACAAGCTTCCGAGGACCGCTTTCTGGCATTACAGCCGACTTCAGCCCGGCTTGCTTGAATCCAGTGGCAAAGTGAGCAAAGGACTCACATCTGAGCATACCCTGCCACACTTATGGTGGCCAAAGCGGTACAAAAGGGGGTGGTGATGGACGGAGCATCTGAACCTATCAAACACTCACACCCAGTCAAAAGATCTTGGTTTGAGCCATCACCGTTCTTTAGCCCACTCTGCCACCCCAGTTCAGACATGGCTATATGCAAATCAGTCTGACCCTGTGCCTCATGGGAACAGTCCAGCCCGAACTGTCAAACCATGCCTTCCCTGGACCGGAAACAAGCTTCCGAGGACCGGTTTCTGGCATTACAGCTGTCTTCAGCCCGGCTTGCTTGAATCCAGTGGCAAAGTGAGCAAGGGACTCACGTCTGAGCATAGCCTGCCACACTTACGGCGGCCAAAGCGGTACAAAAGGGGGTGGTGATGGACAGAGCATCTGAACCAATCAAACACTCACACCCAGTCAAAAGATCTGGGTTTGATCCATCACCGTTCTTTAGCCCACTCTGCCACCCCAGTTCAGACATGGCTATATGCAAATCAGTCTGACCCTGTGCCTCATGGGAACAGTCCAGCCCGAACTGCCAAGCCATGCCTTCCCTGGACCGGAAACAAGCTTCCGAGGACCGGTTTCTGGCATTACAGCCGTCTTCAGCCCGGCTTGCTTGAATCCAGTGGCAAAGTGAGCAAGGGACTCACGTCTGAGCATACCCTGCCACACTTATGGTGGCCAAAGCGGTACAAAAGGGGGTGGTGATGGACGGAGCATCTGAACCAATCAAACACTCACACCCAGTGATCTGGGTTTGATCCATCACCGTTCTTTAGCCCACTCTGCCACCCCAGTTCAGATATGGCTATATGCAAATCAGTCTGACCCTGTGCCTCATGGGAACTGTCCAGCCCGAACTGCCAAGCCATGCCTTCCCTGGACCGAAAACAAGCTTCCGAGGACCGCTTTCTGGCATTACAGCCATCTTCAGCCCGGCTTGCTTGAATCCAGTGGCAAAGTGAGCAAGGGACTCACGTCTGAGCATACTCTGCCACACTTATGGCGGCCAAAGCGGTACAAAAGGGGGTGGTGATGGACGGAGCATCTGAACCAATCAAACACTCACACCCAGTCAAAAGATCTGGGTTTGATCCATCACCGTTCTTTAGCCCACTCCGTCACCCCAGTTCAGACATGGCTATATGCAAATCAGTCTGACCCTGTGCCTCTTGGGAACAGTCCAGCCCGAACTGCCAAGCCATGCCTTCCCTGGACCGGAAACAAGCTTCCGAGGACCGGTTTCTGGCATTACAGCCGTCTTCAGCCTGGCTTGCTTGAATCCAGTGGCAAAGTGAGCAAGGGACTCATGTCTGAGCATACCCTGCCACACTTATGGCGGCCAAAGCGGTACAAAAAGGGGGTGGTGATGGACGGAGCATCTGAACCAATCAAACACTCACACCCAGTCAATAGATCTGGGTTTGATCCATCACCGTTCTTTAGCCCACTCTGCCACCCCAGTTCAGACATGGCTATATGCAAATCAGTCTGACCCTGTGCCTCATGGGAACAGTCCAGCCCTAACTGCCAAGCCATGCCTTCCCTGAACCGGAAACAAGATTCCGAGGACTGGTTTCTGGCATTACAGCCATCTTCAGCCCGGCTTGCTTGAATCCAGTGGCAAAGTGAGCAAGGGACTCACGTCTGAGCATGCCCTGCCACACTTATGGCGGCCAAAGTGGTACAAAAGGGGGTGGTGATGGACGGAGCATCTGAACCAATCATACACTCACACCCAGTCAAAAGATCTGGGTTTGATCCATCACCGTTCTTTAGCCCACTCTGCCACCCCAGTTCAGACATGGCTATATGCAAATCAGTCTGACCCTGTGCCTCATGGGAACAGTCCAGCCCGAAATGCCAAGCCATGCCTTACCTGGACCGGATTTAACCCAGATCAGTTGACTGGGGGTGAGTGTTTGATTTGCTCAAACGCTCCGTCCATCATCCCCTTTTGTATCGCTTTGTTCGCCCTAAGTGTGGCTGGGGATGCTCAGACGTGAGTGAGTCCCTTGCTCACTTGGCCACTGGATTCAAGATAGCCTGGCTGATGAGGATTATGAATCCGAATCCGGTCCCAGGATGCTTGTTTTCGGTCCAGGGAAGACATGGCTTGGCAGTTTGGGCTGCACTGTTCCCATGAGGCACAGGGTCAGACTGATTTGCATATAGCCATGTCTAAACTGGGGTGGCAGAGTGGGCTAAAGAACGGTGATGGATTAAACCCAGATCTTTTGACTGGGTGTGAGTGTTTGGTTGGTTCAGATGCTCTGTCCATCACCACCCCCTTTTGTACCGCTTTTAGCCGCCATAAGTGTAGCAGGGTATGCACAGACATGAGTCCCTTGCTCACTTTGCCACTGGATTCAAGCAAGCCGGGCTGAAGATGGCTGTGATGCCAGAAACCGGTCCTCTGAAGCTTGTTTCTGGTCCAGGGAAGGCATGGCTTGGCAGTTCGGGCTGGACTGTTCCCATGAGGCACAGGGTCAGACTGATTTGCATGTAGCCATGTCTGAACTGGGGTGTCAGAGTGGGCTAAAGAACGGTGATGGATTAAACCCAGATCTTTTGACTGGGTGTGAGTGTTTGATTGGTTCAGATGCTCCGTCCATCACCACCCCCTTTTGTACCGCTTTTAGCCGCCATAAGTGTGGCAGGGTATGCTCAGACGTGAGTCCCTTGCTCACTTTGCCACTGGATTCAAGCAAGCCGGGCTGAAGACGGCTGTGATGCCAGAAACCGGTCCTCGGAAGCTTGTTTCTGGTCCAGGGAAGGCATGGCTTGGCAGTTCGGGCTGGACTGTTCCCATGAGGCACAGGGTCAGACTGATTTGCATATAGCCATGTCTGAACTGGGGTGGCTGAGTGGGCTAAAGAGTGGTGATGGATTAAACCCAGATCAGTTGACTGGGGATGAGTGTTTGATTTGCTCAAACCCTCCATCCATCATCCCCTTTTATATTGCGTTGTTCGCCCTAAGTGTGGCAGGGTATGCTCAGACGTGAGTCCCTTGCTCACTTGGCCACTGGATTCGAGATAGCCTGGCTGATGAGGATTATGAATCCGAAACTGGTCCCAGGATGCTTGTTTCCGGTCCAGGGAAGACATGGCTTGGCAGTTCGGGCTGGACTGTTCCCATGAGGCACAGGGTCAGACTGATTTGCATATGGCCATGTCTGAACTGGGGTGGCTGAGTGGGCTAAAGAATGGTGATGGATTATACCCAGATCAGTTGACTGGGGGTGAGTGTTTGATTTGCTCAACTACTCCATTCTTGATCAGATCCTGAATATTTTGTAATATGGCTTGCTCTCTGGCCTGTGCTTTTTTATACTGAGGAATACGGAGCAGAATAGCATTATCTTTAACTTTGATAGAAACTGGCGGTATATGCAGCAGTCTCACGTCCATATCACCAGTCTCCAACAAAGTGGATGGTATATCAGCAAATTCAGCAGCAAGAGGTAGAGACAGGCAATGTCCAGTACTCACATTTGGGGACATCGTTATATGAACACCTTCCGGGGAACAATAAATAGTAGCATGAAGTTACTTCAACAAGTCTAAACCCATCAAATTTTCACCACAATTAGATGTTAACAAAAATTGAGAATCTACAGTTAAAGGACCAATAGTCAATGAAAGGGGTCTTGAAATGGGGCTCACAGCCGGCACACCAAATCAACCTCCCAAATCATTATTATGGCCGGACAGAGCCGCCCCAGGAACCATATTTTGAGAAACAGAACTTTTTGTCGCACCTGTGTCCACCAAAAATTGCCTAATCGAACACTGAAGTTCCTCTGCCACATAAGGTCCACAATGGTCTACAGGTATCGGAACTGGTCCCTCACTCTGTCCCTGGCTGTCCTAACTATAAGACATTCCTCTCACTTCATCCATATCGTAGTCATCATGGTAGTACTGCCCATCACTAGGGTCATCAAAGTAAATATTATCAGAACTGTGGAAAAGTAAATTTTGCCATGTTCTGTGTCCCTACGTGTCATCCATCATATGTTATGTGTGCATGATTAAATATGCATATGTATTCTCCATGTCCGATTCAAGACGCAATTATAGTTGTGTCCACCTCTGGTATGTCATTTCCCAGTTCTCGTGAGTAATATGAGTGTCAGGCCTATGTAAAGTTATGTTGCCACGTTTCTCAGTGTGCACGTTATTTCATTATAAAGTCCCCGTTTCTAGGCCTCAACAGGGCCCGGACACCAGATTCAGCTCCTGTCTCCTGAAGCCTCGCTGAGGAGCGATACAGCCCCCACCTGTATCCTCGACCCTTCACTTACTTCCTGCCTCGCAGTGCCCGGTGCAGCTTGGCTCTGCCTCTGAGTCTGCCAAGACTATGTTATGATTCCAGCTATCAGTTTAGTCCTCCTTCCCTGCATTCCTAAAGCTACTGAACTGCATCAATAGTTTCCGTCATTGTCTAGCCTATTCGGCCCCATGTTAAGAGAAATACTGTATTTAATGGTCATTTAATATTCTTCATCACGCACTACATGTAGAATAAATGCATGCTCTAGCCTTAGAGTCTGTTAGCTTTTCCCCTCATGACTTCTAGTTTATATCAACATGTTCCCTAAACATCAGATACTAGATAGGGTTTAGGTACATGTCGCTCCGACCCTCCAGACTTTAGTCTCTGCTCCTAGCACAGAGTTCATAGCCCCCAGCTTCTCCTAGTAACACGTCATTGCCAGTTTGCGCGCACTACTAGGTTAGAGGTCCCGGCTCCTCAGGTAGCCCCCTCCAATGTTTCCGCCCCATTCATGACATATTCTGTTACGTTTGCATCACATGTCTATGTATACGCCCTGTTACACCTCTTTTCCCCCTTATCTTTCGCGACTGCTACGCGTCACGCCTTCTGTTCCACCCACTGCTACGCCTACTGCAATGTAATGATATGTGTTTGCGTTATGTATATATGCTCATGTATTGTTATTAAAAGTCAGCGCGCTCATCCCAGATCCAGCCCCAGCAGCTGCTGGGCCCTGTCACCCTGTCATCGTATTCCTATGCAGGTTGTCCTGTTCCTGTCCTTATGCTGTATTAAACCTGCAAAACTCCTACTACCTCGAATCTTGACTCTTATTTATTGAGCTATCTGTTATGATATATGTCTAGTCAAAAAGAGAGGTATTATTTATTTATTTACCACATAATGGCGCCCGAATAGGGACTTGCCCTTTCCCCACGCGTCGGTGAAGCCACGCCGACCCCCTGACCCTCTGCAGTCGTGACGGAACTCTTCTGCGCAGTGGCAGATATTTCTGCTCAAGTATCCCTCAGGCCCACGGAGAAGACGGAGGAGGCGGTCCAGCATCCAAACGAGACGGTGGAGGAACGCGGCGAGTCCCGACCAGAGCCCAAGCCAAGAGTACAAGGTCCGAGGTATCCGGAGGTCCACCCGTAACTGAAGTCCGAAGTTCGTCGTCATCGTCGTAGCAGTGCAGTCCAGTCCGAGGCCTTCCGTTCTTGCTGCCCGGTGAGTACCGTTACTGGGGTGGTATCTAGACAGGGTCAATTTAATTGACTCTGGTCTGTGGGTTGGTGGTACACAGTCCCACAAACGAAGTGTCCACTTCGGTGGATGCGGGTCCTGACGTGTCTCTTTAAGAGACCGGTAAGTTTCGTACTGTTTCAGCAGTGCATCTAGTTTCTGTTCTAGTCAGTTCTGTTCTCGAGAAATTTCAAGTGTTCTGTTCGCAATATTTCCAGGTAGTATTCTGTTCGAACTGTTATCTTGAATGTTTTTCATGTATTTGAATGTCGTGGTATGAATGGGGAATAAGTATCGTGTTTATTGTGTATTGTATTGTGTCTAGATTACAGTTCAGTCATGCCCATATTTTCCAAGTTACGTCAGTTAAAAACTAGAAAGGGTCTGCTGGAAGCAGCAGTTCCCGTCCCGCCCAGGGACAGTCCAGGTCACTTTATGTATCAGAAACATGGCATAAGTGCCATATTGTATCTAGATTTATGGGTAGAGTATACCAAACAGTTAGAAGAAAAGTATAGATGGCCCGTATCGGGTACATGGGATGCCGAATGCATCATGCGAGTAGAAGAAGCATTATGGAAAAAGAAAGCCAGACAGTCACAGAAAGATGCTATCGAGTTATGGCACAAAGAAGCTCATAAAAGAACCGAAAAAGAAATCAGAAAGTCAGAACTAAGTAGAGAATCCCAAGAACGAGCCCAAGAAAAAGAATTAATCGAGATAGGTGAACAAGTCAAAGCCGAACAGTCAGACAGACAGAGGCATGCCCTTATTAAGGGTATGTATCCTCTTCTTGCCGAGGGCTTGCCAAAAGCGACCCCGGAGGCATCTAGTAATTTCCCGCCACCGTTAGTTCCGACCAAGCTACGTCACAAACCGACCGCAGCTGATATTTTCATCTCGTCCTATTTGGACGACACAATCCCTGAATATGTAAATCCTGTCCGCGCTCCGCCAGTCCCTGTAAATCAGGTAATTCCTACCGGGGTGCCCTTAACAGCCCCCCCGGGTCAGCCCGCCATACAAGTCCAGCCCACGTTACAATTACCCACCCTGCCAGGACGAAAAGCATCAGTTGATGATTCTAGTTTAGGGGCTGCAGGAGGAGGTCTTCCTCAAACCCCGCCGCCATACAAGCGTTTATCAGCACTCGAATTACATGCTCAAGCATCACAGCGTACTCCTAAAAATAATAAGTCTGTTGCAGAGATCAGGCAAACCCTTGGCGAATGTGTCTATGACCCAGTTCCAGGCGAGTTTAATATGGTTTTATATTCCGTACGCGTAAGGAGGGTGACCGAGTATCTAGTCACCCTACCCAATATGAAAGAAGATCTAGACAGAATATATCGTTTCATCCGTACAGGGGATGACCCACAAAGTATTAGTGATGCCATGTCTCAAAGGAAAGCCGAGATTCAGCGCATGATATTAAAGTTCTTAATTAACTGTCTAATAAGAGAACAGGATCATCCGTCTAAAGACCCGGAAGAAATGAAAACTCTAACAAAGTGGAGTGATAATATAGCCGAAGGAAAGCACAATACTATTGGTGCCATGGAAAGTATGTACAAGAAAATCCGTAGAGAGATAATAAAGATACACGAACAGCGTAAAGCAGCACAAGTAAGCGAGAAAGAAAGTACCTCTGATCCTGAAGAAGAAGACGATGAGAATACCGCCAGAATAGCGTATGTAGGAAAACCTAGATTTCCAGATCGCCATTTACGTCTAGAACACAAGCCAATTTCCCATCATTCAGCACCAGAACAAGGTTCCCTAGAACAAGTATTCCAAGCTACCGATCACATTCTGAAATCACGAATCGGTTATAGTGAGTTAAGTACTATGCATGAACAAGAAATAGTTCGGTCAGCAGTCCGATGGATTACTGATTCTACCACTTTTCCAGACGAAATAGTGGCACAAATGTTTCTGAAATTGCCCCCAGCCGAGCAGCGACTGGTGGGTATGTATATGATTCAGCACCTCATTACTCTGTATGAGGGTCAACATTCTGATCCAGGTCCGTTACACGATATCCTGAACGAGTTACTCCAGTACAGATGGAGAGGTCTAGGTACCGATTTAATTAGTGTCATTCTAGAACAACGCCATAAATATAGAATGTTCTTGAACCCGCATTTCGTTCATGTCTCACCCCCAGAAAGTAAATCATTCTACATAGACAGACAGAATCCGTTACGAGAAGTCCACGCAGTCAGAGGAGCGGGTGGCGAAATGCAGCGAGTGTTTGTATACACTCCAATCACAAAGATGGAACTTCTAGAGATGAAGAAATTAATTCCCTGTCATGACAAAGATCCAGCAGGGTACCATAGAGAATTAAAAGATATGCTCCGTATGGGAGAATACACATACCCGGATATAATTAAAATGTTAAAGGTTCTGTTGCCCGCAGGGGTGTATGAAAAGCTCAAGGAGAAAGAATGGGAGGTGGGAGAGAAAAAGATAGATTGGGCAGTCCTAGAAGCAGAAGATAAGATACGTGTACCAGGTACTGGTCTAGGAGAGAAATGTAAAGAATTACCAGAATTATTGATTCAAGTTTTACCCAGATTATTGACAACTAGAAAAGAAGACTGGGATGCAATCTCAGCCTGTAAACAGAAACAAGATGAAGATATTAGTGATTTTTATTCTAGGTTTGAAAAGTGCTTTAGCATCAATAGTGGCCTCAAGACAAGTAGTGAGTCGTACCCTCACCTTTTCGTTACTAAATTAGTCGAGAATTCAAGTCCACCAATTAAAAACCGAGTTCTGAAAGTCGAAAGTACCTGGCAAGCTAATACTCCGTCCCAGATGCTCCAGATGCTCCAGTATCACCAGAATAGAATCAGAGAAGAACAAGAACACGAGAGAAAACGTATGAAAGACACAAAAATGAAAGTGCTAGTTGCACAATCTGTTCCTCAAGACAGTCAGAAGAGGGGTCCGAATCAAGCCAGTCATCCTGCAGCACCCGTTAAAGGGAACTGCAACTATTGTAAACAGCCAGGTCATTTCATAAACGAGTGTACAGTTCTGAAACATAACATAGCTACTGGTAAGACTAAAGAAAGACCACGTCCGCCTAGACAAGAACAAGTTTCACAGACTCCTCAGCCACAGAATGCACCACAGACAGTTACAGCACCGCAGCCTATTGCTGCAACACAGCATGTTACATCGCAGATGTACCAGTATGCACAGTCTGAGTATCCAGAGTATCAGCAGTATTCATGAAACAGCCTAGAGAGGGAGGTAGGCTTGCCTCTCATCGAGATACCTGTAGATCAAGAAGGTCCCTATGTTCACAGTCAAGTATTAGGGAAAGACAGAAAGTTTTTGATTGATACAGGGGCAAGTAGGACCACAATTAGTCACGCCGAAGTTCCAGGGGCTCCGCTCTCAGGCTCTAGAAATGTTTCCCTTGGATTTTCAGGAAAGCCTATCGTAAATGAGATTTCAAAGCCAGTCACTCTAGAAGTAGGTCCATTGTCCCGTACTACTGATCTGTTACTTACTAAGTCATGTCCAGAAAACCTATTAGGCATTAAGACACTGAAAGAGTTAGGTGCAGTTATATGCTGTTCCCCAGAGGGAATACGATTGTTCCTACGTGACTTTAAGGGTCACTATGTCTTACGAGATTTTGATTCAAGACTGTCTAATGTTCCACAGCATCTATGGGCGCAAGGTCCAACTGATGTAGGTTACATGCAAATCACACCCCATCGTGTGACTCTCAAACCAGGTGTAGTGTTACCACGAATCAGGCAGTATAGATTGCCACCTGAGGCTGTAGCAGCCTTATCCAAAATTATAGACGAGCTCATGGCTCAAGGAGTAGTTGTAGAAACTGACTCCAATGTATGTAACTCTCCGATCATTCCAGTCATGAAACGTACTGATCCAAATGCACCCCCAGTATATCGATTAGTGATTGATTTACGAGAACTTAACAAATGTATTATTCCGCAGTACCCAGTTGTCCCAGATATCTCTTCCCTATTGACAGCCATTGATTCCGAAGCCATGTTCTTTACAGTAATCGATCTTAAGAATGCATTTTTTAGTGTTCCCATCCATCCAGACAGCCAGTTTCTTTTCGGATTTTGTTTAAATGGAAGGAGCTATATGTTCACACGAGCTCCTCAAGGTTTCACAGAAAGTCCTAGTATTTACAGTCAAGCACTCAAGAGACAACTTGATAACATTCACATGCCAACTGACACTGCCCTGCTCCAGTATGTCGATGATCTACTGATCACAGCCCGTTCTGAACGTGCTTGCGAGCGAGCGTCACTGACAGTCTTGTATTTCCTAGCCGAGATGGGGCACAAGGTGTCCCCTTCAAAGCTTCAATTCTGTGTCCAGCAAGTGGTTTACTTAGGACACTTGCTGTCCAAGAGGGGTAGGCAGTTGACACCCGATCGCATCCAGTTGATAGCGAGTCTTCCTCAGCCCAGGACCCAGAAGGAGGTACGTGCCTTTATTGGCCTTACTTCTTACTGCCGTCAATGGATTCCTCAGTATGCATTTCTAGCCAAGCCACTGATACAGTTAACGACACAGGAGACAGCCGCACCGACTGTCCTCCCTTGGACATCTGAACATACACTTAGTTTCAACGAGTTAAAGAAAGCTTTATGTCAAGCTCCAGTTCTAGCTACACCGAACTACAGTAAGCCTTTTACACTTTTCGTCACTGAACGCGAAGGTACAGCATTATCTGTTCTCACACAAGATCAAGCAGGACAATACAAGCCGTGTGCTTATTTTTCTAGCACATTAGATCCAGTCGCCCAGGCTTTACCCGCGTGCCTCAAGTCAGTTGCAGCCACAGCACTAGCTATCAGACAAAGTGATTCCATAGTTTTAGGACACTCCCTGACAGTACAAGTTCCACACTCCGTGGAAGTTCTTTTAAATAGAACACAAACACAGCACTTGACAATTGCACGTTTAACGGGTTATGAATTGACACTGTTCCAGCCACACATAGAAATCAGACGCTGCAACGTCCTGAATCCTGCTACACTGTTACCATCAGTTACTTCGAATCCTGACCCACATGACTGTGTGGAAGTAGTTAACATTACGACAAAGCCAAGACAAGACCTGACAGACATTCCGTTACTAGATCCCGACCTGACACTTTATGTGGATGGGTCATGTATGAGAACTAGTACAGGAGATTTAGTTGCCGCGTATGCAGTGACTACTGACACTGAAGTTATTGAGACACACCGCATTGACACTCTGTCCGCTCAAGCAGCAGAGCTAGTTGCTCTGACACAAGCTTGTATACACGCCAAGGAAAAGAAAGTTAATGTTTACACAGATTCACGCTACGCATTTGGAGTTGTACACGACTTTGGAGTGCTCTGGCAGGAGAGAGGTTTCATGACTTCTCATGGAACCAAGATTCAGCATGGTTTCCTTATCCAAGCCCTGTTAGATGCAATACATTTACCGACATCCATTGCTATTATGAAATGCAAAGCACATACGAAAGTTACTGACATTATTTCCCAAGGTAATGATCTAGCAGATCGCACAGCCAAGCTTACAGCACAGACTCCAGACATTCAAGTTAATCCGACACAGACACAAACTCCAGATCTGACTACATATATGACAGTTAAGGACCCCACCCAGGATGTCATAGATATCCAGTTACATGCTACTCCCGATGAAATCAAGAAATGGTCTGAACAAGGAGGGGTCCAGACAGATCAAGGATGGGTGACGAAGGGAAGAACCACATGGTTTCTCCCCGACTCTATGGTTCAAGTTATCATTAATACCACACATAGTCCAGCACATTTAGGAGAAAAAGCAATGTTAGACAGTATCCAGAACATTTGGTTCAACAAGCATTTACGAGCTGCAGCCAAGCAGAAAGTCCGTACCTGTATGATATGTTGTCAGTTTAATCCAGGTAAAAGTGTCCCGGTGGAACAAGGGGGATTCCAGCCTCCTGACCACCCTTTTGAGGTCCTCCAGATGGATTATATTCAGATGGAGCGATGTCGAGGTTTCAAGTATGTTCTTGTAGTTGTATGCGCTTTGTCCAGATGGACAGAAGCATATCCAGTCCCAGATTACACAGCCGCGACCACTGCCAAGCAGTTGGTTCGTGAATTCTTCCCTCGTTATGGACTCCCTAGAGTCGTATATTCTGATAACGGTCAGCCATTCTCATCTGAACTCATGAAGCACGTTTCCCTGTTGTTAGGGTACCAGTGGAAGTTTCATTGTGTACGCCATCCTGAAGCAGCTGGTCTGGTCGAGAGACATAATCAGACTCTGAAAATCCGAATTGCCAAAATATGTAAAGAGAAAGGTGTGGACTGGCTAGTAGCTCTGCCAGTTGCTCTATTTTATATGCGCATGGTCGCACATTCCAGATCAGGTCTGTCCCCGTATGAGGTCGTTTTCGGCCGCCCCCCTAACATGTGGGGTACTCCTAGACCCCGAAGTATTACTGATGTTTCATGTAATATGCTGACAGATTACCTAGCTTCCTTGATGTCTGCCCTCAACTCATGTCGTTCACAGGTTGCCGCCGCATTTCCAGACAATACCGAGGTGGCCCCGCATGAAATCGTTCCAGGTTCAATGGTCCTCGTACGTAACTTCGACAGATCAAGTCCGCTGGAGCCACGTTGGAAGGAGCCCCGTCAGGTCCTCCTCACCACCCGTACAGCCGTGAAATTGGAAGGACGCCGCGGCTGGGTACACCTTTCGCACGTCAAGAAATTCTACGGATTAAAGCCGGTCTCCAAGAACATTTCCCAGGATTTAAAAACTTGTCAAAACATTGTTCCTAAGGACTGTCCCGCAAATGACATTGGCACAACCCCTCCCCTGTTAGAGAAAACTCCGCAGCAGGAGTATAAGCAAAAGCTACGGTCTAGTAAAATAAGTCAGCCAGTTTGATTGTCTAAGTCCTCCCCTAGGTGAAACGGTTAGACTGTTTCTGACATGTATAAAATAGACCCCCATAGTGAGAGAGTCAGTCAAAACTCAATCCGATGTATCGTTTTTCTAAGTTTCATAATATTTCTCAGCCTTTTGACTTCCTGCACTAGTTACGCATTTTATCTGTGTTTTCCAGTTCCTCATGTAAATAAGCATTCTAATATTACAGTAGAGCACACGTTTAGTGATCTGCCTCCTCATGAATATTCATACCGCCTCGCTATGCGTAACAATACTTTTATCCGCATGTTGCATTATTCACACCAGACCAGCAATGCCACTAATTGTTGGGTGTGTGGTCGACTCCCCCCTTTCCAGACGTCAAAGGGAGTTCTGCCACTCTTTCCTTATCCTTTTTCACATAATGGTTCGTGTGGAGCATGGTCCACGTTAACGTCATCCTCAACAGATATGTCTTTTCTTAACAGCACATGTTTCCCAGACAAGCATGGTCCCCCCCACAGAACAGGTTTAGATCTAGAAAATGAAGTGTACAATTTAGGTAACTATTCGTCGAATTTTATGGTCCTGAATGTTCAGTCTGATACTACTCCAGACTCACCTGCTATTTCAGTGTTACCAGTCAAAGGCGAATTATGTGTCCGAAATAATGGTTCCGTACATGTAGGACATAGTGATTGTACTACTATTGTCAAGTATAGTGACAGTGGGAAATCTATTTTTAAAGCTTCACGTCATTCTTATTTTGTTTGTGGTCAAACTGCATATGTTCGTCTGCCCCTCGATTGGGAGGGAACCTGTTACATTGCCTTCCTACTGCCACCTGTTTTTCTAGCCCCACCTGACTACCATAGGAATTCCTACCTAGTACATACTAGACACAAGAGAAATCTCCCGATTGTGGACTATACTGAAACTGCTGCAGAGCAATTCATTGATATTGATAAAGGTGTTTTCCCTTATTTAGGTACAGTTGTAAATAGTAAGCTAATCCGTAGGTTAACAAGAACCCTTGAAGCTGTAGTAGATGAGACTGCCTCCGCTCTAGGTAACTTAACCGAAGAGCAATCCTTTATGAGAATTGTTGTGCTCCAGAATCGTCTCGTCCTTGACGTCATACTGGCCGATAGGGGCGGGGCCTGTAGACTCATCGGATCCAGTTGCTGCATTTTCATTCCAAATAACGCGCCGTCTGTTTATTCAGCTATAACCAGACTTCATAAAATTGCCCATCTGTTACACCAAGATCCAGGCACCTGGACATGGTCCGGTTGGTTCTGGAATATAATTTCTGCCTGGGGATGGAAAGTCCTGTCCTTTCTAGGTATCGCAGTAGCGATCATATTCAGCTGCTGCCTCTGTATACAATGTGGCCCTGCGATTTGCGGCATGTGTGCTACCTCTTGTATTCCTAGTCCCAAGCCCCGTTCTAAATCCCGTTCCAGGATAATTCGAGACGAGCAAATGATACTGTATGAAATGATAGATGGTATCATGAATATTGATGTTTCCTGATGGAAACGTAGTGACAAGGAGGGAATGTGGAAAAGTAAATTTTGCCATGTTCTGTGTCCCTACGTGTCATCCATCATATGTTATGTGTGCATGATTAAATATGCATATGTATTCTCCATGTCCGATTCAAGACGCAATTATAGTTGTGTCCACCTCTGGTATGTCATTTCCCAGTTCTCGTGAGTAATATGAGTGTCAGGCCTATGTAAAGTTATGTTGCCACGTTTCTCAGTGTGCACGTTATTTCATTATAAAGTCCCCGTTTCTAGGCCTCAACAGGGCCCGGACACCAGATTCAGCTCCTGTCTCCTGAAGCCTCGCTGAGGAGCGATACAGCCCCCACCTGTATCCTCGACCCTTCACTTACTTCCTGCCTCGCAGTGCCCGGTGCAGCTTGGCTCTGCCTCTGAGTCTGCCAAGACTATGTTATGATTCCAGCTATCAGTTTAGTCCTCCTTCCCTGCATTCCTAAAGCTACTGAACTGCATCAATAGTTTCCGTCATTGTCTAGCCTATTCGGCCCCATGTTAAGAGAAATACTGTATTTAATGGTCATTTAATATTCTTCATCACGCACTACATGTAGAATAAATGCATGCTCTAGCCTTAGAGTCTGTTAGCTTTTCCCCTCATGACTTCTAGTTTATATCAACATGTTCCCTAAACATCAGATACTAGATAGGGTTTAGGTACATGTCGCTCCGACCCTCCAGACTTTAGTCTCTGCTCCTAGCACAGAGTTCATAGCCCCCAGCTTCTCCTAGTAACACGTCATTGCCAGTTTGCGCGCACTACTAGGTTAGAGGTCCCGGCTCCTCAGGTAGCCCCCTCCAATGTTTCCGCCCCATTCATGACATATTCTGTTACGTTTGCATCACATGTCTATGTATACGCCCTGTTACACCTCTTTTCCCCCTTATCTTTCGCGACTGCTACGCGTCACGCCTTCTGTTCCACCCACTGCTACGCCTACTGCAATGTAATGCTATGTGTTTGCGTTATGTATATATGCTCATGTATTGTTATTAAAAGTCAGCGCGCTCATCCCAGATCCAGCCCCAGCAGCTGCTGGGCCCTGTCACCCTGTCATCCTATTCCTATGCAGGTTGTCCTGTTCCTGTCCTTATGCTGTATTAAACCTGCAAAACTCCTACTACCTCGAATCTTGACTCTTATTTATTGAGCTATCTGTTATGATATATGTCTAGTCAAAAAGAGAGGTATTATTTATTTATTTACCACAGAACGACCCTGTTAGGTTGCAGCATTCTGAGCCCTATCAGCCCTACCTGCTCCACAACCCCGTCCACAAGAACCTTTCTGCAAAAACACGGGGCACTCACTGCACCAGTGACCCTCTTCCTTACAACACGCACACTGATTCGGCTCCAGAGGCGTCGTATTCAGCAGTCTACAGGTAGGTGGAAGCTGACGGGCAGGACCACCACATCCTGTACCATTCTCTCTAAAAGTCTGCTGCAACAACACTTTCGTCATCAAATCCTTATGCTTTTTCTCTGTCCTTTTTTTCTCCTCATTGTCTCGATGTTTATAATATTGAGCCATGTTCAAAATGATGGAAGGGGAAGAGGTAGACCATGTACTCTCAGAAGCCTGCACTCGAGTCACAATTTCAGGAAGCACATTAGAGACAAATCGGTTAACAAACAACCAAACACCTCCCTCAACAGACAAATCCTACCCACTGTAATCCTAAATCGTGTTCTCAAACCGAGTGAAAAAATCAGGCACACTCTAGTTTTTCTTCTGGCGACAAGCCGATAATTTATCCCAATCTACTTTACACAGTGGAATAAGAGAATGTATATACTTAATAATGCGACCTGGCAACTGTAAAATCTCCGCTCTGGGTTTATCACCTGGTTTTCACTCAGGGTCCCATGCTTTAATTTGATCCCGAATACCACCCAACTCCAGAATTGAGCATCTGTAGAATAACAACGACATCACACAGAAAACAACTTATTAATCCCAAGCATTCTCAAAAGAAAACACGTTTACTATTTTATGCCTGGTATAGCAATTACAAAAGCTTTTACTCCAAAGATGGTCTTCAGACCATAACCAATGCAAACCAAAATGGTACCATATACACAAATAACCAAAACAAGCTCACCTGATATATGCAGGTCAAAGCAAATTAATTCTCCAATGCTGACTCATCAGACCAAATGTTCAGATCCAAGGGTCTCGCCGTTTAGGTCTCCAGTCGGGATGACCGCTGGGTGAGGCACCATCTGGCAGGACGGAAGGAGCAGAAGTCAATGCTCCTCCTACAGGGATCTCTGAACCGTCAGTCCGACCCAACGATTGCCTCAAGCTCCCCCCCGTACGCGGAAGTGGATGGGTGAGGCACCATCTGGCAGGACGGAAGGAGCAGAAATCAATGCTCCTCCTACAGGGATCTCTGAACCGTCAGTCCGACCCAACAATTGCCTCAAGCTCCCCCCTGTACGCGGAAGTGGATGGGTCACTCACCCAAAGGAGTCACTGTTTGGGCGCCAACTGAACGAGGTGACCCGATTAGGGTCACACAGGTCACTCACAACCACCTTCTCAGCCTTCCATACCAAATGAAGAGTCTGTCAGACAGTAGAGAATACAAACTAATATATATTTATTCAGATACACTCAGAGTGGAGCCCAGTCTGCCCAGACACAGGAGTGCTGTAGAGGGACTGGCTTCAGCAAGCATAGAGACACATTATGTACATTTCAGAACCAATGAAGGCACGTTCACAATGGAATTTTCAAAGCAGGTGCTGCAGACCAGTAGAAAAGGAACTATGACATTGAGGGCTGGTGGGCTTATAGCACTGCTGTCAAATAGTACCAGAGGAATATAAAAAAAGCCAAAATTGCTTTCTTTTCCTCACAAATTTCAGCTGCTGTTTGTGCCCCAGAATGTTTTTTAAAATTGTCAAAACTTTCTTGCAGCCAGTAGATTGCAAACAAAGTGTGCCCTAATCACAGTCCCTGGCAGAAGACCTCTCCCTATTTTTCCACTCTAAAGTGGAAAAAATGTACTCTCAGTTCAGCAAACAGCCTGAACCCCCGCCCCAGACTTGCTCCCTTTCCCCACAGTCAAGATTATGGCTCGGCTTGATTGATTTGAACCTATATTACTAGAGGACTATGAGCAAATAATCTGGAAAATTAAACCGGATCACCCCTAGATCCCTGCTTGCCATTTATTCTTACCAAGGCTGCCTCTGCCGTTAATGTGCAAATAAACTCCATCTTCAATCTGTCTTTAGAATGCGGAATGACGCCTTCATACTGGAAAAAGGCACCAGTGATCCCGCTATTAAAGAAAGCAAACGCCGACCCACGCACCCTGAGCAACTACAGGTCCATCTCACTTCTCCCTCATCTTGGCATGATGTTAGAATCCCAGGTGAAACATCAGATCATTAGCTAAGTGTAACAGAACATGATACTTAATTCATCCCAGATGTGTTTCTGTGCCAGTTTCATTTCTGAACTTGCCCTTCTTGGATCACCAAATACATCTTTGGCAACCTCGACTCGGGGCAGAAGGTGTTGGTCACCCCACTTAACCTCCCTGCCTCCTTCGACACTGTGTCTCACCTGATTCTCCTACAAAGACTAGATTAAGCAGGCATAAAGGGCCATGCTCTCACATGGCTAGCAGATAGGCAACAGGCGGTTTTCCTCTCCCCTTCACCTAGCAGTCTTGAGTCATAAGCTGTGGTGTCTCAAGGGTTCCTCATTAAGCCCAACCCTTTTTAACTTCTATCTGGTCCTGCTAGCTCTAGTTGCACAAAGTTGTGGCATGAATATCATCTCCTACCCAGATGATACACAACTTATGCCATCCTTCCATCAACTTGATGTCACTGTAATTGGGGATTTTCAGGGCTGTCTATAATCCATTGCTCAAAGGATGTGTAACAGCTGTTTACATTTAATGCTGACAAAACAGAAATTCTACTGTTTGGGTATTCCTCCCACCTTGACACCTTGCCTCTGACCGGCTGACTTAGAACCAGCCCCCTCCCCTTCCATAGTTGTTAGAAACCTGCAGGTCATGATGGACACCGCCCTCTCCTTCAAACCCCAATTTAAGGCCATGGCTGCTACCTGCTTCGGTCTGCTAAAATCCCTTAGAAAGCTATTGAAATACCATGGATACCCACAAGGGGATTGTACTAGGGGTGGGCGTAATTTGCAGAATTGCGTGACGCAAATCGCCGCGAAACTGTAAAAAATCCCTGCGAACACGCAGAAATTCCGCGGACATGCAGAATTGCTTGTTCGTGATGTTTTTTTCCTGTTTACGATCGCTTTTTGCATGCTCGGGGGAAATATCTCGCGAACACACATTTTGAGAACGCGAACAAGCAAAATATTTTGCGAAGCTGCGGATATCAGAAATTTGGGCAATTTTGCGTTCTCCGCGGAGCGCGAAATTACCCAATTTCCGCAAACTCCGCGAGCGGAACGGAATTTACCACCCAGGCCTAGATTGTACCTGCTTTTCTCAATTCCCAATTGAATTATACCAACATACTATACTTAGGTGCCCCTCAGAATCTACTGTTAAAGACAAAAAATGGTTCCGTCGGGTGAATCAATTGCTTTTGTGTGAAGGCTAAATTAGCTCATAACAGAAGGTAACAAATTTTAAGAAAAAACAAATTTTAAGAGAAAACGAATTTTAAGAGAAAAATAAATTTTAAGAAAAAACGATTTTTAAGAGAAAACCTCTCTGACAACAAATAAAATTCAAAGTATTTTTATGAAGAACAAAGTCACATTAAAACACCGGAATTACTTCATTCCATTTCAATTTCAATTATAAGTGAAAAAGTGACTATTGGTGAACAAGGTGAATAGTGCAACAATTTCAGTGACACTTATTTACAAATATTTACAAAATTTATACATGGAAAAATGGGCAAGGGGAAATGTTTTGGCGGTCAGAGTTCTGAGTTAATACTCCAAGGAGACAGATGGTGACTGTGCCTGTTCCCGGAGGGTTCTTGACCAATATTATGCGTCGACGTTTCGATCCTAGTGTGCCCCGATTGGTGGTCACGCGGATCTTTATCAAGACAAGGGAGGGGGGAGATCTGGAAAGAGAGGTAAGTGTTGTGTCAGAGAGGGAATAACAGTTATGTCTAATTATACAGTGTGGCGAGTGCATTATACTCACACAGGGGGAAAGGGGGGGTTGGTTTGGTTGTATTGAATTCCGGATACACAGGAGGCGGCAGTCACACGCTGTGCATAGGCCAATAGGTCAATCTGGGAAGAGACCAACTGAATTCAGTCCATTTGCAAATATGACCGAGTCATGCACTTCGTGAAAACATGCAGTGCTTGCATGCAGGAAATACACACAAAGGAAGATGTGCTGACCCTCAAGGTATGGTAGGGGGCGGTACTCGGAATTGCCACTCAACAGCACTCAGGGCAAACTGTGAAGGTGGCATGGTATTCAGACACCCAGTGGACACGGAGACTGATTTAATCGCACTCTGGGTATTCAAGACTGGACGTGACTCCCTTTGTGGACCATTTATAATCAGGTCGGTCACTTCGTGAAAACATGCAAGACTTGCGTACAGGATGTGCACCAAGAAAGTGTGGTTTATATCAATCAGAGGGGGCGGCACTTGTAATTACCATGCGGCCGGCAAACTATAGGACCTGACATACACGGAGAATAATTTACTCGCGCTCTGGGTTTTGACATGCACAGGAAACTTGGTTCGTGATGGCAAAACTGGGTGCACCACAAGTTCGTGTTCCCAAGTGAACACATTTTACATGCATTATAGGTAGCTTACCTCACATGGAGAACCACTTTCCAATAGAGCGAGGAACCAGCTTACATTTCTCGCGGTCGCTCGATCAAGCGAAGAGCTGGGCGCGAGGACGTTAAGCACGTCTGTAGCCTAGCAACGCCGTGACGTCAACATGGCGCGTCATAGAACCGGCTTGGTGTTAGGCTTGGATTGGATAGGGGTGGCAAGCCCCTGGATCACTAAGCAACGCGAACGCTGTGTAACTGTCGCGTTTAGATAACGCTACAAGAGACGAATTGTGATCAAGAATGGAGCGAGTAGTTTTGGGGAAGCGAACCCAGTGCTTCTGTGGTTCAGCGCATGATCAGTTGTACTGCTGCACCGTGTGGTTGAAGTCATATTATGAAACACTGCAAGTACGGACACTGTTGTATTGAAAGGAAAACCTTCAATAATAAATCAAATCTGCACTATGTGATCACATTATAGGTACCTTGCAAGAAAACATAGTATGTACAACGTTGCATTTGAATGAAACAGAAGAAATAGAAGAAATACTCAAAACATGGGACCATATGCAAGTTAGTTGTAGCATATCATAAAAGAGCAAGCAGTTCAGAGTTGGTAAATAGGCTCATACTCATAATAGTCCCATTTGTTTAGAAATCTCCTCATGTTCATTTAACCCCTGACTTACAGAATTCAGAACATGGATCCATTTACACTCCTTTCTGTTGAGGGCTGAGGTGGTGGAACCCCCACGTGGGTTCACATTGATTTTTTCAAGTATGCGCCAGCGTATGCTGTCTGGGTCATGATTCTGGCTAACAAGTGTTCGACCATGGGGGCCCCCTGGACTTTACAGCGGATTCTGCTCATGTGGGAATCTACTGGCACAACTGCAGCGCTGGTTCCCTATCAATTCCATGAAAAAGTTCAAAACTCTCCTAGGCCTAATCACTCACAGAGCCCTCCAAAAAGGGTTCCAGATGTATCCAAGACATGCTTTACTACTCTCCTGCTAGAGCCCTGCACTTTGCTAATTTGATACTCCTGCTCTGCATCCCCTGGTATAGCAGAGCAGGAGGCATATCTTTCTCTGTACTTGTGCTGAGTCTCTGGAATGCCCTCCCTCTGCTCTTTACCTTCTGAAAGTCTGTGTTTGAGGCGCAGCTGATAACTGACCTATTCAGTGAGCTGTAACTCACCTGCCTCTACCTGTCTCCCTCTAGCGCCAGGATGCTTCTTCCGAAGCAGCAGTTACACTCTATAAATTCCTCTTCATTCATTCACTGACCCTGAGGCAATTGCTGGGTCGGAGCTCTGTTCTACCCCATTTACACTCCAACGGGCTTCCTCCAACACACACACAGGAACCTGCTTACCTCCAGCACACACAAAGAAACCTGACATTAGTCTTTTGTCACCCCCAGATGTATTAAAACCTTGACAGGGGAAGGGAAGACATTTCAGAACCAGAGAGGTAGTAGCATAAGAAATCCACCTACTTCAAAGACTGACAACAGGAATACACATTGGACCCTAGAGCCACTCTTCTGTACACTCCTGGATCTGTGGACACTAAATAAGAAGGGCTGCCTTGTTCCCCAGTGGTCTGCCTTGCTGCTTGAGGCCTGTCCTTTAAATTAGTAAGCATTTCTTTATTTTTCTTGTGTTGTGTTGCCACATTATTACTGAATGAGGGCTGCATGAATGCTTTACACATTGCCTCTGTTAAGCTTTTTTTTTAGTTATGATTCGCCCTGGTTAACCTAAGATAAGAATCCATACTCTGGGGTCTCCCTTGAAAGAGCACCAGCCAGAGATCCTAGTTCAAAACCAAGAATGTTGGTAGTTTCACACAGCCATCTGTGGAGCCACCAAAGGAGTGATCAACCAGCAAAGTATAGAGGCCTAATCATCGGACTGCATATAAGTAGATAATTTCTCCCAATTATCGTAAGGAAGATAAAACTCGTTACGCTTACTCTTAGATACCCTGTCCAGCCGATTCGTGTATTTTACTGACCTCATTGATTCTATTTTATTCGGAGGAGTGGATTTTACCCAATTTTTACACAGTTCTCTACGGGCCAGGAGTATCAGAAAGAAAATCCATTTTTTATATTGTTTGACAAGACATCATAATGTTCCGGTATCCCAAAGAAAACAAGGATCTTGCTTACCTGGATATAGTGTTATTCATGTCCGACCAAAAACTCTGAACCTCTGGGCATTTCAGAAACATGTATGTATCGTCTCCTTTTTCCTTACCACACTTTGGACATCTCGGTGTAGGACCTTTCCCCAATTCAGACAATTTATACGGAGTCCAATAAACCCTGTGAAGACAGAAAAGGTTGTTCCACCTTAAATTTGCAACACGGACCGTGGAGTATAAAAAGTTACAAGATATTTGCCATAAATCTTCCATCTGTTCTCCAGGCAAGATCTTCTCCCACAGTATTGATGGTAAATTGAAGTCTCCGTCTGCGAAATCCATTAAAAGCCAGTACCAACTCGCCACCTCTTTTTTCCGCGTGACATTGGTCATCATCCGAGATTCCAATTCATTTGATATTCCCACGCCAGGACCAACCGTGAGGAACCAGCTTTTAATTTGAAGATATTTAAATCTTGAGAGCTGATTGTTAGCTATTCCTTGTCCCACATTCTAGGAAATCAGGGCACCATTAACTGTCAGCTGTCCCCAATTTACTATTCCTTCTTTTTTCAATGGCAGAGCCAGGCTATCCTTGGACCACCCCTGAGTCCCAACTTCTTCAATGATAAGGTCTCCAAGATCAAGTGCTCCCTGGTTATCAACTGCTCTCCCCCTCCCTACAGCAACATGGGGGGGGTTGCTTGGTAGCGCTCCCCCACCAATTACTAAGCACTGGTCACTCTTCCAGCTCATTCAAGAAGAGGAATTAATCAAACTTATCTCCACCTCTAAACCTTCATCTCACACCCTAGACCCCCTTCCTGCTCTACTTACCAAAAAACTGAAACTCTCCCTAGCCCCACTGTGGTGCAGAGTTATTAACAGCTCCCTAAAAACCTGAACCGTCCCAGATTGCCAGAAAGTGGGACAAGTCACCCCATTGCTAAAGAAAACATGCCTGGACATAAATGACTTAAACAACTTCAGACCCATCTCTAACCTTCCTCTCCTTTCCAAAATCCTAGAAAGATGTGTACTCCAACAACTAACACAGCACTTGGACAATATCAATCTCCTCGACTCACATCAGTCAGGATTCAGGAAAGGGTGCAGCACGGAAACCACAATCCTCAACATAATTGATGACATACACAAATCATTGGACTCAGACCAATGCTGCCTCCTCATTCTCCTCGACATATCGGAGGCATTTGACACAGTTGACCGTAATCTTCTCCTCAAAGCCCTCGAAGAAAGGGCTGGTCTAGATGATGTGGTCCTCAACTGGTTCTCCTCATTCCTGCACAACCGCTCCCAAAGAATCAAAATCAGAAGCATTGAGTCCGACCCTCATCCAGTCAAGAGGGGAGTTCCCCAAGGATCAGTGCTCTCCCCTCAACTCTTCAACATCTACATGGAACCCTTTCTCCACCCTACTCAGCTAACACCCCCTTCAACCTCTACGTGGATGATACCCAAATCTATCTGGAAATCTCCTCCTCTAAAGACATTCACAGACTCAATGAAACACTAAAGGAAGTGCAATGCTGGCTGTCAAGCAACCACCTAAAGTTGAATCCGGACAAAACTGAACTACTCCTCATCTCGAACAAAGAAGAGAACCCACAAATGATCGAGTGGCTAAAAGATATTGACGCGCTCAATGGGAACCTCACCCTAGCTGACTCCGTCAAATTATTAGGCATCACGCTTGACTCCAAACTAGACTTGACCAAACACATCAAGATCTCGGCAAAGAGCGCCTTCCTTACACTGAAGCTACTAAGCAAAATAAAACCTTTCATTCCTTCCAATTATCTCAAACAAGCCACCCAAGCATTGGTGCTGTCAAGACTTGACTATGGAAATGCAGTCATCTCTGGAATACCCAAAACTCATCTTGGTCCTCTGAAAACAACCCTCAACGTGGCTGCCAGAATGGTCACTGGAATAAAGAAATTTGAACACATCTCCCTGGCACTAAAAGAACTCAAATGGTTACCAATAGAAATGCGGGCGAACTTTAGAACAGCCAGCCTCACCCACAAAGCCCTTCACACAGGCAAACCCGAATATCAGGCTTCCAAACTTAAAAAAGCAGGTCAAAACAGGAACCTCAGAAGCTCTAACATCTTACTTCTGATCCCACTAAAAACTCGAAAACAAAAAAACGCGGACAGGTCCTATGCCGGAAATGCACCCAAAATATGAAACTCTATCCACCCCCCACATCAGAACTACTCCTTCCTTCCCTAAATTCAAAAATCCGCTCAAAATCCTGTTCCTCGACAGCTACTTAGCTAACAGATAGGAGCAGCTTGGAGTGTCTAAAGAGACTCTGCACCCCTCCCGGACGTGGAATGCCAAAACCCTGGAATGGATCTCTTCTTCTTTCTCCTTACTATGATTTGTATCCTGAATGTCTCGCTGTACTGTTATTGTGTTTCACTTTCTTTTGCACTGCTCTGTAATTATGTGAAGCACTCCAATACCTTCCGGTCAGGCTAGCGCTATATAAAACTTCCTAAAAAAAAAAAAACGTTTCATATAGAAGCCATTCCACTCTAGTAACCTAGTTTTAATTCTTTCCTGATTTTATGCCATGTCTCTGTAAAAGACTGAAGGATCTTAAGTCTCCAAGAGTGGATTGATGAGAACTGCATTTTATCCCCCCTGCAAGCAGGTTTTTGGATATACACCAGCACCATTGACCAGGTGTTTCGATTCACACTGTTGAGCTGGAAAATGGTGGACCTGGCCAATGGCAGCCTGTACACTGCCTTTGTTGATTTAAAATCAGTATTTGATCTTGTTTCTCACTCCAAACCATGGGTAATCCTGAATGAAATGGGGATTCCCCCGAACCTACTTAAACCACTTGTGAGATTGCATAAAGAAAACTATGCCAAAATTGATTGGGGTTCCCAGGGCATGGCTACTAGCCCCTTCCCAGTAGAGAGAGGTGTACGTCAGGGTTGTGTGCTGGCACCGACCCTATTCTCTCTATTCATTAATGGTATTGTAAATTACATGGAAGTGGAGTCCACCGATGCCGGTCATTCGCTGGCAGCAAAATACAGATTTTAATGTTTGCGGACGACACGTTGATTATTTCAAAGACCCCGAGTGGTCTTCAGAGGGCCCTGATAATCTTTGAAGAATTCTGTACCACCTGCAGTCTGGAAGTCAACGTGCCGGAAGCAAAATTCATGTCTTTTAATCCTCATAGCACTTTTAAAAGTAAAATATTCATGAA
This sequence comes from Lissotriton helveticus, assembly GCF_964261635.1. Classification (NCBI taxonomy): domain Eukaryota; kingdom Metazoa; phylum Chordata; class Amphibia; order Caudata; family Salamandridae; genus Lissotriton; species Lissotriton helveticus. The sequence goes on from NC_136070.1 coordinate 849,757,726, forward strand.
CAACCACCCATTGGAGCAAGTAAAAGCTTTTATGTATCTGGGGGTCAATATCCAAAATGACCTAAAATGGAAGCAGCAAATCGACCTGGCAACGCTCAAGCACCGACAATTGTCTGGAGTGCTAACTCGGGAGTACAATACCTCAATGACCAAACCAATTAGCCCAGTGTTCCAGGTATACAACATGAGGGTGGTCAATTCTGCACTTTATGGAGCAGAGCTCTGGGGGTATGAAAACATGCCCAACCTTACGATTACTGAAAATAGGTTTATGCATGACATCACAACCCTCCCTCAAAGTACACCAGTGGGTCCCCTACTGTATGATCTAGGAAGAAAGCCTCTGGTTGAGGTCGCAAGATTGCGCCCCCTTCTATACTGGTGCAGACTTTGGACCACACCAGAACTGAAACAATATGCTGTGGGTTTCCTGGACATAAAAAGGGCTGACTCATTTCACAAAATAAGATGGCTGAGAGAAATTAGAGACGCTCTAATGAGCTTGGGCATGAGACCCCTATGGGAAGAACCAGTTACAGATCGAATTCCTTCCGAAAAGATCCTGAAGAAAAGTATTGGGAGATGATCATGCACAATACACTAAGAAAGAGTGTGTCATCGACAATCACAGGAAACTTTTTGGAATTCAAATGGACCCCTAGGCTAGAACTTTATTGGGATATAATAACTAATCCACACAACAGGAAATTATATTTTCGGGTTTGGGGTGGGCTCATTACCAACTAGAGCTTTTACAGCTGGGTGGTCCAATTCATGTGATAATATATGTCCTTTATGCCAGAATCAAGAGGAGTCGGTGGCACACTTACTGTTTGTCTGCCTAGCTTATGCCGCTCCCCGCCGGTTATGGCTTGTGCCAATTTGTAAATCACGTGGAACCAGAAGGAGCAAAGTAGCGGGAATAATTCTACGCACAAACACTTCTATCCCAATTATCACAGCTGTAGCAAAGTTTTTGGGTAGGTTATGGGCCATAAGGTCACACTCCCTCTCCACCTAACATATGCTATTTTTTCATTAGTATTCGGAGATTCACATCTACACTTTGGCCAAGATGCACCTTGCTTTGTATAGCTGGCTCCATATGTCAGGACCAAAGTTTAATACATGCAGTAATGACTTTCAATGGTGCTTGCTTTTAGTGGTTGTTTTTAGTGATAGCTACTAACGCTTCTTTTTATCACTGCTTTTATGGTTTAAAAAAAAACTATTTATGATGATCCAATTGCATTTTTTTTTAAATGTGTTTATTGGTTTAAATGACAGCCATACATAAATTTTGGAAGACATTTTCAATTCACAATTCAATCAATACAGTATTTAAGCAAACAATATTTCAAATTTCAAATCAATCATTACTCTTTTGACCTGCACATCTACACATCTCCATTTCCACCATAGGTGACACACAGGGAACTCCCCAATATTTATTCCACTGCAACCATTTCCTATCCCATTTTTTTGGGTCACCCCGGGCTACAAAAACTTCAATCTCTGCCACCATACACCTATCCAACTCTTTCGCCCACATTGTCACGGACGGCAGAGTCGCTCCCCTCATCGTCTCGCCACTTCCCGTTCAATTAACATATACCCCAGTGTTGCAAATTGTTGTTCGACTTCCGTGAGATCAGTCACCCCCCCAATATTCAACAGTCCCAGCCATGGTGTCCGCACTATCTCCTTTCTCAAGGCTGTCTGCATGCGATCCAAAGCTCCCTCCCAAAGGGCACGTCTCATCGGGCAAATCCACAATGTATGAAAAAAGGTGGCCTGTTGTCTGCACCCCCTCAAGCATCGGTCGTCAGGTCTGGACCCTATTCTCGCCAAAGTTTTCCCTGTCATGTATGAGCGGCGAAGTATCCTAAGCTGTATCAGCCTAAATATAAGTGTGATGGCCGCTTCCCGAGGGGACATAAGAGCTAATTGCCAATCCTCATCGCTTATGGGGCCTAGGTCACCTTCCCACCGCTCTCTAAGCTTAGGAAAGGTGTCTGGCAGGTTATTGCATAGATTTTTATATGTGAGAGAGATCGCTTTGGAGCTTAAAGGCTCATCTAACAGCCTGTCCTCCAGCGGTGATGACTCTGGTATGTCTTTAAGGGATGGAAAGGCCGCCCGTAGGGCTTGCCTAATCTGCAGGTATCTGTATATTTCTCCCTGTGCCAGATGATATTGACCTGGTAGGTCCCCAAAGCTAAGTATAGCTCCCTTCTTAACCAGGTCCCTCACTGCGGAGATCCCTATGAGGTCCCATTTATCAAACCCAGGTTGGTGTCATAACATGCCCAGCTTTGTGTGTACCATGGCGGCGTTGCCTGCGAAAGGACACCTGCCCACCCCAAAAGGGAATTGACTATACACCATATTTCTAGTGTATGTTGGTTCGGTCCAAAGAAGAATTTCCTCTTAGTCCTCCTGTCACTAGCGTATAGGGCCCCTAGATATCCAGAGCGATCAGCTTGATAACGATCAAGAGCATACGCTGGGTCATCAGGGGGGTGATATATCCAGTGGTTGACAGTTACCAATTGTGCCGCCCAGTAGTAGAGTTGAAGAGGCAGCGCTATACCTCCATCATACCAGCCTTTTGTTAATTTCTTCAGTGCAACCCTAGGGTCCCCCCCATCACAAAGCAGCGTGCGGATTTCACCCGCAACTGCTCTAAAATATGAGCTCGGGACTTTGTGCGGACAGTTATGGAGTATGTAGAGAAAATGAGGGAGGGCCAGCATCTTTATGAGTGCAGCACGTCCTAATAGTGTGAGAGGCAAGGACCTCCAGTGCTTCACATCCACTCGTAGTCTAGTCAGTGGGGGGGCCAGATTGGAGCTGTGTAAAAGGGCTGGATCCGTAGTGATATATGCCCCCAAGTAGCGAAACCCCTCCTCCACCACCGCTATGGTGCATTTAGTCGGGGGACTTGGCCCTTCAACATAAATAGTATTGACTTGCTCCAATTAATCGCATACCCCGAATACTTGCCAAAGTTCGTGAAAATGTCGCGAACCACTCTGATTGATTTATATGGGGAGGCTAGATATAACAATATGTCATCTGCATACAGGATATGCGATCTTCCACCTCGTTCGCCCAACGCAATCCTCGTACCATCACATTCCAGCACACCCAGGCCGCGAGGGGCTCCAGTAGAAGGGAGAATATCAGCGGGGACAGACCTGTTTTGTTCCTCTCCATAACCGGAATGTGGGGGCATATAACTGTTAACACTCAGCTGTCCCAACACATCTGTGTATAGCAGCTTCACCCAGGCTATGAATTTTGGGCCCAGTCCCACCCTTTCCAGGACTTAAAAAAAATACGACCATTCTATAGAGTCGAATGCCATTGAGACCTCTAAAGACAGCACCGCCGCGTCCTCTTCTATATACTGCCTACGAGCCATCACGTTGTGAAGGCGCCTTATAATAAGGGCCGTATTCCTTCCTGGCATAAAACCAGTTTGGTCCAGATGAACCAGTGTGGCAATAACCATCATAAACCTGTTTGCCAGGACTTTTGCCATAACCTTTGCCTCTATATGGATCAGTGATATTGGCCTATAGGAGCCACAGCTGTCTGCTGGCTTATCCGGCTTGTGGATAAAGAACGGTGATGGATCAAACCCAGATCTTTTGACTGGGTGTGAGTGTTTGATTGATTCAGATGCTCCGTCCATCACCACCCCCTTTTGTACCGCTTTGGCCGCCATAAGTGTGGCAGGGTATGCTCAGACATGAGTCCCTTGCTCACTCTGCCACTGGATTCAAGCAAGCCGGGCTGAAGACGGCTGTAATGTCAGAAACCGGTCCTCGGAAGCTTGTTTCCGGTCCAGGGAAGGCTTGGCTTGGCTGTTCGGGCTGGACTGTTCCCATGAGGCACAGGGTCAGACTGATTTGCATATAGCCATGTCTGAACTGGGGTGGCAGAGTGGGCTAAATAACGGTGATGGATCAAACCCAGATCTTTTGACTGGGTGTGAGTGTTTGATTGATTTGGATGGTCCGTCAATCACCACCCCCTTTTGTACCGCTTTGGCCGCCATAAGTGTGGCAGGGTATGCTCAGACGTGAGTCCCTTGCTCACTTTGCCACTGGATTCAAGCAAGCCGGACTGAAGACGGCTGTAATGCCAGAAACCTGTCCTCGGAAGCTTGTTTCCGGTCCAGGGAAGGCATGGCATGGCAGTTCGGGCTGGACTGTTCCCATGAGGCACAGGGTCAGACTGATTTGCATATAGCCATGTCTGAACTGGGGTGGCAGAGTGGGCTAAAGAACGGTGATGGATCAAACCCAGATCTTTTGACTGGGTGTGAGTGTTTGATTGATTCAGATGCTCCGTCCATCACCACCCCCTTTTGTACCACAATAGTGGGCAGCCACTGGTCCATGGGTAACCTACCCCGCTTCAGTCTCTCTTCATATATGGCTCTTAAGTGTGGCACCGTCTGAGAAGCAGTAGCTTTTAAGAACTCAACCGGTATGCTGTTAGACCCCATTGCCTTACCGGATTTAATCTGTCCTAGGGCCTTGCTAATTTCCTTATTCAAAATATCTACCTCTAGGGATTCCCTCTCTGCATCGGAGAGGCCTGGCACGTCACTATTTCGGAGGAGCTGGCACAAATCATCAGCAGTGTAGTGTGTAGAAGGGGAGTATACCTCTTCCAGGTGATCTGCGAATTCCTCAGCTATTTCTCATTGATGTGTTACTGTGACACCCCCTGGTTTCGTCATGTAGTGTACCCATCTTGTTCTCTGTACTCGCCTCTCTAACAACGCCAGTGTCCTGCCAGCCCTACCCCCCATTTCATAAAGTCTATGCTGGGTGGCACGATATTTGGCCATCATGTGTTCCCTGGTCTTTATTCTGTATTCATCTTGTTTCATTAGGAGCCTATGACTAATGTCTGGTGAGGGATCTTGTGCATGGTACCCCTCCAGTTCAAGGGGGTCTTCCTCCACCTGGACCAAGAGTTCACGTCTCTTGGCGATATATCCTGTCTTTAAAGATAAAGCGTGTCCTTTCAGAACCACCTTGTATGCTTCCAAAATTGTTTGTGCAGATTCAACCAAGCCTACATTCTCGGTAAAATAGTTCTCTGTGTGCATGCAGAGTTCCTCCCTTATGTCTGGTATGTGTAGAAGCCATGGATTAAGAACAATGGTGGTGCGTGGCTGCCGTTTCCAGTGTGTATACTCAACCCAGACTGGGGAGTGGTCCGATATGCCTCTGGGCAGGACTCTAGACTGCGCAAAGTTACCTATCGAGGACAAATGTGCGAGAAAGTAGGCAATACGCGATAGACTTTTGTGTGCATTAGAAAAATACGTGAATAATTTATCAGTTGTCAACCCCATTGCCTTTGTAAAGTCCGCCATAAGGGCGTTAAATTGTGCTCTAGACTTCGGCGGGTGGCGATCAATGGTGTCATCCAAGGTTATATTATAGTCTCCTCCCATGATTAACGTACCCTCTCGGAGTGCTGTCAGTTTAGCTCCAAGGTCCTCCAGTGCTGTCTTACCCAGGGCAGGTGGTAAATACACAGAAATGATATTTATGTCTCTGTCATCCCGTTGGACCTCCGCCCCTGCGATCCGGCCCCCGGGTCTGCCCATGTCTTATGAACTATAAGAGGTGTACTTTTCTTCACCAAGATTGCTGTCCCCCTTGATCCCGAGGTATAGTCAGCATGTATCAAGAGTTTGTATCCCCACCTAGTGAGGGCCTTAGTTTTCTGTCCCACGAGGTGCGTTTCTTGGATCAAAACCACATCAGGTGAATGCAGCTTCAAATACTGTTGCACTATCCCTCTCTTAATCTTATCACCCACCCCGTTCACATTCCAGGTCAGTACAGAAAGTGTCTGATCTCTATCCCCCCATATCTATTCAATCCAAACATCCCAAATACATGAATCAATGCAAAAGAAAAAAGGGTGTGTACTAACACTCCTTTCTTAGCACGTCCAATTATCAGCGTGGCTACTCTGCGCATTATGATCACAGTATCACATTTTATACCAATAAAACAATAAACAGTGAAACACCCTCCTAAACACACCCCTCCCCAACCCCTCTACGTCCACCCCCCTCCCTGCCTCCCTGCCCATGGATTTAGAATTACCTACTCCCAAACATGGCAGATTGCCTCTCTCCCCCCCTGAAATGCTGAAAGTGCATGGAGTAGTCAACTCCCATCCCCGCGTGTACACATCACACTTGTCTTGTATTCTAGCCATCCACTATTCTTTGTTTCTAGTCCCGTTCAAATCACACAATTTAAACCCATCAGTCTTGAACTGCGCATTATGACCCCTCTTACATGTCTCGCAGTGATGAGTATATCAAACCATATCTTATTTTACAGAGGGTGACAGGTTAAATATCCGGCGCACAACAAGAGTATGGCATTCAATAATAACACATAGTAAAAGTGGTGCTTCAAAGCAAAGAAGGGAAGGTCACCTAACTTCCCTACAGGTCCAGAATGCTAATTCCAGATATAACAATTGTGGCAAGTCTTTGCTGAGCACTCCTAATATTTACTGTTTATAAATGGCAAAACAATATCTGTCCAAATCTCAATAAATGCCCAAAATTGTCCAAACAACAGAAGATATCCAAATCCAATCCGGTAAAGTAAGGTCGCTCCAATTGAAACACCAAGGTATGTTGGTAGTTACTGCATCAGTCAATTTTAATTCTTTCTTCTTCCATCAATTAAGATTAGCAGCTTTCCATCAATCAAAATTAGCAGCCAACACGTGTTTCGTCTGGCATTCCTATCATGCCTTTTGACTTCTTCAGGGCTGCAAGCCAAGAAGATAGTAATACAACTCAGTTTACCACTCAATTCTTTAGGCATATTTAACAGAAAGTAAGTGCACCACCTAGTGTAAATCATAGTATTACCTTAAATGTGTGTTTAATAACAGAAAAGAAGAGACACCCAGATCAGATTAGTGCATACCATGGTGTCTATAATAAACAGGCCGAGACCCAAAGTACCAAATATGTCAGTCTTGTGTATATTCAAGTTGTATTTACCAAAGCTTAGTGTCTCTCTGTCGTTGAGATATCCATTAACATAGCCTAGAGTCGAGATCTGAAAAATACATAGGAAACAATCCTAAGTCTCTACTTCTACTGCAAAGTCTCTCAATTCTATATATAAGTCGAAGTACTCACTTTAGTAATATAAGCCAGAACTTGGTCTTTGTATATTCAAATAATCTTCTTAGCCGTTATAGTAAATCACTGCAATGTATCCCGCCAGACACGGGTACGCGTCTGTTTTTCGTTGGCTATTTAGAAAACAGGAAAGAAAAGAGGAATTATAACCTCTTTAGATTCTATAGTTATAACTTAAATTAAAAAGTCTCTAAATCTCAGAAACTTACCGATCAGTAAAAGCGTGTACGCTCACTACGGTGTTCAGATCGGCAACTGGCGTGTAACATGAGCGCCATGTTTTTTAAGAGTCTCCATGCTTTCTTACTTCTAACGCGGTCGCCATCTTGAAGTGTATAATGTTAATAGTAACCTCTTACCTCTATCTATTTTAACCATTTATACAACTGTTATTTATTTACCTATTTGGTAAAATCAAATATATTTTCAAGGGTTAAGTATAAATCTCATTTTACTATCCTAGAAGTAAATTAAAGTTATCGGATTTTCACAAAATTAATTTTAGGTCGGGGGAAAGATGGCGGCCGGCAGCTGAGACCGGTCGGGAGCTCCGTGTCTGAACTGGTGGAAAATGATTTTGCACTAGGCACAGATAGATATATCTGCTGCAGAGGAGTTGTAGGTTGACCCAGTTGTAGTTGTAGGCGGAAGGGTAAGAGTCGATATGACTCGCTCGATAACTGATAGATTGTAGATTGTTAGACAAAAAGCCCCGAGGTCTTTCTCTCTCTCTTCCTAATGGCAGGGTACCGGGACATGCTGCATTCACTCTGCATTCACTCGCACGCTAAATGGGAAAAAAATCTCTGACCCCTTTACTCTTTCAAACACTTAAGTCTGTAGTCACACAAAACGCACTTACCTACTCGGAGTTGCGAGCCTTCTCTGTTTACATATGCTGATTACCTATGCTGATTCCTCTAAACGTCCAAGCCCCCGCCTGCGCTGTTGCAGTGGAGGCAGAAACGAAAGCGCCAAGCTCTCACACTTCGAGGGCGTTTTCCCGCATCGATGACTCTGTGCTCTCCACAGGACCAGGAGCAGACATCGGCAAGTGGGAGGCAGCTGCACACGCCTGGCAAAACGGCAGGAGAGTGGTAAGCCAACTTTCAATCTCTGTCAGAGGCAAGGCGAGGGGTTCTGAACTGATCAGGAGCAGGGCTCGTTTTCTTGGTGACTACGACAGCTTTGAAGTCCGGGGGAATAATAGGCTCAAGGCGCATCTGCCGTACCTAGAGTCATTAACTAAATTGTACAGGTCCAACCTGAATAAAATAATACACAAGACGAACAATATTAATCTGAGAATTCTGAGCAGCCTAAGTGAACCTGATAAACTGATTTTGTTGAACTACCCTGCAGGACTTTTGAGAGAAAAAACAGCAGTAGCATACCCCACCCAATATACTATCATAGGGAGACTCGTAGGACTAAAAGTGGAGGGGGAGGAACAAAACCCAGATAACGTTTCATCACCCCCTGAATGTTTAGGGCAGACCCGGGTCCCACCAAGTTCCCAGAGTTTCCGTAGAACAGGTAAAATTGATTCTAAAGGGGGTAAAGCACTTACATAAGACCCTGAAACTGAGCCTGAACCTGAACCTGTATTTGAATCACAGGAAAAATCCTCTTACTGCCTAGGGAACAGGCAATTCCTAAAGAAAACAACTCCTTTAGTCCTTAAACCACCTGTAATCCCACGTGTTACAAAGAGAGTTTCGCGGAAGGTTTAAAAATACAAAAGTGGAAATCTCTAAATAAAAGGGGTCCGATAGAAGGGAAGCTGGAATTAGACGATAAAAATTCCAAAATAAAAATTACACCATCTTTGAGGTCCTATTTCAAAGTACAGGAAAAGGCACAATTTAACCTTGCGATGGAAGGTTTTCCTTTATCAGCATCAACAAATGCCTTATTGAATGACCCGAATGACTCAAACGACGCTAATAACCCCCTGGCAGAATCCCCCAGGAGAGAGCAAGAAAATCAGGGGCATGAAAGTCCTTTGGACCCAGCCTTGGCTCAGGGCCTAGCACCGAGACTATTACTTGCCCAGAGCTTGAGTCCAGCATTAAATTCAATTTCGGACTCTTCTGTGCCTGCTCTTAGTTGTCCAGCTTTGCTCTCCTCTTCAGTCTCAGAAAACACGGTAAACATTTCTGCTCCCATTGCTGAGCCCAGCATCAACTCTAAATCTACAGATTATCAGACCGAACCTAAAAACAGTATGGAGGTCTTAATGGAAAAGATGTTTGAGGAGATGACATCCAGATTTAAAATTTCGGAAGAAAATCAAATCAAACTATATGATAGATTTGAATCCCTGGACTCAAAACTTCTAGAATTAAATGAGAGAGTCTCCACAGTGGAGGCAGAGGCTGCGGGCCTGACTAAAAGAGTTGAAGCAACGGAACGAAGCATCAGAGACTTGAAGGCAAAGGACAAAAACATAGAGGAAAAACTTGAGTCACTAGAAAACCAGTCTAGAAGGTCTAACTTGAGATTTCTTAATGTCCCGGAAGGACGGGAAGGGCCAGATATAAAGAAATTTATATTATCGCTAATAGAAGAACACTTCCCATGGAGTAAATCCCTAGACCTGGAAAACGATATTCAGAGGGTGCATCGCGATCCCTTCGGGAGACCTAAAGAGAGAAAGAATCCAAGAAAGATTCTCGTAAATTTCATATCATATAATCTTAAAGAGAGGATTCTGAGTGAAGCACTAAAAGGTGGGACATATACCAGGGATGACTGGTCTTTCAGGATTAGATCCGATATTGCAAAAGTGACCCAAGATAGGCAGTGGGAACTAGGTCAAAAAATGCCTGAATTAAAATCTCTTGGGGCAACAGTACAAATGAAATTCCCAGCCTCACTTAGGATTATGTGGAGGAACAAAATGTATAATATCAGAGATCCTCCAGAAGTTGACTCTCTTTTAGTGCTAATGCGTGATCAAATCCAAATACAATCCCACTCTTAGCTTGAAAACATCTTCACACACTCCACACACTTTAAAACTTTAAACTCTCAAAAACTATGCAGCAGATCATCGTAACAATGAAAGCAGTTGCAATTTCAAAATAGTTCTTTTTTTTTTTTTTTTTTCTTCTTTACTAATCAGGCACGGGGCTCAAAGTGGGCTATAATTAAGGCCCTAAGGAAAGGGAGGCTTTCCCAGGGAGGGAGTGTGTCCCCCGCGCCTTCTTCTTTCTCTTTTTTTGGTTTATTGTCTATAATCATAATCACAACCACAATTGGTTTTTCGTATTCTTGAGAGGGGAGGAGGGGGGGGAGCACATGAGGGATGGGAGCAAAGTAGGGAAAAATACAAAAAATAGTCCTCATCTTAAAAGAAAGGAGATAATCAGGACCCAATGGGTTAAAAATGGAATCCAACCACTTAATAGACAGAGATGGGAAGGAACCTAAAGAATATAAAAATAATTTCTTGGAATGTTAATGGGTTAAGAACCAAGAGCAGGAGACGGAAAATCTTCGAATATCTAAAATCTATTGATAGCGAAATTTTAATCCTACAAGAGACACATTTACTTAAAAAAGAATGGGAGGAGATAATTAAAACACTTTGCTGGGTTGATGACTATGTTTGTACTGACCAACAGTGCGTTACAAAAGACGTTGTTATCCTCATAAAAAAATCCTTGAAAGCGAGAATATTAACATCTGAGACAGACTCGAAGGGGAGATGGGCTCTAGCTAAGATTAGTATACTTAACAACACTTTTATATTAGCAGGGTACTACGGACTTAATATAGATGATCCTACTCCACTTCAATCTTTATACTCCCAACTAATCTCGGTAAATTTCCCTGTGATTTTGGGTGGTGATTTCAACATTATTCTAGACCCCAAAACAGACCGAAACCCCAGAGGAAAACAGCATAGCTTGCCAAAAATGAGAGAGTGGTTGGGAGCATATAAAAGAGACTTAAGCCTCACTGATGTATGGAAAGAAAAGGGCACTAAACAGGATAGGTACACCTTTAATAATAAAAAGCTTGGTATCCAATCGAGAATCGACTACTTCTTAATAGACCAGGGATTACTAGAAAAAATTGATAATGTGATTCACCTTCCCGCGCACCTTTCAGACCATTCAGCTGTCCAATTGACACTAAAAATAACTACTGATCAATCGATCCCGAGATGGACACTGGATCGTTCAGTTCTTCTAGACCCCAGATTAATTGAACAACTTATACAGGAGACTGATCTATATTTCCAGGTCAATAATGGGAGTGCCTTACCCCAAACAGTCTGGGAAGCATATAAGGCAGTAATAAGGGGCAAGATCTGTAGCCTAACTATACATAAATCAAGGGAAGCAAAAGAAGAGATTCAGAGAATAGAGGAGACTATAAAAACATTGGATCGACAGATCTTGATAGACACATCACTCCCCAGAAGACATGACATATTGAACGAAAGGCTTAACCTGAAGGAAAACTTATCAACATTACTAGAAGGTAAAATCAAGGAAAGATGGGAATGTAGTAAACTTGCCCATTATGAATATGGAGAGGGTTGTGGAAAAATGCTAGCGTGGAAGCTTAAAACCGACCAAGCTAGAAATAAAATAAACAGTATAATTCCAACAGACAGTTCTCAAAATGGGTCAGAAGAAAAAGTAATAAAGGAAGAGTTCTCAGTCTTCTTTTCGAACCTTTATACGGAGGACTGTAATCCTAGTACTGAGGAAATAACCAAATTTTTAGACGCACAGAATATCCCAGCTCTAACCCCTGAAGAAAAAGAAATCTTAAACGGTGAAATAAAAATAGAGGAGGTAGACCAAGCTATAAAGAAACTAAAAAGAGGTAAGGCAGCAGGTCCGGATGCCCTTCCTAATGAATTTTATATAAAGCTAAAAGACATCTTGGCTCCCCAATTAACAATGCTATTTAATAAGATTTTTATAAATAATGAGAAAATCCCTGATTCATGGAATGATGCTACCATCTCTGTCATTCTGAAACCTGGTAAAAACCCGAAAAGATGTGAATCTTACCGCCCAATATCCATCTTAAATTGTGATTATAAGATCTTCACCCAAATATTGGCTAAAAGACTAGGGAAAATCGCGGGCTCTCTAATAAATCCCAACCAAAAGGGCTTTGTGGCAGGAAGACACCTTCAAGACCTTACACAAGAATTGATCGGGGCAATCGACATCGCCATTGTAGAGAAAATCCCACTTTCAATATTCACGATTGACGCTGCCAAAGCGTTTGACAGAGTTAATTGGTGTTACTTAAGTGAGGTATTAAAAAAGTTTAAGTTGGGGGATAACATTGTAAAAGCTGTCAAAAACATCTACAAATCTCCAAGAGCTAAGATCCTAATCAATGGCAATTTAACAAACAATATCCTAATAGGTAGAGGAACACGCCAAGGGTGCCCCCTCTCCCCCTTGCTTTTCAACTTTTATATTGAGCCAATTGCAGAGTGTCTTAGTAATCTCCCCTCAATCTCCCCATTTCGTTATCAAGGGTGGCATAAGAAAGTAGCACTATATGCAGATGATCTCATGATTTTTACTTCAGATCTAGAAGAGGCCCTTAAAACAACAGAAGGGACTTTAACATCCTTTGGTAGGATTTCTGGATACCAGATAAATCAAACTAAAACTGAAGTTATAGGCTGGAATGAACATTTTGCTTCCTCCTTTTGTAAAGAGAAAATAAGGTATTTGGGAATTGACTTGGTAAAAGATATTGACAGAATAACCCAGATAAACTTCCATAGGGTAGAACTGGAAGTAAAAAAGCTTCTGAAAGTATGGAAGGGTTTGCCTTTAACATTTTTGGGTAAATCTAACATCATAAAAATGGCAATTTTGCCAAAATTCACCTTTATATTTAACGCTATCCCGCTCGAATTTAATAGAGAAAAGATAAAAAAGATGCAGGGTGATTTATCCAGTTTTATATGGGCTTCAAAGAAACCAAGAATTGCATGGCATAAACTAAGAAGAAAGAAAGACCAGGGAGGTATAGCTAGTCCAGACCTCCTAGAATACTGCAGAGCCTTCCAATTTAAAAGTAGTAGAGTACTGTTGGGCCCTTACGAAAACTACCCTCTATTCCTACAAATTCTAACGAACAACACCAGCCATTTTTTGTACAAATTCGGCCACCCGAAGTTCTTTAAAAAAATCAAATTGAAGGTCCTGAAATCAGCAGCTAGATTGTGGTATTGTGTAAGATCTACAGTAGACATCCCCTTCTACAGCGATAAGGCCCGATTTGGGACTCCCAGACGACACCAGACTGCCTTAAGGATAGGTTAGCGATCCCTCTAATAGCTGCCGGAATAACAGAATGGGGACAGCTTCTCTTTCAAAATAAACTTCTTGAATGGGAAATATTATCTCAAAGTACAAACTCTACTCTTTCGAAATTTAAATACTACCAGCTATTGAGTTGGAGCAAGACCCTTAAAGAAACTAGGAAAGGCAACATCTCCCTGGAAAGAAAGATGCAGACGAGAAACTTATTTTTGAAAGAAACATCCTTTTGGTACTGGGCCCTAATTACAGCTGGGGAAGATGATTTTCTAATCCCGGAAAGGACCTGGGAAAAAGACCTGCCGACGCTGGATACAAGCAACCTATGGCAAGTATCTATGAACAAATGCTGGTCGATTGTAACGTCTGCTGCTCTCAAAAGAAATCATTTGCTCACTATACATAGAGCCTATTGGACTCCGAAAAGGTTATCCAAAATGAACGGAGCTACAGTGAAGAGCTGTCCAAAATGCGCCTTACAGATGGCTGACGACCTACATATGTTTTGGCGATGTCCCAGTCTGTATAACTTCTGGAAAGATGTGGGTAACACTTTAGAAGGGGTACTGGGAAGACATCTACCTGTAAGTATGAACTTAGTTATTTTTGAAGTCACCGATATAAATGTAATAAGCCCCTTGTCCAGAGCTCAAGAGAATTTAATTTTCATTCTGATACTTTTGGCAAGGAGAGAGATCTGTGTAAAATGGATAAATCCAGTCCCACCGATCCACAGCGAATGGCTGGCGTCAATCTTGAAAGTATATAATCTTGATAAAAATAAGAAGTTTACCTCTAAAAAATTTAAATTTTGGGACATTTGGGAAGAGTTTCATAAAGGATGACTTAAAATTTAAAATGGTGATGTGTATATATAAGATATACCATATTGTGGAATATACCTAGATCCTTCTTTATACCCCGTTGTAATGTCCAATGATTACGCTACCGTAACAATATTAGGGAAGGCTTGTAACAGAAGCCACAATGGCTAGCTCACCCCAATTCCGATACAAGGATCCTTCTCCTTACAAGTATATGGAGGTATGAGGTTCCCTTTCTCAGGGTTGCCCGAAGTTGAGAAGGGTTCCTGAAACTTTCCTTACTTTAAACTGTTGCTCAATGAGGACACAAAAAAAAATTTAATTTTAGGTCAACTGACTTTGTTACAGTCTCTATCGCGTATTCGAACCCTATCGATCCCATTTGACTCAATATCGTCCTAGTACATGACGCTACCGATTGTCCTGTATTTGGTGTCCTATTTGATTCAATATTATCAATGTGCATAGCGCTACTGATTACGAGTGTTTACCGAGGTGTAATTGATATCTATAATCTCAATATAACCATGATTATACCTGTTATAACACTACTAATATGAGATTTAGCAGCAGAGCGAAATATAATCTAAGTTCTCAATATAAATAAGGTTATATCTGTTATAGTATTTCTAATATGAGATTTAACAGCAGAGCGAAACATAAGGACTGTCCCTACACATTCCAGATATTCGGCTCTGGATATTTAGTATGATAAATTTACAAGTATAGAGGGGTAGTAGAGGAATGAGTGGAGGAGTGGAAAATAACAGAAGAGCTAGTAACAGATATAGAAGTAGTACATTCCTATATCAATATCATAAAGCAGTCTCTAAGATACTCCACAGCATGTAGTATAATATTAGCTGTACCATATACCTACATTTTACAAATAGAGGTTACAAAATATGGTTATATCTCTCAACTGTTTCTCTTATGTATGTTCAGAATACATCATTAATGTTATCATTATCTCTGTCAGTGTTAACATTAGTCTCCTAAGAAAAATTGCAGTTCTGAATCTAAATTTAGACCTTCTTCAACTGCACGTAAAACCATAATCCATTTTGCTTCTTTACGTCTGAGTTTCAGAGTTCTATTTCCAACTCGTCGGTCTAATGTCACATGTTCTATCCCGTGATATGTGAATTTATGATTAACCGGGTCATTGTTATTTTGGATAGCATGGGAGGCAATAGGATATCTGGTATCCCCGTTCTTTAAAGCACGGAAGTGTTCAACCATTCGATCCTTCAATCGTCTAACCATACTGCCTACATAAATTTTTCCGCATGTACATGCTATTATGTATACTACAAAGGTAGTTTCACAGTTGATGAATGAGTTAATCTTAAAGGTACCTGTGTTGTTGTATTCGAAGGATAATATTTTCTTAGTAGCCCATCTACAGGAACTGCAAAAACCACAATGGTAAAAACCCACAGGTCGCGTACGTAACTATTGATCTGTTAATACGGGTTTTGTACGTTTGGGATAGCTTGGTCTTACCAAATTTGCAATTGTGGTACCTTTACGAAATGTTAGGCTAGGTCTCTCTGTCAAAAACGGTACAATGTCATTATCTGTTCGTAGTAAATGCCAGTGTTTGTTGAGAATTGCAAAACGTTTATGACTCCCTGTTCCAAAATTAGTGATCATCCTCACTTTCTGTAAATTCTCTGTATTCTCAGTCTTCTTCTTAATTTTTAATGTTTCATCTCTCTTGAGTTTGAAAGCTCTATCATAAGCTTTATCAATAACTCTATTTTCATAACCTCTATTTTTAAATCGTTTTCTCATATCCTGGATATTTGTTTTAAAATCAACATCTTTGGAGCAATTCCTCCTGGCTCTCAACATCTCACCAAAAGGAATGGCATTTATCTGGCTTCTTGGGTGGCAACTATCTGCTCGTAGAAGTGCATTACAGCTAGTTTCCTCCCTGAACATACGACTACATAGTCTGTTATCTTCTACAAATAGTTCGATATCTAAAAAAGTTAAATGTTTCATATCATAATGGGTGGTAAATGACATCTTTAGATTGTTTGAGTTAAGATATGTAAAAAATGTGTTAAGTTCTTCTGAGGTACCTCTCCAAATCAACACTCGTCTATATATCGCCCCCAGTAGTAAATATGGTCTATCCAATTCTGGCCTTTAGGGCCCCAGATCAGCTCCACCTCTAAGCGCCCCATGAAGAGGTTCGCGAAGGTCGGAGCGAATCTGGAACCCATCGCAGTCCCCAGTTTCTGTCTATACCATATATCTTCAAACAAGAAGAAATTGTTATGTAATACTATTTTTGTCATTTCAATAATCATAGTTGTATGATCTAGGTATTCCACTGGTCTTTGATTCAGAAATTTTTCCATAGCTTGAATACCAAGGTCATGGTCTATGTTCGAGTATAGAGAAAAAACATCTAGTGTTGCTAGAATCATGTCTGGTTCCCAGGTAATATCATTCATAATATTAAGAATGTGTTTGGTGTCTTCTATATGAGAAGGAAGATTTTGTACAAAAGATCTTAAGTATAAATCTACAAATTGTGAAAGTCTTTCTGTAGGTCCACCTATACCGGAAATTATGGGCCTGCCTGGTGGTTTCTGGCGGTTTTTGTGGATTTTCGGCAAAGTGTATAGACATGGAGCCCTCGGTGACTCTACTCGTAAATATAAGTATTCTTCATGGTCTAGTGAGGAACATTCATACCATTCCTTTAATTTGGCATTAATCATAATCTTAGTCGCTGGTAATGGGTTGGTGGAGATCTTCTCGTAATACCTAGAATCATTAAGTTGGGATAAAATCTCATCATTGTAATCTTTTTTATTCCTAACAACGATGTTGCCACCTTTGTCTGCTCTACGAATAATAAGATCTGGATGTGTCGATAGTTCTTTGAGAGCCAACCTTTCTTTCAAAGTTAAATTGCCACCATAATGTATTTTCTTGTTATTATATTCCTTCTTTATCAAATTGTCTATATCAGCAGTTACTGATTTGTAAAAGGCATCCACCACATTTCCTGCAGACAGTTGCGGTGTCCACTTTGATTTGACTTTAAGTCCACTTGTGGAGGCATAGCCTGGGTTAATTTCTAGGTCCCCCAAGAGTGAGCTTGTTGTTATTGGATCGTCTTCATTTTCTGTTAAAGATAGTAATAATTTAGTATCGCGTACCCGTGTCTGGCGGGATAATTTGCAGTAATTTACTATAACGGATAAGAAGATTATTTGAATATACAAAGACCAAGTTCTGGCTTACATTACTAAAGTGAGTACTTCGACTTATATATAGAATTGAGAGACTTTGCAGTAGAAGTAGAGACTTAGGATTGTTTCCAATGTATTTTTCAGATCTCGACTCTAGGCTATGTTAATGGATATCTCAACGACAGAGAGATACTAAGCTTTGGTAAATACAACTTGAATATACACAAGACTGACATATTTGGTACTTTGGGTCTCGGCCTGTTTCTTATAGACACCATGGTATGCACTAATCTGATCTGGGTGTCTCTTCTTTTCTGTTATTAAACACACATTTAAGGTAATACTATGATTTACACTAGGTGGTGCACTTACTTTCTGTTAAATATGCCTAAAGAATTGAGTGGTAAACTGAGTTGTATTACTATCTTCTTGGCTTGCAGCCCTGAAGAAGTCAAAAGGCATGATAGGAATGCCAGACAAAACACGTGTTGGCTGCTAATTTTGATTGATGGAAAGCTGCTAATCTTGATTGATGGAAGAAGAAAGAAATAAAATTGACTGATGCAGTAACTACCAACATACCTTGGTGTTTCAATTGGAGCGACCTTACTTTACCGGATTGGATTTGGATATCTTCTGTTGTTTGGACAATTTTGGGCATTTATTGAGATTTGGACAGATATTGTTTTGCCATTTATAAACAGTAAATATTAGGAGTGCTTAGCAAAGACTTGCCTCAAACCATATCTTACTCCCCCCATACTTGCGCTTTCAGTTAGGCGACAGTTTTCCACCATTGTAAGCAGGGGTTTTCAGTCCCGCTCCCTCGACTGGCCTTCCTCCTCTGCTGGGCCGTTGTTTGCAGCTTCTACGCGGTCGCCTCTGAGCTGGCTAGATCTGCCAGAGCATTTTCTTCTGCGACCCTACACAGTGCTCCATCCTTCCATCCAATCCCAGATTGTCTCTGGTGAATCAAAGAACCACGATTTACCGTCCGATTCCACCCTCAACCTTGCAGGGAAGAGCATTGCAAACTTCACCTCGCGATCTCGCAGCTCCCTCTTCACCACCTGAAAGCTGCGTTGCTGGGCCTGGACCTTGGCAGTGAAATCAGGAAAGAAGGCCACGTCATAGTTGTCTACTTTCAGTGAGGGATTAGATTTCACAGTCTGCAGAATAATGTCTCTATCCCAATAATTGAACACTTGAACGATGAAGGGCCTCGGGGGTGCTCCTGGTTTAGGTCTGCTTCCCGGCACTCTGTGGGTCCCCAATTGCATTTTTAAAACTCTGTCAATATGTTTAGCTATTTTGCACATCGATAATGAATTATCTTTTTAGTAATATGTTTTGTATTTCGCTTTTATGACTATTTGTCGAATTAAGCTTGTTTGACTGACTTAAGTCTCACTTTTTTTAAAAAACAGGGATCTCCATATTTATGTATAAAACCTAGGGGCATATTATCAAGGGATTTATCTCCGCCTTTTTGGCTTTAAAAGCCAAGAAAGCGGAGATAAAATTATCTCCCTTTTACCTAACTGTCGCTAACACCAGTTAGTGACAGCTAGTAGGAGATAGCGACCATCTTGGGCCCCGCCTTGCATGTCAGAGATATTTATCACTAATGACATGCAAAGTGGGCGTGCCAAGATGTTAGCGACTGGAAACAGTCGCTAACATCGCCATCTCCTATTACCAACTTTTGGAGATATTCGCGCTAAGCGCGAATATCTCCAAAAGCTAACACCTGCCCTGAGCAGTTCTTAGCCATGTTATCCAATGGGAGGTGGATAACATGGCTAAGAGCATTAGCTCGGTAATGCATGAATATCGCTGACTCTACAGCGATATTCATGCATTTCGGCCAATTTTTATCGCTTAGCAGATAAACCTTGATAATGGCAAGGCTCCTAAGCGATAAAAATCGCCGCAACACGGCGATAAAATTATTGCCGCTAAGCCAACATAGCGATAATTATCGCTAGTTGTTGGTAATATGCCCCCTAGTTCTCCCCCTTCCACATCCTGAAGCATTACCTTGAACATTTTTCCGACATCAGAATCATCTGGTGTACTAAATAGCAATTTCTCTTCTTTTAAAGGAAATACCCAAGCATAATACGATAAGTCCAGCAATCGTAGACCCCCATTATCATGCTGCCGTTTTAGCTTTTTTCATGTGATTCAGACCCATTTTGAGGCCCAAATAAAGCTGATAGTTTTTGATTGAGCCTTTTTGAGCCCTTTTTTCTCTAAAAGCCATAGGAATATTCTGAAACATGACTTAGGGAGAAGGGACATTTTCACAAGGTTAATTCTGCCATATAATGTCAAAGGAAGATCGGTCCAGCTTAGTAATAATTTCTCCACTTCTTTATTCTTCTTTTGAAAGTTGGATTCCTGGATTTTTTCTATTTTCGAAACAATCTTAATGCCCAAGTATCTAATTTCCTCCTTAATACAGTTTAATTGCGAGTTAATATTCCAAGTCATTACGACCATTTTGCTCTCATTTATCTCATATCCTGAGATAGCACAAACCGTGATGCCAATTCCTAAACCACAGGGAGTGAAGTGGCAACCTCGGAGGAATAAACCACAAGGTCATGGGCATATAGCCCAACTATCTTCTCCCAGCCTCTGAATCTAAAAGAGGGAATACTCTCATGGTTTCTTATCTTTTCCGCTAAGGGTTCAATATATTTATTAAATAGGAGGGGAGATAATGGACACCCTTGCCTAGTCCTCCTAAAGATGTTAAATGATTTTGAGAGATTTCCATTCACTAAAATTCTAGCTGTAGAATTTCTATACAGGAGGTCTATTGCCCTACAGAAATTCTCTCCAAGATAACATAGTCTCAAGATCTTCTGTAGATAGGACCAATTCAGCCTATTGAAGGCCTTGGTCGTGTCCACTGTAATCACTGCCAATGGTACATTATACATGGTGGTAATATCTCTGACTCTAATTAAATTATACGTAAGATCTTTAATTCCCCTTCTGCGTACAAACCCCTTCTGATCTTCATGGAGGAGATCCCCCACCACCCCATTAAGCTTATCTGCCATTATTTTTCGTGAAGATTTTATAGTCCGAATTAAGTAGCAAGATAGGCCTATAAGAATCACAGCAATTAGGTGGTTTATCTGGTTTTAGTTCAAATTAATTCAATTTAGTATCAGCTTCATCCCAGGATGGTGGAATCTCCCTATTATTTTCAAAGATAGCTGAAAACAGCTTGACCATAACCGAGGCTAGATACTCACCTAACTTTTTATATATCTCCATAGAGAGACCGTTCTGACCTGCTGCCTTGCTCGATTTCCCTGCTCTAATAGAGTTCCTTATTTCGCCTTCTGTTATTAAACTATTAATAGCTTCCCTCTGGGCATCAGAAACTTTACGTGGGGCATCTTGACCCATCCAGTGTTCCACCTCACCCTCCTTTGTGATTAGATCTTCCAAGTATACTTCCCCAAAATAGTTCAAAAAAACCTCCTCTATACCCTCTCTTGTCAGAATTGGATTCCCTGTTCCTCTCTGCTTTAGTTATTTAATAAAACATTTAACCTGGTCATTTTTAACCTTCCATGCAAATAGTTTACAACCGGTGGAGCTCGACCAGATCTTCGCAGTGCATGGCGTCTATCTGTAACACCCTCCCTGCTCCCTGTAGCCTCCTCAACTGTGAACTAAACTCTTTATGCCGGACTTTGAGAAGGTAACTTTTTAAACTGGATTAAGCTGACCCGTATATCCAGCCAGCAATCCATAGCAGTCAGTCTGAACTTTTGACTTTTCCCCGGTCTAGGACGACCAGATGACCATGAGTGAGCGCTATGCTTACCTACAACCTTAAAATTGCATATCTCTGGCGATCAGAATTTTGTTATTCTGGTATCCTTTAAATTAGTAAACATTTCTCTATTTTTCTTGTGTTGTGTTGGCACATTATTTATGTATGAGTGCTGCATAAATGCTTTACACATTGCCTCTAAGTTAAGCTTGACTGCTTTTGTACTAAGCCACAAAGGGTTAAGCACAGGTTAATTTTGTGACGTTTTTTGTTCACTCTGACAAGGATTTTAGGGCCAGGTGTATGGCCATTTTTGCATGCATAAACGGGTTTGCAAACCTGTTTGCGCATACAAGAACAGCATGGGGAATGTACAAACCCTGTTTGCGTCGGCCAAAATAGGGTTTTGTGGCTCGCTATTAGGAAAGGAGGTTCCCTTCCTAATAGCGAGAGAAACCCTATGTAAGAATGTTTTGTGTCCCAATTGCTAGTGCAAAACACTCGCAAATTACAACCCTCTTCAAGAGGGTGGTAATGGGGTCGAAAAATGGAAGGTGTCCCCATGGGACTCATTCCTCTTTGCAAATGCAGAGGAAAATATTTGTTAGGAGTACGCAGTGGTCCCAGGGACCACTGCCTGCCCTTAAAAAATGAAACATAAATGTTTAATTTTATTTCATTTTTCAAATGCAACTCATTTTCCTTGAAGGAAAATGGACTGCATTTTTAAAAAACTGCTTTATTTAAAAGCAGTCCCAGACACGGCCCATTCAGTCCCAGACATAGCCCAGCAGGCCACCATACCTGGGAGGGCCTGCCATTCCCAATGGGGTCGTAAGTTGCAAGAGGCAGATTAATACTCATGAGCCTCTCTATTTGCGCCCCCTTTGGGAATCGCTAACAGGATGTAACACACTGTTGTACATCCAAAATAGCACCTCACAAATTGAGAGTCGCAAAAGACTTGCAATTTGGGAGGCGCTATTTTGGCCGTTGTACATCTGGCCCTTAGTTGTTAGCTAAGTGGGTCTTCCACCCCTATCAACCAATAACCCAACTCTCCCGAACGCCATATGTAGTCTGTTTGCTGCACCTGATATCCTCTCACCTTCCAGCTTTGGTGCATGCCATTGCCCCTTCCTTCCACCTTTCATTGCGTATTGTGCTTGCACTTCCCCTCCTGCCTGAATGACCAGATTCCTGCTTCTTCCCCTCCCCCTCCCACCCCACTTCATTGTCCATGTGCGTGCTCTTCCCCCTCTCATCTGACCTTCATGGTCAATTGAGCTGCCACTGCCCTTTCAGCCTACCATGTGTGGTCCATTGTGCTGCCCCTGGCCCTCCTGCCTGCCTAGAAGTGTCATGCTTCTGCCTCTGTGCCTGTCCCCTCCCACCTACCTTCATTTGTCTGAATCTGTGCTTTAGCACCCTGTCCATTGTGCTGGCCTTCCCTCCTTCCTCCATCGATCAATCAATCAATCAATCAATCAAGCCTTTGATTAATTAAGGTCACCTCATTGCAGTTCTGTCCTTTGCCTGTCCTAAAGCGCCAAGAAACCGTTGGTGAACATGCGCTGTATAAATTTCTTTTTTCATATCATATCAATCAATCAATCAATCAATCAAACAACCATTGAGGAATTTGTATAGCACAACCAATCACATGTGAGGTATCCAGGTGCTGAGAGTATAGTTGCAGAGGGCTCAGTTGAACAGCCAGGTCTTGCGTCCTTTTCTGAATTCCAGAAGAGATGATGAGGTCCATTGGTTAAGTGAGAGGTCGTTCCAGGACTTCATAGTGAGGTAAAAAAAAAAACGTCCTCCACTGATCCTGCGTCAGATGGATCTGGCAGAGGAAAGTGGAGCACAGATGTCTTGAGGGATTGTGGAAGTTCAAAGAGTTGTTGATGTATGCTGGTCCCTGGTTGTGGAGGGCTGTGAAGCCGTGGATCAACACCATGAACTTGCATATCTTCTGAATGGGAAGCCAAAAGAGCTTCTTGAGGCGTGGGTGATGTGGGTAAGCATGGGCCAAAAATCCGTTACGCTCACGAAATGTGCAGATTTTCGGCAATTTCGCGACCGGCGAATCTCGCGAAATTGCCCAAAATTCGCAAATTCACGAGCGGGCGGATTTTTTAATTTTTTTTATGGCCAGCTCACTCAAGGGACCCCTGCGCCCTTCGGTGCGATGGCATAGTAACACACACATGGTCACTGGAGACAACTCTTCTGGCACTTTACGCAGCTGAAGTGTAGGAAAAGCACTATACATTTACCCAACGAGGTAGCACTTACTGATTAGCCAGTAGAAAGTACTCCAGGTGAGTAGAGGTATCGGACAAAACGGTGGCGTCTTCTTGGATAAATATGAAGGGCAGGGTTCATTCTGGCACGATGTTCCTGTCACGAAAATTAAACCTCAACAGGAAGCACTTACAGCAGGTGACCGAGTTGAAGCTCAAGTTCAGTAACGCATTCATCAGCCCAAAAACAATTGTGAGCTTTGTCGAGGCAGGGCAGGTGTGCTTTGCTTTCTCCCCATATCTACTGTCGAAAATTAGCTGTGATGCTGGATAGAGGCCTTTGCATCCTTGACTTTCACGAGCGCAATGCCCGTGCAGTTCCTGTGACCAGTAGCTTCTTTCTCCTCATCTGCTGCTCTGATCGGTCTCCGACCTTTTTTACAGACAAGAGGCATGTAAACTCGCATAGAAGCCCCCCCATTTGGCCCCGCCCACACACTCGCAGTGTCACCGTCTTCCTGCCATTTACCCACTATGATGGACAGCTCACTCCAGGGACCCACACAAGAGGCATGTAAACTCGCATAGAAGCCCCCCCATTTGGCCCCGCCCACACACTCGCAGTGTCATCGTCTTCCTGCCATTTACCCACTATGATGGACAGCTCACTCCAGGGACCCCTGCCTGCACCCTTCGGCGTGATGGCATAGTAACACACACATGGTCACTGGAGACAAATCTTCTGGCACTTTATGCAGCTGTAGTGTAGGAAAAGCACTATACATTTACCCAACGAGGTAGTACTTACTAATTAGCTAGTAGAAAGTACTCCAGGTGAGTAGAGGTATCGTACAAAACGGTGGCGTCTTCTTGGATAAATATGAAGGGCAGGGTTCATTCAGGCACGATGCTCCTGTCACAAAAATTAAACCTCAACAGGAAGTACTTACAGCAGGTGCCCGAGTTGAAGCTCAAGGTCAGTAACGCATTCATCAGCCCAAAAACAATCGTGAGCTTTGTCGAGGCAAGGCAGGTGTGCTTTCTCCCCATATCTACCATCGAAAATTAGCTGTGATGCTGGATAGAGGCCTTTGCATCCTTGACTTTCACGAGCGCAATCCCTGTGCAGTTCCTGTGACCAGGAGCTTCTTTCTCCTCATCTGCTGCTCTGATCGGTCTCTGACCTTTTTTACACACAAGAGGCATGTGAACTCGCATAGAAGGTCCGTCAGTTTGGCCTGACCCACACCCTCGCGGTGTCACCGTCTTCCCGCCATTTACCCACTATGATGGACAGCTCACTCAAGGGACCCCTGCACCCTTCGGCGCGATGGCATGGTAACACAAACATGATCACTGGAGACAACTCTTCTGGCACTTATCGCAGCTGTGTTAGGAAAAGCACTATACATTTACCCAATGAGGTAGCACTTACTGATTAGCCAGAAAGTACTCTTCTCTACAAATCCGCGAGTTCGCGGATTTTCCCACAAACTCGCAGATTTTTTTGCCGTTTTCGCGCGAATTTGCGGATCACAGATCTGCAAAATTCGCCCATACTTAGATGTGGGTCCATTAAGGAAGGTCAACGGTGAGTCTGGCCACTGTGTTCTGTATTGTTTGCAGTCTCAGGAGGATGTGCAAGGTGATTCCTATGTAGAGTGCATTGCCGTGGTCCAGTCGGCTGGTGACCAGGGCTTGTGTTACAGTATGTCTGGTGTCGATGGGGAGCCACTTGAAAATCTTGAGGGGCATGCGAAGTGTGAGCAAGCAAGCAGATGCGATTTTGTTGATCTGTCTTTTCATGGTGAGCTACTGTCCAGGATGATGGCAAGATTGCTGGAATAGTTGGTCAATGTTGGTGAGGTTCCTAGTTCGGGGGTCATCAGGTGTTGTTCCATGAGGAAGTGTTGTTCCAGAAGATCAGAACTTCTGTCTTGTCTGTGTTGAGTTGGAGACAGTTTCTCATCCAGTTGTCAATCCTCATCATGCACCTGCTGAAATTAGTCAGTCTGGCGGTGGACAGGCCTGGGCGTAGTTCATAGAGTTTCGCTACACGGAACTCCGCAAAGTGACACAAAATAATCCACAGAGTTCCGCAAGTGGCGGATTGCAGTGTAAACTGCCGTTCAGGCCGGTCTTCCTGCCGCTCAAGAAGACATTTTCTGCACTCCGCAAACTCTGCGGAGCATGGACTGCAGAAAACTCCACAAACTCCGCAAGCAGAGCAGAGTTCACCACCCAAGCCTAGCGGTAAGGTCTTTAGATAGTGAAAGGTTTAGCTGGGTATCATCAGCATAAGATATGATGTTCAGTCCCTGCGATCTGATGATGTTGGCCAAGGGAGTTATGTAGGTGTTTCACAAGGTAGGGCGGAGGGACGAAGCTTGATGGACACCGCAGATTGTGTTCTTGGGTTTTCAGGTGAAGGGAGGAAGGCAGAACCTCTGTGTTCTTCAGTTGAGGAAGGGAGTGATCCACTTGAGGTCTTCTCCTTTGATTCCAATGTTGTGTAGACTTTTAATCAATGTGTGTTGTGATAATGTGTTGAATGCAGCTGTGAGGTAAGGAGGATCAGGGCTGCATTTTTCCTTGGTCAAGGAGGGATCTGAGGTCATCTGAGGCTGCAATCAGCGCTTGTTCAGTTATGTGGTTAGTGCAGAATCTGGTTTGGGAAGTGCCCAGAAGATTGTTGTTCTCCAGGTGTTCTGTGAGTTGGCAGTTGAAGGCATTCTCGAGGACTTTGTTGACAAAGGGGAACAGGGAGATCGTGCAATAGTTCTGGAGTTTGTTGGGGTCAGAGAATGGCTTTTTGAGTAGGGGCTTGACTTCTGCATGTTTACATTCTTCTGGGAAGGTGACCTGGATAATGGATGCATTCAAGATGGCGGCAAACTCACCGCTTATCATCTTAATCCCGAAGTTAAAAATGTGGTGGGGCATGGTTCTGTTGATGGAGTTCAGTACTCCTGAGTGGATGGAGTTCAAGATGACTCTGGTGTCTTGCATGGTGAGCTCGTCCCAGGAGGGGAGCAGGTGGTCATGTTCCTCATTCATGGGGGTAAAATGGCTGAGGAAGTCATTGGGTTTGGGTTTGAGTTTCTGTAGATGGTGGAGATCTTGTCTGGGAAGAAATTCACCAGGGAGTGGCAGAGTTCCAGTGAAGGGTTAATAGCGTTTTCTCTGGCTGTGGGGCTGGAAAACTCTCTGATGATGTTGAAAGGTTCTTGCTGTGGTTGGACCTTACTTTGATGCAGTCTGCTAGGGCTCTTCTTTTAATCTTTTTCATGAGTTAGCAGTATGGGTTGGAGGATGTTTTGAATGATGCTTGGTCCTTTGGCTCTGTGCTGGTGTGCCATTTCCTTTCGAGTTGTTTGCAGGTGTGCTTCATGGTTCTTAGTGCAGTAGTGTACCAACTGGCTTGCTTGGAGGACCTCTTGAGCTTGGTGGGTTTGCTGGGAGTGACTCTGCTGGTGCAGTTTATGATCCAGGGGGAAACGTTCTTGACCACCTGTTCTAGGTTGGTTGCCATGTGAGGGTAGCAGGCATTGATGGTATCAGCCTATTGGCTCTCTGAGGCCATTTTCCAGCTGTGGTGTGACATGCTGGGTGGCTTGGGGTGGTACTAAAGGGTTCCCGAGATGGTAAAGTAGATGATAGCGTGGTCAGTCCAGTTGAGCTCGGTGACATGAATGTAATTGATTCTGTCGCAGGTCGTGAAGAAGGGGTAGAGTATGTGTCCTGCGATATGAGTGGGGTGGGTGACATTTGGGTGAAGCTGGTGTTGCTCATGCTTTTGAGAAGGTTGGAGGTGTTGGTATCGTTGGGGTAATTGAGGTGAAAATTGAGGTTGTTGAGGAAGATGCAGTTTTCTGAGTTGATGTTGAGCTGCGCAATGAAGTCAGGGATGGTATTGCAAAAACTGGGGGGAGGTCTTGGAGGTCTGTAGGCAAAGGTGCCTTTGATGGTGGTTTTGCTGTTGATTCAGAGTTGGAAGTTGAGGTGTTCCGTGATCAGGGTGATGTCGTCTGCCATGGTGATACAGAGGATGGTTTCCTTGTGGATGATGGTGATACCACCTCCATGCGTGTTGATGCGGTCTCGATGTGCAATCTTCTAGCTTTTGGGCGTGGCTGAGGTGAAGTCGGGTGTGGATGTGGGGTTGAGTTGGTCTTGGTGAAGAAGATGATGTCAGGTGCAGGAGATGAAGGAGTCCCATATCTCAGTGGTGTGCTTGCACAGAGATCAAGCATTGAGCAGGATGCAGTAGAGGTGATCATGTTAGGCATGGTGACATGCTGGAGCTTCAGTGTTACAGGAGAGGAGGAAGTGCCAGAAGGAAAAAGGTCTTCATGTGGATCGGGGAGAGGTGCAGCAGCAGTTATTGTTGCTGAGTCCTGGGCTTGGATCTCCTCGGCTGTGTATATTCGGCTCCTCGGCTGTGTATATTTGGGTGGCACTCGGGCCAGGGTTCCTGGTGGTGGGCATGGTCCAGGCACGGATGGACGCAGGAGGGCTTGCCTTTGGTGCGCCCACTCCGTGTGTCTGTGCTGCATCCTCCATATGTTGTCCTGGGGGTGGGAGGGGTTGGTAGGAGGTGGGAGGGAAAGGAGCGGGAACAGAAATGGCGAGAGTGGTGAACACACAAGAATACAAGCGGAAGGATATAGCAGCAGCAAGAAATGAATGCAAAAACAGAACAAAAAAAGTTACAACAAATCACACTAGAAATGGGGAAACAGAAAAGTTACAACACAAAATGAGGACTTTGGCAGAGTCAAGTAGCCAGTGAGCGATACCGCAGCTGCAGAGGAGCAGGCACGCTGACCAAGAGGTTGAGAGCTGCTCCATGGTTTGTTGTGCTGCTAACACCCTCCTTCCTGCTACCTCCCTCCTTCCTGATGGGTGGGTTCTGTTGTACTGCCATTGTCCTCCCAGTCTTTTTGCCGGTTGGGAAATAAATCCATAGCATCACCAGTCATTTGTGCAGAAAACATTAAAAAGAGAGGTCTTAACAGCTTACAGTAATAAAACAACAAGGCTGGACAGATGAACATTACGTTTCAAATCTTGGGCTTTATTATTACATTATTTCATTATTATAAAAGTAACTGCAGTAAGAAATGAAAGAGAAACAGCATTTTGTCTGCCCATACAATCTTTTGATTCAGCACAAAAGGTTCAGCAGCTTGATTAAGATTAGTTAACAATGGGTGGGGGAGGGATGAAAGCAGCTGCAGGTACATCGACTACTCTCCCAGCCATGGTATCAATGGTAGGCAGATCATTCTTTGAGGGGTGGGCATCACTAATCCTTAAAGCATCTTTAATGCTTCCAATTTTGCCAGTACCACACACTTTTTAAAAACTATTGGGACTGGCTTAGTCAGTACCTTCCAGAAAACCGTTGGAGTAATACCAGCATTTATACTGTTTTTGAATGTTTTGGGGGCATACCTTAGCTCCTTATTTTTGCTACTCAGTCAAATTGTGCCATGAGCGCATGATACGACTCTTTGGAGTCTCACTGCTTCAGGAACTGATTACTGTCTGGTCATTGTCATTCCAACCTGCCTGATTTACCTGCATTCAGCCCGTGCTTCATTGCCTATGATGAAGGCTGACTTTAATAAGCTAAACCGACTCACGCCCTTATTGTTTCAAAAACATGTGGCATTAACATATGCCCAAGAAACTTTGAACTTCAGGTTGCACGGACATCAAGCAAAATACAGTCACTTTTAAGCACGAATCTCTGACAGCACTTTGCATCACATCTTTAATGCTTCCAATTTTGCCAGTATCGCACTGCTTCCATTTGTGACAATTTCCAAATGTCATTATAAGTGGCATAGATTAATCTTTTAGAATGCTGAGACGTAGGACCCAACAAGAAGTCAGATAGGTCCATGCCCTCTGACAGGAGGGAAAGATGTTGTTTGTACACCAAGGCGGCTCCCCTGACACACACAGGGAGTTAAGCCGAACACCACACGGCATTGCTGAGCCGATCACGCTTTTAAACTCTTAATTTGAAGTTTGTTATAAATTTGTGTTTACTCTTTTAACACACTGCTTAGCATAGCGCGCTGAGCCGATCACGCTTTTAAATTCCTAATTTGAAGTTTGTTACAAAATTGTGTTACTCTTTTAATACACTGCTTAGCATAGCGTATGACTAAATAGGCTGTTGGGGGCATTTTCGAGCCATTACTGGGCTCCTATTTACCTCGGGCTACCGACAAGGGAAAACCGGAAGGAACCGCCATCTTGGGTAGGGGAAGAGGGCACTTAGCGCTCTAGTGCGAGGGCGAACACAGGCCCTCGTGCTTCATAAATGGCCGCACTCACTCGTCCGCGCAGCGGGCGCGCCGATGGCGTGCCGGAGGCGTGCCAGAGGCAAGCCCGTCTGGGCCCGTCCGGGCCAGTACGGACCTAGGGCCATATACGCTGCCCAATGCTGTGCGAGTACCCCTAATATACTTGCAAGAACAACTTATGGATCTATGTCCCAAAGCCTCCTGCCTTTGTCCAAGGGGACTGAGGTTAGATGCGCTTTTTAAAGTCTGCGACCTCTGCATCAATGGGAGCAAAGAGGCTCTGAATGCTCCCCCTCCCAGGGATCCATTACGGCTGGCTCTCCTGAATTGTAGATCCTTACCGAGGCATTCCTTACATATTCACCACCTGATTTTAGATCACAAGTTAGATATTCTGTTCCTGTCGGAAACTTGGACAGCGGACAGTTCTGATTTCGATGTGGTGAACGCCCTTCCCCCCGGATTTTGCATCTTTTGTTTGCACAGACCGTTGGGTAGAGGGGGTGGGCTGGCTATCATATATAAGGATACATTGGCATGTAGGGCCGATGAAGGGTCCATTTCGGATGCGGAAAGTTGCAGCTTTGAGATCCTACTGTCCCCCAACAACTCGTTGTCGGGGTTCCTGATCTACCGGCCTACGGGGAACATCAAACAATTCGCAAATTCTCTGCTTGAGGAGGCCCCAATGCTGATAGCATCGACACCTAATTTCCTCCTGCTTGGAGATCTGAATCTCCATTTCGATTCACCGGAGGATAAAGTAGCGAACGACCTAAGATCTGAACTTGGGCTGGGGAACATTATCCTACATAACCAGGAGCCCACTCATGTCAAGGGCCATTTATTGGACACGGTGTTTTCCAATATTCCCCTTCTTTCCACGTCGCCGCCTCTGCCTCTCCCGTGGACCGACCATTTCTTGATCCCTTTTCAAGTGGGTTGTGCCTCAGCTCCCCCTCCCCCTCCGGCAGCCATAGCACGAGTACCAGTGACGGTATGGTCGAAACTCCCTATCAATGATCTAACCTGCAAGTTGACACAGACCATCCTGGTACTTAATAGGGACCCGTTAGAAGCCGATGATGCCTTTTGTGATTGGCTCGGTTCGGCCTTAGATGCTGTACTTCCCCTGAAAATAGCTAATAGGAAGACTGGGGGCCCTAAATCCTCATGGTTCACCCCCGAGTTAGGTCTCCTGAGGAAAATCTGTAAAAAGAAAGAACGGGACTGGCGAAAAAACTGGGCAGTAAATACCAAAGAAGAGTACAGGGCAGCCATGAGAACTTATAAAGCGGCACGCAATTCCACCAAAGTGGCCTACCTTGAAGACAGGATAAAATCGTCAGCCAATTCCTCGAGTGAAACTTATAAAATTCTCAAAGAGCTGCTTAAAGTTCCAGTGCCCTCAGGACTCCCAGAGGGGAGCTCGGATCGTTGCAATCTTCTGGCCCAGTTTTTCGACCATAAAATCCAAAACATCATAGCCGGCCTCCCCAAGCCCCGACAGAGACTGGTCTCAGGGGAGATTTGCTTGGCCGCCGACAGAGCTGTGCTGGACAATTTTGTCCCGATTACCAGGGAAGCTTTTTGTAAAGAGCTGGCCGTGCAAATAAGTGGTTCACCGATGGACCCCATGCCTATGTACATCCTAAAGCATTTTACGGATGTTATAGCGGGACCGGCAGTAGATTTACTTAACGCTTCCTTCGCCTCTGGTCAGGTCCCCCCCAGTTGGAAGCGGGCCATAGTAAAAGCCCTGCTGAAAAAAGCTGGGCTTGACCCCGCAGATTTCTCCAACTTTCGACCAATTTCCTTACTGCCAGGGATGGGAAAAATCGCAGAGAAATGGGTCAACCGGCAGCTCTCATCCTTCTTGGAAACCAACGAGCTGTTGCGGCACTCCCAAACTGGCTTTCGGCCCGGTCAGGGTACTGACTCGGCGCTGATTGCTATGGTAGAAGAGGGCAGGTGCATCTTAGATTCAGGAGGATCAGCAGCCCTGGTCCTCCTGGATCTGAGTGCCGCATTTGACACGGTGGATCACAAGATCTTGATCCACCGGCTGGAAGAGCTGGGAGTAAGAAAGTTGGCGCTCACCTGGCTGACATCATTCTTGAGTGAGCGAACATATCAAGTGTGCGAGGGCAATAGAAGATCAGTGCCCACCCCCCTTCAGTGTGGTGTCCCACAGGGCTCATCGCTGAGCCCTACGCTTTTTAACGTCTATATGGCCCCACTGGAGGGGGAGGTCGCACCCTTTGGAGTGAAACTCGCAACGTATGCGGATGACATCCAATTGATTGTTTCGCTATCGCTCGCAGAGAGCCATGGAGAAAAGTTTGCCGCCTGCCTTACCAACATCATGGCATGGATGGCAGACTCAAGACTCAAGCTCAATGGCTCTAAAACAGAGGTGATGCTTCTGGGAAATCTCTGTACCTCCCTCCCCAAATGTATGTGGCCTTCTTGTCTAGGGGACCCCCCGACCCCGAAAGAATCCATAAAAAGTCTTGGCGTCTGGTTAGAACCGGAGCTGTCAATGCACACTCAGGCGAAAAAAACTGCAGGGAGCTGGTACGGTCTGCTCCGTTTAATACGGAAAGCCATGCCCCTTCTCCCCCCAGACTCCAGAAAATCACTAGTACAGGGCCTTATTCTGTCAAGACTAGATTATAACAACGCTCTCTTCTTGTCAGCGCCAGAGTACACTCTGAATGTGCTCCAGAGGGCACAGAATGCAGCCGCCAGACTGCTGACGAATACATCCAGAAGAGCATCAGCTAAACCGGCCTTGAAAGCGCTTCATTGGCTGCCCATAAGAGCGAGAGTGAAATTCAAAGCGCTCTGTACCGTGTTCAGAGTCCTCCAAGGGACAGGTCCTCCGATCCTAAAAGACCTGATCCGCCCCTACAAATCATCAAGAACGTTCCGCTCTGGCGAGGAGAACCTGGTGGTAATCCCGAGAGCAAAAAGAGCAAGGACTGGGGGACGTCGTTTTTCAATAAATGCTGGCCAGCTGTGGAACTCCCTCCCAACAGCAATGAGGAAAGAACCCAGATTGGCCAGATTTCGAAAAACTCTGAAAACTTTTCTTTTCCCCCATAACGACTAACATCTCAGGGTGCTGAGCAGAGGAGTTCTGTCTGAGTGTACATTTAGCGCTGGGACGCTCAAGGGCAGCCATGCGCTTTGGAAATCCATTTTCATTTCATTCATTAATGCAGACAGTGTGAAATGTTTCAACCTTTGTTGGCGCGATTTCCGTACTAAATAGGTGGTAACTATCCCTGAGTCTTTTGAATGGGAATAACTAGGGTCAGGTCTAGTCACCTTAAACCCTAGCGGTGAATTATAAAATCAAGCATGGCAATCATTTGTGTCCACTGGACAAAATAATCACCCCTTTAACCCTGAATCCTAGACAAGTAGTCTGTTGATTTGTGCCATTCAGGAAAATCATTTGTATTGAATTCCCTGAATCTGCCAATGTTTGGTGCCCCAGAATGATTTCATGTCAATAGTATCCTTCCAATACTCATGTCCTTTCAAAGATAGCTATTTGACAAACAAATCTGAATATATTAGCTTGGTTTATGCCAGCACATATTTCTTTGGTGGCACAGGGACAAGTTTAAAATAAAAGGATTTTGGGTCTAATATGTTATGCCCAGAAAATATGTGAATGTATCCCCTATATGTTTTTGAGCTCTCTTGTAGGTGAGTTGGACAATTTCCCCATTGTGTTTAATAAAACATTGTGTGTTGAACACTAGCTCAATTTAAATAATGATGTCCATAATAAGGCAAACAGAACAATTCACCATGATTAGCAGAATTTAGACAACATGCCTTCACTTTCAAAAACAATGTTCCAATATTCCAACTCTTAGAGCATGGAGTTTACAGTATCAACATCCCAATCATCAGAATGTAACCCAGGTCCTATAAATCATCCGTAGAGACCTTAAAGATGTAAGGAATCTGGAATATTTCTATAAGGCCAAAGATTTCATAAGGGACCTTATTCCAAACAATTTGAGCAGTTACTGGAACCGCTAAAGTGTTCACAGGGGACAGGTCTCTTTTCAGTTTATGTGAAGATGAATGAGGCATTAACACCTCATCGACAAGTTTGGAGGCAGAGCATTCTGGAAGGTAATGGCCATTGATTAGAAAGAAGAAAACAGTCACAAATCTAATCAACAAAAATAAAAAAAAACAAGGAAAATGTAATGCACACATATATCCAAGGAGGGACCAAATAAGAGTGTTTCAGCCATTAAAGGAAACATGGTCAGTGTAGGTGGAGTGTGAGTGAAACTGCCAAAAGAATTGGATGAGAAGTCATCTGTTCCCACAAAGTAACCAGAAGATCTTTGTTGAAAATCAGGAGCCACAAGTGAAGTAAGGTAGATTCCACAATGATTGGATCAGTATAAACGATACCATCTGCCAGGTAGCAGTAGTAAGTAAAGTACTTGCTTCTGTCGAATGGCTGGTATTTTTAGCAGTATTAGGAATTAACTAAAGTTAATTCCCTGCCCCCAGAGGGTAGAAACAGCTTTGATGTTGCCCAAAAGCTGTAGAGGAATTTCTTATATGGTAGCGAGAGCAGTTAGGGAACTACTAAGAAGAATTCCTCATGACCTACTGTTTAGAACCGGCCATGTTATGTAACTTGATGTGATCAATGGAGACAAAACAATTGTCCTTAGACCTAGCAAGTCGTAGCAATATTACAGTTCGTGTACCTTGAATTCCAAGGACTGGCACCGGTACTCGATATGATGGGCCTAATTCCATCTTCAATTAGACTTTCTCACAAACAAGATCCCCAATTTGAGGAATCCAGCCAGAAGGTGCTGGCTGCTCCTTGATTGTGGCGGTTAGAAGTCTTCAACTGCTTGTTGGTTCGGCTGTCACAGAAGTTTGTGAATCCTGTAGGATCATTTACTTTAAAGGGCGTGGCCACCACCATGATGGCTGGACCATCAAGGTCTGGAAAATACATTTTGATACCAAAGAAGACCTCATATGGGGTCCTGCCACCCAAAGATCGCTTAAAAAATTGCACCTAATAATCTTGCTGTTAATTATTGCGTTATTTTATGGTTCATCTTGTCCACCACCAAATTTTCCTCCGGATGGTATGGAGAAGAGTAAAGCACCTCGACACCCAGGGATGCAGCAGTATCCCTGTATGCTTTAGAGGTGAAAGCAGGGCCCTTGTCTGAGTGGAATGTATTGCTGCATGTCTGCTGATAAAGACTTGCACATCTTTATTAACAGTACGCGTCAGCTGAACGTTGTGACCACACCCAGAGGAACCTTGAGCAGGAATCAACTGCAAGAGCGATAAAGTTAGACGCTCCATCCAAATTAAGAGGACCATAATGGTCCAAATAAATGCAGCCAATGGTTTTTGGGAAATCAACAGGTGTGTCTGCTTTTGATAAGCCACAGTGGAACTTTTAATTTGTTGACAAACATCACAACAAAGGACATATTTCTGTGAATGCTTTTATAAGCTGTTAATTTGGAAAACAGGGCATACATCTATGGAAAATAAATATTATCTTTATTAACAGAGTTGCCCGTTGTGAACTCTATGTCAACCTTGACACACAAATATGTAGTTAGGTAGGCTGAGACGAGCCCAGCAATTGCTGTTTGGTAGGTCATAGGTGGGAGGGATCATAGATGGCACGCAAACTCTTGGGCAGGAAACTCTAAATGCATCCTACAGATAGGTGCAACGACATTACACTGGTCAGGGGAGATTGCACAAATAGAGAACACATGGCCAGAGTCAGTACGCGCACTACTCAAAAACCCATAAAGTCAGATGCCACATGAGAACATAGGGGCATATTACCAAGCAATAGCGATAATTATCGCTATTGCTTGGTTAGAGACAAAAATTTACCGCTGAGCTGCGGCGATTGTTATTGCAAATAAACCTTGGTATTACCAAGGTTTATCGCAAATGCGATAAAAATCGGCCGAAATGCATGAATATCGCTGAAAAGTCAGCGATATTCATGCATTACCGAGCTAATGCTCTTAGTCATGTTATCCACCTCCCATTGGATAACATGGCTAAGAACTGCTCAGGGCAGGTGTTAGCTTTTGGAGATATTCGCGCTTAGCGCGAATATCTCCATAAGTTAGTAATAGGAGATAGCGATGTTAGCGACTGTTTCCAGTCGCTAACATCTTGGCACGCCCACTTTGCATGTCATTAGTGATAAATATCACTGACATGCAAAGTGGGGCCCAAGATGGTCGCTATCTCCTACTAGCTGTCGCTAACTGGTGTTAGCGACAGCTAGGTAATAGGGAGATCATTTTATCTCTGCTTTCTTGGCTTTTAAAGCCAAAAAAGCGGAGATAAACCCCCTTGATAATATGCCCCCCAGTTCTTGTAATGTTCTTCTAGCTACCCTGTCAGGGGCATTGTTTGGACCCTTGGCATCTGGTGTCTTGGTATCTGTCACACCTCTATTGCGTGCTGTGATTTTTGGTGCATACAGTGGTGTCACTGTGGGGATCCATTCTCCGCAGTTTGCTGGGTTGTCAGATAGGTGTAGTGGAGGCAATTGGTTAGTATTCTGCTTTAAGTCAGGCAATGCCCCATTGAAGGTGCCCTTCCAGATGTAGGCTGTGATTGTGCTCTTCTTGATTCTACCTTTCCTTCTTTGTTTGCGTCTGGCTTGTGCATTGTTTGGCTCTGGATTCCAGGTCTTTTCTTGAGGCAGACTTGAAGAGATGGGTGTTTGTTGCTCATGGTTTGAATCTGTGTGTAGGTCACTTTTCCTTGGGGACCTGCCAGATCGGATGTCCTGGCCAAGTGGGCTTTCCCCCGGTTCCTTGTTTGCGGGGATACGCTAGGCAGAGATGTTTGATTTAGAATTCAGTTTCTATGCCTCCAAGTATAGTTGGTAGAGAGGCTAAGTTCTCCAGTATTGGTGCACATGTCTAATCAATTTGTGTAGTTAGAGTGGCTTGAGCAGCTGCCTGCCCTTATTTTATCAGGCAATTGAGATCTACAAGTTTCTCGTCAATCCCTGAGACAAAGTCTACTAAGGTAAGAAGGACCATGAGTTACATATCCTGCTTGTCTGACTGGTATTGTAAGATGGCCACTGAAAGCTGCATAATGTAGAGTAGGGTAGCCCAGAGGGTTTCTGTATGTTGAGCTTTCTCTGCTGTTTTTGCTGGTTGGTGCAGATTGGTTAGGGCCGGGGATGGGCTTTAGTGTATGGGGGCTACCAATTCCTCCCATTCCTGGGTTGCAAGTTATGGCATGTCGGTGCCTAGCGAGTCATTCAAATTGATAGAATGGAGATCTGTCATTAGTACTGTGTACCAGTGGAAGGTGCATAGTTCAGGCAGCAGTGGTTGGTGCGAAAGTGGCCTGTTGGGGGGAGCTGCTCTTGGGCTTTTTTCACTCCCAGCTGCTTTGTCAGTGGTGCCCCCTAGGTTACTATTAGCGTCTCGGTTTTCGTTTCCATTTGGCATTATTCGGTCCATTTCTGGTGGACAGTAGTCTGTAAATTCATGTGCCCCAACTATGAGTGGAGCCCCCAGACATTAGGCAGAGCCCTCTGGTTGTAAGAGGGATTGAAGACCATTGGTCACCTCATTGTTAAAGTAGAGTGCTGTGCGGGGGTCCTTCAGGAATGCAAATTTGGTGTAGATGTTTGGTTGTTAGGTACACAAATTACCTCTAGGAGTCACACTCTTGATGTGTAGCAGCTCTTCTGTTTCTCTTAGACTCAGCTCGTGGCCTTCCAAGCTTTGTTTTGAAGACTGCCCTGTTTTAGTAGTGCTAGTGTCATTGGCATTGTTGTTGGTGCCCTTGTAGGAGGCTGTAATTATTCTGGTACAGCTGTTGCTGTTTATCTTTTCGGTCTCTAAGCCTTGCAATAGGCCTTCTGAATTTCCCTGATCTCATGCTCGAGATGTTGTTGCCTTATTGGTGTCTTGCTGGCTTATTGAGTTATTGGCAGTGACTTCCAGGCATGTTGTGTGTGTGTCTGAGTATGTACAATGAAGCAAGTAATGTACAATTTTTATGGTAGTTGTGCAGGTGGGGTGGGTGCGAGGGGTGTAGTGGCTAGACAGTGCTGTTGGTTTCTCCTCAGGCCTCTGGGCTCTAAGCTCAGTGTTCTGAGTCCTGGCATTGTACCCCCTACCGGACCCTGTCGAGAGCCCCTGTCAAGAACCTGGCAATTCGTTTCAGGATGAACCCCTGTCCAACAATCTGGGTGCCTAATGAGGATCAAGTGTGCTCCCGCTTTTCCTTTCAGCTGCTTGCCCATCAAGGTTTGCTGCTGACCAGCTGTTGGGGGTGCTGGTGAGATGTTTGTGGGTCCTGAGGTGCTGCTGTTTACATTTGTGTTTCCTGTCTGCTGCCCACTATGGTCTGGTTTTGGGAGTTTGACAGTTTGGCAGTTTGTATTTGTCAGGGCCCTAGTTTCCCTATGCTGAATTTTGTGCAAGACCCCTTGCTTTGTGTGTGGCCTTTCTGACAGGCCCCCCGTTCCCTCCCAACCCTGGAAGGAGGGAGGAAGACGGATCAGGGGCAGGAGGCTGGAGCTGGGGGCTGCCAAGGAACCCCCTCACTGGACTGCTTTAGTGGTAGTGTTGGGTGATGTTGCTTAATGGCGATGGCCGGAATGGCAGTGAGCAGCGAGTGGCACAAACGCAGTGTTGGGACTAGGCCTCCACAGGGCTTGTCACTGGCCAGTTCTGCTCCCACCCGGTGGTACCCCACGGCTCTGGGCCTCACCTCTGTGTCTTGTTACTTTCCTGCAGCTGGCACTGGCCACTGCTCCCTTCTGACTCCGCACCATCCACCGTTTTGTTCTTGCTGGCGGTGCTGCTCAGTGTAGTTTGGATCAGGTTGAGAGCCGGCAGGCTGAGAGGCCGTGAGGTCAGCGTAGGTTGGCAGGAATGGCCTAAGGTGCGGCATGACCAACTCCTCACACCTCGCTCCTCACTCTGCACTTGTGCAGGTCAGCAAAGCAAATCAATAAGGACCATTTGTTGCCAATGAGAGCCCATATGAAGTCTGCAGCTTGGGGTCTGGGACCTGCAGTAACAACAATGGCTGCATATGGGGCTCTCCAGTCGTGCCCACAAGCTGCACCCAGACTTGATAGGGCTGCCTCCGCGGACTGCCTGGGCTCGTTCGCTGCTGCCTGCAGGAGTCTGCAGCGGAGGATCGGGAGCGTGTGTGCTCAGCATGTCCCAGCTCCCACAGCTCATCAGCTTGTGACTTCAGATCTGCTTTCGCTCTCTCTCCAAGTCCAAGTGCAAGCATGGATCAATGACAGTAACTGTACTGGGTTGGAGACAGGAACGACTTTGTCTCATTGATCACAAACCCCAGAGATTCCTGAAGATTGATGGTCATCTGGAGATAATTTGATAATTGCGTTGGGCTTTGATACTTAATGAGGATGTCATCCAGGTAAACAATTAGTCTGATACCCCTGGATCGCAAATGTTCCACCACTGTTTTCAGAATCTTGGTGAAACACCATGCAGCGGAGGATAGACCAAAAGGAAGGGAGAAAAATCTGAAAATCTGTAACCTCAATTGTGATTGAAGAGGAAGAAAAATTGCAATCTTGAGGTAGGCGTCCTTCCAATCCAGAGGCACCATCCAGTCATTTGCCTGTAACAACTTCATGAGGAGATGGATACCCTTCATCTGGAAGTGGATGTAAACCAACCACTCATTGAATTCCCTCAGGTTGATGATGGGGGATTGGCCCAATCTCTCTTCTCCACCAGGAAGCAGTGGCTGAGAAAGTAATAGGGATGTGAAGATAATGGAACAATAGTGCCCTTCTCTAAAAGTTGGGCAGTTTCTAAATCTACCAGATCTGTTTTGCCCTGAGAGAAAACCAGGGGTCTTGACCTGTCTGCTTGGGAGGGTGAACCTTAGAACTCTATTTTGAAACACCTTACGGTTTGAAGA
The DNA here is from genome assembly GCF_964261635.1 of Lissotriton helveticus. Lineage (NCBI taxonomy): Eukaryota > Metazoa > Chordata > Amphibia > Caudata > Salamandridae > Lissotriton > Lissotriton helveticus. Next base: position 849,797,654 of record NC_136070.1, read on the forward strand.
ACTCTAGCATCTCCTTTAACAACCTCCAAATTTTTGACAGAATTCTGCCAATCTCCCCAAGTGTGATCCCCTCAGAAGATTGAACACTTACCTTGAGGGATGTTGTAGGAGGCATTGCCCCTGGAACCTTCTCACGAACCTCGCCTGCGGGGGTATGTTCTGGTCAGGTAGAAATTTCTGAACCATGATGCGTCTTAATGGATCACTGAAATAATATTGAGTTAAAAAATATAGACTTACAGAAATATAGAGGATATGATATCGAATACAAAAATATCGAATTCCTATCTACAAAAAGGTAAGTACAAAAATATTGAATCAATAATATCGTTAAAAAAAATATAGTTAGTCAAAATATCGAATATTTGTAAATGTCTTAAAAGTACTTTAAAATCATTGAAATATTAAAAATAATTAACTAAACATACTTAAAAATACTTAAATAACCTTAAAATGATAAAATAATTCATTTAAGCTATAAAAAAAACATACAATTTTATTTTTTAAAACATATATATATTAACATAATAATAATAAAAAACATACAGTATTTTTACCGTAGGATAGCGGTAGGGTAACATTTTCTATTACCACTCCAGTGAGTGCAACAGTAGGGAAAACGTTGGATAGCGTAGGGGTAAAAATTACTATTCCCACTCCAGTCAGTGCAACAGTAGGGAAAGCGTTAGATAGCGTAGGGGTAAAAATGACTATTCCCACTCCAGAGAGTGAAACAGTAGGGAAAGCGTTGGATAGCGTAGGGGTAAAACTTACTATTCCCACTCCAGTGAGTGCAACAGTAGGGAAAGCGTTGGATAGCGTAGGGGTAAAAATTACTATTCCCACTCCAGAGAGTGCAACAGTAGGGAAAGCGTTGGATAGCGTAGGGGTAAAAATTACTATTCCCTCTCCAGTGAGTGCAACAGTAGGGAAAGCGTTGGATAGCATAGGGGTAAAAATTACTATTCCCACTACAGTGAGTGCAACAATAGGGAAAGCGCTGGATAGCGTAGGGGTAAGAATGACTATTCCCACTCCAGAGAGTGCAACAGTAGGGAAAGCGTTGGATAGCGGGAGGGTAAAAATAACTATTCCCACTCCAGAGAGTGCAACAGTAGGGAAAGCGTTGGATAGCATAGGGGTAATAATTACTATTCCCACTCCAGTGAGCTTAACAGTACGAAAAGTAAATATTTAATATATTAATAAAAATAAATTAAATATCAATACCAATAAAAAATTAATTAAAAGTAATTACCAATGATATTTTGTTTAGTTACCGTCTTAATACTGTCGTCGCCGGATATCTGCACCTCTAGTGGTGGCTTAATGGAAGCAACAGCCATTTGAGCGCCCATTTCCAAAATATGGGGGGGGGCAAAAATTCTATTCATTCAGAATTGGACCTTAGCCAGTGACTAATGAAGGTGTTAACAAATGTTCCCATTTTCCAGAAAAAGGGGTCCACAAAAACCACTCCCCTGCACGATGGGGGCCTGCTGCTGATGTGGCCAACTCCCCCAGTTTGGGTCTATTTTAATTAAGAGTGTCTGCACTGATCAGTAGAAATCACGCAGCTACCATTTCCTAGAAGTATTTTGGCTCTCTGGGTACAGCTAAATAATGCCTCCGGAGAAATCAGGGAGCCGGATGCTTTGGCATTTTAAGCCATGTCCAGGATTTTGGATAGGGGTCCTGACACATCTAATAATTTATCCTGGCATGAGGGTTGATTGATCCCTTTCTCTTGGTCCTGCACGAATTTAGCTAAGAAGGTAGCCATTGTGGCATCAGTTTCGGGTGTGAGGGCCAGTTTATTCCGCCGGGAAGGTCGAGTTCATTCTTCAACGGTCTTCTCAAATGGCTAGCACATTGGAGTCCACTTTTGGTGCAGGGGATCATTCTGCAGAGTGCCGATGTAATAGGTCATCTGGATCTAACAGGTCTGAAACAGTAGGGTGGGGAGGAAAATCCGGCATGGCATTCCCATCTGGGGAAAAGGTATTGCCAGATGGGCACCAGAGCCGACCTGATTCACCATCCCCATCTGCAACATTTGGGGAGTCAGTTCCATCCAAGGGATTAGGTGAAGGGGAAGGGAAAAACAAAGGCTCCTTTAAGGTGCTAGGAATCTCTGCAGGTGGCTGGGACTTCATGAAGCCCTTCTTGAGGCGAGCAAAGGCGTCCAGATTGACCCCAGGGTCATTTGTGCATTTGCACTTAGGGCCCAGTGTTGGTGCTGAGTGCTGCCCTGGTGGTATGGGGGCCCAAGGCCCAGATTAATCTTCCCTCAGTGTGAGGGATTTTCAGCACAGAATTTTCTTCTCCAGGGGTGCCACTCCCTGTGACACTGCTTCGAAAATGTAGACATCCATAATCTGGCAAAACTGATCATCTAAAGGAAAATAGTCTATCTCTTCCTCTTCCATATACTCCTCGGATTCCGGTATGCTTGGTACGGAGTGATAATAATTACTGTGGTAGAGAGGAGAGGGCAATATAAGTCTGGGATGAACCCGGGAATTACTGTGGTATTCCTAAAGAAACCGTAAACAGGCCCTAATTGGCCCTTGGGGCAATGCACTCTTTCAGTCTAATGGGAATAGTTATTGCCACCTGTGTCATCCCCAATAAACTGACCTCCTCAGAAGTTAAAGCTACCCAGTAGGGTGTTCAAACTCCAGGTGGTGGCTCTGATAAAATGCGTTATTTTTTGTGAAAACAAGAAAATAAGTGATAGTGAAGTGCGTCCGGTCCTGTTATACCCGATCACTGATACTGAGTAAAATAGGTGCACTGGCAGCCAGGAGGTTGGACGCGCTGAGTGTGAAATTGACATAGTGCAGGCAGGGGCGGCTGGTGACATTTGAAAGTGGTGAGGCGTAAACTAATTTGCATATTGCAGCGAGCGTAGCGAGCGAGCGCAGCGAGCGAGCCTGAACCACCTTGCATTCATTCATGCATCCACCCATCCATCCATCACCCACCCACCCATCCATCCATCCACCAATTCTGCATTCGTCCTGCATCCATCATTCATTCATGCATCCACCCATCCATCCAGCATCCATCATTCATTCATGCATTCACCCATCCATCCATCCTGCATCCATCATTCATTCATGCATCCACCCATCCATCCACCCACCCATCCTGCATCCATCTTTCATTCATGCATCCACCCATCCATCCACCCATCCATCCATCCACCCATCCATCCATCCACCCATCCATCCTGCATCCATCCATCATTCATTCATGCATCCATCCACCCATCCATCATCCATCCTGCATCCATTCCTGCATCCATTCATGTGTCCACCCATCCATCCACCCATCCTGCATCCATCATTCATTCATGCACCCATCCATCCATCCACCCTGCATCCATCCATCCACCCATCCATCCACCCACCCATCCATCCATCATTCATTCATGCATCCATCCATCCACCCACCCATCCATCCACCCATCCATCATCCATTCCTGCATCCATTCATGCATCCACCCATCCATCCATCCATCCTGCATCCATCATTCATTCATGCACCCATCCATCCACCCTGCATCCATTATTCATTCAGCCACCCATCCTGCATCCATCATTCATCCATCATTCATTCATGCATCCACCCATCCATTCATCCACCCATCATTCATCCTGCATCCATTCATGTGTCCACCCATCCACCCACCCATCCTGTATCCATCATTCATTCATGCACCCATCCATCCACCCTGCATCCATCATTCATTCATGCACCCATCCATCCATCCACCCATCCATCCTGCATCCATCATTCATTCATCCACCCATCCATCCACCCATCCAGCATCCATCATTCATTCATGCATCCACCCATCCATCCATCCATCCACCCATCCATCATCCATCCTGCATCCATTCCTGCATCCACCCATCCATCCATCCATCCATCCATCATTCATTCATGCACCCATCCATCCACCCTGCATCCATCCTGCATCCATCATCCATCCACCCACCCTGCATCCATCCTGCATCCATCATTCATTCATCTACCCATCCACCCATCCTGCATCCATCCTGCATCCATCATTCATTCATGCATCCACCCATCCATTCACCCATCATTCATCCTGCATCCATTCATGCATCCACCCATCCTGCATCCATCATTCATGTATTTTTATGACCATATAACTTAGCACACAGCTTGTCAGTGTTTAATACCAGTCTCGAACCTTGTACTCCAGCACCAATGATACATGATTAATATTAATTGTTTTTAAAAACATGCATTTATTCAACACCAATTTCACACCTTAGTCGGAACATCATTTTTATTTGTTTTTTTAAATATCTATTTATTTAACACCAAAGTAAGTCATGTATACATTTTTATGGTTCGATAAGAGGCTCGAACCTGGTTTCCCAGCACCAAAGTCGGCCGTGCTATCCGTCAGGGGTTATGTAACCGGGCTATGTAGTGACCAGCCAATCCTGCGCCAGGATTGGCTGGGGGGGCACCATGACTCCTCGCCCAGTCGCCCTGTGTAACCCCGGGGGCTGCGGCCCGCCCCCTGGTCCTCTCTCTAAGGGGGAATTCACAAGAAAACGATCTGCGCATGCGCGGGCATGTTTGTGCCCAAAAATACACTTGCGCAGCTGCAGCAGCCCGATCCTCCCCCCCCCCTTGCGCACTCCGGGAAGGTCGGGTGTCTCCCGGTTTCCCGGCCGGCAGATAGCGCGATTTTTTAAAATAATTGTGTTTGGCTTCTAGTGACGACGTGGTGGGTCCATGGGGCTTAGTGGGGCTTCGCCCCTACGCCCCAATGGACGCACCGCGCCTGTGCAGGACCCCAAGCGGCCGAATGACCGCATCATGCGTGAGAGCAAGAACTGTCAGAAGCAGCCGCGAAGCAGTGAGAACATTCCTGCGGCCACGCTGAAAATCAAATGTCAGTTACAAGGCAAACACATTGCACAGTGCATAAAATTGCAGAAATACAGCAGAATGCATGACATTTCATAATAAATACACAGCGGAATGCATAAGGTTTGTTAAGTAAGGCAATGAACAAAGATAAGCGCAGCGATGAAAACACTTCACCTAGGCTGCTGGAGCAGCGAAGAAAGAGGTGGCTAGATCGTCTGCAGGGAGCCTTGAAGGGAGTTGCTGGACTCAGTATGGAAATTGCGTTTCTGTTTTTCTGTTTTCTTTCCCTAATGTTGCATGGAAAATGGACTGTTATTTTGTAAAGCTTTTTATGGGTGCTGGAAAAACATAAGTGGAGAAAGATCAGCCTAATCCTCACCTCTGGTCGTGTCACAGAATCACTGATTCCAGCAGATTTATGGGTGACACATTTTCCAGTAATCTTTCAATCAGGTGATCAAAAATTATGAACTTCCGTCTTTGTAAATTACACCTATATACATTTGGGAAAGTGTACAACCCCCCCAAACTGTAAAAGAAAGTAATGAAGTAGCCATTGCTATCGGAAAATGTTCCTTCTGGAAAGCGCCAGGTCCAGATGGTGTCTCTGCAGATATTTTTAAATCCAATATCGACCTGTGGCCCTTGTTAGCTAATGTGTTTAGGACGGCTGTGATTGGACCAATATCTATCTCTTGGAAGGCAGCTATAATTAGGACACAAACCTATTATGGAGGTGATTAATCTTTGAAAAAGCAGATGTATTTCAGATGGGTTATATGGTGCGGGTTTGTGGGGCAATATATATTTGGGAATACTCCAAAGGTTAGAAAATTGTTTCACTAGCAGTCTCCAAGGGTACGGCCACTTTTGAGGAATTAGGCCTCCCATACTTGGAGGACTTGATGTCCCTCACACAGTTTATGTCGGGGATTAAGATCTGGTAAAAGCCGGAGGAAGCCTTGATTAGAACCTGCATATCTGATTGTTTGTCAGTGGATTTGGTTGATCGGATTCCATTCCTCTCAAACCCGAAGAAAACTTTTGAGGCAATAGGCTTAAAAGATTTGTGTGACAATCCTCACGTGATCACTTTTAAATATAAACGAGAAGTCAAAAATGTCTCCTCAATCATTGTATGGATTTGAGGCTGCAGAAGGACCAAGCTTTGGTGTCAGTAGCAAGATATGCTATTGTCTCAATGACAAGGAATATAGTACCGAGCTTATCTTTGATTATAAACACCACCTATCGCTATTATATTACATTTTGTGGATTAAGCATTGCTCATTTTAAGGTTGCCTTCCCTTTGCAATGTGTATGGTAACATGACTTACCCCCATGTGGCTGTAATAATGTTATCTAAATAAAGCACCAGTCACTTCTAATGTTTTGTCCTCTATATGCAGAAGCCCGGGAGATCGTGGCTTCCATCAGGGAACTGCAGAACTGTCCCTGTGCTCCTGGGGGGCGGTAAATGAGGATGCCTGAGAATGATTTTAGCGGGGAGATTTGGATGGAAAAATGGGCGTTTTCACAGTCCTGGATAGGGCTGTCTAGATGACAGCAGGAGAGGTAGTTTTTGTGAATGACAGCAATTCCACCACCTATTCCGGAGGATCTGTCGTGGCGTTGAATTAGGTAGCCTGGCGGGAGGGCTTGGACAATGTCTGGCTCTGAGGCTGGGGATAACCAGGTTTCTGTCAAGAACAGAACCTCTAGCTCTAACTCTTGGAGGAGCAGATTTATTTCCACACAGTGTTTAGGAAGGGACCTACAATTGAGTAGGGCCATCTTGATCGACCGCTCCTTGGGCGTTTTTGGTGGTACTAGGGTGTAGGGGCAGTGAGAGCAGTTGTTTTGTCGCTCTTCCATGGAGAGAGAGTGGAGACAAGGTGTGAGTGTGGTCTGTCTAAGTTGGAGAAGTGTTTCACGAGTGAAGCCTTTGGTAGCTATGGGGAGTGGGACAGAGTGTCCTGGCCCTTGGCCCTGTCTGGCGCGGACGGGCGCACCTTCGGCGCGCCTGCTGCATGCGTCCGCTGCGCGGATGGAGTGGCATAGTGCTCTTATGGTAGCACAGGGTAGACCAGCTAGCCTGCTGATCTGCGCCGCAAGCGAGGGGAAGTATTAATCACTTCCGGTCCCGCCTTCCCTCCACAGCAATCTGACAGCGTCAGTGGTGGACCGGGTGAAGGGGGAGAATAGCAAGGTGAGCGCTGGTGCAATTAAAAAGCAGTATTTAGCTGGTGCAGAAGTGAAAGAGGGCAGGGTCTGCTAAGCAGAAGTGAGTAAAATCAAGTGAGCCCTTTGCCGCATGCTCCAGCAATGTGGCGTTCAGGGTCTCTGTTACCTGGATGTCGAGTCTGCCGGCGTGAGTGGAAGGTCTGTTTTTATGTTCAAGGTTTCAGTTTGCTCCGCTGCGCGGATGGAGTGGCATAGTGCTCTTATGGTAGCACAGGGTAGACCAGCTAGCCTGCTGATCTGCGCGGCAAGCGAGGGGAAGTATTAATCACTTCCGGTCCCGCCTTCCCTCCACAGCAATCTGACAGTGTCAGTGGTGGACCGGGGAAGGGGGAGAATAGCAAGGTGAGCGCTGGTGCGATTATAAAGCAGTATTTAGCTGGTGCAGAAGTGAAAGAGCGCAGGGTCTGCTGAGCAGAAGTGAGTAAAATCAAGTGAGCCCTTTGCCGCACGCTCCAGCAATGTGGCATTCTGGGTCTCTGTTACCTGGGTGTCGAGTCTGCCGGCGCAAGTGGAAGGTCTGTTTTTATGTTCAAGGTTTCAGTTTGCTCAGGGAATCCATTACGAGCTCAGGTGGCCAATCCTTTTTGGGCAAAAGAATGTCGTAACCATTTGTCAGGTTCTCCCTACAGAGACCCATTACTTTTCTGGGTATGTCCCCCTCCATTTGGAATGTTATTCCATATAAACAATGTGGGACACTTACCCTTGTAGCAGGTGTTTCCACGGTGATGTGCTCCACAGCTCTACTACCCCCAGAAAGTCCATCAGGTTCTGGCGAGCTATGGTGACTTCTGCTACACTGTCCAGCATCATCACTGCCCATTCTCCATTCAGAAGCAGAGTCCTCAGAGTCCTCAGTAGCCTGGGCATGTCTCATTTTAATCCTGGCTACCTTCTTCTTTTCAAAGTGAGATTTTGACGTTTTTTGTTTGTCTTCCTGTTTAATGATGTAGTCCGAAGTGCTTTGTGTTTCCCTTTACGGTTGACTCGCTCTTCCCATCTGTAGTCTGACCGCCCATCTCTCTCCGAATACTATTTGGAACTCTCCTGAAAGGAATGAGATGAACATGGATCTGTATCCTGATATCTGTCAGGCTTTCTAATGTTGTCATGGTTCAGCTGATTGTATTTTCATTGTGTATGTTCTTGTTGAGGAGACCCACCTTGTGACTGTGTTTTGGTTTGTTTATGTTTTTGTTTAGTATCCCATTTCTTTTTAGAAGAATCAGGTTTTTGCTTAGAGCTATCTTTTTCAGAATTACTCTTAACTATTGGTTTACCAGGTTTGGCTCCCAGATTATCTCTGCCTAAAGAGGCATATGTTTATTTGATATACATAGGCAATTTGTGCTCCTTTTGTGCAGGAGTAAATTCCTACAGGCAGTGGTGTATAGCCACTGCTGCAGCCTCACGTTTTATGGTACTCAACATAATTGTTAAAACCTGGGCAAAGTTGCCTACCAGCTTCATCCCCAGATCTAAGGCGTTCTCTGCCCCTTACTCATTTTGAATTTGCTTCAGTGCCTCTGGTGTGACTGCTATTAAGGTAGCACCATGTGTACTGGTATATACAACTGCGAAAACCGTTCACAAAGTGGCACAATCTTCTATTGAGGGAGCTATACCCATTGGCAAGCAAACTGTTAGTATTCAGTTTTTTTCTGCGTGCCCGTATGGGGAAAAACAACTTCAAGCTGCGCTGTTTTTTGTGCTATGTTATGTTATGTTATGTTATATGCTGATTTGTATCGCGCTCTGTTAGTCGGGACTGTCCTGGTGCGGAAAGGGTGTCAGAGTGAGCAACGAGAAGCTATTCAGAATGTGTGAAAAGGTGGGTTTTTAACATTTTTTTTTAAATTGGTCAGGTTGGGGGAATATCTTAGAGCATCAGGAAGGGTGTTCCACATCTGAGCTCCCCTTACCGTCAGAGATTGCCCCCCCAGGCGAACTCTTTTGAATCTGGGGACAACCACCTGCCTTCGGGAGGCAGATCGCAGCTGACGGGTCGGTTGGTAAAAGGCAAATCTTTTTGCGAGGTAGGGCGGACAAGGTCCATGCAGGGCTTTATAAACGAGTACCAGAGCCTTAAAACGCACTCTTTGGGCCACTGGTAGCCAGTGTAGCCCCCTCAGTTGCTTACGAACGCTGAGCCTCCTAGGAATGTCATAAAGGAGTCTCACCGTCGCATTCTGGACTACCTGTAGCTTTCTAATCAGAAAGTCAGGTGCCCCGATGTAAAGGGCATTCGCATAGTCCAGGCGGGAGAGCACGAGTGCTCTGGCTACCGTTTCTTTGGCCGATTGGGGGAGAAGGGGAAAGAATCTTCGATGGATGGTCAGGGAGCCAAAACAAGTCCCTGCCAGTCTGGAAATTTGGTCACGAAAACATAGATCAGCACCGAACCAGACTCCTAGGTTCTTTGCAATCCCACCATCTCCCTTAGGGCAGGGTGATCCGCTGGGCCAAATGGACTCCCTAAAGTCAGTTGGAAATTGGCCATAAAGCAAGATTTCCGATTTGTCCTCATTGCACTTGAGGCAGGCTCTTGCTAGCCAAGCAAATACAGAGGACAGGCATTGACGGACTCCTGATGTACAGATATTATCCTTGTTCCAGGTAAAGAGAAGTTGGGTGTCGTCGGCGTATGCCATTATCTTCACGCCCAAGTTCTCTGCCAACAAAATCAAAGGGGTCAAATAAACATTGAATAAAAAGGGACTCAAGGTCGACCCTTGTGGTACTCCAGTCCCTACCCTGCGGTTAGAAGAGTGGAAGGGGTAGCCAGATTTGTTGAGACCTGTCTGAAAGGAAAGAACTAATCCACCTAAGGGCCGAGTCCGTAATGCCAATATCCTCCAGTCTAGACAGAAGCTGGAGGTGGGACACCGTATCGAACGCGGCAGAGAGGTCCAATAAAATTAGAGCCTCTCTGCCGCCCCCGTCCAGGCACTCCCTAATGGCCTCTGCCACCTCCACAAGCGCAGTCTCTGTGCTAAAAGGGGTACGGAAGCCCGACTGGGCCGGATGAAATGCCCCAGAGGATTCCACGAACCTCTCCAGTTGCCGAAATGCGGCCTTCTCGCATACTTTGGCAAGGGCCGGGAGAAGGGATATGGGCCGGTAGTTGGATGCAATCAGCGGATCTGCTGTAGGTTTTTTGATCAAAGGGAGGAGTTTGGCTTGTTTCCACTGGGAGGGAACCATTCCTGTACGTAATGACTCGTTGACCAAAGCAGTAACCATAGGGGCGACTACCTCGGCCACTCCGCTTAGGACCCTTGCTGGGCACGGATCTGCTGGGGACCCCGACTTCAGTGCTTTTAGTATAGCCATCACATCCATCTCCTCTACATTACGAACTTGGACATCTGGGCTTTAACCTCTATTCCTTGGAATAGTGAGGGCGAGGGTAGGCGATCATGTAAGAGTTGATCGACTTGCAGAGGAGGGGGCTGGTCAGAGGGTTTGAGACTATCTTGGATTTTTTGTATTTTGTCAATAAAAGAGGTGGATAGTTGCTCACACCAATCTGTTGAGATCGGGGCTGACGTCTTCTCTGCCACTGGGGCTGTGAAGCTTTTAACAATGGAGAAAATTTCTCGGCTATTATTCTTGGCTTTAAGAATTCTGGCCGCGTAAAATTCCCCTTTGGCCATCTTAATTGCTGCATAGTAATTTTGTTGTGCTATTCGGAGTTCCGTTTTTGCACTGGGGCAATAATTCCTTCTGCATACTCGCTCTCGCTCTTTACATCCTAATTTTAAAATCTTTAATTGGTCGGTATACCAGGGGGATGAGGGGGTGGCCCTACGGTGCTTTTTCCCTTTACACTCCGGTAGTGATCTAATAGTGGAGTCTATCCAGGATGAAAAATTATCAACAGCATCATTCAGGTTTTGTGCATTCGCTGGGGTAGTGTGCATGAGGGCCACCCGCCAGATCAGGGATATTAATTCTTCTTGAGTATTCCTCAAGCTGAGGGTTAATTGGCACACGAGTGTTGTTAATGTCCCATGAAAAGTGAACTGGAAAGTGGTCCGACCAAGTGACAGGGAGGGGTGGGTCGGTTAAGATACTAAAGTTGGAATACACCATATCTAAACAGTGACCCCCTACATGAGTGGCAGAGCGCACCTGTTGCACCAGCTGGCCACGGTCGCAGATCTCCTCCAGGTCCTTTGCTCCGGGAGCTAGGCCCGTGTCCATGTGTAAATTAAAATCTCCCAACATTAAAAAACTCGGGAATCTAAGCGCTCTCTGGATAACAACCTCTTCCACAGATTTAATAAAAGCGCCCAAAGGACCAGGTGGGCGATAAATCAACAGACCCCCCAGGGTAAATTGAGGGCACAGGGCCAGAGAGAATTCCAAAGCTTCCCCATCCTCAATCCCACCGTACATTCTTTCATCAAAGACCACTTCTCCCTATATATCACAGCTAGACCTCCTTCCCTGCCTATGATGCGGTCCAGTCTAGTGATCTTGAATCCTCTGGGAACAGCCAGTTCAACCACTGGGGCGCAGCTCTCATTCAGCCACGTCTCCGTGATGAAAAGGATATCAAGCCTTTAATCAATGATAAGTTCTTGCACTTCTGAATGCTTCGGTAAGGAGCGGGCATTGATAAGAGCAGCTTGAATAATTGACCCTCCATCTTTGTTGGCCTGGGAAGTGGAGGGGGATCAGAGCAGTTGAATCGAAAATAACACCCAGGACAAATCCGTGAAAAAGGAATCTAAGACATTCCTTGAGGCGCCATTGCATGAGGGGTGGCAGTTGAGGGCCCTCAGATCGTCAGGGTTATACGTGATGGGAGAAACAGTCACGTGAGAGACATGTTTGGCAGAGTTCCTGGCCCTGAGCGCTGCCGGTGCGCAGACGGGCGCAGAGGGGCTTACCTTAGGCGCACCTTTGGCGCGCCATCGTCGCGCCCGCTGCGCCCGTCCGCTGTGCTCCCGGAAGCACACCGCTTCTTATGGCCTGCCACACCCAAGCACTGGACCGCTAACTCAGGCCAGGCTCGTGGAACACCCCACCCCAAGATGGCGGTTCGCCCTACCCTCTCACGGCACTGGGGCCGGATGAAATGAGTCGAGGGAGGACGCTAGAGGAGCGGGGATGCGGCGATAACTCCTGCACAACAAAAAGGGGTTAAAACATTGTGCACAACAAAGCAGAGTGACAGTCAATATATAAATGGATAAAAGTAGGCAGTAGATTTAAAAACGAGTTCTAAAAGCGTAGTGCTCGACTCGCTCTAACACAGGGACCTTAAGCAAACTCCAGGTGCTGCCACCAGCCTAAAGCTTACCAGCTATCCAGAATGAGATTCGCTCCTGGCTGTTGTGAACCTTTCCCATAATGGCATTTAGTTTTTGTGGGCTAATACCTGTAGTAGCTGTGTGTGGCTGTGTAGCATTAGCAGCCCCTGCAGGTTGTACTGTCAATGGCCTCATTAAATATTGTGTTAGATTTCTGTACATTTTTACTAAATCTCTGTAAAATGTGTGCATTATTGCCGATATTAAAACAGCAACGTCTGGATGCGGTGTGTATGAAGCCAAGGCTGGCCAGGTCACTCCTTCTCTCCCGAGTGGACCAAGTCTCACATGTTACGTGGTGTGGGATAGGGCACATTTAAACCAATTAATGTGCTCTTGGTAAGGTAATGTGACTTTTAAGTCCACGTATGGAAAGTACTCCTCAGGTGGTTTGTCTTCAATGTATTCAATAAACAAGCATATGTGTGCATCTGCAGACGGGAATTTAACCGAAGAATAGAGCACCTCAGTTCTGAATACTTTGTATGCCTCAACCACGAAGGTAACATCTCCACCCATTGCCTGGAGGCCATGTTGTAAGAAGTTTAAACGTAACTGCCTGTCAGCAATTTTCTGAAATATTTAGTGCAACTAATTGTTCTCCAATGTCCTCATCTTGTTGTTCGGTCATTGCTAGAGCAGTAATATTTAGCCAAATGTTTATAGCGATATGGTTTGCACGATGTGGGAACATCTAATCCTCCAAGCTTGATTTAACCTATAGCCAATACACAAGGCATACCTATTCAGCTGAGGCAGATTTGTTTCCCTTCTCACTACGGACATCTCTGGTAAGAATGTGAGTTGGCATCTCTGAGAAAGCACAACAGAACTATTCAGATTTGACCATTAAATAAGTGTCTAACTAGCATTGGTGGTGCCATGTCGTGTAGTTCCTACCAATGTGTAGGATCTGCACATTGTTTGGACAACATAAACTAAGGACTTTGGGGCATATTATCAAGGGCCTTATCGCCGCTTTAGCTGGACTTTTTCCCGCTAAAGCAGCGATAATTTAATCGCCCTATAAGCAAGCTGTCGCTAACAGCAGTTAGCGACAGTTTGTAGGCGATAGCAAGTGGTTTGGGGGCCGCTTTGCATGTCCGCGATATTTAACGCTAATGACATGCAAAGTGGGTGTACCCAATTTGTTAGCGACTGAAAGCAGTCGCTAACATCGCTATCGCCAATTATCAACGCAGGCACAGCGATAAAAAAATTTGCACTAAGCGCGAATATCGCCAAAAATTAGCGCCTGCTCAGACCACTTCTTAACCTGTATATCCAATGGGAGTTGGATATTCAGGTTAAGACCCTATTGGCGTTAATGCCTGAATATCGCTGGATTTCCAGCGATATTCACGCATTGCGCCGCTCTCGCCGGACATTTTATCGCATTTGAGATAAACGTTGATAATAGCACATTATCTCTGCAATAAAATCCGGAGATGCACGGCGATAAAGCTCATTTAGCGATAAATATTGCTAGTTGTTGATAATATGCCCCTCACTGTCTAGACTAATTCAGGACAGTCTTGCAGGATAGGTTAGCGTATGGACCAGCTAGCCCACAGTTCCTCCGTATGCCCCCTAACCTACAGGGATCAAATGGTTGCGGCAACCACTGAACATGACAACCCTGACCACTCAATGATCGTGGAAATAGTACAGTACATTTCGCCTAGTTACTCGTGCTCACTTATACTCTGAGAAATATACAGAGAATACACAGTGGGACATTTTCAATAATATTTATTGAATCAACGTTATTCTTGCATAAAGTACGTGTGCTGCAATGATTAGGGGACAGAAGCAGATAAGCGTGATTACAAGCACCAAGAGAGTAAATAATAAGTAGAGTTTACCATGGTGCTAAACAATTGTACATATGCAGACATTTAAACAAGGCAGTAATCTAGCGTACTCCTACTATGCAAAATCTACTCTAAGTTTACCTTGAGTGTGTGTAGGTGTAGAGCCAAGAATCCCCCCAAGAGATGATTAAACCTTATTATCTGATGGGAAAGAGTGAAGGACCCCCTCTTGGTCATGAAATGGGCACTCCTCATGAGATGTGAGACCGATGTGCGGCAATTTCTCAGCATGCAAGGATCCTAAATGCTCTCGCTTAATTTTAAGGATCCTCTGTGTCAGCGGAAGTACCTCCTCTGCCAATCTATCGGGATACTCATCTTTTATAATAGAAAGCAGCCTTGAAATTACACATATATTAGTGATGTGATGGATATATATAGTCCTGTCGCCCCTTGGATGAAGATAGCAAGGGCATTTGTACGTGGTGTGAAATTAGACTTTTTACATGATATTCAGGGCATTGTAATAATGTTTTGCACACCTAGATATTAAAAGAAGGTAAGTTTAGGAGAACCTAACCGAACATTGTCATGCATGCAAATGTGTGCCAAAGGTTGCAGCTGGAAATGTTATGTTTGAGGACAACGTAAGAAATTAGCTAATTTGCTACATGGGGCTAACCCGGGAATATAACACTAGGGGGGGCAGGGTATTACTACCCTAGCCCCATATATTTTTGTAATTCTTTTCAGAGAGCAGGAGACATAGTATCTGAGTTCAAAGTTGCTATTACATCTTTGTTGAGGAGGTGGCAGCCAATCAGATCTTGTTGCTACAACTGTTGGCTTTGTGGATTCAAGACGGCATTATTTTTTATATATATTTATTTATATATATTTAACCTTAATTTGATTGATTTGCACCAAATCACATAAAGCAAGCCATTTGGACCAAGGTCCAGCTTTTTGCCGAATTTGATGTAATTCTCTTCAACCATCTTGGCTATAGCTGGCTAATTTTCCTATGGCAAATTGAATGGGGGGACATGTCTTGGGACCCCCCTTTTTTGTCATCCCCTGCTTGGCGAACCCCCCAAAACTTTCTGGGGAGTAGATGAGGTGGATCAGACAATTTTTAGGAAAGTTGTCTGAAGATTCGTCAAACAGCACCAAAGTTATTAACAAACCAAAAAATCTATTTTCTATGGAAACATTTTCCTATTTATACCCAGTGGCAACCACAATTCTGGATTTTCGGTAACAAATACATTACTAGAATCGTTGATGATCATTCCTAAGAAACATATATTCATTATGTCTCAAAATGTCTTGTTCATACCATTCTTGTAAGTTACTAACCTATACTAGTTGTGTCATTTTACTGTACTGTTCACAATCTATTTTGTCATAGCATGCAGTGCCAATAAGCTATTTCATCATTTTCTGGCAATAAAAAAAATCTTAAATTTAAACTTTATTCTTACATTCATATTTTTAAATTAAATAAATACATTTTGTTAGAAATTGGTATCTCTGGTTGGCAGGTTTGTACTGTGTCCACATAGGGATCCTTCCCTCTAGTCAGGGTTAGGGGATTACACTTTTAAATTAACTCCTGCCCACCCCCCTGGTAGCTTGGCACAAGCAGTCAGGCTTATCTTGGAGGCAATGTGGAAAGCATTTGCACATAACATACTGTAATACAGTGAAACCACTGCAAAAGGACACCACACCAGTTGTTATAAATATAGGCAATATTTATCTATGTAAAACAACACCAAAATGATAAAAAATTCAACGTACAGTTATTAAAATAAGAATACTGCAAAAATAGACTTAAAATACAGTTCCTTGAAGTCAATAGTTCCATCCGGGGCTATCTCAGCTTCATGAACAAACAAATCCAACAGTTCAGACCCTGGCATCGCAGTCTAGCTATGATGATGGGAAGGCCTGCAAACAGAACCTTGGAAATGCAGGGCATTGTGGATCTTGCGATGAGCTCCGAAGAGGCGGCATACGCAGGAGTCAGTACCAGAGGTTGGTGCAGGAGTCATCAGGAGCTTGAAGTCACATGTGTTGTAGATCGAACTCTGCAAGGTTGAAGTCAGAAGTGCCGGCAGGCATCGGGCCTTCACTGTGATGGATGTGGAGTGGTGCAGTGTGCAGTGCCCACAGGTCTCGGTGCAAGCTGCGGCTGGGTGACGGCATCCAGCGGCATCGGTGAGACCAGGACTGCGGTACGAAGAGGGGCAGAACTTGTTGAGGTAGATCACGAGACAAGCCGCAGCATCATCATTGCTGAAGCGCTGTTATCGGTAGATGATCTGGAGTCGATGTCTCCAGCATAGGTAGGCCAAGGCTGGGGTGGTGTATGGAGTGCTGTGCCGACTATCTAATGAGCGGTCCTGCCTAATCTAGCTTCAGTACAGGAGGTGGAGCCTATTCAGGTGCTAGTGAAAACTTCTCCCACCACTCTAAAGGCACAAAGGTCTATTCAGCTAGGTTATGAGCCACACAGGAAAGTCAAGACACACCTCAACCCCCTTTGTGACAGTCTAGAATGAATGCACATCCCCAGCCCTGTCACTCCAAAACTAGATGGTGAGCACACAAACAGGCCGAGGTACACAGGATTGTAAAACAAGAAATTGCCTACTTTCTTAAAGTGGCATTTTCAAACACAAAATAAAAAAAACACCTTTACTAAAAGATGTGCTATATAATTCGGAGCGTGGGGAGTAGGGCTAATGCCCGCCCTGTGGTGGATAAGAATTTAGTACCAATTCAACAAAATAATAATCAACAGGCGTTGAGACTCTCCTCCCAATCAGTCCCCCAATTTCCTATATCTATCCCGCCTCCCTTAGTAAAGCCTACTTACAGGAAACCCCCGATTAATCTCACTCCTGATTCCTTCCCCTATGTTGCAGTCCTTATAAATGTACCATCATTAGCGCCAGGGCAGAGAGAAACTTTCCAGACACTTAAGAATAAGACCATGCACTGGTTAAAGGACAATCGTCCTCTCCCTGGTGATATAGACGGGCTAATTATAGGGGTAAGGAGAATAGACTGGATGGGATACACAGCAAAAACTTTGGGTGGAGACTGTATAGTGGTCAATTTTCAAGACCCCAGGGTGGCGGGATGGATAACTAGGCAGGGATGGGGAATAAATAAGGGAGGTATTGGAATTGTAGACCTTACCTTTTTTTATCCCCGATCCAGTAGTGTAACAACTAGCCTGCTTAGTGAACCCCTAATACCCCCAACTGTACCTTGGCCAGTCAATTGCCCATTACCTCCATTACCTCCTTTAGTTGGTTACAATTATAACAAATACACAAACCACAACTCTTGTGTAGGATGGCAGGACCCCGGACGGGGATATTGACAAACCAGTACAGTTGGGGAGTGGGAGAGTCATAATGTGCCAATAATGGTTGGGGATGGTAAAGTTGATATTACAAGTGTAAATGAAATGTCTGATAACATGGCGATAGGGAATTTGGTGGAAGAAAGTGTCTATAGTTTAGAAATTTTAAACCCAAATGTAAACGTACTACCGACAAAGAATGATAACATGATTGTAGATCGCATGGATGTAGGGGAAGGGACGATCAATTCTATTGGAAGTTTAATGCCACTCCAAGTATCCATTAATACTAACAACTTTGATGGTTCTGTGGCTAGTATTGGTACCCTTTTATCCTGGAATATTGCAGGGCTGGGCAGTAAGATGGACTCCCAATCTTGGGTGAATTTTATAAATGGATATGATATCTGCTGTTTCCAAGAAACCTGGGCTTGCGATTCTCTTTTTTGTTTTGGTTATTTAAACTACTGCATACCAGCCCAAAAAGGTGGAAGAGGGCGGCCAAAGGGAGGCCTTACTGTATGGGTAAAACAAGATTTGCATATTAATATTAAAATGTTGGATCTGGGTAGTTGTGATTTACAATTATTAAGAATCTCTACAGGAAAGGGTCCCCCAATAGATTTGTATAATGTCTATGTGAGAGGTAATAAAGAAATTAATACACCCACCATAGAGTTGTTATCTGCTGCCATAGAGGCTACGTCACAAGAAAGTATGTTGATAATAGCAGGCGATTTCAACAGGACGTTTGAGCCGTTGGATTGTACAAACGATCCATTAGGGAGCGAAGAGGATAACCTTTGGGGAGTACCCTCTCTATGTTTAAAACCTGTTAAGAGATGGACAAAAGAGATTTTAATATTAAATGGTATTTGTTTGGAACATGGCTTAAGAGCACTCAATGGGAGGACACAAGGGGACAAGGGTGGTGGGTATACTTATGATAATGGTATTCACAGGAGCAGAATCGACTATATATTGTGTAGTCTCCAGCTGTGGGAGGGAGTTGTTGATATGATTATTAGGCCTATGGTCGAAAGTGATCACAACCCCCTTTGCGTGACTCACAGGTGGTGGAATGCAGGGGCAGGAAACTCTTTCGTAACCAATGATGACATCCCGGTCATGAGTAATGATGAACGGAGGCTAAAATGGCCAAAAGTAGTGGCAAATGAGGTTACTATGATCTTCATTAATAATGTGGTCGATAGTGCAATTTCTGCAATTGAAGCAACGGCCCCAGTGGTACCGGGAGATAGTGGTATCACGGAAATCCATAACGAGTTGTTCTCCCTCCTAAGACCGTGCTTCTTCACCAAAAACAAGAAAGCGAAGAAAGCCAAAGAGGTGGGAAGGTGGTTTGATAGTCAGTGTAGATTGGCACGACTTGAACTGGGACAAGCCATAAGGAGTAGGGACCGTGAAGTAGTAACAGAGCAAAGGAAACTGTACAAGAGGGCCATCCATTTAGCGAAAAAGAAATGGGATGAAGATCATTGGGCAGAATTGAAAGAGGCCTCAGGCAATAAAGACTCTAAAAGGTTCTGGGAAATTATTAAGTGGGGTAGAGGAGCTGGTCCCGGAAAGCCTGATAACAACGTGGCAGAAGATGCTTGGGTCGATTACTTTAGACCACAGTATGCTAATGTTAATCACCCAATGGGGGCGAGCAGTATAATACCGGCTTACGCAACTGACAATCTGTTCTCTCTTAGAGAGGCGGAAATTGCCATCAAGACTGTGAAGTGTGGGAGGGCCCCAGGCCCAGATGGGATTCCCTCTGACATTTTCAAATATGATGTGACAAGATGGGCGAGGTATACTTTCCTCGTAGCAAATGCCCTGGCAAAGGGGGAAGTGGTCCCAGACCTTTGGAAATGTGCAACTATAATCCCTATCCACAAGAAGGGCGACCGTTCGCTGCCTGCAAACTATAGGCCTATAAGCTTAATAGCTACCATGCAGAAAGTTGTGGGGAGGATGATAACAAACCAGCTTATGGACTGGGTTGATAACAACAACGGCCTTTCCCCATACCAAGCTGGATTTAGGCGAGCAACCAGTACCATCGACCAGGTCTTTCGGTTCACCATACTGCGGTGGAAGACTGTTGTACTGGGAAGGGGCTGCCTGTATGTCGCGTTTGTCGACCTACGGGCGGCATTCGACCTAGTCCCCCGATGCAAGTTATGGTCGGTTCTGCAAAAGATGGGGATTCCTGCAGATCTGCTTACATTAATCATGCGACTGCACGAGTCCAACTTTGCAAGAGTCCAGTGGGGTGGAAGTGGGGAAACAACTATGGACTTCCCAGTGGAAAGGGGCGTCCGGCAGGGCTGCTCCATGGCCCCCCTATTGTTCTCGTTATTTATCAACGGGATTGTAGAGAGAATGTTGGAGGCGAGCGTTGATGCCCCATCGTTAGCGGACACCAGGGTTCCCATCCTGATGTTCGCTGACGATACTCTCATTTTATCTAAGACCCCTATGGGGCTGCAGCGTGCACTGAACATTTTCGATGCTTTTTGCGTTGAGCATGGCCTAGAGGTGAACGTGGGAAAAACAAAATTAATGGCCTTTTCATCTGGCCGTAGGAATCACCCCAAAGTAACCTTGAATAACAGCAGGTTGGATACTGTTGCAGAATTCACGTATCTGGGGGTCCAGATTGCTGAGGGCACTGGTTGGGCACATCACGTGGACAAAGTGGTCCTAAGACATCAGCAGCTCTCAGGTGCCCTTAGGGGCGAGCACCGTAAATCCAAGACAAAACCTATAAAACCAGCACTTGCGGTGTATGACGCAAAGGTCTTGGGTGCTACATTATACGGCGCAGAGCTATGGGCCTGGGAAAGTATTGCGGCATTACAGATTTCGGAGAATAAGTTTTTGCGAGGGATCACAGGACTTCCACAGAGCACCCCGTTAATTCCATTGTTTTTGGAACTGGGTAGGCGCTCTATCATTGATAGAGCCCGATTGCGTCCACTCCTCTACTGGAGGCGCCTCTGGACGACTCCAGAAATTAGACAATATGCGGAGGGCTTTCTGTGGATAATCCAGGAAGATACATTCCATAAGATAAAATGGCTGAAACATCTGCAGTCTATGCTAGTTAATCTAGGGTTTTCAAATCTTTGGAATAATCCTGAAGGAGAGATTTTCCCCAGCAAGGAAAACCTAAAAAAAAGTACTGGGATTGGGTGGGTGTTAAATTGTTGAAAGATACAAGGACTGACTCCATGTCTGGCCGGTTTCTGGAGTCAAAAATTTTACCCGCCTTAGAAAATTATTGGGACAACATCACGGTACCAATGGATAGGAAATTGGTTTTTCAGCTAAGGTCAGGATCTATCCCCCTGAAGAAAATGACAGCTGGCTGGAATAAATCGACCAATAATTTATGCCCTGCATGTGAATATGCCGAAGAGAGCATAGGCCACTTCCTATTCGTATGTCAAGCCTATAAGAAACCTAGGGCTAAATGGCTTACGCCGGTATGTAGGAACCTAGGGACACGCGATAGTACTGTGGCCTTAAGAATTCTATGTACAACTACTCAGGACTCGATAGTCATAGGGGTGGCTAAATATCTAGGTTGGGCATGGGCAATTAGACGACGGGCTCTTGGGAGAATTGTGTAATTAGGGATCTCTTTTAAAAACGGATAATGTAATATATTTTATCATGGTTTTAGATGTAATATTGTATGGGCTGCACTGTAAGTTTAATGTCTTTTTACTGTTATTATGTATTATTGTGTAATTGTTTTACATGTTATGTGCTTTTATGAAAATTGTTTCGAATAAAGCTTATACAACAACAATAATTCGGAGCTTAGGGAATTCAAACTCACCATCATTTCCCAATTGAAATTTACACTTGTAAAATGTTACAAGGAAGCTCCAATGATTACCTATGGGGAAGACAGCCTTTCAATAGTGAAAAACGAATTGCACAGTTTTCCACTAGCAGAACATGTAAAACACAGTACTACATGTCCTACCTTTCACCTACACTGCGCCCTGCCCATGGAGCTACCTCAGGCCTTCCCAATGGGTGTCTTACATGTAAGACAAGGGACAGTTAGGTTCTTTGTAAGTGTATGCCTTTGCTGGTCGACATGGCAGTAAAAATTGAGCACATTTACTGAAGTGGCAGGTCTGAGACACCTTTGAAAGGCTACTTGTGTGGATGGCACGACGTGTGCTGCAAGACCACTACTAGCATTTGATTTATAGGCCCTGGGCACAAACAGTGCACTGTACCAGAGACTTACTAGTAAATGTAATTTACCAATGATAGAAAACCTATCATTACACAAGTTTCAGCAGGAGCACTTGCATTTTAGCACTGATTAGCAGTGAAAAACTTCTCAGAGACACTAAACCAGCAAAACACAATCCAACATTCCATCAAAGCATGAGGTCTGAAAGCAAAACAATGGGAAACACTTCAAAAGATGCCAGGTCCAACCCATTTTAAATAATGAAATATTGATTTACAATAAATATATACACTTTTTGTACTTTAATATTTTATAATAGCATCTATTTACAATTTTATTTTTAAAGTTCAAGAAACTTTAACAGATGTTACTAAACTTTACCCTAGGAAAATCTCAGTCCTGGTGGAAGATACCTCTGCCTTTGTATGAAAAGTTGCGAGTTTCCACTGTTAAATACTGCTCCGGGAGGCCACGTACATCTGATAGAGCGCGCGAGGCCACCCGGCCAATAGTTTTCGCCGTTTCCGGCTTCAGGGCCCATATACTTTTCAAATCACCATATACATCGATCGGGTGACTTCACGAGCTCTATCAAGTTGGTGTGTGTGTGTTCCCTGCTACCAATTTTCAGTGCACCCGACTTACCATCCACCGACGCGGGTGCCTAATGACCACAATGAATCAGGGAGCTAGCTGTAAAAAGAAAGGCAGCAAAATACAAACCCAACCAATAACATTCAAATACTGTTTAAATGACCACGGACAACTGGAAGTTTTAAAATGTTTATCTGAAGTTCAATATTTTCTTGCATGAGGTACAGTAAAATAAGGCAATCAATAACCAAGATAATGTAAAACACATATGCATAAAGAAATAATGACAGAGTAATCATCAAAGTACTAATAAATTGTAACGAGAAAAGATACTATATAAGTCAGTATTATCTAGACAGTGATAGACTAAGTGTGTGTGACTTATAGAAGAGCTTATAATGAATAACACGCTTCACTTAAGGTGAAAGGGCCTTTGAACAACCTAGGCAACGAAGTTCTAGACCATATCAGGAAATGACACACTGCTATGCAAAATATGATTTCCAACAAATGAGAAGACATAGGAATAACTTTGCAAAATTATAAATGACTTTCAATAGTTGCGGAAAGGCATGGAAAATATCACATGTGCAATGTTTAAACTTTATTAAAGCAAAAGTTAGAAATTCAGAAGGTGCAAGAATTTCAAGAGGTTCAGAGTAATATTTACCTAGAAAAAGGTGTGGAAACCAAACCCTGGCCACGGGTCAGTTAAGGACAGGAAACCCTCAAGGAAGGATACCCCTCAAAGGACAGCAGGTGCAGAATGGACACCCAGGATAGGACAGGATACCCTCGGAATAGGAATCAGGACAGGACCCTCAGGACAGGACAGCAAAACCCTCAGGACAGGACCCTCTTCAGGACAGGACCGGAACCCACAGTTCGGAAGCAACGCCTGCGCTCCACCCGCACTGCAGCTATCGATCAAGACCCCGATTGGGTCAGCGAACTCCCAGCTAAGTGCCTTGCCAGCACTTTAAGGTTCAGTAGAACCTTAGTCTATGGTCAAATTCGGACAGAGTGCTCCGCAGCGCTCTGTATCTTCAGTCACCTATTGAGTGCGTTGGGTCAGTGACAGGTCAGCTAAACCAGACAAGTCGGACGGTTCACTAGGTGAACCCAGGGTAGATATACAGTTTGGGGACAGTGTACCACCCCCCAATGTTGCAAAGTGTCAGAATCCCTCAACTTCGATTGGTCCTAAGGTAGGATTTGGGTAACACACCAATCACAATACACGATTTGAAGCCTTCATTTACATATTTGGGTACCGCCTAACGGGTTTGGGGTTCCCATGAGCTAACAGTAGCGCAACAATACATTGTATCACATAAGGAGCCACATTCGCTGTTCTCGCAGGGCAGAGGTGACTTTCTCAGGAGCATCTCGCCCATCACTGCCAGCTGGCTATGTTCCATCAGCCAAGGTCCCTCGTGCTGCCGAATGTCGCACAGGCGCAGAAGGGACCTCCAATATGGCTCTCCTCTCACTCAGACCCCCATTTCCCGCGGTACATGAAAAGTAAGCGAAAACAAATTAATACATAATAATGTCATCAGGAAAACACATCACAGGGTTTGTACTTTTAACTCATCATCAAGAAATAAACTTATGCAATTAAATGTTAGCTACATTTAGACGAAACACAAGAGCAGTGGCACGAGCAGTACCACATGATAAGCACAGCTATGAATTACGCATGCGCATAACTTTCCCTCCACTTCTGCAGACGCGTCAGGACACGTGAGTGTGGCTGACGCATGCGCAGTAACTAAAATACAAGCGGCGGCCATTTTAGAGGACATGGATTAAATTCATTAGAAATACACATAGGCAAGCGTCTTAAACCTTTACTTAAGCTAAATATAAACGTTAGTAAAACATACACGGGTTACCTTATTACACATAAATGAGGTTCTTGATTTCGGCAAGCCGCAAAATATGCGAAGCTTTGCTTCATCAATCCCCTCTTTGATGATATTTACTATCATCACAAATTATACTGGAACCAGATGCCAACTTTCTTTCACACTTTATAAAGTTCTATTTCTTCCAGCAACCGTTCTAGCTTTTCTCTTTCAGTTTTAGCAGGGTGAGAAGTCTTCACCTTTTTGTATATCTGATCATTCACTTCCTCTAATTCAATCTCATCCACACTTCGTTTCACTCCTCTTGCATTAACCTCGTGCTTTTTGGTGCGCTTGCGGTATTTACAGCATAAGAAAATGGAAAGTATAATAAGACCTATAATACCAATTGGCATCAGAATTTTGAATAATAAGCTTTTACCTATGCTAGCAAGCCAATGACCTACGTTTGAGAGACCATCTACCAGTCTCTTCCAGGCACTATCAACCTCGAGTGGTTTGAGTTCCTTTGCCAAATTAGTAATGTTTTTCACATATCTTTTGATCTGTACACTTTTGTCCGGAATATAAGTGCAACAATGTTGCGCCTTCAACATCCGGCAGACTCCGCCCTCTTTCGCTAATAAGGTGTCAAGAGCAAGTCGATTTTGTAAAACCATTGATCTGATCGCAACCATTTCGGTATTGACCAGCAGAAATCCATGAGCTGTTTCAGTAGACAGCACATCTACTATAGTAGACAATTTGCAAATTCTGTGAGTATTCAAAACCACTCCCACTCCAGGTATCAGTGCACTGAAAATACTACCCATAATTTCACCTATACTTTCTCTTTTATTACGCACTAAGCCATTAGTATCTTCATTGCTTCCAGCTTTTCCATTCACATGGTATATTTTCGGGAAAACAATGCCAAAGTAGCAGCTCCCATACCAGTGATCCGGCAATTTGAAATAAGCCTTGTCCCCACAAATGTAATAAATTCCAGGAAACACAGGCTCTGACCCATTTTTGAAACCCCAACCTCCAATTACCTTGTAATTATGTTCGCATTCACTGGAACCAATGAAAACATTATTATAATAGCTAGTCTTCTCGCGGTGAAGACATAGCTTGCCTTTCTTTTCAAAATCCAGCAACAGAGCAGGACCCGCTCCACCAGATGAGGTGCCTTCCATGTTTTCTGCCCACTTTGGCTTTTTCTGACTTTCGTCATTAGCCTTCTTCTGAATTTTAATTCTCCTTTTCTCTGCCATGTTCAGGAACATCTTTTCCTGCTCACGCAAAGAACAAGTCAAGTTATCTCTGTGTGCGTCTGCTATGTCAATGTTCCCTATAGTCAGAAAGTAGTCTCCCATATATCTTATGGTGTCAGTTTTGGTATGTACAGGATTCAGGTTCCCACGTATAGGAAGTTCAGAAAAGATCACGTCATTGTTAGAGTAATAATACTGTAACGGTCCCCTTTTGTAAAATAAACTAGCTAAAATGCTACAGGAAATTCCATATGTCAATGGCAGATGATGGTATGTCACGCCTTCAGCCACCGAAGTAGGTAGCTTCATGCAGACATAGCAATCTTCAATTTCCATAGTCTCTACATAGTGTATTAACAAGTTTGCGAAAACATTTAAATGTGTCCTGTTCTTCATACCATGATAATGTAGTCCTTTCTCATCTGATGCTTCTAAGTCTCGTTTAGTTTGTCTCAATGCTCTCTCATGTCTTTCTACACTCTGTGTTGTCAGCTCCTCATTGTCAGTATTTACAACTTCAGTAGGGACAATGTTAGTATCTTTACTTACAGCAAAGGGAATGAAAATTGTTAATCCTATCCAGATAACTATCAGTACTACTACACTACATATACACACCTTGCAACACGTCTTAAAACGGCTGCAACTAGGACTACCATTCACTGTTGAATCAGACATTTTAGCTCAGTAGGAGTGTTCTCACCCCTCTTTTTTACTTTTTACACAACTAGCTTACTTTGTGCAAATTCACGGTGGCTCGTCTTCCTCTTCAGCTGAGTACTCTGGGACAGGTTCTCCGTCGCTCACGTCAGTTATATCAAGATCTTCAAGTTCTTCCAAAACCAGTGTCCATTCAGGAGACTTGTACTTTTTGTTTTGTCTTTTTATTCGCTCACTCCTTCTTTTGGAAGAGTCTTCTTCTTGCTCTGCTATTCGAGCACTTCTTCTTGCTTCTGCACGTTTTTCTTCCACTGTCTTTATCCTCAGTCTCAGTCTTTTTACAAACCTAGGCTCAAGGTTGTTTCTTTTCTTTAGTCTCTTAGTCGGTACTTGGACTTCACTTTCTTTTCTTATTCTCTTATTCTCTTTTTCTTGTGGTAATTCTTCTCCACTTTCTTCTCCTACTTCCCTTATCTGACTAATTCCAGGGCTAGCATCAAATTCTTCTGCCTGGTTGCTAATCTGGCCTTGTTCAGGAATATTTTGGTTTTGGCTTTCAATTGTCTCTGTTTCTGTTTCTGTTTCCTGAACCCGTTTTTCTAACCCTATCTGATCCTGTTCAAGCACTTCGATCTCTTGATTTTCTTCTGCTCGAACTATTACTCTATGTCTAGTCTGTCCCTTATCCACATCAGGAGTCAGTGGAGGAGTATCGAACACTTGTTCTGTATCTTGCACTTGTTCAGTATCGGGCACTTGTTCAGTCTTATTCACTTGATCTGTATCAATCACGTGCTCTGTCCCTGTCTGACCTTCTCCTTCCTCAGTTTTGATTTTAATCTCAAGTGGCTGAGGTTCTTCGCCTGTGCCTTGCTGTTCCTGACTAGTCCACTCTCTACCTTCACTAAGTCGTTCTCTTGTTCTGATAGGATCTTCGGTCAGATCAATCATCGGTATCCATTCTTCTGGCCATATGCTTGGCAGCTCGTCTTCAGCTACTCCTGGCTCAGTTTCCTGGACCTCTTCAGCAGGCTGGTTTCTTGGCAGTTCGCAGTCAACTACTCCTGGGCCAACGTCTGCTGTTCCTGCAACCTGACTGGTGCTGGGCTGCTCGTTGTCAGTTGCTACTGGTCTGGCTGCTTCAGGGTCCTCTGCTGGTTGCCCTGGTTCTTCAAATCCTTTGTCTGGCAATACCTTCTGGGTGTGTCCGGCGTGGATCCACTGGGGAACACCTGCGACTTTCACTGCAGTGGTTGTCACCAGGATTACTTGGCGTTTCTTTCCCCACCTTGGTGCCAGACAGCTTGATCGAGTGTGCTTCTTTATTTTGACCCAGTCTCCTGGAACCAAGCTATGGAGAGGAGTCGTTGGATTGAGGATGCCGTCGTCTCCAATCTGGCGAGAGATAGAACGCACTTGGTCACCCAATCTTCTGCAGTATTCAAGCACCAAATCATCAGTAATACTCAACAGTTTGCTTCCTGGCACCCATGCTTGTCTCATCACTCTTCCCATAATGATTTCATGGGGACTTAGGCCTGTCTTGCGGTCTGGAACACTTCTCAGTCCCATCAGGACCAGGGGCAGGGCCTTCACCCAGTTCATGCCAGTAGCATCTGTCAGCTTTGCTAGTCTGTTTTTGATAGTTCCATTTACTTGTTCCACTATTCCAGAAGCCTCTGGGTGGTATGCACAATGGAGTTTCTGCCTTATTCCAAAGGCCTTACAGAGTTCAGCCAGTATGTCATTCTGGAAATGTCCACCCTTATCTGATTCAATAATGGATGGTATTCCGAACCTAGGTATCAGTTCTTTTAGTAAACACTTCGCTACTGTCAGTGCGTCACTTTTGGGAGTAGGGTAAGCTTCTACCCATTTCGAAAATACGCACACAATGACAAGGACATATCGCTTTCTTTCACAAAGGGGCATGGTGATGAAATCAATCTGTATTTTTATAAAGGGACCCCCTGACCTCCCAATCTTGCTCAGTTCAACCATTGTCCTCTTGCCTGGGTTCATCTGTTGACATGACAGGCACCTCTGGCAGAGGGACTCTGCTACCTTCCTGAACTTCTTGCTGTACCAAGTCTGTTGAAATACCAGAATCATGGCATCCCTACCAATGTGTGATCCTTCATGTATTAATCTTGCCATTGTGCCAAGCAAGTGTCGGGGTAACACAGGCATACCAGTTGGACCTATGATGACACCATCCACACGTCTCGGTCTACATCCATCCTCCTTCCATTTCTCTCTTTCTTGCCAAGGAGCCGACTCCTGCCACTCTCTCACCTCATCCCATGTAGGCACTTCCTCAAACACCTGAAGCTGGCAGCTGGTTCCTGGCCCCCCTCGTTTTGGATTTACAATATACCGATCTTTGGCACACCATTGAGCCACTCGATCAGCATAATCGTTTCCCAGAGATACTCTGTCCATGCTCCTTTGATGAGCAGTACATTTTACCACTGCCAGTTCTTTGGGTAACTGGATGGCCTCTAAAAGGTCATGAACAACTTTTGCATTCCGAATGGGAGTACCTGAGGAAGTCATGAATTCCCTCTGCAGCCATAATTGGCCAAAGTCATGCACAACGCCATAACAGTACTGACTGTCAGTATACACTGTTATGCGTAAGTCCTTCCCAATTTTGCAAGCCATTATCATGGCTATCAATTCGGCTACTTGTGCAGACTTGATGTTATATAGGTAACCTGCTTGTTCAATTTTTGTGAAAGACACTACTGCATAAGCAGCACTCAAGCCTCCTAATTCATGTCTTAGGCAGGACCCATCCACAAATAGTTCTTTATCATGCACAGGCAATGGTACTTCCTTTATGTCTGGGCGTGGCTTGGTACTGAACTCTGTCAGATCAATACAATCATGTTCATCATCATCCCCACCTTCCATTTCCAAGGGGTCGGGGAGTAAGGTGGCAGGGTTCAGAATACCGCACCTAACAATGCTCACATTTGCTGCACCCACAAGAATCCTCTCGTATTTAGTCAGCCGACTAGGGGTGAGATACTGTGTTTTAGTTCTAGTCAATAGGATTACCACTCCATGTGAAACATACACGGTCACAGGATGTCCCATGACAATGGACTCACTCTGCTCCAAACTTGCACAGGTAGCAGCTACTGCTTTTAGACAGCCTGGTAACCCAGCAGCTACTGGGTCCAGTGTGGCAGAGAAATAAGCCACAGGCCTTCTGGTCGTGCCATGTTCTTGAGTCAGGACAGACAATGCGCAATTATCGCGAGTGTCACAGAAAAGGGCAAACTCTTTGGAATAATCTGGCATTCCCAACGCAGGGGCTGTACACAGACAGTTTTTCAGTCTTGTGAAAGCCATTAGACTTTCATCATCCCACTGCACAACATCTGGCATTCCTCTCGTGGTCATTTTTATCAAGGGCCTGGCTAAGGCTGCAAATCCCAGAATCCACTGCCTGCAGTACCCTAATACACCCAGGAACATTCTGACTTCTTTTTGAGTACGGGGCAACTGCATTTTTTGAATTATTCTCACCCTTTCTGAAGTGACTTTTCTGACACCTTTTTCTATCTGGTGTCCTAGATATTTCACTGATTTTGCACAGAACTGTAGTTTGTCAGGGGCCACTTTATGCCCTTTCTCACACAGGTGATTTAGGAGGGCAATGGTGTCAACTACACAGTCCCTGTGACTTTTAGAAGGTCGTCTATGTACTGCACTAACACAGAGTTCCCAGGCAAGGTCAAAGTCTCTAGACATTTTTTCAAGATCTGATTAAAGATAGAGGGACTCTCTGTATACCCTTGAGGGACCCTGTTCCAACAATACACGTGACCCTCGAAGGCAAATGAGAAAAGAAATTTGCTGTCGGGGTGCAGGGGTATCGAAAAGAATGCATGACACAAATCAATCACAGTGAACCACTCAGCATCCCAAGGAATCTGGTACAGAATTACTGCAGGGTTCGGGACAATAGGGCAGCAAGGAACTACAATTTTGTTAACCTTTCTCAGGTCCTGCACTACCCTATACTTGCCACTAGGCTTTTTGATGCCCATAATCGGTGAGTTGCATGGGCTGCTCATCACTTCCTGTATGATGTTTCCTTCCAATAATTTTTGTATTTCCAGAGTGACACCTGCTTTCACTTCAGCATTCATTCGGTAGGGCCTAGTGTTAGGATATACTGCATTGTCCTTGATGGCTATTTGTATGGGGTCCACATCTTTCATCAACCCCACATCCTTTCCAGTGAAATCCCACACCTCTGGCTTTACGGCTTCCTGTAGTTCTGGGGGCAAGTCCTGCAGGGTCAATCTTTTAATTTCTGAGTCAGGTTTAAGCAACAATAGTTTATAAATGCCGTCTTCATCTGGGGTCTGTATTTCAACACCTTTTGGTGTGCAAAAGATGGTACAGTTCATTTTGCACAGCAAATCACGTCCCAGTAAATTCACTGGACTGGTGTCACAGACGACAAATCTATGCATCTGTTTAAAATTTCCAATTGAAATCTCCATTGGTTCGGTAACAGGAGTACTAATCAATTGATTAGATACACCTACTACTTGGATATTTTCTCCCGAGAGGGGTAGGTTTGGAACGTCCACTGTTCTTACAGTAGAACGGGTAGCGCCAGTGTCCAACAGGAAGGTGACATCATTTCCGTCAACCTTTCCTTCAATATATGGTCCAGACTGGTCTACCGGCAAGGAAGCGCCAAGTACGCACTCCTCGTCCTCCCCTCTCAGGCCCCGTCAGTCCTGATCGTTACAAAGGAAGGTATCATTTAGCAGATACTGCGAAGTTGCTGTATTTCTGTTCTCCCCGCTTTCCCAAACCTCTATCTCTTCATTTTCTGCCTGCCTTCCCCTGTATACCTGCTTGGGTGCTCGAGGCACCTGAACTGTTTTTACCTGGGGTTGAGTCTTTCTTGGTCTTTCTTTCTGCGTCTGTGGAATTAAATCAGGAGTTTTCTCATTAACATCGACTAATTGGGGACACTCGTTTCGCCAGTGTCCAATTTCGCCGCACTGATGGCAGGGAAATTTTTTCATAGCCTCTTCCCTGCTAAATTTGGGCCGGGGCTTTCCTCCACCCCCTCCCCCAGGACTTTTGTTCTCAGCATTTTTAACCATGTTACTCAATTGTTTTTCCTGTTGTTCTGCGAGCTTCACCTGAGCCCACATAACCTTCTCCTTAAGGGCCTTTTTCTTTTCTGCCATCTCGTCCTCGCAGTACTTAGCGTACCGCAGGACCTCATCCATTTTCTTAGTATGCCAACAGATTTTATTGTCTTTTATCCACTGACAAATTTCAGGTCTTAAACCATTTACAAACCTGTAAATAAAGTGCGTCATATCCTTCAGGTCGATGTTGTCAATACCACTGTATGTTTTAAATACCTGCAATAACCTCTCATAAAAACAGTGCACTGTCTCGTCCCTTTCCTGTGTTGTTCTATCTATTTTTGTCCAATCAGTTTCCTTAGCTGGCACCTTTTCTTTCAAGTGCTGAATTACCTGCTCATATTTTCGCATGACTTCCTTTGATGGCTCCCCTGTTTCCTTGTTTCTGGGATACTCTTCACTGGGCCAATCTATGTTTATTTTACACTGGGTCCATAAATCTACTGGAACCACAATGTCGAAAAACCCATCCAGGTCTTTCCACAGACATTTCTGTACCTTCACGAACCTCTCCACCTGCCGGTACCAGTCAACTGGTTTCTCTCGTAATTTTGGAAAATCGTTCGTGAAGGACACAATATCCTGCCTAGACCAGGGGACATGTACATATTTCCCCCCTGGAACTTCGCGCATGGGGCATAACTGCTCAGGTTTTTCTACCTCTCTTAAAGCAAACTCAGGAGTCACTTGTCGGGAGCGAACCTCTTCCCTCTTTTTCGCCCACCTGCTTCTCCATTTTTCCACATCTCCCCATTTCTGCAGTACCCCCATTAATTCTTTAATCTGCAACTTCTTCCCAGCCACATTCAGGTGTTCTATATCTTTGTCTGAGAAGTCTGCTCTGTACGGTTTCTGTAAGGGCTTGGATTTTGAGATATCTACCCCCATACTAACTGCTGTTTCGGTCAGTTTTTCGTGGAGCACTCTGGTGTTCCTTGTAAAGCTTTTACATATGAACGACAATTCTTCCTCAGAGTAGGTATTCAATCGATCCAACCCCACATTTCCTGCCATTAATTCTTCTATTTCGACCCTCAGCTTGTAGAGATCTAAAGGCTTTGTTTGCGGAGTCTGCTTCTCTAATTCACGACTCCAACTCTCAATTTCATCCGGAGTTACCAGAGAGACATTCCTAGTACCTGTTGCTGTCTCTAATTTAATTTCTTTTGTATTAAAAGGGTTATACCTCTGCTGTATTCCCTTTCCAGTCTGTTTGTTTGGCAATTCCAAGAATGCAACTTCAGACTCACACTCACTGGACTGATCATCTATGATGATTGGTTCCTGTCTCGGGGTTGCTATGACTGGGGTCATGACTGGAGTAATCGGATTTCCCTGACCATTTCCGTATAACGGGACCACCGGTCCAATAGTTACTGGAATAGTCAATGCCTCAGGACTGGTATTTATCTGAGAAATTTTCTGAATTATTTCTGTTCTTTGTCTAGCTAGAGCCTCTTGCTCCTTTTCCACTAGTACCCTTCTTAGTGTTGTGTCATGTAATATCTGTGGGGTCAATGGAGGAGTAAAACTCGGGGCAGTAGGATGCGTTTCACTTGGTCCTCCCCCATAATTTGGTTTCGGGAATAAAGTTCCAGTATTAAAGGACCTGCGCTCTTCCCCATATGGAGGTTGAACAAAAGGCAGTCCTGAATTCGATGGTTTCTCTTCGCTTTCATACAAGGGTCTGGGAAAAAAGGTTTTCGTACGTGAATATTTTTCTTCCTGACTTGCGGGCACTTTGGGATATATGTCCCTTGTTTCCGTCAGTTCGGGTTTTTCAGGATAGGGCAATACTTGACCACCCCCTCCCAGTCCCAGGGACCTGTCTTCTTCCTTTAGGAAGTGGCGTCGGGGAACATCTCCTACACTGGAAGGTCGGGTTCCCTCATTGTAAGGTGGCGGACTTCTGGTACAGATGTCATCTATTAGTTCATCATCTGAATCCCCCAGGGCCCCCCAATGCTTACATTTTTCAGTACTTTTCTCACCCGCTCCAACGTTATGACATGCCGGCATCATGGGAAACAGACCCTCAACAATCATGCTCTGCCTCCACTGTTTCATCCTTTTATCCCTGGATTCCTGTTTCTGCCTGGGGTACCACTTGGTCAAACCCTTGTCCATTCGGGGTCTTTCTCTTTCAAAAGCCTCAATCTCCCATTCCTCTAATGCCTCATACTGCGTTAGTCTCGGTCTGGGATGCAGTTCATTCATTCGGGTTCTTAAATTAAATAAAATCCTACCATTGAAAGTACCATCTAACGGAAAAGCCAATACTCCGTCATCTTTTGTATACTTCACCCAATTCTCCAGCCACACACAGGTATTGTACCCTCGGTCAAACATCATGAATGAGGCGGGAGTATTGGGTGCTGGGACAAGAACACCTTCCCTAGATTTAATCGGTTTGTCCGTTTTAAAATAATTTTTCACCTTACTTACAAGGGACATTTTTCTCTTGGTTCCGTACATAATATCGTATCTGTTAGCCTTCCACTGATCCCTTTCAAACCCTAGATGCCTTGGATCAGGTCGCGTCTCTGTAGTCCGCGAGTGCCACATACGACTTCTGCGCTAACTTTGTTTACAAAACTACCTCCAATCAGAATACGCTTCAGAAAATTCGTGCAACCAATGGGTGCGCGACACAAAATAAGCTCCGCCAATGGGTGCGCGGCCCCTTCGTGAGACAGTTCCCACGCTCTGGCGCTCACCCCTCCTTTACAATTTTCAGCTCCGCTACCCGCCCGCTGCTTCTACCAATCCCAGCGCGGCACAGAGTGACGTCAGAGGCGCTTCGCGACTGACTCCCTCCCTTCACAAGGTAACGGAAACTTTCTTTCTTTTAAAGTGCTCAGTGCTTGGTTATTTTACAACAAATACACATTCGCCACAGTGCTCAAGTGTCTAGACAGAGTAAGAATTCTTTTACAGCAAGTAAACTACTTCCATTTACTTTTCACTCGCTGCGGGCAGATCTCTTCCGCCTACCCTTCACTCTAGCATCGGTGAACCTGTTATTCCCCTAAACTCATCCACTTCTTTCCGGGATATATTCCGAGTTTTAAGGTTTCTCAGCGGACCCCTCTGCTTTCACGCTAGCTCCGAGGACCCTGCTACTCTTCCGATGTGACCCTTACTAGGTTACGCCACTATGGGAATTTTGCCAATGAACCCCGTTACTGTCATTTATTCACACATGTATTCAGAAAACCCTAGTTAGTGCTTCCCGGTTATCCTAACCTGCACCTAACTTTCCTCGAACCTGTGACCTCAGGACAATGGATTCTATTCACCACTTGCCCTTTCAATTCCCCGGGGAGTTCGGACAACAAGAAACAAGACGGTTGACAATTGCATGGATTAGTACATATAACAATATAAGAACAAGAATAATAACAATACAGTAATTCATGAATTTCAGCAGCGTATTCACAAGAGAGTGATCAGTTCCCTCAGAACAGCCGCTCTTATAGCAGCATTAATATAATAGCAGCTTCCGACTTAACTAGTCCAACTAATCCCTGCCTTACTCTCAACTAGTCCCTAACCATCCTCTAGCTACCAGAAAACTGATAGAGCGCGCGAGGCCACCCGGCCAATAGTTTTCGCCGTTTCCGGCTTCAGGGCCCATATACTTTTCAAATCACCATATACATCGATCGGGTGACTTCACGAGCTCTATCAAGTTGGTGTGTGTGTGTTCCCTGCTACCAATTTTCAGTGCACCCGACTTACCATCCACCGACGCGGGTGCCTAATGACCACAATGAATCAGGGAGCTAGCTGTAAAAAGAAAGGCAGCAAAATACAAACCCAACCAATAACATTCAAATACTGTTTAAATGACCACGGACAACTGGAAGTTTTAAAATGTTTATCTAAAGTTCAATATTTTCTTGCATGAGGTACAGTAAAATAAGGCAATCAATAACCAAGATAATGTAAAACACATATGCATAAAGAAATAATGACAGAGTAATCATCAAAGTACTAATAAATTGTAACGAGAAAAGATACTATATAAGTCAGTATTATCTAGACAGTGATAGACTAAGTGTGTGTGACTTATAGAAGAGCTTATAATGAATAACACGCTTCACTTAAGGTGAAAGGGCCTTTGAACAACCTAGGCAACGAAGTTCTAGACCATATCAGGAAATGACACACTGCTATGCAAAATATGATTTCCAACAAATGAGAAGACATAGGAATAACTTTGCAAAATTATAAATGACTTTCAATAGTTGCGGAAAGGCATGGAAAATATCACATGTGCAATGTTTAAACTTTATTAAAGCAAAAGTTAGAAATTCAGAAGGTGCAAGAATTTCAAGAGGTTCAGAGTAATATTTACCTAGAAAAAGGTGTGGAAACCAAACCCTGGCCACGGGTCAGTTAAGGACAGGAAACCCTCAAGGAAGGATACCCCTCAAAGGACAGCAGGTGCAGAATGGACACCCAGGATAGGACAGGATACCCTCGGAATAGGAATCAGGACAGGACCCTCAGGACAGGACAGCAAAACCCTCAGGACAGGACCCTCTTCAGGACAGGACCGGAACCCACAGTTCGGAAGCAACGCCTGCGCTCCACCCGCACTGCAGCTATCGATCAAGACCCCGATTGGGTCAGCGAACTCCCAGCTAAGTGCCTTGCCAGCACTTTAAGGTTCAGTAGAACCTTAGTCTATGGTCAAATTCGGACAGAGTGCTCCGCAGCGCTCTGTATCTTCAGTCACCTATTGAGTGCGTTGGGTCAGTGACAGGTCAGCTAAACCAGACAAGTCGGACGGTTCACTAGGTGAACCCAGGGTAGATATACAGTTTGGGGACAGTGTACCACCCCCCAATGTTGCAAAGTGTCAGAATCCCTCAACTTCGATTGGTCCTAAGGTAGGATTTGGGTAACACACCAATCACAATACACGATTTGAAGCCTTCATTTACATATTTGGGTACCGCCTAACGGGTTTGGGGTTCCCATGAGCTAACAGTAGCGCAACAATACATTGTATCACATAAGGAGCCACATTCGCTGTTCTCGCAGGGCAGAGGTGACTTTCTCAGGAGCATCTCGCCCATCACTGCCAGCTGGCTATGTTCCATCAGCCAAGGTCCCTCGTGCTGCCGAATGTCGCACAGGCGCAGAAGGGACCTCCAATATGGCTCTCCTCTCACTCAGACCCCCATTTCCCGCGGTACATGAAAAGTAAGCGAAAACAAATTAATACATAATAATGTCATCAGGAAAACACATCACAGGGTTTGTACTTTTAACTCATCATCAAGAAATAAACTTATGCAATTAAATGTTAGCTACATTTAGACGAAACACAAGAGCAGTGGCACGAGCAGTACCACATGATAAGCACAGCTATGAATTACGCATGCGCATAACTTTCCCTCCACTTCTGCAGACGCGTCAGGACACGTGAGTGTGGCTGACGCATGCGCAGTAACTAAAATACAAGCGGCGGCCATTTTAGAGGACATGGATTAAATTCATTAGAAATACACATAGGCAAGCGTCTTAAACCTTTACTTAAGCTAAATATAAACGTTAGTAAAACATACACGGGTTACCTTATTACACATAAATGAGGTTCTTGATTTCGGCAAGCCGCAAAATATGCGAAGCTTTGCTTCATCACATCTACACCTAGTAGTAAATTTACTCTAAAAAAAATGGTGAATAGAAAATAATTGTAAACTTACTCCTAGGTGCAGAAGGAAATTTACATGTGAGTAAAATAACCATTTTAAATAGGGCAGAAAATAATTAAAGAATATTTGGTTTAACAGAATTAATACCTGAGAAAAGCAGATGCTTTCAGAGGTACATTTGGATATAAATAACTGCTTAATAAAATGAATAAATAAATGGCTACAGCTTGATGATTATTACACACTACTTGTGTGGCCTGTTCATTCGAAATATTTGTTTAGGTATCAATTGATGTTTAACAAACCCCATAGTGCTCTACCGCTCCACGTTTTACTGGAAGCCCGCATGAGAGAAAGACCTGAAATCAAGCTATGGCACGGGGATTTTGGACACATTCCAAGACAAAACGGTCAATGTACTCATCTGTTGCCAATCTACGTGCATTTTTCTGTAATTTAATTTAATTTTCTCTGAGGATGGCCTTGCCGCTTGTGCCAAAGTGATCATGGGCAAGCTCAGGGTTAATCAGAGAAACTTGTTTTCTTGTTTTGAACTGGTCTTTTCTTATTTTGTAGGATCTCGGCAACTTCTCACATCAAAACTGGGTCCTCTCTATCTCACTGGTGACCGATCCAGAACACATTTCTCCAATTAAATGGTTCAAACTTAAGTGTGCCAGATTATCAGTCCCAAAGCCAGGGCCGGTTGTATAGCATGGTGCTATTCTGTGACCACCTAGTGTCCCACGAGCATTTGGCGCCTATGTGTATTTTGTTTCTTTTTGATTTCAGTAGCACGATGTTTATATTTTTTATCCATATTTTGATATATCACATTTTGGTAGCATTTCTAACAGAATACATTTTCGAGAACATGTTTCTTGGTGAACATCTAATGAATATACTTGCCTGCTTACTGATGTTACCTTTATGGAGTGTAGCAGTTGCTGTCAAGTTGGTCACTTCCTCATAGCAACCAAGACAGTTCTGTTACAAGTGTGGGATTTTGTCAGTGCAGAATTTATGGAGACTGTCAGCTTCACGGAAAGGTAACTCTCTCCAGGAATATAGAGCGTACTGTGAATTTGCAATTCAATAACAGATCCTCTTTAATAATTTACAGTAAATGCAAACATCCCTAGAAAACTGTGGGAGGAAAAATAAAAATTATTCACTTTTCACAAAAATAATGTCCATTCCGCTTTAAAAAGATATGCCTCAGAACTAGTTAAAGGTTGCTGAATTATTTATGTTAATATATTAATAATAAGGAATGTTATTCTATACATTCTTGTATGTCTTGATATCTGCACAGCGATGCATAACCAACTATTCATGCACCTGTCAGCAATAGATTTTACTTCCACAGTGCTTACAACCAGAGATACTGATTATAAGGCCCTTTGGTCACTTCCAGCCTAGCATACGGGTGCTCCACTGGAATGTTCCTCTGCTGGCACTAATTCAGAATTCTTGTATTTGCAATTGCAACCACAGAATGAATCTATATTGAAAACACAAAGCATGGTAAGAACTGCACACACATACCTACAGTGCAGCAGGTATTTACTTGAGGCCTCTCCTAATTTCCCAGATGGGCCAAGACAAGCAGGGTAGGAGGATGCCTTTTTATGAATAATCAACGTTCATCACAGAGTTAGCTAGTTCCACCATTGGGTGCCCCTGCAGAATAAACAATATGGATTTGTGAAGAGTGTAATATGACCTTTATTACCAGTGCTGTGAGGGGCCATGAGTCACAAAAGGAGAAGCTTCCAGTGAGTCATGATGCTCATTGTTAGAAATTGGGTTTTTGGTTGAGGGGTGTGTGAGCCCTTCTCAAGCAACACTCACAATTCCTGTAAGGGTGAACCAAAAGAAATCACTACAAATTAGCCTGCGCTACACCCTCTTGTAGCTTGTTGCAAAAGCAGTAGGGCATATCTTAGAGCAATGTGCAAAGCATATATGCAGCACTTAAACAGTAACAAAGTGAAAACACCACACAAGAAAAATCCCACACCAATTTAGAAAAATTGACGACATTTTACTAAATTATTTTACACCAAAACAGCAAAAATCCAATAAATGGAGTTATGAATTTTTTAGGTTTAAAGTGTAAAGTACCACCTAAAAGATCAAAGCTCCAACGGCAGACATCTAGTTGCGCGAGACCAAAGCAAAGTCAAAAGTCATGGCCGGGGGGCGTGTTCAAGATGGCGGACGAGTAGGAAGTATCTGCTCGCCACTCCTGCCCACAGCCGGAGCCTTACCTGCATAGCTTTGTCCAAAGCATCCCTACTGACAGATTTCGCCTTGAGGGCAGTCCGTGATCCTTGTTGGCTCCTCTGAATCACCGGGCGAACAGTGGGGGCTGACCTCAGGCTCCTGTGTCTGGCGGTGACCGTGCTGAGGAGGTCTGGGGAACTTCTAACGGCGGCACCTGTTGTGCACAGCGGGAGCGGAGGTTACCGCTGAGGATCCCGGCTGTCCTGGTGGATCCTGGCTGCAGTCGTGGTACCGGATCTCTACCACGGCTGTGCTGCGGTCGAGCTTCTGTTGCTTCCCCTGGGTCGCCCGACATCCGCTAGGGGTTACTTTAAAATGGCGGTGCCCGCCCGAGCCTGAGGACCTGCGGGACTGAGAGCGCCTGGAGGAGGACTGCTTGCGGTGGCTGTTGCACTGAGCAGGAGCGGAGGTTGCCGTTGTGGATCCACACCACCCTGGTGAGTCCCGGCGGCGAGTGTGAGGCTGACCCTGTCCTGGGTCCGGACCCTTAGTCGCCCACGTGCTGTGTTCCTGGCTGAGTCAAGATGGTGGTGCGGGCCCGCTTTAGAGGTGCTGTGGCTGTGACTGACTGGAGTGCGTGACTTCCTGCAGAGAGCCTGGTCATTGGGTGGGCTGCGCTGTTCTGGCTGTGCCTCCTTCTGGGCCGCGAGAGCAGCAGCTTGCGCCCCCGCGGTGACGACCATGGCTGCCTGGAGGGTGCTTCCCTGCCTGTGGTAGTCTGGAGCAAGGTGTGTGGGCCTGGAGCAGCTTGGGAGGTGAGCGGGGCCTGGCGGCGACGGGCTTGCTACAGCACCTTCTCGAATGCCTCTCTGTGACACTGTGGGTGTCCCTGTAGCTCCTGCCAGCAGTTGGTGTGCCACAGTGCGGGAAGTTGGGATTAGCCTCCATCCTTGGAGACAGCGGCAATACTCGGGCGACCTTGACAGGACGCTCAACAGGACTGGCCAGCAGCCATTGAGAGCAGCGGGGGTGGGCCTGGAGCGGCTTTGTGAAGGTGAGCGGGGAATGGTGTGTAGTGCTCCCAGCATTTCTGCGGGGGGCCTGCCTGCCTATCGTCCTTGCAGCTACTACTTACAGCAGGCAACACTGCTACTGGGGTGGCTGGATACACCTCACGTGCCCCGCTGTTGCTCTAGAAGACATTGAGGTTGCGGCGCGGATAGATAGGGCGCAGCTGCCATCTCAAACTCTTCATGAGAGCCCGAGTCTGGTTTAAGAGATCTTGGCAACTGGCTGGGGGCTTCCCTAAGCCCTTACCTACAGATATGGATTCTTGCTGAGAGACTGTCCCCCCTGGTTTATTATGTGAGCCACCACTGTGGTGGGAGCCTTTCTCGTGCTCAGTGGGGGGGGGGGGATTTTCCCCACGGTCTTGGTTTGGAAACATCGTCAGGGAGTGCTGGGCGCTGTGGACAGGCGCAACTAGAGCTACCTTATCTCCGGCCGGCTGCCCGGCCTTTCTCTATGGCGACGTCCAGAAGCCGGAAATACAGATCCGTCAAAGACTTATATCTGAAATCTGGTACCGGGGGAGCAGACACTATGTCGCGGGCGGGTGGGGCAGCAGATCGGCAGGGCCCACCAGAGCCAGATGGACCTGTCACTCGCACTGTCCTGGTGTCGCTTTTTGCGGATTTGACCAGGGAATTTCATGCCATGAAAAAGGACCTTACGACTGAGATCCGAGAGATGCGCAGGGATATTGACCCTTTGGGGGGCCGTGTTGATGACTTGGAGAACCAGATGGCGGCCAGGGACAAAGAGGTGTCTCAACTTCAACAGGAGGTGCTCCGCCTACGTGAGCAACATTTCCAGTCCCATAGGGAAGACCTGTAAAACCGCTCTTGTCGAAACAACATCCGGATACGAGCGGTTCCGCAGGGATTGGAAGCTCCTAATATAGAGGCCTTTGTCGTAGACCTGTTCCTCCACGTTATGGGAAGTCCCCCTGACCAGGAGATCCGGGTGGATTGCATGCACCAAGTGGGCCTCAGGAGATCAGCGACGGCTCCCCCTCCTGACATTCTGACATGTGTTCATGACTTTAAGCTTAAGGAGCGCATCCTGCGAGAGGCACGGTCTAAGCATCCTATCGAATTCCGTTCATGCAGGCCGCTTCTCTTCTCGCTGTCTCCACACTTCAGAAACGGCGCGATTTCAGGCCTATCACAACATTTCTTTGCTCTAAAGATGTTGCATACTCTTGGGGGCACCCATTCCGGCTCATTTTTAAATGGGACTGTAAGCTTTTCCAGGTCAGCTCCGTGGAAGAGGCGTCCTCTTTTTTGCGCATCCAGGGGGCAACACACGACAGTCATGAGAAGCTCGTCAGCCCCGCTCTGCGAGAGGATGGTGGCCGATGGTGGCCGAGTGTGGGCTCATTGCCGGTCTCTCACCCGGACACTGAGGCTATGGCCAAGGAATGCTCGGAGGTTCTTCGATCTTTATCAGAGGACTACACCCCAACTGATGTGGGCACCTTCCTTATTGCATGTCATTCAACTTGGCCTCTCTTGTCCAGCTTCCCGGTGGGACCACTCTAGCTGCTTGGGCTGGGTCCGGGGTGGGGGGAGCCGGGGACTCCTGTGACCATCCCACGTCTCACCGCAGGCAGTTCGCCTGGGACTTTTGTGAACTCTACTCATGGCAGTTATTCTTGTTATGCTAGTTCAGGATTTTTTTTTTAAGATGTTTCCTTTTTTTGGGGGGTTCTCTCCTTCTCTGATTTTGGGGCATGTTCATTTCCTAGACCCCTTTATTTGTCCTGGGTTCTTCAGACGAGCGCTATTGGCTGCGGCAATCTTAGATTCCCGCCCCCATGGTCACTGAAGTTCACATTGTGTCCTTAAATGTGAAAGGCCTTAATAGCCCTACCAAACGCAGAGCACTGCTGTCTTATTTAGAGCGCTCTGCCCCCACATATGTATACTTCAAGAGACTCACCTCCTCGCGGCCGATACCCACCGCCTTCGGTGCGGGCGTTCCCGATTCAACTGTTCTCATCTGCTACTTCTAAAACTGCCGGGGTTGCCCTCTTGGTTTCCTCCCGTTTCCCGGGACGTGTGGGTAGCAAACAGGCTGAAATCAAGGGGATGTTTCTGGCTTATACTTTTACTTTAGACACTCACACGTTTGTGTGCGGGAGACCGTGCTCCAGCGTCCCTCGGTAGTGAGACAGATCGATGGAAGCATGGCGGATTGTCTTGCTGTAAATGACACACCAGACATTTCTATGACGACCCTGTGGGAGGCGATGAAGGTGGTTCTTAGGGGGGTTTTCATTGGCATTGCGTCAGCTCACAATAAAGAAAGAAGGGAGAAGTGTGCGCACCTGATGGCTAAGGTAGTGCAGCTGGAGCGTATTCACCAGTGGACTTGAGCGTCGAGAGTCTGGCAACAGTTGAAGACAGCTCGAGCACAACTCGCTGGGTTAGATGTTGATCGGGCCGAGTATGCAGATTTACGCCTTAAGCATGCCTTCTATGTCGGGGTTGATCGATGCGGGCGCCTCCTCGTAGATCGCCTCAGTGCCCAGCGACAGGTGTAAAAGGTGGTATTGATACAGGACTCTGAGGGGCGGGGCTGTAGCGAAGATGCGATGATTGTCGAAGCCTTTCGGCAATTCTACGCTTCATTATACTCAGCACAGGTATTGCCTGACATTGAACCGTCTTGGTATCTCCGGAGAGCGGCCACCTCCACACTACTGCCGTCCCACGCAGCTAATTTGGAAGCCCCCATTCGGGTTCGAGGAGGTTATCTCTGTGATGGCCCATCTTAAGCATAATAAACCTCCGGGCCCCGATGGGTTCTCTTGGGGTTTTTAAAAGAAGTTTTGTGGGAAACTGGCCCTTATTCTTACACGCGTTTTTAATTCCTTATGATCGACGGAGTCTTCTCCCTTCCCATCCTCTATGTTAGAAGCCTTAATAACTGTAATACCTAAACCTGGGAAGGATCGCCGCTTCTGCGGTTCGTACCGTCCTATATCGCTTCTCTATGTGGATTTAAAGATATTTACCGGCATCTTAGCGACGCGGCTTTCCAAATTTCTCCCCGGCCTGAAAGATCCCTATCAATCAGGGTTTGTTCCCGGACGTCAATGCTCGGATAATACTAAACGACTTCTCCATCTGATAGATAGATCCGAGCGCTTCCCGGCGGAACGCATGATCCTCTCTGTCGATGCCGAGAAGGCGTTTGATAGGGTTCAATGGCCGTATCTCCGAGCAACTTTGCTTCACTTTGACCTTCCTGAGCGTTTCATAGCCTGGATTTTCCAGTGTTATGCGAACCCCATGGCTACAGTACGGGTGAATGGGGTGGTGTCAGCGGCCTTCCCAATATGTAGGGGGACTAGGCAGGGCTATCCTCTGTCGCCACTGCTTTTTGCCCTATACATGGAGCCCCTAACCCAGCGTATTTGGGATGACCCATCGATCAGAGGGGTGTTCTTTGGAGGGTCTGAGCACAAACTTTGCCTACATGCTGATGAT
The DNA here is from genome assembly GCF_964261635.1 of Lissotriton helveticus. Classification (NCBI taxonomy): domain Eukaryota; kingdom Metazoa; phylum Chordata; class Amphibia; order Caudata; family Salamandridae; genus Lissotriton; species Lissotriton helveticus. Next base: position 849,841,590 of record NC_136070.1, read on the forward strand.
GTAGTGGCGACCCTGGAGCGTCCTTGAGAATCCCTGCCAGCATTCTTGGACGAATTAGCTCGATTTGCCCTGGCATCGGGTTTTCAGATCAATGTGCATAAGTCGCAAGCCCTTAGCTTGTCCCTAGAGCCTGAGATGCTGGAGCTCCTTCAGCGAGACTTTCAGATTCAGTGGGTCCAGGACGCCATCACATATTTGGGCCTCCGGGTGGCCCCTACTGTTTCTCTTACCAGACAGATGAATTACTCACTCCTCTTGAAATTAGTACGAGCCTCACTCCGGCAATAGAGGCTCCCTCTCATGGCTAGGACGCATTGCGGCGGTGAAGATGGTGCTGTTGCCTCAAATTCTTCACACACTCCCGCTGATGCCCCCCACAGTGGCCCCTACGAACGATTTATTTGGTGGGACCAAAGAGCTCGAGTGCGTTGCAATCTCACTTACAGAGATCTGTTGGAGGGAGGTCTAGGGATCACAGACTTTTTGTCGTACTGGCGGGGTGGCACAGCTACGGGCTCTGGTGGAATGGTCTCGACCAGAGTCGGAGAAACATTGGTTATTTATGGACAGGGCTCTCGCGGCTTACACTCTTTGGGGGGTCCCTTATCTTTCCCATCAGAGTCGACATTGCAGCTTATATTTATCAGAAGTGACCCGGCCCATTACGACACCCTGACACCGGACTGCGATTGCTAGAGGCCTTACAACATTCCCGTCCCCATTACGCCCATTGTAAAGAACCCAGACTTTACACCTGGCCTTGACTATAGAGACTTTCAGCATTGGACGACAGACGCTACTCGCTCTATCGGGCATTTCTTTGATCTTTCTGGCCTTCGTTCGTTTGAGGAGTTCCGCACTGATCGTGGGCTTCCCAAAACGGAACTGTATCACTACTTTCAGATTCGGCACTGGGTGCAGCAGGAGGGGATGCGGGAGGGTGCAGAGCGGTTACTAACACCTTTTGAGAGGTGGTTAATTTCGAGGCACAGTGATGCACGCCTGACGTCAGACCAGTATAAATTCATGAGGGCTTCCCCAGACACTGCGAAGACCTCGGGGCAATTGCGGTGGGAGGGTGAATTGGGAAGGGAATTCTCTTCGAAGGAATGGAAGGACATTCACCATCGGGCCCGTCACATGGCTCGCAATGTGGCGTTCATCGAAATGGCCACTAAATTGGCCACTTACTCGTTCTTGATGCCCCTACGGGTGCATAGTAGCAACCCCTCACGTAGCCCATTGTGTTGGAGAAGCTGCGGCACGCCGGGCACTCTTACTCACTTGCTCTGGGATTGCCCTTCCCTGGGGACATATTGGTGACAAATACTAGATGAGATCAATTCCCACTTTGACACACAGACCCTGATATTCCCAGCCTACATCCTTCTTGGCCTCCCCAATGCCATCACCTTCCCGCTTCACTCTCGGAGAGGCAAACAAATGGCCCTGACTTTAGGAGCAGCAGTACAGAATGTCCTAACTCACTGGGGCTCCACAGTACACCCCACTCGACTAGGCTGGTTACATAAATTGTGTTCCATTTTAGGGATGGAGAAGATTTCTCTTTCCCTAACCAACCCAGAGGCCTCTTTCTACGAACTCTGGGCCCCTCTTGTAGCCCTTTTGACGTCTGAATTTAAAGAACTCACATGTCCCAAATTATTACGTTTGACAGACCCCCCAGTGGTGGCCACTCTTGCTACACCTGATCTTTAGCTGTTCTGGAGCCTATCAATTGGGCTGCACTATCCCTATTGTGCGAGTTCATCTTTTCTTTGAGGAGGAGAGGGGAGGGGGGAGGGATAGAAGCAGAGGGGGGTTTTGTATCCGAGTTTATTGTTCCATTTGCCATTTGCACGCTATTACCATGCCTGGTTTTTACCCGATGAATGTGGAGCACATTGGCTCATTTGTTCTTTTGTGAAATTAATAAAAGACATCTTAAACCAAAGGTTATGGCTGACCAGAATGGAGCAAGGGTTAGAAACACATGGTGGATTGGGCATGTCTCCACTTATCTTTGGACTTACAACAAATATTTCGGAAAAGTATCTAAGGTAAAGTTCAACAGGGCAAGGCTGTGCCAGCGGAGACTGCATCATCATTGGGGCGTCCCTAAACTAAGTAGTAGTGAAGGTTCCTACATTTGAACTTGGTCTCTTTTTTGGAAGTCAAAAACCTCAATTGAGAAGAAGTTGAAGGCAATAGTCAACGAGGGCTCCACAAGGTTGGATACCCCTTCTGCAAGGAGCCACTGAACAGGATTTGCTGCTGTGGAGAAGAACTGCTGCAAAGTTAGGCTGACTGCAGATGCACCTAGGGCAGATCGCCGAGCAGGTAGGTCTTGGTCCCCTTGCGAATTTTAGAGCATTTTTTGTTTGAATTTTTTTTAAGTCCTTAATTTTGGATTTGGGCTATCTATGTACATCTAGCACCCAATCCAAGGGTGCAGGACTAGAGAGGAGCCACTTGGAGGGCCAGGACTCACCCGGCTGGGTCCAGGTGTGAGTTCAAGATGGTTGAAGACTTTTGTGTCCCTGAGGCTCTGTTCAGGAGGCCAGCTAACTAGCCCTTGGAGTCACTCTGGAAGCCCTGGGTTCAATTAAAAGAACATGTCTCAAACAGCAGGACAGACGTCTGAGGACACAGGCAGCTTCAGGCAGCAAAGCAGTCCTTCTTGGTGCAGTTAGGCAGTCTTCTGAAGTACACAACAGGCCTCAGCAGCAGACAGACCTCCAAGTGTTCTTGTGCAGGTCCAGGAGTGAACTGTGGAGTGGGTTTGAAGGTACCATTTTTATACCTGGTGCCCACTTTGACATGAAAGAAACTTCTAGAGGCTTCCCCTCACAGAAGTGTATGGAATTTCCTGCATCACTGCCCTGGTCCCAGTTTGTCTACAGGCACAAAATGTTTGTGTGAAGTGAAGTGTGTGTGTGTGTGTGTGTGTGTGTGTGTGAGGCAGAGTCTTTTGAAGTGCAAGTGGTGGTGATCACAGTTCTACTCCCACTTCATCCTCCCTGAGATTGTCCATTCAGGCACACCTAATTCCCGTATTTTGTGGCTGTCTGGAAGGAAAATACAAAGGTCAACTGCTGCTCACACCTAGTCATGTGACCAAGGAACAGACTGCAGGCACCAAATGGTTAGGGGGAAAAAACAACCTTTCTAAAAGTGGCATTTTCTGAATTTTGACTGAAAATCTGACTTTACTATTAAAGAGGAATCCTCAGACATCAACTGTGACTTTCCTACCTCAACCAATCAAACATTATCACTTATTAAATGTAATCAAGTAATCCAGTGTTATCATATGGGAGAGGTAGACCTCACAGTAGTGAAAAACAAATTAGTGATTTTTTCCTTCCCCGCACATGTAAAACTTAAAAGTACATCTGATGTGTTTAATACACTGCACTCTTCTGCATGGGCTGTTTAAGGCAGAACTTAGGGTTGACACGTGTATTAAAACTGAGTTTTAGGCCTGGAAAAATGTTTATTTGGCCAGGTTGTATTAGTATTTTTAACCTGCACACAGTCTGCAATTGCGGCCTGAGACATGTTTTATAAGGCTACTTAAGGGGATGGCACAATAAGTGTTGCAGTTTCACTAGCAGCATTTTATTTCCAGTCCCTGGGTACATTTAGTAGCACTTTACTAGGCACTAATGAGTCATTTAAATGTGCCAATTAGGTGTAGGCAATTTTTCAGTTCTTTAAGGAGTGGGCACAAGCACTTTAGCACTGGTCAGCAGTCCTTAAGCCAACAAAAACCAATTTCAGCAAACAGGAGTTGAGCAGGCAAAATGTTTGGCAGGAAGACCACCTCGAGGCTGACAGGTCTAAAACTCATCCTTTTCCACAATAATTATCAATCTCTGTACACCTGCACAACTCACTCCAGCCCAACTCACATCAACCAGAACAACTTTGAATGTAATTATTCATAGAATGTCTGCAAGATTCTCACAGTAACCCCAGTATGTGTGTGTTGCACAGCATTTCCATGTGATGGAGCTTACATGTAGACCTTACCTCTGAACTATGGTCCAACCAGGTTACTGGAGTGTAACACAGGGCAGAGGCTAGTGTCTGCAGGTGCCTGTCTTACTAATGGTCTCAGATTTTACCGGAGTTGCTAGTATGGATGCAGCATTACAGTAGTTGAACAGTGTTAAGTCAGTTATGAATGGTGGACCATTATAGCATATATGAATACGATCCTGATAAACCACTGTGGCTACAATGGTGCCACAATGAGATGTGAAATTCTAAATGTAAATATATATAAAGATATACACATAGATAGATAAGAAGTAATCATGCAATATGGTCCAGTACTGGCATTCAGGTATTCTGTTGACATCATCACCTACAAGGCCAATGATTAGGTAAGCTAATCACAACTAGTGCCCCCTTCATGCACTGCTGATCACCTCAGACCTGAGCTCACTGATGACTCGTTGAAGAACACCATTGATCACATACCCCATAACATCCCAAATGACATCATCGATGATATCACTGATAACAGCGCTGAAGGAAGAACATTATTGCCTCATAATATACACATATTTCGATTTCATTTATTTAAAAAGTTAGTTAATCCAATATTTCGCTGGCACCACTAGGGTGTCATTTAAAACCCTAAAGAGGATGTTTTCTTTCTTCACTTTGCTTTAATACTCATTATACCTATGTGACAGATTGCTATGCCACCACTAAGTATAGGGAGAACTCTATAGCGGAGGAGAAGATATATGTAGCGAGTCGGAGTATTCTACCAACATCAACAAAGAGTTATGTTACGTTACATGTGTTTATAATGCGGGGTATGTGCAGTGAGCTTCAGGAAAATAGATGTGTTTTTAGTTTCCTCTTAAATGCAACTGGGTCCTGGATGGTGCGCAGGGCAAGAGGAAGAGCATTTTAAGCAACTGCCACTTTCACTGCAAATGAGCTGCCCCCTATCCTCTAAAGCTTGAAACGAGGGACCTAAGCATAACATAAGAATGAAGAATGCAGGGGGCGCGCAGGAACATAGAAAGAGAGATGCCTCTGCAAGTAAAGAGGACCACAACCATGGAGAGCACGGTGGGCCAGAGCTAAAAGTTTAAATTTAACTCTATCCACCATGGGCAGCCAGTGGAGTGAGCGCAGCTGTTGACGAAGACTGTCCCTAGCCGACATACCCAATAAGAGTCTGGCTGCCATATTTTAAGCCACCTGTAACTTCTTCAGCAGGTAGACCAGCATAAAGGGCATTGGCATAGTCCAGCCGTGACAAGATCAGTGCACAGGTGACCATTTTCCTCGCCACCAGAGTAAAGAGGGTGAAGAATCTTCTGAGAGTTTTAAGTGGGCTGAAACAGCAGCCAGCCAGCTTTTTGATGTGTCGAGAAGAAAAAACTTTCATTGAACCAAACCCACAGACTTTTAGGTGGCTTCGCTGATGAGGTAGGTAGAGGAAACTCAGGAGGCCAGAGCTGCTCTCTAAAATTAAGGGGCAATTTACCAAATAGCAGAATCTCTGACTTTTCTTCATTGCACTTCAGCTGCGCTTCCGCCAGCCATTTAAAGATACATAATAGGCAATGTTGAACCAATAGTATAGAGTCCGCATCTTTGTCCAAGGTAAAAAAGCAGCTGGGTGTCATCAGCATAAGCCATCACATTGGCCCCCTGCTCCTCTGCCAAATATATCATAGGAGTAACATAGATATTGAAAAGAAGGGGGCTAAGAGAGGATCCCTGGGGGACACCTGTTGTTAGTGGCTGAGGGGAAGAGGAGGACGGTGGAATCCAAATCTGCTCAACCCTTCCAGGAAGGATCGGAGCCAGCCCCACACAGCACCCGACAGAACAATCTTGGCCAGACGTGACAGAAGAAGTGCATGCGGGACTGTGTTGAATTCCACCGAGAGGTCAAGCAAAATGAATGCGGCTCTACCGCCAGCGTCCAAACACCCCTGGAGGGCCTCTGCCACCTCAACGAACACTGTTTCTGTACTGTGGGACACCCGGAACACCGATTGGGCTGGATGCAGGAGCGCCTCCCTTTCCACTAAATCGGTGAACTGTTTATTTACCGCCTTCTTACACACCTTCGCCAAAGCAGGGAGGAGGGAGATAGGCCAGTAATTCCCCGGACAGAGGTTGTCCAATGAATGCTTTTTCAGGAGTGGCAAGATCTTAGCCTCCTTCCAAGCCTGTGGTACCACCGCTTTCTGGAGAGGCATGTTAATGATGGTGTTAACTTCAGTGTTTGCGACCTCAGCAACTTCTGCCAGTATCCTAGCAGGACAAGGGTCTGAGGGAGAGCCAAAATATAGACCCTTAAGAATTTTAAGACATTCCAATGGGTTGACTGGTCTAAACACCGACAAGGATTGAACTGTACAAGCAGATTGACAATCCAAAGAAGCCTCCATTCTGATGTTGTGGGATGTAAATGCTGCTTGGATAGCCCGGTTCTTATCCCTAAAACAACAGGAGAGAGTGTTACACCAAGTAGGAGAAAATGACGACACACTTGCTTGGGCCAGAGGGGACGTGAAGCTCTGAACAATAGCGAAAATTTCCTTAGAGTTGTTACTGGCGAATTCAATACGGCGAGTAAAATTACCCTTTAGTCAGCATGATGGCTGCATAGTATATTTTCTGCTTATCTCTGAGCTTCCACTTATTAGCCGAACAATAGCCACTCCTCCGCAAGGTCCGCTCAAGGGTCTTGCAATCACGCTTCAAGGCTTTGAAGGTTGGGTTGAACCAAGGTTTGGAATGAGATTCCCTAGCCAACCTAGAGTACTCTAACAGGGATTAGGCCAATCATGTGTCAACTAAGATCCAACACAGAATTCTTCACCATCCTGATGAATTTGGTCTGAAAACCCCAAACGTGGCTGGAGATTAGTATGATAGAGCCCCCTCTCCCAGTTTCTCTTAAGAACAACAAGGAGTGATTGGGGCACGTAGCTTTCAAAATATATCTCAGCTGTATCAGGTTCAGAAACCCATCTGGAGAATGCAGCAGGTAAGAAAATATAGCAGGATATCACCAAGTGTTACAGTGCATTGGGAGTCCACACCCATAGAGGCAGAGAGTGCCACCAGCAGTGGTGGAACCTCCAACACAGGCAAGGCTGACAGCACAGTATCTGCTTAGTGTATGATCACAGCCCCCTTCATGTTACCCAGGACTCTCTACACTGCACTGGAGGGTCCTGAACCAGCTTGGGCGACCCTCCATTTTCAGCTGGAGGTGCATGAACGGCATCAAATCGAAAAGCAGTTATTTATTTGTAGGAAGAGGTTTTATAGTATTATGTCTCATGTGTATGGATTCATATTTTGCCCATATTTTCAGAGAGTGGCTTGTATGACAATGTTCCTCCTAGGCACATTTAATATTACAATGATGAAATAAATATTTGTATGCACCCTATCAATCAGGAACCTGGCCCTGTACAGCACGCACACACACACACATACACAACATAACATACCTATTATTATGAGGACCAGCCGCTGACCGTAATGAAGTAAGGTAGGTTATAAAGCACTATCTCGGTGTAGGGTTTTTAGTAAAGACAGGAAGATTGGTGGTCAGGCTAGTTCACGTCGTGTTTACTATGCTCAGTGTATGTACGTGGCTACCAGGTCAGGGTAAAAACCCTGTAACCCCCGTGAATGTGAGAGTCAAAAACCCACACAAATAATAACAACATGGTCCTGCGCACACGTATTTAGGATAAAACAATGGTTGAAGAGTCTCGTGTTGTACCAATATCTGTGGTCGACACCAGTGTAATATTCAAATGTATTTAATGATGCAACACCAAAAAACATTATGTGTATTCAGTAGAAGACCACAAATACTCTAACAAATCACAATATTGTCCTTTTTTGTACTGTGCATCCAAAATCTTCTTTAATATATATTTTCTACTGTTGTTTCTAGCCAGCCAGCACATATTTTGGAAATCACCAAATGCTTCCTCTGGACTAGCAACTCATATAGTACATATACATATACATAGAATGATTATTGATTTTATGATTGTCTAGCCCTGAGGAAGTCATTGGAGATTTCCACTGGATGAAAAACATGTTAACCAGCTAAAGTAACAGTACAAAATATGGAATAAGAGTATTTTGGATGCACAGTACATTATATATTAGGGTTCTTGCATTGTTCTTCTGAATATTTTGATCTTTTGTCCTACTTGAGAAGGAAAGAGGTGGCTGCTTTCCTCCATTATCAATACCTGCCCACAGACTCTACGAACTTATGAATACTGAGATAATTTAACAGTGTGCGCCTGCTATAAACCTAGCCACCAATTTGTAAATATTACTTTACGTTTATGTTTAGGTCTGGAATTTTCCTTTGGCTAGGAACTTCATTTTGGCCTTTTGAACTATCTTTAGGATTACCTTTTGGACAATTCGCCTAGCATTACATATATTAAAATATGTAAATAAATATGCTTCCTTATGTCCCAACGTATTTTTTCCCTTGCTCAACCCTCCCAAAATGACTCTTCCTTCTTGAATTTAGGCATATGTCTGATCCTTTACAGTTTCCAAAGGTATATGTTTTCATCCCCAAAAGCTGCATGCAAATTTATAATTAGCAATTGTATGAAAAATGTATATAAAAATATTTTATTTTGAAAACTAACTTGGATGTCTTCCTACTCTTTTCTGAGTATGCAGGCATACGTGTAGATAGATGTAATAAATTATAAATAGTCCAGACTCTATAAACGAACACATTATACTATTTGTATACACCTATCTATATGACCAGGCACTCAAGATAGTACAAAGGTGGAGGGTAGGTGTATCAGGCATGATTAAAACTTTTCCCAAATAAAGATGTTCATAAACAATTAATACAAAATTGAGGGTGTGTTTTGTGAGGGTAGGCCAATGACATTGTTCCTTGAGGTTACTATTCATGTCCATTGGAAAGGGAGATCCATTTCCTAAAGTATACAATACTAGCCCAACATTGGATTGAGGTTATGGAGTGGGAGCAGGTGGGTAGGAGGGGGATGCAGGTAGGGTGCTGATAGGGTATTTTGGGTAGGTGGGGCAGTGTGGGCCTTGTGGGATGTTGTTGACATCAGTTACCTCTGCCATCTGATTTGGTCTTGCAGCTGTAAGACAAGCACCTGTTTAGGATGGCCTGGAATAAGCTGCATGGATAAACATTTGTTTCCTCAATGACTAGAGATGTTTTCTGTGCAAATTCACCATGTCCTTGAGGTTACTTTTTATGTTCTCCATTGCACTGCACTGTTTATCCATCAACTGTGGGAGCTGTTACGAGTTGGTAGACATACTGTTTAAAGTCACCCCCAATACATGAATATCCCCATGCACTTTGGCCCTTCTAGAGGACAGGATTTGTCCATGTCAACCCACCCATATGCATGGCCGCCTGACTCTGCCAGCAAGTTGTACATTATGAAGGCGGTTAACTCCTGAGAAGTTGTGGGGAATTTCTTAGTGTGGAAGAAGTCATCATCATCTGGGGTGTTCTCTTCATCATAGGTGGAAGACCAATTTGGAAAGACCGAAGTTGCAATTATGTGGTCAACTAGATTTATCAATGTAATCAATGAGTGCAGGCTGTTTCCTAAACTTGTGCATGCAACGCAGTTTTGGGGAACATCCTGTCTCCCCTGTGCAATGAATGAGGAAATATTCAAGACACAATTTGCCTGAGAAACCTGTGTGCACTGAGGTACTGGGTTTTTCACAACCGGTACCGAACCGGTAACCCAGTGGTGTCAGGGTACACCCTAAGACCTCGGGTACTTTCCTGATTCAGACACAGAAACTCAGAGTCTTCTAGGTGAAGTCAAAGATCGAATTTATTGGCTGCAACCAAGTAACAGGTATCCTAGAAGTACAACACGGTGTATATTCTCAGGAGACTGCTCAATCTTACAAAGCCAGCCTTCTCTTTTTATACAAAATATTATGCTTCAGGCAAACATTCTTAGGTTTACAGTTCACCATTCACATATTTTCACTACAAAGAAAAAGCAGAGTCATGATGACAAGCCCACATTTCAGTTCGTCCAGCCCACAACAAATTACCCGGCAAGGCCCAACATTTTCATCAGATATCGGTGGACCCCCAATAAAAATGGGCACCTCCTCCTTGTAAAGCAAGTCATAAGGTAGGAAACAGGGACAGGTGTGTGCAAGATTAGGCGTGGTTTGTGTGTGATGAAAGGTTTATGGCATGTTGTGCCTTGATGCTATCTCGTTCGGCCACTGGGAGAGGAACTGAATGAACAGGTTTGGCCTTGGGCAGTGGAGTCAGCTTGCCCAGGTCAAAGTAAAGTCAAAGAAGGTGTACGTGTCCTTCAGGAACAGTGTTTGGCCTTAGTTCATTGGCCTATGTGAGGGCAACTCACAAAATGGTTGCCGTACACAAAATGGAACCCAAGGGTTCAGGACGAAAACTACGATTTCAAGGTGAAATCGTCACTTGAATATGACGAAAATGCTTGTACATGGTGTACTAGTCATTCTCGGTCTTCTGATATAAAAATCGTCATGATACGATTATGTTTATAACACGGGTCCAGAATTTTAAGTACTACAAACCCTCCTTTTGCCCTTACATAGGCAATAACCTATACTCATGCTAATCTGAGTCCAGGTCTATATTCCTAAAGTCATTGAGATGTTGCTGTAGCATCATCCTATTACTTAGCTCGTCCCTTGATACAGGTTTCCTTACACATAATGTAGCACATAGGCCACATATTGCAGGAGCACACTGCACGCACAGACAGAACAGGAAAAGAATGGCTAAAATCATCCCAATGACCATAAGAATTTTCCATCCCCAGGCGGATATCAGTTCCCAGAACCATCCCATAAATGACCAATCTCCTTTATCCACATGAATAGATTCGGAAATCTTATGCAGTTTGGAGATGGCCTGGTACACTGTTGGAGCGTTATCTGGAATGAAAACACAGCAACTCGATTGGATCAATTTACATACCCCACCTCGGTCTGCAAGTATGACGTCTAACGCGACCCTGTTCTGAAGGGTCATAAGACGATCCGACTGGAGCTCAGCAGTCAAGTTACTAAGGGCACCGGCAGTTTCAACTACGGTGGATTCAACCACCCTTGTCAATTGCCTAATGTTCCTGCTGTTAACCATGGGTCCCCAGAACGGCAGAAAACCCCTCACGAAGTCTCCAAATTCTTGTTCTGCAGTGTCCTCTTTACTGAAGACACCTCTAACTATCCTTGTCTTATGGTAATCTGCCGCAGCTGTGCAGGTGGGAGGCAGCAGGAACGAAACAAAACATGTGCCCGAAAAGTCAGGGGGCAACCATGTATAGGCTCTATCATGGCAGATGAAATAGGTACCCTTAGCTGCTAAAAACGAAGGGGAAGTCTGAGATGCAAAAACATACGTTTCAGTACAGATACTCTTCCCTAAAAGAGCTCTGGGATTCTTGCCAGTACCTTGCAGACACAGGTGACCCTGCTGGGGTACAATCCAAATCGGGGAGGATCTCTTAGCTTGCTGTTTCTCACTCAGAGTAGCTCCATATCCGGTCACGTTCCATCCTATGTGTACTAGTGTCTCATCTCTCGGGATAGTCTCGTAGGAGATATCTTCCTTAATCATGTCTACTATACCCTTAACTAGAGCACTATTATTAGGATTGTCTGTTATAGAACTGTAGTATTCACCGCAAATGAGAAGAAGAACTCGGAGTGGTGAATGGCAATGAACTGTTTATTCAAAGTACTAACTCCTGTGACCTCAGCCACAGCCTTCCTCGCCGCTGTCGCCTCAGAGTGTCCCCGGCGCTCGCCTTGGAACGCTGGTCGCAGTGACATTCTAAGTGATGTCACCGCGAGCAGCACCATCACATGCAGAGCCGCCGGGGGGGAAGACAGAGGAGGGAGATACCACACATCCCCCTTCCCTGCAGAAATAGAAAACATTAAGTAGAACAATAAACAAGAGCCAAATTGGGGAAAAACATACATAGTGCAGAATGGCAAAGGTTACATCATTACATACTGGTCAAAATGCCTGGGAGGTCTGATCACTCTCCTGATGGGCCTGTGTCCTGGGAGAGGGACACAAGGTGGCGTCCTGCTGGCGAGGCCGCTATCTAGACCTTGACCACTTCCCCCCCCCCCCTTTCACCTTCTGGGACTTCTACAGGAGGGTGGTACTGCACAACTCTCCCTAGGTTCCATATCTTTCCTTCTTGGGTCTTGACCGCATTCTTGAAAAGTTTTGTGATTTTTGTGGGACTGCTGTACTCCGACCAGCTCGCCTTCCCTGTGGGAGCTCTGATTTTGATGTTGTCTCCAACCTTGAAACCGACCTCCCGTGTGGCTTTGCGTTGGTCGTAACCTTCTTTCCTCGCCCTCATGGCCTGTTCATGTTTCCGCACACTGTCCTTTTCTTTGGTTCGGTCCGACCACCCCTTGTGCCATTCCATCCACCCCGGGGCAAGCTTGGTGTTGGGTGTCCTTGCGCGGAGCAATTCGAACGGGGTGACGCCCGTCGTCTGATGCGGCGTGAACCTGTATGCTTCCAGACGCTTCCACAACTCTTCTTTCCAACTTATACCACTTGCTTTGGCCAGCTGGATGCTCTCCTTTATGGTTTTGTTAAAGCGTTCAACCATGCCATTGGTTTCTGGGTGGTATAACGCGCATCGCTTGTGCCTGATGCCTCTTTCTTCCAGGAAGTCTTCCATCTCTTTTGAGCATAGTTGCACTCCGTTGTCGGTGAGGATGTTGCTGGGGAGCCCCTCTCGGATAAATACCTCCTGCAAGAATCCGATGACGGTCCTAGTCGTGACTTCGCTGACGAGTTTTATCTCCGGCCACCGAGAATACAGATCCACGAGCACCAAGATGTAAGGTGTCCGCAGTTCCCCAGACATCGGGCCCAAAATGTCTAAAGCCAACTCGTCCCATGGTCCAGACGGGGGCGGCCTACACACCATGGGTGGTGTCTGTTGCTTCAAGACCTTGTCGCTATTGCAGCACGGGATGCACCCCCTGATTCTCCTTTCCGTGATCAGGTCCATGTTCGGCCACCAATAGCTCTCCCTGAGTCTTTGCTTGGTCTTAGTGATTCCTAAGTGCCCTTCGTGAGCTCTCTCGACCAGGTTGTCTCTCACACTAGCTGGTGGTACGAGTCTTGTTCCCCTGAACAGGCATCCGTCGACAATGGTTAACTCATCCTTTACCGCCTGGAAGGGCCGCAGGTCCTCATCACGTTTGACCACGTGCTTCCATCCATCTCTCACTCTTCTGCAGACTTCTTCCATGGTCTTGTCCTCTTCTTGTGCCTTTCTCCACGTTTCTTCACCCAACGCCTTCTGGATGGCGCAGACATTCTCAACCATGAATCCTTCTTCGTCTTCATCTGTTTTGTCTCGCATTTCACTCGCTTCTGCATCACTGACAAGCCTGGACAGACAGTCGGCTGCGAGGTTTTGCGTTCCTGGAACATACTCGACATTGAAGGTGTACTCCTGGAGACTGACCACCCAACGCCTTATCCTACTGGAGATGGCATCCAAACCCTTCTTGCTGAACACTTCTACCAACGGTTTGTGGTCGGTTCGGAGGGTGAACTGCGTACCCCACAGGAAGTCTCTGAATTTGCCTACTGCCCAGGATACCGCCAATGCCTCCTTTTCAATGACTGAGTAGTTGTTCTCAGATTTTTGGAGTGACCTTGAGGCAAAGGCTACGGTTTCTTCTCCTTCCACATCTTTCTGGGTCAGGACCGCTCCCAACCCTTTTGCACTAGCATCCGTGGTGAGGATCGTTGTCCGGCCAGGCATGTGGGACTTCAGACTGGGGGCCTCCGCAAGGGCTCTCTTTACATCCTCGAATTCGCTCTGGCATTCTTGGCTCCATTTGAACTCGCTATCTTTCTTCAACAACAGCCTGGTGGCGTAAGTCCTGCCTGCTAAGTTTCTGATGAACTTCCCATAAAACTCCAACATCCCCATGAATGATTTGATCTCGTCTTTGTTCTTGGGTGGTGACAGATTCACAATGGTGTCTTGGAACTCGACCTTGGGACGTATGCCTTCTGCTGTAATCTTGTGACCGATGAAATCCAACTCGGCACAGCTAAACACGCATTTGTTCTTCTTCACGGTAAGACCCTGGGACAAAAACCTCCTCAGTACACATCTCAGTCTCTGATCATGCTCAACTTGGTTCTTTGCGACCACCAGTACGTCATCCTGGTAACACATGATGCCCGGGATGCCCTTCAGGATGTTGCCCATTATTCTCTGAAAAACGGCTGCCGCCGAGACTAAGCCGAATGGCATCCTTTTAAACTTGTAAGCGCCCATGGGTGTCACAAAAGCAGTGAGTTCTTGAGACTCCTCGTGAAGTTTTATCTGGAAATAGGCCGAGGTGAGATCGAGGGTGGAAAACACCTTGGCACCCTCAAGCATGCTCATCATTTGGGTGATGTTCGGCAAGGGGTATCGGTCAACATCGACCTCTTTGTTGAGTGCCCTCAAATCAATGCAGAGCCGGACTGACCCATCCTTTTTCTTCGCTGCCACGATGGGCGCCAACCATTCGGTCGCTTCCACAGGTTCGATAACTCCGGCCTTGCACAGTTTTTCCAATTCAGTTCTGACCTCCTCCTGAATGGCTATGGGGAGTCTTCTGACTTTTGCCACAACGGGCTTGGCATCCTTCTTCAATTTGATTTTGTGGCAGTAGTTCTTTAAACACCCAAGCCTTTCCCTAAATACCTCTTCAAATTCTCTTGTGATGTCAGCCTCACCCTCCTGTATCTCCTGTATTAAAATTTGGGGATTGCTGTTGGGATTGAGGTACACCCCTAACCCCTTTTGTGCGCGCCACCCCAAAATGTTATCCCCTACAGTGGACACATATACTTTGGAGACGGTAGACCTGTTTCTGTACTCGATCTTACTCAGGAAGTACCCTTTCATGGAGATGGGGCGCCCCACATACCCTCCTGGTCTCAGGTCTAACCTCCTCAAGATTATCTTGCCTTTTGACACACGCGAGAACTCATTGGCATTAATGATAGTTATACGAGAACAAGAGTCAAACAATGCATCTAACTCAACATCCCCAACTCTTATAGTGTCTTTGGGACTTTCAACTTGTTCCTCTCCTACCTGTGCTGTAACTTCTTTTCCCAAGGGGTTTCTGGGACCTGGCCTCTTCAACTCTTGTACTTGCACAACAAATTCGTCGTTCACCACATTCGTTCTGTCTCTATTCTGTCTACTGGCCCCTTGCCCACTCTTGCAAAACTGCTTGAAATGGCCCTTCTTACCACACTTGTTGCATGTGAACCTGAGGGCGGGACATTCCTTGTCGTTGGCTAGGTGCCCTTGTTTCCCACACCTGTAACAGGTACCTTTGTATGACTCTCCCGGTCTGCTTTCCTTCTGCTCCTTGCCCACTGCCTTCTGACCTTTAACAACAGACACAGTCTCACATTCGGATACCACCTCACTGACATTGACCTTGTCATCGATCTTCTTCTCCCCTGCATCTTGCTTAATTTCTTTGACGCACTGCAACATGTGCTCTACCTGCTTGGCTATGATGAGAACTTCTCTCAACGGCGGGTCATCTTTGAGCCACAGCTCCTCACGCACACGCTCCATTCTGCAGGTCAAGACGAACTGGTCCCTAATTCTCTCCTCACTCGCACCTCCAAACTTGCACGTTGCAGCTAACTTCCTCAACTCAGACACAAAATCTTCTATAGATTCCCCATCCTTTTGTGCCCTCTTACCAAAATGGTACCTCTCCATAATTGTGCTGGTCTTGGGGAGGTAGTGCAAATCTAACTTCTTTAGACTAATTTCAAATTCATTCAGACCCCTTCCCTCCTGTGCCCCCAAATCCGGGAGATGATCTAAGACTTCCTCCCCCTCTGCGCCCAAGTAATAGGCCAGTAATGCAACTTTTTTTTCTAGACCCAAGTTTGGCCCACATACAGTAGCATAATTTAGGAACACTTTTTTTCCATTTCTTCCACAAGATGGTGGGGTCCCCTGGGTTGGTCAGGAAAAAAGGTGGAGGAGTCACACTTTGCATGCTTAATTTACGATAGACAGTGAGGAACTCTAACCTTCAAACATGCACCTACCCTCCTTTCAACAAACTGAGACTAGAGAAAGGCTGAGATCCTATCCTAATAGGAGTGGCTAGAGGGAATTAGATTACCAGTGCAAACGCTAATGGGGAAGCAGAAGTCTGACCAGCCTAGCACAGCTTCAACTTGCTAAAACATACACGTGGAAATATAAACTTGTCCCCCCAAAAAGGTAAACGCTACGTTCCCCAAGTCACAAGATTAGATATGCTTCCTTGGTGCAGTACGTAAGGACAGTACTCCCATCACAGTGGTCACACTGCAGCGCTCCCAAAAGCGCGACCACCAGATGTTCTTCCACTTTCCGCGCTGGCAGCAGAACCCACAGTCACTCAGGCGCAAGGGTAGGTTATACTGACATTGAACCACAGCTCCGCCGCGCTCGTTGGCCCCTTGCTCCTTATACGTCGTGCCCTCAGAGGCCCCTGGGCATTCCACTGACAGTACTTTAGACAGCCTTCAAGCCTCAAACTCCCTCGCAGCGCCGGCAGGTTCAGGTCAAGGACATTTCAAAACGCGTTGCTTCACCATCCCATGCAGTTGGATTCTACCTCCATTTATGTTTCTTGCTCTACTCCAGGTGGACTTTCATCCATGCGTGCCAACTGCTACACACCGCTAACGCTGGGACTCTGAGCAGTGAGGCAGGGAGACTTCATCCACTGACGCCAGGCTACTAACGCCCCTGTGCCGACACCACACAGCGCTGCCCTGCTGCTGATCGAGGAGCGCGCGTTGAAAACCTCGAGAGAGGGGCTGGTAACAAATGCGCCGGACTTCTGCTTAAAGTCACTGCTCAGGTGGCGCTATGATCGCTCGCAGGCAGGGATTACCTCACCTTATAACTTATAGACCTTGACGCTCGCCACACACAACGGCGGAAGGTCCGGCTCCGGCGCGCCAGGGCACAAACAGCTGCACCTCACCTCCGGAGCGTCAGTCGAGAGGGGACTTCTCTCGTCGCTATCCAAGCACCAAGGATTTCACTGTCTTTACTCAAATTGTCGGCTCAACCTTTCCGCAGAGCTTTCCCTCGCGCCGTCTGTTTCGGTCAGTCTTCACACGCGACTGTTTTCCTTCCCAGTCGGCAGGCTGCATAAACACGCTTCAGTTGCTGCCTTTCCGCTTATCTTGCTCCAGGCGCATACTTCTCGGCGTGTTGAGGTCACAGGCTCTTGACCCTCGTCGCCAGTGTAGTATTCACCGCAAATGAGAAGAAGAACTCGGAGTGGTGAATGGCAATGAACTGTTTATTCAAAGTACTAACTCCTGTGACCTCAGCCACAGCCTTCCTCGCCGCTGTCGCCTCAGAGTGTCCCCGGCGCTCGCCTTGGAACGCTGGTCGCGGTGACATTCTAAGTGATGTCACCGCGAGCAGCACCATCACATGCAGAGCCGCCGGGGGGAAGACAGAGGAGGGAGATACCACAAGAACGTAGGGGGTAGACTTCGTGTGCGTAGATGAACATTGTTCTGTATGCCCACACAGAACCATTGTAGCTGAATGGTAGGACCAGATAAGGGATACCTTTATCAGTAGTATGAGGCATAAGACCACACACCCAACAGTTAGTCGTGTTCATTACTAGTTGGTGTTGGTGCAAAAGCTGAACGAAAGAGTTATTAATAAACTCTAATCTCCTAGCGGATTCATGTTCAGGAAGGGGTTGAAAAGAGTGTGGGGAAACAGTAGAAGGAGGAGGTATGGGCGATGTAGTGGGTGCAAATGTCATTCGAAAAGAGAATAACACATATCCTATCAAAAATATCATTATACTGAATAACATGAGAATGCACAATATCAAAAAGCTTTTCTTGGTCATGATTTTACATATTCTGCTTTTAAACTTCATTTCCTTGGCAGGTCTCTCCATCTCAAAAAACTCCATCCTCTCTAATATGCTGCTCGCGATGGTTGGGTGTTCTATGCTAAGGGATGCTTCTGTCAGTTCAGGGCAACTCCCCTAGACCAACCAGAACTGTCGACCTAACGTCTTCAGCTGCACCCCAAAGACTTTGGGCAACCGCGACCCTACAGCGGAACCCGGATGGTGGTTCGAAAAACAAAAATAAAAAAGTTTCTCAGATGAGAGAGCTGCACTTTCAAAAATCAAAGAAAAGGAATATTTTTTTTTATTTGTCCATGGTTCTCAGCCTCAGATTATATCGTTGTTTTCCCGGTATTGTCTGGTCCCGGAAAAGGAGTTCAGGTTCTGTAGTGTCCAATCGAATTGACGGTGGGACAGCTGCTTGCAAGAGATTGTCACTTTCTTTCTCAGAAATTGTTCCTTTTATACGTGCATCACTGAAAGGTGAAAAACGAGGCACAGCTTCAGTCTCTGAGTCAGCGACACCCTCCTGGACCCACCGGTCGTACGGTAGAGACAAAGGCACCCTCTTGCAATGTACGCCGTGGATCCAGTGCTTCTTCCCTTCTACACGAACAGCTGATCTCGTTGACAGAAGGACGAGGTGAGGGCCGGTCCACCTGGGCTGGTCGTTCTTTGTTCGCTGGAAGTTTTTCACCAGCACCCAGGATCCAGGATCGATGTGATGACCTGGAGCTTCAGAGGCTTGAGGCAGAGTATTGTGAACCTGTTGGTGTAAAACACGCAATTTAGCCGTCAATTCATACAAATAGTCAAGCAAAACTGGGTGTTCTATTTCACTAAATTTTGTGGGCCTTGGCACTCCCCATATGTTAGCCGGGCGGCAGAAAACTATCTCATATGGACTAAGTCCCACTCGCGAATGCACAGTCATTCTTGTTGATAGGAGTGCCAAAGGCAGAGCGTCAGGCCATTTAAGACCAGAGCTTGCTTGAATTTTGGCCAGTTTAAGCTTAAGGGTGCCATTATAGCATTCTACCAGTCCAGCTGATTGGGGGTGATTTGCAGCGTGAAATTTCTGGTGGATGCCTAGCCCTTCACATACTTTCTTCATCACTCGACCCACAAATTCACTCCCATTGTCACTCCAGACCATTCTAGGCATTCCAAATCTGGGGAAGAACTCTTTCACAAGGGCTTTAGCTGTAGATAAGGCAGTGTTGTCTTTTAGGGGTACGCTTCTATCCATCTTGAAAAGGCACAAACAACAACGAGTACGTATTTCAGATTGTTGCACCTTTCCATATGGATGAAATCTAGCTGCAAAACCTCGAACGGATACGTTGGAGGCGCAAAATGACCAGCTGGAGTTGGGGTTCCCCTACCAGGATTGTATTTCAGACACACCATGCAATTCTTGACCACATTCTCTGCACACTTAGGAATTCCAGCATTTTGCCATACTGGAGCCAACAACTTACAAATCCCTTTCACACTGATGTGAGCCATTCCACGAGCCATTGTCACAACTGCAAGCACATACGCATCAGGTAACAACCATCTCCGATGCTCTGACAATTTAATCCAACAACCATTTGAATCCATTTTACCCGTACTTTCTCTCCACACACTCAATTCCTTCTCTGTAGCTTCAGCTTGAATAGATTTTACACTCTCTATCGTGTCTTCACACATTCCAATGTCACCAATCCATCTTGCAGGGCCCGCAACATACATTCAACTCTTCACATTCCTCGCTGTTTCTTTCGCTATTTCGTCAGCAAATGCATTTCCACGACCCACATCATCAGTCACCTTCTTGTGTGCACTGCATTTCACAATCGCAACTTGCAAGGGCAAAGTAAGTGACTCGAGAAGCTCATTCACCAACTGACCATGCTGAATCTTAGCTCCATGCGAAGTCAGGAACCCACGTTCTTTCCACAATCGTCCAAAGCTGTGAGCCACACCAAATACATACTGGCTGTCAGTATATATGTTCACTTTCATTCATTTCGACAACACACACGCTCTCGTAAGTGCAATCAACTCTGCTGCTTGAGCTGAATTATGTGGGATACGTGCAGCTTCAACAATCGTATGCAAAGTCGTGACAGCATATGCCGCAGTCGTACCTCCATTCGGAAGCTTGAAGCACGAACCATCCACCCATAATGTACCATCACACTTTACAAGAGGAGTATCTTGGAGGTCTATTCTCCCTTTCGTTTCTTCTTCTGTCCTGAGAAAACAATCATGCTTTTCAAAAGCATCTAGCTCTGCTACAATTGGCAACAACGTAGCTGGATTAAGCGTGTTGCATCTTTTTATGTGTACATGACTCGCTAACAGTGTCAACTCGTAACCTGACAATCGAGCACTAGTTAAGTGCTGTGTCTTGGTCCTGTTTAACAATGTATCCACTGCATGTGGATCCATCAAAATCAATGTATTATTCATCACTAAACCAGCAGACTGTCGAATAGAAACAGCTGCTGCTGCTCTGGCTCTTAAACAACTTGGCAATGCTTTAGCTACCGGGTCCAAAGTCGACGAAAAATACGCACATGGACGCTGTTTGTCTCCGAACAACTGTGTCAACACTGACAATGCACAACCTTCTTTCTCATGGACATACAATGTAAAGGGCTTACTGTAGTCGGGGGTACCCAGCACAGGAGCCGAACATAATGCATCACGCAATTCGGAAAAACTTTTCTGACACTCTTCAGACCATGGGACGGGATTCGGTGTATCTTTACAAGTTAATGCCACCAAAGGTTTGGCCAGCAAGGAAAAATTTGGTATCCATTGCCTGCAATATGATGTAATGCCTAGGAAAGCACGTACTTCTCTCTGTTTTCTTGGCACACTCAACTTCGCTATTGCCTGAATTCTTTCTGGGGTCAGTTTCCTTCCCTCCTTCGATAAGAGATGACCTAAGTAGGTCACTTCTTGTCAACAATATTGCAATTTTGAGAGAGACACTTTGTGATGCAAATCACACAAATGACGCAACAGTGACAACGTGGCTTCTTTACAGATTTCCTCAGTATCTGCAGCGACAAGTAAATCGTTGACGTACTGGACAAGGGTAGCACCATCAGGTAAAACAATCGTATAAAGCTGTGTTTTTAAGGCTTGACTATATATCGATGGACTTTCACAGTAGCCCTGGGGAGCGCGTTTAAAGCGGAAGCTGCGACCTCCTAAACTGAAGCCGAAAATATCCCTACTCTCCTCGGCAATCTTGATGCTGAAGAAAGCATTCTTCAAGTCAATCACCGAAAACCATGTCGCGGAAGCTGGAATCATAGTCAATAGGGCAGCGATATCAGGAACAACTGGAAATTGTGGCACAACTATTTTATTGACCTCTCTAAGATCAATCACGAATCTGTAAACAGGTGGCTGGGAAGGATCAGTACGCTTCAAGACAGGCAGAACAGGACTATTGCAAACGTTGCCTCTTGTCTCTTCAATTACATCTTTTTCAATCAAATCATGAATGATCGCTAGCAATGCTTTCTCACCTTCACTAGAGATTTTGTATTGTGAAATATGTGGCATTTTAACATTGGCTTTCAATGTTACAACATATGGCGGTATTTCCAAAAGACCTACATCATTAGGACCGGTGGCCCAAAGAACATCAGGAAGAGACGACAATTCTGTCAGGAGTTTATCCCTCGACAAATACATTGGGGAGACTATTTTCTTACCTAGTGTAAGTTGTACTCCTGAAGGAGAACAATATAACGCTGCATACAATCTTTTCAACAAGTCCAATCCTAACACGTTTTCACCACAACTTGTCATCAGAATAAGGGGTGCTTTGAATTCGCAAGGTCCAACAGAAAGGGACATAGGACTAGAAACTGGGTTTCTAACCGGGGCGCCAGAAAAACCTACTGAAACATTCATTTCGCCAGACAAAGGTGCGCCAGGGAGTTTAGAGTGCATAATAGAACTCTTTGTAGCACCAGTATCCAACAGAAAAGGTTCTGACACACCTGATGTAATCACCTCAACGTGAGGTCCACTCTGATCTACTGGAACTGAAACAACTCCCTCTCTTTGTCTATGGCTGTCCTAGCAATCATTACCTTCCATATTCTCATCTTCTGCATAGTAGTCATCAGCATAGTACTGAGCTGTTCTAACAGAAGCGTTATTTTGCTGATCAAACCTATTCATTGAATTTTGAGATGGAAATGAGCGCGCGCTCTGGGGGAAATTCCCACGTCCTCTACCTCTAGGCGCTTGTGGAACACCTCGACCTCTTGCACCAGAAGCACTATTCATGCGCTGTAACAAAATAGGACACCTATACTTGAAATGACCCTCTTCTTTACAATATGAACACTAATTAGGGCCTACAGGGACATGCTGTTGAGGATACTCGAACTTTTGCGAATTCCTCTGAAACTGTTGAGGTTGCTGATAGTTACTCTGACCACGACGTGGCGGATACGCTTGTTGCACAAGAATCTTCGTTTTTAATTCTTTAGTTTTCTTGTCTACTCTATCCTTCTCATCTTTATCCCTATTTTCGTAGTACTGTGAGGTAGCCAATATCTGTGCTGAAGAGGAAACGGCCCAAAAACTTTCTGAATCTTTCAATTTTTTACACAACTCGGGAAGCAAACTGTGCACAAACTTGTCAACGAACAACCGTTGACCACCTTCTGTACTCATATCTTGACCACTGTGGTCTACGAAGGTCTCTTCGAACCTCGTGAAAAAGTCAGACACCGTTTCGTCTTTCTTCTGCTTACATGCAGACAACTTGTCCCAATTGACGCGTAATTCAGGCATTAAAGTCTTCATATACGTAATGATCTTATCAGGAAGTTCGGTAATCAAATCCTCAGGTTTAGCACCGCCTACTTGCCTATTGTCGGCATCTCTAAGATTAACCCATGTATCACCCAATTCAACCGCATGATCTGTATGACGAATCTTACTCCAAATAGGTTGTGGAACAACATTGCCAAACAACATGTCGATGTCCGCCAAATTCATAACACACGAACCCACAGTCTGAGTCAACTCTTTGTAGTACCCTGCTGGATTTTTGCGTGGATCAGGCAAAGACTGCTTCATAGCTAAAACTTCAGCACGTTTCCAGGAAACATGCACCCAGACGTGCTGAAAAGGAGCCGGTACAGCCGGTGGATTATTACCTGGACCAGCATCAACTGCTTCCTTCCACACTGGAGGAACTTCTCTCATTGGATATTGCCTTGCTTTCCTTTTAACAGAGGAATCAGACTCAAACAACGACCGAGAAACACCATCACTCCTAAACGACAACAATGTTGCAACCGCTTTTTCAACTTCAGAGCCCACAATTGTGCCTTTCCCAAACTCGTACCGTACACGACATAACTCAGGCGGATTGGGCTCCAAATCATTCTCCTCTAAATCCTCACTCAGAAAAGTACACATTCTATCAAAAACGTATCTCTGTTTAGGTGCTTCCCACTGATGGAAGACATCCATAACAGATTCTAGCTCATATCTTGTCGGTTCGGTAACCCATTTATGTGTCAAATAATTCAACGTTTCCTTCTCCCTAGAATCAGGCAGTTGACTATGCAACTGTGTACGGTCTGAGGTAGGGGTAGTACCTGTTGCCCCAAAGAAGGGATATAGAAGACTAGTGACCGTGCTGGTCACTCTCTGTCGAACAGAGGGAGAATTCGATGAAAAGACAAGCGGAAAAGCAGGGGGAGGCAAGTCAGATGCAGAGGCAGTGTCAGAAGGAATACCAGGAGTGGGAGTCGATATAGTAGTTAAAGTTGTAGGAAGTAAAGGCAAAGCAGATGTCAAAGCCGGTGGCCCTTGAGGAGGCTGCACCGGAAGAGTAGGAGCCAACTGAAGAGCAGCTGGTGACTGTGGAAGAACTTGAGGCACAACAATCGGGGGTTGCACGACTAGAGGTTGCGGAGGTGTGGTAGCATTCGGCGCATAAGGGGGTGGTGAACTCAATAAGTGCGACATTAGAGGATCTTTTTCAAGTTCTTTTGCTGCATTTTGCTGGAGAGGTGGCAAAACTGGATAGCATTTATCAATTGCCATTTTACGTTGCCTGTGCAACTGTTCACTCGCTTGTTCTTCCTCGTCATCTTTATATTGCATAGCAGCTTGCATTATTGAAATACCCTTTTCTCTTTTATTCTTTTTAGCTAATTTAATTTCTTTCTGTTTGGCTCCCTTTCGCCATAGGCGGAAATAGTCAAACATTGCCGGCCGGGCTTTCTTCTTAAAAAGTCTAAACTCTAGATTATCTAAAATCTCTGTGTCAAAACTACCATATTGGGGCCATTTTAAAAACACCATCTTTTCTGGTGTATTTAATCCATACTTCATTATATGTGATGGGGCCTACTCCATGTTTCACATACAGTTCATAAGTTGGAGTTCCAATCGGAGGAACCGGACACGAGTCCTCCAATCGGGAATCCCTATTACAACCAAGACAAAACAAATTTCCAAGTCTGCTAAGACCAGGCATCTTCGCTCACTAGTCTAGCTTCAAACTTCAAAGGATTATCGAATACGATATTCTCGTGAATACACGAGTCCTTCGGCTTTGGTACTTGCAAGTTCCATATCAAAGATCCCGAAGGGATACCCAAACTAAGAACCAACTAAGGACTGGGAGACGCTCCACTTATACTTAACTGAGGTATCGATGACGTCACCAGAAGACTCGTCTATCGTTTCGCTCTACCAAGCATCAAAGGTCCAAATCAGGGTGATAGCCAGGGCAGCAGTCCTTCGTAGCCGTCGGGAAGCGGGGAACCTCTCAGCAAAGACTTTCGGACCACGTCGACATGCAGGGGTCGATGAAGTGGCGGCCTTCCTCCAGAATTTTCACACGAAGCTCCTCACGAACCTCTGGCTTGGACCGGTACTGCTGATATCGCCCTACGTTGGGCGCCAACTGAGGTACTGGGTTTTTCAGAACCGGTACCGAACCGGTAACCCAGTGGTGTCAGGGTACACCCTAAGACCTCGGGTACTTTACTGATTCAGACACAGAAACTCAGAGTGTAGGAAGGTGGCTACCTGACTATGGTTACCCCAGATTTTTTGCCTTGTGTTTAGCTGGTTTTCGACTTAGTTGACCTGGTTCCCTGCCAATCAGGGCCCCAGGCCATCTGCTCTCTCTGTAAAATGGATTCCATGTACCCTAGGTACATACCACAATTGGAAATGGACTCCTTGTCAGCCCCTGTAACAAGCACTATAGGTGCTCAGGGCATAGGTGCCACCAAGGTCTACCAGGGGCTGCAGCATATATTTTGCCACCCCTGGCTGGTTCTTAAATTGACACAACTGGCTGATCACTCAGCTGGGGCAAGGTGGTGTAATCACCCCTTGCTTAGGTATAGTATCCCTATATCTAAACCTATATCTGGACACATATAAACCTGTGAGCCACTCCTATGGAAGGCCTCATCAATCCTGGAGGCATAGTGCGTGGTTTAATGTGAGATGGAGCTCTAGCATGAGCTGAGCCTGTCTGCAGCCGTCGGGAACAAATCCCTAAGCTGTTTCAGGATAATGCCATACCATATACTATTAAGTGCATTATAATCCTCGCGGTTATATAGCAACTTTGGTTTGGCTTTATCAAAACATGTCGTGTAAGGTGTCATACGCTTTGGAATACTATCCCCTCGCCAGTTCTGGCGACGGGGATAGCATTCCACCCCTCTAGAGGGAGAAGACATGTTACTTCGCTAAAATGCGGTTAATTTTAAAAGAGCCTCACATCCACAAAATGGATGCTTCTGCCACAGACACAGGTCTGACCCCCTGCAGCTGACCGAAACTCAGCCAAGGGGGCCTGGACAAAGGGTTTCCTGTCGCAGGGTGGTGTTACACCCCCTCAGACAGGAGATAGTGGATTGTAGCAGGGAGGTTTGAAAGAAACCAGACACTGCATGGGGAGCACAAGGCTGCCCCTTGCATAATCCGGCCAAACCGGTTCTGGGGCACTCCAGCCCCCGTCCCAGCCAGGAGGGGACCTGGCTCCAGCGGCCAGGATCAAAGGAAGGGGGTATAACCACCCACTTCCTGGGTCCCACCCATAGGAGGGGACCTGGCAGGTAATCCAGCCCCCTAGATTCGAATAAGAGTGGGAGCAGTGCCAATGCACTTCAGATTATCCTGATGAAACATAAGAAACGAAACTCTGGACCCTTCGACATCCTACTCAACGTAGAAGACTGAAGAATCTCCCTTGTGGTCAAGGAGTGACCACCCTGTGCAAACAGGCACCATCCAGCCTTCGACGTCTGCTTTGTTGCAGTTCCCGCCGGAACTCGAGCAACAGAGATCGACGAGATCAAGCTTGCCTGCCTTCCAACAGCCCGATCCACAGTCCCTGCAGAGCTGAGACCCGTGGAGGCGACCGGAAGCGTGGGGAACGCCATCTTGAATTGACCACGAGATGCTGACCGTGCAGCCCACGAGTGACCCTTGAAGCTGTGCACCGGGGTTTGAGAAGCCCCAACCCTGAGCCACTCTTGCACCGAAGTTCAGCCCTCCACACTCGACGAGTGCAGCGTGGGGCCCTTCTGCTCCATTTGGCTCAACGCGTTGGTCCGGTCACTTGCCAGCCGGCTTGTGGCCCCTGTACCGACGAAACTTGAAATTCGACTTGCGATTCTGGCTGCTCCAAATTTGCACCAGCTCCCCTGAAAAGGAGCCCCCACTCTGACCCTCCTGGTTTGAGTGAGAAGCAATCTCCCGATTTTGCGTGGATTGCTCTTGCCAAGTGTTGTTTGCTCCAATCTTGAAGCCGACAGCGCCGACGGTGAGAGCCTACGTGGGACAGATCGTGACCCGCTCCTGGACGTCGCAGATGCCCCAGAGCCCACGTGGCAGCGGAGAGAAGCTCCTCAACAACCACCTGATTGCGCCCAACATTGCCTGGTTCCATCCTGGTTCCACCCTGGTCACTGCTGAGTGACCCAGACTCTGTCCGCTCTGCTTTCAGGTACTTCTCGACTTGAGTCCACCCTTGGACTCCACCGGACACTTCTCTTTCACCTCGCCTGCAGCCCTTTCAGCTCCAAGCACCAAGAACCTGCATGACGAAACCCGACTCAACTTCGACCCTGTGCACCCACTTCCTGTGGGTGAGGTAACATTGCAACGCCGGTGTTCCCACACTGGTACACACCTCTAGGGTCTGTGTCTTAAGTTTTGTTCCTCTAGGTTCAGCAGAAGTGTCCATAATCTCTAACTTTGTAACTTTTTACGCACCATTGACTTTACATTGATGCAAGCCGCACTTTACGTGCTGCACCCGAATCCCGC
The DNA here is from genome assembly GCF_964261635.1 of Lissotriton helveticus. Classification (NCBI taxonomy): domain Eukaryota; kingdom Metazoa; phylum Chordata; class Amphibia; order Caudata; family Salamandridae; genus Lissotriton; species Lissotriton helveticus. The sequence continues at coordinate 849,868,956 of NC_136070.1, forward strand.
GGGCTTTTCCCGACTTCAGCATTGCTAGTCCTGACTGCTCCCAGTGATTCCCTAGGCCCTAGGCCTAACCACTGATCGATTGGTATCTCTTATACCATTTTTTTAGTATATGGTTTGAGTGGCCCCTAGGCCTCATCCAAAATTGTGCAACTTTGTATGTTATACTGTGCTTTTGATTTAACGCTTGTGCCCCTTTATTCATAAAGAATACTGGGGATTGTCTTTAGTAATAAATACATATATTTTTATAATATATACTTGTGTGGTGTCCTTTCATTTGATATTACAGGATGGTATGTGGTAAAACAGCTCGCTTAACACGACCTCTTAAGTTAAGCCTTTAGGCTGCTTAGTCCATGCTACCCCTAGGATAGCTTGTCTAACAAGGTTGACTTACAACCAGACACCATAAGGGTTGTTTGGACTGATACACAGTGGTTCCAGAATTGGAAACATTATATATCAGGCCAACTTCTCACACAGAGTCTTCTAGGTGAAGTCAAAGATCGAATTTATTGGCTGCAACCAAGTAACAGGTATCCTAGAAGTACAACACGGTGTATATTCTCAGGAGACTGCTCAATCTTACAAAGCCAGCCTTCTCTTTTTATACAAAATATTACGCTTCATGGAAACATTCTTAGGTTTACAGTTGACCATTCACATATTTTCACTACAAAGAAAAAGCAGAGTCATGATGACAAGCCCACATTTCAGTTCGTCCAGCCCACAACAAATTACCCGGCAAGGCCCAACATTTTCATCAGATATTGGTGGACCCCCAATAAAAATGGGCACCTCCTCCTTGTAAAGCAAGTCATAAGGTAGGAAACAGGGACAGGTGTGTGCAAGATTAGGCATGGTTTGTGTGTGATGAAAGGTTTATGGCATGTTGTGCCTTGATGCTATCTCGTTCGGCCACTGGGAGAGGAACTGACCGAACAGGTTTGGCCTTGGGCAGTGGAGTCAGCTTGCCCAGGTCAAAGAAAAGTCAAAGAAGGTGTACGTGTCCTTCAGGAACAGTGTTTGGCCTTAGTTCATTGGCCTATGTAAAGGCAACTCACAAAATGGCTGCCGTACACAAAATGGAACCCAAGGGTTCAGGACGAAAACTACGATTTCAAGGAGAAATCGTCACTTGAATATGACGAAAATGCTTGTACATGGTGTACTAGTCATTCTCGGTCTTCTGATATAAAAATCGTCATGATACGATTATGTTTATAACACGGGTCCGGAATTTTAAGTACTACAAACCCTCCTTTTGCCCTTACATAGGCAATAACCTATACTCATGCTAATCTGAGTCCAGGTCTATATTCCTAAAGTCATTGAGATGTTGCTGTAGCATCATCCTATTACTTAGCTCGTCCCTTGATACAGGTTTCCTTACACATGATGTAACACATAGGCCACATATTGCAGGATCACACTGCACGCACAGACAGAACAGGAAAAGAATGGCTAAAATCATCCCAATGACCATAAGAATTTTCCATCCCCAGGCGGATATCAGTTCCCAGAACCATCCCATAAATGACCAATCTCCTTTATCCACATGAATAGATTCGAAAATCTTATGTAGTTTGGAAATGGCCTGGTACACTGTTGGAGCATTATCTGGAATGAAAACACAGCAACTCGATTGGATCAATTTACATACCCCACCTCGGTCTGCAAGTATGATGTCTAACGCGACCCTGTTCTGAAGGGTCATAAGACGATCGGACTGGAGCTCAGCAGTCAAGTTACTAAGGGCACCAGCAGTTTCAACTACGGTGGATTCAACCACCCTTGTCAATTGCCTAATGTTCCTGCTGTTAACCATGGGTCCCCAGAACGGCAGAAAACCCCTCACGAAGTCTCCAAATTCTTGTTCTGCAGTGTCCTCTTTACTGAAGACACCTCTAACTATCCTTGTCTTATGGTAATCTGCCGCAGCTGTGCAGGTGGGAGGCAGCAGGAACGAAACAAAACATGTGCCCGAAAAGTCAGGGGGCAACCATGTATAGGCTCTATCATGGCAGATGAAATAGGTACCCTTAGCTGCTAAAAACGAAGGGGAAGTCTGAGATGCAAAAACATACGTTTCAGTACAGATACTCTTCCCTAACTGAGCTCTGGGATTCTTGCCAGTACCTTGCAGACACAGGTGACCCTGCTGGGGTACAATCCAAATCGGGGAAGATCTCTTAGCTTGCTGTTTCTCACTCAGAGTAGCTCCATATCCGGTCACGTTCCATCCTATGTATACTAGTGTCTCATCTCTCGGGATAGTCTCGTAGGAGATATCTTCCTTAATCATGTCTACTATACCCTTAACTAGAGCACTATTCTTAGGATTGTCTGTTATAGAACGTAGGGGGTAGACTTCGTGTGCGTAGATGAACATTGTTCTGTATGCCCACACAGAACCATTGTAGCTGAATGGTAGGACCAGATAAGGGATACCTTTATCAGTAGTATGAGGCATAAGACCACACACCCAACAGTTAGTCGTGTTCATTACTAGTTGGTGTTGGTGCAAAAGCTGAACGAAAGAGTTATTAATAAACTCTAATCTCCTAGCGGATTCATGTTCAGGAAGGGGTTGAAAAGAGTGTGGGGAAACAGTAGAAGGAGGAGGTATGGGCGATGCAGTGGGTGCAAATGTCATTCGAAAAGAGAATAAAACATATCCTATCAAAAATATCATTATACTGAATAACATGAGAATGCACAATATCAAAAAGCTTTTCTTGGTCATCATTTTACATATTCTGCTTTTAAAGTTCATTTCCTTGGCAGGTCTCTCCATCTCGAAAAACTCCATCCTCTCTAATATGCTGCTCGCGATGGTTGGGTGTTCTATGCTAAGGGATGCTTCTGTCAGTCCAGGGCAACTCCCTTAGACCAACCAGAACTGTCGACCTAACGTCTTCAGCTGCACCCCAAAGACTTTGGGCAACCGCGACCCTACAGCGGAACCCGGATGGTGGTTCGAAAAACAAAAATAAATAAGTTTCTCAGATGAGAGAGCTGCACTTTCAAAAATCAAAGAAAAGGATTTTATTTTTTTATTTGTTCATGGTTCTCAGCCTCAGATTATATCGTTGTTTTCCCGGTTTTGTCTGGTCCCGGAAAAGGAGTTCAGGTTCTGTAGTGTCCAATCGAATTGACGGTGGGACAGCTGCTTGCAAGAGATTGTCACTTTCTTTCTCAGAAATTGTTCCTTTTATACGTGCATCACTGAAAGGTGAAAAACGAGGCACAGCTTCAGTCTCTGAGTCAGCGACACCCTCCTGGACCCACCGGTCGTACGGTAGAGGCAAAGGCACCCTCTTGCAATGTACGCCGTGGATCCAGTGCTTCTTCCCTTCTACACAAACAGCTGATCTCGTTGACAGAAGGACGAGGTGAGGGCCGGTCCACCTGGGCTGGTCGTTCTTTGTTCGCTGGAAGTTTTTCACCAGCACCCAGGATCGATGTGATGACCTGCAGCTTCAGAGGCTTGAGGCAGAGTATTGTGAACCTGTTGGTGTAAAACACGCAATTTAGCCGTCAATTCGTACAAATAGTCAAGCAAAACTGGGTGTTCTATTTCACTAAATTTTGTGGGCCTTGGCACTCCCCATATGTTAGCCAGGCGGCCGAAAACGATCTCATATGGACTAAGTCCCACTCGCGAATGCACAGTCATTCTTGTTGATAGGAGTGCCAAAGGCAGAGCGTCAGGCCATTTAAGACCAGAGCTTGCTTGAATTTTGGCCAGTTTAAGCTTAAGCGTGCCATTATAGCATTCTACCAGTCCAGCTGATTGGGGGTGATTTGCAGCGTGAAATTTCTGGTGGATGCCTAGCCCTTCACATACTTTCTTCATCACTCGACCCACAAATTCACTCCCATTGTCACTCCAGACCATTCTAGGCATTCCAAATCTGGGGAAGAACTCTTTCACAAGGGCTTTAGCTGTAGATAAGGCAGTGTTGTCTTTTAGGGGGTACGCTTCTATCCATCTTGAAAAGGCACAAACAACAACGAGTACGTATTTCAGATTGTTGCACCTTTCCATATGGATGAAATCTAGCTGCAAAAACTCGAACGGATACGTTGGAGGCGCAAAATGACCAGCTGGAGTTGGGGTTCCCCTACCAGGATTGTATTTCAGACACACCATGCAATTCTTGACCACATTCTCTGCACACTTAGGAATTCCAGCATTTTGCCATACTGGAGCCAACAACTTACAAATCCCTTTCACACTGATGTGAGCCATTCCACGAGCCATTGTCACAACTGCAAGCACATACGCATCGGGTAATAACCATCTCTGATGCTCTGACAATTTAATCCAACAACCATTTGAATCCATTTTACCCGTACTTTCTCTCCACACACTCAATTCCTTCTCTGTAGCTTCAGCTTGAATAGATTTTACACTCTCTATCGTGTCTTCACACATTCCAATGTCACCAATCCATCTTGCAGGGCCTGCAACATACATTCGACTCATCACATTCCTCGCTGTTTCTTTCGCTATTTCGTCAGCAAATGCATTTCCACGACCCACATCATCAGTCACCTTCTTGTGTGCACTGCATTTCACAATCGCAACTTGCAAGGGCAAAGTAAGTGACTCGAGAAGCTCATTCACCAACTGACCATGCTGAATCTTAGCTCCATGCGAAGTCAGGAACCCACGTTCTTTCCACAATCGTCCAAAGCTGTGAGCCACACCAAATGCATACTGGCTGTCGGTATATATGTTCACTTTCATTCATTTCGACAACACACACGCTCTCGTAAGTGCAATCAACTCTGCTGCTTGAGCTGAATTATGTGGGATACGTGCAGCTTCATCAATCGTATGCAAAGTTGTGACAGCATATGCCGCAGTCGTATCTCCATTCGGAAGCTTGAAGCACGAACCATCCACCCATAATATACCATCACACTTTACAAGAGGAGTATCTTGGAGGTCTATTCTCCCTTTCGTTTCTTCTTCTGTTCTGAGAAAACAATCATGCTTTTCAGAAGCATCTAGCTCTGCTACAATTGGCAACAACGTAGCTGGATTAAGCGTGTTGCATCTTTTTATGTGTACATGACTTGCTAACAGTGCCAACTCGTAACCTGACAATCGAGCACTAGTTAAGTGCTGTGTCTTGGTCCTGTTTAACAATGTGTCCACTGCATGTGGAACCATCAAAATCAATGTATTATTCATCACTAAACCAGCAGACTGTCGAATAGAAACAGCTGCTGCTGCTCTGGCTCTTAAACAACTTGGCAATGCTTTAGCTACCGGGTCCAAAGTCGACGAAAAATACGCACATGGACTCTGTTTGTCTCCGAACAACTGTGTCAACACTGACAATGCACAACCTTCTTTCTCATGGACATACAATGTAAAGGGCTTACTGTAGTCGGGGGTACCCAACACAGGAGCCAAACATAATGCATCACGCAATTCGGAAAAACTTTTCTGACACTCTTCAGACCATGGGACGGGATTCGGTGTATCTTTACAAGTTAATGCCACCAAAGGTTTGGCCAGCAAGGAAAAATTTGGTATCCATTGCCTGCAATATGATGTAATGCCTAGGAAAGCACGTACTTCTCTCTGTGTTCTTGGCACACTCAACTTCGATATTGCCTGAATTCTTTCTGGGGTCAGTTTCCTTCCCTCCTTCGATAAGAGATGACCTAAGTAGGTCACTTCTTGTCAACAATATTGCAATTTTGAGAGAGACACTTTGTGATGCAAATCACACAAATGACGCAACAGTGACAATGTGGCTTCTTTACAGATTTCCTCAGTATCTGCAGCGACAAGTAAATTGTTGACGTACTGGACAAGGGTAGCACCATCAGGTAAAACAATCGTATCAAGCTGTGTTTTTAAGGCTTGACTATATATCGATGGACTTTCACAGTAGCCCTGGGGAGCGCGTTTAAAGCGGAAGCTACGACCTCCTTAACTGAAGCCGAAAATATCCCTACTCTCCTCGGCAATCGCGATGCTGAAGAAAGCATTCTTCAAGTCAATCACCGAAAACCATGTCGCGGAAGCTGGAATCATAGTCAATAGGGCAGTGATATCAGGAACAACTGGAAATTGTGGCACAACTATTTTATTGACCTCTCTAAGATCAATCACGAATCTGTAAACAGGTGGCTGGGAAGGATCAGTACGCTTCAAGACAGGCAGAACAGGACTATTGCAAACGTTGCCTCTTGTCTCTTCAATTACATCTTTTTCAATCAAATCATGAATGATCGCTAGCAACGCTTTCTCACCTTCGCTAGAGATTTTGTATTGTGGAATACGTGGCATTTTAACATTGGCTTTCAATGTTACAACATATGGCGGTATTTCCAAAAGACCTACATCATTAGGACCGGTGGCCCAAAGAACATCAGGAAGAGACGACAATTCTGTCAGGAGTTTATCCCTCGACAAATACATTGGGGAGACTATTTTCTTACCTAGTGTAAGTTGTACTCCTGAAGGAGAACAATATAACGCTGCATACAATCTTTTCAACAAGTCCAATCCTAACAAATTTTCACCACAACCTGTCATCAGAATAAGGGGTGCTTCGAATTCGCAAGGTCCAACAGAAAGGGACATAGGACTAGAAACTGGGTTTCTAACCGGGGCGCCAGAAAAACCTACTGAAACATTCATTTCGCCAGACAAAGGTGCGCCAGGGAGTTTAGAGTGCATAATAGAACTCTTTGTAGCACCAGTATCCAACAGAAAAGGTTCTGACACACCTGATGTAATCACCTCAACGTAAGGTCCACTCTGATCTACTGGAACTGAAACAACTCCCTCTCTTTGTCTATGGCTGTCCTAGCAATCATTACCTTCCATATTCTCATCTTCTGCATAGTAGTCATCAGCATAGTACTGAGCTGTTCTAACAGACGCATTATTTTGCTGATCAAACCTATTCATTGAATTTTGAGGTGGAAATGAGAGCGCGCTCTGGGGGAAATTCCCACGTCCTCTACCTCTAGGCGCTTGTGGAACACCTCGACCTCTTGCACCAGAAGCACTATTCATGCGCTGTAACAAAATAGGACACCTATACTTGAAATGACCCTCTTCTTTACAATATGAACACTGATTAGGGCCTACAGGGACACGCTGTTGAGGATACTCAAACTTTTGCGAATTCCTCTGAAACTGTTGAGGTTGCTGATAGTTACTCTGACCACCACGTGGCGGATACGCTTGTTGCACAAGAATCTTCGTTTTTAATTCTTTAGTTTTCTTGTCTACTCTATCCTTCTCATCTTTATCCCTATTTTCGTAGTACTGTGAGGTAACCAATATCTGTGCTGAAGAGGAAACGGCCCAAGAACTTTCTGAATCTTTCAAGTTTTTTACACAACTCGGGAAGCATATTGTGCACAAACTTGTCAACGAACAACCGTTGACCACCTTCTGTACTCATATCTTGACCACTGTGGTCTACGAAGGTCTCTTCGAACCTCGTGAAAAAGTCAGACACCGTTTCGTCTTTCTTCTGCTTACATGCAGACAACTTGTCCCAATTGACGCGTAATTCAGGCATTAAAGTCTTCATATACGTAATGATCTTATCAGGAAGTTCGGTAATCAAATCCTCAGGTTTAGCACCGCCTACTTGCCTATTGTCGGCATCTCTAAGATTAACCCATGTATCACCCAATTCAACCGCATGATCTGTATGACGAATCTTACTCCAAATAGGTTGTGGAACAACATTGCCAAACAACATGTCGATGTCCCCCAAATTCATAACACACGAACCCACAGTCTGAGTCAACTCTTTGTAGTACCCTGCTGGATTTTTGCGTGGATCAGGCAAAGACTGCTTCATAGCTAAAACTTCAGCACGTTTCCAGGAAACATGCACCCAGACGTGCTGAAAATGAGCCGGTACAGCCGGTGGATTATTACCTGGACCAGCATCAACTGCTTCCTTCCACACTGGAGGAACTTCTCTCATTGGATATTGCCTTGCTTTCCTTTTAACAGAGGAATCAGACTCAAACAACGACCGAGAAACACCCTCACTCCTAAACGACAACAATGTCGCAACCGCTTTTTCAACTTCAGAGCCCACAATTGTGCCTTTCCCAAACTCGTACCGTACACGACATAACTCAGGCGGATTGGGCTCCAAATCATTCTCCTCTAAATCCTCACTCAGGAAAGTACACATTCTATCAAAAACGTATCTCTGTTTTGGTGCTTCCCACTGATGGAAGACATCCATAACAGATTCTAGCTCATATCTCGTCGGTTCGGTAACCCATTTATGTGTCAAATAATTCAACGTTTCCTTCTCCCTAGAATCAGGCAGTTGACTACGCAACTGTGTACGCTCTGAGGTAGGGGTAGTACCTGTTGCCCCAAAGAAGGGATATAGAAGACTAGTGACCGTGCTGGTCACTCTCTGTCGAACAGAGGGAGAATTCGATGAAAAGACAAGCGGAAAAGCAGGGGGAGGCAAGGCAGATGCAGAGGTAGTGTCAGAAGGAATACCAGGAGTGGGAGTCGATATAGTAGTTAAAGTTGTAGGAAGTAAAGGCAAAGCAGATGTCAAAGCCGGTGGCCCTTGAGGAGGCTGCACCGGAAGAGTAGGAGCCAACTGAAGAGCAGCTGGTGACTGTGGAAGAACTTGAGGCACAACAATCGGGGGTTGCACGACTAGAGGTTGCGGAGGTGTGGTAGCATTCTGCGCATAAGGGGGTGGTGAACTCAATAAGTGCGACATTAGAGGATCTTTTTCAAGTTCTTTTGCTGCATTTTGCTGGAGAGGTGGCAAAACTGGATAGCATTTATCGATTGCCATTTTACGTTGCCTGTGCAACTGTTCACTCGCTTGTTCTTCCTCGTCATCTTTATATTGCATAGCAGCTTGCATTATTGAAATACCCTTTTCTCTTTTATTCTTTTTAGCTAATTTAATTTCTTTCTGTTTGGCTTCCTTTCGCCATAGGCGGAAAGAGTCAAACATTGCCGGCCGGGCTTTCTTCTTAAAAAGTCTAACCTCTAGATTATCTAAAATCTCTGTGTCAAAACTACCATATTGGGGCCATTTTAAAAACACCATCTTTTCTGGTGTATTTAATCCATACTTCATTATATGTTATGGGGCCTACTCCATGTTTCACATACAGTTCATAAGTTGGAGTTCCAATCGGAGGAACCGGACACGAGTCCTCCAATCGGGAATCCCTATTACAACCAAGACAAAACAAATTTCCAAGTCTGCTAAGACCAGGCATCTTCGCTCACTAGTCTAGCTTCAAACTTCAAAGGATTATCGAATACGATATTCTCGTGAATACACGAGTCCTTCTGCTTTGGTACTTGCAAGTTCCATATCAAAGATCCCGAAGGGATACCCAAACTAAGAACCAACTAAGGACTGGGAGACGCTCCACTTATACTTAACTGAGGTATCGATGACGTCACCAGAAGACTCGTCTATCGTTTCACTCTACCAAGCATCAAAGGTCCAAATCAGGGCGATAGCCAGGGCAGCAGTCCTTCGTAGCCGTCGGGAAGCGGGGAACCTCGCAGCAAAGACTTTCGGACCACGTCGACATGCAGGGGTCGATGAAGTGGCGGACTTCCTCCAGAATTTTCACACAAAGCTCCTCACGAACCTCTGGCTTGGACCGGTACTGCTGATATCGTCCTACGTTGGGCGCCAACTGAGGTACTGGGTTTTTCAGAACCGGTACCGAACCGGTAACCCAGTGGTGTCAGGGTACACCCTAAGACTTCGGGTACTTTCCTGATTCAGACACAGAAACTCAGAGTCTGAAGTCAAAGATCGAATTTATTGGTTGCAACCAAGTAACAGGTATCCTAGAAGTACAACACGGTGTATATTCTCAGGAGACTGCTCAATCTTACAAAGCCAGCCTTCTTTTTTTATACAAAATATTACGCTTCATGGAAACATTCTTAGGTTTACAGTTGACCATTCACATATTTTCACTACAAAGAAAAAGCAGAGTCATGATGACAAGCCCACATTTCAGTTCGTCCAGCCCACAACAAATTACCCGGCAAGGCCCAACATTTTCATCAGATATCGGTGGACCCCCAATAAAAATGGGCACCTCCTCCTTGTAAAGCAAGTCATAAGGTAGGAAACAGGGACAGGTGTGTGCAAGATTTGGCGTGGTTTGTGTGTGATGAAAGGTTTATGGCATGTTGTGCCTTGATGCTATCTCGTTCGGCCACTGGGAGAGGAACTGACCGAACAGGTTTGGCCTTGGGCATTGGAGTCAGCTTGCCCAGGTCAAAGAAAAGTCAAAGAAGGTGTACGTGCCCTTCAGGAACAGTGTTTGGCCTTAGTTCATTGGCCTATGTGAGGGCAACTCACAAAATGGCTGCCGTACACAAAATGGAACCCAAGGGTTCAGGACGAAAACTACGATTTCAAGGTGAAATCGTCACTTGAATATGACGAAAATGCTTGTACATGGTGTACTACTCATTCTCGGTCTTCTGATATAAAAATCGTCATGATACGATTATGTTTATAACACGGGTCCAGAATTTTAAGTACTACAAACCCTCCTTTTGCCCTTACATAGGCAAATACCTATACACATGCTAATCTGAGTCCAGGTCTATATTCCTAAAGTCATTGAGATGTTGCTGTAGCATCATCCTATTACTTAGCTCGTCCCTTGATACAGATTTCCTTACACATGATGTAGCACATAGGCCACATATTGCAGGAGCACACTGCACGCACAGACAGAACAGGAAAAGAATGGCTAAAATCATCCCAATGACCATAAGAATTTTCCATCCCCAGGCGGATATCAGTTCCCAGAACCATCCCATAAATGACCAATCTCCTTTATCCACATGAATAGATTCGGAAATCTTATGCAGTTTGGAGATGGCCTGCTACACTGTTGGAGTGTTATCTGGAATGAAAACACAGCAACTCGATTGGATCAATTTACATACCCCTCCTCGGTCTGCAAGTATGACGTCTAACGCGACCCTGTTCTGAAGGGTCATAAGACGATCCGACTGGAGCTCAGCAGTCAAGTTACTAAGGGCACCGGCAGTTTCAACTACGATGGATTCAACCACCCTTGTCAATTGCCTAATGTTCCTGCTGTTAACCATGGGTCCCCAGAACGGCAGAAAACCCCTCACGAAGTCTCCAAATTCTTGTTCTGCAGTGTCCTCTTTACTGAAGACACCTCTAACTATCCTTGTCTTATGGTAATCTGCCGCAGCTGTGCAGGTGGGAGGCAGCAGGAACGAAACAAAACATGTGCCCGAAAAGTCAGGGGGCAACCATGTATAGGCTCTATCATGGCAGATGAAATAGGTACCCTTAGCTGCTAAAAACGAAGGGGAAGTCTGAGATGCAAAAACATACGTTTCAGTACAGATACTCTTCCCTAACTGAGCTCTGGGATTCTTGCCAGTACCTTGCAGACACAGGTGACCCTGCTGGGGTACAATCCAAATCGGGGAAGATCTCTTAGCTTGCTGTTTCTCACTCAGAGTAGCTCCATATCCGGTCACGTTCCATCCTATGTATACTAGTGTCTCATCTCTCGGGATAGTCTCGTAGGAGATATCTTCCTTAATCATGTCTACTATACCCTTAACTAGAGCACTATTCTTAGGATTGTCTGTTATAGAACGTAGGGGGTAGACTTCGTGTGCGTAGATGAACATTGTTCTGTATGCCCACACAGAACCATTGTAGCTGAATGGTAGGACCAGATAAGGGATACCTTTATCAGTAGTATGAGGCATAAGACCACACACCCAACAGTTAGTCGTGTTCATTACTAGTTGGTGTTGGTGCAAAAGCTGAACGAAAGAGTTATTAATAAACTCTAATCTGCTAGCGGATTCATGTTCAGGAAGGGGTTGAAAAGAGTGTGGGGAAACAGTAGAAGGAGGAGGTATGGGCGATGTAGTGGGTGCAAATGTCATTCGAAAAGAGAATAAAACATATCCTATCAAAAATATCATTATACTGAATAACATGAGAATGCACAATATCAAAAAGCTTTTCTTGGTCATCATTTTACATATTCTGCTTTTAAAGTTCATTTCCTTGGCAGGTCTCTCCATCTCGAAAAACTCCATCCTCTCTAATATGCTGCTCGCGATGGTTGGGTGTTCTATGCTAAAGGATGCTTCTGTCAGTCCAGGGCAACTCCCTTAGACCAACCAGAACTGTCGACCTAACGTCTTCAGCTGCACCCCAAAGACTTTGGGCAACCGCGGCCCTACAGCGGAACCCGGATGGTGGTTCGAAAAACAAAAATAAAAAAGTTTCTCAGATGAGAGAGCTGCACTTTCAAAAATCAAAGAAAGGGAATATTTTTTTTTATTTGACCATGGTTCTCGGCCTCAGATTATATAGTTGTTTTCCCGGTATTGTCTGGTCCCGGAAAAGGAGTTCAGGTTCTGTAGTGTCCAATCGAATTGACGGTGGGACAGCTGCTTGCAAGAGATTGTCACTTTCTTTCTCAGAAATTGTTCCTTTTATACGTGCATCACTGAAAGGTGAAAAACGAGGCACAGCTTCAGTCTCTGAGTCAGCGACACCCTCCTGGACCCACCGGTCGTACGGTAGAGGCAAAGGCACCCTCTTGCAATGTACGCCGTGGATCCAGTGCTTCTTCCCTTCTACACGAACAGCTGATCTCGTTGACAGAGGACGAGGTGAGGGCCGGTCCACCTGGGCTGGTCGTTCTTTGTTCGCTGGAAGTTTTTCACCAGCACCCAGGATCCAGGATCGATGTGATGACCTGGAGCTTCAGAGGCTTGAGGCAGAGTATTGTGAACCTGTTGGTGTAAAACACGCAATTTAGCCGTCAATTCGTACAAATAGTCAAGCAAAACTGGGTGTTCTATTTCACTAAATTTTGTGGGCCTTGGCACTCCCCATATGTTAGCCGGGCGGCCGAAAACTATCTCATATGGACTAAGTCCCACTCGGGAATGCACAGTCATTCTTGTTGATAGGAGTGCCAAAGGCAGAGCGTCAGGCCATTTAAGACCAGAGCTTGCTTGAATTTTGGCCAGTTTAAGCTTAAGCGTGCCATTATAGCATTCTACCAGTCCAGCTGATTGGGGGTGATTTGCAGCGTGAAATTTCTGGTGGATGCCTAGCCCTTCACATACTTTCTTCATCACTCGACCCACAAATTCACTCCCATTGTCACTCCAGACCATTCTAGGCATTCCAAATCTGGGGAAGAACTCTTTCACAAGGGCTTTAGCTGTAGATAAGGCAGTGTTGTCTTTTAGGGGGTACGCTTCTATCCATCTTGAAAAGGCACAAACAACAACGAGTACGTATTTCAGATTGTTGCACCTTTCCATATGGATGAAATCTAGCTGCAAAACCTCGAACGGATACGTTGGAGGCGCAAAATGACCAGCTGGAGTTAGGGTTCCCCTACCAGGATTGTATTTCAGACACACCATGCAATTCTTGACCACATTCTCTGCACACTTAGGAATTCCAGGATTTTGCCATACTGGAGCCAACAACTTACAAATCCCTTTCACACTGATGTGAGCCATTCCACGAGCCATTGTCACAACTGCAAGCACATACGCATCGGGTAACAACCCTCTCTGATGCTCTGACAATTTAATCCAACAACCATTTGAATCCATTTTACCCGTACTTTCTCTCCACACACTCAATTCCTTCTCTGTAGCTTCAGCTTGAATAGATTTTACACTCTCTATCGTGTCTTCACACATTCCAATGTCAACAATCCATCTTGCAGGGCCCGCAACATACATTCGACTCATCACATTCCTCGCTGTTTCTTTCGCTATTTCGTCAGCAAATGCATTTCCACGACCCACATCATCAGTCACCTTCTTGTGTGTACTGCATTTCACAATCGCAACTTGCAAGGGCAAAGTAAGTGACTCGAGAAGCTCATTCACCAACTGACCATGCTGAATCTTAGCTCCATGCGAAGTCAGGAACCCACGTTCTTTCCACAATCGTCCAAAGCTGTGAGCCACACCAAATGCATACTGGCTGTCGGTATATATGTTCACTTTCATTCATTTCGACAACACACACGCTCTCGTAAGTGCAATCAACTCTGCTGCTTGAGCTGAATTATGTGGGATACGTGCAGCTTCAACAATCGTATGCAAAGTCGTGACAGCATATGCCGCAGTCGTATCTCCATTCGGAAGCTTGAAGCACGAACCATCCACCCATAATATACCATCACACTTTACAAGAGGAGTATCTTGGAGGTCTATTCTCCCTTTCGTTTCTTCTTCTGTTCTGAGAAAACAATCATGCTTTTCAGAAGCATCTAGCTCTGCTACAATTGGCAACAACGTAGCTGGATTAAGCGTGTTGCATCTTTTTATGTGTACATGACTGCTAACAGTGTCAACTCGTAACCTGACAATCGAGCACTAGTTAAGTGCTGTGTCTTGGTCCTGTTTAACAATGTGTCCACTGCATGTGGAACCATCAAAATCAATGTATTATTCATCACTAAACCAGCAGACTGTCGAATAGAAACAGCTGCTGCTGCTCTGGCTCTTAAACAACTTGGCAATGCTTTAGCTACCGGGTCCAAAGTCGACGAAAAATACACACATGGACTCTGTTTGTCTCCGAACAACTGTGTCAACACTGACAATGCACAACCTTCTTTCTCATGGACATACAATGTAAAGGGCTTACTGTAGTCGGGGGTACCCAGCACAGGAGCCGAACATAATGCATCACGCAATTCGGAAAAACTTTTCTGACACTCTTCAGACCATGGGACGGGATTCGGTGTATCTTTACAAGTTAATGCCACCAAAGGTTTGGCCAGCAAGGAAAAATGTGGTATCCATTGCCTGCAATATGATGTAATGCCTAGGAAAGCACGTACTTCTCTCTGTGTTCTTGGCACACTCAACTTCGCTATTGCCTGAATTCTTTCTGGGGTCAGTTTCCTTCCCTCCTTCGATAAGAGATGACCTAAGTAGGTCACTTCTTGTCGACAATATTGCAATTTTGAGAGAGACACTTTGTGATGCAAATCACACAAATGACGCAACAGTGACAACGTGGCTTCTTTACAGATTTCCTCAGTATCTGCAGCGACAAGTAAATCGTTGACGTACTGGACAAGGGTAGCACCATCAGGTAAAACAATCGTATCAAGCTGTGTTTTTAAGACTTGACTATATATCGATGGACTTTCACAGTAGTCCTGGGGAGCGCGTTTAAAGCGGAAGCTGCGACCTCCTAAACTGAAGCCGAAAATATCCCTACTCTCCTCGGCAATCGGGATGCTGAAGAAAGCATTCTTCAAGTCAATCACCTAAAACCATGTCGCGGAAGCTGGAATCATAGTCAATAGGGCAGTGATATCAGGAACAACTGGAAATTGTGGCACAACTATTTTATTGACCTCTCTAAGATCAATCACGAATCTGTAAACAGGTGGCTGGGAAGGATCAGTACGCTTCAAGACAGGCAGAACAGGACTATTGCAAACGTTGCCTCTTGTCTCTTCAATTACATCTTTTTCAATCAAATCATGAATGATCGCTAGCAACGCTTTCTCACCTTCACTAGAGATTTTGTATTGTGGAATACGTGGCATTTTAACATTGGCTTTCAATGTTACAACATATGGCGGTATTTCCAATAGACCTACATCATTAGGACCGGTGGCCCAAAGAACATCAGGAAGAGACGACAATTCTGTCAGGAGTTTATCCCTCGACAAATACATTGGGGAGACTATTTTCTTACCTAGTGTAAGTTGTACTCCTGAAGGAGAACAATATAACGCTGCATACAATCTTTTCAACAAGTCCAATCCTAACAAGTTTTCACCACAACCTGTCATCAGAATAAGGGGTGCTTCGAATTCGCAAGGTCCACCAGAAAGGGACATAGGACTAGAAACTGGGTTTCTTACTGGGGCGCCAGAAAAACCTACTGAAACATTCATTTCGCCAGACAAAGGTGCGCCAGGGAGTTTAGAGTGCATAATAGAACTCTTTGTAGCACCAGTATCCAACAGAAAAGGTTCTGACACACCTGAAGTAATCACCTCAACGTAAGGTCCACTCTGATCTACTGGAACTGAAACAACTCCCTCTCTTTGTCTATGGCTGTCCTAGCAATCATTACCTTCCATATTCTCATCTTCTGCATAGTAGTCATCAGCATAGTACTGAGCTGTTCTAACAGACGCGTTATTTTGCTGATCAAACCTATTCATTGAATTTTGAGGTGGAAATGAGCGCGCGCTCTGGGGGAAATTCCCACGTCCTCTACCTCTAGGCGCTTGTGGAACACCTCGACCTCTTGCACCAGAAGCACTATTCATGCGCTGTAACAAAATAGGACACTTGACACTTGAAATGACCCTCTTCTTTACAATATGAACACTGATTAGGGCCTACAGGGACACGCTGTTGAGGATACTCAAACTTTTGCGAATTCCTCTGAAACTGTTGAGGTTGCTGATAGTTACTCTGACCACCACGTGGCGGATACGCTTGTTGCACAAGAATCTTTGTTTTTAATTCTTTAGTTTTCTTGTCTACTCTATCCTTCTCATCTTTATCCCTATTTTCGTAGTACTGTGAGGTAGCCAATATCTGTGCTGAAGAGGAAACGGCCCAAGAACTTTCTGAATCTTTCAATTTTTTACACAACTCGGGAAGCAAATTGTGCACAAACTTGTCAACGAACAACCGTTGACCACCTTCTGTACTCATATCTTGACCACTGTGGTCTACGAAGGTCTCTTCGAACCTCGTGAAAAAGTCAGACACCGTTTCGTCTTTCTTCTGCTTACATGCAGACAACTTGTCCCAATTGACGCGTAATTCAGGCATTAAAGTCTTCATATACGTAATGATCTTATCAGGAAGTTCGGTAATCAAATCCTCAGGTTTAGCACCGCCTACTTGCCTATTGTCGGCATCTCTAAGATTAACCCATGTATCACCCAATTCAACCGCATGATCTGTATGACGAATCTTACTCCAAATAGGTTGTGGAACAACATTGCCAAACAACATGTCGATGTCCGCCAAATTCATAACACACGAACCCACAGTCTGAGTCAACTCTTTGTAGTACCCTGCTGGATTTTTGCGTGGATCAGGCAAAGACTGCTTCATAGCTAAAACTTCAGCACGTTTCCAGGAAACATGCACCCAGACGTGCTGAAAAGGAGCCGGTACAGCCGGTGGATTATTACCTGGACCAGCATCAACTGCTTCCTTCCACACTGGAGGAACTTCTCTCATTGGATATTGCCTTGCTTTCCTTTTAACAGAGGAATCAGACTCAAACAACGACCGAGAAACACCCTCACTCCTAAACGACAACAATGTCGCAACCGCTTTTTCAACTTCAGAGCCCACAATTGTGCCTTTCCCAAACTCGTACCGTACACGACATAACTCAGGCGGATTGGGCTCCAAATCATTCTCCTCTAAATCCTCACTCAGGAAAGTACACATTCTATCAAAAACGTATCTCTGTTTTGGTGCTTCCCACTGATGGAAGACATCCATAACAGATTCTAGCTCATATCTCGTCGGTTCGGTAACCCATTTATGTGTCAAATAATTCAACGTTTCCTTCTCCCTAGAATCAGGCAGTTGACTACGCAACTGTGTACGCTCTGAGGTAGGGGTAGTACCTGTTGCCCCAAAGAAGGGATATAGAAGACTAGTGACCGTGCTGGTCACTCTCTGTCGAACAGAGGGAGAATTCGATGAAAAGACAAGCGGAAAAGCAGGGGGAGGCAAGGCAGATGCAGAGGCAGTGTCAGAAGGAATACCAGGAGTGGGAGTCGATATAGTAGTTAAAGTTGTAGGAAGTAAAGGCAAAGCAGATGTCACAGCCGGTGGCCCTTGAGGAGGCTGCACCGGAAGAGTAGGAGCCAACTGAAGAGCAGCTGGTGACTGTGGAAGAACTTGAGGCACAACAATCGGGGGTTGCACGAATAGAGGTTGCGGAGGTGTGGTAGCATTCTGCGCATAAGGGGGTGGTCAACTCAATAAGTGCGACATTAGAGGATCTTTTTCAAGTTCTTTGGCTGCATTTTGCTGGAGAGGTGGCAAAACTGGATAGCATTTATCGATTGCCATTTTACGTTGCCTGTGCAACTGTTCACCCGCTTGTTCTTCCTCGTCATCTTTATATTGCATAGCAGCTTGCATTATTGAAATACCCTTTTCTCTTTTATTCTTTTTAGCTACTTTAATTTCTTTCTGTTTGGCTTCCTTTCGCCATAGGCGGAAAGAGTCAAACATTGCCGGCCGGGCTTTCTTCTTAAAAAGTCTAACCTCTAGATTATCTAAAATCTCTGTGTCAAAACTACCATATTGGGGCCATTTTAAAAACACCATCTTTTCTGGTGTATTTAATCCATACTTCATTATATGTGATGGGGCCTACTCCATGTTTCACATACAGTTCATAAGTTGGAGTTTCAATCGGAGGAACCGGACACGAGTCCTCCAATCGGGAATCCCTATTACAACCAAGACAAAACACATTTCCAAGTCTGCTAAAACCAGGCATATTCGCTCACTAATCTAGCTTCAAACTTCAAAGGATTATCGAATACGATATTCTCGTGAATACACGAGTCCTTCGGCTTTGGTACTTGCAAGTTCCATATCAAAGATCCCGAAGGGATACCCAAACTAAGAACCAACTAAGGACTGGGAGACGCTCCACTTATACTTAACTGAGGTATCGATGACGTCACCAGAAGACTCGTCTATCGTCTCGCTCTACCAAGCATCAAAGGTTCAAATCAGGGTGATAGCCAGGGCAGCAGTCCTTCGTAGCCGTCGGGAAGCGGGGAACCTCGCAGCAAAGACTTTCGGACCACGTCGACATGCAGGGGTCGATGAAGTGGCGGCCTTCCTCCAGAATTTTCACACGAAGCTCCTCACGAACCTCTGGCTTGGACCGGTACTGCTGATATCGCCCTACGTTGGGCGCCAACTGAGGTACTGGGTTTTTCAGAACCGGTACCGAACCGGTAACCCAGTGGTGTCAGGGTACACCCTAAGACCTCTGGTACTTTCCTGATTCAGACACAGAAACTCAGAGTCTTCTAGGTGAAGTCAAAGATCGAATTTATTGGCTGCAACCAAGTAACAGATATCCTAGATGTACAACACGGTGTATATTCTCAGGAGACTGCTCAATCTTACAAAGCCAGCCTTCTCTTTTTATACAAAATATTACGCTTCATGGAAACATTCTTAGGTTTACAGTTGACCATTCACATATTTTCACTACAAAGAAAAAGCAGAGTCATGATGACAAGCCCACATTTCAGTTCGTCCAGCCCACAACAAATTACCCGGCAAGGCCCAACATTTTCATCAGATATCGGTGGACCCCCAATAAAAATGGGCACCTCCTCCTTGTAAAGCAAGTCACAAGGTAGGAAACAGGGACAGGTGTGTGCAAGATTAGGCGTGGTTTGTGTGTGATGAAAGGTTTATGGCATGTTGTGCCTTGATGCTATCTCGTTTGGCCACTGGGAGAGGAACTGACCGAACAGGTTGGGCCTTGGGCAGTGGAGTCAGTTTGCCCAGATCAAAGAAAAGTCAAAGAAGGTGTACGTGTCCTTCAGGAACAGTGTTTGGCCTTAGTTCATTGGCCTATGTGAGGGCAACTCACAAAATGGCTGCCGTACACAAAATGGAACCCAAGGGTTCAGGACGAAAACTACGATTTCAAGGTGAAATCGTCACTTGAATATGACGAAAATGCTTGTACATGGTGTACTAGTCATTCTCGGTCTTCTGATATAAAAATCGTCATGATACGATTATGTTTATAACACGGGTCCAGAATTTTAAGTACTACAGCACTGCTGTGCGTGTTTAACATCGTGTGCTACCAACAAACTAAAATAATCATTATACAATGCTTTGCCTTGATATTTTCAACATCAAATTTAATTTTCCAGCCTCAATTTATGGGGGAAATTATTCATGTGTATATTTTCACACCATATCAAGCAACTTGAATAAAATCAAAATACAAGTATACAATATCCATGTCATAATTATAACATTATTTAATTAATAGAAATGCTTGTGTCTTAATCTGTACAGTCCAAATTACCAATTTTTTGCTGCCCTATGAATTTCGGGACCCTCGGTCCCTTTTTCAGGGTCCAAAGAAATGTGAACAAACTTTCCTCAAAGATGATCTGACCCAACAAATCTTCTCAATCATTTCGTTGAGAGCGCTGTTCCTACGCGATTACACCCCTCTGATGCTGCGAGATTGTACTTGGCTGTGCTGCCCCAAACCAGCCAAATCACTCCACTGTAACAGCTGAAGACTGAAATTTCACCTGGGCTGGAGGGTAGAGCAGGGGAGACAGCTTACACACCTGTTGCGGAGTGGTTGGAGGTGAGTCCTACCTAGCCGGGAAATCCAGTGCTGCTTAGCGGGTGCCTGGGGCTCGCAATCTGTATGAGAGTTCTAGAAAGGTGACTGCTGGCTGGCCTTGAGGTTTTATTTTAAGGTATTCTCTCGCGTGTTCCTATAATCTTTTTATCCTCACTGATAGAGGACACAGAATTAGCAAATTGCAAGTGGATAGGGTTTTCTCCTGTCATTACATGCCATTCTGCTCTCATGGATGGTACAGCATCAAAAAGAGGCTTTAGCCACTAGGTGCAATACGTGAAGAGTAATATAATTTATTATTCAGACATACAAGTCTAAGTAGAGAGCAAAGTTAGACATGTATGTTAGTTTTAAAGCAAAAAATGACACTTTAGCATAAATACAATACATCTTAGAGTAGCATATATTACTATTGTTATTTTCATATGGCGCCATGCAAATGAGCTAGAATACTGTATTTCATGCCATTGGCGCCTTGATCCTGCAGCTACAAAAATTAGTAGTTATGAGCTTTATGAATGTTATAGTATATGTTAAAGTATTGTATTGGCACATGGCTACCTCAAGGTCGCTGTAGCTCCAAATACTTATCATCAGACATAGAGGAGTGGTGGGGGGTGTGGCTAAGCACGCAATGGCGGCACACGTGCCTGGGTAGAGCTCCGTGTGAGACTCCCCTGCCACAGGCCATTTCTCCGTCTATTTAGCCCGTAACTGCCTGCAAGTGCTGTCGAGTGCCTGCCGGACACTCATCTGTGGACCACCAAAGTTTGAGACGGCTGGGGCACTCGGAACCGCTCGAGTGGATACGGGAGCTGCCGGTCCGCTCAGTGCTCGACTGCGGAGCGGCACGAGGAGCTATGCGAGACCGGGGATCCGGCCGGCCTTGTGGGCCCGCCGGAGTGGATTGCTGCCTTTCACCCCTTTGATCGTGACTGGACACTGCCGGACCCTCCCTCGTAGGGGCTGCTGGGGTGATCAGAGCGACGGAGTGGAGCCGGCCCCTGTTGGCCCACATGGCGGTGGAGACCAGATGGCCGGACCGGCCTGGAAGTGCCCTACCCTTGCTGCGGTGCCCGGGTGAGTCATCCCGCTGCTTCCCTGGGTGCTCTGGAGAGTTTCCCTCGCTGGCTGGTGCCGGCATACTCGAGGGTCCGACTGGGGAGTTGCTACCTGGGGTCCCTGCCGCTGACCGGACGGACCTGCCTGGACCCGGGGACACGGCCACCTGCACGGGCCCGGAGCTGCGGTGGGCCGATGACCGGATCGAGTGAGGCGAGGAGCACGGTGAGACGTACCCCCCCTCCCCCCCTCTCACGCTTGCTGGGATCGCGGAGCCGTGCTCCTGGGGCCACCGCCAGGGCGAAGGAGAATTGCACGGGAGAGGGGAGTCGCGGCCTACACGTTGGGCCTGGTGGTGAGGGGAACAGTGTGTCGCACCATCGGGACGCTTCCACTCCCCGCTGACTTCCAACAACTACGGCGGCCTGGCAGATTCTGGAGGCTGCACACGCTGCGGAGGGGGTTGAGCACTGGCGTTGTCCTGCAGAAACTGGGCGATTTGAGCTACTGTGGGGGTGCCCCCTGACCACGCACCGCCAACCTTGATCTGACCTGGCTCTGAGACCCGGCTCAGGACGAGCTGCGCTCCATTGCCCCCACTGAGCTGTGGTGAAGAGACAACGGTGACTCTTGACCGTGGGTTGCCCGACAGAGGCACTTGCACACGCACAAAGCGACCTGCCATGGCCCCGAAGCGCCCGGCCCGGATGGTGAAACCTACACGACACACGTGTGTGCTGTAAGGTTCTGGAGAGCCCGCCTGTCCGCACAACTTGGACTTATTCTGCCCCCCCCCCCTTCTGGGAGACCTCCGGTCACTTGTGCCATAGTGGGACTCTTCACACTGCACCATTGGTCGACCACGACGCAATCGCTCATGTCGGGGGGACCTAAAACAAGAGCTGTCACAGGCAATGCGCAGGTGAAGGGGAAATGACGAAACAGGTGGAGGCGGACCACACTGCATCCAAGCTGGACACGATGTTGGCGGCCATGGAAAGGCTAGAGGAATCGATGCAACAGACCAGGGCCTCCTTAGAAACTAAGATCGACAGCGTGGCTATAGACATGACGCATCTCCGAGCTGATCACAAAAAACTGTCGGAGAGGACAACGACGCTGAAGTCCGCAGTAGCAGACCTGACCCCCAAGGTAACCCAGATGGACAAACATGTGCAGAACCTTCTCAACAGGGTGGAATTCCTAGAGGATCGCGCGGAGGATGCGGAAGGATGGGCGAGGCGGAACAACATCCGCATCGTGGGTCTGCCGGAGCGATGGGAACCCCGGGAGGCTCCAGAACACGTGGAGCGGTGGATCAGAGACATTCTCCCAGACGGTACCCTCTCGCAGCACTTTGTGGTGGAACGCGCTCATCGTGTACCGTCCAAGCCCCCCCCTGAAGGCTCTAACCCTCGACCCATGCTCATCCGAGTACTGAACTATCGAGACCGGGATACTATCCTGCGGGAGGTCAGGAAATTGGAGGAGGTCAAGGTGGACAATGCCACAATTATGTTCTTCCCGGACTACACGATACAAGTACAGCGACAGCGGCATTCCTTCCTGGATGTCAAACAGCGACTCCGTCGCATGGCACTCAAATACTCCTTGTTATTCCCTGCTCGCCTGCGCGTTATAGCTCAAGACAAAACGTATTTCTTCAACACTCCGGAAGCTGTTGAGACTTGGCTTGACTCTGGAATTGTTCTGGACCCGGGTGCCCCCCCCCCCCCGAGATCCCGCCGCGGAGGAGGCGCTCATCGAAACCGGCGCAGGAGACACTCGACGGCGAGCTCGGCGCGTCCAGAGGCGAACATTGGCCCTACTCCAGAACACCGCCATGAGGAGCAACAGGACGCTCTGACAGTAGGTGCCAGTCCTGGCGCCACGGGGAGTGATGATGACTATATATATGGCCTACCGGATTCGCAAGTGTCTGTTGAACTCCGGATGTCACACCACAGACTGCTGATTTGCTCAATTGATATTGATGCGGGCTCCCTGACTGCTGGAGAGAAGAGAGCTACATTTCCCACGATTTCTACACCCCCACACCATTGTTGCCCGGGGTGCCTGCTGCGCCGCCCCCGGGGTCACTGGGATGAGACCTGAACTCGGTGACACGGGCCTCGAACACTGTACAGACTGATGGCCCGATGATACGAAACAGCCCTGCCGCTGGTGGGTCTTGGAGGGGGGGATGGGCGTGCTGCCCCCTGTTGGTAAGTCCTTGCAGGTGCACTTTCTGATGAGTCTGTGGGCTTGCTGCCGCCTTGACGGCGCTTGGGACTGTGCGCCTACACCGACAGTGGGCTGTGCGAAAATGGATGCCTGTGGCATGGGAGGAGTGCCCATGTCAACACTGCATGTATCATAAGTACATTTAACTCACGTACATTGTTTTAGAATGAACGAACAGTTAGTGCTCACTAGAGCATTTGGACGACGGCATGTTTTGCAGTTGCCCTTTTGGCATTATTTTTCAATGTTTAATGGTTACAGGTCTGGTGCAAATTCCCCCTTCTCTTAATGTGTGTAGGAGACTTGGAGCGAATTGGTGGGCAATGTATTCGACATTATGTGATGGTTTGAACTGGTGGGACGCAATTTGCAGTGGGGTGGGTGGGTGGGGATCCGGGGTGGTGGAGAAGAAATGTTCTAATGGCTGTAGTTAAATTTTGCACTTGGAATGTACGCGGTATGCACACCCCCTCACATCGTTATCAGGTGTACTTGTACCTCAAGCGGCATCAGGTACAGATAGCACTGTTACAAGAGACGCACCTGACCGGACCGGAGGTGCAAACCCTGCGCCGCCGCTGGAGAGGGCAAATATATGCTACAGGCTTCTTGGCCTACGCACGAGGGGCTCTCATATGGATTCGCTCTGGGGTCCCCTTTGCTATGACGCATAGCAACATAGATGTGGAAGGCAGATCTGTGCTACTTCAGGGCAACCTAGACGGCCAACACATAGCCCTGGCATCCATATACGCTCCCAACATCGACCATGGACGCTTTCTCACACACTTGTCGACAGCACTTGCAGCATGGCCGGGAGCGCCGCTCCTACTGGGAGGCGACTATAATTGTGTCCTGGATGTGGTGCTGGATAGATCCACCCCTCCTCTGGCAAATGCGACGATCCATGGTACATCGTGCACATTTGCTGACTGGGCGACGCAGTGGGACCTCACTGACGCTTGGCGCTGCCGCAACCCCACCACACAGACTTATTCGTACTATTCCGGCACCCACGCACAGCATGTCAGGCTCGACAGGTTCATGCTAACCAGCGATCTCTTACCATTCGTCACGGACTCCCAATACCTGGGTCGCACTCATTCGGACCACAATCCACACACACTTCACTTCACCTGGGAGCGTCCGCACCCACCGATACCCATGTGGCGTCTCCAGCCTGACGTACTGTTAGATGCTCCCTTCCAGGAACTGCTCTCGAACCGGGTCTTACAGTACTTTGAAGACAACACCGATACTGCATCCACCCCACAGGTCGAATGGGATGCATTCAAAGTGGTGGTGAGAGGCCACTGTCTGGGGGCACAGGCGGGACTGCGACGCCAGGTAGATAGGGACCTGACACAAATAGAGACGGAACTACTATCGGGTGAACGGGAGGCGGTGGAGGGAGACGACTCGACTTTACTAGATGCGCGTGGAAGACACGCGCTACTCCTCGACAGGCTGAAGAACTTGAACTATGCGGCCCACTCGGCGCGCATGCATCACGCTGGAGATAAAGCAGGCAAACTTCTGACTTGGCTCATCAGGAAGGACACCCAAACTGCCAGTGATTACGATCCGCACGGCACAGGGAGATGTGGTCTTCACCCAGAGGGCTATCCATGAGGCATTTTCGAGCCACTACAAGGCCTTGTTCTGCTCCCGCTTGAGGGTGACTGTACCGGAGATCACTGAGTACTTATCCGGCCTCCCATTGCCGACGGTCACTGATTCGCAGTGTGAGGAACTGGGAGCGCCGTTCACTGCAGAAGAACTCCGGTCTGTCATATATTCTCTTTCGAATGGCAAGTCCCCCGGGCCTGATGGCCTGCCGGCGGAGTTTTATAAGGCATACTCCACCATTCTTATTCACGAATTACTGCGGGTGTACGCGGCGGCGATACGGGACGCAGTTCTTCCTTCGTCCCAGAACGAGGCCAATGTGATCTCCCTATTGAAACCTGACAAGGATGCATTGAACATGGGATCTTACCGGCCACTTGCCCTCCTTAACACGGATTATAAGATCCTGGCATCTTCGCTGGCCCAGAGATTGGCACCTTTGGTCCCTACACTTGTGCACGTAGACCAGAACGGATTTGTTCCTACCCGCAGCACGTCTTACAATATTAGACGACTGTTTCGAGTGCAGAGTCAGGCAGTGTCCCGGTGGCCACGTTCGGGGTGTGTGATTCTCGATCTGGAAAAGGCGTTCGACTCGGTGGAGTGGCCCTATCTAGCGCTGGTGTTGGAAAAGTTCGGACTGGGTGCAGCTTACCTCCGAATGGTGGAACTCCTCTACTCTGCACCTGTAGTGCGGGTTAGAACGAACAGGCTCTTCTCGGACACAATTCGAGTCCGCAGGGGCACGAGACAAGGGTGTCCTCTCTCCCCACTGATATTCGCGCTCATGATGGAGCCACTGGCGACACTACTGCGAGCCTCTGGCGAGACATGGGGGATCAGGTTGATGGATGGGATGCACTCAGTATCGCTATATGCCGATGACTTCTTACTCTATGTCAGGGACCTGACCTGTTTCCCTCGCGCACTAACAGACATATTCAGAACCTTTGGCGAAATGTCGGGGTTGCGCGTCAATTGGGCGAAGTCGGGAGTGTACTCTTTTGCAGCAGACACCCCTGAGTGTGATGTTGCAGTAATGGGCGAGCGGCTCCTATGGTACCCCACAGTCTTTAGATATCTGGGGATCCGTGTGTACCTCGAACCCGCGGACCTACTGGACGGCAACCTCACGAGGGCGATTTCCTCGCTCACAGCGCAAGTTTCCTTCTGGAACACTCTTACGCTGAATGTGCCCAGCCGTATTGCTTTGGCGAAGGCGATCGCTTTGCCTAGGCTACTATATTACTATGCAAATCTGCCGGTCTATGTGCCAGTTCGCACGTTTCGCGAGCTAGATACGATGCACAGGCGATTGATTTGGAACAAAGGCTGTCCTAGGGTGGCGTTGAGAACCCTTTATGCTTCAACCGAGAGTGGTGGGCTATCGGTCCCGAACCACGAGCTTTATTACCTGGCTGCGCAACTGCAGTGGGTAGCTTACTGGCTGAGCGGGCGTAATCTGAGTGACACGGCCACTACAGAGACTATCATGTTGATCTCGCAGATCCATGCACTGTTTCATCCCTTGGCTAGGTCACGTGTTCAAGACCAACTCCACCTTGAGGTGGCGAGGAAGTGCTTCCTCAGAGGCCTGAAACTTACTGCAGCGGTAAAGCCATATGCACCCAACCTGCCATTACTGGGTATGCCCTGGGGATCCGGGATACTCACGGCACCTCTGCTGGAAAGCTGGAGAGCGGCTGACTTAGAAAGCTTAGGCGACCTATTTGTGGATGGTGCACTGCTTCCTTTCGAGACACTTGCAAACAACACAGGGTTACCGTCGGGGCAGTTCCTGACTCACGCGAAACTACTGCACACATTGACGGGGGCTTGGGGACCGCTGGCGGAGGAACCGCCGGTACACCTGCTTCTCCAATACTTGCATGTGATGGGCCATGGCTCTCATCTTATACACTGGATTGCTCAAGCGTTACACACACACACACAATTCTCCCCTCAACGCCTACGGGACAAATGGGCGACTGATAGAGGACGGGACTGGACAGAAAAAGAGTGGGCGAGAGTGTTGGCTGGATCCCTACATGTACCGCGCAATGCACGCTTCAAGATTATACAGTACTACGTGATCCACCGAGCATATCTGTCCCCGGACAAAATTAATCGGTAATTTGGACTCACTGCGACGGCATGCCCTAAATGTGGCCTTGTAGACGCACAGTTTTTACATGTTCTCTGGTCCTGCGCTTTGCTGCAGCCTTACTGGACTGCAGTGTCGACTACCTTGGCGAAAGCGACAGGGGGCACCTTACCAACTACTTGGGTAGCTTGTCTGTTGGGGTTATTTAGAAGAACGAAACAGACGAAGGTACAAGCGAGATTCTGGGATCTGGGGTTGATTACGGCAAAACGTCTTATTACTAGGCGTTGGAAGCATCATGTGCCCCCCAAAACGGTGCAGTGGCGGTCCTCACTGGACAATTGGGCGAGAGCTGACAGTGTGGCATTGCACCGAGAGGAAACGGCAGGGCTCAGGATGTATCCTATTGCGTTGGAGTGGGATGGTATCCTGACGAACTATCACCGGGTGTGTTTGCAGAATGGGATTACGTGAGTGTTTTCCCCATGCTATCCAACAGCACTGCTAGCGTTACTCTCGCGCCTGGCACCCCCCCTCCTCCTTTGCTGCCTCCCTCCCCGCTCCCTCCGCCCCCCCTCTCGCCACGGCATTTCCCACATGCCCTACTGTACAAGAGAAGAATACCAAGGTCACCATGTTCCCGTCAACACGTCACACTTAGTTACACTCCTTCCAGAATCACAAGCTCCACACACACACATGATCACAGTTAGACGCCGCCTGGTTAATGGTTTCCTATATGTCTAGGATTGTTCCTTATGGTTGATAGTTTTCTAATGCAATTTTGAATGTGCAATATCTTGGCAATGTGAACAACTGACCTGCTTTTCCGGTCATGGTATACCTTGAGTGCTGTATGGAATGAGACTAGGCAATGCAGCCACTATACAGAGGCTCTTTGCATCAACGCTAGGCATTGCAACTACTGAACGTTAATGTATCATGCATGTGCTGGAACTATATGAACCTGTCATGCTGTTTGCCCGTGCTCCTGTTAAGTTGGCTCTTTGCTGCCATACCTCCACGGGGGGGCGGAGATCCGCGAAGCCTGGGACTTCTTGTCTTATGTAACAGCGCCGTTTATTCGATATGACTGCATATGTGTAATACTGTACTATGACAAAATACAATAAACATATTCAAACAAAAAAAAAATCAGACATAGAGGAGTGGTCCAGTGACTCTGACTCAAGCAGTGACAATCCCCAATCTGGCAGTCGAAAGAAAGGACAAGGGGGATGGCGGGGATATCGAACGGGCTCCCACCAAACAATGGTGGCCTCCGAACCCATGGGCCTATGCCCCATTCCAACCGTTGGGACCAGGACCTCAAGGAGCCATGATGGGTTTCCAACCCTTACCATCTCTTGGTTACAACTCAGCCTTTATAGGACAGAGCCGAGGACGTTCCAGAGGAAAAAGAAGACAACATGAGCACTGGGGCCCTCCAATATCCCCCCGCAACACACGGAGCATGACCAAGATGATGACGCAACCGGGGTTGAGCAGAGATCCGACCTAGTGGTTCATTTAAGTTAACAAACACTGACGGAGGACAAGAAACGTGTGCTCAATTGAGGTCTTGGATTTGTGCCCACTTACGGAGATCCTTTTCAGATACACCAAGAACTTTTCCAGTTGTTTCAGAAAATTAGACTCCATTCTTCTTTTTGCCAAAACAACAAATGTTATAGATTTACCTGCCTCAAATACCAATTTGAGCAAAAAATCTATATTCAACCCACCCGCTGCCTCATTCCCAGCAGAAGTTGCCACTTTCAAGAAAACAGTGTTTAGTGGCATCAATTTGAGAACAACCAACATGCCTTAGGTCTATCACAACATGCCCAAGAGAGAACAAATGGCCTTATGAACCCTGAGTGAGGCTAAGTCTATGGTAATCAAACCAGCAGACAAGGGAGGAGCCACGGTCATCATGGATAATGCCACTTACCGGATGGAGTGCCTCAGACAACTAGAGTTCATAAAAAAATACCTCTGGCACCATTGATCACACTATTTAATTTAGCCACACTAGTCCTTTTTTTGACGTGGGGCATCAACTCATAATTTTTCATTTACTTCAACAACTTTTTCCATTTGAGAGTATCCTTCATCGAATATATTTACACATCTCCTATGTTTGTATCAACACATAAAACATTTATATACATATTTATATCATTTATTTATATCAATTGAAAATGTGTTTGTTTGGTTTATAATGTCAAATATTTAATATGTTTTTTGTTTAATCATTACAGAATTTGTCCAAAAATGATATAAATGTGTATATGTTTTGTATATAATTGTTTTGTATATAAACGCTTTATGTGTTGATGGTTACGCGCTATACAAATGCAATTTTTCATTTCATTTCATTTTCATTATCCATCATCTCTGATCAAGATGTCTGCAAAGAGAGCCCGGAATAATAACTGAGAGGTCTTGCTAGAGTTTCCATCGAATAAAGAACCAGTCAACAGACGGGTGTATGCCCACACCTTTTGTCAAACAAGATTAAAAAATTGATTTATAAGAACTGGCACATTCTAAACAAGGGAGAAAAATCTCTACAGAAACCCTTGTTTAACTTTAAAAGGAGCTGTAATTTTAAAGATAGACTGGTCTAGACTAGACCCAAATTAACACCAAATACCAGACAAAATACTCTCTGGGGTCTCCCACCTGTCCAAGGACACTATCCGAGTGGATCCTGTGAGGCATTCGCCCAGACCTCTGTGACTAAATCCATCGATATTGGCACTGAAAAATCTTGGGTGTTAAAACAACAAACCAACCGCAACAGCGAGAGATTAATATATCTCATTACCTGTCCCTGCAACTTGAGATATGTGGGTATGATTACTCACAGAGTCAACACTCGAAATATGGAACATAAAAGCACTATAAGATGCAAGAAACAAGCTACCAAGCTTACCAAACATTTCCTGGAGAATAAACACCCTCCAGAGGACTTGAGATGGACAGTTCTGGACATACCCAATATACCATCCACAACGCCCAACTTGAAAAAAACTCTTCTTAGGCTTGAACAGTGATGGGTGTTAAGATTGGGCACTGCAGAAAGGGGTCTCAACAATGAAGTACCATGGCTTGCTCTCATGTAATTAGTAGTAATTGGCGTGCACTGCCTTTTAGTTTGGTAATTCGCTCTTCTGGTGTACTGTGCCGCCCGGAAATTACTCCCCACTCCGGAGTGTGTGCTATATGGCGATAGGTTGCAGTTCAAAAATCATTTTGAGCTGGCTCCCAGGGCACTAGTTGAGGTTGCTGTGTCTCCAGCTAAACTTATTCGAAGTTTCCTTGAACTCAAATAAACAGATGACTTCTCTTTTCTTTAAATAAAGGGCTTTTTATTGTCAATGTTTCATTTCACATCGATTGCTTAGTTTTTAGCCAAATGCCATATATTCCTTTTTAAATGGCTATCTTTCTTCAGGTTCTTAACCTAAAGAAAGATAGCCATTTAAGAAGGAATATATGGTGTGAACCTTGACTTATATTCAACTGTGTGAATCTTGACATGTACACAAACCTTCCATTCTCCCCACACCATTCACATTCACCCCTTTTCAATTGCCCAGACCTTCCATATCCTTCCTTCGATTCTTCCCTCTTCCACTCACAGACCTCATTCCAACTACCCAGTCACTCCTACGCACGCACTACAAGACATCCTCCCTTGAAGCCCCTTCCCTTGGTCGTTGCATCCCGTGCACCTCCTTCTGTCCCCCATGCTCCTTTCCGCCCCGAGGGGTGGATCTGCCCACATGTGGCTCATCACTCCCCAAAATAGCCTCTGCCCTGCAATCTGTCCTAAACTGGCAATGCTTGTAAATTAACCACCACCCTAGATATCTTCCTAATCTCTATGGTGGGAGGGAGGCCTTAATTAACTAAACCCACCCTGGTGGTGTAGGTGACGGAAGAGGTAGGAGGTGCCTCCTCCTACACCTATATAACCCCCCCAGTGAACCTGCCCCTATCCAACCCTATCCTGTCGCCACGCACAAAGCTGCCTGGGGTAAGACTGGTTTGTGACCTTAACTTCCCCCGGGGGTCGACATTGTGAGAAACTGTGGCAATGAGCACATGCAGGTAGCTGCAAATGGCTTATGACTTCCTGGGTAAGCACCAGGAGAGCTATAGGGTGCACCACTTGTTAAAGGGGCAGTTTTGCCGTAGAATCCGCTCAGATGGTCCTTGTGCTTTCCATCTCTGTTCATGGCAAAAAACATAATGCAATGTGTCAAGCCGTATTTGCCGCTGGACACTGCTGTTACATTAAGTTTGACGTGAGCCAATCAATGTGTACCAAGGACAATAAGGTATCAGGACCTAACTTCAGAACAATCAAATCCTGAATTCAGGGCAGTCAACATCTGGGTGGAGCCTAAGCCCCTGTTTGTAATGTTACTTCAAGCTCTTTTTAGGTGATTACATGAGGCATAATGACAGCTGCTCTGTCAATCCAGACCTAAAGTAGGAATGGTGTGGGTGTGCCCATCCTTTCATGATGCGGTTCCTTATCCCCTAATTACCCCAAAAGTCTTTCTGTCTCCAGGGGGTAAAATTGAAAGATTTCTCTACAGTCTTCCCTCTTGGGGGAGGCTGAAAGAGTACAACACACCAGGGAGTATGGGAAAAAAAGATGTGCAGGCGGCCCACTCTGCCATTAGGCCATGTCCCCACCAGCTAACAGTCCCAAACGTTTTTCTGCCCATTCTAGGGGTCAGATTCAAGGGAACATCAGAAAGTCCACACAATACAGGGATTGTGTTTTAAAACAAAGAATGGAATGGGATGGGAGCGATCCACTCTAGTATTGTTCCTGGCCTAACCCTAAAGGACCCAACAATCTTGTGCCAGATTTGAGGTTTCACCACAAATTTACCAAACTGAGGCGACAGAAAGCCCACTAGACACCAGGGATTATATGAAAAAAGAATGGGGGGCATGTCAGACCATACCACCACATTTCACCAACCCGTGAAGTGTTGAAGGTTTTACGAGAAAGCCCACATAACACCAGGCATTGTATTTTAAAAAATAAATAGTTTGTCCTGGCCTACTTTTGCATCCTCCCAAAAACATTTATGTTCCTCCCATGTGTGCCTAATCAAGCCTAATTGGAGGATTTATCCCCAATTTGCCCTTTGGGTGGGGGTGACAGAAAGCATGCTAGACACCAGGGATAGTCTTTAAGGAATAAGAATGAACCTAACCCCCACCCCTAAAGGCCCTAACAGTCTTTCTGTCAGATTTACCCACAATCTGTTCCTCTGGGGGCAGAAAGCACAGTGGATGAAATTGCACAGAAAGGAAGAAGCAAAACTACCCGCAGCAACGAATCCTTTGTCTGGGAGTCAATACTAAGCACTATGCAATATTCGACTGCAGCCCTGCAATATCAATCCCATAAGCTGGATCTCCAACTTACAGTTCTTCAAACCCTAGCTGATTTCACCTCAGCGATCGATAGGAAATTGGGTGATTTAAATCTTCTAATAAAAAGAGGGCAAGAAGCGGCCTTTAAATCGCTGCCTGAGCAACAGGAATGCTCCTGTGCCCCCATAGTGGATAAGCTATTAACGCTCCCGATGATACTGGGTGACTTGACCGTCCTGAAACAAACAGCTACAACTCAGAATATTGTCTGCAACAGCAGCCTGCAGGCCGATGGCAGCATACATAGTCCACAATCAACAGGGTTGACACAGCCAAATGGAATAGCTCACCAGGAGGAAGCAACCCCTCCAAAGGTCCAAAAGCAACTAGCAGTGGCAGTTTGCAGTCCCAAAGCCAGGATTCTTCTACGGCAGAAGAGACCGACACAATAATATTCCTTCCCCAATATCAGTCACATGGTTGTGTGGATATTTTAAATAGAGGGAACATTTTACGACTCCTACACTCTATTACATCCTTAGCTAACGTTGGTTCTTCTGATTTAATTGCAATCAAATTCTTGCAAATAAACATCGGGCAGAGTACAGAAGCGACCAAAGCAATATGGCGATCTTTAGAGGTTTCTGATACAATTCTACATGAAAGAGAGAGAGATTCCAAAACTGGGGGATAATTTTGAAATCAATACCAAAGCCATCATATCCAACACCTTTTCTCAGTCTGGATGCAAGCTCCCCAAGCCTGGCAACCTTTTCAGTTTTAAAAGGTGCAAGGACTAGAACATCAGGTAGAATTACTGAGCCCAACCTGACAATCGCTCTGTTACCAACTCAAAGTCAATCATCACTATTACGCCCATCAACAAGCAGCAACTGGACCGCCACACACCGACAAATAACACCGGTATCTTTTAATTGACAGCAGACGGCTGCAGCATATCCATTGCCAATAGATCGTTAAGGAACTTCTATAAGTGTGTGGAACATTACTGGCTTGGCATCTAAAATGAGTGACCAGGAGATCTTTAGCTACATGAAAACTTGGACATAATATTGTTACAGGAGACCTGGGAAGATAGGTCCTTTGATCTGCAAGGTTACACCTCCTACTCACTTCCTGCCACTAATAAATCTGCTTTTGGCCGTCGCTTGGGAGGTCTGCTGTTTCTAGCCTCAGTAACCAGAATAGGTGAGTTTTTACCTATAACAATACATCTAACAACTCCAAATGGAATTCTGGCAGTAAACTTGACGCTCACGTTAAACCAGCTCAAACAAGATATAGTAATAATAAATGTCTATATACTTCCAAGATATAAAACAAAAGCGGCAAAGGAGCTGTCAACAGAGCTACAGAGAGTGATGGATGAAGAGGCAACTGATCTCTTTATCTTGGCCGAAGATTTCAACATGCACCTCCTAGGGCAAAGTGAGGATGACGATTCAACGCAGGACCTCTCAGACATATGGGGAATCCCATCGCAAGGCCAAATAAAGATCATCAAACCCTCTAGGACTGCGACAAACCTGCTACGGGACTGGGAACATCTAAACATGGGAGCTCTAAACGGCCGGTTTAAAGAGGACAATCCACCAGCTGCCACGTACCACTCGACTATGACATCGTCTTATCTAGATTACACCTTTACAACATTATAAATGTTCAATAAAATTGACACCTTTAAGATAGGTAACTACGAATTTAGTGACCACCTGCCACAAGAGTTGAACCTTCAAGCTCAACCATGTCATATACCAGAAACTAACAAGTCTATTTTTCTGGATGAAACTAGTAATCTTAGAAGAATAAGGTGCAACTCTAATAACATAGAAGAAATATCATCTACAGCTAAAGACCTGTACAATCAAGGAGGTGTTAATCTAGAGCAGCCCGTGGAAATTTGGGAAAACTTTGTTACATCTTTAGGAGGAACATTTTCCACTAGACAAGGCCAGAAACGGAGGGAAGCTGAAGCCAAACCAATTAAGATGGCAAAGAGTCCAGTCTCAAAATCGCTTAAACGATCGATCAATCAAAATTTAAGGCAACAACGTAGAGTGGCAATCAGTTAATAAACTGCACCAGCCTAATCATCCAGGCATAGCCTCAAGTATCACTGAGGTATCTTGGGTTGACTTCCTTTTTAAACATTTTAATGACCCAGCAAAAGAACCTATCATACCCCCTCTCCAACTGGGCAATTCTAGCTCTAACAACTCAATACAGGCAGACACAAACCAACACCTACAAAGAGAAGAAGAAAGAGGCTCACCAAAGCCAAAGCTCTGTGAGACGGATCAGTCAACAGGCTTACATTGTCAAATAATTGTAGCAGAAAAGCAAAATGGCGCACTGGCTTCAGTAATAAGGAAGCAAATTGCAAGAGGAAGGCGGGCGGGTGCACCAGGCCCAAATGGTATAACACCAATGCTGTACAAGCAAGACCCCGAGTTTTGGAGTAATGCTTTGGAACCAGTGATAGGACACGCATTAAGAACTACAGAATTCCATGAGCCATGGAGAGGTTCGATCATCAGCCCAATATACAAGCAAGGAACTAGGTTGGATCCGAACAACTATCGCCTGATAGCCCTTTTAGACACGGAGGCCAAATACTTTGTGGGGATCATTTTAACCGAATTGACTAGCTGGTCCTCTGCGAACCAGAAAACACCCATCACTCAAACAGGCTTCCGCCAAGGGCATGGCACATTAACCAACATCATGGCCCTAACCATGCTCATGGACGCTGCAAAGCAGGGAAAATACCCTCTATATCTCTGCTTTATAGACTATTCTGCAGCGTTTGATCATGTTGACCGCAGAAAGCTCTGGCAAAAGCTAGGCGAATGGGGGATCCCACCCCCTTTATTGGATCAACTCATTAAACAGCACACCAACACATGGATTAGAATCAAACTAGGCGCCGGGAAGCACCTCTCATCCAGAATTACTACAACAAAGGGTCTAAAGCAAGTATGTGTACTAGACCCCATGCTTTTTAGCTTTTTTTTGGTGGATTTACTGGAGGGAACTGGATAGCTGTCTTTCTCATTCTTCGAAGCTAGGGGGCATGACATTGACAAACCTGCTATATACCGATGATTTAGTCCTGATTAGTAGGACTTCTATTGGCCTGCAGCACCTTCTTGACGCAACATACAAATTCTCGCATTGGAACTCTCTGGAAATTGATTTAAGCAAATCAAAAATCTTGGTAGTAAACCACCGGCAGAAATCAAATCCAAAGTGGTACTTGGCCAGCAAACGCCTCGACCAAGTAGAAAACTATAAATATTTGGGCGCTTTGCTAGACTATAGGAACTCTTTTAAGCCTCAGCTAGAATCTCTGCGAAGAAAGGGAGTGATGACTTACTTGCATTAAAACCCTTAAAGGAGCTACTGCCGGACCTTAATCTAGAACCTTTACTAAAGGTTTTGCACACAAAACTGCAGCCCACACTCAATTATGGCAGCGTATCACTGATGGGCAGAGATGCAGTAATTCTTGATAGCACAATAGCAACCGCCTGTCGATCGATCTTCCAGCTTCCCAAATATGCTTCACCGGCTCAAATCAGGTTGGAATTCGGCCTTCAAAACCAGGTGACAGAAACAAAGGGGGAATTTGTAAAAAGCTGGCATAAAATATGAGCGGCCGAAGTGGGGACTCTGAACAACCATCTTTCGGTAGCGCTCGAAAGCTGACCGCCAACGTGTATCTTCAAGAGTCCATCAACACACTAGGCTTGACAGATGCCTAGAACACTCCAATGGGTAACTCAGCCTTTAAGAAATTAGTAACCAAGACAACAAGACTAATATCATCAATAGAGGACAGGAATTCACTATCTAAATGAGCTCATGGATGGGCTGTGTTAAACAACTATGGCGTCCTCAAGCTCCAACTCTACCTCAAGGCAGGTTTAAAAATTGCCACCATGGAAATATTCTTGAGGCTCCGTCTGGGAGTCGGAGTAATTAACTCGCTTCTACCACCTTGGGAAAGAAGGGGTGGAGACCAGCCCTGTCGATTATGCGCTAGAAGCATGGAGAACCGTGTTCACATCATATGCATCTGTGAGAAGTTAAAAGATCTACGGAAAATGTTACTAAAGCCATTATTCACTCAGTATGGTGTCAGGTCTTGTAGGCAGGCAGTAATGCTGTGCTTCGATCCATCCTTAGTACAGCTAAACTGCCCCCTCATAACATTTTTTGCATTGACTGCGACAAAGCTGAAAAGCCTACCTCAAAAAGTTACATCTTTGGGAACTGTTTTCGGCATCTTGTAATACAACCCTCTCACAACGGAATCGAAACGCTATAAATTTCAGAAACAGGTTGCCGATTTTCTATTGAGCTACCTTTAATAGACTCACTGCCGTTTGTGCTAGGGTCATATGCCTTACTGACATTATCTTAAAAGTTTCAGCGTACATAAATGTGTTATTTTAAACTTTTACATAGTTTTGTTGTATTAATGTAATGTGACTGATTTTACTGTTAAAAAGTATGTATGCAATGGTTTTAATTACCTACGCCTAATAATAAAAACTTGAAACTTGAAATAGTGACTGAAAGGGAAATATTTATTTGTTTATGGGTTGGAGGATAGCCTGTCTTAATAGTAGGTCATAGCCCCCAGCTCTAAAGCCTCAACAGTCCGCCTGTCCCTCTTAAGGGATATTGGGGGAAGAAAATGTACCAGCATCCATGCAAGTCACATCACGCTGTACTCTCCTCGGTGTCTAGTTTTAAGAAATATTTGTGTTTTTCTTGAGGGGCAACTGTACCCACCCACATCACCAGAATAGGTTAATTTGCAAGGCAAAATCGTTATGTTTCCTTGGTGGGGTAACATTTTCTAACAGGAGGAGTATGTAAATGTTGGGTGGTGGGAATTTTGTGGATCCTGGAGGATTTCAGAACTTTACCTCACAAAAATATGAGGAAAGTCCATGATTTAAACCAAAGTTTGACATTTGCACTGAATTTTGGGTATGAAAATGTAATGAGATCATAAATGAATCTAAATATCAAAAATGTCTGGGATTGTAGTTTCCTGGGAGGGGGGAGACTCTGCCAACTAGAGACCCAAGTTCCCAACATGATACACATTGTCTCCTGTGCTCCACACATCAGGCCCTGTTGGACTTGGCCCTATTTGCAAGGTCATCCCTGAACTTTTTGCCTTCCTGTTAGTCTTTCTTCTGACCTGGTGTTGGTGGTTTTAGGACTCTGGGCACTTTAGCACTGCTGTCCAGTGTAAAGTATGTGTGCTCTCTGTGGTAAACATGGTAAGATTGGTCTACCCCTGTTTGGCATATTTAATTTACCTGTCAGTCCCTTGTAAAGTGGTATCTCAGATACCCAGGGCGAGTAAATTAAAGGCTACTCGTAGACTTGCAGCGCCATCCACCAACAAAGTGCTCAGGAAAGGTTCAGAGACTCATGGGCTCCTTGTGGCTGCACCATTCCTGATTTCCCTCTGCACCGGAGAAACCCCAGTGAGTGGGGCCTGGAGGGGAGCACTGTTGGTGCCTGCGGGTGCCAATTTCACTTCAAGAGAAGCCCCGGTGAGTGGGCCTGAGAAGGCACTGTTGGTGCCGAATTTCCGTACAAGCGGAGCCTCGGTGAGAGGCGCTCCCAAGGCACTCTGTTGATGCCTACTTGTTTCACAGCTGCACCGTCAGGCTGGGGGCAGCTGCAACATTGAGGGGGTGTTGTTTTATGTCTCGAGAGGAACAGGGGTGAGTGGCACCCTCATCTCCCATTTCTGGTGCCGGCCTGTTGGGCCTGCACCCTACTGCAGTGGCAGCTTAGAGCCCTGACTATTTGGACATATGGCACGGTGGGGAAGTCCCAGAAGGCCCCCGAGGAAGGCCAGTTGGTCTGTGAGCACTAGGTGTGCTAGTAGGGCGCATGGCCCCAATGTGATGATGCATAATATGGTTTCTGCCCAACGTGATTACGTATACTGTGTTTATACAGCAAACCGGAAAGAAGCCGGGTGATAAGAGATTACACTACCTTAGATTAGTCACGTTGAGTAACGATATTGCCCACCTCAAGTGACAGCCGCCTCTTGATCACAAATCAAAACATGCACAGAAGATGGATTAGAGGCAATATCAATTAGTAACAAGTAAAGTAATGTAATATGCACACAGTAGAAAGGCAATTGGTAGTCCTTGGTTGAAGTCTTTGTGCACCTTTATTTCAAATGCGCTTGGAGACAGACAATTGTCTTTCTACTGTGTGCATATTATATTACTTTACTTGTTACTAATTGATATTGCCTCTCATCCACCTTCTGTGCATGCTGTGTTTATGCCTAATGCTAATACCAGTAATTACTGGTTGTGTTATTTTTACTACTTGCGATTCTAATGGTTATGACAGTGGCCCAATTGGCCATTTCCTGTATATAAGTCCCCTGTAAAATATTGCCTAGTGTCAGGTGGCACAGTGTACATTTGTGATTATGATCTAATGTGTTTAGGAGTAATACAAAGGCTATTTTTTTATAACCTTGTGTGGAATTTCCTTTGTGGTGTGCCTAGTGTGTTACTGCTGTGTGTGTGTGTTGTGCTAACGCTTAACACATTGCCTCTGAAATAAGACTGACTGCTCGTGCCAAGCTACCAAAGGGGTGAGAAGGGGTTATCTTTAGCATGTAACTCCCTTGCCCTGATTAGAGTGGTGGTTTCTGCCTGGCTTTGGCGCTAGCCCAAGCCAACCAGTAATTCTATTTCTAACAGGCCCCATCTATGGTGCAAAAAGATACTTTTTCATCTGTTCGGTCTCTGTATGTGACCCGCGCTCCATCGTGGTCAGCTTGAACTTTTGGATTTGACCCGGTCAAGCGCAACAACTGAAAAGTATCTTGTTGGAGATGAGGTCGATGCATGGCGCAAGGGAGACAATGTGTATCATATTGAGAACTTCAGTCTCTATTTGGCAGATGTATGCACCCTGTCCAAGTAGGAAGCACAATCCTAGTCAGGGTAAGTCAAATACACACCTTAACCGCATGCGTGCGGGCGTTATTCCGCTCCCACGCTGAGTTTTTTAAAAACGCATGTTACATGACGAGCTGGGCTCGTCATGAGCGTGCGAGGAGGCTACCTAATGACGAGTTCATGTAAACATAGAGATTCTATCAATGTGTAGAGGTGCAAAATATTTTATGATTTTTTTAGTTTTGTAAGTTCTTGTGAAATGATAGGCTCTCTCTTCACAGTGGAAAGATGAGAGCACGTGTGCTTGTTTAAAATACCCCTCACACACTAAAAAAATCCGTTAGTGTCATGCTTCATCATAGGGGTCTTCCCGTCCCTATAACGGGGCGGGGCGTGCTACGACCAAACGAACTACGCGGGAGCACTATAGATATGACAGGGCTATGTGTGGGTGCAATGGTGTCAGTGAAGTGTAGGGATCTAACTAGTGAATGCACAAAAATTACAAAAATTAAAAATTCCCTGGCTAGTAGAACAAATACATTTTATTGATTTCTCTAGCTGGAAATATTAAAAAGGGGATATAGGTAGAGCAATTACTGACTACCGAGTCGACATGTTTCATAGGTAGTCCCCAACTGCCTACTCATCAGGACCTTTTGGTGATCCCTACTGTAAATAGCTCAGTTCTACAGAGGTAAGCCTACTGTCCTACAAATATACCAGCAAAAATAGGCTGAATATTTGTGCTTCGGGGCACTAAAAAAATCATAAAATATTTTGCACCTCTACACATTGATAGAATCTCTATGTTTACATGAACTGTTCAGGAGGGTGATTCTATCTCAACCTCTACGCTTCCCCCTTTGGTTTTTTGTGGTCATCGGCAGCGCACAGCTGCGGAAGCTCAAAAGAAT
Source organism: Lissotriton helveticus (assembly GCF_964261635.1). Taxonomy (NCBI): domain Eukaryota; kingdom Metazoa; phylum Chordata; class Amphibia; order Caudata; family Salamandridae; genus Lissotriton; species Lissotriton helveticus. The sequence continues at coordinate 849,909,760 of NC_136070.1, forward strand.
GAAACTTGACATTGTCGCTCTCACCACATAACGACAGTGATTCCGCATCTAGCACTTGATCCCTAGGAGGACTTTGAGACCTTTTATATCGTTCGTCCATCTTGAGAATTACAAACAACCATGGCTGATCTAGGCCTGGCTTTCACTGAGGATGAAATTTCCAACCTCATAGCTACCCTGGGAACTTTTGAGGGTCTGAGTACCGCAGGTTCCTCCACAAGGAACAATGACTGGGATGAACTAGAAGAACTGAGAAGAACACAAATAAAGACCGCTATCCATGGCCTACTAATGACCGAATATCTCCAGGCCAACACAGCCCCAGCAGGCCTTGTAGTTCGTAATGAACCTTTCATCTTTTTACACGATAAAACATTTAAAATTGACTGGTCCAAAATCTCATGGAGATGTACCCGTGATTGGATTGTGTTAATTATTAAAACTGCGAGCAGATTGGCAAGCGAACTGAAAGTAGAAATACAAACCATTGAAGTTCGCCTGAAAAGCCATGAATCCCCAGCTGATCTGAAAAAATATCTTGACGAAATGAACAAGTCCCTCAATGAGTTTGAAACCACCCTGAAAAATAATAAATATGAGAAACTAAAAAAAGATCAAAAGAGAGAATCTACCCCTACATAAAAGATGACTACAAATCAGTGAATGAAAACACAGACGATGAATCATCGGACACTGGGTCAAACGGGTCTAACTCGAGTCGTAACAAGAGCCCAAGGTCTCAAGGGGGAAGGAGGAATTTCCGCAGACCAAACTACCGGGGTCCAACAGGGTGGAACAACTTTCAACCCCACATGATATATCCTCAACAACAACAGTACGGCCCACAACCCCCTTTTCAACACCCACAGGGCCCATTTCCCGTGTGGGGTTATCAACAACAAGACTATGGCTATTTCGACCAATCGGCTCCTTTTTTAGGGGCGCGCCAAGGACAAACCAGGGGAAGGAACCGGAGGGGCACCTCAGTACACTGGAACACAGGAGAGGAAGGGACCCCACGGGTAGCCACAAGAAGTATGACAGGCGCCAAGAAAAACCAGAAGTAAGTCTGGTGGTAAACCTCTCAGACTGTGAACTCACAGAAGCACAAAACGCGGTACTGGAAAAGGGCCTGGGGTATGTACCTACTGCCAATATGGACAAATTTCACCTATGCAAGGAAGTCCAAGAATTCATGCGACGCCTGAAGTTGCAAGTCTTCTTTAAAGACAAAAAAGATGAGAGTGAACCTGGTGATACGAAAGTCAGACCAAAATCTACGTTCACACCGATGAACAATACCCTACCAATCGAACTACTAGCCTTCGAAAAGTCGGTGATGAGGGAACTTGAAGACATAAACCCACGGGAAAGAAGTACCTTTCAGAACGTAAACAATGAAGAAAGACAAGCACTACGAGAGTTGAGCGATAACAAACGTATAGTGATTAAACCGGCCGATAAGGGCGGCGCGACTGTCATACAGAATGGAAGCCAGTATGATACCGAATGTATGAGACTGCTCCAAGACGAAAGGAACTATGAAATTCTTCACACGGATCCAACAAATAGGATAGCAACAAAAATCAGCACGATGGTAGAGGAAGCTGTGACACATGGTTGGATCACCAAGAAGGAGGGAGAATTCCTGTGCCAAAAAAATCCAAGGACCCCCTACCTTTACACACTTCCCAAGATACACAAGAACTTACAGAACCCTCCGGGACGACCCATCGTATCCGGCATCGGGTCAATATTGGAACCCCTGTCAAGGTTTGCAGACGCTTTCCTTAGACCAATTGTTCAAAAAACCTCAACGTACCTCAGGGATACGAAGGATGTACTGAACCTATTGGAGAATATCACCTTTGATCCCAACAACCAGCTACTAATCAGCTGTGACGTGGAGAGTCTCTACACTAGCTTGCCACATCATGCTACTTTGGAGATTGTGGAAGATGTCCTTTTTGAAGACTTTTGGGAATACCAGACACCTCGGAATGTGGTGATGGAATGTTGTTCCCTGGCCCTTAGAGAGAACTTCTTCGAGCATAAAGGTATCCTTTATCTACAAAAACACGGCTGTAGCATGGGAAGCACATTTGCTCCCAGCATAGCTGGTCTATATGTGCATCACCTGGAAGTGACTAAAATACTGCATCCAAATAACCCTTTCAGAGATAACATCAAGATATGGAAACGATACATCGATGACATCCTGATCATCTGGGATGGAGATGAGAGGACCTCCAAGCAATTCCTGAGCTGGTTGAATTTGCAAGACAACTATTTGAAATTCACCAGTACCACCTCCAACTGCAACTTGGTATTTCTGGATCTGAACATTTTCCCCAAGGAAGGCAGACTAATGACCACAACCCATTTTAAAAACACTTCTAAGAACTGTCTACTGTTGTACAACAGCTTCCACCCGAGACATCTGCGGGATAATCTCCCGTACGGTCAGTTCCTGCGCCTCCGCAGGAATTGCACAGAGATTGATGACTTCAAACTGCAGTCCAAAGACCTGAAAAAGAAGCTGGAAGCCAGAATGTATCCAGACAAGATCATCGATCAGGCCTACAAACGGGCCAAGAACAACTGCCGAGAGAGTCTTCTGGAAGAAAGAACACCGAAAGAGGAGGACAAGAGACCTATCTGCGTCACTACTTACAACACCTGTTCCAACCAAGTGACCAAGATCATCAACAGGAATTGGAAGATTCTGAACAGTGGTGGGTTGCAAATACCAAAACCGATGTTCTCTCACAAAAAAGCACAGAGTATAAGGGACGTCTTAGTCCACACAAGACCCAAAACAAACAGCAATACTGTGCAAAAAAATCCTAACTTTGTACATGGTCACTATCCATGTGGAAGCTGCAAAGTTTGTTGTCTCACGAAGAAAAGCAACAATCTAACCTTCAGTGACGGGACCACCTGGGAGCAAAGGAGCTTTAGCAACTGCAATAGTACCAATGTAGTTTACCTAATCACATGCCCCAGCAGATTGGAGTATGTAGGAATGACGAGCAGGGCAGTGAAAATCCGGATAGGTGAGCACAAAAGTACCATAAAATGCAGAAAAACCAGCACAAAACTCACAAATCACTTCCTAGAGATGAACCACAAACCAGATGAAATATCCTGGACTGTGATGGGGCAAGTGAATAATGAGAGGTTCCTTCTGGAGAAAGAACAGAGATGGGTGTTCCGCATTCAATCCCACAAAAGGGGACTGAACGACGACATACCTTGGGGACAGCTGTGACCCCTCACTCTTTGGACGTCATCATTTGATCTTCATGTAATTGATATATAATGATACCACCCACGCCTTGTTCAGTCTGCGAGTTAATTTTGACAACCCCTGGGTTGTACCAATTTAATTTAACAATGAGGATATGACACTGTACCCTGCTGAGGGAACCCCCTGCCGATTGACAGGACTGACCCTTGAGCATATTTTCAACAAAGAATTCGTTTTCTTAGAATACGATTACATTACACTCTGACCCATGAGCATAATTATAATATCTCTTTTTTCGAGATTCACCACTACATTATACTCTGCACATATTTTGTAGCATCCCCCGTTTCTCTCACGCTAGCCATAGAAAGCGTGGAAAGACTTCCGACTACAGTCCTCACATTGTGCCGAACAGCGGCGGCCATTTTAGGATTGAGCGTTCTAGCCTTTCTTTCCTGGGCGTTCACTTGAAGCACCAAGCATTACGGAAGGAAATGACAGAGTATATCTACCCGGCAGACGAGTGACCACACGTCCTCGGAGCTGCACGGTAGGAACGATAGGCGAATTGCCATGCCGGTAACTAGACCGAGCAAACTTCCTCCGCCTGCAAGCTCATGGGGCATTGAAAAACTAACGGAAAAGTATGTATAAAACGAATGTACTGACTACCTCCTTTACCAAGACCACTTCTAGAATATCGATCTTGACAAAATACGATATATAGGTCTTTTTGTCCTACCTTTGTGATTGGATGTATGAATGTGTTGAGTCACGACTGTATGGGTGATGAGTTAATTACGAACCGCTTCCATTTGGATGGTTCTGGATAAAACGTCGGACATATAGTCCAGCTATAAAAGGTGTATACTGATTAATGCACAACAAACGTGGCAAAAGAAATGGCACTAAACAAAGCGAAATCTTACTGAATTAGCTAATGTTGCGAATGTAACCTCAAATTAATGATGTACATTTAATGATCAGAAGTGAAAATACGAATATGTTTGTGCTTTCTCTCCCCCCTTTTTCTCCTCTTCATTTACAGAGACCACTGGTCATTCTTTCTTTTTTGGCACTGATTATTGGTGCCTTGCTTCACCTGGGCCAGCTCATGCCCCGAAGCACAAATATTCAGCCTATTTTTGCTGGTATATTTGTAGGACAGTAGGCTTACCTCTGTAGAACTGAGCTATTTACAGTAGGGATCACCAAAAGGTCCTGATGAGTAGGCAGTTGGGGACTGCCTATGAAACATGTCGTCTCGGTAGTCAGTAATTGCTCTACCTATATCCCCTTTTTAATATTTCCAGCTAGAGAAATCAATAAAATGTATTTGTTCTACTAGCCAGGGAATTTTTAATTTTTGTAATTTTTGTGCATTCACTAGTTAGATCCCTACACTTCACTGACACCATTGCACCCACACATAGCCCTGTCATATCTATAGTGCTCCCGCGTAGTTCGTTTGGTCGTAGCACGCCCCGCCCCGTTATAGGGACGGGAAGACCCCTATGATGAAGCATGACACTAACGGATTTTTTTAGTGTGTGAGGGGTATTTTAAACAAGCACACGTGCTCTCATCTTTCCACTGTGAAGAGAGAGCCTATCATTTCACAAGAACTTACAAAACTAAAAAAATCATAAAATATTTTGCACCTCTACACATTGATAGAATCTCTATGTTTACATGAACTGTTCAGGAGGGTGATTCTATCTCAACCTCTACGCTTCCCCCTTTGGTTTTTTGTGGTACCTCATGACGAGCCCAGCTCGTCATGAGCGTGGAAGGGGTTAAATGAACCGGTGCTTACCCTCTGATAGCTTGGCACAGAGCAGACAGGTTTAACTTAAAAGGCGATGTGTAAGGTATTTGTGCAATACTTAAAACAGTAAAACTGTGAAAACACCACACAAAGATAATCCCCAGAAATATAGCTTAATATAATGAAATGTTGACCAAAACATCAAACATCCAAAAAGTAGAACTGGAGTGATACATTTTGAAAGAATGATGGCAAATATAGTGCTTAAAAGAATAAAGTGCCAATTACCTGAGTAAAAACTCCATGCTATCCACAGCCAAAATTAAATGTTAAAAACATAAACCATGAAGCTATTACCACTCCGCCATAACCCAACAGATATGTCATTATGCAACAGTAGGGGAAGAACAGGTAACGTGAAACCACCACTAAACCACAGAGACATACAACTTGGACCATCACGATTATCAAAAAACATCATTTCAATGGGAATCCTTGAGTGGTTAAAATGTTTTAGAAAAATAAAGAAGAGCCACTTATAGTGATGTTGACAGAAATACACCACACTGAAAAAGATGCTTGGCAGTATCAAGGAATTTCACTAGTTTGATCCAAAGGATGAGATATCAATACAAACTAATGGGTGCACAGACATAATATCGACTCCAAAATATCGTTTGGACAGAATATCGAGTTTTAAATATCGTTTGGAGAAAATATCGACAGGACAGAATATCGACAGCCAAAATATCGTTTTTAAGGTAAGTGAAGTAATATCGACTGTAAATAATATCGAAAGTGAAAATATCCAAGTATATAATCTAGATAGTAAAAAATATCGTTTTTTAAATAATATGTAATTATTTATAGTGTTTTTATGTTATAATATGTGTGAAAAGTGTCATTTTATGTTATAATTATTTTTAATTAATGATTTTTTTAAAATTATTGTGTAATTTTATTCTGTAGCGGTTTGTGGGTTTATAGGGAAATAGGATGGGAAGTAATTTAATTATAATTAATTAAATATGTAAATTTATTAATTGGTAGTAATAATTAATTAATTGGTAATTTAATAATATATGTTAATTATTTCAAATTTAATTGGTAATTAATTTAATTTAATTTATTAATTGCTAATTATGTAAATTAAAATAATGTATTTCCTGTAGCGGGTTGTGGGTTTATAGGGGAATAGGGTGGGAAGTAATTTAATTATAATTAATTAAATATGTAAATTTATCAATTGGTAGTAATAATTAATTAATTGGTAATTTAATAATATATGTTAATTATTTCAAATTTAATTGGTAATTAATTTAATTTAATTTATTAATTGCTAATTATGTAAATTAAAATAATGTATTTCCTGTAGCGGGCTGTGGGTTTATAGGGGAATAGGGTGGGAAGTAATTTAATTATTATTTATTAAATATGTAAATGTATTAATTGGTAGTAATATTTAATTAATTGGTAATTAAATAATATTTGTTAATTATTTAAAATGTAATTGGTAATTAATTTAATTTAATGTATTAATTGCTTATTATGTAAATTAAAATAATGTATTTCCTGTAGCAGGTTGTGGGTTTATAGGGGAATAGGGTGGGAATTAATTTAAATATTATTTATTAAATATGTAAATGTATTAATTGGTAGTAATATTTAATTAATTGGTAATTAAATAATATTTGTTAATTATTTAAAATGTAATTGGTAATTAATTTAATTTAATTTATTCATTGCTAATTATGTTAAATTAAAGGGGTATTTTTAGGGTTCAGGGTCAGTTTTTAGTTTTTGGGTAAAGGGGTATTTTTAGGGTTCAGGGTCAGTTTTTAGTTTTTGGGTAAAGGAGTATTTTTAGGGTTCAGGGTCAGTTTTTAGTTTTTGGGTAAAGGGGTATTTTTAGGGTTCAGGGTCAGTTTTTAGTTTTTGGGTAAAGGGGTATTTTTAGGGTTCAGGGTCAGTTTTTAGTTTTTGGGTAAAGGGGTATTTTTAGGGTTCAGGGTCAGTTTTTAGTTTTTGGGTAAAGGGGTATTTTTAGGGTCCAGAGTCAGTTTTGGGTTTTTGGGTAAAGGGGTATTTTTAGGGTTCAGGGTCAGTTTTTGGTTTTTGGGTAAAGGGGTATTTTTAGGGTTCAGGGTCAGTTTTTAGTTTTTGGGTAAAGGGGTATTTTTAGGGTTCAGGGTCAGTTTTTAGTTTTTGGGTAAAGGGGTATTTTTAGGGTTCAGGGTCAGTTTTGGGTTTTTGGGTAAAGGGTTTTTTTAGGGTTCAGGGTCAGTTTTGGGTTTTTGGGGTACAGGGGTACAGTGTAAAAATAAAGTAAAATTAAATTTACATTAATTTAATTTAATGAAATGAAATGAAATTAAATTTTATTTAAATAATTTTAAATAATTTAAATAAAAAAAATTATTATATACTTACCAATACTTACGTTGTAATGGTAGTGCGTTGTAAAAGTTGCGTTGTAACGTCATATATCCACTGTTGCACTCTTTGCAGTGGGAATAGTAATTTTTACTCTTTTGTATTTGTACGTTAATAATATTGGCTATTATTTAATTACATTTTGTTACTATATATATATATATGTTTTAAGAAATATGATTAAAAAAAATTATTTTTTACTTTCATTAATTATTTAATTATTAAAAGTTATTTTAAGTATTGTTAATTATATTTTAGTAATTAATTTTTTATATTAATGTAATTAAACATTGTTTTTATTAAAGTCGATATTTTTTACAACTATATTTTTGTAAACGATATTTTGTACTCGATATTTTTGTACTTACCTGTTTGTACATACAAACTCGATATTTTGGTTGTAGATATTTTTTCCTCGATATTTTGGGTAGTCGATATTTTGGCAGTCGATATTATTTCACTGATCCAAACTAATGCTATTTCCTAAAGCAATAGGAAAAGGAAATTAGAAAAGGAGGATATAAGATTGGTGCAAGTTGGTGAACTGGTCTTGGCGGGGATCGGCCCAAGGAGCCTTGGGGCTTTCACCCACCATACAGGATTATATCATGATCATATACAATATGGCTTATCAGGGGCTCAGCATAGAAGAACATTTACCGATAGAAGCAAAGGTGGTACAATTAAATGTATTAAATGCTGTAAAAGGACCAATGTTGAGGAATTGATTCAAACCTCTATCTGATTCAAGTTGTGATGATATTACAATGGGAAGGATGTGTGATTAGGATTAGAAAACAGAGTACTCACATAGCCTGCAGATATTGATGTGAAACATAGGGGGTACAGGAGACAGTTAACTGAAGATACCTTTAAAGATATGTTTTGGAAGATATAAAATGATGTGTTTTCAGAGACTTGGCTGTGTGAAGTACCCGAACCAGTAGGATTTTAATGCTTACTAAAGATGCAATGTGTATGGATCCAGCATGCCCTTCACTTGGACTGATCACTTTTATATAGACTTAAATAGCCAATAAAGCAACTAGGTTAAAATGTTAAAGTCGATGTCTATTGGCTAGTCAGATAGAGCTCTGTAATGGCCCTGGGCAAAAAGGAATAGAATTTTGGCTAATACATACATGCAGCCAGGGTATATAATAGACTATAAAGCACAGTTGGGACTATCAGAAGAAGATTTGGAGTTAATCTGCACAGCAAATGCAACACAGTTGGTAATGATTTTACTGCATTTTGATCATAAATTGGATCCGACTTTTAATGAAAAATTGTTAAAAAAAATAATAGCCACGGCACAGGTGCCCCCACTTACTTTCTATAGTTCAGGTGATACCATTCGAGCTGGAACCCCAGCAAAGCTCCTAGGATCCTAGGGCTGTTCTGTATGAATGTACAAGTAGATGCTGACCACCCACAAGAAAGACTTTTCATACAAGTAATCAGCGTTGTCCAATTGACTATGCCTTCTTAAATGCTTGTCACTTTTCTGAGGTAGAGGGTTTTGTAGTGCTGCATGTTGAAGTTAGTGCCCACTGGCATCTATCTATAGACAATACTTAGGAAGGAGCAAGGAGCGCAGAGAGATAGAGTGGCCTCATTGCAGTTAGAGTATCCTCGACGTATAACCACCTATATAACTGAGGATAGTCTGAAATTGCTTAACGACCTGATGGTCCACTATACGTCTTACGGTAAACATGAGGAGCTGAATAATATCCTAGTATGGTATGGCCAGGTGATTGAGCCGGCAATACATTGTCTGAGGGTGCAACTAAAATCAGGCCCTGTGACTAAGGAATTTAATCATGATAAGGGGGGTAAGAGAAATGATTGATAAAACAATGACTGTAGGGTCTTAAAATTGAGGGTACAGGAATGGGACTGCTTAAGAAAAGGCAGGATAAGGTTACAGTGGAGAGCCTCCACTCAGCAAAATTTATAGAGTATCAAAACAAATTGAATGAAAGGAAATCAGAGTATATGTCTAAAAGTTGGCAAACTATCCTAGAAATGATAGGCACAAATAACATTAGGACATTTTGGCAAATGGTGCAGAAGGGGAATGAGTAAGGGGAAAGAAGGTGTTTAGTGGAAGAAGATGACTAGATTAATTACTTGAGCAAACTGTATGATATTAATAAGGTAGATGAGAACTGGCAAAATACAATTCAGATTGGTGCAGAAATAGACTTGCACTTCTCCTTCCAGAAGAAAAAGGAAACCATCCAATCACTGAAGCTAACTAAAGCAGCAGACCCAAATAACCTACCAGCAATTATATAGATTGATGGGCAAGTTTCTTTAATGTCATTTTCCAAAAGGTCTTGACTTCAGGGAACATTCCTGAGAGCTGGAAAGGGGAAATAATCAGACCAATATATAAAAAAGATGATGCCACACAGCCCTTGAAGGAGGGTCACTCAACAATTGACCAATGCCTTAATCTATGGGCAATGGCAAAAAAGACAAGTGAGCTGCGAGGCAGATTGTTTTGCTGCTTTGCTGATTTCTGTGCTGCTTTTGATTTGGTCAATCGTAAGCTTCTGTGGTTTATGCTGGGGTGGCTCAGTATCAACAAGATGTTACACTTACTAATCCAGGAATTGGGCATGGTTAATTTTAGATACCCATGGGACCCTGTCAAAGAAAGTACAGATAAAGAATGGTCCATGTCAGGACTGCATCCTGGCTCCCCTTTAGTCCTCATTATTCCTGTCTCACTTATCAAATATGTTACGTAAAGCCGGTGGCCTATGCCCTAAGAAAGGCGGTACCAATATGCCTTGTCTGCTATATGCAGATGATCTGTAATAGTAGACATAATGGTGTCGGGTCTGCAAATGAAATTAGACTTTTTCTATGCTTATTATTTAAAGAAATATCTTACAGTTAATTTGAACAAGACTAAAATATTGGTAGTGCGGAAAGGAAAGTTTTTTTTTTAATTGGCATCTCGGAGAGGTCAATCTTGAGGTGGTGGATAAATATAAATATTTGTGTATTTGGTTCAATACAAAATTAAATTGGAGGGGCCACATAGAATCGTGAAATCAACTGCATAATCCTCAGAATGGGGCCTAGAACAGTTCAAGAGGAAATATGGAGGGCCATTTTCACAATTCATTTTGTCGGCTTTAAATGCAATGGTCCTCCCACATTTCCAGTAGGGGGTGGAGTTATTATTCGTAGGCGGGAAATTGGATTGAAATTTAGAGGCGGGCAAATGTGTGAAACAGCTCCTTGCTCGTCCACCATCAACCATGATCCAGGCTGTAAGGGCAGAATGCCAACTGACTGCCTGAAAGTTACCGGGGGGTGCAAGCTACATAGAATTTCTGGCAGAGATTGAAAAGAGATGGGACCCTTAAAATAGCACATGTTTGTAAAGGGGAAATAGAGGTAATTTAACTGAATTGAGCATCCCAAGTTACACCCACGCTTGCCAAAATCTGTGTCAAACTATCACAAGCAACAGAAAAGTGGAAGTTAGGGTATCAGATTCTTAAGCAGGAGCTACACACTATTATAAGTAAATGTGCCAGAGAGGAGGATTTGCTCTATCTGAGGAGCAAACTGCCCACCCAGTTCTTGGTGAAGGGCTGGGGCAATGATGATACGTTCCCTTATATTGCATCCCTGCCAAGCCCTAAGCTTAGGAATGCCGTATTAAAATTTAGAATGAAGTTAATCCATGCAATGCAGATATGAAGATAAAAGCTGCAATGAGAAATGAACAGGGCTTGTGCACATGTGGGCTGAAAGTAAAATGCAGCGGCCCACATATTCTATTGGCTAGTTTGTGGTTCCTAGAGGAACGGACGAGTTCTTAAAACCTCTTTTTATCGCTTATAAGATTATTAATAGGGAACAAGTCTTCAGCCTGTTGATAAATATGAGATTTTTAAAAATTGAATGTGCAATCAGAATATTTTTAATTGCAAAGAGGAGTCAATAAAAGAGCTGCTAATATAACTAAAAAGGGCCCAGGGGATTGGAATGAGATTGTTTATTACTTGATGTTTCTTTAATGTGCTTCTATGTAGGCAAAACTATTTCTTTTATTTCCATTTAATTATTTCCATATTAATCATGACTTTAGAATATATTTATGGATGTTTTTATAATATTGTTCATAGACTATGACCTAAATAATCAAGCAAAAGGTACAGTTACACCCTTAGAATTAGGAGACACTTAAGGGTCTAAGTAAATGGTTAGTGCTGTCCTGCATTCATTGCACCTCTTTACACCAGTGATGTATTGTTGCACGGCTCTTATATGAACGATTTTTACTGTGCTTTTTGCTCATCTTATTGAGGCACAATCTGTACTGCTCGCATTTTTAAATGCATGTTATTACTGTGTTGTATTTTATGGCTATATTAGTTGAATAAAGTGTTTTGAACTATCATTCAAAACTATGCAACAGAAGTTGTGAGCTCAAAAAGCTCAAAAACTCATTAATAAAATACAGAGTTAGCCTAAAATATCTGAGAACTGAAAATAATACCCTAAGAAGGAAAATGTAATAGTTTACTTTACAGCATAGAAATGCTATAAACCCATACCGCATTTGTGCTATGTTGGCCCTGAAGCCCTGGTCTCTTACAGGCATCCCACATCAAACCATCATGTTTATTTTAGAATTAAATCAAGACCAAACACTAATAACAATTCTCAAAAATTAAATGACAGCAGTAACTCATACAAGAACCCGCTTCTGTGGTAAGGCACCTATAGTTTAACCCAAATATCAAATGACATGCGTCCTCAGAAAATACTTTCAAATTTGGGACATGTGTCAGTTATATTTAATGCCCATGCACTGGTTACCACTTAAGACAATGAATTGATAGAAATAAATCAATGTGGGTATATAAAGGTAGATGACATACCTCACTCGGCTATTGCTGTAAAGAAGAGCAAGCTACATATGTCAGCAAACAACAATTCAGTGGAACCAATGATTTATTTGAACAGTTACCTCAACTGAGGCCATATAAGTGTGAGGCAATAACTTGGGCAGTGGTTTATATTTAAAAAGGCAAAGAAATTATACAAAAGGAATGAAAAAGAAAAACTATTAAAGTAGAAAGAACAAAAGTGGTTTGCAATAAAATAAAACATGCAAAATTGCTCGTAAATCCCTATTGGGAATTACAATTGGTATGGCCTCATAGGTTGTGAGTGATATTGCCATGATTGAACTGTTTGGTATCAAAGGTGGAATCAAACAATTACCACACTTAGGGGCGATTCTGATTCAGGAAAAAATGCCTTCCTAATGCTATTCGGAGGTTTACCAGACAACCAAATCGTGTCCGGAGATTTTTTCTCCTAATGTGCAAGTACGATGTGAATCCCAGTCAAATTCCGACCGAACCGTCAGGTCCGATTTGTGCTCTATGTCAGTACCTAACAGGCTCAGGAAACACGGAGTACGGGTCGTACGGAGGCTCCAACCTACACATTTCCGGATACGCAAGTACGATGTGTATTGAAAAAGCATCATACAGGGCTCCGCTTCCCGCAAGCCTCAGCATTTGAACGAGGCGTATTGATGCTCCGAATCGCACCAGAACACGAAAAACGGGCACGAGAAGGTGCAGCGTGCGTGTCTAATGTGCTGTTTTAATACTGGACTAAGTGGCATCGTTCGCGGACGAGTCTGTCGCCTCAGGTTGTCACTTGGCTATCTCGATGCTTCAACGTACAAGTCTGACACAACAGGCTCCTTTCCTACCGAATCGTACGTAGAGTTTATTACCTGACCGAATCGTTAAGAACTTTTACACTTCGCATCATACTTGCACATTAGGAAGGAGTGTGTACGATTCGGTCATAAAAAATAACGGGTCTGTGTTGGGTACAACGATTTCCTTCCCGAATCGGAATCGACCCCTTAAAGTGGCCCACAATCTTGTCAAAACCTCACAGGGAAGTCAGATCAGGGGGAATTGTCTTTGGTATATATTAAATCATACCAAATGTCCTTCAGGTGATGTCCCTTTTTAAATGAGAACAGTGGAAAGTCCTTTGAAATACCTATAGACTGAATTAGGAGCCAATGTTTTTGAACAATTTTAGTTATGGCATTGCTCTGTTTGCAGAAATTTGTGACACACACCACCTTCTCAATGGTTTTCTTTGGCTTAAGTGTCAATAAAATTCCCCACTGTTGTACAAGGCATTCTTCACAGATTACTTGATGAATCTCATTGGGTATCTCCAGGCCTCCACATTTTTTATTAAAATATTAGCCTCCTAAAAATAGTCCTTTTGGAATTTACAGTTTCTTCGAAAACAACAGTACAAACAGGAATCCATCTTTTAGGCCCTCTGGGTGACTACTACTGGAATAATGTGTTGTGACCAGCAGGTTTAGTGAAGTGTTTTGTGGTCAGCTTACCTTCATGAGCATAATAGTCAGGCCCAAAAAAATCAATGGACTCATTGCTGGAATGCACCTGTAATTTGTACTAATGATCCTATTTTTTTTAAAAAAGGTTTCAGTCACAGTGCTGTTACATGTTCCCATAACTGGTTAGTTTTGGAGAACAATACAGCATTAGGACATAGCAAAAAAGAGGTTGAAATGATTGTTGAACTTGAAAAGAAAATAACTGAGGGAACAATAATTGCTGATGCATAGACTGCAATTGATATGGTAAATAAAACTCTTCTGGAGTTTGAAAATATTGAACGCAACAAAATCCAAAAGGATATTCATAACTACAGTTAGAAAAAAGCGCATCCTATCCTAGCTTACGAATTCTACACTCAAACTAAACAACAATACTCTGACAATTGTAAGCCTTGGGGGAGATTCAATTAACAGGAGGCTATTAATTTCTCTGAATCTTTCGGCAAGGTGGTTTACAAGAAATTGTGTTTATCTTGTTTTAATATAATTTACTTTCATTCTTTCTACTTTAATAATTTTTCTTTTTTCAATCCTTTTGTATAATGTATTCTCTTTTTTATATATAAACCATTGCACAAGATATTAACTCACTCTTACATGGCCTCCCTTGAGGGATCTGTTCATCTAAATCATTGTTTCCAATGTATTGTGGCTTGCTGACATATGTAGCTTGCTCTACTTTATGGCGATCACCGAGTGAGGGTTGTCATCTACCTGTTTATATACCCACATTGATTTATTTCTATCAATTCGGAGTCTTAAGTGGTAGCCAATTCATAGGCATTAAATATAACTGGCACATGTCCCAAATTTGATATTAAGGGCCTTATTTATGAAAAGTGACGCATCACTGCGTGAAAACAGCTATGCGTCACTTTTCAGTGTGCTCTCCTTGCGACATGCTGGATGCGTCATATTTACAGTATGAAGCATCATGTCGCAAGGAGTAACAGATACATCAGTATTTCTGACGTATCTGTAGGCGCAAAAATGACGCATTGCTGGAGTGTGTCACAAAATTGACGCAACCCCAGCAATGTGTCCTTTCACAGGGGGCAAGCCCCATGTGAAAGGGTCTGGTCAGTCTTACGCCTGCTGTGAGGCAGGCGTAAGATTATTATTATTATTATTATGTAGCTTATAAAGTGCCTGGTTACTCCAAACCGGAGTGGCCTGCACTAGAACACCAACAATCCCTATCCCCAACTAAGCAAGCAGCATTAACAATGCCCCAGACTTTACGACCGGTCTGCGGCACTACTTTCGTCCTCCAAAAGAACATTGAAACAGCCAGGTTTTTAATTTTTTCCTTTGCAGTGTTTCGGATGAGCACCTCCGTAAATCCAAAGGCAGATCATTCCATGCCTTAGCCGCCAGAAGGCCAAAGGATCTCCCTCCAGCTCGAACCTTACGTACCCTGGGCGCAGTCACTTTGGCTGTGCCCAGTGATCTCAGGTTATGGGTGGGTTGATACGCAAATGTCCCATGTGGTTCCTGGCACTCAAGAATCACTCCTGCCTCGCACTCCTTTATATTTTCCTTAAATAGTTAGTCCAATCAGGTATGTTCGTTCATCATGTTTTATTTTCAATCATTATCATTGTTTTCAATACTCATGATTTCTTCCTTGTGTATTATTTTCATACCACATCTTGTGCATTTTATAATTCCCAATGCATTTCAAGCAATAATGCCCTTCCTCAGGGGATTCTTTCTCTGAAACAGTTAATATAAGAAATTTTAAGCGTCTGGAGTACAATAGTTCATATTGTAATCTTGTATACTTTGTTTACACCAAATGCATAAATGTTGTTAAAACCAACCACGAGCCATGTAGTAAGTTACGTTTGTGGTAAACAAGAAAAGTTTGTGTGGTGTGTAACCTTATAACCCAATCGTGAACATGACCGTCAGAAATATTTTTGAGGGGCGAACTGACCTTTGCACGATCGTCAGAAGCTTTCAAATAAGTTTTTTGTTTCGAAATCACGATCTAGAAAGTAAATGTGCGGCCGTCAGGTTTTACATATGCATTTCTACAGTGGTCTATGTACATGTAATCAAAATTACGCCAAACGGCGTTTTACCTGCACAAATCAATGTGTTCTCGTCTCGTTGTCGGGTCTACGGCTTTTTCGAGTTCCGATCATGTGACCAGAAGTCGCGTCATATCAAGTGTCAAACGTATGGACAGTGAAAACGGACGGGTTGTTCCCGATCGGGTGTGCTAAAAATAAGTGTAGGACTTCGTGTAGAAGTATTTCAGAATCATTCTAACCGTCATGTGTGATCGCGGTTTTGATAGCCCGTCTGTCTACATGTAAATGGCCGTGGAAGTGTGTATTTACATTAGGTAAATAAAGTATGTATGCGGATCATATCCAAACTTTTAGGCAATCAAAATTACAGTTTAAATAAAGATTTAACAGATGTGAAAAAACGAAGTGAAAAAACGGATACAAAATTGTTACAAAATTGCACGGCAAGTTTCATCACAATTCAGAGTGCTATTTACATCACAATATCTTGGGTTGAAAAACTGATTTATAAAAAACAGTTCAAATACGCAGTCATGAGATGAAGCAAAAATCTAGGCCCCTTTTGATGGAGAATCCGATGTCCAAAGCATAGAGCCTTAAAAGTCACTCTGGCTTGTATGGGGAGCCAGTGGGGTTTCATCAAGGCTTCCCCCACTGAGTCCCGCCCAGGAATATTCAGAATCAGCCGAGCAGCTGCATTCTGAACTTTCTGCATAATAATCAAGTTCCTGGCGGCCACCCCTAAATAGAGAATGTTACAATAATCAAGGCGTGAAGTAACAAGAGCTTCTACAATGGTTAGTTTAGCATCAGTAGGAAGCATTTTAAGAATGCCAAAACAGGCTCCAGCTACCGTGGAAATCTGCTCAGAAAAAGACAGATTGTCATCGAACAAGACTCCTACATTTTTAGGTCTCGCCTGTCGATGCGCATGCGCATCGAGCAAGGCGAGAGTATTGGCACTTATCCGCTCTTTATCCACACTGCAAGGAATCGTGGCGATTCCTTGCAGTGCACGAGAAATTTAAGCTCAATGCGCATGCGCATTGAGCTTAAATGCGCGTGCACATGCCCCCAGCCGCCTACTCTCTCTCACAGCCTCCCCCAGCTCCGCCCCTCACTACTTGATTGCACGGCCGCTAGGCCGTGCCTCCCCTACTCTCCTCCCCCCTCCTCCTTTCCTCCCCTGCCTGCCTGCCGCTAGGCCGTGCCTCCCCTACTCTCCTCCCCCCTCCTCCTCCTACTCTCCTCCCCTGCCTGCCTGCCGTGTCGCACCTCTCCCCTCTCCGCCCCCTCCCCTGCCCGCCCCCTCCCCTGCCCGCCGTGTTACGGTGAAAGGCTTGTTGCTTGTTTGCCTTCGTCTCGTTCCTCCCCCCCTTCTTTTAATTCTGTCCTTCGTTCCTTCCTTCTATCCATCTTTCACTAACTTCCATAACACTCTCCTCCTGCCCTGGATTTCCTTCCCTTCGTCCATAGCTGTTTGCTCCATTTCTCCATCGTTGACTCCCTCCTTCATTGCTATTCCAGACCTGTTCTCAGGCACGGGTTTCTTTCTTTCTGCCCTCCATCTCCTCTAATCACCCAGCTCTTCCCGTGACCTCTGCTCCTTTCCATCACGGAGAAAGCCCGCGTTACCATAACAACCTAATGCGATCACTGAGAAACAGCGGCCTCCTCTTCAGTCGCCGCCAGTTGCAGCGGCCGCCTGGGGCCTTGAGCCCTCGGAAGCGATGGCTGCCCACCCCCCTCCTCCCGCGTAGAGCCTACAACGGGAGGAAGAATAGTGAGGTAAAAAGTGCATCCGAAAATGTTTAAGACATTCTGATCCTCTCAAGGGAGGCTAGGGGGTTCTTTACCTATTGTTTATTTTTAAATTACGCCAAAACATTCTTTTTAAAGAAAGATTTTCGGTTTGGCATGCAGTTCTGAGACATGGCTGTGCCAGTGACATTTTACTTCGTGGCTGCTTTCACGATTGGCGGGCCCGAGGGCTGCCCTCCAGCCCTCAACACAGCCCCCTGACCTAAAGCCTCCTGGCGAGTGCCCCATGTCCCGTATGCTCACTCCAGCACCGACGACAGTGTCAGGAATAATAATAATAATAATAATTCCTGGCTGCTCACTTCCAGCCCTCTATAATCTTGGATCAGTAGAGCAAAGAAAATATTAACTCAAAAAATCGCCGATGGGTTTGGCACAACACCTGACTCTGAAAGATTGTTCTTCAAGCAAGGTTTTACTGCATGCACTGGCAGGGCAGCCATGTAGCGGAAGAAATCATTGACAAAGCCAATGGCTTTCATGGCTGTTGGGGCGTGAATGTTCCCTGTATGATAAACATGTTCCCCTGCCCGAGTGCCCGACTCAGTGAAAAGGCCCGGACCTTTATTTTGCCCCTGGAGTCACATTATTCTAGTCTGTGCACAGAGGCAGAGGCCTGTCCCTGACAGAGAAAGACCCAGGAACCTGTCCTGTGACCAGCAGGGTTATACCAAGCATAGCCTAATTGTATGCAGTGGAATAGAGTCTCTGGTGTACCATAGAGAACAGTGGTGGCTTTTAAAGGTGGAAAAACACAATATTTGGTAGGAAGCATACCAATAACAAGCATGTTGCCAGGATACAACAGTGGCAGCATACTGTGATTTGTGAACCCTTGGTATGATTAGACTTTTTTATCGGTTTCAGTGAGAGTGTGGCATTCTGATCCCTCTTTAGTAAAGTAACACTGTTATGTGAAAAACAAAACCTTGTGCCGACATCCCATATGTATGTGTGGCAGTAGGATTGCGTGGGTAACTGAGTACTGCCACTAGTGGTATCCATTATTAATGCCCCTGGTTATAGCATGACAACCAGCTTCCCCAGACAGTGGAAGTGTATCGCCTGCGTTCCTTTGAATCGAGGAAGGATATCCGAGTAGCCACTGTCTGCTTTGGGGCCCCCAAACAGACCAGACCTGTGGCTTTGCCACTGCTTGTTTTTTTAAAACTCTTTATTTGTTAAGACAGGGAAGAGTAAAATAATAAACACATCTCACATTTGCAGCATGTTTAATCATTCGACACTTCAGTGTACATGTTTCATTGGACAATTAAGTAGTGATCAGAATAAGCGAGTAGGAAGATACTTACTTACCTGCCGTCAAGGAGTCTCCTACTTCAATAGAGGCGTGTTCCACCAAGAGACTGCTAGAAGAAAAGAAATGACCTCTCCTAGCTTTCTTCCTAAGTGGGTCACTAATGGAACACAAGCCTTTTATTAGGTGGAGAAAAAGGTTTTTAGGTCTCGCCTGTCGATGCGCATGCGCATCGAGCAAGGCGAGAGTATTGGGACTTATCCGCTCTTTATCCACACTGCAAGGAATCGTGGCGATTCCTTGCAGTGCCCGTGACTTTTAAGCTCAATGCGCATGCGCATTGAGCTTAAAAGCGCGTGCACGTCCGTCTTTGTTTACCCGCTCCGCCCCCTCCCCTTCCCGCCGTCTCGCATTTCCCCTGTCGCACTTCTCCTCCCCCCTCCCCTCTCTTCCCTCCGTCTTGTTTATTGTACCCGCTCCGCCCCCTCCCCTTCCCGCCGTGTCGCATTTCTCCTCCCCCCTCCCCTCTCTTCCCTCCGTCTTGTTTATTGTACCCGCTCCGCCCCCTCCCCTTGTGTATGTTTGTCATATACTACTGGTGCAGTAGCATTTCAAGAGATGACTGGTGTAGCAGCAGTATACAAATGTTTTTATTCGTTCAAGATGGCGGCAGATTTTCACTCTCTATGATTTAATGTTTCACTTTAGTCCTACTTCTTTTTTTCACTTTCACTGCACACATGTTTTGCTTCCATGTCACGTAATACACTGGAGACACTAACGCATCGGTTGCACTCAATCACCGAGTTGTCCAGCACACGAGGGATACTTTTTGCGGCACGGTCCGATAAGTTTATGTGCTCTTTAGTTAAGGCACGATCGCAATGAGTGAGCGAGAGGTTTCATGGTTACTTCTTTTTCACAGCACAAGACACGGTTCACCTAAAGGCCAGCTACTTACACTTTTTTAAAAGAACCGGCGAATTTAGCGGGTGGTGTTCATCCGCATGCTTTAACATTTCGGTAAGCCTTTGTGTATACATAAGCATGGCCGGAGTCTCACATTTTTACTGGGCATTGTATCGAGGGGAATTTTACTGTATCTCTCTTTGCTTTTTGAAGTTTGTGGTGGACTTTGCGAAATATAATACATTTATTTAGCACAAGCATTTGGGCACGAAATAGGTCTCCAGGATTCCTCGTACAATTAAGTAAGAGGCTGATTTTATGTGACTTCTCACGTGTTTAGTTTAGCCAGTGAAGACCACAGTAATTACGCATGTTTCATGCTTTTTTCTCAGACAGGATTCCCTGGTTTTAAAAGCAATCCTGAGTTACAGGACAGTGATAATTTGAATGGGCAATCAACCTGACATTAACCTAATTGCACTCACCCTCAACCCCTCACCCTCACTCACCCTCACTCACCCTCACCCACCCTCACTCACCCTCAACCCATCACCCTCACTCACCCTCACTCACCCTCACCCTCACTCACCCTCAACCCCTCACCCTCACTCACCCTCAACCCCTCACCCTCACCCCCTCACTCACCCTCAACCCCTCACCCTCACTCACCCTCACCCTCACTCACCCTCAACCCCTCACTCACCCTCACTCACCCTCAACCCCTCACCCTCAACATCAACCACTCACCCTCACTCACACTCACCCTCACTCACCCTCACCCTCACCCTTACTCACCCTCACTCACCCTCACCCTCACTCTCACTCACCCTCAACCCCTCACCCTCACTCACCCTCACCCACCCTCACTCACCCTCACTCACCCTCAACCCCTCACCCTCACACAGTGGAATAGGTCTCGGAGCATTTGAGTTAGAGCTTTTAGAAATGTTTATGGTTTTTTTTTTTTTATTCTTTAGCATTGGCTACAGGAAACAAAAATGCTAAAGATTTACAAAAAAACCCATAAACAATTCTAAAAGCACTAACTCTAATGCTGCGAGACCTATTGCATTTCCAATGCTTGTTTACTTTAGCTTTCGGGACCGGAGTAGGTCCCAATTCCTCTGGCCACCATAGTTGAGACCAGAGTGAGGGCTGTTTAACAATTACCAGCACCTCAGTCTTCCCCGCATTCAACTGAAGACAGCTGTGTTTCATCCAAACAGCAAGCGCACCCAAACCGCTCTTGAAATCAGATGCCATTCCAGATTCCTTTTGCTCCAGAGTAACAATTAGTTGGGTGTCATTGGCATATGTCACCCGTTTTACCCCAGGACTTAGTACAATATCTGCCAGGGGGTGCATATAGATACTGAATAGGTTCGGGCTAAGAGCCGAACCCTGTGGCACCCCCTGTGACAGCGGGCAGACACTAGATGTAAAAGGATATTGAATAACCTGGAATGTTCTACAAAAAAGCTTTTCAACCACTCCCAAATACTGCCGTTGACCCTGGCCTCCCTCAGCCTCTCCAATAACAGGCCGTAGGAGATCTAGTCAAACGCAGCACTCTGGTCAAGGAGGATCATTGCGGCTGTCCTACCTTCATGAGCTGCGGTTCTCAAAGCTTCCGCAGCCAGAAGCAGGGCCAATACCGTACTGTGAAGTGGTCTAAAGCCTGACTGAGTGGCGTGAAGGACCCGACTATCTTCCAAGAACATAGACAGTTGGTGGTTAAGGTGTTTCACCACAATTTTAGCAACAAAGGGGAACAAAGAGATAGGTCTCAGATTTTTTGGAAGGGCAGGCTCTAAGGAAGGTTTCTTCAGCAGAGGTACCACCATAACGTGTTTCCAGTTGCGGGGTACCTGCCCCAAGCTGAAGGACATATTCAGTGGTGAAGTGAGAACTGGCGCAATAGCCTTCTTCCCTAATCGCATAATTTTAGGGGGCAAGGGGTCCAAAGGGGACCCAGATTTGACCACATCCATCAGTTGCAGGATCTGGCTTTCCACAGGAGGGTGAAAAACAAACCTATCCTTAGTATCGTGATCAACTGCAGCAGGGACAGGAACAAAATGTTTACTGCTTGCTGGAAAAGTGGCATAGATCTTATCTACCTTGTCCCGAAAAAAATCTGCAACCTTGTTGCAGTGTTCTGTAGACCCAGGAAGAGCTGCCATCACACGTTCTAAAGAGGATAATTGCTTGACTACCTGAAAGATGCTCTTAGGGGAATTTTTTGCCAGCTCAATCTGTTCCGTTTAAAATTCCCTACGTTCTCTCCTAATCTGTGAATGATAGTACTTCAATTCTGATAGGTAGAGCTGCCTATTTGCCTTCCAAGTAGTTCTTCCTCCGCTGGCATTCAAGGCATTTGTAACCCGTTTTCAGCTGAGCTAACTCTTCTGAAAACCATATTGAAGATGTGGTCATACATGTGCCTTTGCCTGGTTTCAGGGGAATTTGGGATACCACAGCATCCTTGATCCAAAGGGAGACTGAATCCTCTGCTCTCTCTATATCGGATCCTAAGTCAGGGGTACTAGAAAACAGTTCCTCTTCAAAAGTGTCCTGGGTTAGAGCACCCCATTTCTGCACCATTCTAAGTTCGAACTGCTTGCCCTTTTTGAAAGGAACCTCTCTAGGAGGCCTAATCCTGAAAGAGAGAATACAATGGTCGAACCAAACTATAGGGATCGGAAGCAAGGCTTCAATCTCTATAAAATTAGTAAAAATATTGTCCAGAGTATGGCCTCTATTGTGTGTGGGAGTGTGGATCAATTGGTTCAAACCCAGTGCCAGAAGTCCTTGAGTCATTTCTGCAGAGTCTTTATCTGCTTCATCTTCAAAATGAAGTTCAAATCACCCAGAAGGATGAAGTTCGAGTAGCGTATGACGTAAGGGGACAGAATTTCCAAGAGTTCATGGATAAAGGATCTTGGTGCACCAGTGGGTCTATAAATAAGGAGCCCTACAATGGATCTGGTACCAGGTATACTTAAAAAAAAAGGCTACTTCACAGCTTGACATTGGCAATTGGCAAGCATCCAGTATATCAGGGGCAGACAGGTCATTAAGCCAAGTCTCGACCAAAAATAACCCAACCGGTTTTTGGTCCGTAAGTAGGTCAAATATTTCTACACAGTGTTTTCTCAAAGACCTACAATTCATGGAGAGGCAGAGTAAATGGGTATCCCCAGCACTTCCTGCTTCTCCACTTACTATTACTTCCATTACTGGTGTAAACCTAAAACCACAGTTCCTGCAGTCACCTCGCCCACCATCCACCGCTATAGAATGCAAACACTCGGAGTCTACTGGGCCTTTGAGTGCCATCAATTCCTCCGTAGAAAACCGCCCAATGTACCTGTTGAAAGAACCAGGGGTCCGAGCCCTAGGCACTGTCCAGGCGCGGCCGGCCGCTTGAGCATGCGCATATAAAGTGTGTGCGCTGGCAAGACTAGAACGCTCCAGCTGCACTACACACTGTACTGGAGGTAGGAGTGCCGGGAAAGTACAGAAATGCCGGGGGATACTACGCAGCGCCCGCCGCTCCATCGGCACATGCCGTGGCGGACCAGGGAGAGAGTACCCCCGGTGAACTAATTCACAATCTAGGTAAGCATCCCTTCCCTCTTCTCCTTACTATACGTGACAGATAGATCACTACGTGACAGATAGATCACTACGAGTGAATTTTAAAAAACACAAAACCAGCACAGTTTAAAGGAATTTAAAAAGTATCCACAATAAAAACACACCACAGGCTATTGCAGCATTTAGCGAGGCAGCACCAAGGACTAAATGATATTGACGCAATGGCGTCCTAGAAGTGACGCAGTGAATTCTCATAGATTTCACTGCGTCACTTCTACGAGGCTTACTTGCGTGGGAACCCCCCCTTGCATACATTATACCTGACGCAGGTATAATGTAGCGCAGGGGTTTACAAAGTGACGCATCTGCTTAGATGCGTCACTTTGTAAATAGAACACAACAGGGGGAAGGTTTTACGTGCCGTTGTGTCCCAAAAAGTGATGCAACAACAGTACTAAACTGACGCATCGCCTCATAAATAAGGCCCTATGTGTTTCGGATGCATGTCATTTGATATGTAAGTCTAGCAACAGGTGCCTAACCACACAAGCAGGTCTTAGTGCGAGTTGCAGTCATCAGTGAAGACGTTTGGGTTTTCTTTTTCCTTTAATTTTTTTTAATTGTTATTAGTATTTGATTTTGATTTAATTGTAAAAAAAAAAAAATTATATGGGTTTCCCGTAAGGGACCAGGACTAGCGGGCCAACATAGCCCAAGTGCACTATGTATTTTGAATCTTGCTGTGTTATAAAGTAAATAATTACATTTTTCTTTTTAGGTTATTATTTTCAGCTCTCAGATAACTTAGGCTAACACTGGGTTTTATCGATGAGTTGTTAACTTTTTTGAGCTCGCAACGTATTCCTGATGTTTTTGAATGATAACATTTCCTCAAGTTCCAAGGGGAATATTTTTAAGTATGGAGTTCCGAGGAGAGCTGAATCGTGTTCCCCAGTGAGTCTCCTATACTTTTAGCCATTGAAATTCCTAGTCTAAGGATTCTTTTTCCTATTGCTTTAGGAAATAGCATTAGTTTATCATGATATCTCATCCTTTGAATCGGACTAGTGAAATGATTTGAAACTGGTGAGTTATCCAACACCTTTTTCACTAGGGGGTATTTTCGTTAATATCACTATAAGGGATACAGTGTATTGGTCTTCTGTTCCCTTTTAGAACTATTTAACTTGCGGTTTATTTCTTTGCAAAAATATGAGTGACATGGGTCATTGGATTTAGTGTTCTACGAATCAGGAGATTCATCTCCTAAAACGAAAGTGCCGCTTTTACATTTTTCTAAAACTCTTTAACCACACCTGCTTTCTCTAAGAATTATGTTTTTGATCATCATGATGACACAAACTGTATGTCTCCACGGTTTGGTTGTTTCATAATTTCCTGTCCTTCCCTTACGGCCACGTACTGTCCTTTTTGTAGGGTCAAGGTGGTTTGGTGGTAGTTTCACTGTGTATTTATTTTTACTTTTAATTTTGGTTGTGGATAGCATCGACGCTTTGCAAAAGTAGTTGGCTTTGATTTAAGATATATAAATTCTATCTAGTTGTATATGTTGATTGTCACTGTTTATCTGATCTAGGTAATGTGATCGGTGTT
Organism: Lissotriton helveticus; assembly: GCF_964261635.1. Taxonomy (NCBI): domain Eukaryota; kingdom Metazoa; phylum Chordata; class Amphibia; order Caudata; family Salamandridae; genus Lissotriton; species Lissotriton helveticus. The sequence goes on from NC_136070.1 coordinate 849,934,897, forward strand.
TGCAGGGAAGGTGATTTGAGCTAACGTTGCAGGAATGATTTGCTTGAGACGCCATATTGTTGGCTTTTTGTTTTGTTCAGTGGTCAACAACATAAGGACTTGACCATGGTGATATCTTTATTTATTTATTATATTTCATTTTGCACGATACCCTTCATTATTGCTATTATTATATTTTTTTCAGATTTCTGTTATGTCTGCTCGAAACAAATTCTGACCGGATGATGACCCAGTAAATAGTTAGAGAGGAAACATCATCAAAACATTATTGCCATTTTTGTGAAATTTGGTATGTAATAATAATGCATGTTGTTTTGAATTTGTTTGTGGGCACTGTTTTATTTATATTGTAATTTTGTGATACATATTTACGTTATCTCTTGGAACCCCTGTGGCTTTTACATGTCTTGACTGGCTCTGGTTCTGGCTCAGTAGGACTGCCCCTGTTGTGAGTAGCCACAGGTGCACTAGTAGCATTTAATGTACAGGCCCTGGTAACATGTGATGCACTTTACTGGGGACTTATAGGTAAATTAAATATGTCATTTGTGGATAAGCCAATATTTTAAGTACAGAGCACATGCACTTTAGTACTGGTTAGCATTGTTAAAGTGCCCAGAGTCCTAAAGCCAGCAAACATGAAGTCAGCAAAACAGGAGATTAGAAGGCAAAAAGTCTGGAGAAACCAAGTCAAAGATGCCAGGTCTAACACATGTGTTTATAGATCACCAATAAACACTATTTTATTTTACAGAGTTATATATAGCACAAACTTGACCCGAATCGGGTATCAGAGAACTTTACGTAGCACCAGTTGCATTACATGAGGACATATTCATTTTTTGTTAGGCACAGGGAGATTAAGTGATTTGCCCAGAATCACAGGATGTTCAGTGTCATTGCCGAGACTCAAACCCAGATCCCCAGATTCGAGGTCTGATGCCCTAGCCGTTAAGCCAACTCCTCTCCACTTTATATCACTGTGATAAGAAAAACTGCATTAATGTAACAGTGTATTACTTTTTTAAATGAGCTATCTGGGCAAAGAATTACCAATGAAGACGCTGTTGCCTATTTCTATTTTTCCTTCTTACTTTACTTCTTTTCATATAACCCTAGTTTCTGTAGAAAACCTAAGAGTGATCTACACAAATGATCCCTTGCTTTTTTTCCTAGTTTTCTCTACTTTCCAGAAATGTATTGCTTTCTTGGGTCAACTATAGGTTTCAGAGCTGTTACCACCACAAACTGTAAGAATGTAGGTAAAAGCTGTAAAGAATAGGAAATATTGACTACCACTTAGAATAATTCAAAAACTGTGGTAAAAAAAGTATTGTATTTCCAAACCTGCCCATGGGAAGAGAGGAATCTTAGCACAGTAAACCCTTATATTGATGCCAGCTTTAAAGCAATAAAATACACTTACCTGCACTACACGTTTTCTCATTTTTCAAGAAAAAAAACCAATCCAAAATGTCACAGAATTTTTGCTATTTTCTTGTTCCCTCCTGGGGAATCACCAAACGTCAGGTCCCTTTAGAATTCTTAAACACACAAAAGGTTATGGGAGGAATACTTGAAGTAGTATAGCAACTTCCAATCACTTGAGGTAGCATTTCAATCTATCTTGCCACCTCAGATTAGACCCAAACATATGCAAATCAGCCTTGGTTTTGCTCCAATAGGAACTGTCTATCAAGTGAGGCTCTGAACATGTAGGAAAAAAAGAACACAAATTTGTCCTTGATAACTATTGAGGAAAACATCATCACATAGTTCCCAAAACATGAGATACAAGCTCAGCCTGGTAGCAGCGGTGGGCTCAACATTTAAGGAGTCAAGGAAATATCCCATCACAAAGAGCATGAGAGTTTGTGACCTGTCAATGTTACAAAGTAAATACACATCACCAGAATCCAATCCTGGGTGACATCTACTGGGGGATCGGTGTTATTTTCAGATAGCCATGGGGATTTGGGTCATTTAACTCTGATATCCTACTATTTCATTGCAAACGGGGATAAGTACAATCCTTTTCGCATTAAGCAGAGTGGTAGCAGTGGGTACATCCCATTGCACATCCTAAGTGTAGCACAGTCGGGCAGATATAATAAGTTACAAGGTGTACAGGTTTGTATTGCTTCAATGTACGGTGCTTTGCACAATCCTTTTCTTGCTACACTCTAATGGCAGTGACAGTAAGAAGTCACAACCTTCTCAGAAGAAGGAAACGTGATGGTGCTTGAGCTAGAGCTCAACAATCAATCAACAACCAAACAAAAAGAATGCCCAGTCCACTGGTTTTAAAAGTGCTTTATTACTCAATGAAACTTTACCACACACTGCTAGCAGCTCAAATGAAGTCAGTGTCTCTGGGTGCTATTGAACAGATTCTGTGTTTCCCATGCTTCCTTGCTAATACCACTGCCCTCTGAATACCTTCCCAGTGCTGAATCATTCCATCTATCTCCCTGGGAATCCAAAGTAGCGTGAATCTGGCAGAGTGCAAAGCAGAAATCCTGAAATGAAAAGGTAACACTTGGACCAGTGGTAAGTGTTTTGGACCACTTGAGCTGTTGGATGGGCCAACACTGGGGTCGGCTGGAATAAGGATGAAGACCCCCACAGGCCCTTGTGATGTTTGGCAAGTCAAGCCCTCAAATAGGATGGTCACAAATTTGGTTGATATAGCCGGACACACAAACAAGTATAGCCCCACCCAGGCTTCAGCAATTGCGTTTTTGTGGAGTAGTAGTTCTTACCTGAAACTCTTGGAGAATCTTAGGGGCTCTCAAATGCCTTGGCCCTTCCACAGTACTCTAGATCCTTGACCGCGATAAACTCGCTGCTCCTCTCTCCATCCTGGACAATTCCCTCTCCAGCAGGGTAGACAGACTCCTTCCTTCTCTCTGTGCTTATAGGAGATTCAAGGACGATGCACAGCTTCTACAGCAAAAGATCCGGAATTCAATTATGTACCCTCACCTATGGGAGACAGCTGTCAGGCAGACACTAGCCCTGGTTGCAAAGCTGCCCACTGACTACTCAGTAGAGGACTCTCTACCTTAACCAAAGAGTACTTGAATCTGGAAAAACAAATTGGGTAGTTGGATCCAACTTCTCTTCACAAGTGACAGACAGGAGATGTGGATCCACAGTCAGAATGTGTAGAATGGGTTTAGGGTGGCTCTCCGTTCAAGTGAACTTTCCAGGATACTCTCCAGATACACAAGTTCTGTAGAGGGATGCTCCTCACAGCAGGGTCATCTCTATACTGAAGCACTGTAAGAGTAGCCTAAGGGGGTGTAAGGTTTATGCAACACGTTGATAACAGTCCAACTGAATGAGTAATCAAGGATCGACAAAAGGATAGATATCCCCTAAAGGCTTCCTCATCTTTCTCAATAGAGCCTGCAGTCCCACCACTCATCCCTTCCAATTGCCACATTTCAGTGTCAAGAAGACTAATCAGCTTTACCCTGCTCACCAAAAGACCCTATAGAATAGCCATAGGAGCCCTGTTTCCTCTCCCCTCACTTCAGTGTCTGAGTTTCCTCCCTGCAGCCACAGGATTGCAAGCAATACACTTCTACTATTACTATCGAGGGGTTACGCTTTCATCACCATTCTCTGCCGCTCCAAGACTCAAGGTCCAGGGGGACTACATCATCCAGCCTGCCTTTGCTATTTGACATGCGACCGCTTTGTCATCTGTAAGCGCCAGGAGGCGCTTTAACTTCGTCCACGGGCTCCCGCAGCACGGGTCCCACTTTCATCACCATTCTACGGTGCTCCAAGACTCAAGGTCCAGGGGGACTATATAGCCCAGCCTGCCTTTGCTATTTGGCGCCCGGCCGCTTTGTCTTCTGTAAGCACCAGGAAGAGACAGGGCAGGGCCACCCCTCTGACACATGCCTTCTAACTGCACTCTCTGACTCATAAGATTCTGTTTTCCATGACATTGGCAATTGACTCATATCACTATTTATTTATGTATCTACTTATTATGTTTTCTTTACCCATTCTGGCTGTAGGCTAAAGCTGTAACAAGATAAACCTTGTTTATCGAGGCACGTCCTGGTTGTACGAAAATTATTTTGTTTCTGTCACTTATATTCCACCTCTAATATTCTTACACATCGTTACCCTCGTTTAACAACATTTGGACTGATCTAATCTGGAAAAGGACAGCAGAAGACTGTGTTGGGGGGCTCTCGAGGAAAGACAAAAAAGCAAAAAATCATCTAAACAAGCTCTGTGTAAATCCAATTGTGTCATGGATCGTATTGACAATCTTGTTAGCGACTGTGAGGAGATTTTACTTTCTCCACCTGGTTTAAACAGCAGTGCTTTAAATGTGGCCAATACATTGCCCCTCTATTCTCCCACCACCCCCCTTAAAGTTACCCTGTCAATCCCTGACATGTTTAAAAGGTCTACCCTGAAGGCTCAGCAAGCATTTGCTCACAAAAGTAATTCATCTAAAGTAAGTAACAGTCCTCTTTTGCCAAGTTCATGATCACCCATTACAAGTGTCATTGAGCCTGCCATCGTATGAACAAATAGATTGTTATCCCTAATGGAAATCCCAGAGGAACCCAGTGACAATCTGGGTACCAAGGGCGAACCCGAGAGGCCAGATAGCCGATCTAAAGACTCAGACCAAACAACTAATAGAGGAAGTTAGTCAGCTTAAGGGCACGATTGACACACTCTCTGCAGCACTAACAATATGCACTAGTACAATCCACCCAGTCACTGAAGCTCCGACCAGGGTCCAAGCTTGTAAAACGAGTAATACCTCTAAAGGGAACTCAGGTAGCCTAAACAGGAAGCTAAAGCTAATGGCCAATTTACAACACTCAAACAATCGAATTGTGGCCCAAATATTATGCAGCACATTGCTACCAACATAGGGGTAGGGAATAGTGACCACAGCTTGCATATTGTGGACAGAAAAGCATTCCACAACTTCTCCCGTTTCAGCTACCAGCCTGGAGTAATTCAACCTGCCAGGGCAAGCCACTATGACAAACACTTGTCCCGTCCCTCCAAATGTCACATTTTCTGACAAATGTTCCAAAAAATCTTCCCTAGCTTAATCATGAAGATGAGCATTCCCTGATCAAAAAATACATCCAGTGGCTGAGACATGTGCCTAAGTGCAGATCCATAATTAGGGAAGATATATCTTGCACTACAAGACATCCATCTATGGACAATAATTCCGATTATGTATGTCTTTCTCTTGCCTCTTCAGTATTGGTAGAAGATTTGGTGGCTTTTGACATAAGAACATCCCACATGATACTCACAAATTTCAGGATAAAACTCAAACCCCCCGACCCTGTCTCCATCCAATCATCTAATGCCCCAGTGCTAAATTACTTTGGGGACTCGTCTCTACAAAATATGGATTGATGTTTAATAAATTCATGCCCCCCACTTAGACTTCCAGTAGACACCCAATCAGGAGCAGTCGATAGTCACTGCATATGATCAACTCCCAGCGTTGGTCATTTTGGGAAGAAATATGTAGTAGAACCCCCTAGGGCTATCGTAACATCACAGGACGTCCCATCCTGTTCTTTAGGTAACCTTGTTATAGTTCCAGATACTCCCAATCTGGGCAATGCAATGGAGGTGAGGTTCTGTAATTCTACAGGCAATCAAGACACGTCCCCTACGTCATTAGCTTCCTGGAATATAGCGGGGGTTGTCTTCCAATGGACTGGTCAGATTTTGTAGATAAACAGGATATTATAGCATTTCAAGAAACCTGGGTGCTTACTCCAGTCTACCGCCCTGGCTATTTAAATTTCTCAAAACCAGAAATAGGTGGACAAAATGGCAGACCTTCAGGCAGGCTAAGAAAATGGTAAGACAGAGCTCCTCTTATAAGATAATAGAGAAGGAGATTGACAACAATGACATTATGGCACTCCTCATTCTCCCCAAACACCCCCCTAACTTACTTGTTGACAATGTATACGCCAGGGGTATGGTGGAAGGAAGATCATTCAAGACAATCACCAAACTCAATAGTTTTTTTAGATACAATGAGCGATGGGAACAACATAATCAGAGTGGGAGATTTTAACACATCATTTGAGCCTCTGGACACTGAGGATAGTAACCTTAGTGTAGATGAAGATGCTCAGTGGGGTATTCCCCAACTAGAGATGCCACCAATTAAAAAGTGGACCGAGGCAGTGCTCCAACTTAAAGCATTCAGCCTAGAAAGGGGAATTAGGGCAGTAAACGGTCGTACACCCTCTGATTGCGTAGGATCCCACACATACAGTAATTTTATCTGAGAAGCAGTCGTATTGACTATATCCTCATTAATGTAGAAAACTGGCCATCTCTTGTTGATATGGAGGTTTGTGTGAGGAACGAAAGCGACCATAATGCATTGTTGTTAAAGCTTAAGGTAACTGGCCATGTAACATCCCTGCCCATAGCCAATGTGAGTGAGACTGCTGATGCTATAATAAGTAATGACATGAGGAGGATTAAATGGTCTCAGATTGTCGAAAATGAAAGTTCCCTTGGAAAAATGAAAGAAGAGGTGATGAGCACATAAGATGGGTCTACAAAAATGTAATAGACAGGGAGAAGTTATTCTCAATATTACCCAAATCCATGAGGCCATATTTGAAAAGATTAGGTACTTCTTTGTCAAACCTCTCAATATTTCAAAGAGACCCTCACCCAAACATGATCATTGGTATAATAAAGCCTGTAAGGAAGCATATAAGCAACTATCCCGGGCAATTAAAACCAAAGATATGGGCATGATCAAAACAGCACATAAAAAGTATAAATCCACGCAAACAGTAGCAAAAAAGGAATGGGATGAACAACGGCGGCTAGAACTTTTAAAGGCTAGCATAATGTAAAATATGCAATCATTTTGGCAGTTGGTAAGGTGAAGTAGAGGAGGACAAGGTAACACTCCCCTAAACCACTATGCGCCTGATCAGTGGGTCTCCTTCTTTGAGAATAAATTTGCAGTTGGAGAGAATGCATCTCCCTTTCAAGTACCAAGCACAGATTCAATAATAACATTTACTATAAGTAAAGTGGATAATGCCATGAACTCAGCGCTAAAGGGTAGGGCCCCTGGCCCTGATTGTATCCCGGCGGACCTGTTTCTATCTGATAACGACAATTGCCTCCCGATAGCCAGCAGAGCTCCCATTTCCGACTCCTGGGGAGGAGCCGAAATACTACCCATTTATAAAAAGGGGGATCGTTCTAGCCCTAGCAACTATAGGCCAATTAGTCTAATTGACTCCACCCAAAAGAGTATAGCCAGGCTAGTGCTGAACAGAATTCAGATTTGGATAGCAGAAAATAACATAATATCCACATATCAGGAAGGCTTTAGGGCTCTTGTAAGTACAATAGACCAAGTTTTTCACTTTGTTTCAATCTATTGGCATGTTGTACTATTAGTGGGCGGCACTATCTATGCTGCCTTTGTAGACCTCAAAGCTGCATTCGATACAGTCCCGAAAGACAAACTCAGAGCCACATTGAAAGATCTAGGGTTACCTTTAGAGCTCATACAGCTTGTAGTTAAACTGCACAAATCCAACTATGCGCAGGTTTGTTGGGGACCAGAAGGAAACACCACACCCAGGTTCTCAATCCTTAAAGGGGTGCATCAAGGGTGTGTTCTTGCTCCCACCCTGTTTTCATTGTTTATAAACAGGGTAGTGGACTACTTTTCAAAGCACTCTACCAACCCCCCCTCCTTTGCAGGCAATAAGGTCCCAATACTTCGCTGATGATACCCTAATTCTATCAAAAGCTCAAGTTGGGTTGCAGCGAGCATTAATCTGCTTTGAGTCATTCTGCAAGGCACACGAGTTAGTGGTAAATGTGGACAAAACCAATACCAAGGTTATGGCTTCTATTCTCTATGGTGTGGAACTCTGAGGATTTGAAAATCTGTCCCCATTAGTCCTGGCCCAAAACAGATTTGTGAGAGGTTTAATATGCTTTTCCCAAAGCACTCCACTCACACCCTTATATTTTGATCTAGGGTGTATCACCCTGGCAGAGGTTGCTAGATGTAGACCATTAGCCTACTGGAGAAGACTATGGTCCACTTTCGGAGCTAGCCCACTATGCCCAAGCACTCAAAGACATTAGAGATGCCAACACCTCACAAGATTAGCTGGTTGTAGCGGGTGAAAGGCTCCCTAGTGAGCATGGGCATGAGCCACTTGTGGGAAGACCCGGTGAAAAACATGTTTCCCCCGTAAGAAGCTTTTAAAGAAGCATACTGGGCAATGATTAGAGCTGGCAATTTGTGTTCTTCTAGCCTATCATCACTGACCAGTATCTTCCTGGTGCATACGTCGGACCCTCTGTATGAAGACTTCTGGGACTTCATAACAAAGCCTACTGATAGGAAACGTTTCTTTCAGTTTCAGGCAGGTACATTACCGACCTAACTGCCTACCATTCTGCTTCTTTCGCTCCGTCATGTATTATACTCTTCAGCCAGTAGTTGGACCCTGGCAAATAGTAAGATTAGTTATAATCAGTTTTAGAATTTAGATGTAATGAAAGGTCATTTCTTTTAACCACTGTCAATGGCCAGTACTGATTTTAAACCTTTTGACTAAATACAAACTAGTTTGTTTTTATCATATATCGACATGTGTAATTGAACAGTTATTACTAAGTATTGGTGATTATGTATGTTCTTTTTGGTGATATTATTGATTTATTGTCTTTTATGATCAGTACAGTCGAAATAAAGACTTAATCCAACTATCTAGGAGCACAGTCCTCCCGTACATCTTTGTAAAGGCCAAGACTAGGGCTATCCAAATTGGATCCCACTGACCTCCACTACTCTTGTTGACTCACACACACACACACATGCACACACACACACACCATGAATGTACTGATCAGGCTACACACATCAACACATGTAACAGGCAGAACAAGCTCTCTGGATGTCAGCACTAAGGACTTGGTACGTTCATAGCGGTGAAACATTATGCAAGTGAGTTAGTAGACCGCTACTCTAATGCTGCTACCAGTGCTCTATGTACTAAACCCATGACAGGGACAGTAGTGTAATTTCACTAAATGACAACATGTGGTGCAAAACTACAAATCACAGGACAAGTACAGAACTTGCTCTTTTCAGGAAGAGGCCTATGCTACTATGCACATGGAAGAGCGTGACACCAGCGCCAAAAATCCAAAATCAGGCTATACATATACTCACACTCGGGCATTCATGGTAGCGGAAGATGCCTGTATACCTTGCAGTAGACCTTCCCTTTCAAACACTTTCCAAAGAAGTAGCACAATGGAAGGTTATATATTGTGATGTAAGGACATAGAAATCAGACCGATAAGATCTTCCATTAGTCAGACTATTGAAACCTACTTGATACAAAGCTCTTACTGTATTAAAAATATATTTTGAATATCCTGTCACTTTTGCAGAAAGAGATATATTTGGAGAAATACAACTGAAGTGGATGTAGGCTTGCCAGGCTCTGCCATCTGGTGTGTGTGACCAGTCGACATGTTGGCACAGCAACTAGTGTAGCAGTGGAGGTGGTGGCAGGTGGCAGATGGGCTGACAACACATGACTTTAAAAGTGAAAGATAAAATGCAACAAATGAGAATATTTGAAGACTAATAAATTACATTATCTGTTGAGTATATTTTCTCAGCTTACACATAGAAGATACATTAATGACAGTGTCGTGGTATGACAAAGAAAAACATGCAAACCTCTAAAGTGTGTTAATGACATTGATATATGTGTGGAACACCTGTTTGGGTGGTAGTGATGCATTTAGATCCTTGGTCTGGTTGCTGCTCGTTCACTGGAAGGGCTACTGCTGCTACAGCCGTTGTACTGAATGCACTTTATATAGGGATTGATTCCCCAGAAAGCCTGGCCATAAAGTATAGTATGATGGAGAGGTACATTAATCAGGGTTGGAGTGCATCCAAGAAGTGCCTTGACCAACTGTATCAGCAACACTTCGACTTCACCCATCTCGTCTAGTCCTGCCACTTCTTTGTCAACTCCTCTACATGTGTACCTCCATTCTGTGTTTGCTCACTAAATCAGTGAGCTCCTGCCAAAGGACTGCCTTCTCCAATTCATTGAGGGTGAAAGGAAGCAGACTATGAAGTTCTCTGTAATCATCTGCAACAACATTCTGTCTCCTCTGCTGTGAAGTTCCCTTTGCTCTTGAGTTGGGTCGGCTGCATCCTCAAATTTTTAGGTTGGAGCGTTTGTGTGGAGTCACAATGTCATGCTTGCAAGGAGAGATAGTTGGTTGAATGTTTATGCTTGCAGGGTTATCAGGTGTGCAAGATACAGCTCAGGATGCTGCTATTTCCTTAATTCTATCATCCGTAGGTCTTCATTACATATTAGAAAGCTGCCTTTAGTCACACACCGGAAATCAGATCGTAAAGTTACCTGTACTATCCTTACGATAGTCATTTCAGAGTCTACACCCTGTCACCTAACGAAGTGGACACTCATACTACTGCTAGTGGGTTAGATGTCTCATCTCAGAAAAGGTGAAAACCTTCCGAGCAGAGATTTCATCCAAGTGTAGGAGGAAATCTATGTGTGCTGTGATCTTCACATGAGGATTTCCCTACGGGTATGGAAGAACCGGGTTTTAGAACCCAGCAGCGCCAGGGACACGCCCAAAGTCTTCGTGTTCTCCTGTCTTGCAAACAGAGACACGGAATACTTCTAGGTGGCGTCAGAGATCAAATTTATTAGCTGCAGCTAGTAACAGTAATCTCAGCAATACAACACGGTGTACAACTCAAGAAACTGTTCAAATTTGTAAGGCGAAACATCCCTTTTTATACCCAATATTCACATTACAAATGGACACCCACTGTGCAACATTCTGACCAATAGGACACATTTTCTAACTGAGTATCACATTAACAAAAACCCAATTTACAGTAACCCAACCCAAAAGTTAATTATTAGGACTGTCCCAAATTCAATTTCCACAAGCCGGACAAACCCATAATTGAAAGCACTACCCATGTAATGAAAAGTCGTAAGGAAAGAAACAATTCAGATGCTGATTAGGATAAGATATGGGCAAGGAAACTAAAAGTTAACGATATCCTGAACATTGATTGGTAATCTCAGACAATGATCGTCGAGAGAAATTGTCTTCGTGAAAGGGTCAGTTTCAGGTGACGGGGTCAGCGTCTTTGCAATTCACTCACAAGTCAGAAAAGTGCCTGTTAATGCATACATGAACAATGAGGCCCATGCAACTTTGTTCGTTCGGTTACCTCCACGGCCTACGTGAGGGCAACACAAAAATGGCGTCACGAACAACTCAAACAAAATGGAGTCTGGTTCGAAATCAAGGAACCTCAGACCCTCCTTTTGTCATTACGTAGGCAATGACCTAAACTCACGTCAATCTGAATCTAGGTCTATATCTATTCTCATCAGGTCATCAAGGTGTTGCTGTAACATCATCTTATTATCCTTCGCTTCTCTCGGGACTGGTCTTCTCACACAGATCGTAGCACAAAGACTACAAATGGCGGGACCACACTGGATGCATAAGCAACACGAGAAAAGGATCGCTAAAGCCATACCAAGAAACGTCAGAATCTTCCATCCACATTTGGACAGCAGTTCCCAAAACCATTCCATCAATGACCAGTTCCTTTCGTCTACATGTATAGACTCAGCGGACTTATGTAACCTCAAGATGGCTTGGTACACTTCTGGGGCCTTATCTGGTATAAAAACACAGCAACTAGACCCGATCAATTTACATACTTCACCTCTATCTGCAAGTATAATATCTAAAACAAAGCAGTTCTGTAATGTCATAAGGCGATCCGCTTGAAGCTCAGCTGTAATATTGCTAAGGGCACCTGCAGTCTCATTTATAGTGGCCTCGAACACTCTCGTAAGCTGACGAATATTCCTACCATTAGCCATAGGACCCCAAAAGGGCAGGAAACCCTTAAAGAAGTCTCCAACTTCTTGTGCGACAGTGTCTTTTGCATCGATAACACCTCTACCATATCTTGTCTTATGGTAATTGAAAGCAGCTGTGTATGTAGGGGGAAGCAAAAATGCCACATAACATGTGCCTGAAAAATCAGAAGGCAACCATGTATATGCTCTGTCGTAACAAACAAAATATGTGCCTTTAGCGGGCACAAACGGTGGAGATTTCTGGAACGTATAGACATAGGTGTGAACACACACTCTTACCAAGCTGAGCTCTCGGATTCTGACCATTACCTTGCAGACAAAAATGACCTCGGTGGGGTACAATCCAAATAGGAGGAGAACTTTTCTGTCTCTCTTTCTCTGTCAGACTAATGCTATAGCTCGTCTTGTTCCAACCAACATATGCTCGTACCTCATCTTTAGGGATAGCATTATATGCATCAATATCTTTGACCATATCTACTATTCCCTGTATCAAGGCATTATTATTCGCATTATCTTTGACAGAACGAACAGGAGATACTTCATTCGCATAGATAAACATTGATTGGAGTGCCCATACTGACCCATTAGGCGAAAAAGGCAAAACCAAATATGGCAATCCCTTATCAGTCGTATGTGACATAAGACCACACACCCAACAATTTGTGGTATTTACAACTAGCTGCTGCTGATGCAACATGTGTATAAACGAATTGTCCACAAATTCAATCTTCGTGTCTCTTCATGTTCAGGCAATGTATGAAACTCATGTGGAGAAACAGTAGGAAAAGAAAGAGTAGGTTGGGAGGTAGATGTAATCGGCTGTTGTGTGACATAGAAAGTCCAACCCACACAAGCTAACGTAATATTCAAAAGCATTAGAAAACACAGTATTAAAAAACATCTGTTTCGAATCAATGTACACATTTGTGCTCTAAAATCGACTTTCTTAACACCCTTGTCGGACTCAAAAGACTCCATCCTCTAACGTGCTGCTCACGGCTATTACCTTCTTCACTTAAGTGTGCGCCAAGATCACACTATTGATCCTGAACCACAGACCTTGTGTCAATACGCGGCTCACCCCTTAAGGCTGTACCGTGACCCTGCAGCTGAGTCCGGATGGTGACTCGAAAAAGTAAAAAGTAAAAAAAAAAGTCTCTTGATATGACAAGGTTTATTTCACTACTAAAAAAATTAAATTTTATTTGTCCATTTCAAATTTCTTTTTCGATCTCAGATTGTAACGTTCTTTCCCAGGCACAGTTTGTTCCTCGAAAAAGACCTCTGGATCCGTTGTGTTGATTCTCAAATGGGAAGGCACAGCAGCTTGCAGAATGTCATCATCCTCGCGCTCTGACTGAGTCCATGTCAAATGTGCATCACTAAAAGGTACAAATCTAGGAATCCTTTCACACTCTGAGTCAGCTATTCCATCCCTCACCCACTTATCATAAAGTAAGGGCAAAGGAACTCGTTTGCAGTGGGTGGCATGCACCCAATTCTTTTTACCAGCTACTCTAACAGCAGTCCGAGTTACCAGCAGAACTAAATAGGGACCAGTCCATCTCGGTTCCACATTTTTGGCTCGCTGAAAGTTCTTAGTTAGCACGTACTCTCCAGGTTGAATCGCATGGCCTGGATCTGCAGTAGCTGTCAGCAAACTGTCATAGACCTGTTGGTGGAGAACACGTAATTTAGCAGTCAAGTCATGTAAGTAATCCATCAACATAGGGTACTCAATTTTGCTGTACTTCTTAGGACGAGGCACACCCCAAACATTTGCTGGACGACCAAACACTATTTCGTATGGGCTAAGTCCCACACGAGAATGCACTGTCGTCCTTGTTGACAAAAGAGCCAACGGCAAGGCATCCGGCCATGTAAGACCAGTGCTCGCTTGTATCTTAGCTAATTTCAGTTTTAACGTGCCATTATAGCACTCAACCAGACATGCTGACTGGGGGTGATTCGCAGCATGAAATTTCTGCCTAACACCCAAACCAGCACACACTTTCTTCATAATCTGACCCACAAATTCACTCCCATTGTCCGACCATACAATTCTCGGCAAACCAAATCTAGGGAAATATTCTTTGAGCAAAACCTTGGCTGTAGACAAGGCAGTATTATCCTTTAGGGGGTAAGCCTCTATCCATCTGGAAAAGGAGCAAATAACCACAAGAACATACTTCAAATTATTGCATCTGTATGTAATCTAGCTGTATCACTTCAAACGGATAAGTTGGAGGAGCAAAATGACCACCTGGAGTTGGGGTTCCCTTGCCAGGATTATGCATCTGGCAAATCATACAATGCTTCACCAAATTCTCAGCACATTTAGGAATTCCAGCATTCTGCCATACTGGGGCCAACAACTTGCATATTCCTTTTCGAGCTAATGTGAGCCATTCCATGAGCCATAGTAACCACTGGGAGCACATACGCGTCTGGCAACAACCATCGCTGGTGTTCTGACAATTCAACCAAACAACCTGTCGAATCCAACATACCCGTAGTTTCTCTCCACACACTCACTTCCTTTTCCGTAGCTTCAGCCTGAATCATCTACACACTTTCTATTGTGTCTTCACACATTCCACTTTCCATGACCCATCTTGCAGGACCTGCCACATACATACGGCTCATCATGTCTCTCGCCGTTTCCTTCGCAACTTCATCCGCAAACGCATTCCCTCGACCTACATCATCCACAACTTTCTTATGCGCACTACACTTCACAATTGCAATCTGCTTTGGGAGAGTAAGTGATTCCAAAAGTTCATTCACTAACTGCCCATGCTGAATTTTCGTGCCATGGGAAGTAAGGAATCCTCCACTCTCCAAAAACGTCCAAAACTATGGGCAACACCAAACGCATACTGGCTATCTGTATAAACATTCACTTGCTTTCCCTCTGACAATACACACGCTCGTGTCAATGCAATCAACTCTGCTGCTTGCGTTGAATTCTGTGTTATGCGTGCTGTTTCAACAACTGTATGTAAAGTTGTAACGGCATACGCTGCAGTCGTCTCACCATTCGGAAGCTTGAAACACGAACCATCTACCCATAAGGTACCATAAACATTCATAGGAGGAGTATCCTTTAGATCAACTCTAGCCTTCATTTCTTCCTCTGTTCGAAGAAAGCAATCATGCTGTTCTTGAACATCTGACTCTACAGAGATCGCAAACAACGTAGCTGGATTCAACACATGACTAGCCAAAACAGTCAACTCATAACCTGACAGACGTGCACTAAAAAGGTGCTGTGTCTTGGTCCTGTTCAATAAGGTATCCACTGCATGTGGGACCATCACAATCAACGTATTATCCAATACCAAACCAGCAGACTGTCGGATAGAGACAGCCGCTGCAGCTCTCAAACAGCTCGGCAACGCTTTAGCTACCGGATCTAATGTCGCTGAAAAATACGCACATGGACATTGCTTGTCCCCGAATTGTTGCGTCAAAACTGACAATGCACATCCTTCTTTCTCGTGACCATACAACGTGAAAGGTTTACTGTAGTCCGGAGTACCCAATACCGGAGCCGAACACAATGCATCACGTAATTCAGAAAAACTTTTCGGACACTCATCAGACCAAGGAAGAGTATGCAGAGTATCTTTAAGAGTCAGTGCCAACAGAGGTTTCGCTAGCAGGGAAAAATTAGGGATCCATTGTCTACAATACGAGGTGATACCTAGGAAAGCACGCACTTCTCTCTGTGTGGATGGTACACTCATTTGCGCAATGCTTGAATTCATTCTGGGGTCAACCTTCTTCCCTCCTGCGACAAGAGATGACCTAAGTAGGTTACTTCTTAGCCGCAATACTGCAACTTTGAAGGTGACACTGTATGATGAAGGTCAGACAAATGTCGTAACAAAGAAAGAGTAGCCTTTTTACAAATCTCTTCATCATCAGCGGCAACCAACAGATCATCAACGTACTGGATAAGAGTAGCACCAGAAGGCAACACAAAACTATCAAGTTGAGTTTTCAACGCCTGACTATAGATGGAGGGACTTTCACAATAACCTTGGGGAGCTCTCTTAAACTGGAAGCTTTGTCCTCCTAAAGAGAAGCCAAAAATATCTCTACTCTCCTCAGCAATCGGAATGCTAAAGAAAGCATTCTTCAGGTCAATAACAGAAAACCAGGCTGCAGAAGCAGGAATCAGAGTCAACAAAGCAGTGATATCCGGGACAACAGGAAACTGTGGCACCGCAATCTTGTTCACTTCCCGGAGATCGATCACAAACCGATACACAGGTGGCTGAGAAGCATCAGTACGCTTAAGAACAGGCAAAACAGGACTGTTACACACATTACCTCTCGTTTCTTCAACTACACCCTTCTCAACCAAATCATATATGATCGCTAAAAGAGCTCTCTCGCCATCACTAGATATTTTATACTGTGGGATACGAGGTAGCCTAGCATTTGATTTGAGAGTAACAACATAAGGCGGAATCTGCAAGAGACCAACATCATTCGGACCTGTAGCCCAAAGAGTATCAGGAAGAGAACGCAATTCCAGTGGAAGACAATCTTTAGACAAATACATCGGAGAAATCACTTTCTTACCGATGGTAAGATGTACTCCCGAAGGGGAGCAATGTAATGTCGCATACAATCTTTTCAGCAAGTCCAAACCCAACAGATTCTCATTACAACCAGTCGTTAGAATAAGAGGAGTTTCCAATTTACAAGGGCCTATAGAAAGAGGCAATGGATTAAAATCGGGTTACAAACTGGGGCGCCTGAAAATCCTACTGAAGTATTGGTCAAGCCAGACAAAGGTGCGCCCGGAAGTTTAGAGTGCATAATAGAACTCTTCGTCGCACCAGTATCCAAAAGAAAAGGTTGTACCACACCTGATGTAGTCACTTCAACATAAGGTCCACTCTGATCTACTGGAACTGACACTACTCCCTCTCTTTGCCCATGGCTGTCCTAACTATCATTATAACCAGCACTCTCACTCTCGACATAGTAATCGTCAACATAGTACTGTGCAGACTGACCAGTCGGAACATTCTGTCTATCAAAGTAATTCGCAGAATTCTGCAGGGAAGAGGAACGCTTATTCTGGGGTAACACACCACGTCCCCTACACCTAGGAGCTTGCTGGAAACCACCACGACCTCTCTGACCAGATACACCATTTGCACGCTGTAACAAAGCCGGGCAATTATTCTTGAAATGACCTTCTTCCCTACAGTAAGCACACTGATTAGGTCCAGAAAAGAATCGCTGAACATAAGGCTCAGGCTTCTGTAACAATCTCTGAAACTGTGGAGGCTGCTGAAACTGAGGCTGATTCTGACGAGGCGGATAAGCTTGCTGTAAAAGAACTTTCATCCTCAAATCTCTAGTCTTCTTCTCTACTTTATCCTTCTCATCTTTATCCCTATTCTCGTAATATTGGGCAGTAGCCAATATCTGGGCCGATGAAGAAAGAGCCCATGAACTCTCAGAGTCCTTTAACTTATTGGAAAGCTCGGGAAGCAAATTAAAGACAAATTTGTCCACGAACAAACTTTGACCACCTTCCGTACTCATGTCCTGACCACTATGATCGATAAACGTCTCTTCAAACCTTGTGAAGAAATCAGACACGCTCTCATCTTTCTTTTGCTTGCATGCTGCTAACTTATCCCAATTCACTCGCAAAGCAGGCATCATAGTTTTCATTAGATTAATAATTTGACCAGGTAATTCTGCAACTAAAGGCTCATGTTTGGCACCTCCAACCTGTCGACCATCTGCGGAAACAATATTAGCCCATGTATCACCTAATTCTGCCGCATGATTCTCATGACGAATCTTCGCCCACAAAGGTTGCGGAACTACATTACCCATCAACATATCTATGTCCGCTAAATTCATAATACATGTTTCAACTGTCTGGGACAACTCCTTGTAATAACCAGCAGGATTCTTACGGGGGTCGGGTAAGGTCTGCTTAAGAGCTAAGACCTCTGCTCTCTTCCAAGGAACATGTACCCACATTCGCTGAAAATGGGCCTCTACGGCCTGAATACCCTGATTAACATTAGCAGCAACTGCCTCTCTCCATACAGGGGGAACTTCTCTCATAGGATACTGCTTCACTTTCCTCCTAACAGAAGGATCAGGTTTGTACAATGGCTGAGATGGGAGTCTAGATCTAAAAGCAAGTATCGTCTCTACTGCATCAGATTCCACTATCGTCCCTTTAGCAAACTCTGACTGAACATCAAGCACTTCCTGCGGAATCAGACCCAACTCATTATCTTCCCATTCCTGCTGCAGAAAAGTACACATTACATCAAAAACATACCTCTGCTTGGGCTGCTCCCACTGAAAGAAAACATCCATAACTGCTGCCAAATTATACCTGGGAGCATTTAAAATCCATCTACGAGCCAATAAATCTAACACTGCCCGCTCTTCGGAAATAGGAAGCTGACTACAACTCTGCTTACGTTCCGAAATAGGTGTCATACTCAGTGGCCCAAACAATGGAGACAACAGATTAGCAATAGTGTCTGTCATTCGTTTTCGAGCAGAAGGAGAAGAAGTAGGCGAAAAACAGGAAAATTAAAATCTTGAGACAAAGTAGGAACAAGAGCAGTAGGAGTCTGAGATGCAGAAGCAGAAGGCAAAGGAGTTTGAGGCAAAGCTGGAAGCAAAGCTTGCGACCCTAGAGTGGGTTGCGCAGTAGGAGGCAAAACCATCTGTGGAGCACCGGGTGGGTGAACAACAGCAGGAGGTTGAACAACAAAGGGTGGAACAACCGGGGGTAATGGAGGTGCAGTAGCACCCTGCACATAAAGGGGTGGCAATCTCAGTAGATGAGAGATCAAAGGATATTTTTCAGGATCTTCAATCACTTTTGGAGGAGAAGGTGGCAAGGCCGGATAACATTTATCGATGGCCATGCAACGTTGTCTATCTGAGACTTCACTAGCACGCTCTTCTCCATCTTCCCTAAACTGCCTAGCAGCTTGTAGTACTGACATATTCTTATCTTTCCTATCTCTCTTTGCTTGCTTAATTTCTCGCTGTTTGGCTTCCTTACGCCAGAGGCGAAAAGAATCAAACATTGCCGGCCGGGCTTTCTTCTTAAATAGCGCAACTTCCAGATTATCTAAAATATTTAATTCGAAACTACCATGTTGGGGCCATCGTAAAACCCCATCTTTCCTGGTATAGTGGACCCACACTTCATTATAAGTAATAGGACCCACTCCGTGTTTTGAATAGAGCTCATAAGTCGGAGTTCCAACCGGAGGTATCGGACACGAATCCTCCAATCGGGAATCCCTGTTGCAACCACAACTAAACCATGTCCTAATTTTGCTAAGACCAGGCATCTTATAGCTCACTAATCTAACTTCAAACTTCAAGAGGTTATCAACTATCGATACACTCGTAAATATACGAGCCCCTCGGCTTCGATTGTTGCAGCAACCGAATCAAACAAAACCAAGAACTAAAACAAAATCGTGGGAGCGACCCACTTATACTTAACCAAAATATCTGTCACGCCACCAGAAGACCGTCTATTGTCTCGCTTTACAAAGGATCAATCAAGGGTCCAAGACAGGGCGACAGTCAGGGCAGCAGTCCTTCGTAGCCGTTGGAAAGTAGGAAGCCTCGCAGAAAAGACCTTTGGTCCACGTCGACATGTAGGGGTCAATGAAGTGGCGGCCTTCCTCCAGAATTTCCTCACGTGACTCCTCACGATCCTCAGGCTTGGACCGGTACTGCTGAAGTCGCCCCACCGTTGGGCGCCAACTGAAGAACAGGGTTTTTAGAACCCAGCGGCGCCAGGGACACGCCCAAAGACTTCGGGTTCTCCTGTCTTGGCAAACAGAGACACGGAATACTTCTAGGTGGCGTCAGAGATCAACATTTTTAGCTGCAGCTAGCAACATTAATCTCAGCAATACAACACGGTGTACAACTCAAGAAACTGTTCAAATTTGTAAGGCAAAACATCTGTTTTTATACCCAATATTCACATTACAAATGGACACCCACTGCGCAAAATTCTGACCAATAGGACGCATTTTCTAACTGAGTATCACATTAACAAAAACCCAATTTACAGTAACCCAACCCAAAAGTTAATTATTAGGACTGTCCCAAATTCAATTTCCACAAGCCGGACAAACCCATAATTGAAAGCACTACCCATGTAATGAAAAGTCGTAAGGAAAGAAACAATTCAGATGCTGATTAGGATAAGATATGTACAAAGAAACTAAAAGTTAACGATATCCTGAGCATTGATTGGTAATCTCAGACAACGTTCAGCTAGAGAAATTGGCTTCGTTAAAGGGTCAGTTTCAGGTGACTGGGTCAGCGTCTTTGCAATTCATTCACAAGTCAGAAAAGGGCCTGTTAATGCATACATGAACAATGAGGCCCATGCAACTTTGTTCGTTCGGTTACCTCCATGGCCTACGTGAGGGCAACACAAAAATGGCGTCACGAACAACTCAAACAAAATGGAGTCTGGTTCGAAATCACGGAACCTCAGTATAGGGCACATGGAACTTAACCTTTGCACTGTAGCAGTGATTATTTTGTATGAAATTAAGTGCCAAGGCCCAAGGCACTTCACAGGCGTTCACTTCAGCTGGCACCACTAACAGTCCTACAAGAACATCTTTATCCCTAATATGCTGCAAAATTACTGTGATGTGCAGAGAATGCTGAGATATTTGTATCTCTTTTAGAGGTTCAATTCTCTTTTCATTGTCCATCTTCTGTTATCATGGTCTTGACTTGATAAAGAAACTATGTCATCAATGTAAAGGTTTCATGGAAGTAAAAGTTCCAATTTTGAGCAAAGGATTTTCCACACCTCAAATGTATTTTCTAAATTCAATTTAAAATAGCAGCCTTTGTATGAGTATTTCAAGATATAGATATTTATTTTGCTCTGCTTGGATTTCTATTGATCGTGTTGAAATTCTTTTCAAAATCGTTGGTGTTTGCAAGTATCCCATGTGGACTAACAGCACCAGAATGTATCATTTGATCAATGTATTCCAATTTGTTGCACCTCATTAAATATTAAATAAATATATACATTAATTTGAAAGCTGCCCTTTGCTATGATTGGATATAATATATTTATGTGCAATGCAGACTGTAGATATTAAACAAGGTTAGCTGTAATCGGTGCATTTAAAGTTACTAAATAAAGATTTTGCCAAACTTCCAGAGATGCAGTTCCACACATCACTTCAGTTGATCAAGACACATGAAACTTTTTCTCCCTCTCATTGTGTTTTTTTCACTCCCAGTTGAAAGGAGAAGCAGTCTGATGAAACGCTTGTTATAATTCCAGTGATTTTCACCTGAAACTTTTTTGGATTGGCGTATTTATGAGCTGATGAAATGCTGTACAGGTGGATATAGTGTCGTTAAGGTTTGTGTGGTGTATCTTTTAAACAGAGCCATACTATATCCGCAGCAAATTAGCTCCTTGCTTGAATTGAAGATGGATGCCCAAGCATTATGTGGGGATAAAATTGCGGGTTGCTGGAGATATGGGAAATTGTAACATTTGCTTCTTCCAGCAAATATGGAGAATTTGCAATCTTTATTATTAAGTTATCATTAAATATTACCGTGTTTTGGCAATTTGATTTTCCCAATGTTCTTTCAATGCAAATATATACAGAAAGAGAGAGAGAGAGATAAAAGGCAATCCTATTTTTAGGACTAGCCAAAGGTGCTTTCAAATGCTTCATTTGGCACTGCTTTTCTTACACATTGATTGAAGAGCAACTCCAATGCCCCTAATAAGGAGTTGACTACATCCTAACACTTGGGCCTAGATGTATCAAGATTTCAATTTGCGATTTCTGAATAGCGATTTTTAAGGAATCGCTATTTAGAAATCGCAAAATGAAATGTATGTAGAAAATTGCTTTTTTTTAGCGATTTCTTAGTCTTCCTTCGCATTTTGCGAATTCGCAATTAAGGAATTATTTCCAATGCATTCCTATGGGCCAGGAAGCCCACAGGAACGATTGCGAAATAATTCTCAAATTGCGAATTCGCAATTTGCTAATCGCAATTTGAGAATTATTTCAAGGGTGCAGGGGTGTCTCAAAGACACCCTGCTGCACCCCTGAAATTTACATGTTTGTGCATGTGGCGCACATACATGCCCCTTGGGCATGTATGTGCGTCACATGCCACCCTCACAAATGCCAAATAGGGCATTTTTAAAAGAAATCGCTAATTACCACCAATTAAAAGTTGGTGGTAATTAGCGATTTCTTAACCCAAATTCGCAAACTTTAACCTCTTCAGTGCTACGCGAATTTCGCTGCAGTGCTGAAGGGTCATAAATCTAATTGACTCATGACGGAAATGTTCCGTCATCAGCACCGGAGCACCGACGCTGATGACGGAACCGTTCCGTCATGAGCATGGAAGGGGTTAAAAGCTACTTACATCGCATTTAAGGAATCGCAAAATTTGCGATTCCTTAAATGCTTAAGCAAAATAAGGAATCGCAAATTTTAGCGATTCCTTATTTTGCTAAATTTTCATACATGTGAAAACATGCTAAAAAGCCTTTTGCGATTCGTAAAAGGCCTTTGCGAATCACAAAAGGCTTGATACATCTAGGCCTTGGTCACCAATTTAAATTGACCACTGTCCTTTAAAATGTACTAGTTCACATTACCCCATAAGATTTTTTGTAGATAGGATCCTCCTGTCCTATGAAGATGGAAATACACGTTTTCAGGTTTGAACAATGTGTCTGGCCGAATGTGCTTTGCAATACAGGGCTGGACATTATTACTCCCACAAATGAATTCCCACAAATGTGTGAGCGCCATACCCTCCTATAATTTGAGCTTTAAAATATTCAATGTTTCTGTTAATGTTGCTGGTCCAGTAAAGTTTTGTTGACACTTGCACCTAGGGTAGCAACAAGGGGACAAAAGACAGAGCATTGTTCCCTATGTCCCAAACTTGTTAGAGCCCCACATTTTTGCAATTAGGTTAAGAGATAAAAGACTGGTGTTAGCAATGCCAATAGGTCTGGCTTATAACTGAAAGTGCCTCTTCTTTCACTGAGCAATCTAGGCACTCAATACATCATCATGCACATACTCTATTACTCTTCCTTGCTCTCACACATTCATTCACTCACCTGCTCATTGTTGTATTCACCTACTCACTAATCTGCAACAAACAGGAACGCAAACTCAACAGCCACCTGCAACAAAAATTAAATGAATAATTAAAAGTGACTGACCCCTTCCAAATATCTAGGGAGCTGCAAGACACTCAAAAAAAGCTAAAAAAATAAATTAAAAAAAAAGCGAAAAGGAAAATTGTCCGAAAAAAATAACTGGCCAATTAGGGCAGGCTTTGGAGCACACTTCTTTTCAGGCAGATACATGCATGTTATCAACAAAATGCTAGCGCTCACAGGCAAAAGAGCCATTGGCAGAAATGGGCAAACCCCATTTCTTGCCCAATGCACTATGCTGTTATGGGGGAATCAGCATTAGCTGCTCGCACCGTTAAGAGCGGGGATGGGGTTTAGTAGAATTCGACTGACAACAGGCTAAGTAATATTAAATAACTAAATAAAACCATTTACTTTGCGCTCACCGCGTCGCACACGTCTGTTAATTTCCACCATCCCGGCGCACCGCTCTTACGTGTGCGAGCCGCCACTGGGATTCAGAATGAGAATGATTCTTAAACAAACATTAGAGGGCTTACCAAAAGACAATCTGTGCATGTGTAAGTATATATGAAGAGTTCCCTTCTTTTTTATTTACAAGTGCCTGGCAGAGCCTACACTTTGCAAGGCCCTCCTAAGTGGGTCCAGCAATGAATTTATTTATTTATTTTATTTATTTTTTACATTTGTATGGCGCACAGCTACCCAAAAAGGGTTTCCCGGTGCCGATGACTCGTCGATGAACGGTGGTAAAAGGTAAAAAGCATTTATACTTATTTCTGGAAGAGCCAGGTCTTTATATTCTTTCTGAATCTGGCGTAATTTTCTTCCTTGCGAATATGGGGGGGGAGTTTGTTCCACAGAGAAGGCCCTAGGAGAGAGATGGATCTACCTCCCATTCTCGCCAATTTGAATCTCGGGGTCGAAAAATTAGCTGCGGTCTGGGAGCGCAGTTCTCTTCCCGGGATGTAGGGGGTCGCTAGGGATTGAAGATACTTTGGTGCGGTGCCGGATTTGATCCTAAACATGTAGCTCAGGGCTTTGAACCTGATGCGGTTTTCTACCCTGAGCCAATGTAGGTCATTCAGATGTTTCGACACACTGGCAGATTTTGGAATCTTACAAAGTAATCTTGCAGCCGAGTTTTGGACCCGTTGTAAACGTTTGATGACTGCTTGATTCGAGCCCAGATAAAGAATGTTGCCGTAGTCAAGCCGAGATGTAATGAGTGCATTGACTACGGTCTTTTGCGTTGCAAGGGGCAGCATCCAGAGGATCTTTCTCAACCATTTCAAGATGGTGAAACAGAGGCCAACCACTTTATTTGCTTGTAGTTTCATCGAGAGGGTATTGTCGATGGTAACCCCCAGATTTCTTACATGGGTAGCAGGGGTGGGGATACTGCCTAGCTCAGAGGGCCAATGGGAGGCGTTCCATAGGTCTTTGTTTTTTCCCAGGAGGAGGATTTCGGTTTTGTCACCATTTAGCTTCAGCTGGTTAGCAGACATCCAGCTGAAGATATTTTGAAGCCCTTGTTTAAGAGTGGACGGGGCCGTAGGTTTTGACTCTGACAGTGAAAAGATGATTTGAGAATCATCTGCGTATGTCATATGAGTGAGTCCCGACCTGTCGGCTAAATCAGCCAGGGGTCTGAGGTAGAGATTAAAAAACAAAGGGCTCAGAATGGAGCCCTGTGGTACACCATGCGGGGTTCTAATTGTGTCAGAACAAGCAATGGAGGATGTAATCTGAAAAGTTCTATGGGACAGAAAAGACTCAATCCATTTGAGTGCTTTTCCCTGTATACCATTTCTCCCAAGAGTGGCCAGAAGTTTGGTGTGAGAGATGGTGTCAAATGCCGCACTCAAATCAAGCAAAATGAGTGTGACTGTCTGGCCATCATCTAGGAGTTTCCTGATGGTTTTGGTAACTCCCAGCAGAGCTGTTTCGGTGGAGAAACCCGCTCTGAAACCAGACTGTGACGGATGGAGGAGGGAATTTGCTTCGGTGAAGAGAGTGAGGGCGGAGTGGATGTGTCTTTCAAGTAATTTTGAAAAAATGGGGAGGAGTGATATGGGTCGGTAGCTTGCAGGTAATTCGGGGTTGGCTGAAGGTTTTTTCAGGAGTGGGCATACCATCGCGTGTTTCCAGAGTGATGGGACTGCGGAAAACTTAAGAGAAGAATTAAGAGTTTCAGCAATGATGGTCAGGGAGGGGACATCAATTTGTCTGAAGACAGTGGCGGGTAGTGGGTCACAGGGGGAGCCAGATTTGATGGTTTTGAGGGTAGCTTTCAGTGATTCCAGGGTGATGGGAGGCCAATGATCAAGGGTGTTAATGTTCGTTGACCACGGGGGCATTTCTTCTCCAGGGTCATGTGCAGGGGTGTTTCTGGTGATATCTGAGATGATTTTCTCAATGTTGTCATTAAAAAAAGACGCAAGGTCTTGGCATTGTTTCCTATCCAAAGGGCGAGCCGTAGCAGTCGTGTTTGCGCCTGCAAGGTCTTTGACTATATTGAAAAGCGTTCTTGCCTTGTTAGGCGCAGTGTCAATGGTATTTGCCACGTAAAGGGCACGCGCTTTAGTGCAGGCGGAGTGGTATTCGTTTCTGGCTTTGTGGTATGTCACTTTTTTGTCATGAGCATAGTCCTTGCGCCACTTTCTTTCTAGGGATTTACATTTTGATTTTTCGATCTTCAGGGTCTCATTGAACCAAGGGGCTGGGGGACGGGGGGTGTTACTCTTTAGCCGAGATAGGGGGAGGCAGTTTTCGACTGCCTTTTCAAGCCATGAGTGTGTGGCCATGGCAATACTTTCTATATCAGGGCCAGGGGCCGGGGGGTTCATAGCTAACGTTTTGTTGAGTTTTTCCACATCAAGCAACTTCCAGTTTCTCATGGAGGGTATAGGCCAGGTGCTGTTTGATTTAGAGGGTGTTGGCAGTTTTAGGCAGAATTGAATAAGGTGGTGGTCTGACCAGCAAGTAGGGATCGTGTTCAGCCATTTCATTTCAGGAATGTTGGAGAAAATGGGATCCAACAAATGTCCTGCCCGGTGAGTGGGCCCAGAGTTAAGTAGCATTAAATTCAGTGCTGCTAAATCATCTAGTAAGTTAGTGCATGCCACGCTAGCGGGGTCGTCGAAATGCAGGTTTAGATCTCCCAGAAGGGAAAAGTTTTTAGAGGAGAGATGAAAGGGTGTGATGTAGTTGGCCAAATTTGCGGCCCATGTATTGGCATTCCCAGGAGGCCTGTATATTAGAATGCCGGAGACAGTAAAGTTGGGGTTAAGAGTTATTTTGAAAAAAGCTGCTTCACAGTCAGGGATGCTGACGGGTTCCAGAGTGCACGTAAGTTCTCTATTAAATATAATAGCAATTCCCCCGCCCACTTGACCCTCACGATCTTTTCTAACTATGGCATAGTTAGGGGGGAGGGCAGTGGCTATGTCAGGACCCGCACTTTCGTGCAGCCAAGTTTCAGTTAAAAATAGGGCACTGTGATTGTTTTCGAATATGAGGTTAAAAATATCTAATTTGTGCTGCGGTAAGGATCTACAATTAATGCTGTAGAACGAGAAGTAATGGGTCGCTTGTTTTGGTCGCTGTTTTGGCGTTTGACTGCGGAGACTAAGCTCAGGGTAGGGCTGATAGTTAGAGAGAGTAAAATTGCAGTTACAACAAGTGTTGGTTACATATTGTGAAGGCGATAGTATAGCACAATTTTGATGTTTTTTGGGGCGCAAGGCCATTAAGAAGGTGGCGCTAATACCTATGTTTTCCAGCATAGGTAGGGTATAGCCCCGTGCCCCATGCCCCGTACTGTCCCGGACGGGCCCAGACGGGCAGGTCTTAGGCTTGTCTTTGGCGCGGCTCTGGCGCGATCGCAGCGCGTATTCGCTGCGCGTCATGGAGGGCGTCAGGCTTATGTAAAGGACGGGCTGTTAATCAGCTCCGCCTCTACGTGCTCGGCCAATCAGTGCCTGCCTCGGCCGCGAGGCTGGAAGAAGGTACCTCCCTGCGCCCTCCACACAAACAAGCCTAGCGCTTGCGGTGGACCGGGGCAGCAGGAGTGACGAATGCCACAGTGGTGAGTCAGAATAGATGCAAATACAGTAAAGTACAAAGTGCAGATTCTTAAAATCAATCGGCGCAGTGCATTTAAAAATTGCTCGCGCTACCTAAAGCTCAGATCGTTTAGTGCGCGTAAGTTTAAAAAACAGGAAATTACTTCAATTGGTATGCAGTGTAAATCGGTATCTCATTCACACAGCAGAGGTTTTGTACAACTCCAAAATGCTTCACCATTCACATTCGTGCATGCGATTGTCATCAGCCTTTGACATAACTTTTTCCAGTGAAGCAATCAGGCCTGTAGCCTTTACCACTGACTCACTGTATTCTGCATAAGTTTTCCTACAGGGCAGCTATTACTCTACTTTCTTAAAATGACAAATACGTACAAAATCACAGTTGTTAAAACAATATACAACCCTTCCTCAAACAGCCTAATAGATTCTCATAGTGCACATCTTTTATCCGGGGCGTTTGTTACTTATCACTAATACCCTTGCCTACTGTAGTAATCAGTGAGATTTTTGCACCAAAACAACTGTCTGCAAGTTTTAACACAGTGTAACGACAATCCATGCTTAATGACCTATTGTCTTTAACATATGCTTTTCACAATATGTGAGGAATGTTCTCAATGTCATAAAGAAAATAGCTCAGGCCTACAGTCTTGATTATTGACATGTCACCATAATCAACTCAGCCCTGCTGTATTCAACCTACGCTCTCCTACAGGGCAAAACTGTCATGATGTATAACAGGGGAGCTTCATGGAAGTTTTCCCGTGGCCCAGCAAAATATTATGAATGGCATACAACAACCACTAAAATTTAAGTAGGAAACAATTATGGTCATAAACCACGCTGTCATAAAAAGTGCTTTTTTTGCGGTGGGTGTGTGGGACTGATGGTGAATTGTTAGACAGCAAACAGCTGCAACTGTGTCATCTGTCAAGCACCAAAGTCCTTGCTTTTTCTCTGTCCCAAAAAACATTGCAAGTAACCGTTGGTATAGAAAAGTTCCTGCATGGTTACAGACGTGCATCCCTGCCCTGAGTGGCCCAGCTGCATGGATATTTGGATTCCTGGTACTGATTTTGGTGTGCATCTGAGCACACCAAAGGTATCTTTGATTCCAGGAACAGTTACCTGTCAGTGGAACTCATTGTCAGGGAGATTGTTGGCCGGGTACCGTTGGCAAAGGAGGCGATACCAACAACTCGAATTTGAAAGGACCAGACACTAACTCACATCTGTGTCAGGAGTTAGACTACAGCGATGGGAGCATGAACTCCACAAGTTGTACAACAGCACTGTTCATCAGGGAAATATGGTTGCCAAGACTTTGAGCTACTGCAACCAGGACTCGGGACCAAAGTCTCGATTATGGACCATCACCCAGGAAACCATGAAAGCTTGCTCTGTGTCCGGAGCACCAGCCTTCTTATAGCCTTCCAAGCCCAGTGTGCCTTGTGAAGAGGAGGAGGGATTGTGGTAAATAAATAAATAATACCCTATTTTTGACTAGACTTATAGCATAACAGATAGCTCAATAAAATAAGAGTCAAGATTCGAGGTAGTAGGAGTTTCTGCAGGTTTATTACAGCATAAGGACAGGATCAGGACAACCTGCATGGGAATAGGACAATAAGGCCTGGCAGCTGCCGGGGCTGGGTCTGGGATGAGCGCGCTAACATTCAATAACAAAACATTGATTTATATACATAGCGCAAACACATAGCATTACATTGCAGTAGGCGTAGCAGTGGGTGGAGCAGAAGGCGTGACGCGTAGCAGTCGCGAGAGATAACAGTAAAAAGAGGTGTAACTGGGAGTATACATAGACATGTGATGCAAACGTAACAGAATATGTCATGAATGGGCGGAAACATAGGAGGGGGCTACCTAAGGAGCCGGGACCTCTAACCTAATGGTGCGCGAAAACTGGCAATGACGTGTTACTAGGAGAAGCTGGGGGCTATGAACTCTGTGTTAGGAGCAGAGACTAGAGTCTGAAGGGTCGGAGCGACATGTACCTAAACCCTATCTGGTATCTGATGTTTAGGGAACATGTTGATATAAACTAGAAGTCATGAGGGGAAAAGCTAACTTGATTCTAAGACTGGACCATGCATTATTCTACATGTAGTGCGTGATGAAGAATACTAAATGACCATTAAATACAGTATTTCTCTAACGTGGAGACGAGAAGGCTAGACAATGACGGAAACTATTGATGCAGTTCAGTAGCTTAGGAATGCAGAGGAGGAGGACTGAACTGATAACTGGAACTATAACATACTTTTGGCAGACTCAGAGGCAGGGCCAAGCTGCACCGGGCACTGCGAGGCAGGAAGTAAGTGAAGGGTCGAGGATACAGGTGGGGGCTGTATCGCTCCTCAGCGAGGCTTTCAGGAGACAGGAGCTGAATCTTGGTCCGGGCCCTTTTGAGGCCTGGAAACGGGGATTTTATAATGGAATAACGTGCACACTAAGAAACGTGGCAACATTACTTTACATAGGCCTGATATTCGTAGTATTCACGAGGACTGGAAAATGACATACCAGAGGTGGACACAACTGGAATTGCGTCATTAATCAGGCATGGGGAATAACATATGCATATTGGTCATGCACACATAACATATGATGGATGAAGCGTAGGGACACAGAACATGGCAAAATTTACTTTTCCACATTCCCTCCTTGTCACTACGTTTCCATCAGGAAACATCAATTTTCATGATACCATCTATCATTTCATACAGTATCATTTGCTCGTCTCGAATTGTCTTGGAACGGGATTTAGAACGGGGCTTGGGACTAGGAATACAAGAGGTAGCACACATGCTGCAAATCGCAGGGCCACATTGTATACAGAGGCAGCAGCTAAATATGATCGCTACTGCAATACCTAAAAAGGACAGGACTTTCCATCCCCATGCGGAAATTACATTCCAGAACCAACCGGACCATGTCCAGGTGCCTGGATCTTGGTGTAACAGATGGGCAATTTTATGGAGTCTGGTTATAGCTGAATAAACAGACGGCGCGTTATTTGGAATAAAAATGCAGCAACTGGATCCGAGGACTCTACAGGCCCCACCCCTATCGGCCAGTATGACGTCAAGGACGAGACGATTTTGCAAAACAACAAATCTCATAGCAGATTGCTCTTCGGTTAAGTTACCTAGAGCGGAGGCAGTCTCATCTACTACAGCTTCAAGGGTTCTTGTTAACCTACGGATTAGCTTACTGTTTACAACTGTGCCTAAATAAGGGAACACACCTTTATCAATATCAATGAATTGCTCTGCAGCAGTTTCAGTATAATCGACAATCGGGAGATTTCTCTTGTGTCTGGTATGTACTAGGAAGGAATTCCTATGATAGTCAGGTGGGGCTAGGAAAACAGGTGGCAGTAGGAAGGCAATGTAACAGGTTCCCTCCCAATCGAGGGGCAGACGGACATATGCAGTTTGACCACAAATAAAATAAGAATGACGTGAAGCTTTGAAAATAGATTTCCCACTGTCACTATACTTGATAACAGTAGTACATTCACTATGACCTATGTGTACAGAACCATAATTACGGACACATAATTCGCCTTTGACTGGTAGTACTGAAATAGCAGGTAAGTCTGGAGTAGTATCAGACTGAACATTCAGGACCATGAAATTCGACGAATAATTACCTAAATTATAAACTTCATTTTCTAGATCTAAACCTGTTCTGTGGGGGAGACCTTGCTTGTCTGGAAAACATGTACTGTTAAGAAAAGACATATCTGTTGAGGATGACGTTAACGTGGACCATGCTCCACACGAACCATTGTGTGAGAATGGATAAGGAAAGAGTGGCAGAACTCCCTTCGGTGTCTGAAAAGGGGGGAGTCGACCACACACCCAACAATTAGTGGCATTGCTGGTCTGGTGTGAATAATGTAACATACGGATAAATGTGTTGTTGCGCATAGCGAGGCGGTAAGAATATTCGTGAGGAGGCAGATCACTAAACGTGTGCTCTATTGTAGCATTAGTAGACATATTTACATGAGGAACTGGAAAACACAGGAAAAGTGCGTAGCTGGTGCAGGAAATCATTATGCTGAGAAATAATATGAAACTCAGAAAAACGATACATTTGATTGAACTTTGACTGACTCTCTCACTATGGGGGTCTATTTTATACATGTCAGAAACAATTTAACCGTTTCACCTAGGGGAGGACTTATACAATCAAACCGACTGACTTATTTTACTAGACCTTAATTTCAACTTATACTCCTGTTGCGGAGTTTTCTCTAACAAGGGAGGGGTTGTAATAATGTCTTGTGCGGGACAGTCCTTTAAAACAATGTTCTGGCAGTCCTTTGAATCCTGGAAATCCTTGGAAATGTTTTTGGAGACTGATTTCAATGGATTGAAAAGTTTTACATGAGAAAGGTGGACCCACCCCTTCCTGCCTTCCAACTTGACGGCAGTTCGGGTGGTCAAGAGGACCTGGCGTGGCTCTTTCCAACGTGGTTCCAGCGGACTTGATCTGTCAAAATTTCTGATCATCACAAGGGAGCCTGGAACGATCTCGTGCGGTGCCACCTCGGTATTGTCTGGAAATGCGGCGGCAACCTGTGAACGACATGAGTTGAGGGCAGACATCAAGGAAGCTAGGTAATCTGTCAGCATATTACATGAAACATCGGTAATACTTCGGGGTCTAGGAGTACCCCACATGTTAGGGGGGCGGCCGAATACGACCTCATACGGGGACAGACCTGATCTGGAATGTGCGACCATACGCATATAAAATAAAGCGACTGGCAGAGCTATTAACCAGTCCACACCTTTGTCCTTACAGACTTTTGCAATGCGGATTTTCAGAGTCTGATTATGCCTTTCGACTAGTCCAGCTGCTTCTGGATGGCGTACACAATGAAACTTCCACTGGTACCCTAACAACAGGGAAACGTGCTTCATTAACTCTGAGGAGAATGGCTGACCGTTATCAGAGTATACGACTCTAGGGAGTCCGTATCTAGGGAAAAATTCACGAACCAACTGCTTGGCAGTGGTCGCGGCTGTGTAATCTGGGACTGGATATGCTTCTGTCCACCTGGACAAAGCGCATACAACTACAAGGACATACTTGAAACCTCGACATCGCTCCATCTGAATATAATCCATCTGGAGGACCTCAAAAGGGTGGTCAGGGGGCTGGAAACCACCTTGTTCCACCGGGACACTTTTACCTGGATTAAACTGACAACATATCATACAGGTACGGACTTTCTGCTTGGCTGCAGCTCGTAAATGCTTGTTGAACCAAATGTTCTGGATACTGTCTAACATAGCTTTTTCTCCTAAATGGGCTGGACTATGTGTGGTATTGATAATGACTTGAACCATAGAATCGGGGAGAAACCATGTGGCTCTACCCTTCGTTAACCATCCTTGATCTGTCTGAACCCCTCCTTGTTCAGACCATTTCTTGATTTCATCGGGGGTAGCATGTAACTGTATATCTATGACATCTTGTGTAGGGTCCTTAACTGTCATGCATGTAATCGGATCTGGAGTATGTGTCAGATTAACTGGAATGTCTGGAGTCTGTGCTGTAAGCTTGGCTGTGCGGTCTGCTAGATCATTACCTTGGGAAATAATGTCAGTGACTTTCGTATGTGCTTTGCATTTCATAATAGCAATAGATGTCGGTAAATGTATGGCATCTAACAGGGCTTGAATAAGGAGACCATGCTGAATCTTGGTTCCGTGAGAAGTCATGAAACCTCTCTCCTGCCAGAGCACTCCGAAGTCGTGTACAACTCCGAATGCGTAACGTGAATCTGTGTAAACATTAACTTTCAGGTTCTTGGCATGTATACAGGCTTGTGTCAGAGCGACTAGCTCTGCTGCTTGAGCGGACAGGGTGTCAATACGGTGTGTCTTGATAACTTCAGTGTCGGTAGTCACTGCATACGCGGCGACTAGTTCTCCTGTACTAGTTCTCATACATGAACCATCTACATAAAGTGTCAGGTCAGGATCTGGTAACGGAATGTCTGTCAGGTCTTGTCTTGGCTTCGTCGTAATGTTAACTACTTCCACACAATCATGTGGGTCTAGATTTGAATTAACTGATGGTAACAGTGTAGCAGGATTCAGAACGTTGCAGCGTCTGATTTCTATGTGTGGCTGGAACAGTGTCAATTCATAACCTGTTAAACGTGCGATTGTCAAGTGCTGAGTTTGTGTTCGGTTTAAAAGAACTTCTACTGAATGTGGGACTTGTACTGTCAGGGAATGTCCTAAGACTATGGAATCACTTTGTCTGATAGCTAGTGCTGTGGCTGCAACTGACTTGAGGCACGCAGGCAACGCCTGGGCGACTGGATCTAATGTGCTCGAAAAATAAGCACAGGGCTTGTATTGACCTGCTTGATCTTGTGTGAGAACAGATAATGCTGTACCTTCCCGTTCAGTAACGAAAAGTGTAAAAGGCTTACTGTAGTTTGGTGTAGCTAGAACTGGAGCTTGACATAAAGCTTTCTTTAACTCGTTAAAACTAAGTGTATGTTCAGATGTCCAAGGGAGGACAGTCGATACGGCTGCCTCCTGTGTCGTTAACTGTATCAGTGGCTTGGCTAGAAATGCATACTGGGGAATCCATTGTCTACAATAAGAAGTAAGGCCGATAAAAGCACGTACCTCCTTCTGGGTTCTGGGCTGGGGAAGACTCGCTATTAACTGGATACGGTCGGGTGTCAACTGCCTACCCCTCTTGGACAGCAAGTGTCCTAAGTATACCACTTGCTGGACACAGAATTGAAGCTTCGAAGGTGACACTTTGTGCCCCATCTCGGCTAGAAAATACAGAACTGTAAGTGATGCTCGCTCGCAAGCACGTTCAGAACGGGCTGTGATCAGTAGATCATCGACATACTGGAGCAGGGCAGTGTCAGTTGGCATGTGAATGTTGTCTAGTTGTCTCTTGAGTGCTTGACTGTAAATACTAGGGCTTTCTGTGAAACCTTGAGGAGCGCGTGTAAACATATAGCTCCTTCCATTTAAACAGAATCCGAAAAGAAACTGGCTGTCTGGATGAATTGGAACACTAAAAAATGCATTCTTGAGGTCTATGACAGTGAAAAACATGGCTTCGGAATCAATAGCAGTTAACAGGGAAGAAATATCTGGGACAACTGGGTACTGAGGAATGATACATTTATTAAGCTCTCGTAAATCAATCACTAATCGATATACTGGGGGTGCATTTGGATCAGTACGTTTCATGACTGGAATGATCGGAGAATTACATACATTGGAGTCAGTTTCTACAACTACTCCTTGAGCCATGAGCTCGTCAATAATTTTGGATAAGGCTGCTACAGCCTCAGGTGGCAATCTGTACTGTCTGATTCGTGGTAACACTACACCTGGTTTGAGAGTCACACGATGGGGTGTGATTTGCATGTAACCTACATCAGTTGGACCTTGCGCCCATAAATGCTGTGGAACATTAGACAATCTTGAATCAAAATCTCGTAACACATAGTGACCCTTAAAGTCACGTAGGAACAGACGTATTCCCTCTGGGGAACAGCAAATAACTGCACCTAACTCTTTCAGTGTCTTAATACCTAATAGATTTTCTGGACATGACTTAGTAAGTAACAGATCAGTAGTACGGGACAATGGACCTACTTCTAGAGTAACTGGCTTAGATATCTCATTAACGATGGGTTTTCCTGAAAATCCAAGGGAAACATTTCTTGAGCCTGAGAGCGGAGCCCCTGGAACTTCGGCATGACTAATTGTGGTCCTACTTGCCCCTGTATCGATCAAAAACTTTCTGTCTTTCCCTAATACTTGACTGTGAACATAGGGACCTTCTTGGTCTACAGGTATCTCGATGAGAGGCAAGCCTACCTCCCTCTCTAGGCTGTTTCATGAATATGACTGGTACTCTGGATACTCAGACTGTGCATACTGGTACATCTGTGATGTAACATGCTGTGTTGCAGCAATAGGCTGCGGTACTGTAACTGTCTGTTGTGCATTCTGTGGCTGAGGAATCTGTGAAACTTGTTCTTGTCTAGGCGGACGTGGTCTTTCTTTAGTCTTACCAGTAGCTATGTTGTGTTTCAGAACTGCACACTCGTTTATAAAATGACCTGGCTGTTTACAATAATTGCAGTTCCCTTTAACGGGAGCTGCAGGATGACTGGCTTGATTCGGACCCCTCTTCTGACTGTCTTGAGGAACAGATTGTGCAACTAGCACTTTCATTTTCGTGTCTTTCATACGTTTTCTCTCGTGTTCTTGCTCTTCTCTGATTCTATTCTGGTGGTACTGGAGCATCTGGAGCATCTGGGACGGAGTATTAGCTTGCCAGGTGCTCTCGACTTTCAAAACTCGGTTTTTAATTTGCGGACTTGAATTCTCGACTAATTTGGTGACGAAAAGATGAGGGTATGACTCACTACTTGTCTTGAGACCACTGTTGATACTGAAACATTTTTCAAATCTAGAATAAAAATCACTAATGTCTTCATCTTGCTTCTGTTTACAGGCTGAGATTGCATCCCAGTCTTCTTTCCTAGTTGTCAATAATCTGGGTAAAACTTGAATCAATAATTCTGGTAAATCTTTACATTTATCTCCAAGACCGGTACCTGGTACTCGTGCCTTGTCTTCAGCTTCTAGAGCTGTCCAATCGATCTTTTTCTCTCCCACCTCCCATTCTTTTTCCTTTAACTTTTCATACACCCCTGCGGGTAACAGGACCTTTAACATTTTAATGATATCTGGGTAAGTGTATTCTCCCATACGGAGCATGTCTTTTAATTCTCTATGGAACCCTGCTGGATCTTTGTCATGACAGGGAATTAATTTCTTCATTTCAAGAAGTTCCATCTTTGATATTGGAGTGTATACAAACACTTGTTGCATTACGCCACCCGCCCCTTGGACTGGGTGGACTTCTCGTAACGGATTCTGTCTGTCTATGTAGAATGATTTACTTTCTGGGGGTGAGACATGAACAAAATGCGGGTTCAAAAACGTTCTATACTTGTGACGCTGTTCTAGAATGACACTAACTAAATCGGTACCTAGACCTCTCCATCTATACTGGAGTAACTCGTTCAGGATATCGTGTAACGGACCTGGATCAGAATGTTGACCCTCATACAGAGTAATGAGGTGCTGGATCATATACATACCCACCAGTCGTTGCTCGGCTGGGGGCAGTTTCAGAAACATTTGTGCCACTATTTCGTCTGGAAAAGTGGTAGAATCAGTAATCCATCGGACTGCTGATCGGGCTAGTTCTTGTTCATGCATAGTACTTAGTTCACTGTAACCGACTCGTGATTTCAGAATGTGATCGGTAGCTTGAAATACTTGTTCTAGGGAACCTTGTTCTGGTACTAGATGTTGAAAAATAGACTTGGGTTCTAGACGTAAATGGCGATCTGGAAATCTGGATTTTCCTACATACGCTATTCTGGCGGGATTCTCGTTCTCTTCCTCTTCAGGATCAGAGATACTTTCTTTCTCGCTTACTTGTGCTGCTTTACGCTGGTCGTGTAACCTTATTATTTCTTTACGAATTTTCTTGTACATACTCTCCATGGCACTGACGGTCTTGTGCTTACCCTCGGCTATATTATCACTCCACCTTGTCAGGATTCTCATTTCGGCGGGATCTTTAGACGGGTAATCTTGTTCTCTTATTAAACAATTGATCAGGAACTTTAATATCATGAGCTGAATCTCGGCTTTCCTTTGAGACATAATCTCGCCAATACTTTCTGGATCATCCCCTGTACGGATGAAACGATATATTCTGTCTAGATCTTCTTTCATATTCGGCAAGGTGACTAGATACTCGGTCACTCTCCTTACACGTAAGGAATATAAAACCATAGTATATTCGCCTGGAACTGGATCATAGACACATTCGTTAAGGGCTTGTCTGATTTCTGTAACAGACTTATTACTTTTAGGAGTACGCTGTGATGCTTGAGCATGTAATTCGAGTGCTGATAAACGCTTGTGTGGCGGCGGGGTTTGAGGAGTAGCTCCTCCTGCGGCCCCTAGACTGGAGTCGTCTACTGAGGCTCTACGTCCTGGCAGAGTGGGAAATGGAACTGTAGGCTGGACCGGGGGTACCGTAACAGGTACTCCGGTGTCTGGAGGAACATGAATTACCTGGTTTACAGGGACTGGCGGAGCGCGGACAGGATTTGCATATTCGGGGACTGTGTCGTCCAAATAGGACGAAATAAAAATATCAGCTGCGGTCGGTTTGTGACGTAGCTTGGTCGGAACCAATGGCGGCGGGAAATTACTGGATGCCTCTGGGGTCGCTTTTGGCACTCCTTCGGCAAGAAGAGGATACATACCCTTAATGAGGGCATGCCTCTGTCTGTCTGACTGTTCGGCTTTGACTTGTTCACCTATCTCGATTAATTCTCTTTCTTGGGCTCGTTCCTGGGATTCTCTACTTAACTCTGACTTTCTGACTTCCTTTTCCGTTCTTTTATGAGCTTCCTTGCGCCATAACTCGATGGCATCTTTCTGTGACTGTCTGGCTTTCTTTTTCCATAATGCTTCTTCTACTCGCATGATACATTCGGCATCCCATGTACCCGATACGGGCCATCTATACTTTTCTTCTAACTGTTTGGTATACTCTACCCATAAATCTAGATACATTATGGCGCTTATGCCATGTTTCTGATACATAAAATGACCTGGACTGTCCCTAGACGGGACAGGAACTGCTTCCTCTAACAGACCCTTTCTAGTTTTTAACTGACGTAACTTGGAAAAGAGCGGCATTCTAAACTTGAATCGGAACACAATACAATACACAAAAAACAATAACAATTGGGAAAACAATTCAGGCATACCACGACATTGGAAATACACTAAACCATATCATAACATAACAGTTCGAACAGAATACTACCTGAAAATACTGAAAACAGAAACAGAACAGAACTCTCGAGAACGGAACAGACTAGAGTTACTGGATGCACTGCTGTAACAGTACGGAACATACCGGTCCCATAAAGGAACGCATCAAGACCCGTATCCACCTAGGTGAACACTTCGTTTGTGGGCTTGGGTACCACCAACCCACGGACCAGGAGTCAATTTAGATTGGTCCTGTCTAGATACTACCCCAGCAATGGTACTCACCGGGCAGCACGGAACGGAAAGCCTCGGACGGGACTGGACTACGACGACGAACTTCGGACTTCAGTTACGGGTGGGCCTCCGGATACCTCGGACCTTGGACTCTCGGCTTGGGCTCTGGTCGGGACTCGCCGCGTTCCTCCACCGTCTCGTTTGGATGCTGGACCGCCTCCTCCGTCTCCTCCGTGGGCCTGAGGGATACTTGGAGCAGAAATATCTGCCAGTGCACGGTATGGTTCCGTCACGACTGCAGAGGGTCAGGGGGTCGGCGTGGCTTCACCGACGCGTGGGGAAAGGGCAAGTCCCTGTTCGGGCGCCATTATGTGGTAAATAAATAAATAATACCCTATTTTTGACTAGACTTATAGCATAACAGATAGCTCAATAAAATAAGAGTCAAGATTCGAGGTAGTAGGAGTTTCTGCAGGTTTATTACAGCATAAGGACAGGATCAGGACAACCTGCATGGGAATAGGACAATAAGGCCTGGCAGCTGCCGGGGCTGGGTCTGGGATGAGCGCGCTAACATTCAATAACAAAACATTGATTTATATACATAGCGCAAACACATAGCATTACATTGCAGTAGGCGTAGCAGTGGGTGGAGCAGAAGGCGTGACGCGTAGCAGTCGCGAGAGATAACAGTAAAAAGAGGTGTAACTGGGAGTATACATAGACATGTGATGCAAACGTAACAGAATATGTCATGAATGGGCGGAAACATAGGAGGGGGCTACCTAAGGAGCCGGGACCTCTAACCTAATGGTGCGCGAAAACTGGCAATGACGTGTTACTAGGAGAAGCTGGGGGCTATGAACTCTGTGTTAGGAGCAGAGACTAGAGTCTGAAGGGTCGGAGCGACATGTACCTAAACCCTATCTGGTATCTGATGTTTAGGGAACATGTTGATATAAACTAGAAGTCATGAGGGGAAAAGCTAACTTGATTCTAAGACTGGACCATGCATTATTCTACATGTAGTGCGTGATGAAGAATACTAAATGACCATTAAATACAGTATTTCTCTAACGTGGAGACGAGAAGGCTAGACAATGACGGAAACTATTGATGCAGTTCAGTAGCTTAGGAATGCAGAGGAGGAGGACTGAACTGATAACTGGAACTATAACATACTTTTGGCAGACTCAGAGGCAGGGCCAAGCTGCACCGGGCACCGCGAGGCAGGAAGTAAGTGAAGGGTCGAGGATACAGGTGGGGGCTGTATCGCTCCTCAGCGAGGCTTTCAGGAGACAGGAGCTGAATCTTGGTCCGGGCCCTTTTGAGGCCTGGAAACGGGGATTTTATAATGGAATAACGTGCACACTAAGAAACGTGGCAACATTACTTTACATAGGCCTGATATTCGTAGTATTCACGAGGACTGGAAAATGACATACCAGAGGTGGACACAACTGGAATTGCGTCATTAATCAGGCATGGGGAATAACATATGCATATTGGTCATGCACACATAACATATGATGGATGAAGCGTAGGGACACAGAACATGGCAAAATTTACTTTTCCACAGGATCCTAGTGGGAGAGAGGCACAGCAGGGAGCCTGGCAAGTGGATCCCAGTGAGCAGAGTGTACAGCACCTGGACCAATCAGGATTAGTGTTGTTGGAGACAGTCGTCCTCCCACTTGCAGAAGTTGGTAAGTCCTGTTGGGCTGCTTTTTAGTTGCAAGCCATTGCCCTATACAGTTGACATTGATGAGGCTGTTGCTCTTGTAAGTGACCCCATATGATAGCAGGGGGCCACTAGGACTGTTGGGGCTGTTGCCTGATACAACCAACCTCATTGGGGCTCTTGCTCTTAGCCCGTGGAGGCCTATATGCCAGGAGTGGGGTACTACGCCTATGGGGGCCACTGCCTGTGTCAGTTGCATATCCACAACCAACAGATGGAATTATTTAAATCATAATCAGAAGCTGACCTGTAGTGTCGCCACCGCCCCATCCCCTTATTGGCAGGGACCACGAAGAAGAAACTGCCAGCTGCAATTGGATGCTATACTCACATGCAACTGCCTCAGTGTGCAGACTCGCCAACCACAAGTAGATGCGGTGCAGCCTGCTCATTGCTGGAGCACGGGAAGAAATGCCATGGTTACAAAACACTTCTTCAGGCATTGGTCTGCTAAGGCTGGGGCAGAAGGCCCTTTTGAAACTTGCATGAGCTTGGCAGAATAGTGCCATTGAGAGCTGAACTTTCAGGGCCGAAGCCAATCTTTGTTGTGCAACACTAGTGAAGATGGCACCTGTGGTTTCACCTCCAGAGAACCGACAGGGACATGATGTTAGGATGGAGGAGGGCGGCAGAGGACACTTAGGGGGGAACACTGGGTATGCCGGCACCAGTGTGTTATCCCCAAAAGTGCTCACTGTTCAGTGTACTGTATTATATTTTGCTTAGGTAATACTAAACAGAAGTATTGGACTTTTGGGAGTACCATTGGTATACTCACCGCTGCTGCCCCTTATATATCACCTGGAAATCACCCTGCTCCAAGAGGACCTATTTAAGAGCTTTAAGGGAAAGTATAACATGACTACGTGGGGAGACATGTACTTGAGGGGAAGTTTCGCACTCTTGATCACATGTGTCAAACGGAAACACGGACACCGCTAGATGTTTTTTTGTACATATGTTTAAGGCATACTATAAAGGCACTTATCCTGACTTTTCCGGATGAACCAGAGGTATTGACCCCACAACAACTAATACTGGACAGGACCAAGCCCATAAGACTAGTGTCCCTGATTTATAAAACAGTGCATACACTAAGAGAAAGACCTTCTCTGCAGTCACGGGAGAAATGGGAAGTAGAGTTGGGGGGGCCTCTGACAGACGCACAATGGGAGGCCTGCTGTTTACACACTGAGAGGGTATCAGCGAGTAGTAGACTCCGTATTATACACTACAAATTTCTACACAGATTATATTATTTTACACACCACAGAGGCGCAACTAGAGTCAAATTTCGTGGGGGGCTAAGAAAAAATTTCGGGGGGGCTGAATCTTTAGGCACTCGGCAGAGTCGAGCAGCAGGGGCTCTTAGAAGGGTTGAAACATCAACAACGCCCCATTAACATGCACAAGGTCTTTTAAAGACCTGTGAAGTGCTTGGGTGCAGCTGTGAGCAGGCCCCGGGAAGTGTCTCATCCCGGGCTGCCATACACGAGGGTGGGGGGATGGGTGCTGAAGCCCTTTGAGGCCAATGGGTGTTGCCCGCCTCCCTGGGCCCATGCCATAGTGTCACAAGACTTATGTCTCTCAATCTCAGGCAGACATCTTGGACATCTGCCTGAATGCATGTCTCACCAGTGGCAGACTCCCTTGGCACAGATCTACCCTGGTTCTTGGACATCTGTCTCTCAGATGTCAGACTCCTTGAGCCCCTACCTCACTAGTGTGACAAATTCCCTTGGCCCAGGTCTACCCTGGTTCTTGGACATCTGTTTTTCAGACGTCAGACCCCTTGTACCTCTATCTTACTAGTGTGACAGACTCCCTTGACCCAGGCCTATTATCATGATGCCTCAGCAATACCACAGAAGCCATCCTGGAGAACTCGTCATGCATGAACATCAGCAATGTCCCAATGAGGTCTGTATCAGATATGTTTAAAACAATAACTTGAGACACATCTAGTTATACAGACAATTAAGCACTTACACAATCAGTGACACATTATTTATTTTTAAGGTTATTGGAAGATTGTTAATGATAATATAATGAAATCGCGTGCATCTGTCTGTCAGGTGTCAGAAGCATTGAAACAGTGTCTCACTAATGTCAGTCTCCCTGGCCCCAGTCTCTTGGACATTTGTCTCCGAGGCCACAGACCCCCGAACCCATGCCCCACTAGTCTCAGGTCCTCTGCCCTGCCTCTACCAGGCCACATTTAATGGG
Organism: Lissotriton helveticus; assembly: GCF_964261635.1. Taxonomy (NCBI): domain Eukaryota; kingdom Metazoa; phylum Chordata; class Amphibia; order Caudata; family Salamandridae; genus Lissotriton; species Lissotriton helveticus. The sequence continues at coordinate 849,977,319 of NC_136070.1, forward strand.
TCCCCGGGCTCAGGTTTCTGCAGTGTAAGACCCCTCACCTCCCCATCGCTCTTCAATGTCAGCCACCTGGACCCCTGCATCTCATTTCTTTTTCTGCTCCTGACTTTCATCCCTCGGCCACTGGAGCGCCGTGGGTGAGATGGCGAGCCGGCTGTGAGGAGGTGCCCGGAGAATGCCCGAGGGATCAGGTGAGGGCCGCGCTCGTCGCTGTTGTGTTTGTCTGTAGCTGCTGCTGGATCCGTCGGTGTCCGCGGCATGGACCACCCCCGCCACCACCCATCTGTCAGTGTGGTTCCCGACAAATCACAGTACGCTCTCCTCTATTCTCAATTGCCTGAGCCCCCCCTCTCTCCAAGTGCATCAGCCCCCCACCAAACGGTGTCTCTGCCCTCCTCTCTCCAAGTGTATCAGCCCCCCCACCAACCGGTGTCTCTGCCCCCCCTCTCCAAGTGCATCAGCACCCCACCAAACGGTGTCTCTGCCCCTCTCTCCAAGTGCATCAGCACCCCACCAAACGGTGTCTCTGCCCCTCTCTCCAAGTGCATCATCCCCCCCACCAAACGGTGTCTCTGCCCCTCTCTCCAAGTGCATCAGCACCCCACCAAACGGTGTCTCTGCCCCTCTCTCCAAGTGCATCAGCACCCCACCAAACGGTGTCTCTGCCCCCCTCTCCAAGTGCATCAGCCCCCCCACCAAACGGTGTCTCTGCCCCCTTCTCCAAGTGCATCAGCCCCCCACCAAACTGTGTCTCTGACCCCCTCTCCAAGTGCATCAGCACCCCACCAAACGGTGTCTCTGCCCCTCTCTCCAAGTGCATCAGCACCCACCAAACGGTGTCTCTGCCCCCCTATCCAAGTGCATCAGCCCCCCCACCAAACGGTGTCTCTGCCCCCCCCTCTCCAAGTGCATCAGCCCCCCCACCAAACGGTATCTCTGCCCCTCTCTCCAAGTGCATCAGCCCCCCCACCAAATGGTGTCTCCGCCCCTCTCTCCAAGTGCATCAGCCCCCCCACCAAACGGTGTCTCTGCCCCTCTCTCCAAGTGCATCAGCACCCCACCAAACGGTGTCTTTGCCCCCCCTCTCCAAGTGCCCCAGACCCCCTCACCAACCGGTATCTCTCTCCTCCCTCTCTCAAAGCGGCCAAGCCCCTTGCCCAATAGAGTTGAACTCTCAGGACAAACAGCCTGATTCATGAAGCAAAATTGAGCCCGCAATAGCTGCGAAAATGCTATTGCGGGCGCAATTTCCCTAATCGGCATTCACCATGAAAATAGCGAAAGCGCAAACAAAAAATACCGAAATCGCAAATAGATTCGCAGAATCATGGCAGGAGTGCGACAAACCACGGATTCTGCGAAAATAATTGTGAATTCACTATACAATCGCAATCGGTATTCATCAAAAAATCGCAAATAGCGAAAAAACCCAAAATCGCTGTTTGCGGGGCGCAAATTAAGGACAACCCAAAGCAGGTGGTAACCATAAAAGCCATTGGAATTTTTTTTTTGAAAAACCGTTGGCCAATCAGGAATAGGTGCAGGCCTGACCAAACACACATAAGGAGAATCAGCAGCAGCAGTTGGAGTCTCACAATGCCAGGAATGTACATGGTGGTCAGGCGGCGAAGGCTACAGCGAGCAGCACGGAGGAGACGCAGAATCCAGGACAGGATATTCCGCCAGCGGGTCACCCTGCTGGGCCAAACCAGAGAGCAGATATATGCAAAGTACCGCCTGAATGGGGAAATGATAATCCAGCTAATACAGGACCTTGACCCCCTGATGCAGCACCCAACAAGGCAGACCAATGCCGTGCCTACACATGTCCAGGTATTGTGTAGCCTGCACCTCCTGGCCTCCGGGAGCTTCCAGGGGATAGTAGCGGTTGCTGGGGGGATATCCCAGCCCACCATGTCACGCTGCCTCAGGAGTTTTGTTGACGCAATGCTGACCCAGCTACACCGACACATCAAATTTCCCACCAGCCAACAGGATCTGGACTTGACCAAGCTACAATTATACAATGTGGCCCATTTCCCACATGTGATAGGATGCATAGACTGTACCCACATCGCCATCTGCCCACCAGCTGCAACGGAGTACATGTACCGCAATCGCAAGTCCTACCACTCCCTCAACATACAGATGGTCTGCAATGCTAAGACATACATCACGGACATAGTGGCCCAGTACCCAGGGAGTACCCATGACTCATTCATATTCCGGCACAGCGGCCTCCACACACGACTGGCCAGGGGAGACTTTGGGGAAGGACACCTACTTGGTAAGTACACTTTGTCAACAATGTCACATTGCAATGAAGTAGCTGTGCAGCACAGGCACTCACCCTCTGCTCCTCTCATTCAGGTGACAGTGGCTACGCCCTCCGTGAATACCTCCTCACCCCATACCTCAACCCTGCTACACCACAGCAACGGCGTTACAATGTTGCACACATACGGACAAGGAATTGCATAGAACAGACTTTTGGGCTACTGAAGAGCAGGTTCCGCATACTGCACAAGACAGGTGGGGCCATGTACTACAGTCCTGAATTGTGCTGCCGCATTGTGGCTGTCTGCGCAATACTACATAACATTGCTACCAAGCGCAGGATACCTGTTGACATCTCTGGCAGTGAGTCGGAAGGGGACGACCGGCCACCTGCACATGGGCGTCATGCACGCGGGGAGAACCCAGCTGAAGGCCACAGACGCCGCAACCACATCACAATGAACTGTTTCTAGTGCACCCTCTCCCCTCACCCAACAAATCACAATTGCATGCAAAATTTAATAATGACACTACGCCAATGTGTGATGCCAAATTAAATCTTATTGTTTGAATCACAATAATGTTTCCAGTTGCCATCCTTCCATTGCAAACAGTATTTCAGCATACTGCTGTGTCCAATACACAGGGCAGGCTTATGTGCAGCCTGTGCCTGTACAAGTACTATTCAGTCAGGTGCGCCTCCGGCGCGAAGCACCCAAGCGCCTCTCTTGCTCCTCCTCATCCACCGCACGTGTCCCTGCATTGGGCCTGGTGCTGCGTCTCAGCGCCCCTACGTGTGAGGCAGAGTGGCTGCTCACACTTGATGTCCCCTCACTGGCATCGTCACCCCCGACAGTGGCAGGTACAGCAGGGTGAAGTTCCATCACGGCAGTGGTCAGGCCCTCAAGTACCCTGGCCACATCCTCGCAGCATTGAATGAGCTGCTGCTGCTGCGCCAGGCACCGGCGCGATAGCTGCGAGGTGGCATTGCCAATAACATAGTTTGACCGGGTGTAAGCCTACAGCCGGGTCAGTAGCTGACGGTGGCGCCGGCGGTCCGTGTTGCGCTGTGAAATCATTGCAGCTGTGTTGGCCTCCGTGGCTGCAGTCATGCGGGCCAGCCCCTCCCCCACACCTGCCATGGCTGCCGTCATGCGGTCCATCCGGTCCCCCACACCTGCCACATTCCGGCCAATGTTATGCAGCTGCAGCTGTATGCCCCCTTACCGGCGTGCCTGCAGCTGGTGAATCCGGAGCATGCGACGTTCGACACTTATGCTCGGCAGCCGCTGTCCATTACCCCTCCTGGTGCTGGGAGCATTGGTCTGCAGGCGAGCCCTGCTATGCCTGCTCTGCTGGCCTGCCACAGTGGGTGGCCACTGTGTCGCCGTTGTCGCGGGACCTGATGTTGGTGTGCCAGCTGCTGGTGGAGTCAAGCTAGGCATTGCTGGTGTGGCAGAGGCTGGAGGCACAGTGGTAGTGGGCCGGGCTGCAGGTGTTGGTGCTGTGGCAGAGGCTGGAGGCACAGTGGTAGTGGGCCCAGCTGCAGGTGTTGGTGCAGCGGCAGAGGCTGGAGGCACAGTGGCAGTGGGCCTGGCTGCAGGTGTTGTTGCTGCGGCAGACGCAGGAGGCTGTGTGTGTAACGGCACCTCCTCCTCATCCTGTGCATACTCATCTATGTGCAGCCTCTCGCTGTCGCTGCTGTCAGCGCCACCTGTGAGGGGAAGTGGACGTACATTAGTTGCATGTATCTGTCACACGTGCAGTTGCTACATGCATGCTGGGTGACATTCCCTGACTGCCTATAGCATTGCGTACTTTTGAACCTGTCTGGCTGCATTGGGGTACTTGTACATTGTGGCCACACTACATGTCCCACAATGCTTTAGGGCATTAACTGATGTGCACCGATGGCATGACTTTGGAACATTATGGGAGGCTATAGGGTCATGGCCATTCATAGGGGACAGGGTCGCAGTCGCATGCCACTTACCTTGGCTCTCTTGGGTGGGGCGGGATGAGTCCATTCGGGTGACTCCAATACACGCCTCTTCCTCCAGCGTGTCTTCAACGCGATCCTCCAGGGGAGTGTTTGGAGGGACTGTTGGTCCTCCCCCTCCAGTGCCCAGGGACTCTATCAGCCTCTCGGCGACCCTCTCCTTGGCACGACCTCGGAGGTCGTACCACCTTTTCTTCAGGTCATCCAGTGACCTGTCGGCCACACCCACAGAGTTCACTGCGGCCGCTATCCTGAGCCAGATCCTGCGCCTCTCCTGCTCGGGCACCCTCCTTGAGTCTTTCCCGAACAGTTTGGAGTGGTTCTCCACACCCCTTCAATTAGGTGCTCCAACTCTTGTTCCGAGAACTTGAGTTTCCTCTTGCGCCCGGGGTTGCTGGGCCCAGGTACTGCCTCCTCAGCCATTGCTACAGTGGTATTGGAGGTGGTAGTCCAACTTAGCAGGTGTCCTTGCAGGAGCTGTCTCTGTTGCTGCCTCGAGGTCTGCCTCACTGTGGTGAATGGGGGTGGGAACTGGCTGCGTCCTGGTTGTGATGTTATCACTGTGCTTGAAATGCAACTTCCCGTTTTCCCGATCTCGCGATTTTGCAATCTCGCTTTTTGCCATCTCGCAATTAGCGATATCGCTATTTGCGATATCGCTAATCCGACATGGATGTTGCCGGAAATTGCGATTTTTATGCGATTTTCGATGTTCGAAAACGGTTTTTGCGACCGCGTGCGAATCGCATTTTTTTCTCGCAATACATCATGAATACCGTTTTGCGAGTCCTTAATAGCGATTCGCTATGAATCGCTATTAGGGGCTCGCAAAACGGCCCGTTGATGAATAAGGCTGTATGTGCCTTCAATCTCCCATTGTCTATGTCTCTCCCCTTTGCATGCTCTCTATCTCTCGAGTCCTTTGTGCCCGCATTCTCCCTGTCGCTAACACTCTCGGGTACTCTGCTCCTTCATTCTCCCTGTGCCTCTGTCTCTCATTCTCTCGAGTTCCATGTCTCTCACTGAATCGAGTTCCCGGTGTCTCTCTCTCACAGGGTTCCCTGTGTCACTCTTTCGGGTTCTCTGTCTCTCACTCTCTAGGAAGCCTCATTTACATTTAAATGGTCTTTAACAGACCTGTGAAGTACTCGGGTGCGGCTGCAATTAGACATCGCCAGCCGCGAAGCTGTGTCAGCCCGGGCTGACACACACGACGGGGGGGGGGGCTGAAGCCCCGTGAGCCCAATGGGTGTTGCGCGCCTGACACACCAGCTAAAATGTACCGATTTAAACTTAGGGAAGATGATTGCTGTGACAGATGTTGCGCTGTAGGTGCGGATTTTTTACATTTAGCGTGGGATTGCCAGAGTGTTAGAGAATATTTGAATCAAGTCTTTGAGGCATTGCAGCAAATGATAGACCCCGTGTTAGCATTGTTAGGATATGTTACACCAATAAGGACGGAACATAGAAGATTCATTGCCATGGCACTACTTTTGGCTAAACGAAGGGTGGCCTGTAGATGGGGTAGGGAGCGAGCACCTAAGTTTAAGACATGGATGGAAGAACGTATTACCTGTCAGGAAAGACTCGTTACGTATGCAGAGCTACTACCAGTGGCTTCTAGACCAAATTATATTTGGGCCCCACTAACGTGTTATTTGCTTAATAATGCGAAAGTTGGAACGGCATACAGGGACGGGGACAGCTGCTTGTCAAGACCTGGAGGGGCACATTGACTGAACATCTGGTCGGTGACGATATGATTCTAAACCAGGTGGGAGGTGGGAGGGATAAGATGCTGGGGATGTGGAGAGATTGCTTGATATTGACATGCTTGTTTTATGTTGTTTTCTTGCTGCAAAACAATAAAATTGTTTTTAAAAAAAATAATAATAATGCAAAAGTTGATTGCTGTTACCGAAACTCTGCCACATTTGATACAGAAACAGGGATGTTAGACATTATGTAGGAGGATGTAAAGGGCAGTTCGCTCTCCATGTCAGGATGTAAGGGAATACCGTGGTAATGCAGGTGGCATATGTTTTGGATCTGCCTGTGCACACTGTTAGATCTGGGTAGGCCCCAATCGGAACCGAACTAGACGGTTGGGATGTATCGGCCATGTAGAACTATTGCGGGGGGGACTGACCTCCTCAGATGCACTACCACTGATGCTTGGTGTGATATTGAAATGCATATGTACCACACTGTTCTTATGATGTAAGAAAATGTATTGGATAATTGGACCCACAAGATACTGTATTATGTTGATAGCATGTAGTATGACTGTTTGTTACTTAAAAACAATAAACAGATTTGAAAAAAAAAACAAAAAAACATAAGTATTGGACTTTGCAATGTGATTCTTGGGGTTAATGTGGGTATTTGAGTCTTGATCCTTCGCATACCTTGCACCTACCTGCTTCCAAAGAACCCTGGACTGGTCGACCTGTGCTACCACTGAGACTCAAGTGGTGAAAGGTTGTACTTGGTTCAATTACTCAGTACCCATAATAGGTCGGGTCCCAGAACAGCAGGAGTTAAGGGCCACAAACCCCACAATTGGACCCAGTAACCCTTGCTTGCCATGCGCGCCTCTTAAAAGGGTGTTATGCCAAGAGATAAGTCTTTGATGTGCAGGTTAGATATAAATCCCTGCTGCGGGAACATTAAGCTCTTGCGCAATCTTACCATTTTTATCTTTCAAAGGTGAATTCTAATAGACATTCAAGGAAACACAAGAGGCTCCAGCTTCTACTGGGCTCTCCCATTTGTATTTCTTTGAGCGTTAAAAAAATAAAACACGTTGCCAATCAAATATATTTAGGAATTCGGAAAGTACATCAAAAGACTGTAGCTATTACTCTTTAGTGTTTGGACATGTCTCATCTGGGAAATCTGGGGGCATATTATCAAGACCTGCGATAAAATTATCGCCGATTTAGCGCCAGGAAACTGCCGCTAAAATGGCGATAATGGGCTTGATAATATGCCCTTGTGAATTCCCATAGCAGCCCAGGTTGACACCAGAACCTGGGCTGCTATGGGAATTCACAAGGACATATTAACAAGCCCATTATCGCCGATTTAGCGGCAGTTTCTTGGCGCTAGAGCGGCGATAATTTTATCGCAAGTCTTGATAATATGCCCCCTAGTTACCACAATCAACCTCAAATGGAACAAATCATTGTGATACATATATATATATATATATATTTATACACACACACACACGCACACACACACACACACACACACATATATATACTAGAGATATTTAAGAAAGGTTGCGTGATGGTGTGATGAAATGTTAAAGCAGAAAGCCTTTCCAGCAATGGAGGCAGCTGCGCGCCGAGCCTTTAGAGACCTCACTCTCAGCATAATGCGTTTGATGGATGTGCTCTGAGCTCCGCAATTCAGGAACACTTGGAACCGAGATTAAACTGCTCCTCCAAGGGCTGATAGACCCGCAAGTAACTGATGTTTTTACAATTTCAGTCCCTATAATGATGAATATCTCGACGGTTCAGCATCCATCAAGTCAAAGAGATGGGCACAGTTCCACCGGCAGCACTGCCCTCCAGCATGACAACCGCCCTGCAATGTATGAGGTTGCGCGCCCCAGCACACACAGGCTTTTTAACTCTCTTTTTTGTCTCTATATTAGATTTTATATTTTTTTTATCAAGGCGGGTGGAATAGGTCGACGTTGTCATGCATGGGCTCCTCATGGTTAGTTCTAGTGATGTCATGCTCCTTATGCGGTCTGGATACCTTTCCTATCCCTTGATTACTTTCGAATCTCCATGTTCATTTTTGTTGTGAAACTATGCGTTATTTTAGTCCACCTACTTGCTTTGATGTAGCCTTATCACTTTATGTCAATAAATACTCTGCTTACTTCCTATATCAGTAACACTGACGTTCTGATTACAAGCTTTTTGCTAAAGAGTGATTATTTGCCACCCCTCTAAATACTGATAACCCAGGATGTGGAAATCCTCTCGCATATTCTGAATTCAACAAGGGGAAATTACAGGCACAATTGATGATTTACATACCTGATGTAAATTTTGGCAGGCTTGACCTGTCGAAGTTTTGCATGAAAAAAAATGTGCAGGTGCAATAGTTCCCACATTACGTCGAATTCAGATCCCTTCCCTTGAAATGTATCCCCACCTCCTAATCAGAGGTTCTGTGCAGCAGTTTACCACTGCATGTATGTGTCTTAGACCTATATTCAGTATCCTGACACAACGATCTGGGCCTTTGCCAAGCTGTGCAAACCTCAAAAATATTTTTGCTTTTTAACTATATCACTTAAAGTTCTAATAATTTGTATTTTTTCTTTCTAATTCATAATTGTACCTTTATGCCGTCTTTGATTACAGGCACTTTTTTATCAGTGGTTTTTACTTTATCGTTTTTATTCTTCCTTTTTATAAAAGATTTTTCTTTTTTTGCTAGAATTTTGTATTTTTTTTTCATTAGTATGTAAATGTTAGAATTTGGGGGCCCGATTCACAAAAGTAATCTGAGACAAAATCCTAACTTTACGACTTTCGGTATTCACAAAGGGCATTTAGGATTAGTAAAGTCGGGATTTTTTTCTCAGTTAAACTTAAGTTTTACTTAAGTTAAACTTAAGACCAAAACTTAAGTTTAACTGAGACAAAATCCTAACTTTACTACTCCTAAATGCCCTTTGTGAATACCGAAAGTCGTAAAGTTAGGATTTTGTCTCAGATTACTTTTGTGAACCGGGCCCGGGTTTTCTGGTTGGCTAGGGTAAGCACCTATGCCAGGCAGAACCGACCAGCTCTAGTCAGGGTAAGAGAGGTACCCACCCAAGATAACCCCTGCTCACCCCCTTTGTAGCTTGACAGAGCAGTCAGGCTTATCCCTAGGCAATGTATAAAGCGTTTGCGCAACACACACACAAGTGACACACTAGGCACATCACAAAATGAGACTCCACGCAAGGTTATATAAAAATATCCTTTGTATTATACATAAAATACATTAGACCACAATCACATAAATCCCGTTGCCAACTAGGCAATTGTCATGATAATTCATAGATCATAAATGACCTTTCCATAAGACAATTATCACAATATCACATGTAGTGCGCTGAAATAAGTACTAATTACTTGCACAATATAAAACCTCATGAACACATTAGGCATAACACCACCTAACGCCATCACCATGCACAGTTATTCAGCTCCTGTAGTAGGAACACATTTTCAAGTGGTATCATATTTAGGGCACAACAGTAAAGATGGTAATAGACTGCATTCATCATGAATTGCTCCTGCTAACGGGACCCGTGTTCTTCTGGGTTCTGCAGAAGCAGCCAAACGGTATCAATTGCACCGAGGTATGCACAGTGGAGAAGGAGGTTACTAGGATCCCCATCTTGGAATTAGCACCTCAATGCTGCAATGCCTCCAATCACACCATCCTGGTGCGCAGGTGCGTGCTGGAGAGTTTGAGCCGCCTGCCAGTACCTCGCAAAGAACTGCGGCAGAAGCACAATGCCTCCGAGCACATAGTCCTGGTGCACGGGCACCAGCTTGAGAGTTTGTCTGCCTCCCCATACCTCACAAAAAAAGAGATATGCAGTAAGGCCGTACTTGGAGCCCTCCTCGGGTTTTTATGGTGCAATGCGTCGTTCCTCCCAGCAGGTGCAGATAGTTGGCCCTGTGCGGCTGGAACGGTGGTCATAGCTCCTGCTCCTGACTCCTGGAACAGGCTCCGCTCCGTTTCCTCTATGATGCGGGCCGAATCCTGTGGCACTGGGCTGGCTGTCGATGACACCACTCTCACTCTGAGCTTCATGGGAGGTTACTGGTCAATGCCAGGAACTCCGGACAGTGTGTTGTTTGCCGGTAAATGCTGGGAGTTCTCTTTGTGGTAGAGTCTCTGAGCTCAGTACAAATCAGTTCTGTCCTACCTAGTCCAGCATGGCCTCAGGAGGTGGAGACAGCATTGTGCAAAGGAGACACAGCCTATTCAGGTGCTAGCGAAACTCCTCCCACCACTCTTAGACCAGGTCTAATCAGCCCAGAGATGAGTCACCCAGGCAAGGCACACGTCAACCCCCTTTGTGACCGTCTAGAGTAAATGCACACCCCCAGCTCCTGTCACTCCAAAACTAGATATTGAATACACAAACAATCAGAGGCACACAGAATGGTAAAGCAAGACCATGGCCCCTTTCTAAAAGTGGCATTTTCAAACAAACAATAAAAAAACACCTTTACTAAAAGGTGTGTTAGTAAATTCTGAGTTCAGAGAGTCTTAATGTAATTTCTCTATCTTCTCCCAATTGAAAGTTACACATGTAAACATGTTACAGTGCTGCTCCAATGATAGCCTATGGGACAGACAGCATTTTAATAGTAAAAAACGAAATATACAGTATTTCACTACCAGGACATGTCACACACACCAGTACATGTACTACCTTTCACATACACCTCACCTTGCCCATGGGGGTACCATGGGCCTACCTGAAGAGTGCCTTACATGTCAGAAAAGGAAGGTTAGGGACTGGCAAGTAGGTGCGCTTGCCAGAGCAACATGGCTGTTCAAATTTGTGGGCAGACACTACAGTGGTAGGTCTGAGACACATTTACAGAGCTACTCCTATGGGTGGCACAACCACTGCTGTAAGCCCACTAGTAGCATTTGATTTACAGATCCTGGCACACACCGTGCACTTTACTAGGGATTTACCAGTAAATCAAATATGGCAATCAAGGATAACCAATCATATTCACAGTTTACACACAGAGCATTTACACTTTAGCACTGATTTGCAGTGGTAAAGTGCCCGGAATCCTATAGCCAACAAAACAGGGTCAGACAAATAGGATGGAAAAGGAAAAAGCTTGTGGACAAACCTGCAAAAAGGGTCAGGTCTAACAGTAAAGTGCTTGTGTTCCCCTCATGTGGTTGTGGTTGACATCTTAATAAAGTTTGATGGGGCAAATTCTTCCATTCGCAAGTGATTAGCAAGGTTTATCAGACCTGTGTTCTCTAAGCAGCCATTTAGTCGTCACTTTAAGTGATGCAACATGAGGGCCACTGAGAATTTACTGGCCTGCACACAAATATGTAAATAATACTAAGCAACAATCCCTTGCTCACGCCAACAGTGTATGTTATATATGTCATTAACAGTAACAAAAACACGCTTGTTCTTCTGCTGAAACAGTCACTTCTGTTTAATCTTGAAATCCTTAGCCAACACGTGTTTTGTCACGCTTAATGGTTGTGCGCAGCGATTTCGCCAGGGCTGTCCTCTCTTTGTATGGACCCTTAATTACAGTTGTATTTCCGACCCGGAATGGGTTTTAGAGCTCCAGTGATAATTACACAGTAACAGGAATCAGAGTATACCGAGTCCAAACATTTGTTGTATTCCAGAAGTCTTTTCTTAAGTATGGATCTGGTGTGTGTAAGTCATTAATCCATCTAGAAGAACGGCAACGTGGTGTAGAAAAAACACTCTTGGGGGCCAAGTATGTCCTTCGTACCAGTAACCAAGTCTTTGCTGACATGTAAATAAGCTCTCTGTTCTGTAGTAGGGCTGCCTCCAGCATGTCCGCAGAAGGAACTAAGGCCCACATGCATCAACAATGCCATTTGCATTAGCGAAAAACAAGGATTCGCTAATAAGGAATTGCAAAAGGCTATGCATGAAGAAATCGCTAAAAAAATAGCGATTTCTTAAAATTCCTTAATTGCGAATCGCAAATTGCGAATCGCAATTAAGGAATACCTACCCATTCATTCCAATGGGCCTAGAGGCCCATAGGAATGAATGGTAAGACATTCTCAATTTGTGATTCTCAATTAGAGAATCGCAAATTGAGAATGCAATTTCAAGGGTGCCAGGGTGTCAAAAGGACACCCTGTTGCACCCCTGAAATCTGCCTATAAGTACATCTTGCACACACACATTCCCCAAGGGCATGTGTGTGTGTAAAATGGAACTTTGAAAAATGCACTTTAGTGCATTTTTCAAAGTTTTCACAAATTACCATGAAGGTCAACTTCATGGTAATTTGCTCCCCTTATAAGGAAATCGCTAAGTTTTTAAGGTTCATGCATTGCATTTAAGGAATCTCAATTTGAGATTCCTTAAATGCAATCGCTATTTAAGAAATCGCAATTTTGCGATTTCTTAAATTGCGAAAAGTAAAAAAATGATGATGCATCCCAAATGATGAATTTGCATTCGCAAACGGGCGAATTTTGCGAATTCGCACCTTTTGCAAATGCAATTTTCAATGGTGCATGTGCCCCTTAGTTAATGACACAGGGACGAGGGTGGCTCTCCCTACCCTTATGCACCGCAATCCATTGAGCATGCTAGTGAATTGGTATAAAATAAATGATCAAAAAGCACCATTTGTTATGCATGTACTAAAATAAAAATGGTATACTAGCTAAGCTAACGCTATTGCTCATAGCTTCTTCTTTCATGCATTCAAATTTTGGCAGTTTGGGGTTTACGAGCAGCATGTATGATTAGAAAAGCACTATAGGCCAGATGCACTAAGCAATTGTGCGATTGCAAACCATACAATTTTCAAAATTATACCGTTTGCAAATGCAAAATGGCTGTTTCTTATGTATAATTCCCGGTTTATGAGTCGTAAAATTGTTCACAAATCATAAAATGGGTTTTGTGATCCATATGGAGTCGGGATTTTTAAAGGGCATAAAAGGGGTGTCCCTTCCAGTATGCAATTCGGTTTAGAAATGTATTAATGGTTTACAATTGCATTTCCAGGAGCAATCCATTGAATAGTTGCCAGCACCTCAAAGAAGATGTACATTTATTTGAAAAGGAGAAGGTGTCTGAAGATAATCATGTTGGGAGCCTAAAGGGGAAGTATGTAGTGGCCTAGAGGACAACAACCTGCTCCCCTTGATGCTTTCCTAAACAAAAACTTTCGGGGCAGATTTACAAGCCTCTTGCGCCACTTCTGCGTTACTTTTAACACGGGAAAAGTGACGCAAAAGTGGCACAAGGGGCTTGTAAATCTGCCCCTTCATTTTTAAAGCAATGCTAGTTCCCTCAAGGAACATCGACTGCTTTAAAAAAACGTGTTCCTTTTAGGAATGCAAACACAGGGATGTTCCTTTCAGGCCACTATTCCTGTGTTTGAAACCAATCACAGAGGGTCACATATTGTGGCCTAAATACTTAGGGGCAGATTTATGTTAACTGGCGCATCCCCAGGGATGCGCCAGTGAACATGCGCCACAGTGCGCCACTGCTCCGCCACCCATGGTGCGCCGCATTTATGATGCGGCGCACCATGGGGCAAAAACGGCACAGATGCGTGACGCATCTGTGCCGTAAAGGTGGCGCATTGCTGGAGTTGCGTCGCAAGCGCGACGCAGCTCCAGCAAGGCTCGGGGGTGCCCATCTTAACAATGCTGCGTCAAGACCTACGCCTGCTTCAAGCAGGCGCAGGCTTTTGACGCAGCATTGGCCTGAAAGTGACTGAGTGAAATCTCATAGATTTCACTCAGCCACTTTTGCGAGGCGCACCTGCCCCGGAACGCCCCCCCCTGCGCCGGAACGCCCACAAGCGGCGCAGGGCTTTACAACGTGACGCATCTGCCTAGATGCGTCACGTTGTAAATCGTTCGTAGGGATGCGCCACGTTTACGCCGCCTTGCGTGACGCAACAGCGGCGTAAACGTGGCGCAAGTGCCTCATAAATCTGCCCCTTAATTTCCTTTGGGCTGATTGTTCTGTGACTGTGATTTTTGCAAAGCAACCTAAGAGTTCGTGGGTTGGTTCAGAAAATGCAGTACTGGCCTCGCAAATGTGGTCCCCAATTTGCAGCACTTTTTGTGACCAATACATCTGGCCCTGTCTTTACTTTGTAACACCATGTATTTTGCATTCTTTGACATTTGATAAGAGGCACAACAACGGGTCAATAAGCACTAATGCGAGCAAAAAAATGGGCTTCTCTCCTCTGAATTCACACTATTGAGATGAATTCAGCCACTCAAACCCCGAACCCGGTGCCACGTCACCCGCTGCTCTGTTGACATATAGGACTCTGCATTAGATATTCTTTTAGCTCGATGTTACATGTTGATAAATAGTCATGAGCACAAAGGTCGTCGTTGCAAGTAGCCTGTTACAACTCCTGAAAATGTCCACATTTTTAATTACAGTAGCCATCATTCATGGTAATCTGGGAGGGGAGAATTAACAGGGAGTAAAACATTTTGGTAGTTAACATTTGGTAAGCAGACGTGCTGTGCCAGTTCCCACGTGGTTTCTTTCACCTGTGTTCCAGCCAGAGATTTTGGTTGCATTCAGAAGATATCTCCCGGTGACCACGTACTACTGATGTTCCCATTGTAGTTTCTGTGAGAAAATACCATATTTTACAAGATCACCCACATTTTCTATTGACTAGTATTTTTTATTTTTATTTAACTTAGCACACTGGGGCACTACTGCCCAGTTCCCACTGTAAATGCTACAACCCCTAACACATGGTAACATTGGCTAACGTCCGGTCGGGCTACTTAACACTTCAGTAATGCCATTTATTTGCTGCAGTAAAATACACAAATATCACAGAAATTTAGATGTCACCTATGGACTGCACCACATGTTGTTCGTCCACTTTGGTGACAAAGAAAACGTAGCTTTAGGCCTACCTCTGTAGTCTGAGTTAGCAGCATTCAAACCAGCTGATAAATCTGTCAAAATAAACTTTTAATGGGTAACTAGTACTCTACAAAATCTGTAAAGCAAGAATTTTGTGTTGGCATGTACCTATATTGACCAGCCCCCAAAAGCTATTTTCATTGTCAAGGACTCTAGCTGTTCATATGAGACATGCCAAAGTTCAGAATGAAATACTATTTCTGCTAACTCAGATTTGGGACAAGCTACATACATGAATCAACCACAATTGTTAACATTGATTAAAAATCCAATACACAGATGAAGTCAGATTTTTTTAAAAAAATATTTAGGAAAATTAACTTTTACAAAGTTAGACATTGTCTGTCTGTTTCTCCAGCGGCTTATTAGCATTAGCTTACCAGCAGCTTATCCTTGTCAGTTTTTTTCTGCTTAGTGAGGAATGAAAGCTACTCCCAGAGCAGAAGCAATGGCTTAGGCCTTTCGGCAAGAAGGCCAGTGTGAGGTACGCTACTAATCTCAGTTCTGGAAGGCCTAACTGGGGAGGGTTCAACACTTCATTAACTTCAAAGGGACCTGGGTAAGTCCTGCCCAAAAAAAGTTAAGTGTAAAGACAGTTCAAAGGAAGAGAAGCCTCCTACTTAATTTTGCTGCTATCTGTGTGCCATTGTCACTAACCCTCCCCCCCCTATTAGGTTCTGGTAAGTTTTGCCGATGGCACCTTGTCTAGATGCCCCAAAAAATGCAAACAAAACCTCGGAAAAGGAGCCAGATAGCTCAAGCTCTAGCAAACCTCAGCCTTGAATAAGATAATCCCTGATTTGCAAGTACTTGAAAAATTATTTTTGTGGCAGGCTGAATTCCTCTTACAAAGACTGAAAAGATCGAAAACCCTGTCCGTCGTGGAGATGACCCAGCCGAGTCACATCCTTACGTTGCCATTCTTTTCCAACGTGATCATGAAATATACACTGCATTAGAGGATTCCCACATAATACAATATAAAATTGCAAATCAGGGAATTTATATGCCTTCGAGATTTTGTGCCATATACTAGTTATGTCCATTACTATCTTAAATCGCACCCTCTTAAAATAATTTGGATTGGATATTTTACATAGCAAGTACCCAGACTCAGATCCACAAGCTAGCTGGTATGAAAGCCAGGTGGAACCAGCTTCAGGTCCTTTGACTAAACTCTGTATTCGCCCAGTGAATGCAGCCCAAAAGTATAACTTAAAATTTGGGAGTTTAAAACCACCCTCCTTAAATGATAAATGTATGTATTGTAAAGCTCTCCTGGTACGCCAATATCCCCAAATAAAACTACCTACAACGCTATCCAAGTGCCTAAAAAAAGTTTGGGGCACCTTCAGTGGGATGGTACGATGGGAGGACATTCATTTCCACAACATTACATCTCCCATATATACTTAGGGAGAGCCGGTGCCAGCACCGTAAGTTAGCAACTACTTCAACAGAGGTTCGTAGTTCAATTAGATAATATCCCTGACTTGACTACTAACAGTAACTCCCAAATGTACTGCATTTTTTGTAATGGCTAAGGCAGTTGGGAGATTATCAGGTTGAAAATTCAATAGTGTCTGTGTTTTGTTCAGGTTGAGATTATAGCCTTAAAAAGAGCCAAATCGCGGTGCCTCCATGGTTAGAGCAGTCAGAGCATTTACCTACTGACTTGAGAACACCACAATATCGTCCGCATATGCGGTTAGTTTGAGATCTATCCCTTTTAAAGTAACCAGGATTATGTCGGCACTAAATAATAGATGTCTAATAAATGGCTCAATATAGATAGCAAACAACAGTGGGGATAGCGGACAACCCTGCTGCGTACCTGTGTGTATTGTAAGACAAACAGATGACTTTCCATTAAGTTTAATTGCTGCTGTTGGGCTCCTGTACAGTTTTTGTACTGCTGAGATAAACCTTTGACCGAGGCCCATGGAAGACATTCTTGTCCATACAGCTCCCTAACTTATTCGGTCAAAGGCCTTCTCGGCATATAACATCAGCATTTCCATCTGCTGACCTAATTGCCCAGAGATGTCGAATGCCACGATTGCTGTATTAATATGCTCCACCGTGAATCTTCCAGAAACAAAGCTGTGTTGTTGGTCTGAGACCAACAGATGGACAATGGGGGCCAATCGTGTGGCAAGAATTTAAAAAAAAAGTTCTGCGTTAGCATTTATCAGTGATATTGGCCGGTAAGAACTCATTTAATCTATCGGCTTCCCTTTTGTAGGAAAGACAACAATATTTGTGTCGTTCCAAGAGAGGGGAACTTCACCGCCTTCCATAATGGAATTACAGAGCTCTAGGTATAATGGGGCTAATGTACTTTTGAAGACTTTATAAAATTCCAGCGGAATCTTATGCTCCCCGACTGCCTTGCCAGCGGGCAAAGCCGCGATTGCTTCCTCAACTTCCCCAATCCCAACATCTTTTTGCAAAAGCTCAGAATGTGGAGAGTTTAAGACCTGCATTGCACACTCCTGTATAAAAGCTAAGGCAGTTTGCTGATCAAAGTGACCAGAATCACTATAAATGTCAGCATAAAATAACCTAAATTGTTCTAAAATATACGTAGATCTTGTATAAATCAAACCGTCTACCCCTTTAATTGAGTTTTAACTGCAATATCTGTCAGGAGGAGATTAATGAATCTTTGGAAACAATAGATTCGACAGTAACTTCAGTCAACCTGAAGCTTCAGCAAATCAGACTAATTTTTATGCTTTATTATACTCCGGAGCAAATATCTAAATGGGCTATTAGCTCAAACAACACTAAATCATACTGTCCGAAATGCCAGGAATTTGCAGCGGATCTATGCCATATGTTCTTTTTGTGTCCAAACTGTAGGAAATTTGGGCCGGTATCACCCTCTTTCTCGCAGTTTTGGCCAGGTTCGATAATGTGGTCACTGAGAAAGAGCTGGCCCTGGGAATTTTCTCAGAGTTGGGCTGTTTTACTAAATTATTTGCTTCTATCATATCAGCTTGTGCTCGTTCATGTATAGCTTGTTCCTGGATCCAGAGCAAGGGTCCAAGTGTTAATGAATTCTGGGATTTATTAAGAGATATATACGAACTGGAGATGGCATTAGTTAAAGCTAGAGGCCCTCAGTCTTGGCGTAAATTTGAAAGGACATCGTCTTGTCTTCAATGGGATTGAGAGCATAATCTCTATTTTTTTTAAACTACAATGTTGCTATGTCTCTGTTCTCTGTGCATGCTTCTATACGTTTTCTGGCTCTGTTCTCTCTGGTCTTTGTTTTTCTTTTTGTTATTTATGATCATTATTGGTATAATGGTATATCGTTCAGGAAATCGTCTGTCCATGTAATTTATTTCAATTTATTTTTGTTTGTGGCTATAAAATAAAAAAATAAAAAAAGGAAGAGAAACCTCAATTCACTGGCCAAATGTAGCAAGTCTGGCACCAGCCGGGAGGGAGGGGAAGCTGGCTTCAGAACCTGTTCGGAGAAGCCGAGTAGAAGGGGACTGCTCATTTGCACTAACACATTCAAAGCTGGGACACCAGAAACCTCCAAGGGCAGAAGAGTGCTACCATGTTGGACTTTACTCAGAATTCTGGGATAGTTTGCAGTAAAGCACCCAGGATGTGTTGTAATTGTGAGAAGGGTTGCTCCAGGAGCTATATTCTCATCGGTCAGGGATGTCCTCCCTGACCGACCAAATAGCCTCTGCTTGAGTGAGTCCTGGTCCCTCTGCACTGTCCCAGCAGTCCTGGGAGCCATAGAGAAGTCCTAAAGGAACTACAAAGGAAAGCATGAAACTAATGTTTGGCTTCCAGCATTCCAGAGCATCAGCAGGACCTCATAGCACCGATGTCGAATTTTGAGAGGACGTCATCTTATACAGTTTCAGTCGTACCCCAATGAAGGATTTTGAGTACCATAGAAAAACTATGCTTGAATGTACAAATATTGGCCAGCTGAATACCAACTAGAGGACTTTGGTGGGCCAAACTTGAATTTTGTAGCTGAGAGCTTTTTCCACAAAAAATCCACAGTTCAGCAGGACCTTGTAGAAGTTCTTCAACTGGGAAGGACGTTGTCTTATACAGCCTGCAGCCTTAGTCCGCTCAAGGATTTTTACTTCCTTTTTACAGACTAAGGACCTAATTTAAAGATTGGCAGATGGGCTACTCTGCCACATACACGAAGGATATCCCTTCCCCCGTACTACATTTATTCTATTAAATAGAATGCACTTGCAATATGGCAGACAGGTTATCCATCACGTTTGTGACAGAGCTTCCCATCAGCGGAACTCTGTATCGGATCCTAAGTCATAAGATAAAATCTTTATCATCAACTGACTGTCTTGGGGTATTCAACTTTTCTGTCGCAGTCAGCCTAAAATCACCCTTACATCCCGGTAAATCCCAAAAAGTGACTTCTGATTGGGGTCCCGCTTCGATTCCAATATCACCGGAGCATCTTTTGAAGTCCCAGGGGGCTGCTGACACCGGGAGCGCATTGGGCCATCGGGAGCACGCACTTGACAGTGCAAACTGCTGTCTGCTGGTGGCTGCGGGGTCGGGAGCACGCGAGCACGGGACTCCAACTCCCAGGAGTCCGTGCATGCCACACCTGTGCACGAGACCGCCCACCCTCTCACCGGACAGTTAAAGCATCTCGTGGAACCCGCTGGCGCAGGACGCGCGCGGGAGAAGCCCGGGACAAGGGCGGGGCCATCTGCGGCCATCAGAGGCCTGAGGAGGTCAGGCGGGGCCATCCCCCTTGGTTTTGTTCTAAGAGAGGAGGAAAAAATAACAAAGGTACTGATTTTCTTTGCCTGCCCCCCGCTTTCTCACAGGTCCTTCCCATTTGTCTCCATAGTGGACTCATGGAACTGTCCTATTTATGTGCAGATGATGCTGATATGACCTGCAAGGGGGATACCAGACTATTCTCCCCCCAGAGTGACTTGTGCAGGGGAACGATGGATCACTACATAAAGAGGATAACGCTCCCCATTGTTAGAGAATTAGAGAGAATAGAGCGATCCCCAGTCATGGAAAGCCTTCCTACTACGTGCTCTCCCTCACAGACTGCCAATGTTGCTCAAAATATATGTAAATGTAAATGTAGTTGAGCTTATATAGCGCACAGCTACCCGCAGTGGGTTTCCCGGCGCTTGCTTAGGGAACCCTTCCTGGTATTCCCCTGTGAGATAGCAGGGTATCCACAAGGTGAAAGTCAGGCATCCCGCCGCGAGGGGCCGTTGTGGAGATTAAGCAAGCTATTGCCCAGAGTCGCAGAGTGTGAACCCGTGAGTCGAGGAGGCACCGGGGCGAGAATTATCGAGTCTGTGGAATTTTTAGCCCAAGACCCGCCGAGTCGGGGAATTGAACCCTTGTCCAGGACCGATCTCAGCTTCTGGGTCTGCTGCCTCTAACCCCTGAGCCACACTTCTACACATCACTACTGGATGAACTAAACATAATGTGTAAATCCACGTATGCTCCTGTGGAACCAGACAATGTTCAATTTACTCCCCCTATCCACGCTATAGTAACAACTACTTCCCGATCTAACAGTCAACTTCAACCAACCCATAGCACACAGGTTACTCCCCTTATAACACGACCAAAAGAAAAATCGCTATCTGCAGTTACCCCTCAGATCATTATTGCTAAAAGGAAGAGAGATGGGGCTAAACAACTGGGGAGTCAGGCCAAACATCAAAAATTAAACCCAAACCCCCTACCGCACAACACTCCTAGCAATGCCATATCGAATGCCCCTATCCATGCTTCTCTAATGGCCTCGATAGAAAGTATGATTAAGTCTATAATATCCCCGCTGATTGACAAAATGGCAAGCTTAGGGGACAGGCTCACGGGTGTTGAAGAAGCAATCAAGGCCAATTCACTTCTGGTAAAAACTATGACAGTATCCACTCAGCCACAGCGCCTAGCCCCCATAGAAACGTTTGAAACCTTCACACAAAGTAAGACCTCCCGCAACCAACTAGCAACCCCACATGTGAAAAGTTTTAATCCTACTGCCTCAACTGTACGGAGTTCTTACCCTAGAGTAGGGCCAAACAGAGAATTGACATTACATAAAGGAAAAGCCGTTACTCATGATAATATGTTATTTAAAACCGAGCATCTACACTTGCCGCCAGAGGCCACTACTATTGTGTGTGTCCTTTCGGGAGTACCAGAACTTATAAAGGGGAAACACGAAAGTCATCTGGACCTAAGAAACAAGGTTGTGCTTTGGCTAACCAAAAATAGACCCCTACCACCCAACATCGATGGCACCATACTAAATGTCAGAAGGGTGGGTTGGCTAGGACCTCTTCCTAAGGATATAGCAGGCGACTTGGTTCTTGTTAAATTCAGATCTAAACACGTTGTTCCATTTCTCCAATCCTGGCAGCCACAAATAGGAGATGGTCCTATATCTATCTGGAGCATAAGTGACTTTTACCCTAGATCATTATACGTCCCGCCCAAATGTCAAAAAGGAGAGAGCAACCTTTTGATGGGCAGGAGTGGTCTTGTATCGAGTGGCCGTATCATCTCCACGTCTAACCAATTTGATTTATTATTTCGCTCTAAAATGATTAGCTGATTTATTTTATCGATTTGATTTTATTGTAACATAAGTAATTTTGATGAAATGCACTGATGTATTTTTATGTACTGTTGTTGCTTTTATGATTTTTATATTGAAATCGAATAAAGCTAAGATTGATTGATTGACTTCTGATTGGTGTTTTACTTTTTTGTGGATCTTTTGGCTCTAAAACTTCAAACATCCATCTCTCTTGGTTGTGTGATTTTTACTGTGTTGTGTTTTGACTTTTTAACTGTTTTGGTACTGAAAAATACTTCACACACTTATCCTTACGGTCAACCTGGAGTTGAGCCCAAGTTTATTATTGAACTTGTGACTTGTACTTTACCAACATTGTTGACTTCTTACTTGCGAAAGTGTCACACCCTTCCCAATAACCCATGTTCTAACAGTTATTTTTCATGTTACAGGCCCAATTGGAATAACATAAACAGAGGCTGGTCCCGGCGCAAAGTTTTGATCACACTTATACTTTGCTGAGAGAGGGTTTCTCGAAACACTTGCAGAGCAAAGGGAGTTTTGACAAAAAAATGCAAACTGTCCTTCTCATTAATATTGATGGAGGGAGAATCACTTTGTGACTCATTGCGAAAATTTGAGAATGCAGGTATGGAGGCCTGTATGGGAAATCACAACATTTACATGTGCGATATGCCTGCAATCCGACACCTGTCCCTAAACAGAAAGGGGTCATAGTATAACAAAATGTGGCCTGTTGAAAGAGTCACATCCAAGAGTCCATAGGATGACCGTCTGTCCCTGCTGATATCCCCAACATGCACGGCTAATGTAAGTTGTTAAATATCATAAACTTACACTTTGTGAGTGATTTCTTTTGCCCTGAACAAATGCTTGATTTACAATTACACAGACCATGCAAAATATTTATTTATATCATTCAAATTCACAATGGTTCTCTATGTGTGCGTGCTGTTTGGAATGCAAAGCAATATTGTGTGTCAGCTGCATTAGCTTAGAAAATGCAAAGTATTTTCTACACTAGATCCAGTGTGGTTAATTACTTTGTAACCAGCAGCAACATTAACACTTGTGAATGGCTGTGAGTGAGTAAGTGAGTGAGTGAGTGAAAACATAGAGAGCACTCCCTTACCAGAAAGGCTTCCTGGTGCTGAAAAGAAACCATGAATTGTACACAGACAACTTATAGGAACAGAACATTTTTGGGGCATTTTTTAGGGAGAGGTTTTGCGAAACCTAGGTTAAATGGTAGAATATTCCTACATTTGGCAATATTGGCTCTGAAGGATTTGTCCCCAGTCTGATTTCCATGGCTCAAAGGATTTAGACGTTTTAATACTCAGATCTCAGGCTGCAAGTTGGTTGTAATGTTGAATGAAATTTGATAGGCATAAACAATTTAAGGTATAGAATGCTTAATGTATGTCACTGACACTTAAACTGAATTATTCGTCTCATAAGCAACCAGTCTTTCAAGCCTCAGACACATGAACATACTTGTTCATGAACATACCAAACAAACAGATTCATTTTGAACTCTTATAAGTTCATGTATGAGGTCTACTGAGAGGCTTATGACTAGGCTGTTGCAATAGTCAAGCTTTGTGGACACAGACCAAAATATACAAAGGTAGAAGCTTCTTTGGGAGACAGGAAAGAACCTGACGCAGCATGAGGTATCCACAGTTACACAGACCATTTATCGGGGAACACAGTGTTAAATATGCATCAGTCATGATCCCTAGAGATGTTACTTTTTTTTTGCTGAAGGAGGAGGTCCCATACACACCGGACAACAACCAGTTTCAACAGCAGTTTCGGTTTTCCTCTAAACATGATGATCACTGTTTTGTTAGCGTTATGTTTTTAAAAGAATTAAACTAACCAGAACTGATCCCCTTCCATCATTATGAAGATAGGTTATCATTGATTCTGGGTGTTGGACTGTGTATACCATGACTTGTGTGTCATCTGCTTATGAGCAGAGGATGAAAACAGGGTATCAGTGGTCTCACGTATACATTGGAAACAATTGTGATAAGGCTGAGAATTGCAACAGTCCAGGGGCCGTATTACACATTATTACTGTTTGTGCCAGGCGCACTTTTCAAAAGGTGCGCCGGGCGCAAACAGTGAAAATTTGCTCCATTATGGCATATGCGCTGCCCCCAGGGCAGCCGCGAGATCACGCTGCCGCCAAAGCAGCACATTCAAGTGAAAACATGGCACAACTGCTGCGTGTTTTCACAGAGCAGGCGGCAGCCGCCTGCACGTTCAAAGGGGTTTCGAGATCCCCTTGCAGGTGGGTGCAGTCAGACACTGTACCCGCCTGCAAGGGGGTGTCTGGGGGTCCATGGGACTCCCTTTACCCCCCTATAGAGGGCTTCCATGAGGGGGCGCACTGATATTGTGCCACCTTTTAATGGTGTACTGTCAGTGCACCTCCTGAGGGCTTCTTTGACTCTGCGCCTGCGTCTGTAATATGGCATGCGCGTAGAGTCAAAGGAATTCCCTCATTTGCATAGGGCACGCCCCTTTGGAAATGAGGGAACACCCTCTGTTGATAGCGCTGGCGCTTTATGTGCGCCAGCCCTGTTGTTATCATAGAAGGGGACGCACAAGCGTCTGCATCCCCTTCTATAATACCAAAGTGCTCTGGGGGCGCGCACAGTGTGTGCAAATGCCTGTTGCGCCCCCGGGGCACCATCTCTAATACGGTCCCAGATATGGTATGTATTTCTCAGGACAATAAGCCATTATAATGTCTTTGCATGACCATTACTATTGCATTGAACACATTTTCTGCAATACAGACAGAGCGGTCAATAATACTTCAGCTGATCTAAGATCGATCAATGGCTCCCTCATAAGGAACAAGGTTTTTCCGAAAGAGGTGGTGTAGATCTTTTCAAAATATTCCTGTGCCCTTGAAATTCACTTTCCATCAATATAAGATCGATTGACTACAAATTAGTGCAATGTTTTCAGCTACATCTGGCAATCACCTTTCTGGTTTCAATACTCTCTAGCCCTATGGTGTCATCAGTGTACCCTCTCTGTGCTAACTGTTACACTGAGTACAGCATGAGGCATTCGATACTTCCCTCCATTATTCACACAGCTTTTCCAGCCCAAGCATCCACTGCTTGCAGAAATGGCATTTAACTGGAATTCCAACATGGTTCATTGCATGATATTTGTTAATTGATAAACTTATGCAATGTGTATTCTTAAGGACTTTATTGGGTGCAAGCCTTCAACCATGCCAAAATTGAGACAAGAAGACAGAGACAATGCCTTCTTAAAGGAACTATTGACTACTTTATTCAGTAGGGTTGACATGATTGATGAAGCGCCACAGTTTAAAAAAGCACTATTTAAACCTTTATAAAATGCAATGTTAGCTGCCCATATTGATTCATGTTGTGAAAAGACTAATGGAGCCCATCATCGCAAACGGCACCAGACACCAGGAATTCTTGCTGGGGATCACATTCTCCACCCTGCATTGCGGAAGGAGCCACCAACA
Source organism: Lissotriton helveticus (assembly GCF_964261635.1). Taxonomy (NCBI): domain Eukaryota; kingdom Metazoa; phylum Chordata; class Amphibia; order Caudata; family Salamandridae; genus Lissotriton; species Lissotriton helveticus. The sequence goes on from NC_136070.1 coordinate 850,002,448, forward strand.
GCCGTGACACCAGACCCCAGGATGCGCTTAAGAACTGTTTGGGGCACCCGCAGCATGGGAGCCCTTCATCGCAAACAGCACCATTCACCAGGAAATCTTGCTGGGGACTACATTCCCCACCCTGCTTGCGGCAGGAGCCGCCAACAGCCTTGACCCCTGACTCTAGGAGGCACTTAAGAACTCCTTGGGGGCTCCCGCAGCGCAGGAGCCCTTCATCGCAAACAGCACCAGACACCAGGAAATTTTACTGGGGACTATGGTCCCCACTCTGCATTGCGGCAGGAGCCACCAGCAGCCGTGATCCCTGACTCGCTGGGCTGGGGCTTCCCTTTTGGTTTCTCTCATCTTACACTAGAGGTGTCAAGTTCCAGTATGGAGGAGCTGTGTGAAGGTAAAAGCTTTAATATTCCCTAATTTTGTACATACAATGCATGTTTCACTATGGGGAAATGAAAAGCCACGCCTGCTGTTAAAACCACTGACGCTACCTTAGATGGCTTCCTTCAAAAGGCAGTATGGGCAATAAATAAGGAAATATAACTAGATCAGCAAAGACTTTCACTAGCCCCACTTTCTGATCTATCTGCTTCTGGGACTCCTGGATTCTGAGTTGGGGTGACTTATGTGCTATGCATGAGGGAGATGAGATCACCTCTCAACCAACTGTGGAAAAAACTGGGTCTCAGAGCGCAGTAGGAGGGAAGAGAAAGTGCACTGAACTGGCAGGGGCTGACCACCAACTGAAGGGTCAATCCCCAAGGGTGAAGAGAACTAAACAAACTGACACTTAGGAAATGCCTGTATATTCTGTAATGGTGGAGGAAAAGTTACTGCACAGATGGAATTGGATACATTGACCGATAAAGTCAGCAAAGTAGTGCAAGAGGCCTTGGAACCTATTTTATCCTGCTTAGTTTTGTATTGAAGAGCATCTTACCCAACTATTTCAGGCTCGAGGGAAATGAATGGCACCCAAAAAGCAAAATGATATGACCACCTTATCTTGCTGCATAGATAAAAGGGTAGATCATGCTCTCTTTAGTGCCACTATGGGTGGGTTGGCCCCCACAAGTCGATCATCTATCATAATGGCCACATCTCAAGAGCTTCCCCTTAATAATGCCAATACCAATAATAATTTAACGGTCCCGACAGCATGGGACTCTGGGGTGGAGGGGATTTCCAATGGGGATAACTGAAGGTTTGGGTACTGGGTCACAAATCAATGAAGATCTAGTCCTTGTTGTGGGGGGCGATTGTCACAAGAAAACATAAATACAATTGGCCCAGTGCATGGTCTCCTAACCGGGCATTGGGCAAATTACACCCTAAACTAATCTCCTGATTGCACACCGTATACACTGATCTTGACAGGGGTTCCTCATCTCCCCCGACCAACAAGAAAGTTGTCAAAGCCTCATGAATAAATCAGAACATTGGTGCTCTAGGAAAATTCCATCACAGACAAACTGACCTGTACATATCATCATGACAAGGCAGGTGAGCTGATTGGGTTACACAGTTAAATGTGTGGAAGAGGATTGTGTAGTGCTCAATTTTAATAATGCTAGGTGCTCGCATTTTGCTTTGAAGAATCTCAGAGATTCACCTACTGAACTGATAAAGAATCGTCCATTGAGTTTGTCTTTATCCCCCCACCAGGGGACCATTAAGAAACAACAGCCCGCATGGCTAGGTCTGAATAGAGCGGTACAAAAGGGGGTGGTGATGGATGGACGGTGCCCCGGAAGATTGTTTCCGGTCCAGGGAAGGCATGGTTTGGCAGTTCGGGTTGGACAGTTCCCATGAGGCACAGGGTCAGACTGATTTGCATATGGCCATGTCTGAACTGGGGGGCAGAGTGGGCTAAAGAACGGTGATGGATTAAACCCAGATCTGTTGACTGGGTGTGAGTGTTTGATTGGTTCAGATGCTCTGTCCATCACCACCCCCTTTTGTACCACTTAGGTCTGAATAGATACCCCCCCCTCCAGCCCGCTCCATTTATTCACCCTAACCTCTTTGATGCTCTCTCTGGCTTGACAGAAATCAACTAACTACTTGTGCGATCTGGTAGCCCAGCCGAATTGAAAAGAACAAGTCCACAACATGTCAACCTAGAGAGAGACTCATATACAGTTGGCATTGGTAGTGGGAAGCGTGCAAATTCATCTGATCCAATTTTGCAAAACTCCATCAGTACAGGTAACAATATAGATACATTTGAAACCTGATTTCATTCCCCTATTTGAATACTCAATCATAATCATGGAGGGGAGGGGAGGGGTTTAGCCTAGTAACCCCGTTCTCCATACCTGCCACTAACTGTACTCAGGTGGATTCAGTGAACAAGGGACACACCACTCTTCCATTTAAAATTAATTCCTGGAACATCGCAGGTATCCATCTGAAACTGTCTAATGAGGTATGGTTAGAGTATATTAGAGGCTTTGATATCACCTGTCTCCTGGAAGCATGGCATACGGTGGACATTGTGTTAGACGGTTACCGTTCCTTCCCTGTCCATGCAACCCCTTTACCTGCAGAGAGGGCAAAAGGAGGGCTGGTGAACTAATTTCAGTTAAATATGGGTCCATTCAAGCCCTTGTTGTAAACAGCTCACCCTGATACCAACTAATACTGATTTCCAACCTGATTCGGGTTAAGTCACTAGTGGTTAATTGGTACTATAACATCATTGACCACCCTACAAGCAGAGATCAATAATTTTGCGGGAAAGTGACAGCCCTTATGCATCCTCTGGGTGGGGAATTTCAACTGTACCACATGTCCGTATAGCAGCAAACGAGTCTGTGGGTTGCTGGACTTAGAGGGTCAACCCCAGCTGCATTTTATCCTCACACCACAGGGCAAGGCTCTAAACTCCATTATTATTGAAAATGACCTGAGCCTTAATAATGAATTGGTCAGTAGCCCCTTACCACAGTGTCCTACTTATGTTGGAGGAGGTAGGGAAAGATTTATTGATTTTATGCATATCTCGAGCTGATGTTTGCCCTATTTACTATAATCGCAATAAAGGGGTAAGCTTAAACTGGGGCAAAATAAACCCTACTCAATTTGAGGCGAAAACCATCAAGGCAAATTTAAACCCTATTATGAGATACCTCCAACATGACTCTCCCCCGAAGAGTTTGTTCAGGATTTTGAATTTATGTGTAGATGTAGCTAAAAGTCTAACCAGATCAGTACAGAGAAGGGAACCCCAGGAGATACGGTGGTACAACACTGAGTGCTCTAGAACTCAAAAGAATCTGAATATGGCCCTCCATGCTAACCGCTGTGACAGAATCAAAATTAAAAGTGCAAGAAAGGCTTATAAAAGCACTATCAATCAAAGGAAAGAAGAACTGAGGATATTAGCATGGGAAGATTTGGAAAGAGCCAGTGCACTCAAAGGCCCTAAAAGTTTCTGGACGTCATTAATCACCCTCTATTCTCGGACGAGGTTCGGTGTGTGGATTCACTGATTCTGGGGGAAGCTTGGGAATCCCATTTTTCAACCCGATATAACCCACATTGTGTCCAATTAGAGGAGAAAAGTGGGGATTTGCCACTAGATTTAATTTTGGCCTCCCAATTAAGTGCATCCCTTCCATTGGTCGAGGTTGAGGAGGCTTTAGCAAAGGGAATCTGTTTGAAAGCCCAAGGCCCCAATGGGGTCCCAATATACCTGTTTAAAGGCAATCCCAACCTTTCTGCACCCCTGCTGACCAATGTTCTTAAAGCAGTGGTGATTGGCCCCTTTCCAACAACCTGGAAGGATGCCATCATGGTTCCAGTATATAAAAAGGGCAAAAGGAGTGACCCTGCCTGTTACAGGCCAGTTTCCCTTATTGATGCCACTGTAAAAGTATTGGGGAAGGTCATCCTTCCACGTCTTGAGACCTGGGCAAGCAACATAGGGATCATGTCAAAAATGCAATATGGCTTTAGGAGGGGGATGGGCACCACAGAACAGTGCCTCACTTTTTCTCTGAATATGTCAAGTACAAAAGGGCCAGGAGGGGGTTCTATCCACCTGGCTTTCATGGACTTGTCCAGTGCTTTTGATACCGTCAATAGGGAGAAATTATGGGGACAAATGGGGAAAATGTGTATTGAGAAGCTCTCCTCTCCCTTCTGGGGACGTGGGTCCTGTGCTCTCCATGCCACTGGAGTCAAGCTATCCTGGCTGAAAGCCTGAAACAGGTCCTAGGATGCTTGTTTCCAGTCCAGGGAGGGCCTGGCCTGGCAGTTCGGGCTGGACTGTTCCCATTGGGCGCAGGGTCAAGACTGATTTGCATTTGGCTGGGTCCAAACTGGAATGATGAGCAAAAAAATGATGGATGAGGCCCAGATCTCTTTACTGGGGTGAATGTATGACATTGTTCTGCATTCTGTCCATCAATTGTTCTTTTTACAGTTAACTGTAGCAAAAGAATCCGATAATACATGACATGTCTTGGTGCCAGCTCAAAACTCATCCTTGGAGATACATAAAAAAGGCAAAGCACACAGATATTCTATCAGAGCCAGTTCAAAGAAGCACTTCAGAATTGTTTGAAAAGCTCTAACTGCGGGATTGCAATTAGAAATGTCCAGCTCTCATTCACAGAGGGGCACTTGCAATCGTCTCCCAGTCAATGATATCTCTCGCCCAAGTAGCCCAAGCTAACAGGAAAACGAGGATAGACCTTGGTTACATTTCCACCTGCCTAGGTTTGTGTTATGGGCTCTTTTTAATTTTGCTGAGGATAGGGTGGAGAGCAGGGAGGTGTGGTGTTTGCATTATCCTTCTACATTGCAGAGTCAACATGTTGAAATACGCTTAAAGGCAGGCTCCCAGCGTCCAGTGGGAGAACCACAGTTTGGATGCTATGGTTGCCATATTCGTTATACCTGTTAAGTTGGAACAAGAGACTTTGGCGTTGTTTGATGCTGTAAGAACATCCAAACTGTACTGCAGCACTATTTCCATACACAGACTCTTAGAAGGAAGAGCACACCAGTGTACAATATGACTATAACAAAGATGTTTGTGATGTGGAATAGCACAATATCAGCAACAGAAATCTCATGAAGAGTAAAGAGCCTTAGGTTAATGACAGTGACAAAATGGTATCTTGCTAGTTACTGGTTAAAGGTGTGAGCTAAGTTCACTGTTCCTGGAGGTGGTTCAGTGTCCAGTCCGCATGACACATCAACCATACTGAAGAACATGTTGTACATTTCATCCATGGATAGAGTATATTAGATTCATTGGATCATAAACTTTTAATTGCAGGCTCTTCTCTTAGGTTTCCTTCAGAATTAATTCGAAATGTACAAATACTAAGTTGGCCATTAGCCTTAATACATGTAAAATTACTTTATGTGATCTCGCTAATATTAGTCTAAGCGTTCAGGCAGTAAAGTGCTATCAATTTCCAGGCACACCAGCTGACCACACTGTGTCTGGGAGATGTCTTATAAGGGAACAATTGGATGGGACAAATAGTATTGTGAATGGGCATTCATTCATGATTTTGATTGTTTTACTCCTTATACTTATAGCGTATTTGGTGATTCACCCATGAGTTAGGTGAAGAAACAAGGATGATGATCTCTCCCTCAATGTCTCATTAGTTATAATACTACACCCCATGTGTTTGGATCTGTTCCCAAGGGAGAAGTAAACTAAGAAGTTAATGAAAGTTTTGGGAGGATGGGTTCTGCCATTGGGCCTAGAGTTTATAACCAACCCAAGTGTAGTACCTAACCTAAAGAATCTACAAATCAACTTCTTAAGTGGATGTTACATCTTAAGGGAACAGTAATCTAAAATACGCCTTCAAGTTCCAGGTCAAGCAAAGGTTATTGCAATACCTGATCCAGCAGGACAAAAGGTAATGAAAAATGAAGTCCTTATGATGCATGAAGGGCACTAAAAAGAACACCCAGGATTGACAGATAGCACTGGAAATATATTCCTGCTATAATGACATTTCTAGACAAATAGTTCCACCTGGCCATAAAGGATTAAGAATCTCTAGTCTGGGAATTCTCAGAGCTGTCTTCCCCTCAACATCTCCGGATGGTAGTGGTAAGACACATGTGAGGTTTGTGTTATGGGCTCTTTTTAATTTTGCTGAGGATAGGGTGGAGAGCAGGGAGGTGTGGTGTTTGCATTATCCTTCTACATTGCAGAGTCAACATGTTGAAATACGCTTAAAGGCAGGCTCCCAGCGTCCAGTGGGAGAACCACAGTTTGGATGCTATGGTTGCCATATTCGTTATACCTGTTAAGTTGGAACAAGAGACTTTGGCGTTGTTTGATGCTGTAAGAACATCCAAACTGTACTGCAGCACTATTTCCATACACAGACTCTTAGAAGGAAGAGCACACCAGTGTACAATATGACTATAACAAAGATGTTTGTGATGTGGAATAGCACAATATCAGCAACAGAAATCTCATGAAGAGTAAAGAGCCTTAGGTTAATGACAGTGACAAAATGGTATCTTGCTAGTTACTGGTTAAAGGTGTGAGCTAAGTTCACTGTTCCTGGAGGTGGTTCAGTGTCCAGTCCGCATGACACATCAACCATACTGAAGAACATGTTGTACATTTCATCCATGGATAGAGTATATTAGATTCATTGGATCATAAACTTTTAATTGCAGGCTCTTCTCTTAGGTTTCCTTCAGAATTAATTCGAAATTTACAAATACTAAGTTGGCCATTAGCCTTAATACATGTAAAATTACTTTATGTGATCTCGCTAATATTAGTCTAAGCGTTCAGGCAGTAAAGTGCTATCAATTTCCAGGCACACCAGCTGACCACACTGTGTCTGGGAGATGTCTTATAAGGGAACAATTGGATGGGACAAATAGTATTGTGAATGGGCATTCATTCATGATTTTGATTGTTTTACTCCTTATACTTATAGCGTATTTGGTGATTCACCCATGAGTTAGGTGAAGAAACAAGGATGATGATCTCTCCCTCAATGTCTCATTAGTTATAATACTACACCCCATGTGTTTGGATCTGTTCCCAAGGGAGAAGTAAACTAAGAAGTTAATGAAAGTTTTGGGAGGATGGGTTCTGCCATTGGGCCTAGAGTTTATAACCAACCCAAGTGTAGTACCTAACCTAAAGAATCTACAAATCAACTTCTTAAGTGGATGTTACATCTTAAGGGAACAGTAATCTAAAATACGCCTTCAAGTTCCAGGTCAAGCAAAGGTTATTGCAATACCTGATCCAGCAGGACAAAAGGTAATGAAAAATGAAGTCCTTATGATGCATGAAGGGCACTAAAAAGAACACCCAGGATTGACAGATAGCACTGGAAATATATTCCTGCTATAATGACATTTCTAGACAAATAGTTCCACCTGGCCATAAAGGATTAAGAATCTCTAGTCTGGGAATTCTCAGAGCTGTCTTCCCCTCAACATCTCCGGATGGTAGTGGTAAGACACATGTGACCCCAATTCAATCACCTGATTCCTATAACAATCTTGACTTGCTTAATGTCCTCTCACACCAGAAACACACATATAAAATAAACCTGTTATTTCAAGATTATACATTTGTTCTGTTTTACATGATCGAAACCTGGTTACAAGATTGTTTGTCAAGACATTGCTAAAATGTAATCCATTTAGCACCTTCTGGCATTTTGGGGCAGCAGCTAGATAGCCCAGTGCAGTGAGGTATTCTAGTCTTTGGTAGGTGCCTGGACTCAGACCAGCAAAGGCATCACGGACATGGAGAGCTAGTTTCTTATTAAATGTTATTAATATTGTGTGTGCATAACTGATTTTATTGGCTGCATGTTCATGTATACTATTCAAAGTTTATGGTTTTCATTGCCCAAGAAACTCATTTCTGTCTGGTTACAAAATGGAGGAGAGCCAGATTTGAATGATGCTATAGCCTCTAGCTACCAATTAACTCATGAAAACAGCTTAGACAAGCAGAGGGGCTTGGCATTAGCCTATCGGGAGTCATTGGAGGTGGTGAGCGATTACTTTACATTTGCCACTGTCTTCCTCGAGGAAGTGTTTCATGTTAGGCTAATTGTTGCAGCCACTTCTTCCATCTACTTTTTCAAAGTTTACAAACAGCCTGGCTCCCCTTCGAATTTCAATTGAGAAGTTATCAAAGCTATTGTTCTGCTACTTACCAAGTATTCCCAAGTGATAGTTTTAGGGGTTTTTAACTTGTGGTATAAAACACCACAGAAAGATGATGTTAATTAGTTTTTTAATCCTTATCAAAAGTGGCCCTATCTTATATAGTGAATCAACACATTCATCAGAAAGGGAACAATGCCGTAAGTCATAGGAATTAGACTGATCATTTTTTCATATCTTTTATACGCCAGATCCCAAAATCAACCCGTTCGATGTTTATTAGAATATTGGAATGTTGTGAGCTCCATTGAAAACAATGGAGTGCTCCGGGCTTATAATGCCTGGTATAAGCCTGGAGCTCCAACATTCCAATGTTTCTTTGTTCACAGCTCTGGCTATGAACAAAGGCTTCAAGGAGCCTGAGGGGATTCCAATCCCCTCATGCTCCCTTAATGCTTTGTTCTTTTTTGTTAGAACATTCTACCCTCTAGTGGCAGAATGTTCTAATAGCCTTATAGCCCTTCGTAGCTGGGCTATACCGGCTATTAAAGTCCCTCTCCCTTGTTAAAGGCACTCACCTTCGGCTCGGGCCTTTAATGCTGGAGAGGGCCTTTGATAGCCGGTATAGCCCTCTACGGCGGGCTATAAGGCTATAATATTGCCTCTTCACAGCCCAACTATAGGCTTGGGAGAGAGGACACCTCTGCATTATCTAAGGAGAACTGGAATAGGTAATCAAACCTGTCTTATCCAGAACCCCTATTCTCTTTTTTAATTATTACTTGGCTGGAGCCATTGAGATACAGTACTTAAATTATTGAACTACAAACCCTAAAGAATTGCCTTTCAGCGGGCAGAGAAGTGTCTCCTTAATTATGCGTGTGCATAGACTAGTAGTTTCAGGGGCTTTGGTCACACAGTATAAAAGTCATTCATCAGAAACAAACCTGAGCACTGTGGATGATTAAATCAGGAGGCTGTCAGACAGGAGCCCACTAATTCAGGCTAAAATCAAGAGGCAGTTCCTAGACGCAAAATGAGATTAGCCAAGTAGGTCCTCGCAGTACTTCCTAGTAACTGGTACGCTCGTAAGGGAGTCACAGCCTTGCCTATCATGGCTTCCCAGCTATGCAACTGCCTTTTTCTCACCCTTTGCGTCTCACCAGGTCATTTCATTTTTAAAAGAAAATGTCAATGTTTTCCATTCATCGGTTTGTGTTTTTTTATACATCCGATTGGTTAGGTTGCTGTTCTTCTGCAGCTTTTAGGTGCTTTTAGTATCTTTTGCCTTCCTTTACTTCAGTAGCATCAAGATGCCGATTAGATGAGCATTGCATTCAACAAATTCTATTTTCACTCATTTCTTCATTCACAAAAAAATTCATCTTATTGGACTGAGGGTCTAAAACAGAAGATCCAACATGACTGGCGATAATGAAATATATATCTCTCCTGTTTGATGAAAGACAATGAAAAAATGAGGTTCAGTCACCTTAGGTAACTGTAACATTAATTAGTTCCCTCAAATGTATAAAAAGGTCTAAAAAGTAAGTTTGTACCGGTCTTTTCTTTGACAGATAAAACGGAAAATGATATGTTTGCTAAACTCAGAGCACAGAAAGGGGAAGCTGCTCATACCCCAATTCCAGAAACTCATGCCATTCAAGATTGTCTGTCTTCTTCCAGGGCAAAAGCGTTTTTTATCTCAGTGCCATTTCCACAACCTTAAAGAATCAGGACTACACAGCGTCTTGACACCAACATAAGTGCAATGACTTAGGACCTGAAAGCAATGTAAAAGTTCCACTGAGTAACAGAGGCAATGCCAGGGTGTCACAAGATGCCCAATTCAGACAACCGAATGACTGATCTTGATTTATTTTAAGAGGCCATACCCAGTACAAATTTAAGGCCTTGTTCAGAGTTTAGTATCAAAAACAATGGTCCAAACCTAATAATCCAAGTTCAACTTAATGAATACTTGCAATCAATATTTGTACAATTTTTATAAGCCTACAAACAATTTGGCTGTGGGGTTTCAATCCGTTCACTAGTAACTCTGGAAGAAAAGATGCTACAAACTGACAAGAGACATTCAGATGATCAGAAGGAGTTTTAATCAATCACTCCATCCTTAAATTCATTTGTATACATTTTATTCATACATTTGCAGTACAAAGGGGCGTGGTGCTTCTAAGAATGTGCAAAGAAGGAACGTGCAGTGTGTAGGAAAGAGGTGAAAAGATGGTAAAAACTCGTGACACAGAAGTGTAATGAAGATCCAATTTAAGCTGATTTTTGATAAAGCTGGTTTAAGAGTTCCAGCCCTGTGAGCAAAAGGCCACTCCTTGCTATATTCACACTTTAATGTTATTCATTTGCATTTATACAGTCCCAAAACATGAATTTCCAGGTCACATGTATAATGAGATTAGGTAGAGGGTGGTCCAATTTGCAATTTGAGAAGCGTCGACGTTTCGACCTGACTAGGGGCTCAGGGGTGAGTAAGGGTCTCAGCCTGTGGGTCTTCTTCAGGACGAAAGGGGCAGCCTTAGTACCGTGGGTGTGACATACCCATGAGCGTTCGTGGGCGGCCTGGTCCTCTAAGTGGTGTCTTTTGCGGTAAAAGCTCACATGGGAGCGTGGTCCTTATCCTTGAACAAGGGGTAGCGCGTGTCTACATCGTCTTCTAAGATCGTTATCATTGTATATGAATGGCCGCTGCTGCAGAGGACGTTGTGTCTGGATCGTCTTCCAAAACGTTTTCGATATGCTTGAAAGCCGCTCAGAAACAGTATCACTAGTGTCAGTAGATGGCGCGGTGGGGAACCAGCTTTTCACCTCTTTCCTACACACTGCACGTTCCTTCTTTGCACATTCTTAGAAGCACCACGCCCCTTTGTACCGCAAATGTATGATTAAAATGTATATAAATTAATTTAAGGATGGAGTGATTGATTAAAACTCCTTCTGATCATCTAAATGTCTCTTGACAGGTTGTAGCATCTTTTCTTCCAGAGTTACTAGTGAACGGATTGAAACCCCACAGCCAAATTGTTTGTAGGCTTATAAAAATTGTACAAATATTGATTTCAAGTATTCATTAAGTTGATCTTGGATTATTAGATTTGGACCATTGTTTTTGATACTATATGTAACCCAGGTTCACGACCAGACTGGGTAACCCCATTTTTCATAATGGCTTGTTCAGAGTTTGGCAGAAGGGATATCCTATCATAAATGTGTAGGTTGTGCCAGCCAACACATTACATGTGTATAATAGTCCAAGGCACTTGTAATATGTTCACACGATACCCGCCAGTCAGTCAGTCAAATTCACTTTATTCGGTTAATTAAAACCATAAAAGCATACTACAAATATACAACAAAAGTATCCAAGAAGTGTTATAAAATGCAATCTAATTCATCAATGTACACGTTAAACAGAAATGTCATCAAGTTACTAACAGTGGGCACGAATTATGATCATGTCCTATTTTCTTCTTTATTCTAACTGCAGCAGTTAAAAAGCTAGCAATACTAAAAATTTCCCACTCGTTATTTATCGTTTGGAGACAAATGAAGGCCAGTCTTGCCTGGATAAAACCTTTACCTTTTAAAATAGGAATTATAAATCAATTTAAAATCTATAAAAAGTATTCACAAAATAAAACAACATGCATGGAGTCCTGAGTGGAACAATTGTCACAAGTGCATACATTTAAATCCTCCAACTTTTTCCACCCCTTAGGTTCAGCAAAGAGCTAGCGCAATTGATTCAATCTAAATTGAACCAAGAGAAAACGATGCTCCTGATTTGACACTATTGTCAAATACGGCTCAATCGTTAGTGTTGTGCATATCAACTGGTGTGCTCGCACAAGAGACTTATTTAGTTCTTTCCGCCCTCTATCACTTTGGGATATTTGGACATACATGTTTTTAGCCCACAATTTGTCTTCCTTAACCATTTTTTCCGGAGAACTAAACAACTCATGTCTCCCTAAATATATAGCAAGCCTTTTTACATAATTCAACCATGGAATACAACTAACCAAGTCAAGAGATAAACAATTACGGATAATATCGCGATTCATCACTAGCTCAGGGTTAATCCAAATACTAATCCATTTAAACAGTGGAACCACTTCTATAGTATCTGAAATGAATCCAATGCCCAGTTCTTGATGAGTGATATAATTGGAAGTCGAGGACGGAACAGACAGCAAATTGCGTAAAAATGTGTTTTCCACAATTTGGATATCCTTAGTATTCCTATAACCCCAAAGTTCAGATCCATAACTCACAATAGCAAGACATTTGGCCTTATAGATGCTTAACATAGTTTGAATAGGTCTAGAGCCCAATCTACGTGAAACATCTAAGATGGCAGAAGTTGATCTTGCCATTATATTTCTTTTGGCCTGCATTTGTGGGATCCAAGACCCCCTTTCATCAAAAAGCACTCCAAGATATTGGAATGACGTTTCCCGAGTAAGTTAATTCCTCTCACAATAGTGAGACTTGCCATCCAGTGGGACGCTGACTGTGATATTTGTGTTGATCGTGAGGACCGTGAGGACCCCTGCCTTGCCGAGCTTTCCTTGCGCTACGAGGACGTTCCTGGCAGCTTGTCCCCCACCCGCCGCCGCAACCCATCAACTTAGCGGCCGCAGTGCGGGGGGACTACAATCCCCATAACACCTAGCGGGACTGCCACGCCCACCTGCCGCATTTCCGCACCCAGAGGCGCTTAAGAATTCTGCCCTCCCTCGGGGGAGCGGGAGACTTGCCATCCAGTGGGACGCTGACTCTGATAATTGTGTTGCCCGTGAGGACCGCGAGGACCCCTGCCTTGCTGAGCTTTCCTTGCGCTACGAGGACATTCCTGGCAGCTTGTCCCCCCCGCCGCCGCAACCCATCAACTTAGCGGCTGCAGTGCGGGGGGACTACAATCCCCATAACACCTAGCGGGACTGCCACGCCCACCCGTCGCATTTCCGCACCCGGAGGCGCTTGAGAATTCTGCCCTCCCTTGGGGGAGCGGCAGACTTGCCATCCAGTGGGACGCTGACTGTGATATTTGTGTTGCCCGTGAGGACCATGAGGACCCCTGCCTTGCCGAGCTTTCCTTGCACTACGAGGACGTTCCTGGCAGCTTGTCCCCCCCGCCGCCGCAACCCATCAACTTAGCGGCCGCAGTGCGGGGGGACTACAATCCCCATAACACCTAGCGGGACTGCCACGCCCACCCGCCGCATTTCTGCGCCCGGAGGCGCTTAAGAATTCTGCCCTCCCTCGGGGGAGCGGGAGACTTGCCATCCAGTGGGACGCTGACTCTGATAATTGTGTTGCCCGTGAGGACCGCGAGGACCCCTGCCTTGCTGAGCTTTCCTTGCGCTACGAGGACATTCCTGGCAGCTTGTCCCCCCCGCCGCCGCAACCCATCAACTTAGCGGCTGCAGTGCGGGGGGACTACAATCCCCATAACACCTAGCGGGACTGCCACGCCCACCCGTCGCATTTCCGCACCCGGAGGCGCTTGAGAATTCTGCCCTCCCTTGGGGGAGCGGCAGACTTGCCATCCAGTGGGACGCTGACTGTGATATTTGTGTTGCCCGTGAGGACCATGAGGACCCCTGCCTTGCCGAGCTTTCCTTGCACTACGAGGACGTTCCTGGCAGCTTGTCCCCCCCGCCGCCGCAACCCATCAACTTAGCGGCCGCAGTGCGGGGGGACTACAATCCCCATAACACCTAGCGGGACTGCCACGCCCACCCGCCGCATTTCTGCGCCCGGAGGCGCTTAAGAATTCTGCCCTCCCTCCGCGTTGCGGGACGTGCGTGGGCGGCGCCGGGCCAAGCCCGGGCAAATGGCGGGCCCTCTGAGGCCCTCAGAGACCGCAGGAGACCGGGCTGGGCCCCCCCTTATCGACGAACAATTCTTGATAAAGACTCCTCGCATAACGTGGTAGTAAGCTGGTTTACTTAAAACAATTAACTTGACTGTTAAAAAAGTTTATTAATTGACCCGCTTGAGATGCTAGAGTGGTTTGAATGGGCCCCTATAGTGAATAGTGATTAGTGACCATCATGACGTCGTCTCCCTCTAAGGAAGAGCCTTTATTGGCAGGAGGAGCTAATCAAGGCACACTTGACAACTATCTAATTAGGGCTGCCACAGGAACTGATAGGGAAATCGCTCTTGCAGAGCGACGGGCTGAGAGACGTCGCTCTATTGAACTTATTAAGAACAAGCGCTCATCCCTGGGCCCGCTACAGCTAGCGATTTCACCACTTCACATTACTTCTTGTGTAAATGAGGGCTGCAAGGCATCCTTTAATGACAGTATTCCATTACTCTTGCAAGATAGAACCCCTTCACTAGTTGCAACAGATGACTCGATTACAAACGATTCAGCTTCTCACTGTAATTTGACACCAGAGGTAGAAGTCCTGCCGGACACTCTGCCACCACGAGTAGACCCAGCCCATAAATTAAAGGAAACTCGCAAAACCCCCCGAGCCCAAGGCCCACCACCGAAAAGAAGGAGAAAGAGGGGGAGCTCTTTACAGAAAAATAAGACCACTCATAATAACTTTTGGGCACTCCAAAAGCTCAGGATTAACCCATCAATTGGAGAATCTTGAACAGGCTATTGGGGAAATTAAAGTGGCAATTAAGGACTTATCAAAGTCAATACCAGCGCCCCCAACCCCTGTGTTACCCCCAATTACCATCGCCCAAAAAGGAATAAAAACTACTAATTTGGCTAAACCAAAACCTCCGAAATCATTGCCTCTCAAAACAGCAGGGTTAAATATCAAAAATAACGAAAAGGAGGCACAGGAAGGCGCTAAATCGAATTTCTTAGGAAATGCCCCTATATCTAATGGCCACGAAAACACTGCTAGGGTATTTCCACCTAAGAGGCACAGAGTAGAACTGCCTCCGGAAGCAGTTCCGTATGTGGTGGTTCTCACAGGAGTGCCAGTTTTAGAGGAGGGTAGCGGAGAAGATCAGTATCAGCTGAAAAATAAAGTTATATATTGGCTGAGACTGAATTGTCCACTACCACCAAATATAAATGGGGTAATTCTTAATGTCAGGCGTCTCCCCTGGCTGGGACAAAGAACTAAGGACATAATGGGTGATATCATTATAATAAATTTCAGAGATGACAGAGCAGTCAGACAGATTGTAAATTGGTTCCCCCAAAATGGTAGTAACTCAATCACTGCACGCCATTTGACTTACTTCTATCCCAGAGGTATAGTGGCTCCGGTACATAATCTTAGGCCCCGGCTTCATTACCTGAGCAATCACATTGGGCCCCTACCTCGACATCAGAATGCTGGTTTTGGGCCCTCATTTCAAATGCATGTAGGTCAATCTAGGCCACTTTTTCACCAACAGATTGATCGCTCCTTGCCCGTTTATAACCGTTTAGCGGCTTTAGCGGGCATGGAGGGAGTTGACTGACTGCTCTTTGGGGGCACAGCAGATGATGATGCCATCGGTTCACAAAAGGTGTCCCCATTGATCATAGAACCAACCAATAATGGTAATGCATATGTCTCCCTCCCAAAGCATACATGTTCTCAGGACACAGCGATTGACGACGTGGCTGCGGATGACGGGCAAACCGAATTCGCACAAGGCATAGGATTGGGAGGTAAAATAGGGGAGGCAGATGACGATGTAGTTAGAATAGTGTCCTGGAATATAGCCGGTTTGGCATCTAAATTTAACAAGCACTGGCGTTGCCAATAGGTCTCGCAGTAGGAAAGTTAGAGCTATTACAATTGCTAATAACAATGCCTTTTATTTTTATTTTCATTTTAAAAAACATAAAGGGCTTTGTCATTTACAAAACCAATAGCTCCAACTTTCCTAATGCATTTGTTTGTGCGGGCGAGTGCGTGTTTGAATGAGTGCGTGTTTGAATGAATGTATTTGTGTAGGGGAGTGCGTGTTTGAATGAATGTATTTGTGTGGGGGAGTGCGTGTATGAATGAATGTATTTGTTTATGTGGGGGAGTGCGTGTATGAATGAATGTATTTATGTGGGGAAGTGCGTGTATGAATGAATGTATTTGTATGTGGGGGCATGTCTTGCAGTGAGTGTGCATTGCCCCCTGTTTCGCAGCACGCTTGTAGGCTTCTAAGCGCTTTGGGGGCGAAGACTCTGCCAGGTCAGGCAGTGTCACCTTTCAGAGGCTTCAGCAGTAAAATACCACAGGCCAAGAGGTATGTTTGTGACAGGCACATTTTGTGTCTATAACAGAAATGCCGCAAATTGTGGGGTTTTGGGCCACAAATGATGCCTTTATGATGCAAACTCCTGGGTGGAGTTGTCTGTCTGCAGCTTGTGTCATACCTTAGACATTCTCACTCATCCTAGACACACGTGTGTAGACACACTTGTGGTGCCCTGGGGATGTCTGGTGTAGACACACTTGTGGTGCCCTGGGGATGTCTGGTGTAGACACACTTGTGGTGCGCTGGGGATGTCTGGTGTAGGCTCACTTGTGGTGCCCTGGGGATGTCTGGTGTAGGCACACTTGTCGTGCCCTGGGGATGTCTGGTGTAGGCACACTTGGGGTGCCCTGGGGATGTCTGGTGTAGGCACACTTGGGGTGCCCTGGGGATGTCTGGTGTAGGCTCACTTGTGGTGCCCTGGGGATGTCTGGTGTAGGCACACTTGTAGTGCCCTGGGGATGTCTGGTGTAGGCACACTTGTAGTGCCCTGGGGATCTCTGGTGTAGGCACACATGTGGTGCCCTGGGGATGTCTGGTGTAGACACACTTGTGGTACACTGGGGATGTCTGGTCATAGGGTTTGCTTCCTCCTGTTCGAAAGTTCGCCTTGTGTCATCCACGCTTGTGAAACAGGGAAGAGAAGTAAACACATGACCTCATCCCGAGCCTGGATCTGCAACAGATGTGCTAACATCACCACTTCCTGCAGGGCTGGCTCTGCCTATCATGCTCGCTTCCGCCCCTTCATGGGGCAGGCGGTTCCGCTGAGGCAGCACGTGTGGCGAGCTCATGTGGTGCTGTGCGTGGGCGGAGAGGGGGGTGCCACATGGGTGGTGGTGGTTGTCGTTGTAAATAATGACGCACAATGATGTGTGGACAGTGGATGTGATATTTGTACAGCGCGTACATAGTCCAAAGGCAGGACGCAGCAGTAAACGAGCAGTTAAATGGCTGAAATGTTCTTGATTTTAAGAAAGGCTGTTCTTCAGACTAGTTCATCAGGAGCTATAGAAAGTTCAATTTCCTGAGTGACTGAACATGTTGGCAAGTCGATGTGGCATGCTATAGGGGTGTAAAAAAAAAAAAGAAAGTGTCATTTTTAGTGAAGTCTCGAGAAAAAGCGTTTACTGGTATCTTGAGTCACGTTTTAACTCCTGCACGCACTTCACTTACAAGGGCTCATGAGATGCTGTCAGCAGACTGGTTGTGCAAGAAAATGTGAAACCAATAAATACTTTAAGGCCAGAAATGTAGCCTGCTTCAACACCGCCACCTTCCCGGAGAGCTGGAAGCACGCAGAACTCAGCGCTCTCCTCAAGAAACCTACAGCGGACCCCACCGAACTCAAGAATTACCGTCCCATCTCGCTCCTCCCGTTCCCGGCCAAAGTCATCGAAAAGACCGTCAACAAACAGCTGGCCGCCTTCCTCGAGACGAATGGATCCCTCGACCCCTCACAGTCTGGCTTCCGAGCCAACCACAGCACCGAGACCGCCCTCATCGCTGCCACCGATGACATCCGAACCCTGATGGACAACGGAGAAACAGCGGCCCTCATCCTCCTGGACCTCTCCGCGGCTTTCGACACTGTCTGCCACCGCACCCTAGTGCAGCGCCTCGGCAACATCGGAATCCAGGAGAAGGCACTGGAATGGATCACCTCCTTCCTCGACGGAAGAACACAGAGAGTCCGCCTACCACCGTACAAGTCAGAGGCCACCGAAGTCATCTGCGGCGTCCCTCAAGGATCCTCGTTGAGCCCCACCCTCTTCAACGTCTACATGAGCCCCCTCGCGGCCATCGCACGCCAACACAACCTCAACATAATCTCCTACGCCGACGACACCCAGCTGATCCTCTCCCTGACCAACGACCCCGCCGCCGCCAGAGCCAACCTGCACGAAGGGATGAGAGATGTAGCCGAATGGATGACGACCAGCCGCCTGAAACTGAACTCAGACAAGACGGAGGTCCTCATCCTGGGCTCCTCGCCCTCCGCCTGGGACGACTCCTGGTGGCCCCCCGCCCTGGGCACCGCACCCAAACCGACGGACCACGCACGCAACCTGGGCTTCATCCAGGACTCCTCCCTCTCCATGACCAGACAAGTCAACGCCGTCTCCTCGTCATGCTTCAACATCCTACGCATGCTACGGAAGATCTTCTGGTGGATCCCCACCGAGACCAGGAAGACTGTCACCCAGGCCCTCGTCACCAGCCGACTGGACTACGGCAACGCCCTCTACGCCGGAACCACCGCCAAGCTCCAGAAGAGACTCCAGCGGATCCAGAACGCCTCAGCCAGACTCATCCTCGACATACCACGAAACAGCTACATCTCCGGACATCTGAGAGACCTGCACTGGCTCCCCATCAACAAAAGAATCACCTTCCGTCTCCTCACCCACGCACACAAAGCCCTACACGACCAAGGCCCGAGCTACCTCAACAACCGAATCAACTTCTACACTCCCAAGCGCCACCTCAGATCAACCAGCCACGCCCTCGCCGCCGTCCCCCGCATCCGGAGAGCGACAACAGGAGGAAGGTCCTTCTCCTACCTGGCCGCCAAGACCTGGAACTCACTCCCGACCGACCTGCGCCTGACCCAAGACCATCTCTCCTTCAGGAAGAAGCTCAAGACCTGGCTGTTCCAGCAGTAACGGCACCCCCCCCCCCTCCTAGCGCCTTGAGACCCTACGGGTGAGTAGCGCGCTCTATAAATGACTTGATTGATTGATTGATTGATTTATTGATTGTGTGGTGAGGGCACCAGTTGCAGGATTCTGATGCAACCTGCGGCTCATTAGTTCCAATCACGCAAGGGTCCAATTTGCCTTTCCTGACACTTCCTCTGAAAGTAGCGTAAGCTGTTACGCATACCGCTGCGAAGCAGCACGACTGCAGCACAGGTGCTGTATGAACACATCACATTCTAATCTAGACTTCCTACACATGTGAGATCTTTCAATAGTTCTAGTAGCATGTAAGAGTCCATGAATGGGAACAGAATTAGAAACGCGGTCTTTACAGTGTAAGCATTCTGGCTGTTAGGAAATACATGACTCACGGAGAGTGGCCGGAGGGAAGCCGGATGGGGGTAGGAGAGCTAGCATTCTGGCTGTTAGGAAATACATGACTCACGGAGAGTGGCCGGAGGGAAGCCGGATGGGGGCAGGAGAGCTGAGATAGCGTGTGCGTGTTAGGGGAGGAGAAGCCGCAGAGCGCACGCTGGGCGAAGCCCTTTGATGGGCTGTGCGGCCGTGAATGCGCGTCCTTGTTTGCTCACGTGATTCACGTGAACTTTAAGAAAACCGCACAAACGAAACCCTTGGTTTCACGATTATTTTGAGCACTTGAATTCTCGCTCCCTCAATGCGCTTGCACGCATTGAAAGGTCACGAGACCTAAAAATAAAGAATGCCGTCAGTATATAAGCAGGTTCCATATAATTTGCATACAAGAAACATGGGCGGCTGACAATAGTTCCCTACATATCCAAGGGTATAAATGTTTCTTTGTCCCTTCAAAGAAATCTAGATCAGGTAGGGCTATGGGAGGGTTGTCTTTATATGTAGATCTGAACCTCCATGGCACATGGTGGACCTTAAACTGTAACTCACATGACATTCAAGAGGTACAGTTCAATGGTAAAGGGTTAAAACTGACCATGTTCAACGTTTATAATAACGTAGCAGGCGGAGGCTGTAATGCACTGATAAGTGAATTGGAGTTGTTGGGGGAACGGCGACCCATGCTCAAAATATTCTGGTTATGGGGGACCTTAACTGTCACCTCTGTACGGCTCTCTTCCCAATAGATGTGGCCTGGTCGCGCTGTCTAGTGGACAACGGGGCTAATTTTGAGCACTCAGTGGAAGGTCATGCTTTAACCAAACTCCTGCATAATCTTGACCTGGTTCATACCATGGATATGGCGGATATACCGCAGGATGGTATCCTCCCACCAACTTTTAAGGGTAGTGGATGCTCCTCATATATCGATTATATTCTAGTTTCAAGGGCTTTTAAACATAGAATCTCTAAAGCCGGGATCAAATGGAACCCGTTTAGTGATCATAATCCCCTAGTACTAGATGTATTTTATCGGGCTTGCCCCAGAGTGAGAAAGCCCGACGCGATAATTGAGAGGGTCACTGATCAGGGTAGACGCCTTAGGTGGTTCAAAATTGATGGAGAAAGGTTTTATAGATCTCTGATGGAGAGTGGGAAATCAGCTATTGAGGCGTGTTTAGATACGACAGTAGAAGGGCCACAGCTACTCTCAGCATTTGAGCAGATTGCTGGTTTGGTAGATGGCCTGTTAAAAACTAGTGTCCCTGAAAAAAGAACTTGCTGTCAGCCGCGCTGGTTTGATCGGGATTGTTCCAAGGCCCTGAGGGTGCTTAAAAATAGTATAAAAAAGAGGCCAAGGGACGCCCTACGAGTTGCCTTTGCAGGAAAAAATATAAGAGCGAGCTGAGTAGGAGGAAACTAGCTCTACAAGCAGAAGGATGGGCAGATTTAAGGGAGGCGAGGGAAAAGAGGGATATGACAGAATTCTGGAGGATTATTAATAGACCTACATTCTAGGACGACAAAGCCCCTGAAATAGGAACAAACATCGCGCCTGACATGTGGATGACTCATTATAAGGGTTTATATAATCACGAAGTGGGAACATCTGACGAACAAGGGAATGTTACCAGGGCCAGCCCGTAGTTTTCTCAATAAAGGAAATCAAGGTCGGGATCGAGGGCCTGACTAAAAACAAAGCCCCCGGCCCAGACGGTATCCCGCCTGATCTGTTCCTAAGCTCTGTGGAATTATGGGCCCCTATAATGACCAGGGTTATAAACACAGCAATTTGCTGTGGTTTACCGCCCTCCTGGTCAACGGCTATTATTGTCCCTATTTTTAAAAAGGGCAACAGGGACGACCCCCAATGTTATCGACCGATCTCTTTGATCAATGTATCTGCCAAAATCTTGGGCAGGGGGATATTAAACCGGTTGACTTAGTGGACAGAGGCAAACAACATTATCTCAGACACCCAGTACGGTTTTAGGATTGGCCGGTCCACGAGCGACCAATGCTTGAACCTTTACATGCTGGCATCCAAATATACGAAGGCTTGTAATGAATCTATTTATATGGGGTTCAAGGATTTGGCAGCCGCCTTTGATCATGTAAATAGGGACAAGCTTTGGGACACGATGACCAGAATGGGGATAGAGGTCGGCCTTATCAACATCTTAAGAGAATTGCATAGTAGTACCTCAGCACAAGTTAGGTACAACATGGAGGGCGGATGCACAGACTCCTTCCCTTGTAGAAGCGGGGTACGCCAAGGATGTATCTTGGCGCCTTTTTTATTCTCTCTTTATATTAATAACTTGGAGCAGTACCTTCTACAGCTGAGATCTGATTGTCCACGAGTAGGGGCGCGTCATGTTCCTGTGTTGCTTTACGCAGATGATGCGGTCCTCCTCGCACGTACACCAAAGAGTCTCCAGATTTTAATTGATGGTTTTGTATTTTTTATGGGCTCATTAGACCTGTCTGTTAATTTGGGTAAATCCTACGTGTTGTCAGCTGGCAACAAACCCTGTAATAAATGTACCTTCATGATAGGGAGCCATAGGATAGAGAAAGTTAAATCATTCTCGTATCTGGGCTTACTATTTGATGGGTCATTAAAATTCAACTGTTTGGTGGAGGAACGTTGCCGTAAGATGAATGTTACTAACGGTGCAATCGCAGGTTACGGGCGAAGGTTGGGGAGATGGTGCCCTGAACCGGTGCTGAACCTGTATAACTCCATGTGTCGTTCAAAAGTCATTTATGGGGGAGAGGTATGGGGCTTTGTGAATATTTACCAACTACAACGGGAGGAGAACAAACATTTACGATCCGTCCTGAAAGCCCCACAAAGTTTAGCTGCAGTAATTGCACAGAGGGAGTTAGGGATACCCTATCTTGAAGATCTGGTGAAGGTCAGGCCAATTTTAGGTTGGCTAAAAATCTGGGTCATACTCAGAGGCGACCTTAAGTAGGGAAATCCTGAATGACTGCCTGGGTAGAGATAAATAGATGCGAATCCCGTGGCTCAGTTACGTTAAGTCTGCACTAGAAACCCTGGGCTTCGGGAATCTCTTTGATGACCCGGCATTGATTATCCCTCAGCATAAAATGATTGTAAAAAAAGCGTTCTTGGCACACAAAGTTACACAGAGAACAGAGCTAGAAAGGGCTAAAACCACGGTGTGTGCCTATAACCTTGTTAAGATTACAGAGGGAATGGAGCCTTATCTATACCTGATACACAATGCCCAGGACAGGTTTTTAATGTGTCGTTTTAGGCTCAATTTATTACCGTATTTATTGGCTTCACCATTAGGGTATTCAACCACAATTGAGCAGAAGGGAACCTGCGGCTGCGACAATAGGTCTCCGCAGGATTCCCTTCATTTTGTATTGTTATGTTCATTTTATTCAAAGCCTAGGCGTAGATTCTTGGTTGATATTTTAAAACAAACTAATATGAAATGTGCCCAAGAGGCCTTGGTCTATCTACAACAAGCGACTGACCCTCTTAAACTGTGTTGTAGCATTAATTTTATCAAAGTCGCGGTTCGATTAAGGGCAACTTGGGGGGGGGGGGAGAACGGTGAGATTTTAGCAATAGGTTTTAATGGCCATAAATGTCTTTTTCATATTCAGTGACTTTTGATTGTATTAATACTGGGATTCACATGCTAATTTAATTGGTTTTTTTTTAAAAAGGGGGGATATTGTATGTTTGTGCTTTTGTGGTGATGTTTAATCATCGAATAAAGAATCCTGAACTGAATTGAATTCTCAATAGGAAGAAATTTGGCCTTGTAGATGCTTACCATAGTTTGAATGGGTCTAGAGCCCAATCTACGTGCAAAATCGAAGATGACAGAAGTTGATCTTGCCATTATATTTCTTTTGGCCTGCATTTGTGGGATCCAAGACGCCCTTTCATCAAAAAGCACTCCAAGATATGGGAATGACGTTACCCGAGTAAGTTAATTCCTCTCACAATAGTGAGTCTTATATTTCTTGGGCTTGGACCCCATAATCATGATGCGAGATTTTAAAAAATGTACATCCAAATCCAGGGACTTCATAAAAGTGGCAAATGTGGTTAAAAGATGCTGTAAGCCATTCGCCGTTCTAGCTAAAAGAGCAGCGTCACCCGCATATAGAGGGCCGGAATTAATTTCTATCCTATACGAGGGATGTCCATACTAGCACCCGATAAAATTTCATCAATAAGGCCCACAGTCTGGTGAAACACAATGACTGACTGGTGGAGTTCATATATTACAGATGTATTATGTGTTACAAGTGCTATGGTCCTTGATCTATGAAACAGATAGAAGGTCTACCTTAGTAGCAGCTGATGCATATAAACAGTGGTGAGAGGGGGAGTGTGTGGGGGTGTTTAATAATAAAAGATAAATATAACAGACTTGCCTAGTGCTGCTGGCTGCCTCACTCTCCTCTGCTACAAGTTCCTGGCATCATGGACTGCCCATCCAATCTCTGCGCTGCTCTCATCCACGCTCCTCTGCTTCCAGTTCCTGACATTATGGACTGCCCATACAATCGCCGCGCTGCTCTCAAGCAAGGGAGCAGCGTGGGAATTGGTCTGAGTGGGCTGGATTAACGCTCCGCTCAGGCACAGGGAGTCTGTGCTGCTCCTTCAACCCGGCTGTGCAATACAGCTGGGTTAGAGAAACCTAAGTACTCATGACAGTTTGGCAGGCCTAAGACGGCCGGCCAAACTGACATGCACACTTAAAAGTGCACCTACCACTCCTCCTCCCCCCTGCCATTGCCCCACCCCTCCCTGTACATGCTGGCTCAGCCAGCAGTTGGAAAATGAACGATAATAAAACATTGTTTTATGTTTCAGCTGCTGGCTCTGAGCCAGTGGATCGATGCTCCACCGGTCTGCCTATGTTACCGAAAGTAGGGAAAAGTAGCACATATCTGTTATCTGTTACATGAATTTCTTAATGTTAATAACTGTTGTGATAATTTTGGTACCATCTCATTGTCACCCTACTCTAGTAGAATATGAATCCATCCAACATCGAAGTATGATAATGTAAATACTATGGTGCTTATTTACAAGCCCCTTGCGCTTCCGGTACGACTCTTTTTCCCATATAAAAAGTGATGCACCAGCAGCGCAAGGGACTAAATGAGCCCCTATATTTTTAAACCTAAAGAATCCTCAATAAGTCATTAATTCAATTTTTCGTTATGTAGAAAATAACTCATTTTATACCATCTGCTCTCCTTTCGCAGGATCAGAATTTAACAACGGATTTTGTTGGAAATAGAAACGGCATAAACCATGAAAGTAAACTTGTCACCGCATGTGTAAACATGACATTTCCACAAGTCAAGGCACAGTAGAAAAGAGCAGAGTATGTATTTCAAATGAGTCAAAAAACTCATGGAGAAAGAAAGTTTTAGTTGATAAAGGTCAGACATAAATACTGCTCACAGCATCATCCGAGCCCTGGTTCTCGATCAGTGACATTTTCTTTCAATAGTGTGTGTCCCATGCTGATCGTCCTTCCTCACCGCCTTCTCCCTGGAGGCTTCTGCACTTAGGCAGCCTTTCTGCAATCCCGCTTATCTCATCAACAGATACTCACTCCAGTCCTTTCATCGCAATTTAATTTGCAGCTCAGGCTCTGCTATGAGCCTATTGAACGGCCAATCAATGTCTACTTGATATCCTGGTCACATTTCAAAGGGAAGCTGAGGTTTTAGCCTGTGAGATACTCTCCGGACAAAGCAATAAATCCTTTTCGTTGCATGCCAAAAAAATGCTTTGACAGTTTATGTAAAGATTTGTTCATAATTTCTTGAGTTGAAGCAGGAGCAATTGGTTTTCTATTAAAAGAGTGACCTACTACAAGTAAGGGCAAGGGGGCAGATTTATGTCGGTCTTGCACCACGTTTACGCTGCCGTTGCGTGACGCAACCGCGTGAAAACGTGGCGCATCCCTGCGACCTATTTACAATGTGACGCATCTAGGCAGATGCGTCACGTTGTAAAGCCCTGCGCCACATGAAACCTGCGTCAGGTTTCATGTGGGCGTTCTGTCGCAGGGTGGGCGTTCCCTCGTAGGAAAGCCCCGTAAAACTGACGCAGTGAAATCTACAAGATTTCACTGAGTCAGTTTTACTAAGCTGCTGCGTCAAATCCTTACGCCTGCTTGAAGCAGGCGTAAGGAGTGACGCACCACGTTATGTATGGGTGGCCTCTGTACATTGCAGGAGTTGCGTCGCACTTGCGACGCTACTCCAGCAATGCGCCACCCATACACCACAAGATGCGTCACACATCTGCCCTTCCTTGCACCATGGTGCGCCGCATTGTAAATGCGGCGCATCTGTGGTGCCGCAAGGAGGGAATTGCATGACGCATCAGTTCTGGCGCATCCCTGCTGATTTGCAGAGATGCGCCAGAACTCATAAATCTGCCCCAAGGTATTTAGATATAATCACACAGTGATGTAGCAAATAGGTGTATATGTTTGGCCACATACAGTACGTCCTCCCTAAGTAATGCATTGCATCACAACAGGTACAGGTAGTGGACATTTTTTAGGAGCTACCGGAGGTGTTTTGATATAAAAAAAACAATGCCAGGATCGCACATTATTTGTAGTCAATGTTACTCAATGCCTGTAAATGAAAAAAAAAATGGACACAAAACCATGCCCACAAAAGGGGGCATATGTACAAGCCCCAATCGCCATGGGAACGTCACTTTTTGCGACATTCCTGTGGCGATAGGGGCTTCGCCTTATTTGCAATGCAGCGTTCAGCCACTTAACGTGGCTGAACGCTGCCTTGTAAATAAGACCCACGTTCACGCTTTGCTTAGAAGAGGACAATGGGTTTTGTGGTGGGCGTTCCACCACAACACCCATTGATTTTGATGCTGCCTTCTATTTACAAGGGAGGGGTAAATGGGAGGCCGTGCCAGAATTAAGACCAGGGAAAACCTGACCTTAACATGGCGAAGTGAGGAGAAATTTTAATTTCTCCTTGTTTTTGCTGTTTTCATGTGCACTGCATTGTGCAGCACACAAGAAATCGGCTAAAGGCCAATGATTGTTTACGTACAGGAAGGTCCCCCTTCCTGCACATAAACAATATTTGTTTTTAAATGCGGTTTTGCAACTTCTGTATGTCCTGCATTAAGCAGCATACATAGAAGTTACAAAATGGCATTTCAAGATTGTTTTTTTGCAGGAAGGGGAACCTTCAGGTACTGAAACAATCTTTCCCTGCAAGAAGACACCCTTGCACTATGGTTCAAGTGTGCCTGCATTGGAGCTAAGCTGCTAAACTTAGCACCAGCGCAGGCGGAAATGCAGGGCTGCACCATATTCTTGTAAATATGGAGCAGCCCTGCATTTCAGAAGTGGGGGAGCATGTCTTTAGGCAAAGGAAGCTGATGATGTGCTTCACCACTCCCCTTGTACATATGCCCCAAGATATCCTGCTGCATCATAGGGCCTACTCCTCACCCCTGTCCTGAACTTTTGTCTGTGGCGACCTTCCCCTGATAAACTTTTTCTGCGGTTTCCATGCTGGAACAAGAATATCACCGCTTGAGAATGTATTTCTTTCAAGTTTAATCACCACTATCTTTGGACACGAAGTTGATTTTAGGAATTAAAATAGAATCACACAGGAGTTAAGATTACATATGCTTTTACTCACTTTGGTGAGGCACATCTATTTCAAAACTAAAAACAAGGGTGTTTCCCTTCTTATATCAGGAGTAAGCAAGTTTCTTCCCTTTGCTAAGCGCTGTAGGCCATTTTTCAAGATTTCAGGTCCAGAAACCCTTCATTCCATTGACACCCTGGGCCATATTATCAAGAAAGGGCGATACATTATCACCGCTTTTATCGGCAGGAAACTGCCGCTAAAGCGTCGATAATGGGCTTGAAAATATGCCTTGTGAATTCCCATAGAAACCTAGGTTAACACCAGAACCTGGGCTTCTATGGGAATTCACAAGGGAATATTATCAAGCCCATTATCGCCGCTTTAGCTGCATTTTCCTGCCGATAAAAGCGGCGATAATATATCGCCCTTTCTTGATAATATGGCCCCCTGTCTTTTGTGATATCTGTGTCAGTGTGGGTACAGAAATTATGTGTGTCAGTTTTCATGCAACTAATTTTTGTGGACATAAATATTTTCTCGTAGATTTTTGGATGCAGTGTTTGTGTCCCTTGGCAACCTAAGAGTTGATGGCAATGGGTTCCCTGATTTGCGTACAGGAAAATAAGATTATATGGTACCCTGCCTACTGTCTTTCTCAAAATATCTCCCGAGCATGCTTTGTTCGTCTATATTAGCCAGCCAAGATAATTTTCCTGAGGACTGAATCAAGGAGTGATATAGGCCGTTTCATACTTCCAAAAATCAATGATAAGTGTGGATCACATTGCATTAGTGCTGGTCTGCCATCTTTAGGACTTATGTCAGCTTCACTGAGTGATTGCTTAGAAGAGATAGAAAGATTTCATGTAAGAGTGAAAGTTTAAGTTCACTCCCTTTACAAGTGCTTGGATTTGGAAGATGAAGGGGAGTTTTACCTTGGGAAAAATCCCCCGTTTTCTGGTTTGAAGTGAGGGAAGATTACAATCAGGTTTGTTGGCTAATTGAATTGGAATATCCTGGTATCACTATCCCACGTTTAAGATATGCAACAATTAAAATTGAGGACGCTCTACTTTATCCACCGGTGAACTTGATCAAGGCACTTATTGATTATCTCCAACCTGTTGTCCAGATTAATGTGAATGTGGGTGTCATACCTATACCTTTGAAAATGCAGTTAATGTGTATCAAATATTTGTGCAAAAGGAAAAAATGTTGTGGAGCAAAGTTGAAAAGAAGGATTTTTTTGGGTGTGGGACATCAGATGTATGACACAATAGTGTTATAGTTTGTTTAGAATGTTGCAGACACAGGAAGATGGCACATGGATAACCTAAATGGTGCTGATGAGTGGAGATGTTGTAGCCTGCGTTTCAGAAACTATCTGGTGTTTCCTGCCTGACCACCAGCCTGAACTCTGATGCCAACCTATATGGTTTTAGAGGGTTAGATGCAGGCAGCATGGGTGCACTAGGTGAATTGTCAGGGAAGAGGCCAAACATGTCATTGGCTCAGTTGTGTAACAAAAAACAATGGGACCCCTCTGCAGAGTGTAAGGAGGGACCCCTGAGTCTCCTATATCTCAAAGATATTCATTGACCTATGTCTGAATGGAAACCTCTTGAAAGGGCTGGGGGCCCCTTTGCATTGCAGGGCTCCAGGGGCCTATGTTAAGCCCCTGCACTAGGTGTCAACATTTGAAGGAGATTGAGCTGGATCAATCCACTTAATTGAGTACCACCAAAACTTGTCAAAATGAAAATCTAACTATCTCTCCTCTCTGACCCCAAAACAGACATCTAATATATTGAGAGAAAGCTGCAAGGACTCATAAGAGATGATGTACTTAGTATACAGCCATCTGCCATTTCTCAGTTTCTGTCTGGTCTCTAGAGAGACATACAAGGCAAGAAAGATTGAGGAAACATATACTTCTCCTTGTGAAGTCACAGCAGGGAAAATCAGCTTTTGTTCTTTCAATATATTGAAGCGAATCCGCCAAGCCTTCTGAAGTCAGACACCAGTTTCAGCGAGGAGCAGAGCAGAGCGAAGTGAGCTGGTGAGCTCCACGCTCCAGGTCTTTGAGCCCTGTGTCCCATTACTCCCCCTGATGATTTTATGCTGGAGTGGAGCAGAGGGGACAGGCGAGTGTGCCACTGAGCTCCTGGGGGGCAATCCCGAGTTCAGAGTCCGCAGCCCCGATGATTTTGTGTTGGGCGCATTGGCCTTTTTCTGATTCTTTCAAGCTCTCCCAGCCCCAGTGGGGTGGGTCTTTTGATTGCTGAGTGCAAGTCAGCCATCCATTGTATGTGGTTTGTTGGTATCCAGCAGGAGAGACCTTCAGCGAGGGGGTATTTAGCTGAGGCCCTTATAAAACTTCTCTGCCAGTTTTAGTATTTTTCTTCCCACTCTGGAAAGCAGGAGGCGGGAGGTAAAGGTGACGGACAGCAGTATTGGTGACACAAATTGCAATGCAGTGCACTGGACATTGCGTTCTTACGCTATGGTGACATTTTGGGGCATTTAGGGGAATATTAGCAAGGGCATTTACGCCGCTTCAGTGGCACTTTCCGTCTCTAAAGTGGCGATATTATTATCGCCCAATTAACAAGCTGTCGCTAACAGCTTTTAGCGACAGCTTTCCGGTGACAGCGACCGCTTCCCTTGCCACTTTGCATGTCAGCGATATTTATTGCTAATGACAAGCAAAGCAGGCATGTCCCACAGAAACAACAGGAATCCACACGCAAACACACCTAACTCCTATCAACAATGCGACCCTGGGACCCGGTTAGCGACAATGAAAGTCGCGCTAACCGCGGTTATCATAGGTTTTTTACACCTGCTCAAAACCTGACTTGTCCATTCAACTCAATGGGGGAGTGGATTGTGTGGCTGAGACCACCATGGCCTATCAGCAACCACCCCCTAACGCTGGGTCATTATCGCTGTAATTAATGAGATAATCCCGCTTTTCACCTCTATCGCTGGGTTTTCCATCGCCGTGGAGATAGCCATTGCTAATAACGTGCTATCTCGGCGATGGAATCCAGCGATAGCTGGCGATGTAAAAAGTACGAGCTAAGCGCGCTTTGCGATATTTATCGCAAAGCTTTGCTAACATGGCCTTCAGTGCTCAGTGGAGGCTTAGGCCACAGTCCCCCTTGGAAGGACTGAGGTGGCTGGCATTTGGTTGGTGCGGCGTGTGCTTCCTGGTGGGAAGTCTACATTCGATACACATTTTTATCTTTTGCTAGACATTGCTACCTTTCTGCTTGTCATTTGGCAGCCTGGAACTAGTCTCCCCTGCTGCTTGCTGGTTTTGCCTGCTTTTATTTTATTACTTCTATCTCTACTTAATTTGTGATCACTGCTATCTGTGCCTGCTGGATATTGTTAAACAAAATATTTTCAAATCCGACCTAGTGAAGAGCGTTGTATGGTTACTGGTGCCTGGACGTGATCTTTGATACGAAACTTTGGAATATTCTGAAATACAGAAATATTGAAAGTTCGATAATAAAACCAGGGGAGAGAGGGTGTGGCCTAATGGCTGGAGGATCGACCTCGAAGTTGAGGTTCGAGTCTCAGCAGGGAGGCTCAAAATCCTGTGATTCTGGGCAAATCACTTAATCTCCCTGTGCCTAACAAAATGAATCTGCCCGTTTGCAACTCAACTGGTGCTCATTTGAAGTATTCTGATACCTTCAGGTCAAGTTTCCACTATATAAAACAAAAACAAAAAGGTGTGTTTGTGGTTGTTAGAGTGACCACATTAGGTAGAGCCTATCCTCACGGAGACAGCCCTGCTAGGTCAGGTGCGGTCTGTGAGCTCAGTGCTTGCTCCCCTCCCTACCTTGTATCTTGTTTCCAGTACCTCAAGCAGGTAACACCTTTGTGATTGGCTCTAAAAACATGTTTTTAAGGGCAGGGAGTGGTCCCAGGCACCACTAACTGCCCTTAAAAAATGAAACAAAAACATTTAATTTTTCTTTTTTTAAATGCATCCCATTTTCCATTAAGGAAAACAGGTTGCATTAAAAAAAAAACGGCTTAATGAAAAGCAGTCCCGACATGGAGGTCTGCTGAGCCCAGCAGGCCACCATACCTGGGAGGGCCAGCCATTCCCAATGGGGTCGCAAACTGCAAGTGCCTCATGAATATGCATGAGGCATGCAATTTACTACCCCATTGGGAAGCGCAATCAATGTCGCAAATTACGCAAATTGCGAGTCGCTGTTGCGACGCAATTTGCGAGTCTCAAATTTTTTGGTTGTACATCTGGCCCCAGGACTTGAAGCTCCTTAAGCTCACCAAGTTCACCTAGCCAGACTATTGTTGATCTGTTGAACTCAATTAAATGAATTCAATTGATCACTAGTAGGGCGTTGTAGGTCCTTTGTAGGTGGCCTACTTTACTGCAGCACATCTTCACAAGATGCCATCACAGTGTTTGCACTCTTGTTCTTAATTTTCTACCTCTGGCTCAACTGCTACATTCTTTAGTTCTCCCAAACCTTTAAAAAAAAAGCTATTCAGCAAAGGAAGCCACAGTCTCATCTGTCGCTTCTGAAGTCTCACCCTTCCATTCTGTTTTTGTGTTTGGCGTGTGGAAACGGGGTAGGGAATAAGGAATGAGAGATGGCTTCAGGAACATATGAAGATGACACGAGTTTAGATTTCACTCTGTCCCAGGGAATTTCCTCATGCCAGATTAGTTGCATTGGCCACAGCTCAGCTCTGGCTGTCTCCCTAAGCCTGTCTAATAAAGTACCCTGTCCAGTTGAAGCAGTGGAAGAACACAATATAGGGGTCGCACCTATGATGGCATCCAGTTTGAGTCTGAGATACGCCCCAAGTGTCCCATGGCTCCTTTCGGTGGTCAAGATGCTGTTTTTGTGTTACAAAATCTGCCACTTATTGGACATCTCTTGAGAGTTTCATGGCGAACCCTGTGTGGTTTCATGCCTTGGTGTTCCAGAGGACTTTTCCCCGCCAGACATTGCTGCTGTTACAGAGAAGAATTAGATAAGGGAGGCCAACCTGAGATCACTTATTGCATCAGGGTTGGATTTGAGCCCTCCGTTCTACTATCTACCTAGCTGTCCATCATTACTGGCTTTGTACAGTAGTATGCCATTGTCGAGTGTCTCTTTATAGGTTTCAATGAACTCTTTGAATTGTGCCCCTCAATCAGAAAAAGATAGCCTTTTTTGAATACCTTTTAAATATGTTTGTACACTGTAATTTTAATATTAACTGTAATTGGTTTTGCACCTGTGAAATAGGGCATCATAGTTTTCCTTAAAGATTACGTATTTCATAACATAAGTATTGTATTAGTATTACCCTGTAAAGTTGAATGAATTCTCTTTTTTCATTCGTTTAGCCTTCTCTCTGCCATTTCGCACTAGTTATCTTCTGTGCTGTACTAAGAATGTACAGTTTTCTGTATTGTTCACGAAATGCACTGTACTGTTGAACTGAGTCTATTGAGCATTCGCCCTTTATCTGTCTTTGGGGTTTTATTTAAAAGTAGACAAAGCACTAAGCCAAATGGCTTTCATATGTATTTTATACATTTGCATACTTTTTATTGTATGTATTTCTCCTTGCATAATTTTCGCTGGTATTTATGTGGATCTCTTTGGGTTCCAAATCATGATAAAACGCTTGGAGTTGAACTAGGAGCAATGAGGGACCGTATTCCGAATGCAGTATCTAAGCTAATGACTTCCAATGGAACACAGCAGTTTGATAAGTTGCCATGGACTGAATCAGGGGTCTCCAAACCGGTCCTGGAGGGCCGGATCCATGTCAGATTTTGTGTATATCCCCATTAAGTACATGTAGGTATTTTAAAAATCTGGCATGGATCCGGTCCTCCAGGACCGGTTTGGAGAACCCTGGATGGTGCTGCGATGAGTGCGCTATTAAGATTAGTTTCGGGTACAAGAATATCGTATGTATGAAGCACTGTATATTCCTATAGGCAAAATGTACTGAGGGCCTCATTTATGAGGCCTTGCGTCAGTTTTGCGCCTCCGATGCGTCACTTTTTGTGACGCATCGGCGGCATAAAACATGCCTCCTGTTGCTCTCTATTTACAAAGTGACGCATCAAAGCAGATGCGTCACTTTGTAAACCCCTGCGCTACATTATACCTGCGTCAGGTATAATGTATGCAGGGGGGGGGCGTTTCCCTGCAAAAAGCTTCGTAGAAGTGACGCAGTGAAATCTAAGAGACACTGTTGCATCAAAATCTTGCGCCTGCCTCACAGGAGGTGTAAGAATGACGCAAGCCCTTTCACATGGGGCTTGCCCCATGTGAAAGGAAGCATTGCTGGAGTTGCGTCACTTTTGTGACACACTCCAGCAATGCGTCACTTTTGCGCTTACAGATACGTCAGAAATACTGACGTATCTATAACTCCTTGCGTCATGATGCGTCATACATTAAATATGACGCATCAGGTATGTCGCAAGGAGTGCGCACTGAGAAGTGACGCATCGCTGCTTTCACGCAGCGAAGCGTCATTTCTCATAAATGAGGCCCTGAGTGTGGTACACAGGACGCCTGTGCAGTCTTGTTGCTCAGAGTCAATCAGAAAAATAAGTGGATTCTAGCTCTGGTCTTGTTAACCTATTGAAAATAAAATTCAGTCACGTGTTCACGATATCCACAATTAATATTTATGAAGCCATGACAGTTTTCAATTTTCTTTCAGATGTCAGAAGCTTTAGCTATTTTAGAATAAGGGTCATAACTAATGAATGAATGTCTACAAAGTTGGACTAATGTTTGTGAGAAATATTTGCACTGACTACCAGCATCCTGTTAAGTTATTTGACTGACATTTCATATATGTTGCTCATGAAACATTCATAACTTTCTGAACAGGAAGCTAGCACTGTGGGCATAAGGGAGCCTTTTTGGCGTTCAGAGTCGTTTATTTGCCACCATTTTACAATGACAAGCACACAACTGCAAAAGTACAACAAAAGAATGAAAAGGCCACATCCTATTCTCGAAATGACTGTCGGCTTTCAGCAGGTCACTTCAGTGAGTCATGGACTTAATGAGGGTAAAATGTTTTGTCCAAGGTACAATCACAAATCCAAAAGGGACTTGAAAGCGACCAGACGCCTGCCACTTGGTTAACTATCGAATCAAATGCCGCAGCTGCTCTAACACAGAGATCCATGCAGCTGCTTAGCAGGGGGAAAGTACATGAATCAAAAGAAAAAAAATCAAAACTGCTGCACACTAGAACTGCCTTATCAGTGAAATGATTTGCCCTCAAATCCTTTACTATTAAATAATTTAAAAAAAAACCAGGAGTTAATAGTTGACAAAAATGATTTCACAGTCGCAAAAATATGAAAAGAAACATCGCTTCAATGAAATGACCAGACAAAAAGATCAGGCTCTGTGCAGGGCGGCGCAGCTTTTCATCATTTTTAGGATGTCCAGAAGGCTTCCCGGCGCTTTGCAGTGATCTAAAAACAGGCGAACCTTATTTTGCAAAGTAGACCATAGATGTGTTTGAGCCTTGTTTGACCTGGTGGACATGGTTACGTGTGGGTGATCAAAGAAGGCTCACAGATGTAGTGATGGCTATCTTAAGCTGCCGGAGGTGGTGATATTTTTAGTTCTGTGCTAATTTGCTCCGCTGTACTGTTTAGCACCGACCGTATAGGTCACTCGCCATCTATGTTTTGCTGCATCAAAGTTCGATGTTCGTGTCCTGTCTGCAACAGACAGTAGGAACATCGACTTTGGCGGCTGCAAAACAACATTGAACTGCTGCTGCTGTCATTTCATGAAATTAGGCCACTTTGCACACTCTAGATTTGCTTGATATTCCAAAGTCGATGTACCCGACATTATAATCGACAAATAAGAGGTACAAATTATTGAAATGTAATTGTTGGTCTAATGTGTTTTATGGGTCTCACAGATTTGTAAGGAAAGAGTCATGCCCACTTAACACCCTGGATGTTACAGCTGTTGCTGAGAGCTTCCAATGGAGCTAGGAAATCATACAACATCTGGCCACATTGTTTCTTCCTTCATGATCACAACAGTTTGACAATGCAAACCCTACATTGAACATTAATATTATCCATAAGCACCATATGCTTGGTAGGCCACAATCTTTTATTTATAATTAATGGTATGAGGGAATATCCAGACAGTGGGGAAGCGTGTGACTTATTGCCACCAGGGCCATGCAGAGGAGTTACATATAGATCCTCATAGGCCTAGGGAGACTAAAGTGGTTGATGGATATACAGTGTACTTTAGTTTATTGTTCCTGCCCAGAAAAGGTCCTGCTGTAAACGAAGAGCAGAGAGGATCCTGTGAACTGTAGTTGCCCGCAGCTATTCCATAGCTAGCAATGGTAGAATCCTATGGTGGAGGACTACTCAACTAGGCCAAGACTATATTAGGTTTGACCTCAGATGGGCATTGTTTCACAACAGTGTAACTAAACTGGTTATGGAAAAAGGACAGGCTCTATATAAGTGGTTTGGGTGCATCACTCTGGTAGCCCAAGGTGGGTGCATCACTCTGGTAGCCCAAGGTGGAAGTTTGGCCTGTCTGAGTAAACTACACTGTCAAATAGCTAAGGTTTCTCTTCACCTTTAGAGGTTTTCATCAGAAATTACACAAGGGCTTTATCCTCAGGTTTAACTTTATCTCAGCTGCTACCACATTTCCTAGAGGTAATTTGACACTGACATAGAAGAAGGAGATACCAGGCAAGCAACACCCCAAGAAAGCCAGCTGGTTCACTCTGCCCTCCGCAAGTCCAGACACACCTGCAAATGACTCAAGAAGAGACGGAGGAACAACAAAACCCCAGATATCTATGAAATCTTTAAATCTGCTGTCAATGCACACCACCTTCTCCTCAAAACCACAAAGAAATCAGCCTTCCAAGACAGAATCAATGCCAATGCACACAAAATCAAAGAACTCTTTGACTTGGTCATGGAGTTTGCCAGGCCCAAAACGAGACTAGATGACCCACCCTCCCAAGTCCTCTGCAACAAATTTGGCACCTTCTTCTACCACAAGATCAGGCAGATCTACGACAGCTTTGACACCCAAAACCATGCTACTATGCCCGCCACCACAGCACACAACCACGCCTCATGCCAACAGATCATGCTCAACTGGACTCTGCTCACCACAGATGACACACTCAAGACCATGAGGAGTATCCATTCAGGAGCCCCATTGGATCCTTGCCAGTACCACATATTCCATTGTGCAGCCACCTCCATCGTCCCTCAGTTTCGCCGCACCATCAAGTTCTCCATTGAAACCGCCACCTTCCCCTATGACTGGAAACATGCAGAGATCAACCCCTTGTGTAAGAAGCCTACAGCTGACCCGACACACCTCAAGAACCTCAGACCCATCTCCCTCCTACCCTTCCCAGGCAGGGTCATCAAGAAGACCAACAACACCTAACTCTATGAGTACATCGAAGAGAACCATGTCTTGGACACCTCCCAATATGGCTTCTGAAGCAACCACAGCATCGAGATCGCACTCCTCGCCACCACTGACGACATCCGCTCCCTCCTCGACTGGGGTGAAACCACAGCCCTCTTCTTACTTGACCTCTCGACCGCCATCGACACCGTCTTCCGCGGTACCCTAATCACGAGACTCTACGACACTGGGATCCGCGACAAGGCACTGTACTGGACCAAGTCCTTCCTTATGGGCCAAATACAGCGAGTCAGACCGCTCCATTCCTCTCAGAATCTAAAGAGATCAGCTGCTCCTCCCTGAGCCCCACCCTCTTCAACGTCTACATTGCCCCCTCGCCATCGCCAGAAGCCACCGACTCAATATCGTCTCCTATGCTGACAACACCCAGCTGATCATCTCCCTCACCAATAAACCCACAGCCTCCAGAATCAACTTTCACAGCGGAATGAAGGCCTTGGCTACCTGAATGAAAGACAGCTGCCCAAGCTCAACTCGAACAAGAGTGAAGTACTCATCCTGGGACCCACCCCCTCGTCCTGGGATGACTCCTGGCGGCCTGCCGCACTAGAACCCCTCCCAACCTCGCCATCATACTGGACTCTTCGCTCACAATGAACCTCAAAATCAATGCAGTGTCCTTATTCTGCTTCCACACTCTCCGCCTGCTCTGATAAACATGCAGATGGATCCCCACAGAATCCAGAAAGACGGTCACCCACGCACTCATCACCAGCAGACTTGACTACGGAAACGCACTCTACACTGGCATCACATCAGAAACAGTTCAAGAAACAACAGAACGTCAAACACGCTATGCCCTCATCTTAGACGATGGGTAAGGGAGGCTCTCTAAAACACATTTATTGTGCGACCAGCTGAACATCACCTCAAACCTTCATGTCTCATTATAGACTCCAGATAGATGGGTGGCATCCCCAGACTTTGTCAGCAACTCATGACCAGTACATTTTATTCCATGTTTCCTTTCATTACACTTTCACAGGCATCTACTTTCATGTCTGGCTGCCCTTTTGTAATGTAGCTAAGAGAGTTCTGATCAATCACCTCAAGCTTGGGCGTTGGCTCATGTTGTTAGGACTGTGACAGGAATATGGACAAGGAAGTAATGACCTGGTTACTAAGTGGTAATCTTCTTTATTCCAAGTCCAGGTCTTTCAGTCACAGCCCTTGTTCCCTCCCCCCCATCCCATTCTTTGAGGAAGTTTATATTTTCTGTCTTTTTACACTTGTTATAGCAGGATGCCATAATTCCTGGTTCCCACTTTTCTGCATTTTGAGGATTTCAGCAGAAATCCTGTGGGATCATTTTAATAGGCTTAGGTAACTGTCTTCTGTTCCATGGGAAGACTGCTCATGCTGTTAGGAATGGGACAAGAAGACCTGAGATCAGAGTAATGAAGATTACTGGTAAGTAGCCGGGTCACTCCTCTTTGTTCCAGTACAAGTGTCATCTTTTGTCCCATTTTCTCTCTGTTCCAGTTCTGGGTGTGTCTGTCATTCCTGCGTCTAGCAGCTCTTTTGATGTTGGTGCTACTTTTACATTGTGTGTATAGTTTTTAAAAGAATACCAAGCTAGAAGTAAACGGTTGTGTGCCAGTGTTGAAAGTCTATTGAAATAGCAACGAAATTCCTACTGAGTTTGTTATTGCGTGTGCAGCTATTTGGAAAGAATTGTTGGTTGACTGTAAACTTTTGTGCTGCTGTTTGGCAAGAATATAGATGTAGCGGTAAAGTTCCTTGTGATGTTGGTGCTCATGTTACAACGCGTGTCCCTGGTTAGAAAGAATGCAGGGCTATTAGTTGACTTCTGCGTGTCTTAGAGTTTCCACAGACAATCACAAACCCATTCAATCACAAAACAATATGAGGCCCGGGTGACATTTCCATTACATTGGCATAGTTCTGCATCATTTCGCAAATTTTGTATTGCATTTGTCGATGAAATTCCCAAATTTACACCATTAAGCCACGTGGCAACATGTTAGTGCTGTAGCTCGGGAAGAAGGCAAATGATTTGGGGCCATATATAGGAAGCCTAATTGCGCTTGCAAATGCTGAAATTCGCAGAATTTCAGCATTTGCGATCGCAATTAGGGCAGTGTGCTATGTAGCACACAAAGACCCACATGCAAAATAAGGAATCGCAAAATTTGCGATTCCTTATTTTGAAATTGCATTTAAGGAATCACAAATTGCGAATCCTTAAATGAAATGTAGGACGCACCCAAGTTGTGCATTTTTGGCTTAAGGAATCGCCAAATACCACCAACTTCAGGTTGAAGGTAATTTGCGATTTCTTTGAAAAATGCACTTTTTGGCATTTTACAA
The DNA here is from genome assembly GCF_964261635.1 of Lissotriton helveticus. Classification (NCBI taxonomy): domain Eukaryota; kingdom Metazoa; phylum Chordata; class Amphibia; order Caudata; family Salamandridae; genus Lissotriton; species Lissotriton helveticus. The sequence continues at coordinate 850,041,440 of NC_136070.1, forward strand.
AGTGCCATGTGGGTCACGTTAGGGCATGTATGTGGGCCACATGTGCACACATGGTAATTTCGAAGGTGCAACAGGGTGTCCTATTGACACCCTTGCAACCCTGAAATTGCATTCTCAATTTGCGATTCTCTAATTGAGAATCGCAAATTGAGAATGTCTTCCAATTCATTCTTATGGGCCTTCTAGCCCATAGGAATGAATGAGAAGGTATTCCTTATTTGCGAATCTCAATTTGTGACTCGCAAATAAGTAATAATTGGGATTTGCAAAAAAATGTGCTAATCCTACATACATTTCGTTTTGCGATTCTCTCATTGCGATTCCCCAAAAATCGCAATTTGAGAATCGCAAAACAAAAATTACCTACCTATGGCCCTTGATGGCTTGAGTTCTTGTAGTTAGCAGCACTTGTGTTTCTTGTGCTATTTTTTACGGTGAAATGCGTCCTCGCGTCCGAAATGGATGACAGTATGAATTTCAAAATAAAATCTGGATGCGCTTCAGCATTTCCAGGTAAAAAATTTTGTTAAATACCAGTTTCGCATTTCATGTTACTTATTGTGGAATTAGGCGTGATTGCGCAAAAGCAAATTACGAGAATTTTCGCGAGCCCCTAAACAATACCCAAGACATGTAACTATACAAAACAAACAATAAAACCCAGATACAAAGCAGAACTACTGTTGGTTAGCTCATGCTTCAAACAGGCAATCATTCTTTTTATTGTTGGGTCTAAACATGTCTGCTCCTCATGAGGGTTTATGAAGACAATGAATTCGTCCAGATTTCGATTCATGTCTGTTTTCATCCTTCCAGTTGAAGAGACCCATCCATCAAATCTAATAATTGTACACTGATGCGGTTTTCCATCTGCAGGCCTCTATCCAACCGATGTAAATGAGCATGCTAATAACAAAAAATCCGCTTACAGAAAGATTACCATAGAGTTAGGACGGTGACATAGGAGATAATAGAACCCCTGCCCCGAAAATCGTCAGCTGCTGTAAGACACACTGGTTATAGTAAATATTCGTATGCGCGGTGAATGCACCATGGAGCGCACCAGTCGCAACAGGTGCTTTTATTTCCTATGCTATTAAAACGGCAATTTCAGTCACCGTTTCTAAAAAGACCACATTTTAGGGCATGAGCAAATGATTGCTTGTTCTGACTAAAGACTAGTCTTGTCTTCTTGCCTCACAGGCATTTTCTAGTCAGTGAACTTACAATGTCATTTCTTCTAAGCATGTCCTTGGGAATAACTTAGACTTGACAATCACCGACTGTTCCAGCAGACTAGTACTTTCTGGAATTCTTTGCAGGAAACAACAACCAAAAATTCACATTTTCATGTCTGTAGAGGATACCGTCAGCATTTTTGTCTAATGAGCTTTTTGCAACATACTGAAAGATAGATGCATTCAGAGCCCAATTACATAGCATCGTGTGCTTACCAGTCAATATTGCTCTAAATATAGGACCAGCAGCTGTTGGTTTAGCTTACAATCACATTTTCTAGAATTCTGTTTTCTGTTTGCTCCTTGGAGTTCATTTCTTTTAATTAACTATCCTTTCAATTTGATCTTATGATTTTATTTGTGTTCCGTCTGCATTTCAATACTTTTAAGAACTGTGGGGCATATTATCAAGGGGGTTTATCTCCGCTTTTTTGGCTTTAAAAGCCAAGAAAGCGGAGATAAAATTATCTCCCTATTACCTAGCTGTCGCTAACACCAGTTAGCGACAGCTAGTAGGAGATAGCGACCATCTTGGGCCCCACTTTGCATGTCAGTGATATTTATAAATAATGACATGCAAAGTGGGCGTGCCACGATGTTAGCGCAAATATCTCCAAAAGCTAACACCTGCCCTGAGCAGTTCTTAGCCATGTTATCCAATGGGAGGTGGATAACATGGCTAAGAGCATTAGCTCGGTAATGCATGAATATCGCTGACTTTTCAGCGATATTCATGCATAGCGGCCGTTTTTTATCGCATTTGCGATAAACCTTGGTAATACCAAGGTTTATCTGCGATAAAAATCGCTATTGCTTGGTAATATGCCCCTGTATTTGTTTACATTTATTTTCGTTCTTATTTATACATGTATTGATTTATCTATTTATCATCAATAACATTTCAGTCAGAAATGTGTACATAGTAACATCAGTGGTCCATAAAGAACTGGGTGTTTAACAAAGGTACGTTACGATTATGACTGGCAGGGGACAGACAAACCGCTTACAGAACATAAAAGCATTAAACTGTAGATACTTACATCAGAATTGGTCGAGTTTCATACATATTTTTCTAGTAGAAACAGATGACCTTGACAGTGCAATTTTGAATTCTTGGGGAGAAATGGTGGGTGGCAGTGAGTTCCAGCTTTGATGGCTTTGAAGAAGAGGACCCATATCTTTGAGGCAGCCAGGGTGGATCTGGTGTTACTAGAAGTGAGTGATTAGCGGACCTTAGACTCCAACTTGGTGTGTACGACGATAAGGCATTTCAACAAACGTTTTAATTGTTTGTATATGACCCTGTGCTTGACAGAAATTCAGCTGGCTTATTGATGATATGCTGAGATGGAGGTGTGCCCAAGTAAGTTTTATAGAGTCTCTGGTGCAAAGTGTAGAAACGTGTCCAGTGATGCATCAGGGACGTTGGGAAGGTCTCTCAGCACCCTACTGCAGTAGTCCGGCCAACTGAATACCAAAGAGTTGAGTGCTTTTGCTTTACTGAATGGTATGAATGGGGAGCTATGTTCAGTAGCTGACAGTGTGCTGAGTCAGTGCATGTGTTTGTAAAGAAAGTCTTCCATCTTCATGCAAAACCTGAAGAAAGAAAGTAACTCGTCTGAGCCATTTTGAACAAATTAGTTTTCCTTACTTTCCGTTTTTGTATTGTGGGGGATCATAGTCATAGTTCATAAAGTCAGCACCCACATGCTAATTTAAGACATTCTGTGCCCCAGTTAATTAGTTTCTAAAATAGTGGAAAACTTGGACCAGTAGTATTTTACCACCTTGGATAGTGGTAAATGGTTATTCATTCCCTCACCACTAGCGACATGTGCTGTTTTTGCTGGAGCCCCATTTGTTGACATCTCTAAAATAAGCAACAGAACACAATAGCATTACACAAATCAACAAAACAACACATCTAAAACATCCAGGGCACAACAAAACAGTCAATATGAAATGCAACTACACAATCATATACCCTGTAAATTAAAAATACTACTAGTGGGTCTGCAGCATTTATTGTGCCACCTACTTAAGTAGCTGTGGTGAGGAACCGAAGTAACACCCCACCTCAGACCCCGAACTTGATCAATTACCCCCTTACCTCACTCCCTGTTCCCTTCTCTACTTGCAGACTCCGTCTTACAAACAGGAGGAGAGCTGTCCCTTTAAGGTCCCCGGGACTCAGTCTACGTCAGCCAATCACGTGGGCTGGTCACATGATCCCTGGGCCTTCAAACAAGAAGAGGAGACGCTACATTTGCATTCTGATCGGGAGCCCGAATGGTGGAAGAGGGAACTACTGATGAGGGAGCGAAACGTCGAAATCTTCTTCGTGGAGCCAGGACCTCGGGAGGGAGAAGTCTTCACTGCGGAAGAAGAGATGACAGAAACCGGTCGAGCAGAAGCGCTGACCCCAAATCTCCAAAGAAGGAAGCCGGACCCACTTCGGCAACGCTCAAGAGGCGGCCACGACCCTGGAGGGTCGTGGCTTCACAAGGTACGGGGCCGGTTAGGGGTCGTGTGGGGAAGGGGAAATACGGAAGTGAAGGGAGGGTTAAACCGCATACCGGAACCTTCCGCTCTGGGTGGAATTGAGCAAGTGAGACCTCAAGGACCTTGATAAAAACGTGTGCTCTCACTGGAGAAGGTCAGGTGCACTTTCCCTCACTCCCTCTTCCCTGACACTGAATCACCCAGCAGACAACACTCCTAAAAAGAGATTTTTTTTCTCTTCTTTTCTTTCCTTTTTCTCCCGTTTTCCTGGTGGCCTGAGTGATTGGATAACAAGAACTAAACCCTTTAAACTGAAGCATCTCAAAGACCCGAAGGACATCCTTGCTCTTTGAAGGAAGAGAGCAAAGAGGACACTGAGAAGACTTTGTTTTTGTTTCCTTTTCACATTAGTAGAAATCCCATTCATAACTCCAATAAAGATATTCTATCACCTCATGCTCTGGTCTCTCTGTCTCCTTCTCCACCACCTTACAGTAGCCCTTTAAAACATGCCCCAGGCCTGCCATTGCAGTCTGAATGATGTGGTAAACTTCCATGTCAACTTGGCATTTAACCCTCCTTGCCAAGCCTCAGCGCAACTTTTATTACTTATTCCTCACACCTAAGGTAGGCCATAGGAAGCCCACAGGGCAGGGTGCTGTGTAATTAAAATGTTGGACATGTACTTTTAAGATTTACATGTCTGGGCAGAGAAACACTCCTACATTTGCTATTCACTACTGTGAGGCCTACCCCTCCCATAGGATAACATTTGGGATTCCTTATTACATTTAATAAGCAGTAGTTTTCATTTGGGAGCTAGTCACTATATCATGTTTGGAATCTATGAATTTTTAATGAATAACCCTCTATAATGGTAAAGTCGGATCTTTCATTACAATTTTAAAAATTGCACTTTTAGAAAGCTGGCATTTTCCTGCCCTTAGCCCTTTTGTGCATGTAGCCTGTATTTGTTCACTTGGCTAGGTGTATCTGACAGCTAGACCTTGTGAATTCCTCCCAGACAGCCACACAATAAAGGGATTAGGTGTGCATCAATGGGCCATCACCTGGCAGGATTGGGGGTGTAGCTGAGCCCAAACCCACTTGCAACTGAATAGGGTGTGCGCTGCCTCCACACAAAGAACCTAAATGACCCCATATTGTCCCTGCATCCAACTTGGAGCCAGGGCATGGGAGTCAGGAAATTCCATGCGCCTCAAAGTCACTGTCTAGAAGCTTCTCCCAACTTCCAGAACCAGGGTAAAATTAGGACCACAGACACCAACTCTTAAGTACATTACTGGACCTATGGATACTCTGGCAGGAGGAAGGGCTGCTGTGCTGCTAGGAGGACACCCACTATGCTTGACTGCTGCTCTGAAGTGGCTGCTGCCCTGATGGATTGCTGCGCTTGTCGCCCTGCGGTTCTGCTGCCTTTGATCTGGGTACTAGGACTGGATCTTCATCTGTCCCTGGACCTCAACAGTGACTCACAAGGGCTAGTTTGCTTGCCTCCAGTTCATAGCCATAGGGACACAAAAGGCTTCCTCTATCATGAACCCACACCAGGAACCAGCCTACCTGAGTCCTGACCCTCTAAGTGGTACCCCTCAAGTCCTGGTCCCTTGGAAGTAGTGTTAATGCTACCCAAATGGGGAAAATTTTAAGACAAAATTTGGCCCAAAAGTGCTCTGAGAATCAGGAGGAGAAAAGGACCAACCTGTTTGTCTATCCGCCCAAGTTGCATCACTGGTCAGATTGACTTTGTGACTTCTCCCACTTCGTTCTTCTCACAGCAGCAAATAATTTTTAGTAGTTCTTCGCCAAAGGGGTAACCAGCTTTGTGGAACTGTCTTTAGCTATAGCCCTGTGCCTCATCCTGCTAGAGATTTTCGACTTCCATTTCAGAGACTAAATCCGAACATAGAAATCTTCAATGCAGCTTTGGCTGAAGGCTATCCGAAGATGATGCTCCCTCCTCAGACACCTCTTTCAGCTTTGCCCTACTATATTTGAACTTCTCAGACACTTTTTTACAGAATTGTTTCTACCTCTGAAGGTAAGCGATGACCAGGCTCGACTCACTTCTTCTATTCGTACTATGCTCCATTGCGCGACCCGGTCTCGTGCGACGAGACGTCTGTGATTGGCACTTTGATCTTTTAGGCACTAGTTTCCACTAAAAACTTTAAAATTAATAACTTCGGTTCTACTGATTTTTGTTGTTTTGGTATCAAATAATTTATTAAAAATACTAAATTGGTTTAGGATTGTTCTTGATGTTTTTTTCACTTTATTACTCTTTGTGTTCTGCACAAATGATGTACACATTGCCTCTAAGTTAAGCCTGGCTGCCTTTTTGTGCCAAGCTGTCCAGGGCTAAGAAAAAGTTAATTTAGTGACTTTTAGTGATTTTTTTGTGGATCACCATGCAAAGGATTGTGGCTGTTGTTTGACCAGGGCTCCCACCCCAGTCAACCATCAACCCAATTTCTCACAGGGGACATGAAATATTACTTGTCAAAAATATTTTTCTGATCCTGCCATTTGAATCTTTTCAACTCTGCTGTTAAAATCCTGGGCAGAGTCATTCTACAAAGACTCGGGGATTGGCTTGAGGGGAGTGGGGTCCTCTCTGACCTTCAGTATGGTTTTAGAGCTCACAGGGGGACCATGAACCAATGCTTAAACCTCCACCTCATTATTAGTAAATACACTGTGGTGAAGGAGGGGCATTTATATCTTGGGTTTATGGACTTATCCTCTGCTTTTGATTTGGTTAATCGCTCTAAACTTTGGCTTATTTTGCGGGATTTGGGTTTGGACACTACCTTGGTGAATTTTTTACATGACCTCCATCAGAATTTGTTTGCTTCCGTTAGGGTTACAAGGGAAGGTAGGTGTACTGAAAAATTTAGATCAGGGAGAGGGGTCAGACAGGGTTGTATTCTGGCCCCTCTTCTATTCACACTGTACATTAATTCCCTTGGTAAATCACTAAATTTAGCCACCTTGGACGTCCTGCGTATGGGAGGGTCTTCCATCCCGGTCCTCCTGTACGCGGACGATGCCGTCCTAATAGCTCGTACAGGCACGGGCCTGCAAAGACTGTTAGACCATTTCGGATCTTTTATGGAATCTTTAGATTTAAAGATCAATACACTAAAATCCCATGTCATGGTTACTGGCTCACGTAGGAAAAGCCTGAAGATTAAAACTTTTAGTTGCAATGAATCACGAATCTCTAGGGTACCTTTCTTTTGTTATTCAGGTGTCACCTTTGACGAAAAAGGATCCTGGGGACCTCAACTAAAAATGAAGGCAAATGCAGTTGCAAGATCTACTACAGGCCTTATGAACTTTACTAAAAAATTAGGTTCCAGACCCATGGAGGCCATGATCCGTATTTATAAATCCAAGTGCTTGGCTATCGCATCCTATGGTGCTGACATCTGGGGCTATGTTCCTTCTCAAGGCATTCAAATTGTAGAAAATAACTTTATACGAGCTTTGCTGTCACTCCCAAAGTCATCTCCTACATACTCTATTCATAGTGAAGTCGGTTTGGGCCACATTGCTGACCTTCTAAAAATGGCCCCCCTGCTATGCTGGGTGAAAACCTGGACAAACGAGGAGATCACGTTGAACCATCTCATACTCAAAGACTGTATGGCCTTGGATAAGGCGGGTAGTATTCCCTGGCTAGCGTATGTTAGAGCGGCATGCGTGAAGCTAGGGCGCCCGGATATGTATTCTTCACCACAGGGCCTCAAGAAAGAAGATGTAGGGTGGGTCAAGTTGCATCTCCGGAACTTGTTGGAGTCAGAAAGGGAGGAGGTTGAACTCAATAAACCTATGGTGAGAACAATATATCAACTATCTATTTCCTCAGTTATGGAACCTTACCTAAAATATGTGACCAAACCATACCATCGTTTTCTTTTATTGAGACTTAGGTTCAACCTTATCCATTTAGTGCTTGGTACTAATATAAAGTGGGGGACCTTTGAAAATACCCCACCTTGCACATGTGATAGCTTCTCAAATCAGGACACAGTTCACTTTGTGATGTTTTGCGAACACTATCTGGAGCCCCGAATTTTTTTTTTATATCCCATTCTGAAGGAACTTAATTTTGTCCAGGTAAGGCCTGCACTTTTACACCTGCAAATGCTTAACTCTGTGCAGGTCACATATGGTGTAGCCAGTTTTTTGGTGACGGCTGCCCGATTAAACAAAACAAGACTTACCCAGACAAATACACATTCTGGTTGATACTTTGTCAACTTCGTTCTGGGGCACTGTATGAAGATCAGTGGGACATGGAGGTGCCTGTTTTCTCTGGACTCTACTTTATAGTGAATCTATTTTGTATTCAAACTTTTAAAAATAACCTCTTTTAAGGAAGCATTTTAGGAACTGCAACAGGTGTACAAATTGTTTAATTGTTAATTTTTAATCTATTCGTATGGTTTTTTATCTTTAAAAATGAATTGTGTATTGCTTTTATGGTTTTAATTAACCGAATAAAGATATTTGACTGACTGACTGAATCTTTTCAACTGTTAACTCCACAGTGATAAATCTTACCAAAATTTAGGTTTCAAACTTTTCTGAACAATTTAACACTACTCAGAAATTCCTTTATCCCATCTAACCCTAACTCTTACAAAGAATAACCCTAGCTCTGGTCAAAATTCTCTTTGGAGTCCGAATAGCAAAAAAAACATCAACGAAGTGAAACTCACATTTTACCATTGTGACTTCATCTTGCCTTTCACAATCAAAAGAACTTTCAGCACATCTCAAATCTTTTTTGCCACATAAATGAATTACCCTTCAAAAAGGCATTGGTTGAGACTCACTGGCATCATTTCACCTTTACTAATAAAACCAATGATGGATCTTTCTCAGATCAGCTCAGTATTTATAAACCTCTCATCACCATCCCTCAGCCTGAAATAACTATTGAAAAACATGTTTTTGACCAGCTTTCCACATTCAATAAATAAAATCTTCTAACACCTTACTAATCTGGCTTTCGAAGGGTTATAGTACTGATAGAACCAAGTTAAAACATTTAGAAGACATTGATTGCTTTCTGGCCTTGCGAGAGCTCTAAGAGGCCTCGATACAATTGATAACTAGTGGCTGTTCCTAACTCTTTAAAGTTGCAGATATTTCAAAAGGAAGGAGATTAGCATGTTCAGATCCTTTCTAGCAAATGCAAACTCCTTGAAAATGTTGTGACCTTTGCTTCTAACCCTAGTCTAATCTTTTGCAGAGGTCCAGAAGGGTCTATGATGGCACTGAATCTGTTTAATTTATGTATGGTGTCTCTGAGAGTCATTATAAATCACTCAGGGGGTCACAATCGATCAATGACACACAAGGATACGTGAACATCCTCTCATTCGCAAATATATGCACCCCAAAGGCTGTCTATTTTATCCTGACACTAAGATGTTGAATAATTTCCCTATATTTTTATTCTATTTTATTTTAAAGGGTTTATATAGCGCTGGCTAGACCCAGAGATATCAGAGCGCCCTACATGAGTATTGAGACCTTAATTGTAGGTTACATTGTTACAAAGGTTACATAGTTATAAGAGCCTGGCAACTTAGTGACAAGTAAGGTCGAGACAAACAAAAAGGACATTTACATAAGGGAAAAAGCAGGCGAGGGGAGAGATTCAGGGGAGGTGGGGGTAAGAGCAGGGGAAGAAGACAGCGAATGGAGGAGGGAAGAGGAGGGGAGGGTGAGCGACACAACATGGAAAAAGGATGGGGGGGGTGACGGGGACACAAACCGGTAGACGAGTCAGAGCTGCGTCCAAAGTCCAGTAAGCTGTGATCCCAGGGGAAGTGGTATCATTTCACCATCTCTGTTGTGAGAGGCTCCCTATACGACGTGGATTCTCTTAGAGGGGTCTTTGAGACTCAAAGGCCTACATACTGGATCCTTCCCCAAAAAGGGGAGAGGGAGTGCTTTGGCAAGGAGTGCCAAACCATACCTCAACTGTGAGTGGCTCCCTAGGCACTGTGGACTCTCTCAACGGGTTCGCTGAGACTCCAGACTATAAATATTGGATCTTTCCCCAACAAGGGGAGAAGGAGTGCTAAGTCAAAGGGCATAAAAGGACAGGGGGCTAGTCGGGGTAGTGGGCAAGGGGAAAGATTCCTGTGAGAGGGCATAGGAGTAAGACAAAGAAAGAAAGAGTGCTAAATGGGAACAGATAGCTAGATAGGAGACAAGGAAAAAGCAGAGTTACAGAAATACGATGAGGGGGTGGGCGAGACAGGGAGATGGGGAGAAAAACGGTGCCCAAACTGTGCCCAAAGTCCAGCTGGGTAGGTGGCGGTCAGGGGATGAACCAAGACCAATCTCCTCAATAGCTAAACAGAGCAGCTCTACCGGGCGTCGGACATAGTTCTCGGACTCCGCTGTCAAGATGGAGATGAGGAGTACTCAGAGATTGTCAGATGTGGTGGGGGGAGAAACCATGGACTGAATGAATCTCAGACGCTATCTTGAGGTCAGGCACAGTCCTGGTAGGATTATTAGGAAGATATCAGCTGCGAAAACATCCCTTTACATCTGCAGCAAGAGGAGCAACTAGAGTGAAATTTGGGGAGGGGGGGGCTAATTCTTCCAGCAGTCGGCAGGGTGAAGACACAGAGGCTCTGGTCCAGTATGGTTTTGGGTCCTGCTGGCTGACGGGTCTCTATTCCATTCTCTTGCCCTCACAGCTTCCATCTCTCCCGGGTGTTTTACATACATATATATACATATACATATACATATACATATACATATACATATACATATACATATATATATATATATATATATATATATTCACTGAAAAAACCATAGGTTATACACCATATATAGTTAGGAATTAGCATTTAAAAAACCTTATTTTACTCACACAAAACCATTGAAATTCCATATATAGTTAGTTGCACTAACTATATATCGCGCACCCGCAATCCACTGCTGATCATGTCACATATTACATCATTCATGACATGGTCAGTGACATCACTGATGACATCACTGATGACATCTCAAATGACATCACTGATGAGATCACTGATGACATCATCCAGTGACTGTGTGTTTCTGTAAAGTTTAAATATGTTTTACATATTGAAGAATGAGTAGATGTATAAGTGTCTGGACGAAGGATTTAGTAGGTGCATGACTGAATGTTTGAGTGAGTGATTAAATGTGTCTCACTGAGTGCATGGGTTAGTGACTAAACTGTCTTAATTTGTGCATCATTATGTCTGTTGTTCTGTAAACTGCTGCATGTGTTGATCAGTAGCTATATGATTAACTATATGGGTTATTGATTGATTGTCCAAGTATTTGTATAGGAGACTGAGTGTGTGTGTGGCTGGCTGGGAGGTGTGTGACTCTGTGCAGATCAATGTGTACTTGTATCAATGATTGTATAAGAAAGTAAGTATGTGTTAGTATATGTTTGAAAATGTAAGGTGCTCTATGTTTAACTGTATAGACAAGAAAATGGAAGTGTGATTGATTCTTTACAGGACTGACTCGGTGTGTGAGTAACTCCATGGATGAGTGGCAGAGTGTAAGTGTCTGTATAGGTGTATGAGTGCATATGATAGTGTTGTAAAGATGAGTGATTGTATGTATGAATGATTGTATGGGTGAATGAGTGAATGTGTGTGTAGACGTAGGAATCAGTGAGTATGTAGTAACTAGTATTGGTGTGTCAATGGTTTCAAAAATTATACTCTGTATTTAACACTGGGTGAAACAGAGGTTATATTAAAACGTGAGGAGATGCATTGTATTGTCACATGAATGATATCATCAGTGATGTGGTCATTGATGTCAAATGAGATGTCATCAGTGATCTCATCAGTGATGTCATTTGAGATGTCATCAGTGATGTCATCAGTGATGTCACTGACCATGTCATGAATGATGTAATATGTGACATGATCAGCAGTGGATTGCGGGTGCGCGATATATAGTTAGTGCAACTAACTATATATGGAATTTCAATGGTTTTGTGTGAGTAAAATAAGGTTTTTTAAATGCTAATTCCTAACTATATATGGTGTATAACCTATGGTTTTTTCAGTGAATTTTCAAGGTTTTGTAAATGCTAATTCCTAACTATATATGGTCTATAACCTATGGTTTTTTCAGTGAATATATACATACATATATAAACATATATCATCTGTATATCTATATAAATACAAACATAAATGCATGCATACATATACTTATATGCATACAGATGCATGTTATGTACATGAAAGTTGAAAAAACACTAATAAAAGCAAAGCTAAAAAGCCACCTCATTACAAACAGAATGGCTTTAACTTAAACGAGGGCGAGATCTATTGCATTTTCAATGCTTGTTTACTTTGGTTCCATCAAGAAGGCATTCAGATGTGTCACACATTTGCCATAAATTCTGAATGTTAGCACTCTAGTTGCACATTAGATCACTGTAGTAAAGCTACTGCTCACCAGGGACGTCTGCTGCTGGTATTCAAAGTGCATGTTTCAGTCTGCATGTCAGAATTTTTTTAATGAAATTGAAGAGGGTTTGAGAAGTCACTCAAAATGTGCCCTAATTTTTCTTTCTGCAGCACTAATCATAATTCATATGGCAAAATATACCCCCTCATTTTGTTCCTTTTTAAATTAAATGTTTTAAGAGTTACCACTTTATTCCAATCAAGATGGCTTCAGGTGTGCCATACCTTTGTAATAAGTAGGACTGTTAGCGCTCTAGTTGTTCTTTAGAACACTCTGGGACATTCTGTCATTGGGCTATACTTGGGCTACATCTGGGTGATATTTGGGCTACATTTGGGCTCTTTTGTCTCTGGTGGCCATTTTGGGAGACTGCATGTCAGAATTTTTTAATGAAATAGAAGAGGATTTGAAAAGTCACTCAAAATGTGCCCTAATTTTTCTTTCTGCAGCACTAATAATACCTTCTATTGCATAATATACCCCCTCATTTTGTTCCTTTTTAAATTAAATGTTTTAAGAGTTACCACTTTATTCCCATCACGATGGCTCCAGGTGTGCTATACCTTTGTAATAAGTAGGACTGTTAGCGCTCTAGTTGTTCTTTAGAACACTCTGGGACATTCTGTCATTGGGCTATACTTGGGCTACATCTGGGTGATATTTGGGCTACATTTGGGCTCTTTTGTCTCTGGTGGCCATTTTGGGAGACTGCATGTCAGAATGTTTTAATGAAATAGAAAAGGATTTGAGAAGTCACTCAAAATGTGCCCTAATTTCTCATTCTGCAGCACTAATCATACTTTCTATGGCAAAATATACCCCCTCATGTTGTTTCTTTTTAAATTAAATGTTTTAAGAGTTACCACTTTATTCCAATCTAGATGGCTTCAGGTGTGCCATACCTTTGTAATAAGTAGGACTGTTAGCGCTCTAGTTGTTCTTTAGAACACTCTGGGACATTCTGTCATTGGGCTATACTTGGGCTACATCTGGGTGATATTTGGGCTACATTTGGGCTCTTTTGTCTCTGGTGGCCATTTTGGGAGACTGCATGTCAGAATGTTTTAATGAAATAGAAAAGGATTTGAGAAGTCACTCAAAATGTGCCCTAATTTTTCATTCTGCAGCACTAATCATACTTTCTATGGCAAAATATACCCCCTCATGTTGTTTCTTTTTAAATTAAATGTTTTAAGAGTTACCACTTTATTCCAATCAAGATGGCTTCAGGTGTGCCATACCTTTGTAATAAGTAGGACTGTTAGCGCTCTAGTTGTTCTTTAGAACACTCTAGGAGGCTGCAGTAAAACACAAAGGAATCAACTGACAGTCTCTGTCCTTGTTGGATGTACATGTTTTACTGAGAATGTCAGACTTCATTTTCACATGACTGAGAAAGATAATGTGAATTTACAGAAAATATGCTTTCAGTTTAGCTTATAGATCCCCTTCCAAACCACTGTGGGAAAATCATGAGATATTAGTTTTCTTTCAAACAATATTCATGATATCACAGCAGAAGGTTTTTTCACATGGTAAAATCACCTTAGAACCCACCACAATTCCTAAAACGAGTATGGTACCATCAACAAATGATTTATAATGTAACTAAAGTCCTAAAACCCTCTATTAACTACAATGCTTTTTAATGAGGTGCTATCATGTATATTGGTCCCAAGATGGCTGCCAACACTTCTTGGATGAAGTGCTGACAGCCAATCAGATCAGATGTGTGGTTAGGCTCCGCCCAGATATATATCTTTTTTTGAACCTAAATTACTCCAAATCCACTGGAGCACATATATTGAGACCTAGCAAAGGCACATCGGGCTAACAGTCCCTACAATTTTGCCAAGTTTCGTGCAAATCCATTCAGCCGTTCGAGCTAAAAGTGAGGCCAACCGCCCTATGGAAATTAACATGGGAAAAACGCGTTTTGGGACCCCCCTTTTTTCTCGGCCCCCCCTTGATGAAACCCCCCCAAATTGTCAGGGGCTGCTCAGAAACAAAATGTTCCATTTTCCTGAAAATTTCAGCCAATTCCGTCCACAAACGCCAAAGTTATTAGACATAGAATTTTCAAAAATCCCATAGAGAAAAAATCCTAACTATATATACCTACTGGCGACCGCCAGTAGGTAATGTATATATATATATATATATATATATATATATATATATATATATATATATATATATATATATATATTTATTTATTTTATTTATTTTACCGATTTGTAGAGCGCATGGCTGCCCGGGAGCGTCCCAGCGCTAAGTGACAAGAACCAGGTGTAAGTGGAGTCTTATGGGAACAGCCAGGTCTTAAGTGCTCTGCGGAATGAGAGGAGGGTGGGTTGGGCTCTGATGTCTGGGGGTAGAGTGTTCCATAGTTTGGAGGCATTGTATGAGAACAGTCGACCGCCAGAACGGGCTTTCTAGATTCTAGGAACAGAAGCTAAGTTACAGTTTGAGGATCGGAGCGTTCTTTTGGTGGTGTGAGGTGAGATGAGGTTTTGTAAGATTGGTGGGGCCTTGCCATGTAGGATTTTATACGTTGTGCAGAGTGCTTTGAATTGTATTCTCTCCTGAACGGGCAGCCAGTGCAAGGTGTTCAGAGCAGGTTTGGCTGAGCAGCGACGGTGGGTTCCTGTAAGTAGGCGGGCGGCAGTATTTTGTACTGTCTGGAGTTTTGACAGTATGTTTTTTGGGGCCCCCAGGTAGAGGGCATTGCCATAGTCCAGGCGTGATAGCACAAGACCATGGATGAGGAGTTTTTGGGATTGTGCTGGGAGTAGGGGCAGAATTTTCCTAGCTGACCGTAGGAGGCCGTGACACACACCAGCCGTTTTCCTTGCTTGGGCAGAAAAATTGAGACCTTCATCTAGCCATATTCCAAGGCTCTTGATTTCCGGTTTCGGGACGGGTGGGGTACCCATGCAGGATGGCCATAGGGATTTGGAATGGTAGAGGGATTTATTGCCCAGGATCATTATCTCTGTCTTGTCGTTGTTCAGTTTAAGGTGGGAAAGGTTCATCCACTTAGTTATTTCACTTAGACAGGTTTGGAGATTAGGGAGGGAGTGGTCTTGCTGACTCAACGATACCACCAATTGGGTGTCGTCGGCGTAGGTTAGGAGCTTGATCCCAAAGGGGGTGACAATTTTTCCAAGGGGGGACTTGTAAACATTAAAAAGGGTCGGGCTCAAGGATGAGCCCTGGGGAACCCCACAACTGATGGCAGTAGACCTGGACGTGAACATGCCATCTGCTACCTGGAAAGATCTGTACTCAAGAAAGGATTTGAGCCAGGCCAAGGCCATTCCTGCGATTCCAAGCTCACTGAGTCTGTGTACCAGTGTCGCGTGGTTGACGGTGTCGAAGGCCGCGCTCAGGTCCAGGAGGATCACTGCCACTGATCCTCCAGAGTCCATGATTTTCCTTGCCTCTTCGACCACCGCCAATATCGCAGTTTCAGTGCTCTGGCCGGGCCTGAATCCCATCTGGGAAGGCTCCAGGAGCCCATTGGTTTCAAGATGGTGGGATAGGCTGTAGTTGACGTGTATCTCAGCTATTTTACTAATGCCTGGGAGCAAGGAAATCGGCCTGTAATTGCCTAGTTCCATTGGGTCCAGGTGGGGTTTTTTAATCAGTGCTTTCACCGTTGCTTTTTTCCAGCTGCGGGGGACGATGCCGTGGGCGAGTGAGGTGTTAATCAATTTTGTCAGGTGTGGAAGGATGGTGGGCGCAACTAGTTTAGATATATATATATATATATATATATATATCTTTATTCAGTTAAAAAAACTACACATCAATCTAAAAAATTAAGAGAAACACATCTTAAAACATACCATTCTGAAAAAGAAAAAATAATAAATACATGTCCAGAATCAACTTCTCCCAAAAAGACTAACAGCATTTACTTATCAACACTCCCCTTACCTGTTGTTGTAGTCTCAGTTCTCTGTCCGCCACGTTTGCTTGGTGTCTTGCTTGCTTTCCTAAAGTTCCTCTGTCCCCCTATTCTCTTGCCGATGTTGCAGTTTTTTCCATCCACTGTCTCAGCTGTTATCTGTCGCGGTCTATTCGTTCCTCTTTTCCTAGTAGCCTCAAGGTTCTTCCCCGGAGGTGAAGTGGGTAGGCGCTATCCTTTTCGCTATCCTTTACTGCACGGCCCAGCTTCCCATCTTGTGGGTACAGGGGTATCTCAGACTTCATGCGGGTAGTGACTGACCATGCTGGTGTCATTAGAGTTATGCAGTCCTGGGTTCCTGCTGGTATCCCACGCTGAGATCTGCTCCACCGCTATTTTTTTGGGATTAAGTTCCCTAGTTTGTGCGGGTGATCTAGCGGTGCAGGGGATCTCTCGGTGCAGCACTATTGTTTTCGCCTTAGCGCTTTGTTGACTGGCAGCGCTCACTTTAGTTTCAATTGGATGTCTTTCCATGCCACGCCTGTTGTTACTGATTGGGCAAGATTATTTAGTATTACAGCAGCCTTGCAGAGCCTACAGCAGTGGCACGATGCGCCGTAGTGCCTTAAATTCATATTGCCGGTGCTCGTACCTTGAGCGGCTTTTGTGTCCTCGTTGTCTGCCCCTTATCGCCTCGTGTCCTGACCCGCTTCGTTTAGATATTCAGCAGGTACCACAAATGGCAGGCAGACAAACGGCAGACAGATACCCTGGGGTCAGGGACAGGCACATGAAGCGAGAGGGTGGAAGGCGAAATAATAATGGCTGCAGCGGCAGATAGCAAAAGCACCTGCAACACATGAAACTGGGCACTGTGCGAACATACGGGAAGACCTGAGCACCAGGAGCGGAGACAGGAGCCGCAAGACAGCCAAAACAGCCACAAGGGCATAAAGAATAAGGAAATAAGGGGACGAATAACCCTAAACACAACAAGTACTTGGTCCCTCCCAAAATGAAACTGAAACATTAATGCTTAGAGCAGACCTCTAGCAATGGCGGTTGAGACTACAGGACCAAAACAACACTCTTTATCAAAAGACTTTCTCAGCCACAAAGATGAGGCGAGAAAGCTAGCTACCCAATCTGTAGCCTACACACCTGGGAGTGACTGCAGATACAATAATGCAGGTTTTACTTGACCAAAGTGTGAAGCTTTCAATAGTGGGATTAAATACATTCTTCCTGGGGTTTCATAATAACCACATAGAAAAACAAAGTGCAATAAAACCTGGGGAGAAAAGTTGTCAAAGGTGCAGTGGCTTAACTTGGTACTCTGTTCCACAGTTTTCAGAAAAGCTAACAACATATAAAACTGGCTGAACCTAAATCTGGTGAAAAACAGAATCTATGAAGGACATTAATGGCAGTGAGGAAATATGGCTCAATGGACGGATCTGTTATTTTTAAATGAATGGCCATGTACTGAAGGTTTCTCCAGCTCAATAGCTTCCCTCCCTGATAACGTACATAGTAAAAAGTTGTCCTGGTCCAGGTAATAACAGCTAGAAACCCAATGGTTTGAAAAGGGTTTTAGTCAGGTATCAAGAAAAGGGCGCACTGCTAAGTATTATCGCAATATTATTGGGCAATTCCCCGTAGGGTTTTGAGGTGCAAAAGGGTGAGGAGAAAGCCCTATAACCCCTCCATGGAGTGTCAACCGAGGCTGACACTAATTAAGTGTAATACTAGAATATCCCTGCACACTCTAATAATATATAAACAGTAATGTCAGTGTAGACACTTACCCCCAGATGCATCAAGCATCCATTTTGCGATTCCTTATTAGCGAAAAATAAAGATTTGCTAATAAGGAATAGCAAAATGCTATGCATGAAGAACTTGCTTAAAAAATAGCGATTTCTTAAAATTCCTTAATTGCGACTTGCAAATTGCGAATCGCAATTAAGGAATACCTCCCAATTCATTTGAATGGGAAGACAATCTCAATTTGTGATTCTCAATTAGAGAATCACAAATTGAGATTGCGATTTCAGGGGTGCCAGGGAGTAAAAAGGACACCCTGCTGCACCCCTGAAATCTGCATATGGGTACATCTTGCACACACACATGCCCTAAGGGGATGTTTGTGTGTAAAATGGAACTCTGAAAAATGCACTTTAGTGCATTTTTCAAAGTTTTTGCAAATTACCATGAAGTTCAACTTCACGGTAATTTGCGCCCCCTAATAGTGAAATCGCTCATTTTTTAACTTTAATGCATTGTATTTAAGGAATCTCAATTTGAGATTCCTTAAATGCAATAGCCATTTAAGGAATTGCAATTTTGCGATTTCTTAAATTGTGATTTTTGCCTTTGGGAGGATGCATCCCAAATGCAAAAATACCGGTCGCAAAGGGGCAGATTCTCAGAATGCCCTAAGGGCATGTTTGTGTGTAAAATGGAACTTTGAAAAATGCACTTTAGTGCATTTTTCAAAGTTTTTGCAAATTACCATGAAGCTCAACTTCACGGTAATTTGCGCCCCCTAATAGTGAAATCGCTCATTTTTTAACTTTAATGCATTGTATTTAAGGAATCTCAATTTGAGATTCCTTAAATGCAATAGCCATTTAAGGAATTGCAATTTTGCGATTTCTTAAATTGTGATTTTTGCCTTTGGGATGATGCATCCCAAATGCAAAAATACCGGTCGCAAAGGGGCAGATTCTGAGAATCTGCCCCTTTGCGACCAGCTTTTCCCTTGATGCATCCGGGCCTATAACAAGGAAGACAAATCCTGTCATTCGAACATTGAAGGACTAGGCTATTTAAGGCCCAGCGGTGCCAGGGAACAACACCTATAACCTTCGTGGGATACCTGTTTCGGCGCACAAGTGACAGAGACACGGGAGACTTCCTACGGCGTCAAAGATCAGAGTTTATTACTGCAGGGAGGCAAAAGTCACTAGAAGTACAACAGCGTGTAGGTTCTACGAGTCTGCTTCGAATTGCATATGTGAGTCGCTCTCTTTTATACAAGATTTTGCTATTGCACAACATGTGAACAAACGTTTACAACCCAGTTCCCACAATAAACTTCAAGAAAGGGTCGCCTTCATGCTTTCAGAACCTCGGAACATAATCACAGTAACATTACCGGTTCCCAACTGTTAAAGCGCATCTTCCCATCGTTAGGCACATTCCACTTGAGTTGTAAATGAGCAAGAGAAAAGAGACAAGAACAGCTGCTAGGAAGTCAGGCACACCTAGAGAAAAGAGTGTGGGGGTAATATTGGAAACATGATCATAGGATCAAAGAGCTTGATCCCAGCACATGCACGGCTGAAACAATAGGCCGGCACGGCAAGATAACCCTCAAGCTGAGCCATTTGCCTCTGCAGTGTCATTCCTCCGGTCATAAAGACGCATGAAAGGAATATGCGTCTTCCGTATGGCTTGGGAACTAAAGGGGTAATGAGGCGAACGGTTGCCTGCTCGCTGACTACGTGAGGGCAAGAATCAAAATGGATGCCGTATCTAAAATGGAACCCGAGGGTTCAGGTAAGAAACACGTAATTTAGGTGAACCGTGTCACGTAGTGTAGCGAAAACGCGTACACTTACCGAAACTCGCCATTTACGGTTCATAGATACCAAACTCGTCCATATTCGGCAATGCCCAAAACACCGTAACGATTTTTACGGAACCTCAGACGCTCCTTTTGCCCTCATGTAGGCAAGCACTAGTCAAAATCAGAGTCGATCTCGATATTCATCAGATCATTCAGGTGTTGCTGGAACATTATTCTATCCATCAATGCCTCTCTGGAAACAGATGGCCTTCTTATACACGTTGTAGCACAAAGGCCACATAAGGAAGGACCACACTGTACACAAAGACAACACGTGAACAGGAACGTCACAACAACCCCTATAATCATCAGAATCTTCCAACCCCAGGTCGACATCAGGCCCCAAAACCATCCTAGAAGCGTCCAATCTCCCTCGTCCACGTGTATGGACTCCGAGATTTCGTGCAACTTGGAGATGGCTTGATAAACCGTTGGAGCGTTATCAGGTATGAATATGCAGCAGCTCGAATGGATGACCTTACATACACCTCCTCTATCTGCTAGAACAATGTCTAGAACCATACGGTTCTGTAACGTCATAAGCCTATCCGCTTGAAGCTCTGCTGTCAAATTACCAAGGGCACTTGCGGTTATGTTAGCAGTTGACTCTACTACACGAGTTAACTGTCTCAGATTTCTGCTATTGACCATAGGGCCCCAAAACGGTAGGAAACCCTTAAAGAAGTCTTCTGCTTCTTGACCGGCCGTATCTTCTTTGCTAATAACACCTCTCTCAACTCTAGTTCTGTGATAATCTGAGGCAACAGTAAAAGTCGGAGGCAAGAGATTTGCAATATAGCAGGTACCCGAGAAGTCATGAGGTAACCACGTATATGCTCGATCATAACATACAAAATAGGTACCCTTGGCAGTTAGGAAGACAGGGGAAGAGAGCATCGGTAGAACGTAAGTATCCACACAAGCGCTCTTCCCAAGCTGGGCTCTTGGATTTCGGCCACGACCTTGCAGACAAAAGTGGCCTAGGTGAGGTACAATCCAGATTGGAGATGAGCTTTTAAGCTGCCTATCACCCACTGATATACTATACTCAGCCTCACTAAGGTACTTATAGGCCTGCACTTCCTCCTCTGGGATAAGTGAAGTATCGAAAATGTCTCTATCTAGATCAGCAATCGCTGTCGCCAGAGACTTATGGTATGGGCCAGGACCAAAGCCTGCCGAGCGTGGCTCTCGGTGGGGGTAGGAATCTAGTGCACTATGGAACATGATTTGGAATGCCCGAGCTGACCCTTGGGGGCTGTACGGAAGAACAAAATACGGGATACCCCTGTCCATGGTATGTGGCATTAGCCCACACACCCAACAATTTGTAGTATTTACCACCAACTGATGCTGATGCAAGAGTTGCACAAAAGAATTGTTTCTAAATTCCGCACGTCTGACTTGCTCATGTTGGGGCAGTATGTGAAAAGAATGTGGAGAAACAGTAGAGACGAAATTTAGATCAAGAGAAGGAGAGGTAGGTAAGGCAGAAGGCAGTAATGATTGAAAACCAAAATATACTCCACCCACCAGCAGCATAGAAACAGTTAGGAACAACATGAAAACCTGTAGCAAGAAACATTTTGTACGCAACACCTTATCCAATGCAAATCTTTGCGCCGACATTTTCTCTCTTTTCGACAGCTTTGAAAATTCCATCCTCTAACGACCGTCCGCGACGTTCTTGACGCACTCCGTTCTGTGTAGCGATTATCAATTCCCAGGAGTTCCCAGAAATTGACAAAAGAAACCGACCTAGTGTCGATAACTGCTAAACAGAAGAAAGTACCCACACGGCCCTACGGCCAACCCGGGTGATAGGTTTCTAGATAAATTGAACATTCAATTTACTATAAGGTTCTTGGCTGCACGGAAAAGGAAAAGAAAGGAAGAAAAGAAAAAGGTACACCATATAAAATGTCCACAATGTTCAGGGTAAATGTGCTGGGATCCAAAAATAACAACAACAAAAAAAAAATGTATTAGTCTTTTGTGCGTGGGCGAAGAAAGTATCGGCTGCTCCCAGGGCGAGTCTGATCTTCAAACAGTGAATTGGATGGCAAATGAGTGTTCGATTGTTCAGACAATTGTTCAGCACTCGAATTTTTCAAGGGTAATGGTACGGAAATTGTTTGAGGGGAATCAACAAGGGTGTCAGATATGGGCTGAGCTTCGCTGTACGGAACAAAACGTTGTGGAGCGTCGGTCTCAGATGAGGAATAACCCTTTCTTATACAAGTATCCGCCGGCAAGGGAAACAGGACTTTCTTGGTGTGGGTGGCATGCACCCAATGCTTCCGTCCCTCCAGCCGAACCGCCGTCCTTGTTGCCAGTAGCACCTGGAAGGGTCCCACAAACCTCGGCTCAAGGTTTCGTTTTCGTCCGAAGTTACGGGTGAGGACCCAGTCCCCTGGTTGCAGCCGATGACCAGGACCCTCTGTTTGTGACGGCAGAGCCTCAAAGACCTGTTGATGAATCAAACTCAATTTAGCAGTCAGATCATGGAGATAATCAATCAGCATGGGATATTCAATTCTATCAAATTCTTTAGGCCTCGGGACTCCCCAAATATTAGCAGGACGGCCGAACACAATCTCATATGGGCTAAGCCCTACCCGAGAGTGCACAGTTGCCCTGGTCGATAAGAGAGCTAGAGGCAAAGCATCTGGCCATGATAAACCAGTTGTTGCCTGAATTTTAGCAAGTTTCAGTTTCAGGGTGCCATTGTATCCTTCCACCAAACCCGCTGACTGAGGATGATTAGCACTATGAAATTTCTGTACTATACCTAAACCACGACACACACTCTTCATCACACTTCCCACAAACTCACTTCCGTTGTCCGACCATACAATCCGAGGCATGCCGTATCTGGGGAAATACTCTTTGAGCAGAATTTTTGCTGTGGATAGGGCAGTATTATCCTTAAGGGGGTAAGCCTCAATCCATCTGGAGAACGCACATACTACAACCACAACATACTTCAAATTGTTGCATCTCTCCATATGGATGAAGTCCAACTGGATAACTTCGAAAGGGCATGTAGGAGGGGCAAAATGACCAGGTGGAGTGGGAGTGCCCTTACCGGGATTATACATCAAACACACCATACAATTCTTAACCACTCTCTCTGCACATTTAGTAATACCATCATTCTTCCATACAGGAGACAACAACTTGCATATGCCTTTTGCGCTTATGTGTGCTGTACCATGAGCCATTGTAACAACAGCGAGCACATATGCATCCGGTAACATCCATCTCTGTTTTTCTGACAAATCAACCCAACATCCATTCTCATCCAACTTCCCCGTACTCTCTTTCCATTTAGTCTTTTCCGTCTTAGTGGCCTCATTCTGTATTCCCTTCACACTCTCAACTGTGTCTTCACACATACTAGTCTCCGTTGGCCATCTCACTGAACTCGTAACATACATTTGATTTGTCAGATCTTTAGCTGTCTCCTTAGCAATCTCATCTGCAAACGCATTACCACGACCAACATCATCCGTCACTTTCCGATGCGCACTACATTTGATTATGGCCACCTGTTTAGGCAATGTAAGTGCATCTAGAAGGTCGTTCACAAGCTGTCCATGCTGAATCTTCGTTCCATGCGACGTTAAGAATCCTCTTTCTCTCCACAATCGCCCAAAACTGTGCGCCACACCAAAAGCATACTGGCTGTCGGTAAACACATTCACCCGTTTTCCTCTGGACAACACACACGCTCTCGTCAAGGCGATCAGCTCAGCAGCCTGAGCCGAATTCTGACTCAATCTTGCAGTTTCTACAACCGTACTCAATGTCACTACAGCATACGCGGTCGTCACATCACCATTCGGCAACTTAAAACAGGAACCATCCACATACAAAGTACCATCGGGATCTACCAATGGAGTATCTTTCAGGTCAATACGACCCTTTGTTTCCTCCTCAGTTCTCAGATAACAGTCATGTGGTGCTTCACCACTTGACTCCATGTTGATCGGTAACAATGTTGCTGGGTTCAACACATTACATCGTTTTATGCGTATGTGACTAGCCAGTAACGTCAACTCATACCCAGACAACCTTGCGCTCGTCAAATGTTGAGTTTTCGTTCGGTTCAAGAGAGTGTCAACTGCATGCGGAACCATCACCGTGAGCATATTATCCATGACCAGACCTGCGGACTGTCGAATGGACGCCGCGGCTGCCGCTGTTGCCCTTAAACAACTCGGCAAGGCTCTAGCTACTGGGTCTAAGGTCGAAGAAAAATATGCGCATGGACCCTGTTTGTCGCCAAATTGTTGCGTCAGGACACTCAACGCACAACCATCCCTCTCGTGAACGTACAGTGTAAATGGCTTACTGTAATCAGGAGTACCTAACACAGGAGCCGAACACAACGCATCACGTAATTCAGAGAAACTTTTCTGACACTCTTCAGTCCATGGCAAAGGAGTCGGAACATCCTTGCACGTGAGAGCTAACAATGTTTTCGCCAATAGTGAAAAATTTGGGATCCATTGTCTGCAGTATGACGTAATACCTAGAAAGGCACTGTAATGGTTCTCAGGCAGGTTCCACAGGAGCGCCAAGGATCCGATGAATATTCCACAGCCTTCCCCTACGGCCTTCCGACTCTATCAAGCACTAGAGTACCGAGAGGCTCGCCAGGGGAAAACAGGGAGACAAAACAAGGAAAGGCGGGGAAAAAATATTCTTCTTGGTATGACGACTTCTGTGTGGTTGTACATGCACCTGGCCTGGACCTCTGATGGTTGTAGGGGCTAAAACCAAAACAGGAATTACTAACCCTCAGAAACATGCACAAAAGAACAGTAGGCACATCTATAGGTTATGTGTACTACATACCAAGAGTAAATAAACTTTGCTGGCATATAACTGTGTATGGGGGACAGGAGTTAGGTTGAGCTAAGGTGGAGGAACAAACAAGAAACACAATAATGAGTACTCGAGGAATACTGTGCACTTGTCTACACTGTTCAGGATTATAGTAGTCTTACTTGGTCATATGTAGAAGACTCTTAAACCAACATCTGTATTGCAGTAGAGCCCACCCGAACCAGACGGTAACATTCACGTAGAATTAACTGGCTGAGATGTAAAAAAAACATACATTAATACAAGTATGACTTCATAGAGAATAACATAGAAATAGCGCACTGCGCTGTTACCGTGATTCTGGGAGTAGTGTAGATGAATCTTTCACGAGTCCACGCAAGTGCAGAACCCACACACAGCAAGTATGGCCAGGAATGCAGGAAGTGAGGGAAGATGATAAGTACCAAGAAGGAAACAAACTGCGGGTAAGGGAATCACCGGATGGCGGAGACTAAGCCCGGCCGCCGGGTGAGGGAAGGACATAAACACGGCTAAATACCTAAAGGGTCCCCTGCTGGTCAGCGGGGGAAAAGCCCGGCTGAATTGCGGAGCAGTGAATAGGGAAATGACGGGGGAGAAACAGCCCGGCCAGACGACGGAGTACAAACCCGGCCGTCGGGCGGAGCCAAGGAAAAAGGAGGAGAGGTCAGTGATTGCCCGGCCAGACGACGGAGCACAAGCCCGGCCGACGGGCGGAGCAGCAAACCAAGGGGAACACTGACACTCTGCCCGGCCGGACGGCGGAGTCAAACCCGGCCGTCGGGCGGAGCAGTCTATAAACAAACGGGGCTCAAGGACTAGTTCCAGAGCTTGGAACTATAGCAGGAACAAGAAGATAACCTCAAACGCAGAGGAACGGAGGAGAGCTCGTTCCACCACTAAGGATATCCGGAAATCAGGCAACAGGAAACCAGGACAGGAAACGCTGTAACGGGAGCTTGACGCAAGGACGTAAAGCGTCGCTCCCAGGGCTCTAACAGCTTATGAAGGGGTTTCTTAAAGGGACCGCCCGTTTGCGGACCTCGAGGCATGACAGCACACTCCCCCCACAACTCCCCTCTCCAGGTTTGGGTTTGTCAGGATGACCTTGGTGAAACAAACGAATCAGACGTGGGGCATGGATATTAGTGTCAGGTTCCCATGTACGCTCTTCTATTCCATAACCCTTCCAGTGCACTAGATACTGCAATCCCCTTCCTTTTCTACGGGAATCCAGAATCTCCTCCACTTCATATTCATCCGAATCTTGGAGGTACACAGGAGCAGGTCTTTGGGGCAGTTTGGTACCTGGTTCAACCGGTTTCAACAGGGAAACGTGGAACACGGGGTGAATCCTGAAAGAGGGTGGAAGTTCCAGTTTCATGGCCACCGGATTTATCATCTTCAGCACTTTGTAGGGGCCAATGTATTTAGGGTTGAACTTGCGTGGACCCCTCAATGTTATATGTTTTGTGGAAAGCCATACTCTGTCTCCTGGAGTGTAAATGGGTTCTAATCTCCTGTGTAAGTTAGCACCTTCTGTGTACCGCACCTTCGCCATATCTAGACAGTCGATGGTATTCTTGTGTACCTGTTGAAGTTTCTCTAGTCTGTCAATGGCAGCCAGATTGGATCCATCAGTATGGACTACTGAAGGCAATAGCTTGGGGTGATACCCATAAGAACAAAAGAAAGGGGTTGTGTTGATAGAAGAATGCGGGCTGTTGTTGTATGTCAGTAGAAGGTATCACCACTCCCCCCTGTACCCAGACTAAACCCTCTTTCAAAATCATGTCTTGGGAACCCACCAATGTTGTCATGTCCACTGCAGCCTGGCTCCTCTGAACCTGTGCTATGAAATCTTCTTCCTCTGAAGTCCCTCCTACAATACTAGTCCTAGGGATGATGTACGGTTGTTCAACTACGTCCGTAGGAACTTCAAACCCTAATCTTGACAGAGCATCGGCCTTTCCATTCTTTCTCCCTGGTCTGTAGTGAACTGTAAAGTTGTATTCGCTAAAGAATTGTGACCAACGTAATTGTCTCATAGAAAGTGCCTTAGCGGAATTGATATATTGTAGGTTGCGATGGTCCGTATATACCACCACGGGATATCTGGCACCCAGTAAATACTGCCTCCATTCTTCGAATGCTTTCTTGATGGCCAGTAATTCTTTGTCTCCCACTGCATAGTTGTATTCAGCAGGGGTGAACTTATGGGAATAATAGGCCACCGGATGACATTCGCCTGACTCCGTGTCTATTTGGGACAATACTCCACCCACTGCCACCAGTGAGGCGTCTACCTCCACCACAAAGGGAAAGGCCGGGTTCGGATGACTCAAAACAGGAGCGCTAGTAAAGGCCTTCTTCAGCAGGCGAAAAGACGCTGCTGCCGCTAGGGACCAAACGAAAGGGATGCCTTTCTTCAACAAAGCAGTGATAGGTGCTACAAGTGTAGAGAAGCCATGTATAAACCTTCTGTAAAAATTGGCCAATCCCAAAAAACTTTGGATCTCTTTTATTGTACGAGGCTCTGGCCAGGACAAGACTGCCTCCACCTTCGCGGGATCCATGCTGAGACCCCAAGGAGACACTATATAACCCAAAAAGGGGACTTCTTGTGTATGGAAGTTGCACTTTTCAAGTTTGCAATACAAACGATTCTCAAGTAAACGTTCCAACACGTTGCGTACATGCTGTACATGTTCACCCAAAGTTGAAGAAAAAATCAGAAGATCGTCAATATATGCAATGACGTATAGATCCAGCATTTCTTTCAGGACCTCGTTTATAAAAAACTGAAACGCTGCAGGAGCGTTGCAGAGCCCAAAGGGCATCACCAGATACTCATATAGCCCGAATTTAGTACAGAACGCGGTCTTCCATTCGTCTCCCTCCCTGACTCTCACAAGATGATATGCGCCACGCAAGTCCAGCTTGGTAAAAAACTTGGCATTGCGGATTCGGTCAAGGAGGGAATTGATCAGAGGCAATGGATAACGATTCTTGATCGTGACAGTATTCAACTTCCTGTAGTCAATACAGCACCGCAGACCTCCTTCTCGTTTAGGGATGAAAAATAGAGAAGAGGAGGCCGGGGAACGGGAAGACCTTATAAAGCCTTTAGCAAGCATGTCGTCCAAGTAATCGCGTAAATATATATTCTCCTTTTCTGTAAGAGCATATACTCTGCTACATGGAATTCTTGCTCCCGACTCTAGGTCTATGCGGCAGTCATACACCCTGTGTGGCGGGAGGATCTCTGCTTCCTTAGCATCAAAGACCGAGTGCAGATCTTGGTAACACGAGGGTAGTTTAGTCTTGCTCTCATCACTACTGCTACATAAGGAACCCATGTCAACTAATGTACCTCCCACTGGTTCTCCTGGTTTAGGTGGAAACGTTATGGTCGAGGTTTCCCAATTGATGTTAGGGTTTTGGGCTCTGAGCCAGGGTATGCCTAGGAGTACTGGAAATTGCGGAGAACAAATAAGGTCAAAACTTATGTCTTCGTGATGTTCGGGGTCTATAGTCAGTGGAAGAGACGGTTAATCCTAACCTACCTGGAGTCCTTGTCTCACAGGACTCCAGGCTTCCTAGTTTCCCGAAAACTTAGACTGTGCGGGTTTTATAGGACAATCCTTCAAAAAATGGCCTGCCTTCCCACAATACAGACACAGTCTGAGTGTTCGTCTTCTGTGCCTTTCCTCTTGTGTGAGAGGTCCCCTCACTATGCCTATCTGCATGGGCTCACTCTCGTCAGTGGATTTCTCTGCAGTGACCTTCTTTTCACGTAAAGGCAGATACCTTGCTTCAGGTTTACCCTTCTCTTTCTTTCTTTCTTGTTGTCTGTGATCTATCTTTACCACTAAATCAATGAGCTCGTTACATGATGTAGGCAGATCTACGATTTGTCATAAAGCATCCTTCAAGTCATCTCTGAGACCTTTGTAAAACATGGTACCACGTTTCTCCTCTGGCCAGTGGGATTCGACTACAAGTCTACGAAAAGAAGTAATGTAGGACACGAGATCTTGATTGCCCTGTTTCAATGCTAATAATTCTGTATCCGCAGACTGGGTGTATACATGTCTATCAAAAAGTTTACGAAACTCCCTCCTAAAAGCGGGGTAACTGTGTAGCAACGGATCATCCCAGTCAACTAATGGTATGGCCCAATCTGCAGCACCCCCACTAAGGTAGGAAATTACGAAAGCCACCTTAGCCTGGTCAGACGGAAAACATGCAGCCTTACAGGAGAAATGTAGCTGACACTGACTAAGGAAGGCGGCACATCGTGCCCCGTCTCCAGAATACCTTTCAGGTGGTGCTAAAGGTAGAGAAGGGGGTGTGGTTACTTGAACCACCGACGGGTTTCCCCCGGTAGCTCCACTCGACTGTTGTCGCTGTAATACATCCATTCTAGTTATCAATGCTTGGGTCTCTACCTGTAAATTCCCCAACATACTAGCAACATCAGCCAGGGATACTGCATCGAGATCCATGACGCTCGGGCAGAACAAACCACTTGGGCTTTACGTTCTGTAATGGTTCTCAGGCAGGTTCCACAGGAGCGCCAAGGATCCGATGAATATTCCACAGCCTTCCCCTACGGCCTTCCGACTCTATCAAGCACTAGAGTACCGAGAGGCTCGCCAGGGGAAAACAGGGAGACAAAACAAGGAAAGGCGGGGAAAAAATATTCTTCTTGGTATGACGACTTCTGTGTGGTTGTACATGCACCTGGCCTGGACCTCTGATGGTTGTAGGGGCTAAAACCAAAACAGGAATTACTAACCCTCAGAAACATGCACAAAAGAACAGTAGGCACATCTATAGGTTATGTGTACTACATACCAAGAGTAAATAAACTTTGCTGGCATATAACTGTGTATGGGGGACAGGAGTTAGGTTGAGCTAAGGTGGAGGAACAAACAAGAAACACAATAATGAGTACTCGAGGAATACTGTGCACTTGTCTACACTGTTCAGGATTATAGTAGTCTTACTTGGTCATATGTAGAAGACTCTTAAACCAACATCTGTATTGCAGTAGAGCCCACCCGAACCAGACGGTAACATTCACGTAGAATTAACTGGCTGAGATGTAAAAAAAACATACATTAATACAAGTATGACTTCATAGAGAATAACATAGAAATAGCGCACTGCGCTGTTACCGTGATTCTGGGAGTAGTGTAGATGAATCTTTCACGAGTCCACGCAAGTGCAGAACCCACACACAGCAAGTATGGCCAGGAATGCAGGAAGTGAGGGAAGATGATAAGTACCAAGAAGGAAACAAACTGCGGGTAAGGGAATCACCGGATGGCGGAGACTAAGCCCGGCCGCCGGGTGAGGGAAGGACATAAACACGGCTAAATACCTAAAGGGTCCCCTGCTGGTCAGCGGGGGAAAAGCCCGGCTGAATTGCGGAGCAGTGAATAGGGAAATGACGGGGGAGAAACAGCCCGGCCAGACGACGGAGTACAAACCCGGCCGTCGGGCGGAGCCAAGGAAAAAGGAGGAGAGGTCAGTGATTGCCCGGCCAGACGACGGAGCACAGGCCCGGCCGACGGGCGGAGCAGCAAACCAAGGGGAACACTGACACTCTGCCCGGCCGGACGGCGGAGTCAAACCCGGCCGTCGGGCGGAGCAGTCTATAAACAAACGGGGCTCAAGGACTAGTTCCAGAGCTTGGAACTATAGCAGGAACAAGAAGATAACCTCAAACGCAGAGGAACGGAGGAGAGCTCGTTCCACCACTAAGGATATCCGGAAATCAGGCAACAGGAAACCAGGACAGGAAACGCTGTAACGGGAGCTTGACGCAAGGACGTAAAGCGTTGCTCCCAGGGCTCTAACAGCTTATGAAGGGGTTTCTTAAAGGGACCGCCCGTTTGCGGACCTCGAGGCATGACAGGCACGTACATCTCTCTGAGTTTTTGGCACAGTCATTCGAGAAATCGCTGGCATTCTCTCTGGGGTCAACCTTCTCCCTTCTTTTGACAATAAATGACCTAAGTATGTTACTTCTTGGCAACAATATTGCAGCTTGGAAGGTGACACCTTGTGATGTAAGTCATGTAGATAGCGCAATAGTGATACTGTAGCCGTTTTGCAAATAGCCTCCGTATCAGCTGCCACTAATAGGTCGTCAACGTATTGTATCAAAGCCGCACCCGTCGGTAACACAAATGCATCCAGTTGACTTTTAAGTGCTTGGCTATAGATCGACGGACTTTCACAATAGCCTTGTGGTGCGCGTTTTAGTCTGAAACTGCGACCACCTAATGAAAATCCGAATAGGTCTCTGCTTTCCTCAGCGATCGGGATACTAAAGAAAGCATTCTTTAGGTCGATCACCGTGAACCAGGAGGCAGAAGCTGGAATCAGGGTCAACAAAGCCGTTATATCAGGGACCACGGGAAACTGTGGGATCACGATTTTATTCACTTCTCTCAAATCAATTATGAAACGATACACAGGATGTTTAGATGGATCAGTGCGTTTTAAAATTGGTAGTACAGGACTATTACACACATTTCCTCGAGTTTCTTCAACGACATCCTTTTTGATCAGGTCGTGTACAATCGCTAATAGCGCCCGTTCTCCCTCAATGGAGATACGATACTGTGGTATACGTGGCAGTCGCATATTTGGTTTCAGCTTGATCATATAAGGTGGGATGTCTAAGAGACCCACGTCATTGGGACCTGTGGCCCATAGAGACGCAGGAAGGGAGCTCAATTCCGGTGGGAATTTATCGATCGACAAGTACATAGGAGAGATTACTCTCCGACCTAACGTAAGCTCCACTCCTTCAGGGGAGCAATACAAAGTCGCATATAACCGTTTTAACAAATCCAAACCCAAAAGATTCTCACCACAACCAGTAGATAGAATCAATGGAGCCTCCAGCTCACGAGGGCCAATCGTAAGTGGCAAAGGGCTGGAAACAGGATTGCTAACAGGGGCGCCAGAGAATCCAACGGAAACATTTGTTAAGCCAGACAAAGGTGCGCCAGGGAGTTTCGAATGCATGATGGAACTTTTCGTCGCACCAGTGTCTAACAGAAAAGGCTCAACTACGCCAGAAGTAGCTACTGCGACGTAAGGCCCACTCTGATCAACCGGAACTGATACTACTCCCTCTCTTTGTCGGTGGCTGTCCTAGTAATGATCATTTGCAACAGTCTCATGTTCAACGTAGTAATCGTCCACATGATATTGTGTAGATCTTACTGACCCCGCATTTCGCTGGTCAAAACAATTATTCGTATCTGATGAATTCTGAGGGTGATCATTCTGATTGTGAATGGTACCGCGGCCTCTACCTCGAGATGCCTGCTGAGGACCACCACGGCTTCCTCGTGACGATACACCATTAAGACGGTCACGCAAAGCGGGACAGTCATATTTTATGTGACCCTCTCTTCTACAATACGCACACTGATTATACCCAAGTGTAGATTTATAGTCAGAGGAGTCAGAACATGACTGTGTTCTGGAGGACTGTGATTGTGGTCTATATTGCTGTTGCGAATCATTTTGATTCGAACGTGGAGGATACGCTTGCTGCAACAAAACCTTCGTTTTGAGCTCTTTCGTTTTCTTATCTACACGATCACTTTCTTCTTTCTCCCTATTCTCATAATATTGAGCCGTTGCTAATATCTGTGCAGTGGTTGAGACAGCCCATGCACTTTCTGAATTTTTCAATTTGTTGCATAGTTCAGGCAACAAATTTAATACGAATTTATCGACAAATAAACGTTGGCCTCCCTCAGTGCCCATATCCTGACCGCTATGATCGACAAATGCCTCTTCGAACCTAGTGAAGAAATCAGAGACACTCTCGTCCTTCTTTTGCTTACAAGCTGATAATTTATCACAGTTTACTCTCATCGCCGGCATAAGCGTTTTCATGAGCGTAATTATTTTCTGAGGCAGTTCCAAAATTAACTGCTCAGGTTTAGCCCCACCAACTTGTAGCCCATCAGCCGCTATTAATGCAGCCCAATCACCACCTAACTCATTCGCATGATTTTCCTGACGAATTCTCGCCCAAACCGGCTGTGGTACTATATTACCGAACAGCATGTCGATGTCGGCAAGGTTCATAATGGTAGCATCTACCAACTGGGCCAGCTCCTTATAGTAACCCGCCGGATTCTTGCGTGGATCAGGCAAGGACTGTTTGACCTGCAAGACCTCTGATCGCTTCCATGGGAGGTGTATCCAAACTCTTTGGAAATGTGGCAAAACTGGGGGATTGGCAGCAGGAGCACCTGGCATCCATACTGGCGGAACCTCTCTCATAGGATACTGACCAGGAGCCGCTTTCCAATTTTCAGAGTCGTCATCAAACGACACTTGAGAAGGCACTGTCGACCTATGGGCTAACATTCGCTCTAAGGCACGTCGTACATCTCCACCTACGATCATACCGTTCGAAAATTGACTCTGAAGTTCAATCATATCGGGCGGTACGGTATCTAAATCATCATTATACCATTGCTCCCTCAAAAAGTTACACATTTCTTCGAACACGAATCTCTGTGTAGGCTCATTAAACTGAGAAAACGTGTCGAAGACCACACGTGGAGGGTAATTAACAGGATGTCTTATCCACCTATGT
Source organism: Lissotriton helveticus (assembly GCF_964261635.1). NCBI lineage: Eukaryota > Metazoa > Chordata > Amphibia > Caudata > Salamandridae > Lissotriton > Lissotriton helveticus. The sequence goes on from NC_136070.1 coordinate 850,074,781, forward strand.
GCCATTGTCACTAACGTCTCTCTCTCCCTTCCACCAGGGATTTGACTTCGTCTCTGAGAAGTTTCAGAAACGCTGGGTGGTAGTATCGATCCAGATAGTGGTGAATAGAGCGTAGCAACAGTATTAGGAATACGGGTACGAGCAGAAGGAGAAGAAGGAAAAAGAACAGGAGCGACAATATTAGAAGTGAACGTAGGAACAGTAGAGACAGACGATACAGTCGAAGTAGCAGAAACTAGCGGTTGAGGAGGTACAGGCAAAGGTGCAGTAGGAATAGGAAGAGGTGGTGGGACAAACGTAGGATTAACAACGGGCTGACCAGCAGCCGCCGGAACAACAGGAGGGACAACAGGAGGAACGACAGGCGGGACTACTGGAGGAACTACAGGGGCTGTAGCACCCTGTGCATAAGGAGGTGGCGATTTCATCAAATACGCTAGCAGGGGATCCTCCTTTGAATCCTCTTCTTTCTTATCAAGACTAGCTGGTAAAACTGGATAACATTTGTCTATCCTCATGTGATGTAGTCTAGTGGAAACTTCTATTTCTTTCTCTTCTTTATCTCGCTGACATTGTTGTACAACTTGCATTATTGGAACAAACCCTTCTCTTTGATCCTTTTTAAGTTGTTTGATTTCTTTCTGCTTGGCCTCTTTACGCCACAACCGAAAAGAATCAAACATAGCTGGCCTAGGCTTTCTTTTTAAATAATTTAGCTTCAAGATTATCTAAAATCGTAAGTTCAAAACTTCCATGCGGTGGCCAACTAAGGACACCATCTGTTTTCGTGTAACGGACCCAATATTTATTATAAATAATAGGACCCACACCATGTCGACTATAGAGCTCATATATCGGGGTTCCAACTGGAGGTATCGGACACGAGTCCTCCAACCGGGAATCCTTGTTGCAACATTTAAGAAAACCAAGAAATCCACTATGGCTAGGCATCGTGCACGCTAACCTAGTATCAAACTTCAAGGGTTACCGAAGTACTAAATCTTCGTGAAAGACAAAACCCTCGGTTTTTGGCAATTGCAACTGTCAAATAACAACTAAGAACCAACAACTAAGAACCACAAATGCAATGGAACCATGCATACAACAAAGCTTCAATAAGCTGCAACAACCACTAAGGACTGGGAGCGACCCACAAATACTTAACTGAGAGCTTCAATGGCGTCACCAGGAAGGCCCGTCTATCGTCTCGCTTGTACGAAAGGTCTACGCCAGGCGTCGAAAACAAGTCGACAGTCAGGGCATCGGTCCGTCGCAGCCGTCAGGAGGCGGGAATCTTCGCGGGAAAAGTCTTCGGACCACTTATTTCGACAACAGGATCGATGAAGCGGGGTGCACCTTTTCCTCGGAGATTTCACACGAAGTTCCTCACAATCGTCAGGCTTTGGACCGGTACCGCCGATGTCGCCCCACGTGGGGCGCCAACTGAAGGACTAGGCTATTTAAGGCCCAGCGGTGCCAGGGAACAACACCTATAACCTTCGTGGGATACCTGTTTCGGCGCACAAGTGACAGAGACACGGGAGACTTCCTACGGCGTCAAAGATCAGAGTTTATTACTGCAGGGAGGCAAAAGTCACTAGAAGTACAACAGCGTGTAGGTTCTACGAGTCTGCTTCGAATTGCATATGTGAGTCGCTCTCTTTTATACAAGATTTTGCTATTGCACAACATGTGAACAAAAGGTTACAACCCAGTTCCCACAATAAACTTCAAGAAAGGGTCGCCTTCATGCTTTCAGAACCTCGGAACATAATCACAGTAACATTACCGGTTCCCAACTGTTAAAGCGCATCTTCCCATCGTTAGGCACATTCCACTTGAGTTGTAAATGAGCAAGAGAAAAGAGACAAGAACAGCTGCTAGGAAGTCAGGCACACCTAGAGAAAAGAGTGTGGGGGTAATATTGGAAACATGATCATAGGATTAAAGAGCTTGATCCCAGCACATGCACGGCTGAAACAATAGGCCGGCACGGCAAGATTACCCTCAAGCTGAGCCATTTGCCTCTGCAGTGTCATTCCTCCGGTCATAAAGACGCATGAAAGGAATATGCGTCTTCCGTATGGCTTGGGAACTAAAGGGGTCATGAGGCGAACAGTTGCCTGCTCGCTGACTATGTGAGGGCAAGAATCAAAATGGATGCCGTATCTAAAATGGAACCCGAGGGTTCAGGTAAGAAACACGTAATTTAGGCGAACCGTGTCACGTAGTGTAGCGAAAACGCGTACACTTACCGAAACTCGCCATTTACGGTTCATAGATACCAAACTCGTCCATATTCGGCAATGCCCAAAACACCGTAACGATTTTTACGGAACCTCAACATAAATAATTGTTTTCTTAGAATCACTCGTTGGTAAGAGGTGTCTTTAATGTTCTTAAAAAGAAAACCAGCCGACACGTGTTTGGTCACGTGTGGGACAATCTTCCCGCGACTCCTCAGGGCTGGGGGGGATACAAAGGAAAGTGGTGGGGTACATGATATGGCACAAAGTAAAGTTTGTATATAACATTTGTCATTAATTGGACCAATGCCAAAGGGAACCACAAAACGCGTGAAAAAACATAGTGAAGTAAGAGTGGGTGACGTGTCTAGGTGATGTGAATAGAATTGTATCTGTGGTAGACGGTAGGATACAAAGAGACCATGGCATACGTGACAAGTGGTAGCGAGCGTAGAGGGGAGAGTGTGGATACGATTGCGTGAACAAACTATAGAAACAAGGGCCGGGGATAAGAGGAGAATGCCAACAGCGAAGGGAGTGTCTGATATATAAAAACATGCATGTGTGCACACTGTAACGCACAAGTTGATTCAAAACATACCTATGATACTGGAGAAAGGTAGCGAAAGGCTACAAGACAAAAGGGAGTGTATGCAAGGTGATCAAAAACCGACCTCTGGTTAGGATGACAATATAAAGAACAGCAAAGGTAAAGCGAAGGAAAAAGGTTCAGGATGCTAACCGCTCCGTCTGTGATAATTCCGACCTGACAGGGCCCTGGACTGTTTGACGTGGAGATGTAGGTATAAATATCTATTAATGAACAAAAAAAAAGAGCATACGGAGTAAGGAGCCCTGTATGCTGAGCAATTTGTGAAGCATAGAGGGCCCTAAAAAGAGTCATATGACCATGAAGGAATCCCTTGCTCACCTTGCCAAAGTGGGCCGTAGTGTGGAATTAGCAAAGTGAGTCGAAATGTGGGACACTTCAGGACGCGTTGAGTAGCAGTATGTAGGAATCCTGAAGGAAAAAGGTAACGTGAAGGGAGGAAAGCAAAGGCGGTATACCTGAGAAACAGCAAACGAGTGTAAAATAAATAACGACTTGTCCCGGAAAGCAACAATGTGCTAGAATTAACCTGAACGGTGGGAGAACGTGTATAAGTGATTTACGATCATTAATATTAGGGTCTGACACATTAGACCAGATCAAACGTATAGACATTCTACAGTGCAATACTATAAAAAACTAAAGACTAAAAAAATAAAATAAAACGGAAATGATGGGGGAGCATCCTCGTAAAATCAAGGTGCGACATCTCTGGGATTGTGAGATACAAAGGTGGGGGGTGGGTGATTAAGTGGCGGCACACGTGGGCGGGGAAAATAGGGTAGGACATGGCAGAACAAAAACCTTACTTGTGAAGAGTGGAGGTGTCCGTTTCTCCACACACAGCGACACTATAGTAGGTCCGTAAAAATTGTGTACAAATCGTCTCCTGCATGGGGAAAACATAAGCGAGTCACGAGACCGTAGGTCGATATATCAGTTAGCTATGGGCTGGAGGCAGGGGGTGGGTCGTTAGAAGGCAAAAGGGTTTACACTAAGAAAGACCGGGTATTGATACATCCATAGTCAGAGCAGGGCACACACTTACTAGAAGTATTTAGAAGTGTGTGTATCCACGATGATGCGGAATGAGGTAGGATCCCATCTTCTGAAAGGTTGTGCCCTTTAATGATAAAATAGATCATCTAAAGAACAGCACACAAACTCGTCGCGAGTATGAGCAAGAACCGTAATAGCAAGTGGACCACCGAACCACCAACCAAACTTACTTGAAACGTCAGACGGGTGCGTCTGTAACTGCCTTTCGCTCTGTGTACCAGGTAGTGGTCACAGACTGCTTCCGCCGGAAGCGAATGAATACAGGGATCGCACGGCGCAAGTGGTGGCCGGATATTAGAAACTAGAGTGCTAATGCGATTGCCAAGGATACGGCATCCGGTATCTAGGAGACATATGGTCAAACGCTAACATCGATGCTGTTTTTTTTGGCGATTAAAACAGGATGATAACGAAAAAATACGGCAATTCCCTATAGTTAAAATGAGATATAGACCACCAACAGTCGTGAAAGGGTCTGAAAAACATCCGAAATTCAGGGGGAAAAGCGATAAAGCTGCTCTTGTGATTATGCGTCGTCGTCGGACATTAAAAAGTATGTGTTTGAGCATGCTGAGATAGTGTTCGTGTTCGGTGTGAAGCATGCACAGCAGCAAAAGATTTTATTGACTGTAGAGAGTATGAACAACGGTTGTTTTACATAGTTATGAACAAATCAATATTTTAGTTCAGAATGAGCTAGCACTCGCGAATCTTTACTGGGGCCACAATTACAAAAACATAAAGACACACTGTACCAGAATATTAATCTAGAAGAAGAGTTAGAAATTTCTATATGTGACTACCCCGTACAGTGTATGTGGAAAAATAACACATAATAGATATGATTACAAAAGGAGAAATGGAAATCTCTGTCCTAAATCTTCATATCACCGCCTTGTATACAGAAAGCAGTTGGATCATTAATTTATCAGTATTGGTTTTGTGTTCACATCCATTAGTTTGAAACCCGTCTCAGTGGTGATTATGTACGTGTAACTAACATTTATTTTCTGTTTGACGAGCGCAAGACGGATCCATATTTAAATTCATTGATGCAATGTCATCCATGCTGAAAGGCCAAGCTCGACAGACAATGTATAAGGTATGAAATAGTACATTTCAGGAGTTCATAGGTGTATGAAAGCTGACGAACACAAGAAAGAAGAGAAATCTTCTCATATGTCTAAAGAGATGTGACAATATATACAACTGATCAAAATCGGTTCTCACATGGGATTAAATAAAAACAGCACAAAGAACACAATAAAAAATGTAGAGAAATTTTGAATAACACAATCAAATGTTAAGACCAGATTATAATACAGACATCAGTAAACGTTGTGGACGGCAATACACGTCTAATCGCCTAGAAAGTACTGAAGCTCATGGTCAAAATTAAGACAGCATTCTACTGTACGAAGGCGCATGATCCACATGGCCTCAGTACGTCTCAGTTGTAGTTCTCTGTTACCACCACGGATATTTAGTGGGGTTGTTTCTATGCCAAAGAAATTCACCTTTAAGTGACCCTCACTAGGCGCCTGATATGCAGCTGCATGTAGAGCAACCGGGTATTTGGGATCTTGTTTATGAATCGCACGTATGTGTTCAGAGATCCTGTCTTTCAAAGGTCTAATCGTACTACCTATGCAGAATTTACCAAAGGTGCATTCGATTACATATGTAACAAATCTGGTGGTACAGTTAATGTTGCTTTTGATGGTGTATTTCTCCCCATTTGTACTCATGAATTCCCGAGTGTCATGTTTTGCCCACCTACACATAGAACAGAATCCGCATTTGTAAAAACCAAGGCCGTGTGTTGTCAGCCAGTTGGATGTAGTAATGTCACGTGGGATAGTAGGGCTCAACCTATTCCTTAGAGTATGCCCCTTTCTGAACGTGATTAGGGGATGGTCCGAGATGTAATCATTGAGGCTCTTGTCTGTTTTAAGTATGGGCCAATGTTTTGTGAGGCTCCTCCAGATGTGTTGGTGTAGGTTGTTAAAGTCTATAATCATACGTACACTGTTTTCCTGCACTTCTGTGCGAGGCTGTGATAAAAGAGTGTCAGCCCTTTTCACTTTCTTGACTCTATTAGCAGCTGTTCGGAGTGTGGCGGTAGAGTAACCCCTTTTGGAGAACCTGGTTTTTGTGTCTGCGAGGTGTTTGTCAAATTCTTCTACCTCACTGCAATTTCTCCTTATTCGTATAAACTCCCCATATGGCATGGCTTGAATTTGGTGTATGGGATGGGAACTGGTGGCGTGCAAGACTGCATTACAGGCTGTCTCTTTTCTGAAGAGTTTACTATGTAATTGATGGTGTTTGACATATAGTTCTACGTCCAGAAATTCCACCTTCTCTGTGCTAGAATTCATAGTAAAGCTCATTTGCCAGGTATTGGTATTCAGGTGTTGGTAAAATCTCTGCAGGTGATCTTGTGTACCTGACCACAGCAGAATACAATAGTCTATGTAGCGAACCCAAAATATTATGGAGTCAATGAACTCTGATCCTTTAGGTCCCCAGATAAGGTATGCTTCCAGGGTCCCCATGAAGAGATTATCAAAAGAGGGTGGGAATTTGGATCCCATAGCCACCCCCTTTGTCTGTTTGTACCAGGTATTGTCAAAAATAAAGAAGTTGTTATTCAGGATGATCTCCATCATGGAGATCAACATGGTGGTGTGTTGCCACATAGTGGCTGGCCTGTTGTGTAACAATTTTTTGACTGAATTCAAGCCCAGTTCCGGATTAATGCTCGTATATAGAGCTACCACATCAAGGGTTGCTAGAATAGTACCAGGTTGCCATTGGAGGTCTGCAAGTGTACTAAGAATGTGCTTAGTATACTGTATGTAGGATGGCAGGTTGAGTACCAGAGGGCCCAGAAACAGGTTAACGTATTCTGCTATCCTCTCAGTGGGCCCACCTATGCCCGAGACAATGGGTCTGCCTGGTGGAAACGGCATGTTCTTGTGCACCTTAGGTAATGTGTACAACCATGGGTATGTTATGTGGACAACCATGGGTATGTTGGGTATGTTGGTCGGGAAACCTTTAAATAAAGATATTCGTCATTATCTAATAGTCCACACGACGAAACACGTGTCAGCTGGTTTTCTTTTTAAGAATATTACAGACACCTCTTACCAACGAGTGATTCTAAGAAAACAATTATTTATGTTCCTTGTTTAAATGTCTACACTGACATTACTGTTTATATATTATTAGAGTGTGCAGGGGTATTCTAGTATTACAATAACAGCTAGAGAGATGTAGGAGAGTGAATCAAACAAATACATTCTGCCCAACCTAATAAAGGTGTCCTAATGCAAGTGAGCCATTTAGTTGACCTCCACCTATCAAGCTTTAAGCAATCCTGAAGAATTTATCTTACCAGAGTATTTTCTGGCCGCACCCAATCAGGGGTAAGAGTGCAATGAAATCCGAGAGATGGGGGAGCCCTAGTTCCTCATGAACCACAAAAACTGGGGTATAGGATGGGACCGCAAGCAGGTTCCAACAAAAAACATTCTTCACTACTTGCATTTCCCTCAAAAAAACATAGTCCCAGACGTCACTACCATAAGTGGCAACTGGGGCAAACTTGGCCTGATATATCTTGATCAACACATTTATTGGTTCATTTCCAATTCAAGAGGAAGAAGAAAAGATAGAGTTAAAGTATTCAAGAGAGCTAGTCTCTTAGCTTTGAGCAACTGGCCCAAATATTCCAGTCATCAAACACCACTCCTAAATAAGTGTACTTTACCCTAGACAAACTATTACCCTGCACTTGAAATGATCTTGCCTTCGTATTTTTAGGCCCAAACTCTATTATCTGATATTTACCATAATTGGTGGAAAGATCTAAATGGTTCATGTAACTCACTAAACAGTCTAACAAGGTCTGAAGACCGAGTGCAGCTCTAGCCAAAAAGGCTGTATCATCTGCATATAATAATGCTGGAATTTGGCAAAAACCAATTCGAGGCAGTCCGCCTGCTTATCAAGTAATCCGGCCCCCAAGTCATTCTCGTATTATGTAGACAAAAAAGGGGCCAGTATAAACCCCTGCCCAATGCCCAACCTCAGAAAAAGAGGGCTTGTGCAATACCCATCCATGTTAAACTGAAAAACTGCCTTCATTTCCCAATGCAGATCACTAAGGCTGTAAACAATCGCTGGATCAAGACCCATGTCCAACAAGATCTGCCACTGCTTAGCTCTATTCACCTTATCCAAGGCTGAAGACAGCTCCATGTACTCAACAAACAACCTGGATTGGCCACTGTGTACTTATTAATCAGCATGTAAACATGCAAGCACAGGTCACATGTCCCTAAGCCTGGCTGAACGTCATACTGTAAAGTAAATAAAACAGATCCATCCTCAGGCCACGACATGACCCTGTCTAGGGTTACCCTGCCCATTATCTTGACAACAGAGTCAATCAAATAGATGGGCCTACACCAAAAGGGAAGGTCCCTTGAAAAAATGTTGTACACAGGGATAATATTGGACTCAGACCATGAACATGGTGAACCAACATGCACAACCAAATTAAATAGCCGTGTCAGAATAGAGGGCCACAATTTGGTGATAATGTAAACAGGTCTGCAGGAATGCCATCAGGACAAGGAGCCGTATGGCTAGTCACATGTATTATTGCCAATTTGACCTCCTCTACCTCAAAAGTATATTTACCTTGTTGCAATGCTATCACAAAGGGTTCATATGAGGAATCCTTGTCCTCTGAACCATAAATGCCAAAGTCTTTAAAAAAGTCCCCATCGGGTAAATGTCACACACAATACAACAGTTTGCCTCATACACCCTTTACACACCAGTCAGATGAAAATGAACAGAGAGTGAATGTAATCAAACAAATAAAAACATAAGCAAAAAAGTACAAATGTAGTCAGAAAATCATTAAAACAAATGGGAGCACAGTATACAGTGTATTCTTTCTAATTCTTGTACTCCTTCCCTGACATATGCAATAATATTAAAAACAATGGCAATTATAACCAGACAGAAAGTCACATTCCATATAATTCAAAAAGAAAAACTCCATTTAAAAACTGACTAAATTAATAAACACGATTGGGAATTCAACAAGGAAAAAAATATTCCTATTTTTAGAGAAACATTACATCAGTCAGGCATACATCAATGGTGATTATTGAGGTTATTATTCCAACTATTTCATTCAGTACAATTGTCTCCTCAGACTGACCGTAGTTTCCTCTTTTAGAAGCATCGACACGTTTCGGTGGGCAATTAATATACAGCCATCACCTTCTTCAGGAAAACAATATATATTCCCAATAACAATACTATAATCTGAAAATCCAGGGCAGAAAAGGACTCCTGAAATAACTGTAGTCTGATATTTGAATAAGTAATATCTCAAATGAAATCCACTGGCGGCACAGTATCCGCACTATTTGTAACACTCGGTCACCACGAGTCCAGCGTATGGATTCCCTCTTGGAGAAATTAAAATCTTAAAGCGTTTTGTTGGCATAAAACTATGCGGTCAATTGCAATCCTGCGTTTCATTTTGTCGGCATAGAACTACGCGGTCAGTAGAAATCCCGCGTTGGAATGAGTACAATCTGAGCAAGGATCTGTTTTTTGTAGTCAAATATCGTAGGGCCTGTGCCTCCTGAAATACATGGAAATTAATCCCAGCAGCTCCCAGTGTGGAAAAGCAATGCCGGCTCCCGCAGGAGGCAGTGAGCCGGCGGGACCGTGGGGGCATTGGAGCTTCCCCCAAGGTCCCCAATGGATAGGGCCGGCCCCGGGGGATGAGGTCCCCAGGGCTAGAATTGGCCCCCCTCCCCCCAAACAATAAATACATAAAAAAAGGCCGACCCCGGGGATGGGGTCCCTGGGTCCAATAGAGGCCTCAGGAGGGGGGCCACGCAGCCCACTCCTTAAAAAAATAAATATATGTGGCCATGCCTTGGGGGATGGGGTCCCCGGGGCTCCCTTCCCGTTTAGATGTATATATATATATTTTTTTTTTAAAGGGGTCAGGCCCTGGGGAATGGGTCCTCTGGGCCCAAAATAAGGAAAAAAGGGGGTGCCCCTCTTCTAAAAAAAAAGACCAGCATCGTGCTGGAGGCCCCGCCCCCTCCCAGCAACACTCTGCAAGTGCGCCCTGTGGCATGTTTAAGTTGGGGAATTAATTCCCCTTCAATACTGGGGGTCCCTGGGGGCCAACTAGCCCACCAGGTAACTCCAGTATACGACACTGGACTGCCTTGCAGAAAGGTGGTCCGATGTCACGCCCCTTTTTACACCTCTCTGCAATGCAGCTCTCTGGCGCTTAGAGGAGGTACCTGGTGGGCTAGTTGGACCCCCAGGGACCCTCAGGACTCCAAGGGATTTAATCTCCCAATTTACAACGCACCTGGGGGCATGTTTGCACAGTGATGCAGGGATGGGGCGCGGCATGATTTGACAAGTGTGCAAGTTGTAGGATTAAGTCCCCTTCAATCCTAAGGGTCCTTGGGGATCCAACTAGCACACCATGAACCTCCAGTAAGCACCAGGAAGCTGCGTTTCAGAGTCGTGGTCCAAGGCCTTGCCCCCTTTTTATACCACTCTGCAATGCAGCTCTGTTACGCCTACTGGAGGTAGCTGGTGGGCCAGTTGGCCCTCAGGAACCCTGAGGATTCAAGGAGACTTAATCACCCAACTTAAAACGCGCCACAGGGTGCGTTTGCACACTTGTCACATCAGGCCCCGCCCCCTCCCTGCAACACAGTGCAAACGCGCCCTGTGTTGCATTTTAAGTTGGGGGATTAATTCCCCTTCAATCCTGAGGGTCCCTGGGGATCAACTAGTCCACCAGGTACCTCTTGCAAATGCCACAGGGCTGTGTTGCAGAGGGATGCTCTGAGGCCACGCCCCTTTTTACACCACTCTGCAAACGCGGCTCCTGGTGCACTGCTGGTGGGGCGCTGAGGTCCTCTTGTCTCCTGAGGACCGCAAGACACAAGTGGATTTCATCCTCTGAGTAGCAGTGTGCCAGAAGCCGCATTTGCAGTATGGTGTAAAATTGGGCGTGGCCTCAGAACACCTCTTTGCAACACCGGTCTGTGGCGCTTAGTGGATGTGCCTGGTGGGCTACTAGGCCACCACGAACCTTCAGAATTCAAGGGGACTTAATAGGGATGTCATAGTTAGAAATTAGCATTTAAAAAACGATTGAAATTCACTGAAAAAAACATAGGTTTCAGGTACGTTATAGTTAGAAATTAGCCTTTAAAATAACCTTAGAAATTCACTGAAAAAAACATAGGTTTCAGGGACGTTATAGTTAGCCGGACATTTCACTCTTACAAAACCATAGAAATTCCACCGTTATAGTTAGTTCAGCTAACTATAACTCGCACACCGGCAATGCACTGCTCATTACGTCACATATTACATCATTCATGACATGGTCAGTGACATCAGTGATGACATCACCGATGACATCTCAAATGACATCACTGATTAAGCTTTTTTGTTTTGCCTATAACTTTGGAGCCTTTTGATGAAATCCTCACAACATTTTTAAAATTATTTTCTACTCACTTCAGCTGCTGTCTTGAAAGTTTTGGGGTGATCTGTCAAGCGGGGGACGAGTAAAAGGGGGGTCCCAAAATGAGTTTTCCCCATGCAGTTTCCTGTAGGGCTTTTGAACACAACTACAGCACAAACCGCTGCAGGGAATTACACCAAATTTGGCACAAAGCTAGCTTGTGGTCCATAAAGAGAGATTTATGTATTTTTGTGTAAATCTGTTCAATAGTTTTTGAGATATTTAGGGGAAACCAAATTTGTATATCTAGATGCGTGAAATGTCCACAAATCCTACCAATCTCATGCAGAGATTTGATTGGCTGCCTGCATTTCAAATAGGAAGTGTTGGCAGGCATTTTGGGATTCCGTCTCAACCAAGCCCCCAAATAAAAAGCATAAAAAGAGAAAAGGCAGGGCAGGAATACCCTGACCCCCTAGTTCTGGTGCTGGGGTCCCCTGGGCACCCCGCCACGGCAAAATATTTCTTTTCCAATTTTTCCATGATTCTACCACTGATTCAAGGAATTTGAGGCAAAGTTGAAAAAAAAACCAAGCATGATCTTCCGTGCTTGTTACTAGTTGAGCTCCTGGGTGGACCAGGTCCTGGGGGCTTATTATAATATATATTTTGGGGAGAGGGGCACACAAGGCCACCATCACTATGGCCAATCCTGGCTCTGGGGACTGGCACACCCACAGAGCAGGCCTGCTGTTTTAATTGGAGGGGAATGTACCCCCCCCCGTCTGCCAGCAGTTAAGAGCCCCGGGACCACCAGCTCTCATGAGCTAACTATAACAATCCCCTGCAATGCGCTGCTGATGACTTCAACATATTGCATCACTCATGATATGGTCAGTGACATCACTAATGACATTACTGATGATATCTCAAATTACATCACAGATGATATCACTGATAATATCATCCACAGAAACCACTCACCCATCCACACAACTACTCACACACCCACTCACATACCATGCAACTACTCACACACCCTTAAAACCACACACACAAGTCCCATTTCACAGATCCATACAACCACTCACACACCCACACACACACCCATACAACCACTCACAGACCCACTTACAGACCCATACACCCACTCATAAACCCAGTTACAGACCCATTCAGCCACTAACACACCCACAACATCACTCAGAGAGCCAGTCACACAACCAGACAACCACTCAAAAACTGATTCAGAGACCCTTACAGCCATTCACATGTCCACTGACAGACCTATTCAGCCATTCACACACCCACTGGCAGATCCAAACAGTCACTCACACACCCATACAGCCACTCAGACACACAATCACACACTGATACAGTCACAAAGCCACTCAGATGACATATGTAGGAAACAGTATTACTCATTAGTTGTACAGGAAGACTAGTAAGATAACTTATGCTGTAGCTTAGTATATATATATTTAAGACTATGAAATGTTTACAAAACACACTCACTGGATGATGTCATCAGTGATGTCATTTTAAATGTCATCAGTGATCTATCTCACTGACCATTTCATGAGTGATATAATATGTGAGTTCATAAGCACAGCTTGGGGGGGGGGGGCGTAAGTTATAGTTAGCTCAGGTAACTTTAACTACTAAATTTCACTGGTTCACACACATATATATATAGATATATATATATATATATATATATATATATATATATATATATATATATATATATATATATATATATATAGATATATATATACACATACACTTATATATATATATACACATTATATATATATTTTTCAGTCATTTGTTGAATTAGATCATATATCTCCTGCCAAGAAGCGTTGATTACAGTACATTTCCAAACCATGTGTATGAATGTAGCCGCTTGTGTATTGCATTGGGGCAATGCGTAAAGTAGGTGCTATTTATCCTAACCATCTGGTGCGGTGTAATGTAGGCTTGTCTAAGTATGTTAAAATGAAGTCATTTGTGCCTGTGGTTACAAGAGACTAATTTAATTTGTTAACAACATAACTTCCACTCCTTATCATTGAGTGATTGTCCCAAGTCTGCCGTCCAAGCCTCTCTGATCTCAGTGTTGTGTTGTGGTAGCAGTGCTAGACTCCCTCTGTAAAGTCTGGATATGAGGAACTCTCCATGTTTTTCTGTAATGACTGTTGTAAACGGGCCAAAGTCCAGAGGTTCTATTGGATATGACGCAATTAAGTTTCACAGTGCTCTTTGTAGTCGGGACAGTGTGAACTGATCCATGAATGTGGTGTTCGAAAATGGAGGGTCTTCCATGCAGATAAATGCATGCTCATCGGGGAACAGGTCTCCTATAGTTTTTAATTCCAGTCGTAATAAAGTGTGTCTAGTCCCTGCCTCCAAAGTTGGGGGCACCCATGGGTTCGCCGACATATAGCGGCTCTCCACCTGTTTTTCTGAGCAATTTATTCCACACCCAACATGTAGTTGACAGTGGCTGTATGTCGTGCGGGTCTCGCGGGATTCCAACAGGAAGCAACACGTTCAGTGGGGTTGAGTCAGCCAAGTCTCTCCCAGGCTTGGCATAACGGATGCGCACATATGGGTGGTACCAGTGGTGAGAGTAACCACATTGCGCCACTAGAAAGTAAAGTAGCATGTTCAGTACCCCAAATCCTCCTCTTTCATAGGGAAACATGAGTGTGTCCCAGCCAATTTTTGGTTGTTTCCCTCCCCACACCAGTTTGATTAGATGGGTGCGGATCTGTGTAAAGTAAGCATTTGTCAGTGGGATGGGGATGTTTGCAAATAAGTAAAGAATCCTCGCAGTACCGCCATCTTAATGATGGCTATTCGACCTGCCATTGATAACGGCAGTTTAATCCATCTCTCGACTTGTGTTTATAAACAGTCAATCACCAGGTCGTAATTGAGACGTAGTCTTGTTTCCCTATCCCTATGTAAGAAGATCCCTAAGTTTTGACTTCTGCTTCGCACCAGTGAAAGGGGAGGTTCCTCTAGGCGTGGGTGTGTGCTTCAGTTAAAGGGAATACCTCCTGACAGCTCTCTGAAGCACTCTATTTCCACTAGTACTGGTGGTAGGTTTATCTTTGGCTGCCGTACATACAATGCCACGTCATTCACTTACAGTGTCACTAAAATTGTGCTGTGTTTAAACTGAAGTCCCCTGTGTAAATGGTTCTTCTGGAAATAGCGAATGAGGTGGTCCATCGCTATTAAAAAAAGTAGGGGGGAAAGAGAACATCCCTGCCTAGTGCCTCTGGTTATGGCAAAGGTGCCAGTGATCCTGCCATTGAATTGGATGCGGGCTGTAGGAGCAGCGTACAGTAGTTTAACTAGATCTGCAAACCCCTTAAGGGACGCTGATCTTAGCCAAAACGGCATGTAGGAAAGGCCACTCCACAGAGTCAAACACCTTCTCTGTATAAAATGCAGTCACCGCCAGGATGTCAGGGTCTATCCTGTTGACTACAGAGAAAAAGGTCCAGAGGTTTAGCGCGGTGGATCTATGCTTGATAAACCCAGTTTGTGCGAGTGCTATGATCTGTTCTATCTTGTGGCCATCATTTTAGCTAGGATTTTATAGTCAAAGTTGAGTAGTGAGAGCGGGCGGTATTAGCCACACTGTTTAGGGTCTTTACCAGGCTTGGGCAGTAATACTAATACTGCTTCCCTAAATGAACGAGGGAGAAGTCCCACTTCTAATGCTTCTGCATAGACATCTAGCAAGTGAGGGGGAAGTCGTTTTTATAAGCTTTATAGGAAGCTCCAGGAAACCCATCCAGACCTGAGGCTTTAGTGCCATCCATGGCCTCGAAAACCTGTTCAATCTCTTCAGTAGAGAATGGTTCACTGAGGAATTGCCCATGTGCGTCTGGGAGCCAAACCAATGCTATGTCTCTCATATAGTACCTAACTGCTTTGGTACTAGCTGCTGTCTTTGTGGTATAGAAATCTGTGTAATACTGTAAAAGTGCCTGCCTGATGGCACTAGTGCCTTATATCAGTTGTCCATCCGGTCCTTGTAGCTAAATGATGTAATTCTGAGTATATTGCGGGTGGAGCAGACATGGGAGGGTGTGCCCAGGGTGCTCTACCTCGCCATATCTGCAGGCTGTTGCATATTTCCTTAAATAATGTGCTTCCCGGTCATTGTCCTCCATGTCTTCTTGCCAGTAGTTCTGATCTACGGTCTATGTACTGCCCACTGTCACGGGCACGATCTGTCATGTTCTCTCTGTCGAGTGTTGTCAAGTCCCTCTCTCACTTAGGGGTCCATTAGGATGGCGGACGGACAAAGTCCATCCGTCATCCTGTCGGGGGCAGGCACCATCCGCCACAAGGGTGGAGGAACCGTGCCCCCAATTAGGATGCTCCCGCATTTTTAACATTGCGGCGGACGGTGCTTGAGGCACCGGCCGCCGCAATGCGAAAAATGCACGTTGTACATTTCAATGCACAACATGACAGGCACCTCGCGGTGCCTGTCAGGTTGTACATTGAAATGCTGGGGGGTACCATAGGTACCCCCATGTGCACCCCCCACCCCCCACCCCCCTTTACCCTGGGGGCCCGCAACGGGCCCCAAAGCTAAGACCATATGCCTTTCCGTGGCGGCAAAGGCATACCCGCAGCCCGTCCTAATATGGCTGGCGGTGTCTGATAGACACCGCCACCATATTAGACCTTTTAAAAGTGGCAGAAGATCTTTCCGTCCGCCACGGTCCCACCCCACCATACTAATATGGCGGGGGGAATTCGGGAATGGATGTCGGGCGGATTGCCTCCAGGTCGAATAGCCATGTCGGGCGGATTGCCAGGCTGGGGGATTGCTTCCGCCAGCCTGGCGGAGGCAATCCGCCCGACATCGTAATGGGCCCCATAGTACGGTGATGCTGGAAGTCTTTTAGCACTCCAGAATGGTTAGAAATACATATGTCTCTAATGCACGCTTTAAAAGCCTCCCACAAAACATTCTGTGTAGTGACCGACAATGTGTTGCAGACAAAATAATCTATGATCGCTGAGTGCAGCCCTTCTCTGAAAACTGCATTTTGCAGCATTATGGTGGGGAACCTCCACCTCTCTCAGAACCTCCCTCGGCCAGGATTCGCATCAAGAGGGACACCGGGGAATGGTTTACAGTGTGCAGGGTGGGTGATGTAACCCATGAGATCACTGATCAGGATAGTAGCCAATAGTCCAATCTTGTCCATGTGTTTTATTGCTGTGCATAGCGTGTATAGTCAGTGCTAAGAAAGTTAAGATGTCGCTATGCACCCTTCAGGTCCCAATTTCGAGAGATTTCCTCCAATACCTTGCGAGATTGGGGTTTGTTGATCGTTATCTGTGCAGTACTATCTAATGCGGGCTCCAAAAGTATTTTTAAGTCTCCTCCCAGTAATATGTGATCAGCTGTTAAGGTGTCTAACTGCGCCGGAAGCTGCTCATAAATTTCTGGTTCATCAGTGTTTGGGGAATAAACATTCACCAGTAAGGTTTTATGACCTGCAAGGTTAACAATCACTAATAGAAAATGACCTCCTGGGTCTGTAATCGTGTTGGTGTGGATGAACCGCAGCTGCCGTTTGAGCAACATTGCCAACCTCGTGAGCTTACGTGTTGTAGGTCGAGAAATATCTGTGGGAACCACAGGTTGATGCAAAATTAGAAGGGGTGAGGAGTGTAAGATGTGTACTGCAGGAATACCACATCAGCATTATGTTGTTTAATATTTTGGAGTACTAGTCTACATTTCTTCTGGCTGTTGAGGCCATGAACATTCCTTGTCAGTAGGGTAAGATTAAAGTTATGACGTATATCTACCCTGTGTGCCAACATGGTGCAATCATGTAACATGATATGTCTGATTCATATGAACATTTAGATTTAACCATCACATGGAGTTAAACATCTGAATCCAATATTGCTGCAAACAATTCTATTCCACTCCTCCACCCCCACTTGGCGGCTGACCGCCAGGTAGGTTCCCCTTATTCCCAAATTGCAACTGTTGTTTCTTAGAACGCCAACTGAGTAGTCGATCCAAAAATGATAACATTGTGCACTCACTGGGGGGGGGTGGCAATGCCACGTGGCTCCCTGCGCACTAGAGCCATATTAAAATATTCAGTCCCACATCTAAGAAAAAACCCTTGGTTAACAACCAGGACCGCACCCCCCGCCCCAATACCTCAGTCCTCTTTACTGAATGCAGTGTCCACTGTCCTCCATATCTCGCATTACGACAGGTCATCCTCCATCTGCAGGATGCTAACTGGCGTTGAACAAGTCTGCGCTTGTGCCTGACAGGACTCCTTCGGGGCTCCCTCCAGGGGAGGAGCCTCCGTGTGTCTCACCGAGTCTAGCATGCTGTTTGCAGAAGTTCTAGACCTCTTCAGGACTTTCGAGAATTCTAACTTTCCATTGACATCGATCCTGAGTCTCCCAGGGTATAGCATGTATAGCATGCCATAGCGTAACGCTTTCGCCCCAACAAATTAGCATCTCGCTTCTTGAACCAGTGAGTGAAGTATGGGTAAATTGAAATGTTGGATCCCTGCCATGTCAGAGTCCCACCTTCTCTACCAAGGCGCAGTATGTGTCTCGATCTTTGAAATTTAAGAGTCTTGCTATGATGGGTCGTGGTGGATATTATTCTATGTGTGTTTTCCACAACAAACATGCTCATGAAATTTTCCGGGCCAGACAGGTCTGTTAGTAAGTTTTCAGCAATTTGATCGAGCCTCCATATGTTGGTAGATTCGATGACACTCATTATTCGCACATTATTGCACCAGCTACTCACCTCCAAATCTTCATTTTTGGTGGCAATTGTTTTCATAATGCATTTGAATCGTTCTACCCGTTTAGTAGTTTGAGCCGACCCATCCTCCAAGTCTGATATACGCCCCTCCGTCATATCTAAGCAGGAATCATGACGGTCTAAGCGTTCTTTAAGAACATCTAGTCACTGGTCCAGCGCATCAAACCTGATGTCCAGTGCCTTGAATCCCGAGCGCAGTTTCAGCAGCAGAGCGGAGTTGTCTGTGGAGTTTTGCCTCCCACTGCGCTAGTCGCCGCCTTAGCTGCCATGCCCGCCTCTTGTTTTTCTGTCTGCGTCTTGAGCGCTTTAAAAGGCAACTTTTTTGTGCCGGGGTTCTTTGCATACCATTCCCCTAGGGTGTCAGTGTGTCACAGGGCTGAGGGAGTGGTATTCAAGATTATCTGCCTAGTCCATCAGCGGCCAACAAGACGTCCCGGTTGATATTCCAGTGCATGAGTGATCAGCAGAAGCGAGGAGGAAAAGAGCTTGCCAGGATGAACCCTGTTACAGACAGGAAGTCTAGAACTTCCAGCAAGGCAATGAGCACAGGGTGTGCAGGGTGCAGCCCACAGGTCAAGGGTAGCGGTCTATTAACTTTATCTCCCTTTACTATTCTGTGCTCCCATGCTCACTGGTCTAAGCGCTCCCATATTCTCTGGCCCAGGCGCCAAAGTCAACTCTTGTCTTTGGCTAGAGAGGCTTGGAGATAGGGGTCCCTGGTTCTCCTCCCCACTCCTGCGCTCGGCAAAATGTTTGTACGTGCCACCGTTCCATGGCTGGCTGGTGCCGGTTTTGGTTCACCCAGGAGGGCGTTGGCAGTTTTGTCATATGAAAGAGATGAGCGCTGCAGGTGAAGCGGCTTCCGGTCCCAGGAATTGTAGGCAGTGAGGCACACAAGTCCATGCGCTGTGGGTCATTGTTAATGGCCTAGTAGTGTGTTGCGCACTTTGTGGAGGTGCATCCCCAGCATATTTCAAAGGGCAGCCACCGGGCAAAGGAGAAGTCTGCAGAATGCACAACTAATTCTGGGGCCCTCTGAGTCTCCCTTCCCGCAGCCTCCGGGTGCAGGCTCAGTGTACTGCAGGAGCTATTTTGAGTCGCAGGCGCTCGGAAACTTCGTAGCTCATACCTCGGTCCTCTGGCAGCCCAGTACAGTGAACTCAAGTCCTATGAGGGCTGCAGGCATTCCGATTGCAGGATCTGTTCTGCAAGTGGGATTTGAATGCTGCAGATCGCCGCTCCAGGTATGTGCCCGCGGGTTCACCATGGAGCTACAGCTCCAAGCGGCCATCACGGTCACAGGTCCGGCCACGCCCCTAGCCTTGCAATCATTCAAAGACTCACTTAAACCATACTCTAGGGGTCAGAAACCGGAATCCCCCGAACAGCCCACTTAAGTAAGGAGACCTACTCTCCCACCCCATATGACTCTCTTTCTTTCCCCCGTGGCTTAGATCCTCCCAGTGCATCCTCTCTTTTCTCCCCTCTCCCTGGAGAGAGCTTCTCTCCCCTCTTTATTTGTATAAATTTGATGACAGTTCCCTGTTGCTTCCTTAGACTAAAGGGTCCCCACGAATAAAGAACAGAATTCATGCATCGGAACGTCATACATAGCCGGAAACTGACGATTCCATTGTTTTGACAACAATAAAGCCCCATACAACACTGGGATTATTGAGGGTTCCCTTTAGTCTATTACTGCGATGTGACATTTATTAGGATAATTTGTGGTGGTATGGTACTACACAATGTCCTTTTCTACCCTAGCATACTTCTAAAAGGAAGACCTGGGGAAGTATTGAATGGGATTAACTCTACCATGTATGTTCTGTGCTGTGTAACGTGGATAGTGGACGTAATTTGATGTTTCTCTCACAGGAAAGTGGGTCCTTAATTTGTCTGATTTTTCTTGTCTGTTATATATTTAATAAACAGAATTTTAAAATAAAAGTGTTCATTCTTTTTAGTACAGTGTGTGTGACACTCTCAATATATATGAAAGGATGTTTGTTACAGTTACCATGATGCCCCTGATCCCTTTGAGGGATTGTTTATACCCCTTCAGCAATACTTCTATGCCAGTTACACATTGAAAAGTGTATTGTGGAGCTACAATAGCGTGTCTTTCACATTCATCACTGGTGCACTGAACCAATTGTTCACCCGTGTAACCTGTGGGTGTAAAAGCACACCATGTAGAATTATGTTAAAGTAGTAACTGACGCAACACAGCCTCTACCTAACCCCCTTACCAAATCTAATAAAATCTTACAATCTCACCTGTTACAACTATGCAGATGACACCTGAATCATTTTAAAAATGGATAGCCCTAAAGACCTCCACAATCCAAACCTTGATAACTGCCTTCGAGCCATAAACATATGGATGATGAAGAACCATCTAAACCTCAGCACTGCAAAGACAGAGACTATGACATGCAGAAAATGGCAGAACTACTAGCCTACCACCATATTGCTTTAGGAAATTGAACACTCAAGAGAAGTTAAAAACCTAAGTCTAACCATCAACTTAGACTTATACTTCAAACCTCTTACTAAAAATGCTACAAACAGTGCATTCTACACAATGAAAACACTACGCTACATCTTCACATACCTTGCATATCAACATAAACTGCAAGCCATCCTCACCCTCATAATCTCAAAGCTTGACTATGACATCAGACTATACCTTGGCTCACTCGTATTAATTATGTGCAAAATACAACTGTTCCAAAATGCTGACACAAGACTTCTTCCCCACCTTCACCCAAGAGAGAGTATGACCCCAGTCCTGCAATTGATCTACTGGGTAACTATAGCTAGAAGGGCAATGTTCAAGGCATTCTGCATTGTCAACAGACCCTCCCAAGCAAAAGGATCACTATACCTACAAGTTAAATTCAAGCAATATAAACCAAACAGAACACAGTGCTGCCGGCTTGTGCCACTTGTCATCATACCACCTTTCCAAAAGATATCCATAGGCAGCACTGCTTTCTCAGTAGAAGCTGCTAAGTTTTGGAACACACTAACAGTCAGCATTAGACGCAGCCAGGATACACTTCTGAAGAAAGTTGAAAATGTGGCTATTTCCTTGATAAATGCACCAACTGCAGCCAGGCAACAGAGTCCAGAAAACAGTCACACCCTCAAGTGCAGTCCTCAGCTTACAACCCAAGAGTTGCAAACAACTCAACCAGCTAACTGCTTTCATTAAGCATATAAGCAAATAAGGGCGGACCTATGAGTCGCTCTGATATTATATAGTTATGTACCTCCATATGTAACTGTTTTGGCCCACAATAATACAAACAACCATAATACACAGCAGTCAGCAACAAGTTATAACATATGCCTATAAAATTCACATAATACATATCTGCTTTGAGTGTTTTCAATCACCAGCACTGTACAGCCAAAAAATAAAAACAACACCAAATGGACAGGCAGGGAATTACTGAAGAGATTGGTCACACATTACAGTTTTGGACGAAATTATTATAGTCCATTCACTGCAGGTCCCAAATATCCTTACAATATAACCACTTCCTTATATCTCACATAGACGCACAGACATAAGATGATAAAATGCCCACCGATGGACATCTCTCCACTTCTCTCTCCCTCCAACCATGTCAGCTCATGACCACAACTATCCACAAAATCTCAGATTAGATAACCCAGTGCTAAGCACACTATAGCATATGAAATACCAGAAACGTACAAGCAGGGCTGTTCAAAGCTAATGGCATAGTTAATTAAACTGCGCGTCTACCTCTCACACTTCATCAGCCAACACACTGCTACTTGCTGCATCCCAGAACATGATAACCGCACCCAGGTAATCATCACGCATGACATGGACATAGGATCATAACAAACATACCATCCCTCCAACCACACACAAACACCTGAACAAATATAATCATTACAAAATAGGAAAATAATATTGTGTACCTACATTAGCATTAGATACTGCTTACGTGCATAGACACAACTTTCCTTGCACATTGACAGAAAAGAAATGTGTAGATCAAGTAAAGGACAGACATAGAAGTTCAATACGGTGATCCTGTGCTCATGACAAGCTCAGCTTGTCATGAGTCGTGGAACGCTCGCATGCGGGGATAACTCCCCTGCTGTGCTGAGCGTTCCACAGTAGCCGGTGCACCTGTGACGAGCTCAGCTCGTCATGAGCACAGGAGCGCCGTGCCTCATGACGAGCTGAGCTCGTCATGAGCATGTGGGCGCTGTGCGCGCCCCTCTGCCCCCCAGCACAGCGGGGAAATTACCCCCACAGCGAAGGGGTTAAGCTTGATAATAGGGAAGGGGGGGTTGAATGGACTGAGGAGGACTTGGCTCCCAAGGCTAAGGGAAATTATGGTCCAATAGCTTTGGTTTGGGAACAACGAGGCAAGCTTTCATTACTGAAGTTTAGTGTTGTTATACTCTTGTAAGCAAGCGCTTCAGTGCCCCACAAAGGGGTAGTAAGTGATATATAAATGCTGCAATACAATTCAAAACAATATATATACTTCAGTAGGTTCTGTTGGGGTTGGGATGTCGCTCACCATTTTGCTTGACACTCAAATGTTGTTCATAGTCCACCAAAGGTCCCTTTTGCAGATACATGTCTATTTTGCATGAGGTGGTCGTAAATGAATCTGTACAAAAGCAATCCACAAATCACCAAACATTCCATGAGTAATTAGGGTGATTCTTTAGCCAAGTTCTGCTTTCGTTCGCCCAAGAAGTTACAATGATGCTGTAGTAGTCATCCTGCAGTAGCTACAACTGATTCCCAATCAGCCTGCAGCCATCCAGAGGAACTGAGCAGCGGCAGACTGCTCACACGGAGCACATTAACCTTTTAGTTTGTAAATTGGTATTACACCCATTTTCGAAAATGCAAAGCTGAATCCGGTGAATACGCTCTGAAAGAGAAACTCATTGTGCAGAAAGTCTCCCCGTTTCCGTCACCGCATGTGAAAAATAATATTATGGAATTAAAATGTTTATGACCGCTACACGGACCATTCCGGTGTTGGGTTTTATGATTCCCGCCCTCGGCATGTATAATTGCGTAGCAGCAAATTCACGTGATTACAATCTGGTGTGATGCAGGATTATTTTCGATTCCATTTTTTTAAACTGGACTACCTTACCTTTCGTATTACTTGTTTGCATTTCTAGGTACCCTATGTACAGTACTTTTTTGTAAAAACAAGCCAGCTCAATACAGGAACGTCCACAGAGGACTGTCAAGAAATGCTGCAAGCAAGCCAAACAGTGCAAGACAATCATTGTTATTTTTTTGCCAAGGGGAACAAAGCTGAAGTGCACAGCACTCAGAGACCGTCGCCCTGGAGGCATTATTGTTGTCTGTGGCCACGAGTGGACGTGCTTCTTCAGATGTGTACTTCACTCAGGTGTTTCGCCTTTAGTCAATCAGAGGCCTAGTATTTCTTTCTAAATTGCACCTTGTTGTAGGGCAACAGTACTACCATCTGGAAACTGTTTGTTTAAGAGATATTTGCATGAGACCATTGTTTTTTTGTTGTTTTTTTTAGGGGGGGGGCGTGGGGGGGGTTATATGGCGCAAACTAGACCTAAAGGACTCTGAGCGCTTTACATGAGCACCAGTTACTTTACAGAAGGGCCAATTCTTTATTTTTTTGTTAGGTAGGGGGAGGTTAAGTGACTTGCCCAGAATCACAGAATGTTAAGCGTTCCTGCCAAGATTCGAACCCGGTTCCCCCTATGTCGACCGCCCTATTCCTTAGGCCACCTTCTCTCCCCTCCTTAAGTGCAGGCCCCACGTGCTTATATTTGTAAGCATTTCACTTCATTGGTGTCTGAATTAATGAAATATAATACAAAATCACGAAAAGCCTGCAAGATGGTGTGCCGTGTTAGAGACTTTGCGCCACTTTTTTGATACTTTGTCTCTTCCTTTTCTATCTGCCTCTTGTCTGCCACATAAGAGTCCCTTTATTCTTTTTCTCTTTAATGTCTCTCCAAGGGAAAGAGAGAGACAATGTCATTTCTTTCTGCTTTATCCACCATTTTCTATGTGCTTTCTCCTTCAATCTGGTAAAGTGGCTTAGTGTGTTAAGTTCTCAGTGCTCACATTTGGTATTATCTACAGTTTAATGCGTTTTCATCTTGGTGGAGCGGTCAGACCTTCTTCCTACCAAGGCTGATGAAATAAGGAGTGCTAGTAGTTAAAGTAGATGTAGTAAAAGTATTATTGTTCTTGCTGATGTTCTACTTTAATCATTCTCCACCCTGTGCCATCCTTGATCCTGTGTCCACACCCATCTACCACCATGCACCATCATGCCCATGCCTCCTTCCCTGGGTACCAACCCTGTTTAAGCATCTCATCATACCCCGCCACCCCACTGTTCTGTGCCCCGCTTCACCCAATTCTTCTTGTGCATCACCAGTCACGTGTCCTGATTTACACTCTACACTGACAGAACATATCCACCACCCTTGGCCCATCTTACCCTTCTGTCAGCACCCCACCCATTCCTATGTGCCATCCTCTCATTGTGCAAGCCACCGATCCTCTATCTGTCACCTTATCATCCTTCCGTCCAGATTCCCCTCTGTATGACATACCCACCCTCCACTAACCCTTAACTACTTCCAAAGGTGTCTGCCGTCTGTAGACATACTGAGCTAGTTTTTTAAAATGTATTTACTTAGAATAATTTTTATAGCGCAAACTAGACACGGGGCAGCAGAGTCCTCCGCAGAGGATCACAAGAGTTTACATGAAATATGGATACGAACATTTCATCAGATATTAAAAGTCAATCGAAAAGGACAGAAAACAATCGTCCGAACAAAGCCTACTAAGAGGTTGAAGGTTGTATGGAGGAAATGAAGCTGACATATGAGCGTTAATCCTGCTAGCTGGAGGGATCAATTTCCAGTTTCCAGGTGCACCCCCAGAGACAGCTTCTATCAGAGTTCTTGCGGGCAGATTTACAAGCCCCTTGCAACACTTTTGCGCCGCTGTTTCGTCCCTTTTGTGATGCAGCGGCGGAGTAAACAATGCAGCCAATTTACAACGTGGCGCATCTAGGGAGATGAATCGAGTTGTAAAGCTCTGCATCACATTATACCTGTGTCAGGTATAATGTATGCAGGGTGGACGTTCTCTCACAGGAAAGCCTCTTAAAAGTGACACAGTGAAATCGACAAGATTTCCCTGCGCCACTTATAGGAACATCATTGCCTCAAAACCTTATGCCTGCTAGAAGCAGGCATAAGAAGTGACACAGTACGATAAGTATAGATCTCAACATGCATTGCTGGAGTTATGTTGTGCTTTTTTACACAACTTCAGCAATGTGTGACTTTTGGGCCAACAGATGTGTCAGAATTTCTGACGCATCTATCAATCCTTGTTCCATGGTGCACCATATTGTTAATATTGCGCATCCATGGTGGCACAAGGGTATCACAGGTAGGCGCAGCGAAACTGACACCTCTGTAGATCTGCCCGTCAATTGTTTTTAATAGAGGGCGCTCCAGCAAGAAGAAGTACGTGTTCCTTAAGCAGAAGGAGCCTCTTTAGATGGCTAATTTACGCAACAGAGAGTTTGATTTCCCATTTTTGCGAGTCTCGTGGATGACGTAGGCCAGCTTGGAACAGGCTTCTTCCTTCTGTTGGGAGCCAGTTACGAGTGACCAAGACAGGGTGTATGTTATCTGAGTTTATTTTAGAGGAGGCTAGTGGATTTGGCAATACCGATAGTAGGGAGTCTTGACAAAGGTAAAGATTGGGCTGTACTCCTACATTCAACCGCAGGGAACAAATGCTTGTTTCCGCTATGGATTTTATTTAGTAGTGTGTTTATTATATTAATGATTAGTCTTAATGTGATTGCCTTGCAGCAGACCATAGAACAATGTCTAGCGGCCTTTATCTTTCAAAAGTATTTCAGTAGCGCTATACAAACATGCCCGAATGTAGTGTTCACCTCAATACACAGGTCAGTAGATGGCAAGTACATTTTTGCATGTAATTAAAAAGGCCCGCATTTCAAGTGTCTCTGGGAAAAGGGTTCCTAGTTCTCCACCCCTGGTACTGTTAACTCTGGGGGCTTGGAAAATCTGTCATTATGGGTTGGTGTCTTAGAAGGGACTAAGAAACAGGAAATCACAGTTCGAATTGGTCGTTCTAGATCTGAATCCACCAGTAATTCCTCCTTTTGGCTTTGAATTCCACCTAGAGTCTTGAGCTGCTGTTGCTTTCAGCAGCTCAAATAAAGTAAGTAAGGACAACAAGAGCTATGATGTTCCCACAATCTCATAATTTCAGTGGGGCACAAAGCAGTGGTGGTTCCTCCGCTATGGTGGAGAAGCATCGCCCCACTGCTTTCAAGCAGTGCGAGAAAAGGAAACAAAACATAATAATAACTGAAAGTTATTATCATGTTAAGTTTCCTTTGCGGGCTCGAGGGTGGGCGGGTTGCTTTTCTCACGGAGCAGGGTAGGGGCGGAGTGGTTTGCCCACTCAAGTGCGCAATGACTGTTTGGTTGGCCCTCTCGAGCCACCCAAAACTGTCATGCGCACTTCCCTGTTCTCCATGCAGGCTGCATTACGGACTGCATGGAGAACATGCCCAACCATACAGCCCATGACTGAGCGCCGTGTCACTGCACTCAGACCAATCACAACGCTGCACTGCAGTGTTGTGATTGGCTTAGGGGAAGGAGCCTGGCTGCCTGCTTCCTGTTCCTGAAAGCAGATTTAGGAGAGCAGAAGCACAGATGACGCGGTACCCGGCTTCAAGGTAAATAAAAAAAACATTCTAAACCCCAATCACCCCACATGACACCCCCAAATGACTCTCCTGTGACACCTGCTTACCCTGCACCCCCCCAGCCATAAGCTATACCGGCCACCCCTGGCACTAAGTAACGTTGCCAGTCATATAAATATCAGGTGGCCACTTCTAGTGAAGAAATTTGTCTCTAAAGTTTAGAAAGACTCATTCTTTATAACATTAAACAAGTTGCATCCAAGCCCCAAATTGCAAAACACCAAAGTGACACGACCCAGTTTGAAAAAAAAAATTACAATGATCCCATAGATGTTGATAGAAACCACCATGTTAAATCACTGCAAATTGTGCATCAAAGATCAATGTGTCCTTCACCACAGATGCATTTTCTTATCAGCTAATGGGGTTTAGGTTTGGTTTAGAATTTGAAACAAGCAGCCACTATGTTTAGGTGGACTAGTATCTTGGGAATGGAACTTGCTAGAAAAATAAAGAACTATTTTTTAATAGTTATTAAAAATCCAAATAAAGAGTGAAGTAGGATTTTTATTAAAGACAAAGGAAAATAAGCTGTTAGAAAGTTACCTTATCACTGCCTAGGGTTCCTGGGGGCTAATTTGCTTCTGCTTTCAAACTTCCCCAGTCAGGGACTAGCATTTAAATGAGTGTGAAAATGGTGAGAAATACCACCCAGAAGCAAAAAATAGACTGACCTGAATAGGCAGAAATGGGTCCTCTGAATCTGACAGAATATGTATGGTGTTCTGGCACCACACTGGTTACACCCAACACTGCAGGAGTGAAGATAATCCCAATCCTGTTTCCTTACCTTGGCAGCTACCACCTAATTGTAAACAAGAGTATGGCTGGCAAAGGCACCGGGAGAAGGTGGGGGTAAACGGGGAACCCGGGGGGGGGGGTGCGGGGGCGAATGTCTCTCTTGCAAGGCCTCCCTCCTTTTCTGCCACTGCAGGGAAAGGGAGTCTTCTAACCTTCGAGAAACAGATAGAAACACAGATTAGTTACTAACGATAGACACGTTATTCACATGCATACATGACCAGGTACATATTATCGCAGGCATGAGCTTTCTCCTACCCCGTTCTGGATTGCAAAGGATAATCACTTGCAGAGAGCTCAATGTCCATGAACTTCATATCCAAATAGTTGGAGGGTCCTTTTTTTAATCAGCTCCAATGGCGTTTATGGTTCGGTTTTATCCTTGTTCCCCAAAAAACGACACCTTCATTATAAAAAGTTAACCCGAGGGGAGAAAAAGTCTGGCACAGACAAAAAAAAATGACAATACAATGGAAAAGAAAAGGGAGTCCAAAATCACAATACAGAAACTCCTAGCAAAAACACTCAAAAGTGCCTCATAACCACCTCAATAGGTTACAGTCAATCAGGAAGTAAAGGGAAAGGAAAACGGGTACGCAGCCGCGTAATGACTCCCACAGTCCCTATTCAAAGGCACGAAGAGTTCTTGTGAATGCGCCTGCTTGAGAATGGAGACGAAAAGAAAAGAACCTATATCAAATTCCCAAGGCAATGGGGCTCAATCCTGAACAGGGAATCCCGCAGTTGACAAAGCAATGAACAAGAAGACTCCACCAAAGTGAAAGCTGCCGGCAAAGTGCTTCCAGGTGACAGAACCTGAAGAGAAACCAAGCACTGAGTTCTGTTAGGCGGGGACTAAAATACCATCAGTCGAAGTGCCAGAACACTCCCACAAGCATCCCTGATCAGGCATGCAGTGTCAGGAAAAGGTAAGAAAGAGAGAGAAAGGACTCCTCAAATCCAAACACAGGGCGGGTGCTCTGAGCATGCTTTTTGACATTACAGTGTCAAAACCTGCTCGAATGTCAAATCCTGCTTGACAGTTTTGCTGTGTTTACATAGTACACTTTGTGGTGCATTCAAAAGGAAGGGAAGCAGTATGTTAAAACAATTCTTATAGATCCACTGTTTGGTTGCTCTACTTTTGTTCTACCAGATCTTATCTTTGGGTGTGTTGTGGGTGCTGTGGCTGCCCCAGCCTAGATTTTAGTGTTAGATGTGCGAAGACACTAGGATTACCACATTACACTCCCGACACACGCTCCCAGTCATCACAGCCCAAGCATAGTATGGCCAAAGACTGTTGCCATCTTGGAAATTCCCAAAGTGGGTGGGGTTGGCTTCAGGAACTTTTACCCCTGTGGTTACTTGGTGCCAGGAGTCATTCCTGCCCATGTTAGGTATAAATGTAGGACCTTCAGACACCTACTTCAGAACACTCCTTGACCTAAGGAAGAACAGAAGAGGACCAGACCTGCTACCTGTAATCCGTGAGGAACCCTATAGGACTGGATATTGTCCCTCTTGTACCCAGGACGAAGCAGTGCACTCCAAGGGTCATAAGCCTGATCTCCTGTTCAAGATACAGGGATACAACAAGGTACAATACACCTTTCCTGCAACTGCTGGGCTGACCAGTAGGTAGGACCTGGACTGGACCATACTGGGCTGCCCTGTGGTTCTCTAAGTGCCTTCCCTGAGATCCTTGAGGGCTTGGGAAGTGTACTCCAGTGGTGGCATGGGACTTTAAAGACTAACTGTTGAGGTGATATTTAATCAGTGTGAACCAGGTTGGTGTATCTGACCTGCTCTCCATCGCATCCAGCCTCAAATTGCATTTAAGTTGTGATCACTGACTATCACTGGAACTTTATGCTTCATGGTGTTACTCCTACTCAAAACTTTAAATATTCATATATGGATATTTGTCATTTTGGTGTAATTCTGTTCATCAAATGTTACTGTCTTTTACCAATTTTGTTTGGGATTTTTATTATTTTTGCATTTCAAGTTTATTACTTTTTTGGTACTCCATACATAATGAGCTAATTGCCCCCAAGTTAAGACTGTCTGTTCTGTGCCATAATTACCAGGGTGGAGCTCAGGTTAATTTAGTGACTTTGAAGGATCATGCTGAAAAGGATTGTGATTATTACTTGAGGTGGGTGCCTACCGCTTTAGCTTTTACTCCACTTGCTTGCAGAAGCACTCTTGTCTCTCACCAACTGTGATTGCACCTACAACTGGAGCATAGTGTTTCAGAGAAATTTCCTTGCTTGAGTTCTTGTTATTTCGTGTAGTTCCTAGCAATCCTCCAAGGACCTGCGTGTTTTGGATGACCTAAACTGAGGGCTTGCTCTCCAAACCGACTCTGGACACCCCCAAGGGATATGTCATCCATTAGACCAGCTAACTCTACAGTGCCACTACAACCCCCCTGGATAGTGGGACGTTTTCAATAAGTATTTATTGGTCCAGCGATAGTCTTATGTAAAACATGATTGCTGCGACAATCAGGAGACGGAAGCATACGAAAGAAATTGAAAGTGCTAATATGGAAAACGGTAGATAAATTTCAACCATAGTACTAAAAAGATTAACATATATAGTTCAGATAAAACAGTAGAATTTGCAGACTCCAATAATGCACACCCTACGTACTTTGCCTAAATATACCTACCTAGATCTGTATTTGTAGCATGGATATGTGCATATGTGTATGTAGCCAAGAAACCCCTAGGGAAGAACCAACCCCCTCACCTGGTGGTTGAGAAAGAAGGACCCCTTCTCTGCCTCAAGGATAACACACCGCAAGGGATGTCACACCACTGCTTGTTGAAAATTCAGCATGCAGGACCCCGTCTCAGCTTGGAAGGAATCCTCCTATAATTTGTAGGTGGAAATGAGGGTCTTATAGACTAGAGTGGTCGCTCCAGAGTTTCTTCTAGAAGCTATATGTTTTTAAAACAACCATAAATGCTTTGAAACCAATCATAAATGCTTTGAAAACAATTATAAGTGTTTTGAAAACAATCACCAATGTTTTTCCAAAGAAATGTGATAATGCACAGATGGCTGTTGGCCAACGATTATAAAAAGGGTGGTGACCTTTATACAGAATAATTCTACCATGCCTGGGGACATGTTTATGTATGTCAGGTACAGGGATTATGATAGAATACTAAGAGCCTGGTATCAAAGAGAGAGGACCAAGCTACTAGGTAAAAGGTTACCTGTTTGGAATCAATATTGTTGTGTGGATAGGACAAAGTATGAAAATACGGGTATACATGACAGGACTAACCTAAATAACATGACAGTTCATGACTTAGTCCATCCTTTACTTTAATCTTATGAGCTGAAGCTCCAGTATCCATAAAGTCTTAAATGTGTGGCCTAAAGGATGCAGGTGCAGTGCACTTCTGCACACTGGATAAATAGCTTTGCTGGCTGAGTTGTTATGCACAGAAATTAAGGACACTTTATAGGTTGTTGATTACCCAAAGAACGTGTTGGATCAACCTACTCTCAATTTTGTCTTCAGATAATGTTCTTAGAGAACCTTCAATCGCAGTACTAGGACATTTGGACGGGCACTCTTGAGTTTGTTTCATATGTCTAGCAAATTAATTGTTCTGAGGAAAATGCAGAGAGGAGCTTCATGCTTGGTTAAGTCCCAAATAATAAATGTCTCAACTAAAACCTGCAGAAAGTTTAAGTGGTACTTATGTTCCATCCAACATCACCTCATTGAATAGTTGTCCCTTTTCAGGTATTACTCTACTTAGACCTGCTTACATCTGTGTCAATGAAGATGTTTGATTCTTTTCTAAAGAGGACTATAGAGGCACACATCAGCCAATAACACAGCCTTTCTCTGCATTCCTAGAGAAGGTTAGTCAAGTCTGCATACTTTTATCTTATTCAAGTGAGGCGGGTCTTCAACTCCTAAGTAATGACTGATTAAGATGGACTGGATTGAGACGAAAGCTGCTGTTATTAGGGAATTTGAGTTGACTGCTGATCAGATGTTCTTTTCCAGAACAATCCTATGCAAAAGTAGTGTTAAAATGAAGACAAGGTATGGATTTTATACCTCAGGAAGCTCATATTCTGAAAGGCATAGTAGGCTTGTATTGTAAAGTTTAGAAAGTGAACCTAAGAATAGACTATGAAGTGAGGTTCTGTCAGGTTTAGTCTTACAGCTTCGTTGAACACTCATTCATTAGACGTTGGCATGTACATGGATGATGACATTGAATTGCTCATTTGCAGAAACCACCAATTGAAGGGCATTCATAAAATACCAAAAGCAGAGGAGAGGCTAAATGGGATACAGGGGTTATGTGATGACATGTGCCCTTTCCAAAGAAACTTTAGCTACTTCTAATGAGGTTAGCAGATTGGGGCAGAAAATCAGTTATCATCATTCAGTCTTAAGTGGTCAATATATTTCTCTAGA
Source organism: Lissotriton helveticus (assembly GCF_964261635.1). Taxonomy (NCBI): domain Eukaryota; kingdom Metazoa; phylum Chordata; class Amphibia; order Caudata; family Salamandridae; genus Lissotriton; species Lissotriton helveticus. The sequence continues at coordinate 850,107,210 of NC_136070.1, forward strand.
GCTGGATTCCCACCATCGTGAAGTGCCTGCATGTCACAGACTATCCGAGTAAATACGGCATTATTACTTGTCTGAAATGCTTTTTTCTTCCTCCAACCCAGCAAGATGGATATCAATGAATTATCCGAAAACAAAGCAGGAATGTTTGTTCCATTTCTGCCTATTACAGGTCCAGCAAGGCAATCTCTTTACATGAAAAGCAAAACTCTGAATGTTGTCACCATTTTTTGCCTATTCCAGGCCCATCAAGGCAATCGCTTCACATGAAAAGTAAATCTCTGGATTTTTAGGTTGGCTATGCAGTTAAAAAAATCATTGTTTTACAATGATGTGCCTTCCCTAAACAAACCTTGAGAAAAAAATAAGAATGTTCAATATGAATTGTTTTCATATAGGTTTTAAGATATGACATACAAGTATAATCATAAATAATATCACTTCACATTGGGCTATGTATGCAGGTGGATGGTTTTACTTCTCTCAATGGTGGTGGACAGTTGTTTTATCAAGGGTTAAATCATGACAATATTTTAAGACCTTCTCATCTTGCAAGAGCCAGGATGAGGCATGGTGACAAATCTGTGTAGTAAGTCAGATGCTTAAGAATAATTGGAGACACTCAACCTTGAAAATGTATCTTCTCCAAAGGAATTGGAAAGCCAGTGTCGTCTGAACTTGATTTGCTAATCACATATACATAGTGTTAGGCTGTCAGAGACCTTAAACTTTGATCATCAGTTCTTTCTCCAGGTCTAAAACCAGAGATGATTTTTTGAGTGAAGGGGGAGCTGCCATTAATTTTGACAGCCTAAAGACTGAGACTACAGTTTTTTCTTGGCATTATGACCTGTATATCTTCAGTATTTATATTTATGGCCTTATTACAATGTTGACACCGTTGCAGAATCGTGACAGACCATCTTTTGTGCAGCGCCCCTGAAGGACTGGACTTTTAACAGTACCAGCGGTGCCAGGGAACAACACCTATAACCTTCATGGGATACCTGTTTCGGCGCACAAACTACAGAGACACGGGACACTTCCTTCGGCGTCAAAGATCAGCTTTTATTACTGCAGGGAAACAGGAGTCATAAGAAGTACATGAACATGTAGGTTCTGCGAGTCTGCTTCAAATTGTATTGTAGGTCGCTCTCTTTTATACAGAAAGTTGCCATTGCATAACATGTGGACAAAAGATTACAATCCGGTTCCCACAGTAGACTTAAAAAGGTCGCTTTCATGTGTTCAGAGTCCCGGAACATAATTACAATAGCCATGCCGGTTCCCAACTGTAAAAGTACATCTTCCCACCATTAGGCACACCCATTAGAGTTTTGTAAATGACAAAGAAGAAGAGACAAGAGCAGCTGCAAGGAAGTCAGACACGTATAGAAAAAAAGTGTGGGGGTAATATAGGAAGCATGATCGTAGGATCAAAGAGTTGGATCCCATCGCCTGCACGGCTGTCACAATAGGCCGGCACGGCCAGATTACCCTCAAGCTGAGCCATCTGCCTTTGCTGTGTCATTCCTCCGGCCATAAAGACGCATGAAAGGAATATGCGTCTTCCGCAAGGCTTGGGAACTAGAGGGTCAAGGGGCGAACAGTTACCTGCTCGCTGACTACGTGAGGGCAAGAAACAAAATGGATGCCGTATCTAAAATGGAACCCGAGGGTTCAGATGAAGAACACGTAATATTAGGCGAACCCTGGCAGGTAGTGTAGCGAAAATTCGCACACTTGCCGAACTCATCATTTGCGGTTCGTAGATACCAAACTTATCCATATTCGGCAATGCCCAGAACATCATAATAATTTTTACGGAACCTCAGACGGTCCTTTTGCCCTCATGTAGGCAAGCACTAGTCGGAATCATAATCGATTTCGATACTCATCAGATCACTCAGATGTTGTTGATACATTATTCGATCCTTCAATGCCTCTTTGGTGACAATGGGCTGTCTTATACACGTCGTAGCACAAAGGCCACATAAGGCAGGACCACATTGCACACAAAGACAACATGAGAACAGAAATGTCACAACAATTCCTATGATCATCAGAATCTTCCAACCCCAAGTCGATATCAGACCCCAAAACCATCCCAGAAGCGTCCAATTTCCTTCGTCCACGTGTATGGACTCCGAAATTTTATGCAACTTAGAGATGGCTTGATAAACCGTTGGAGCGTTATCAGGTATGAATATGCAGCAGCTCGAATGGATGACTTTACAAACCCCACCTCTATCTGCTAGAACGATATCTAGAACCATACGGTTCTGCAACGTCATCAGTCTATCCGCTTGGACTTCGGCTGTCAAATTACCAAGGGCATTTGCAGTTATGTTGGCAGTTGATTCTACTACACGAGTTAACTGTCTCAGGTTCCTGCTATTAACCATTGGTCCCCAGAACGGTAGGAAACCTTTAAAGAAGTCTCCAGCTTCTTGTCCGGAAGTATCTTCTTTGCTAATCACACCTCTTACAATTCTATTTCTGTGATAATCAGAGGCCACAGTGAAAGTGGGAGGCAAAAGATTCGCAATATAGCAGGTACCCGAGAAGTCATGAGGTAACCACGTATAGGCTCGATCATAACATACAAAGTAGATACCCTTGGCAGGCAGGAAGACAGGGGAAGAGAGCGTCGGTAAGACATACGTCTCGGTACAAGCACTCTCCTCAAACTGAGCTCTCGGATTTCGACCAAGACCTTTCAAGCAGAAATTACCAAGGTGAGGTACAATCCATATCGGTGGCGAGCTTTTAAGCTGCCTCTCACCCACTGATAAGCTGTACTCAGCCTCACGTAGTTCCTTATATGCTCGCACCTCTTCCTCTGGGATGAGCGATGCGTCAAAAATATCTCTATCTAAGTCTGCAATAGCTCTCGCCAGAGTCTTGTGGTACGGGCCAGGACCAGAGTTTGCTGAGCGTGGTTCTCGATGGGGGTAGGAATCTAGTGCGCTACGGAACATAGTTTGTAATGCTCGAGCTGACCCTTGTGCACTATAAGGCAGAACTAGGTATGGAATACCTTTATCCATAGTATGTGGCATTAACCCACACACCCAACAGTTGGTAGTGTTTACCACTAACTGATGTTGATGCAGGAGTTGTATAAAAGAGTTGTTTCTGAATTCCGCACGTCTGATTTGTTCGTGTTGAGGCAGAGGATAAAAGGAATGTGGAGAAACAGTAGAAACGAAATATTGATCATGAGATGGAAGAGTAGGTGTAGCAGAAGACAATAAGAACTGAGACCCATAATATATTCCTCCTACCAATAGCATAGATATAGTGAGAAACAGTATGATTACTTGTGAGAAAAACCATTTTGTATGACATTTTTTCTGCAATGTAGATCTTTGCGCCAACATTTCTTCTATTTTCGACAGCTCAGACAATGATGATTCCATCCCCTAACGACCGTCCGCGACGTTCTTGACGCACTTCGTTCTGAGTAGCGGTTATCAATTTCCAGGAGTTCCCAGAAATCGATAATAGAAACCAACCTTCTGTCGATAGCTGCTAAACAGAAGGAAGTACCCGCACGGCCTTACGGTCAACCTGGATGGTAGGTTCTAGCTAAATAATGTTCTTGGCTGTACGAAAAAGAAAAAGATACACAATATATAATGTCCACTGTTTTCAGAGTAATGTAGAACCTAGAAACAAAAAAATCTTTTTATTTATGGCTTGTTCGTGGACGAAGAAAATATCGGCTACTTCCAGGGCGAGTCTGATCTTCAAACAATGGATTGGACGGCAAAGGAGTGTTCAATTGTTCAGGCAATTGTTCAACAGTCAAATTTTCCAAGGTTGATGTGGAGGAAATTGTTTGAGAGGAATCAGCAACGGTGTCAGATACAAGCCGAGCTTCGCTGAATGGAACGAAATGTGGTGGAGTGTCAGTCTCAGATGAAGAAAGACCTCTTCTCATCCAGGTGTCCGACGGCAGAGGAAGCGGGACTCTTTTCGTGTGGGTAGCATGTACCCAGTTCCGGCGTCCGTGTAATCGAACCGCCGTCCTCGTGGCCAGCTGTACTTGAAACGGACCCACAAATCTTGGTTCTAGGTTTCGTTTTCGTCCGTAGTTTTTAACAAGGACCCAGTCCCCTGGTTGAAGTCGATGACCAGGACCCTCTGTTTGTGACGGCAGAGACTCAAAGACCTGTTGATGAATCAAACTCAATTTAGCAGTCAGATCATAGAGATAATCAATCAACATAGGGTATTCAATTCTGTCAAATTCCTTTGGTCTTGGGACTCCCCATACATTAGCAGGACGACCGAAGACAATCTCATATGGGCTGAGCCCTACTCGAGAGTGTACAGTTGCCCTGGTCGACAGGAGAGCCAGAGGCAAAGCGTCGGGCCATGATAAACCAGTTGTTGCCTGAATTTTAGTCAATTTCAGTTTTAAAGTGCCATTATATCCTTCCACCAATCCTGCTGATTGTGGATGATTTGCACTATGAAATTTTTGTACAATCCCTAAACCGCGACACACACTCTTCATCACACTCCCAACAAACTCACTTCCGTTGTCCGACCATACGACCCGAGGCATTCCGTAGCGGGGAAAATATTCTTTGAGCAAAATTTTTGCCGTGGATAAAGCCGTATTATCCTTAAGGGGGTAGGCCTCAATCCACCTAGAGAATGCACACACCACAACCAACACATACTTCAAGTTGTTACATCGGTCCATGTGGATAAAGTCCAACTGGATAACTTCGAAGGGGTACGTAGGAGGGGCAAAATGGCCAGGTGGAGTGGGGGTGCCCTTACCAGGATTGTGCATCAAACACACCATACAATTCTTAACCACTCTCTCGGCGCACTTAGTAATCCCATCATTCTTCCATACATGAGACAACAACTTGCATATACCCTTCGTGTTGATGTGCGCCATACCATGAGCCATTGTAACAACAGCGAGCACATACGCATCCGGTAACATCCATCTCTGCTTCTCTGATAAATCAACCCAACATCCATTCTCATCCAATCTTCCCGTGCTCTCTCTCCATTTAGCTCTTTCCGTCTCAGTGGCTTTATTCTGTATTCCTTTCACACTTTCAAATGTGTCTTCACACATACCAGTCTCTGTTGGCCATCTCACTGAGCTCGTAACATACATTCTGTTCGTTAAATCTTTAGCCGTCTCTTTAGCCGTTTCATCCGCAAACGCATTTCCACGACCCACATCATCTGTTACTTTCTGATGTGCGCTACATTTGACTATGGCCACTTGTTTAGGCAATGTGAGTGCATCTAAAAGATCATTTACAAGCTGACCATGTTGAATCTTCGTGCCATGCGACGTAAGAAATCCTCTCTCTCTCCACAGTCGTCCAAAACTATGTGCCACGCCAAACGCATACTGGCTATCTGTAAACACATTCACCCGTTTATCTTTAGACAACACACACGCTCTTGTCAAGGCGACTAACTCGGCAGCCTGAGCTGAATTCTGACTTAGTCTTTCGCTTTCCACAATCGTTTTCAATGTTACTACAGCATACGCAGTTGTCACATCACCGTTCGGCAATTTAAAACAGGAACCATCCACATATAAAGTACCATCGGGATCTGTCAATGGAGTATCTTTTAGGTCAATCCGACCCTTAGTTTCCTCTTCAGTTCTGAGATAGCAGTCATGTACTGCTTCACCACTTAATTCAGTGTCGATCGGCAGCAATGTTGCTGGATTCAACACATTACATCGTTTTATCCGTATGTGACTGGCCAGCAACGTCAACTCATATCCAGACAATCTTGCGCTTGTCAGATGTTGAGTTTTCGTTCGATTCAATAGAGTGTCAACTGCATGCGGAACCATTACCGTGAGCATATTATCCATGACTAAACCTGCGGACTGTCGAATGGACGCCGCAGCTGCCGCTGTTGCCCTTAAACAACTTGGCAAGGCTCTTGCTACTGGGTCTAAAGTCGAAGAAAAATAGGCACATGGGCGTTGCTTACCACCAAAAGGTTGTGTCAGAACACTCAACGCGCAACCGTCCCTCTCGTGTACGTATAGTGTAAACGGCTTACTGTAGTCAGGAGTGCCCAACACAGGAGCCGAACACAACGCATCACGTAATTCAGAAAAACTTTTCTGACACTCTTCAGTCCAAGGCAATGGGGATGAAACATCCTTGCACGTAAGGGCTATCAATGGTTTCGCCAACAATGAAAAATTTGGAATCCATTGTCTGCAATAGGACGTAATACCTAAAAAGGCGCGAACATCTCTCTGAGGTCTTGGCACAGTCATTTGGGAAATTGCTGCAATTCTTTCTGGGGTCAACCTTCTCCCTTCTCTTGACAATAAGTGACCTAGATAGGTAACTTCTTGACAACAATACTGTAGCTTTGAAGGCGATACCTTGTGGTGTAAGTTATGTAAATAGTGTAACAATGATACTGTAGCCGTTTTGCAAATAGCTTCTGTATCAGCCGCCACTAAAAGATCATCAACGTATTGAATCAAAGCTGCACCTTTAGGTAATACAAAGGCATCAAGTTGACCTTTAAGTGCTTGGCTGTAGATTGACGGACTCTCACAGTAGCCCTGTGGAGCGCGTTTTAGCCTAAAACTGCGACCACCTAATGAGAATCCGAATAGGTCTCTGCTTTCCTCGGCAATCGGGATGCTAAAGAAAGCATTCTTTAGATCGATCACTGTGAACCAGGAGGCAGATGCCGGAATCATTGTTAGTAAGGCCGTAATGTCGGGCACTACAGGAAATTGTGGAACCACTATTTTGTTTACTTCTCTTAAGTCTATTACGAAACGATACACAGGAGGTTTAGCTGGGTCAGTTCGTTTCAGAATTGGTAATACAGGGCTATTACACACATTTCCACGAGTTTCTTCAACAACACCCTTTCCAATGAGATCATGAACGATTGCTAACAGCGCTCGTTCGCCCTCAAGAGAAATACGATATTGAGGTAAACGCGGTAATCGCGCATTTGGTTTCAATTGAATCACATAGGGTAGAATGTCTAACAAGCCTACATCATTAGGACCTGTGGCCCATAAGGACGCAGGGAGGGAACTCAATTCCGGTGGGAATTTATCGACCGATAAATACATTGGAGAGATCACTCTCTGTCCCAATGTAAGCTCCACTCCTTCGGGGGAACAATACAATGTTGCATATAATCGTTTCAACAAATCCAGGCCCAAAAGATTTTCACCACAACCTGTAGATAGAATCAGTGGAGCCGTTAGTTCACGAGGACCAATCATAAGAGGCAAAGGACTAGAGACTGGGTTGCTAACAGGAGCGCCAGAGAATCCAACGGAAACGTTCGTTAAGCCAGACAAAGGTGCGCCAGGGAGTTTCGAATGCATGATGGAACTTTTCGTCGCACCAGTGTCTAACAGAAAAGGCTCAACTACACCCGATGTAGCCACTGCAACGTAAGGCCCACTCTGATCGACCGGAACTGACACTACTCCCTCTCTTTGTCGTTGGCTGTCCTAGTAATGGTCATTTACAACAGTCTCATGCTCTACGTAATAATCGTCCACATTATACTGTGCAGATCGGACTGACCCTGCATTTCGCTGGTCAAAACAATTATGTGCATCTGATTGATTTTGATAACGATCACTCTGATTGTGGGATGAACCACGACCTCTACCTCGTGATGCCTGTTGGGGACCACTACCACGATTTCCTCGTGCTGACACACCATTTAGGCGGTCCCGTAAGGCAAGACAATCATATTTTAGGTGTCCCTCTTTCTTACAATATGCGCACTGATTATACCCAAGGGAAGATCTATAATCAAAGTTGTCAGAACGCGGCTGTGTCCTATTGGGCTGTGCTCGTGGTCGATACTGCTGTTGTGAATCAGTTTGGTTTGATCGTGGAGGGTATGCTTGCTGTAACAAAACCTTCGTCTTGAGCTCCTTCGTTTTCTTCTCTACACGATCACTTTCTTCTTTTTCCCTATTCTCATAATACTGGGCTGTTGCTAGTATTTGCGCAGGGGTTGAAACTGCCCACGCACTCTCTGAATTCTTTAATTTGTTGCATAGCTCAGGCAGCAAATTCGATACGAACTTGTCAACGAATAACCGCTGTCCTCCCTCAGCACCCATGTCCTGGCCGCTGTGGTCGACAAACGCTTCCTCAAACCTTGTAAAGAAATCCGAGACACTCCCGTCTTTCTTTTGCTTACAAGCTGATAACTTATCCCAGTTCACCTTCATCGCTGGCATGATAGTTTTCATGAGCGTAATGATTTTCTGCGGCAAGTCTAAGATTAGCTGGTCGGGCTTAGCCCCACCAACTTGTAATGCATCAGCCGCTAGCAGTGCAGCCCAATCACCGCCTAATTCAACTGCGTGATTGGCTTGACGAATTTTAGCCCAAACTGGTTGCGGTACAACATTGCCAAACAACATGTCGATATCGGCAAGGTTCATAATAGAAGCTTCCACCAGTTGTGATAACTCCTTATAATAACCAGCCGGGTTTTTACGCGGATCAGGTAAGGATTGCTTCACTTGCAAAACTTCCGATCGTTTCCATGGAAGATGTATCCATACCCTTCGAAAATGTGGTAGAACCACAGGATTTGCATTAGGATCACCAGGCACCCACAGTGGCGGAACCTCTCTCATGGGATATTGACCAGGAACCGCTTTCCAATTCTCGGTGGTATCATCTACTGATACCCGAGAATGTGCTGTGGATCTAAACGCTAATAAGCGTTCCACGGCACGTCGTACATCGTCTCCTATAATTATACCGTTCGAAAAGTGACTCTGAAGTTCAATTATGTCGGACGGTACATTATCTACATCATCATTATACCATTCTTCCCTCAAAAAGTTACACATCTCCTCAAACACGAATCTCTGCGTAGGCTCATTAAACTGAGAAAATGTATCAAAGACTACACGTGGAGTGTAATTAGCAGGATGTTTCATCCACCTATGTGCCATGGTTGTTAACGTCTCTTTCTCCCTACCACTAGGGATCTGACTCCGTCTCTGAGGAGTTTCAGATGAATCAGACGAAAATAACGGACCAGAAAAAGGTGAATAAAGGGTAGCAACAGAGTTAGGAACACGCTTACGAACAGAAGGAGAAAGAAAAACAGGGGCAACAACACTGGAGGTGAAGGAAGGCATAGTAGGAACGGACAAGGTAGTCGGAATAGCAGAAACAACAGTCTGTGAAGGTACAGGTACAGGAGCAGTAGGAACAAGGACAGGTGGTGGAACAAACGTAGGGTTAACAGCGGGCTGACCCGCAGCCGCTGGAGCAACAAGGGGAGCAACAGGAGGTACTACAGGAGGAGCTACAGGAGCAGTAGCACCCTGTACGTAAGGAGGTGGTGATTTCATTAAATATGATAACAAGGAATCCTCCTTCAAATCTTCTTCTTTCTTTTCTAGATTATTCGGTAAAACTGGGTAACATTTATCTATTTTCATATGATGCAATATAGTAGAGATTTCCATTTCCTTTTCTTCTTTGTCCTGTTTACATTCTCGTATAGCTTGCATTATAGGAACGAACCCTTGCTTCTGATCCTTTTTAAGTTGTTTGATTTCTTTCTGCTTGGCCTCTTTACGCCATATCCGAAAGGAATCAAACATAGCTGGCCTAGCTTTCTTTAAAAATAATTTAGCCTCAAGATTATCTAAAATCGAAAGTTCAAAAGTTCCATGTGGTGGCCATCTAAGGTCACCGTCTTTCTTTGTATAGCGGACCCAGTAATCATTATAGATTATAGGACCTACACCATGTCGACTATAAAGATCATGTATCGGAGTTCCAACTGGAGGTATCGGACACGAGTCCTCCAACCGGGAATCCATTGCGCAACATTTGAAAATACGAAACAAACCACTATGGCTAGGCATCGTCGTGCACACTAACCTAGTATCAAACTTCAAGGATTACCGAAGTAATTAAACCTCGTGTAAGTCAAAACCCTCGGTTTTTGGCAATTGCAACTGTCAAATAATACTAAGGACCAATACTAAGAACCACAAATGCAATGGAACCATGCAATACAACAAAGCCTTAAAGGCTAACAACAAAAGCTTTCAAGAAGCTATAACAACCACTAAGGACTGGGAGCGACCCACAAAATACTTAACTCAGAACTTCAATGGCGTCACCAGGAAGGCCCGTCTATCGTCTCACTTGTACATAAGGTCTGCGCCGGGCGTCGAAGACAGGTCGACAGTCAGGGCATCGGTCCGTCGCAGCCGTCAGGAGGCGGGAATCTTCGCAGGGAAAAACTTCGGGCCACTTATTTCGACAACAGGATCGATGAAGCGGGGTGCACCTTCCCTCGGAGATTTCACACGAAGTTCCTCACGAACATCAGGCTTTGGACCGGTACCGCTGAAGTCGCCCCACGTTGGGCGCCAACTGAAGGACTGGACTTTTAACAGTACCAGCGGTGCCAGGGAACAACACCTATAACCTTCATGGGATACCTGTTTCGGCGCACAAACTACAGAGACACGGGACACTTCCTTCGGCGTCAAAGATCAGCTTTTATTACTGCAGGGAAACAGGAGTCATAAGAAGTACATGAACATGTAGGTTCTGCGAGTCTGCTTCAAATTGTATTGTAGGTCGCTCTCTTTTATACAGAAAGTTGCCATTGCATAACATGTGGACAAAAGATTACAATCCGGTTCCCACAGTAGACTTAAAAAGGTCGCTTTCATGTGTTCAGAGTCCCGGAACATAATTACAATAGCCATGCCGGTTCCCAACTGTAAAAGTACATCTTCCCACCATTAGGCACACCCATTAGAGTTTTGTAAATGACAAAGAAGAAGAGACAAGAGCAGCTGCAAGGAAGTCAGACACGTATAGAAAAAAAGTGTGGGGGTAATATAGGAAGCATGATCGTAGGATCAAAGAGTTGGATCCCATCGCCTGCACGGCTGTCACAATAGGCCGGCACGGCCAGATTACCCTCAAGCTGAGCCATCTGCCTTTGCTGTGTCATTCCTCCGGCCATAAAGACGCATGAAAGGAATATGCGTCTTCCGCAAGGCTTGGGAACTAGAGGGTCAAGGGGCGAACAGTTACCTGCTCGCTGACTACGTGAGGGCAAGAAACAAAATGGAGGCCGTATCTAAAATGGAACCCGAGGGTTCAGATGAAGAACACGTAATATTAGGCGAACCCTGGCAGGTAGTGTAGCGAAAATTCGCACACTTGCCGAACTCATCATTTGCGGTTCGTAGATACCAAACTTATCCATATTCGGCAATGCCCAGAACATCATAATAATTTTTACGGAACCTCACCCCGACCACATTATTAGAATGCGACCACACCTGGTGCGGTCGCACACTCCAATTTTTCTATGATGAGAGCCTGTGCTGTGGTCGAAAACTGGCCACAGCACAAGCTCCCATGGATAAATGGTAGTTTTTGTTAATCCCTGCACCACGTGGCAGGCACCACACAGTGCCTGCTACCCAGTGCAGGGATTGTCAGGGGGCACCATATGTGCCCCCCAGTCCCTTAACAAGGGACCACTAGTGCAAAGGGACCCTACTAGGGGCCCCCAAATCGCTTTCCGAAAGCCCTTCATGAAAGGCTTGTGGGAAACCAAAATCGTAGGTCGAAATCATAGGTCGAAGGGATTATGTGCTGATTCCGACTGGCCAATGGGCTACTTGAGCCCATCGGAAGCCAACATGGAATGATCTGCCGGTTTCAGTGCCGACCACCATATTCATAATATGGCAGTTGGAATTGATGTTGGTCGGAAAGCCTTCAACCGACATTAGAATCAGGGCCTTAGTGTTCATTAACCCAAACCCAAAGTCTACATATGGACTCTAAACGTGAGGCTGAGGGCCTATGGAGTAACAGTTTCAGGGACACATTAATCAACTTAACAAAATGCAAGCACGTTTGCGGTGGGTGCCAATATGCCATATTTCTAGCATCAAAGGCACAAAAACAGTAATACATTGATTTTGTCTCATTTTAGAAGTATATAAAACATTCGAAGATTCACAGGGTGCTGTGCTATTGGAGGCAGATCTTGTGGAGGAGCTGTTCCTTACTTTTTAATGTTTCTGATTTATGTGCCATAGACATCGGTAATTAAATAATCACATTAACACTGTGCATTATGATTATTTAATGATCAGCAAGGATGGCGCCTAAAGCATGAAAAACATAGCTGACTCAAAATCGTATCATCAGTGCATGTCGTTCTTCTTTGATTTCATAGTCTGCACTCGCAATATGCGAGGGTCAGGCGGCCAGGCAGGCACGTTCACTGGCACATGCACTGGTGGCATGCATCAGTACTTGAGTTGCCGAAAGGGCTTCATTCGCTGCAACCCTGGCATGCAGTTGCCTGGGTACTTAGGGGTCCACCCCCAGATGACGCTCTGGGGCGTCAGTTTTTGAAGCAGCGTGATTATCAGCTCTGTACTTCCCGGGGGTTCATGCTAATTGTCACTGCCTCCCTTTCTCGTGTGGTCATAGGATGGGATGTGGTCTGTGAGAATCACAGACCCCACCCGGCCTTATGAAGGCTGTAAAATGTGGCACTCAAGATCGGCTTTCACTAGATCCCTGGTGTAGGCACACCTGGCTTTCTCCAGCAGAACCCCCCAGGAGCAGCGGACCCCTCTCCAGCAGGACTAGAACCCCTGCTACGGGTCCTGTGACCAGAGGCTGCAAATACAAGCCTTGCTATATACAAATCCCACTGTAACGAAAGGGGATCCCGGCCTGCTCCTATCCTTGCTGTGTGTCTGTAAATACTGATTGCAGTCCGTATGACATACACAAATGCCTCCTGGCATCGTACTGCTCAAGCAGGCACTTAGCAGCTCACAAGAAAGTTGAGGGTCAATCTAGAGCTGTCGGCTTTGAAACTACGGGGCAAATTACCGAGCAATAGCGATAATTATCGCTATGCATGGTTAGCGGCTATAATTATATCGCCGCGCTCCGACGATTTTTACCGCTGAGATACCTTGATATTATCAAGGTTTATCTCAAAAGCGGTAAAAATCCTGCGAAATGCATGAATATCGCTGAAAAATCTGCGATATTCATGAATTATCGTGACAATGCTCTTAGCCATGTTATCCACCTTCCATTGGATAACATGGCTAAGAACTGCTCTGGGCAGACGTTAGCTTTTGGAGATAATCGCGCTTAGCGCAATTATTTCCAAAAGTAGGTAATAGGAGATAGCGATGTTAGCGACTGTTTCCAGTCGCTAACATCTTGGCACGCCCACTTTGCATGTCATTAGCGATAATTATCGCTGACATGCAAAGTGGGCCCCAAGATGATCGCTATCTCCTAATAGCTGTCGCTAACTGGTTTTAGCGACAGCTAGGTAATTGGGCGATAAAATTATCGCCGCTTTAGCAGGAAAAATTCCCGCTAAAGCGGCGATAAGGCCCTTGGTAACATGCCCCTAGATACCCTGGTTCGACTTTCGGCATCTCCTCAACATACTGTGATTCTAGGCAAATCAAATGATCTTGCTGCACCTAAATAAAGTTAAATATATTTAAATCTGGCCTGGTGTAATGTAACGGGTACTCATAGAAAGCGTGCCAATACCCTTAGGTCAAGGTTCGCACTACATAACTGCAAAAAGGTAAATAAACAGGAGAAAACGTAGATTCTGAAAGAGTCCTACGTGAAAGCTACTTTAGAATATCACTAGCAAGGACACGCATCAGCTGCAGAGTGGTCACAAAAGCTCAGAGTTGAGTACTAAAGTTGAATGTTATATTTGTTGAAATGAAGTGAATAGCGACCGCGTTTAAGGACGGAGATAATTGCCCAGTGTCAGGATTGTCCAGTCACAAGGTTTCCTAGGAAACTGCCTGAGGTACGGATTAGGTAGAAAGCAGAGGCGTTTGCTTGGTTGTAATGTTTTCACTATAATAAGGCTGAATAAATAGGTGACAGAAAAGTTAACGCATGTTAAATGTGCCACTTTTAGAATTAACTGAGCATAACACTATATTGATAACCAGAAGATAGCAATTACAGCACCAGTTAAGTGACCATAGCATAGTGGAGAAGTGTGGCTCACGGGTTAGAAGCGGCAGACCCTGTAACAAAGGTCTGGCCCGGGACCAGGGTTCAATTCCCGACGCGGCAGGGTCTTGGGCTCAATGTCCGCGGACTCGATAATTCTCGCCTCGGTGCCTAATCTAATCATGGGTCCCACTCTGGGCAATAGCTTGCTTAATCTCCACAACGGCCCCAACAGCCCACTTCACTAGTCTCCAGTGCACAGAAAAAGAATTCCATACTGTGACTGTCCTGATACACACACTCACATATTCCTTATTCAATTAAGGTTTCAGAACATAAAAAGTAAATTTTTCACATCTTAGTTTAACTGACATTTATTTTTCCACTTAAGATATATGCGTTATTTGATAGGCAGAAACCTAAAGATTAAAAAAAAAATATTGCAGAACATGTTGTCCTTTATGCGCATCTTTGACCCACCCCCACACTCACTGACCCCCACACCAGATAGCACTCAGCATCACGTTTCCCATACTTTTTTTCATCTACTTCAACCACTGTTCACATGACAACTAACTTGTGTTCCAGAACCATGCCAGGTAGCATACTATAGGAAAATTGTCTGGAATTCTATTTTGTAGTCAACCATCTACCTGAAAGGGTATCTCTTTCTTATTGTAATCTACGTTTAAATAGGATTTCCCTAACCCATCTGCATTAGAATGTGCTAATAATGGGGACTAAAAGTAGGTGCTACATCATGGTATACGTCGATCTGTTTTTGGCCAATTTATCACAGAAATTGTACTTGCAAATGAACAATTTCCCAGTAATTTAAAAAAATGTTTAGAGGCAGAAACCCCTGATCTCCTGGGAAAATGTCAAGCTCCTTCATTGCACTTGCTTGCGCAACAAAGTTCATTAACTGGTCCTCTGCCACACCACTTTCAAATTCCACCAGCCGCCACTGATCTTGTTAGTCCGAGCGAAGTCCCTACAACACGCCTCAGCTCTCTTAGCTCAATCTACACATGTCTTCATTGGAAGTAAGCTTCATGATCCTTGATTAAAGTTTAGATGTAGTCCTAATACACTGTTAGTTTTGCCTTGTTGTCCACTCTGATACTATTAACTATTTCTGGTACTGTTTTGAACCTCTCTCTGGTGTTCAGAAGTGTCCGTCAGGTGGCATGTTAGTGTCATATAACACTTCCTAAATAATCAGATCCTCCAATAAACCTTTATGTTCCTTGTAATTGTTTCTCATTTACAGCATTTTTTCACACACAAGACAGAACTGTAACCTTGTTTATCTGACGGACTTCCCAATTAGACTTCCGAAACTTTTATAGGGGCTGAAGGGATGGTGAAGACATCACTATGTCAGTGGCACGAATGAATATTGGATTCTATTGAAAGAAGGCATAACACATATTCTCTTAAATTACATCCATTAAAGTAGTAAAAGCAACAATGGGAACTGTTAAACTCTGGTATAAGCTTGAAGCTATGCTAAGAATAATAAAAAGTAAACAACGACTGTAAAAGTGCCTGCAAATTGCCAGGGGGCTTTTTAACGATTCCCCTTCGTAGTGCATAATTCATAACAGATTGATAGTATAATATGCTGCTGTTTAGAAAACACTTATAATAAATATCTCGTATGGAGTGTTATCAATTGACAGCAGCATTTATATTATTTTCAAGGGCAAGAGATTTCCGGATTGCAAAGAGGCATTTTCCATTGTATTTCAACTATAGACAGAAATCACTTTGCATTTATTTAGCACAAACAAGGCGCGGTTTCGAGCATCCCTATATTCAGGCGTAGAAACGGCACATGAAAAAAAGATTGCATTACAGAAATCCAATCGTCAAGTTGACAGACAACAGAGTTTTCAAACCCGGGCTGAGCAATCTTTTTGTGACAGCCAAAGTCAATACGCTCTTGGTGTAATTTTGTTGGGGAATCATGATACAAAATTTGAAGTTAATAATCACATTTTTAGCAGCAGATCTATAAAATCCAGCCGCATGAGTACATATGTTTATACCATTTATAAGCTATAAGTACTGGCTGGT
This sequence comes from Lissotriton helveticus, assembly GCF_964261635.1. Taxonomy (NCBI): domain Eukaryota; kingdom Metazoa; phylum Chordata; class Amphibia; order Caudata; family Salamandridae; genus Lissotriton; species Lissotriton helveticus. The sequence goes on from NC_136070.1 coordinate 850,123,334, forward strand.
TATTGAAATAGTCCATATATTCCTTTCACTGTGAATAAATACCAATGTGTATGAATAAATGCTTACATTTTATAGGTAAATTGGTAAACATGCCTGCACAAAGCAGTAACAGGATTAACATTTTTTAATAATTGGCCATTCTCGTGGTCATTTTGCATATTCAACATCCCCATCCCACAGATATCAATAAATTAAAACCACCACTCACATACATTGTGGGGGTCATTACCCAAAAGACACTCCCAATACACAATCTAGCCTTTACTACCATAAAATACAAAGCACCAGTGGATGTTTGAGGAATATCAAGTGAAAATCCAAACAAAGTTTGGGAGAAGGAAGTGGGGTACCTTCTAACAACTTGCTCTCATCCGCAAAGACTAGGGGGCCAATTCACAGAACTAGTCTGAAACAAAATCCTAAATTTACTACTTTTGGTATTCACAGAAGGCATTTAGAAGTAGTAAAGTTAGGATTCCTAACTTTACTACTAGTAAACTGAGACAAAATCCTAACTTTACGACTTTCGGTATTCACAAAAGGGATTTAGTAGTAGTAAAGTTAGGATTCCTAACTTTACTACTAAATGCCTTTTGTGAATACCAAAAGTCATAAAGTTAGGATTTTGTCTCAGTTTAGAAGTAGTAAAGTTAGGAATCCTAACTTTACTACTACTAAATGCCGTCTGTGAATATCAATAGTAGTAAATTTAGGATTTTGTCTCAGATTACTTTTATGAATCGGGCCCTAGAAGTCTGTATTCCAGAAACGTAATGCAATTGATACAGAGATTGGGGGATGGAACTAAACGGAGGGCCACTTTGGTAGGCTAGGGACTGGGTTAGGCCCTGGCAGAATTATAATTCTACTTGCCGAGTTGGCCGAGTTCGGGTAACTCCGCAATATGCGTTTAACGCGGAGTGCCTTCTTAAATTCCACTTTCCGGCGCATGGCTGAATGATAACCTTCATGTGGCCTACAAAGCATGTTTAAACACACACTTCCATGCAAAAGTGAGATTTGCAGCCACTTGCAGGCACGAGAGAGATTTGCAGGCCTCTAGCAAGACTTCTGATCCCTACAGAGCTTTCTGGTACCGTTATGGTGATGCTGGCAAGCACGAGTGGCCATGGCTGCTTCACAAGCAAAGCAGCTCAATTAACTTGAAAATATCTTTTGGAGTAAATAATCTACTCAAATGGACCATTCAGGTTGTTTTTAAGTGCAAAAAGCAAGTTTTATATTTTTCTGGAATTTTTTTCAATAGAAAGGAAGTGTCCCAGAGGTTCAATATTCCTCTTCCTGTCCATTTCCTGATCACTTTTCATTTGGATTTGAATGTGAAAGGATCACAGCCTACTAGAAGGTGTGGGCTAATAATTACCATTCACTGGTCTACAAACCCTGCGAATCTTGTGTGCTCGAAGCTACTTAGGCTCAATTACTGGGCTGCACGCGAGCATGGTCTCACACATGCAGCTCACACACGTGTGTAAACAGTCAAGTGCTCCGTATCCTAGCTGTGTCGCAACCGCCTTATCTTAATAGGTGGATACTGGTGGCAAACATGCACAGTCCAATTACCAAGTGATTACCATGGTAAAACTCGATGAGTGAGACTCACCCATCTAAAAACCAGGTGATCCAAAAAGAGAAAAATATGGCAAGATTGAATGTGGGGAACCCATTTAGCTACACCCGCCAATACAAATTGCAGCAACTCATGCTTCCTAAAACTGCAAATATACAAAATGCTCCTTTTACTTGTTCAAAGAAGGGAATCCAGAATCCATGTTACAGCCCCTCTTTCTACACCAAAGTACAGCTAGAAATAGTTTTTGCCCTGAAAAGAGGAATAACTGGTGAGACCCTGAGTTATCAAGTGCTGTATAAAGCAGTTTTTCCATATATTTGGGGGGGGGAAACCCAGACAATTTCCCCCCTGCTCTGAGCAAGTGAAAATTGTCAGTGGTAATGCAGGTGGGGGGTGCAGCTTCTAGAGGTGTAGGGAATGATTATGCCTGTCTGAGGGTAACATTGTCTGCTCTCCCTGGACGTCTACAGGGTGTTTGCGGGACTGGGTAGTGCTGCTGCTCAAGGCTGCTGCCCTGCAACAAATTCAACAAGCCTGATGTCCCTGGGCTCAGGTTTAAGGGGTCTGGAGTGTTGAATCCTCTATTTGCAGACTTGGGTACACTTGGGATTGTGACTTAGAGTACTCTAATTGAGTTAATGATCTATGTAAAATAACCCAAATTACAGCTAAAGCCAAAATATGAATTGCCGATCAATCAGAGTGAGAAAACTACTGACCTAAATCTAATGGGCCTTTAGTAGGTCTGCTGATTGACAAGGCTATTTTTTCATGAATATCTCGGTTAATTTCACAGTTAATGTCATATTTGACTAACAGACATGGTTCGGACCAAGAAGGACTAGTGAATGAATATCAATATCAATTTTGGAGTGATTCAAACATTCCATAAATACACATTGAGTTGCAGCCCTAATGCTTTTGGCTGTATCATCACACAACAGATTAGGCTACCACCACCTTTTATGATGATGGCTAAATGACAGCGGAATTGAAAATACTGGCCTCTTCTGTACAAAATCTTTCCTTAATGTCTAAGACAGCTAGGTTAGAGACCTTTAAAAAGTGCATGTCTATGGGCCGGTTTCTGTGGGCTGGCGGTGCCGCCAGGGTGGCGCTGCGCACATGCTTCCTCTCTACCTACTGCGGCGGCTTGGCGGCCGCGGATATTTTATCTTACTATCAGGCCTCCCATCTCCTTGTACTCAACGAGTGGTGGTATGGCGACCGTAGTGACCCGGCTTATGCCCTTGAGCATTCCCTGATGGGTGGCGCCTCCCTTCACACCCTGTTGTACTCGGCTAGGCGGAGGCGACTGCTTCCGCAAGTCACCCAAGTGGTCTTCACTGTCTGGCGGCGGGCCTTGCATCGGGTGGGCTGGTGGGGTCGGCTTACAGCCGAAACCCCGTTGTGGCAAAATGGTCTGTTACCGGCGCTGGCGTCTCTGTCCGGATTTGACGGCTGGGATGCGATTGGGATCTCGTCCCTAGGTCATGTCCTCTCTGGTACTACCCTGAAGTCCTTTCGGGAGCTTAGCTCCGAATTTAGCATGCCCAAGACCCAGTTTTTCCGCTACCTTCAATTCCGCCACGCACTTACCCCAAGTCTGGTGGGCCTGGAACAGCTCCCTGATTTTAGTCCTATCGAAGCTAAACTGTTTATGGGAGACCTGGGTGACAAGAAGGTCTCGCAGATATATCGCTCTCTGGTCACTCACTGTTCCCCTTCACTCGCAGCACTGCGGGCCTCTTGGGAGGCTGATGTAGGTCCACTGGATGATGACGACTGGCGTGAGGCCTTGGAATCTCCCCGAGGTGCTGCTATAGCCATCCGCCTTCGCTTCATCCAGTTCAAATACCTCCACCGGGCGTATTATACTAGACACCGTCTATGGCGGGCAGGCCTTGTCGCGTCTCCCGAATGTCTGCGGTGTGGTTCTGAAGAGGGCACCCTGTTTCATACAGTATGGTCCTGTGAGAGACTGACTCGATTCTGGGCTGGGGTGTGGGACTGCCTATCAGAGGTGTTGGGTTGGGACCTGCCCCGTACCCCCAGGCTGGGCCTTCTTCATGTTCTAGAGAATGTTGGAGGCAATATTTACAAGCGCCATTTGCTGTTGCTGGGGCTGGTGGTGGCGAAGAGAGACCTGGCGCAGGCCTGGAAGAGCGAGCGCGCCCCCCCCCTCGGGGCTTGGAGGGCGGGACTGGATTTCCTCATGGGTCTAGAACAGCCTGTTTTTGAAGCCCGGGGATGTCCCCGCAAACATTACAAAATCTGGAAACGGTGGGCGGATTACCGGGGCCTGCTCCTTGACCCCCCTGTGGACATTGATGATGCATTACAGCTGGATGTGGATCCCGCACTCTAGGCCGCTGGCCGGCTCCACCTTTGTAGATTGTCCCAAGTTGCTGGACTGTGATCGCGTGCACTGGGTTAGGGTGGGATAAGGGGTGGGTAGCTGTGGGCGGGGCTGGTTGGTGTTTTTGGGATTGGGTGGGTGGGGTAGTTCAATGCCATTTACTGTATAACGATGGGTTCGATGCTGTACTAATGATATGTCTCTTTTTTATCTGTCTTTGACAGTCTCCTCCTGACTGTGGAGGGCTGTGTTGAGCTATGCTTGAACTCATAATAAAATTGGTTATGAAAAAAAAAGTGCATGTCTGGCTGGCCATCCCAAGACGGCCGGCTAGCCAAAGAGTCATGCACATTTTCAAGTGCACAGCTCCCTGTTGATTCCACTCGCAGCACTGACCCAACCCGGTCCTGACAATTAGCTTGGGACAGGTCACGGGTTGCTAAAAATTAAAATGTTAATAAATAAACTTTATTTGCATTTCATATTTCACTTCTGGGGCTTGTGGGGCATTGCTGCTCCGCTGAAAATGGTCCTAGTGACCTCTACCTGTACCCTCTGAGGCATCTTGCCATGTATCCCTACAAGGAAGTATTCTAACAGTGACAACACACATTTTGTATATTTTTTACAAGCTGCTTTTGAATGGTTTGTGACTCCAAGTGCTATCACAAACAATGTGAATTGCAAAGAGGACGAAGATGCTCCCTTCCTCTCCTAACCTAATTACAATACAAAATGAGTTGGAAAATCCCTAATGTGAATAAAAAAATAATTTCTGAATAGCAAAAGATAGAAAGTAGTAACATTTAATTTTGCAGGGCCATACCCAGTGATTTTATGACTTGCAAGGTTTGCGACCACACATTTCTTTTAGTATATCAGTCCCCGGGCAAATTGGGATACATTTAAAGTTAATGGATCAATCATGCATTCTAAATATTAAACTACTTTGGCTGTGAGGAAATTCAACATTTCATGCACAGTTCGTGTCAGTTACTAAAGAGCATAATTTAAATACAATGTAGTTGTGCAGGTTGTGTTTCTTGAGCAGCATTGCACTGAGTTCAACAGCAGCATGACATTCAACAGTGCAGTTGTCCAACTAACAATTGTATATGTAGACCCATAATGAGCCACAACTTTTATATATCAAAAAGCCCAATTTAAATCACTATCCAAGTTAGTAAAACATTGCCCCTTTTCCACTAAAGTATTCACACACATTGATTGTCAGGCTCTTTCTATATGAAAGTCATCTTATCATAAGCACAATTATTTTTCAAATGTTACAGTAATTTGCATACCATCTTTTAATCTGACCTGTCAGACACCTTTGATAATTAAGCTTCAAAATTATATTTCAATCAGAGTTAACTGCAAATGAAGTAAACAAAGGATTTAACTCACACTGTGAGTGCCTGTAATTAGCCCTCCTCCGATTAATAATAAAAGCATCCTCATCCACCATCTTGACATGATATTTATCCTCCTCAGAGCAGTAACAAAATTTGTGAAACTTTTCAGAATAACTTTCAGTGGCATAGTGGTGACACAGCTTATTTGAGTCATAAAGTAGCACATTTTGCTCTGGATTGAAGAACACCCAAGTAACTTGGTTGGTGGAGGCCTTGCAAATAATGCTTGCTAGAAGTAATGTTATGGCAATCCACTCAGTATGCTTTTTTTACTTACAAAACGAACTCTCATGTCAAGGGTTTACTACTAACATCAAAAACATCCCAAATCTTTCTGAGGTTCTGGATGTTTTCGCCATGTGTTTCCCAGACAGTTTTACTTCCCAGACCCAGCAAGCTGTGAATGGCGGATCCAGGCAAGAAACATTAATGCCATTGTCCCCTGTTACTAGGGCAGACCTACTGATGATCAAAGTCTGTGGGCCTTGAAATCGGTGGGCTGTAAGTCACAGATTTCCGATGGCAGACCCTTCTAATGCTCCACAGTCGGAAGAATCCTAGAAGGGCCTCCACCTCTCAGTGAGACAGAGAACCCCAGACTGGTGGAGCAGGAGCTCTAATAATTATTAATGGGTCTGGCACTCCACCAATCCCTAAATGCCCCCAAAGTACTCGTAGTCTTAAACTTTACAGTTCCAATTCACAAATGAATGCATGACGCATTCTTCAAAAACGTTTTGTGATGCCTAAATTGATACGTATGTCCACAAATGAGGTGGGAACTTGCAGATTGTCTGTGTGCAAGAGTCTAGCTTGGTAAAGGGGCCAGGGCTGTTACAGACACAGAGGGACCGATTGACAAAGAGCATCTGCACACTTGTCAGAGGCCCCACAGTCGTAGTGGGGGGATCCTCACTTGTGGTGGGGGCCCACATTGATCGCAGGACCACTGCAATGAGTATCTGAGTACAGAGGTCCAACCATGAGTGTTCCACCCCCGCCATGACTTCGGGGTCCCTTGCACCAGTGCGGAGCCCTTTTGTAAATCAGGCCCAGGGACTCCAATCTCTCGAAAGGTTATTTCGTACTATTGCAGATTTGCAGACTAATAGTGCTAGTCAATCTTCTTTTACTCATCCATTTCAGTTCTGCAAAGATAGTTAATTTTGTTCATAGAAATAATTCTGAAATTGGTCTGCACATTAATCTTGAAAACCTTTCAGCACCTGGAAACTGCATGGTTGACCCCATCATAGTAGACCCCAAAAGTTGGCCATGAACAATTTAAGCTCTAACTGAATATCAATTCAGGACCAATGTTTCAGGAAGAATAGCCCATGTGTATAACATAGAGAAAATGCCATTTGGGCAATACAGAGAGGAAGAAGAAAGGTACTGATGAAGTCATGGCACCATATTGATAGTGCATCAGGCTGAGGCCATTGCTGGCAGACTCACGTTTAGATACATCCATGAACCAGCAGGTATGAGGACATTTTTCTATACACATGACAAATATAATGTACCATAGGATCAATGTGGTAAGGCAAGACTGAAAATATAATGGGGTGTTTGAGGTTATGAATATAAGGGAGTCATTAGATCAGATCAAGTTGGATATACAATTCTGATGTTTAAAACAGTACAGCAGTGATCCATTTGCTAGTATATAATATTGGTATGGGAAAACACACCTTTTTTTTACCCTTATTGTCGGTCCCCAAAACTTTCCATGCACAAAAAAACTCACTATGGCACTTTTTTGAGAACTTTTTTGAAGATTCGTCAAACGGCAGCAAAGTTAAAAAACATTTTTCCTATGGAAACATGGTCCTAACCATAACTACCTACTGACAACTGCCTGTAGGTAATATATACAAATATATGCTTTTCCCAGTTACATATGATACTCATGTTCCTGCAACTCCTCGTCACAGTCCTTCCATTGGTCCCACCGTGACCTTTGCTCCAGAAGGAGCTCGGCATACTCTTGTGTTTCTAGAATGTCCAGTACTCTTTTTTACCACCATCCACCAACTAGGAACATGCGTAGCTTCCATTATGAGAAAGTAAATCTAAAGCAGACATGCTCTTTCGGAAGTGTGAGTCGAAAGCATGAATCACATGCTAACAGAGCAGTTCCAAAAACCAAACAACTCAAATCCTTCTTTTTATTTTCGACAAAACCGTGTTTACTTTAAAGCTTACATTGATGACGCAATTACAGACAATCTTGTTTGAATAATAATCACTTTGAATTTATTGTTCAGCGTATTAAATTTAATCTCTTTCACATACATTTTATGAGCCGGCAAGTTTGGAATGAGCGCACTAATGTGTGCTACAAATATCCTGCACTGCTTGAAAGACATGTTTTTATTACTGATGTAGTGCTCAGTAGCTCACAAATTGTTGCTGAAACCATTATAACTGCTGAATAGTTAAAATCATAGCATTAATTTCTCCCAAACTGATAGTTTCAGAGTGAAAGAATCCCTGTTACCCATCAAGGTCATAAAAGGGAGGAGGAGACAAGGCAATTACTTAGCTTTGGTTTTTTGAGTGTAGAATTGCTTTTATTAACTATGCTATTACGCGATGTAGAAAATGTTGTAGATGCTGCGGAGGAATACACATAGGGGCTAATAAAGTTCACTTTTCATATTTCTATTTCATTTTCATGGCGGGGCCAGTTTTTCAGTATTTTGTGGGTTTTTTTGTAAACATACCTACAATTTAAGTATAGTTTTGTATTTGAATTGCAGGCGTTTTTTTACACATAGGTTGTGGTGTTATTAACAGAGGAAACGAATTAAAAAATACATTCAATATAGCAAAGACTTTCGGTAAATTTCTGTTATTTTCAATTGTATATTGTGTCAATATTCTAAGAAAGTAAACCCTGCTGCACACATCATATGAATGATCGGAGTGAACATTGATTGCAGGGCCTTAACTTCAGTAAATCTTTGCTCCCATCGCTACATTGATGGTCACCCCTACTATGAGTTCGCAGATCTTTGAACTTAAATATTTACTTTCGATTCCTGCAAGAAAAACAAGGATGCATGTATTTTTTTTATTTCTAGGTGCAGTGTCTGCCTTTCAGGTAACCCCATATCCACATTGTGGTCACGGCATGCTCCCCCTGTCTCTTATCTAAGTATTCTATCAGAAAACAGGCTTTAGTGACTGGCAACCTCACCGTTTTCAGTTGTTGCCAGACAATCAGATGGCCCGATCCTCGAATCCTGCAAGGATACCCTTATTCCGCATTGGACAAAGAAATAAAAAAACTCCCTCTCCAAATGGGATTTATTTATTTAGCAAATGTATTATCTTCTGTGTATTTTAGGGACGTATATCCGGAAATCTTTATAAGTAACCTGTTGAAGCCCAGTACCTGCATTTATTTTATGCCAAGCGCAGGTACATTTCTAAGCATAGTTTAACTTTCATGCCAAATTGGCACACTATTTTTGTTGTAACATAGAGTAAAATTCCCCAAGGGAGTCAAAAAGTTAAATCCTCTTTTTTTGGCCATTATTTTATTTTTCCCACACTAGGCGGATCTGCAGGAAACTACGCGTGCGGAACTTAACACTACTTGATCAGAAACCTTTGTGCAAATTTGCTAAACTTTGCCAAAGTTATAACCAAAGCAAAGATCTTTCTTCCAAAATAAAGTTAAACTTGAATATGACAACACATTGGATATTGGCATTTCTTTTTTGACACCTGTGTTATAAAATCTATTTTGTATCTCTCTGCAAACTAGATGTGCAGAAGATTTGAGGACTGCAATTTAAAAAAAAAAAATCTCAAATCCTAACTAGAATTTTAGCATTCGGGCAATCGTATTGGCCGACAGCAATTGAAATCTGTAGTGGAGGCTGCCATTGCATTATTCCAAGCAAAGAACCATGGGGCAGATTTACAAGCCCCTTTCCCCTCCTTGCGCCGCTAATGCATCAGTTTTTTTGACGCAACGGCAGCGCAAACAATACGTACAATTTACAACATGACGCATCAAGGGAGATGCATCACGCTGTAAACTCTGCGTCACATTTTACCTGTGTCAGGTAAAATGTTTGCAGAATGGGCGTTCCCAAGCAAAAAGCCATGTAGAACTGACACAGTGAAATCTACAAGATTTCACTGTGTCACTCTACTCCTTCACAGCGTCAAAATCCCTACGTCTGCTTAGACCAGGCATAAGGAATGAAGCAGGGTATTTTGAATGGGTCTCACCCATCTGTTGTGGTGCATTACTGGATTTGTATCACTTTCACGAGCAATTCCAGCAATGCGTCGCTTTTGTGCTAACAGATGCAGCAGAATTTCTGACCCATCTGTTAAGTGTTGCGCCATGGAGCACTGTACTGCAAAAATATAATTAGTTATTAATATTGTTACTTTAATATCACTGTATTGCTGTGATGTCACTCATATTGCTGGATCTTTGTTTGCAGGTAAGATTGTTTAATATCATATTCAAGGGGGTCAAAGAGGTATTTGAAGTGACTGCGTTGCACTTAGCACTTTTATACTTCGGGGAGACATACCCTTTTGATTCAATCTTTAGAAAATTGTACTGCTTCGGCCAATTATTTTTTGGATCTCTCTCGCCCACTTAGTTAGAGGAGAGAGACCCTTTTAATGGAGTTCTATTGGTTGGGAGTGGGCTGGGAAATGATTTTTCACTTGCCAGTTAACAAGATGCCGGAGGCACGGACACAATGGGAGACCCGTCACTCATGCCTAAAAGGCAAGCCCTTCTGTGCGCATCTTCTCCCGTCTGCATCCATTCCACATCCAGCTCCAGCCAGGCTATCAAACTCAACACAGAATTTAATCAAAGGCTCTCTTGTACCTCGCAGCAGTTTATGGAACTGAAGAATATTGGTAAGAACTGCGGGCAATACCCATAAATGACACTGTTGGTACATGTTTGTGTCTTTCCTGCCAGAATGCAATGCAATTTTCAAGAATGACGGAAAACGCCAAAAGGGACAGCACATACATTCATTATTACAATTTTTGTTAATTGTAAGATTACTACCTAAGCATGCTCATGAAGGTTTTTGAGCTTATTAAAAACCATAGACACGGATATAGCCTTAGCACTACCTCCAAGCTATTCTAACCTACATCAAGATGGGATAGGTAAAAGGGAGAGGCCTAGCCATTATTTTAAACAGTTTGCCTTGTATAACATTTCTCTTGAAAACTTAATAGGATGAGAAAGAGTCGACTTCTGTATCTAGACTTCAGATGAAACCTCATTCGCAGGTGCACTGCTTTACCATCCTCTGGGACAAGGAACTGGATTTTTCAACTCATTCAACAAAATGTTTTCTGTATACTGTTTGAACTATGGCAATTTCAATTTATTTGGAGATTTAAATTTCCATGTATCCGTCCATAATTATTCACCCGCCCAACTTTTCCTTGACACATACTCAATCTTTATTCTCAATCAATCAACAGGTTAATTTCCCCACTCACTGAGCTAGCCATACCCTGGACTTAATATTTACTAGCCATCAGTTAATGTCAGTAGAAGAACCTGAGGCTGTAGTTTGGTCAGACCATTCACAGCATGGAGTTCAGAGGTCAATTGGAAATTCCATCAATGCAGTAAGATAACAGAACAGCATCTAGAAAACACTCTAGCAAACATATCACCCCCTTTGACAGGCTCTCTAGATGCCGATACCGACTTGTTTAATAACTGGCAAAGTTTGGCAAATGAGCCCATTATCTCCAATTGCAACCCCAAGGCGACAAAGAAAGAATGGCTTTGCATTTGACTGAGGTTCACAGCCACATCTTCAAAGATTTAATTTTTAATCTAGAAAGGAAATCACAGAGAAACCTATATTATATTCATAAAAAGGGGTATATAAAATGACATTTAAAGTTCTCACTAAGGCACTAAAATAACACGAGTGGAATATTACACTAATAAAATAGTATTAATTAAAACCACCCTGTGAAACCTTTAAGATAATGACAATGATTCTTAATCCCATGGCATGAACTATAGAGGTAAAACATAAGTTGGAGCTCTGCGAAAAGATTACTGACTTCTTCGAGGAAAAGATCTAGAACATTCTGGCAACATATTAGACACTTTATCAAGGTGAAAAGAACTGGGATGTGCTGACAAAATCATCATAAAAAATAAATACTACCCTTTCCAAATTTAGTAGTATTATTTTAGCAAAGTCTCAACATGTGATCCTAGACTGTTAGTTAGGATTGTCTGAAGATCCATCCTCCCCACATGTGCTGAAAAGAACCCACTCAGATAATTAATCCAATTATTAATTGTCTGTAAATGCCTCATTATCTCAGGCTATAGTCCCAGGTGTCTGAAAGCAAGCAAAGTTTAAGCCTGTTTTGAAAAAAAAGTCTGTTAACCCAGATGCCCTCTCTCATTTCCGACCCATGTCGTTGCATCCAGCACTCTCACAAACCTGAAGAAAATAGTTAATATTTAAATAATTGATTATCTGGATCATAACAAGCTTTCAGACACACATCAATTGGGTTTCAGATCCCAATATAGCACATAATCTGTGATGTTAGAAGTATCAGAGTCAATGAAAATAGTCCTGATTGATGGACAGAACATTCTCCTCATTAAATTAGATTTGTGGATGGCATTCAACACCGTGTCCCATACACTATTGCTTCAAAGGCTATGGCTAGGAAAATGTGACAATTCTTTGGGTTAGATACAATCTCTTTTCAGAACATAAGAGCTCAAATGCAGGGGCCCACAAGATTCTTCATTGAGCCTTTTACTATTCATTGTGTAGATTGCATCTATGACAATTTTGCTGGAATCATTTGGGATAAAAGTGATCTCTTTTGCAGAAGACATCCAGTTATATCTATCTTAGGAAAAAACATGATCGTGACTGAACAACATTTAAAATGTTATTTCACAAAGGTCATAGTGAATGATAGCCAGCTTAAATGCAACACAGATTAGAATATTGTTATATGTAAAAGACATTAACTTTTCCACCTTGGACAGGTGGCCATTTTGGTTACAACTTCCCACACCATGTTAAAAAGTTTGGGAGTTTAGGTCCACTCAGATTTATCTTTTCAATCTCAAATAAGTTCAGTTACAAGAATCTGTTTCTCCATATTAATAGCACTCAGGCAATTATTGGATTTGCTTCTGGTAGATTCAATGAAAATGGTAGTACATGCATTATTTACATCAAGATTTGACCTTGGAATTCCCAAAAAGTTAATAAACCATCTTCAGGTGCCTCAGAATGTAGCAGCTCAAGCAGTCCTGAAACTCCCCCTTTATTCTTCAGTAGCTGCCCACTTAAGACAATTCCACTGTCCCCAGTTTAAATACGCAATCCTTTAAAAACCTTTAATTATGCTCATACGTTTTTTTTTAAACTGGCCCAAAATATCTCATGTCTATGTTCAACCATAACACTGCAGTCAATAATCTAGGCTCTTTCAACTTCAACTTGCTCCGGATTCCAAGGTTCAAACAGCAAAGGATAGTTGCAGGTCATTTGTTTTTATAGCTGCAAAGGCTTGAAATGATCTTAGCACCACCTTATGTTCTATAAACAATTTTTGTAAACCTTGTAAAGTGCTCTGATTTCCTCACAGGTCAAGTTTGAGCTCTATAAAACACAAAAAAAAAAAATATAAGATAAAAGAATCTCTGTTTTGGAAATAGCTCAAATCGTGGCTGTGTTCCACAATTAAATCCTCTGGTAATTTTGAAATAGCCTTCCTCTTTTTCTGATACCGCCAGATTTCCCAGCAGGGGAGCATTTTGTGCTGTTTAAATTATGCTTATTCATTCAATCATATTATGCATGTAAATATTGTTGTATATAATGTCATTTATTATAATATTTTGGTTATTTAGGGCCCAATTTTGATGTCGTGCGGAAAGCCATCCCACAGCTTTTCAGAGGCTTTCCGCCCGATGTCGATGGTTTCCCTTCGAATGCCGTATTAAAATACTGGTAGTCGGAAGAAACCCCACGGGCGGATACCACTGCGCTTCCGATGAGCTCCTTGAGCCCGTCAGAGCTTTGGAATCCCACATAATCCCATATTGATGGCAGAGCCAACCCCGGCTCTGTTGTTGGATTATGATGTCACTTTCCCACAGCCTTTCCATTTCAGTATTTCTGACATGTAAATACTGTCGGAAAGTCACTGTGTTGTCCCCTAGCAGGGCCCTATGATGCCACCTAAACATCCCTGCACCATGTGGAATGCACCGCAGGGATTTTTACAAAGATCCATTTAGAGTGGGAATAGTAAACCTGAAAGCCCCTGAAAGTCCACTACTATCCCTAATATGGCCAACTTTGGAGGGATGTACGTCAGTACAACGCGATAATTTTGATTGCGGTACTTTACAACGCGGTTTTCATAACGCAAGTCGTTACAACGACGTGCTTTGGAGAGCGCTGGATTGTGGATTAATTTAATTTTCCATTCCAACTACAGCCCACGCAACAGTAGGGAAGGTGTTGGAATAGATAATCAAACTATTCCTTAGGCAAGAGCGCCATCATGCGCAAGTCGTAGTAATGACTTGCGTTGTAATGGCTGCGTCGTAAAGGTTGTGTGGTGTAAACACAGCGTTGTAAAGGATGTCTCCCACTTTGGAGTGGTAATAGTGAATATGACCACCCTTACCCCCTCAAAGTCCCACATGTTCTCCAGTATGCTTTGATTTGGAGTGGGAATACTTAATAAAAGTTACATAAATAGCATTTAGTTCAGTTACATTGGCTAGTTTTGAGTCAGTACAGTTTAATTTAATTTTATAAATATATAAACTTTGTTTTCAATCTTTCATGTTTTCAATTTTTATTCTTTTTTCACTAACAGAAAAGTTTATTGTCACAATTTTTATTGAAATTCAAATTTTTGTTTTAGATGGTTTTATTTAGCGCAGCTTGACCCCGAAGGTATCAGAGCACTTTACATGAGCACCAGTTGCGTTACAGACGAACACATTCATTTTTGTTAGGCACGAGGAGATTAAGTGATTTTCCCACGGTCAAAGGATGTTGAGCGTCCCAGTCGGGACTTGAACCCTGTTCCCAAGCTTCGAGGTAGACCACTCTAGCCATATGTTATGCACATTTATCAAGTACGTAAGCATAAAAAAGTTATATTCCAAGTACACCATCAATAAATTGCATTATAGGTAAAGTAAATAACTAATGCAACATCTTGGTGTAAAAGTAAGCAGCAGAGCATAGAAAAAGAAAATAGTATTTTTATGGTGAAATTGACATGTTGATTTCCTTAGGAATGCTTCAATGAATGCCCCCACTGGTATTCAACACCACATGGAAAGTAAGCAGTTTTGAAGAAAATAGACAAAAGAAGTGTCTTTGTTGCAACAAACTGAATTCACCAGTATGTGTTAGTCCTCATTAGTAACCATCAGCATTGAACGTCATACATTTCTTTTTAACCACATGAATGCTACAGCAATTCATGCTCTGTGCTGCTGATCCATAGTTACCATTGTTCATGACGAGCTCAGCTCGTCATCAGCACACAAGCAGTGTACTGCATGACGAGCTCAGCTCGTCATGAGCATGGAAGGGGTTAAAATGAACAATTTTCAAGTTAGTAATCACCAAAACAATCATTGACATTTAAATGCATTTTGTTGCTCAGCTTATTAAACAAAAAGCTTTTTTAATTTTTTTAATTTATATTTATATTTGTTCTGTTTATATTTTAAAAATACTGGAAATACGTAGTTTTAAATAATTATTTCTAGTATTTGTATTATGCGTTTGAACTTTTTAGATATTTTTCCATACATTTACATTTTTCACAAATGTTGTACTTTTTTTAGAACAGGAATTATTATTTTTCATTTATTTATTCTGCTGGTTTATAAAGTAAGAACGTTCTCTTTCATTTCCATTCTTCACTATTTGGACTGCTTGCTTTAGTTTGTAGACCTGCTTAGATGTATTTGGATGCGTGTGGCTCTGAAGGTTAGGGTTTTTTGTTTCTGTTCTCTTTTAAAGGTAAGTTAAATCTAATATCTATGATCAATATGTAAGGGGGAAGTGGCATGGTGTTAAGTTAATATCTATATGTTTAAGCAATTTTTTAGGAGTTAGTGTGGGTCTTTCTGTTAAATGTTTGAGGTGCATACACTAGGGGGCTGATTTCGATCCGGTAAAATCACCGTCCCTACGAATCGCATCCGGAGCCGTTTCCGTACGACTCGTACAAACGCCGTACGACCCGACGAGAACGATCCCGACCGGGGTACCAGGACGCGAGTCGTACGGTCCACGTCAGGTAAGGGCGATTCGTACTGAAAAGCGCACAATCACAAACACACCGTACGGCGCGTACACCCCATGATCGCAGGGGTACGCGCCGTACCCCTGCGATCATGGGGGGTACGTGCCGTACACCCAGCGTACATGGGGTATGCACCGTACACCCAGCATACATGGGGTACCGTGCGTACCCCATGTACGCTGGGTGTACGGCACGTACCCCCCATGAACTATTTATAGTAATGTTAAGTTGTTTCGTAGTATTTACACAGTGTATTTTTACTTTAAAGGTGGACTTTTTTTTTCCTTTATCATTACTTTATTTTGAATTGAGTATCTGTTTTTGGACAGTGGATTTATCTTATTTTTTATAATTAATAATAGTTGAGATTATGTAAAAAGAGATGTTTTATATGTTGTTTACCAATTTAGTTGTTTTTATACCTATTTGTAAATTAAAAATGTGTTTTATTTATGAGCTTCAGTGATTAAGTTCTATATTTTAGTTTTGCAATTATAATTACATTTCTTTTTTTGTTTCTTATATTTTTTACAATATTTTTGTGGCTTGGTTTTGTTTGTGCAAAGTTTAGTGCTATCTTTTGACAGTTCTCATGTTTGTGTTTTGGAGATATACTTTTTGAACAATTGTTTATTTGTCTGTATTAAAATATTTAACTTATGTTTGTAAAGTTTGTTATGTTGTATTTCAGGAATTTACTTTGTACATTTAAGGGCTTTATTTCTGGTGATTGTAACAGCCTTCCAGGTGGTAGCTTAAGTCTGGCACAAATTTGGTGGCCTCTTCTGCTGTAGTAAACTTCACATTTTTGTTTCCTTTGTATACTATATTTTTATTGGAAACTTTCTCTTTGTTAACTGTTTTTACGTTTAATTTAATTGGCTGTTGGGTTAGTAGTTTGTGTATTTTGTACAATATATGATATATGCTCATTATATATTTTCTGCTCTTCATTAAGGTTCTATTTATCTACATATATTTATGTTTATTTAACGAATATAACTATATAATGTTTAATGATTTTTTGTGATATTTCGGTTGATGATACTTTTGTTTTCATGGTTGTTGTCATGTTTCTTATGTTTTATTACAACCTCTTTGTTTAGTATTTCTCTGTTTTTGTTTTCAATACTTAATCTGTTGCTGCTGCCAGTTAAACATAGGCTCCAAAGTATATGAGATCCACATCAGGCATACTTGGCCAGGGCAGAGGACAAATCAACAACGCTATTACAAATCAGGTGCCTCCACCCCACCAAAACTGCAGTCCTTTAACTCAAATAGAGATGTATGCAATTAGACCATCACCAGGGCCATAACCTTCAATGCATATCTCCCTATTATGGAAGCTCCACTAGGATAGGATAGGATACAATTTATAAAGCACACTGATACCCGAGGATGTCAAGGCGCTGGGCAGACGGAGAGGAGAAGAAAGGCACAGATCAGCCAACTATCTTGAGAAAAGCCATTTTTTCAGCAGCTTTCTAAACACCTGAAAAGATTCTGCATTGGAAATATAGGGGGGCAGGGTGTTCCTGAGTTTGGCAGCTGCCACAGGGAAGGAGCCTCCACCCCATCTGACCCGGTGGAAGTTAGGAGAGATCAGCTTTTTCTGGGAGGAGGATCTCAGGGTCCTCCAGGTGGTGTAAAACTGGAACAAGATTTTCAGCTGCGACAAGCCTTTTTTTCTGTGCAAGGCCTTGTAAACCGTACTAAGGACCATGAAGGAGATGAGCTTCCAGCAAAGCATGGATCCCCTCCCTGGCTGATTGATGCTTTGGAATGTTAAGGATCAGTCAGGCTGGTGCGTTCTGAACCACCTGAAGCTTGTTCAGGGAACCCACATTGATGTTGAAGTGCAAAGCATTGCAGTAATCAAGCCGGGAGGTGACTAGTGCAATGATGGTGGGCCGATGCAGTTCAGATGGAATATACAGTAGCACCTTTCTAACGGTTTTCAAGATGTAGAAACAGGTGATGACAGTGCGGCTGACCTGAGCGTCAAAGGTCAGACCCTTGTCGAAAGTGACCCCCAGGTTTTTAGCTGTCCTAAATGGAAAGGGAAGGGTTCCGCATTCAGCCGCCCACCAGGTGTTCGGATCAAAAACTAGAATCTCGGTTTTTATCTGCATTAATCTTAAGGAAGTTATTCTTCAACTAGTCAATAATGCTTGCTATGCAATTGTTACATTTTTCGGCAACCATTTGCAAAACATTAGAGATGTGGGGCTTAGTGATGAGCCCTGGGGAACCCCGCAAGGGGGGATAAAGGCTGTATCTGAAACCTCTGCAGCTGACAATGTACGTTCCCCCTGTCATAAAGGAGTGGAGAAGCTGCAAGACCTTTCCCATAACTCTCACTTCCTGCAAACATTGAACCATGCGCATCGGACAGACGGTATGAAATGCCGCCAACAGATCAAGCATTATCAACACTGCCGATCCACCCTGATCTAACTGAATGCTGATATGATCAGTGGCGTCAATGAGGGCAGACTCTGTGCTATGACTGGCGCGGACCCCATTTTGAGAATGGTCGAAGATCTCATGTGATTCATTGTAGTTTATCACCTCATTGTTGTTGAATTTATCTAAGATTTTTGTGTGGGGGCCAGGAGAATGGAGATGGGGGCAGAAGTTCTTCAGTTCTGAGGGGTCAGTGTTGGGATTTTTAAGGAGAATGTTGTTGAACACCCTGCACAGGAAGTCTGCAACCGGGTCGGGGACTAGCTTGAGTATGAGGGGCATACAGGGGTCCGAAGGTGAGCCGGATTTAAGGCCCATTAGAAGATCCTGAGTTTGCTGAACATTCATTTGTGGGAACGCATTAAGAGCGTACTTCTCACGGTCCTGAATGACCTCCTCAACATCAGGTTCTTCAATTTCCGTATGAACGAACTCCTGAAAGATTTTAAGGACCTTGTCATGGCAGTAAGCGGCTATTCTGTCAGAGAACTCAATGCAGGTTTTCCCTGTGCAGGTCAGACACACGAGCCATAGTCGATAAGGCGTTAAAAATGAACAATAGCATGAATGAGAATTTGTAGGCATGCATGAGGTGGAAGAAAACTCCCTGCGCATTCAGGCCAATCTTATTTTTTTGCTTTTCAGAAACAAACCCCTGCTATCACTAAAGTGGTCTCATCTTGTTTGTGGAAGCACTTTAGCAGACATTAACTGCTAGTTAGTGCACAGTTATTTCAAAATAGTGCAGATAGTCAGCTGCAGAGTGAAAGGAGCTGAGATCTTCACCATGACAGGAAGCTGAAGAGTCAACTTGCCAGGGTCTAAATAACCACTTTGGTATTCTACTACTCCATCACTGGGCCACTGATACTGTTAACAAGGCTAATTGAGAAAAATCCTAATGTCTTTAGTAATATACAATCTACATATTCAGAGCAGTAAATTATACCTTTAAGTAATTCCACACTTTTTAATAAACAATTACCACATGTTGGTGACAAGACCGAGCAATTTGGAGATGGGGAGTTGCAGACACTTGTATAATGCTCCCCAAGACATTTAATTGTGATTTTCCAACACGCTGTAGTCTCTGTGAAAAAGTCCAAAAGTACTAATGTATTGAGTGTTTTTTTGTGTTCAAAGGCTCGAGCAAAGATACCTAATATGCATACACTTTCACACTCTGGTTTAACAATTCTTTAAGAAAGTTGAAGACATAACCAATAACTCTATGGGCCAGATTCAAGGAACATTTCACATGTTGGTCCATTTGCGACTGGTAAAATGCATTAAGCCATGCACAAAAGGCAAAATGTAACTCAGTATGATTCGGTATTAGGGAGGGGGTGTTTAGGGTGTCATTTCCTAATAACAAATAGCATTCGTATATATGAAAGTTTTGTGACTGGAATGAGGTCATAAAAGATCCATCATTTACCATCTCTCTAGAGGAGGTGGTAAACTATTCGCAAACAGGCAGCGGTCCCCAAGGACTCCTGGTGATTTTTCTTTTTTTAGAGCAGGCATTGGACCCACAGACCACTGCCTGCTCTTAAAATATGAAAAGAAAACTTTTAATTTGTATTTTTGTAATGCAGTCAATTTTTATTTAAAGAAAACGGGCTTCATTACAAAAAATAAATATTGCTTTATTTAAAAGCAATCACAGACATTGTGGTCTGCTGACCACAAAATGCCACAATTACTGTGATTGTAGTAATTCCCAATGGGTCAAAAATGCGACCTGCCACATGAATTTAGATGAGGCAGGTCCACTTGCGATGCATTGGAAATCGCAAACAGTGTCCGAGACACTGTTGTACATAGGTTTTTGTGATTTTCTATTTGCGAATCACAACAAATCGCAATTAGGGAATCGCAATCTGACTTTTTTGTACATCTGGCCCTATGTCACTAAAATTGTAGCTGCTACATTCACTGAAGGAGGGCAGAATCCTTTTACTTTTACCATGATTACAGGCTAAATTGAGCTGTAAGCCATGTGTTTCTGAAGGGGCCCTATAACGAGTATGGGGGACTGTAGGACCGCTGTACTCGCAGTGGCAGTCGACTTATGCCACACTGCAGACCCGCCTGCCCACAGTATTACAAGTTTGGCAGTTCAACTGCCACAGAACTGCTGCATCCGCTGCATATCCAGGATCCTGCGGCCATTGTGCAGTCATCAGGGAGCTATAATATGCTGGTGCACACCAAGCATATTACAAGTTGGCTTTCAATTGCCCTGTTCATGGCGATGAGCCCGCCATGAAAAGGGTGGCAGAGAGGCAAGAAAGGGGGCCCTAATAGAGGGCCCTGCCACTCCTGGTCCCGAAGAGGCATGCTCGAGGACAATTGTAGTGCTCCCCTGGATTTGCAACCCCAGTTCCTGCATGATGTGGCATGTATGCCACACCGTCCAGGAAGGTGCAATCGGCGCTCTGATGGTGGAGGTCTGCATGTTAGGCTCTTCTATGAGCCTAACAGCAGCTGCCATCAGACCGCCGTGCACCGCCCACCAGACCAGGATGGACCTCCTAATCTGGCAGTCAGGCGCACAATGGGTTTGGCGGTTCTACAACGGATGGTGCTTTGGCAGCGCCGCTGTTGGACTAACAAAGTCGTAATAAGGCCCTAAGTATCGTTCGCCAGTAAAAGATCCTTGTTGCATTCTTTAATTATTTAAGTTATGTTTTCTATGTCTACATTTCCTTTCTGGTTGCTGGAGCCTGGAATGTATGATGCGTGCCTGCATCTTACATGCTGGGTTCCAGATTCTATATTCAAGTGTTTGATTCAGGATCTACTTTGTAACAGACATGCTGTGCTTCTTCTCCTAACCTTAAAATAAATACTTGGATTTTTATATACAAATAAGGACTTCATATTTTATAATGTTGGCGACGAGGGACCATCATCATATTTCTGCCGCGTTTTTTCTTTTTTTTCAATAAAAATACAAGCATGGGCCTACAACCGCAGGGGCCGGCCACTAAACAAAATTAAGACCCCCTATATCACAGTACGACACAGCTCATCAGCCGACAACCCTGAGGTCCAGCAGCGATTCAGGCTAGAACTTGTATTAGAATGCACAACGGAGTCCCAGGATGAGACAGAGGTTCCATTTTATATTATTTAAGAAAGGATCAGGTGCCATACAATCAAACAGAAGAATACGGGGGACTGGGCAAGAGACAGGATATGCACGTAAGAACCACTATAATGGAACATTGGCGCCAAAGCATATGGATCGGTGCAAACGACAATACAATATACATTCAATGTTTTTAAGTTTTCAGAAAAAAAAAACTTTATTAAGGATAGATTGCATGAAATAAGGATACAAAAACAACAATATGAAATACAAGCAATCAATGTAATAGAGAAGCAAAAAATAACCTATAGAAAAGGAAAAAAGGAAAGGATAAAAAGAAAGAAAAAAGAGAAAGAGAAAAAGAAAGAAAATTATTATTATTAAATTTTTATAAAGCGCGTAGTCACCCGTAAGTATCCCAGCGCTAAAATAGGAGAAAAAGATGTAAAAAAGGAAAAAGGAAAAAGATAAAGAAAAAGGCATCAATGAAGAGTATCAGAAGCAGAAAATATCAAAAGCAGGAAATACGGAAAACTGTTACATAAAATTAGTGCAAATAAGGAAAAAGCAATCTGTTCATATAAAGGAAAAGGTATCATAATCAAATCAAGGGGGTTTAGGAACTTCTTCATGGGTAGGGGTATGCAAGGGACGTGTTTGAGCAGATATATCCAAAAAAGTAGTTACTGGTAACCATAATAAATCATGTTTGATAGCAAGTTGAATAGGGTATACATACGCTCTGTCTAGTCTATGGTTGTAGCAAACACCATACCACCATGCTTGAAAGGAAACATTTGAGGCATTTTTCCAAGATTTAATAATTTGTTGAAAAGCAACTGCTAGGAGAAGGTCGATAATGGAAATATTGGAAAAGGAGGTTTGGGAAGACCAAATGTCAGAAATGCTACCTAGAAAAATATGGGTGAGTGAGAATGGAAAGTGTGTAGAGAAAATGGAATTGATTTTTTGCCATACTTTGGTCCAAAAAACTTGAATGAGGGGGCATGTGAAAAGCATATGTTTAAGGTCTGCGCAAGCAGCAGAACAGGACCAACATGTAGAAGGAATAGAAGGGGTGATAGCGTGTAATTTAGAGGGAGTAACCAAAAGCCGGTTATAAATAAAAAATAAAGTCTGGGTAGTATTAGCGGCTCTAGGCGATTTCCTTAGTTTATTCCAAATGTTTTGCCATACCGGAATAGTGAAAGAAGTATCAAGATCAGATTCCCAATCTTGTTCTACTTTAGACTTGTCACGAGTAAGAGGAATATCTTGTAAGTGCTTGTAAATTTGAGAGGCAGCAGGAGAGGATAAAAGAAAAGGAATAGTAAGCGAGGAAGAAGTAGGAGGAGCAGGAGAAGAGGCAAAAGAGTCATATGAAGATTGAACGACAGCACATAACGAGATATATTTGGAAAGGAAAGAAGGAGGGAGAGAAAAGCGAGAGTGGATAGATGAGAAGGGAAGACAAAGACCATCTTTAAAAATTTGATGAACCCAGAAAAGACCAAGAGAATACCAATCCTTCCAGAAAAGAGTTTTATTTTTAAGCTTGATAAGAGGATTGTACCAAATGGAAGAGTGCAAAAAACGGGTTCTATCATCAAGACCGTTAAGGAAAAGAGGAAGAAAAATTCTCCTGGAGAGTTTAAGAATAGGGAGAGAGAACCTAGAAGGGATGTGTGATAGAGAAACAAATTCTTTAAAGGAAAAAGGATGAAAAAAGGAAGATTCAAGTGCACACCACAATGGGAGGGAAGAAGCATCTTCGTTTGGCTCTAATAGCAAAGGAGAAGAGTGGGAGAGAAAAAAAGAGGAATGATATGAAGAAAAATCAGGAAAATTGACACCACCTAAGGATTTAGGACGTTTAAGTTTTGCAAAAGACATCCTCGCCTTTTTGTGTTGCCACAGGAATTTGGATAGGATAGAATAAATAGATTTAAAACAAGATTTTGGAATATTGACAGGGAGATTAGAGAGATAAAATAAATTATTGGAACCAGCATCATTTTAATAGAATCTAATCTACCCCACCAAGATAAGAACAAAGGATGCCACCTAGTAGTAAAATCATTTAAGGAAGTAAGAAGATTTTTAATGTTTAATGCAACCGTGTCTTGAATCGAAGGAGTGAACCAAAGGCCCAGATATTTTATTTTAGAAGGACTCCAGTGAAAAGAAGAAGATAAGAAATAAGCATGGAAACAAAATTTATTAAGGGGAAGGATTTCACATTTGTCAACATTAAGTTTATAACCAGAAACACTAGCATAAGAAGAGACCTCAGACAAGAAAGCTGGAATAGAAGTAAGAGGATGAGAAAGAAATAAAAGAATATCGTCCGCATAAGCAGAAAGCTTCAGTTCATTATCCCCATAAGGAAAACCAAAGATATCAGAGTTTAATCTAATCCGAGATAAAAATGGTTCCAAAGCTAAGATACCTCAAAGAAAGGGAGGTTCCCCTGTCATGTATATCAGGGAGGGGGATATTCAGTATCTAAAATTTTGGAAGTCCCTGTTGTAATTGTAGCAGACTAGGATCGCTACAATTACAACAGGGACTTCCAAAATTTTAGAGTCCAAAGCTAAGATAAACAGAAGAGGAGAAAGAGGACAACCTTGACGCACACCTCTAAAAAGGGGGAAAGAAGAAGAGACTAAACCATTAGCAAAAATAAAAGACCTGGGAAAAAAATATAACAAAGAAATATAAGAAATGAATATAGAGCCAAAACCAAACCAAGATAAAGTAGACAACATAAAAGACCAATTGACCCTATCAAAAGCTTTCTCAGCATCTAAAGCGATAGCAGCCAGGGAATGAGAAAAATTAGAAGATTTGCTGAGAACATTAAAGAAAAGGCGAGTATTATCCGAAAGATGACGACCTTTGATGAAACCAGATTGCTCTTTGCCGATAAGTTGGGGAAGAATTTTATCCAATCGTAATGCAAGAATTTTTGCAAGAATGTTATAATCTAAGTTAATTAAAGATATTGGTCTATAGTTTTTACAGAGAGTATGATCCTTGTTATCTTTGGGGAGAAGACAAATGAAGGCTTCCTGAAAAGACACTTCCGATTTCTGAGAAGTAATAAAAAAGGAAAATAATTGGTGAAGTTTAGGAGCAAGAAAAGAGGAAAAATGGGAATAGAATTCAATGGAGAAACCATCAGGACCTGGGGCCTTACCTGTCTTAAGGACACGAATGGCTTTTAAAATGTCTGCGGGAAGAATGTCTTTATCAAGAGATGAGAAGTCAACGTCTTCTACTTGAGGGGGAGGAATGGTGGAAAGGTATGTATCGATGTTCGAGGGGGAAGGAGGGGATTCTGGAGTATAGAGAGTTTGATAAAAGTGAGTGAATTCTTCCAAAATCTCTTCATCTTTATGAAGAGTAATATTAGAAGAAGAGACGATCGACTCAATTTTTGTCCGTTCTTTTTTAACTTTAAGATAATTAGCAAGAACATTTCCAGCTTTATTTTGAGAGGAGTAAAATTTAGCACTAGATTTAAGTAAGATCAAGTTAGCAGACTCAGTGGATAATTTATTAAAGGAGAGTTGATTAAGAACAGAGGGAGATTTAGTAGAGAAATAAGAATGTTCCAGTTGTTTGATTTGAGATTTTAAAGTGGTTAAGGATTGCCGTGCAAGACGACGTTTTTTGGCAACATATGAAATAATGAAATCTCTAGAAGCCGCTTTGAAAGTGTCCCAGAGTAATTGAGGGGAAGTGTGAGGAGATTCATTTTCTGTAAAAAACCGGGAGCAAACTCAAGGAAGGCAGACGTGAATTGCGTATCAAGAAGAAGGAAATTATTGAATCTCCATCGACGAGTACCTTTAATAGGGGGGAGTAAATCAAGATCTAAAGAAACAGGAGCATGATCAGAAATGAGAATGGAGCAAATGTCTGAGTGAGTGATGTGTTGCGTCAAAGGTTTGGAAATAAAGAGATAATCAATTCGGGATTGGGAAGAATGTACGGGAGAGAAAAAGGTATATTCTTGTGAGGTAGGGTGGCAAAGTCTCCAGGAGTCTACAAGGGAGCGTTGAGATATGGTATCTTTAAACTGGGAATGGGCTTGGGAAGGGGAGAAGCGGGAAGTAGATTTTCTATCTAGAAAAGGATCCATAATCATATTGCAATCCCCACCTAGGATAAAATAATCATCTGAAAGCTGCATGGAGGAGGAAAGAATTTGAGGCCAAAATAACTTGTCGTGCACAGTGGGAGCGTAGATATTGAAAATAGTGAGGGGGATCTTATTAACCAATAATGAAACAATTACCCAACGTCCCTCAGTATCTACATTTTGATTAATGAGTTGAATAGAAAGACGTTTATGACACAGAACCGCAACCCCATTACGCTTACCAGAACCAGGGAAGGCAAAAACATGGCCCACCCAATTTCGACGTAACTTAGAAACATCAACATCCTTAATATGAATTTCTTGAAGTAAAACAATATCTGCTTGTAAATGAGCTAAATGCGAAAGAACCCGTTGTCTCTTAATAGGAGACCCCAAACCTCTAACATTCCATGAAACTACGTTTATCGACATTTAAATTTTTGTTATTAGAAAGTAGGAAATGGCATATTAACAATGCAATAAGAACAATAAGAACATGAACAAGAATATTAAACACAATACAAACAATTAGTAAATGAAGAAAGAAAAATAAGAAAAGGAAAGATGGCAGAAAGAGAAGGAAAGATGAAAGAAGTAGTGGAATGAGTAAATGAAGAGCAACGAGGAAAAAAGGCAGGAGAAATGAGAGGAAAGAAAAGAAATGAAAAGAACAAAAAAGAGAGGAGGGAAAAGAAGAGAACATAGCTGAGGAGGACAAAAAGAGAAAAGTACTCGATGAAAAGTAAGGTAATGAAAAACATACCACAAGAAAACGAAAAGAACAGGGGTGGTGAAGCCACATGAGGAAATGGAACGCAGAACAGGAAACTCCAGTACGGGACCATGAGGAGAGGAACAACCCTCAGGAAGGAACAAAAAGGGTACAAAACGTTGAAGGACCACAAAACCGCTACCTACAGGGGAAATGAGGAAGAAAGAATTAGAAACTGCAACAGAATACATATAATACAACAAGCGAAGACATCAAATAACGTAAACGTTACAAAATAGAAACGAGAGTCAAAAAACATGAATAATACATGAAAAGACATAAAGGAAAAAGCAGTAGTCCATCAGGGCAGAGGAACTTCCATGGAACTGCTACTGCAATTGTCCAGGAAACGTTGTAGTAATGCAGGGTCTTCATATGGAGTTCTGGACTTTTTGGTTCCGTCCAGAGGTGTCAGGGACAACACCCGAAGACCCCGGAGTTCAACCTGTCTCGGTGCACAAACAAACAGAAACACGGGCTTCTCGATGGTGGCGTCAAAGACCAAAGGTTTATTACTGCAGGGACACAGAAGTCACAGAAACTGCACACGGGCAGTGTCTAGGAGCCTGTTCAATTTGTACAAAGAGGGTTGTTCCTTATATACTAAATATTCTGCTCGGGGCAAATTCTTTACATGTTACCACAGTTCTAAACATTAGTGTCTTAAACAATAAATATTTGGCGTTGCACAGGAATCGTCAACAGTATCTGATGTCAAAACATTACGAATGAGGGGTTCCCACTAGTCCATCATAATCCCATGTCAATTCTTCATTCAAGACCCGGACCGCCTCATCGTAAATTTTGTTACCTCCCCCTAATAAAGGCCCAGAAGGAAAGGAGCAGAGCCAGGTGTGGAAGATAGAAAGACAGGATAAGAGATGTTTGTGGGTCGTAAATGGGCACGGTTACCAGCTTCGGCCGCCTAATCATGATCAGGCCAACGAACACAAGAACCAGTATAGCAGGACTGGCCTCAGGCTGGGGAGGCAGCTCTTGCCGAGTCATGCTGCCACAGTGTTGCTGGCCTAAGGTGCACGTGTCACTCGCAAGGTGAATCGCTGGCTAAAGCCTACGTGTCCTTAAATAAAAAGAGATCATTGTGTGTCCATTGACTATGTGAGGGCAAGGAATACAAAATGGCTTCCGTGTTCTAAGATGGATGCCATGGGTAGAACAGAAATGTGTTTGTAACTGGAGTGCTCTTGCTCGTAGCATAGCGAAAACACCAGGATATACTAAATGGATCATTTGCGGTCCACTGATACCAAAATTATTTATTTACGACAATGTTACAAACACGAGTAAAATCGTCACGGAACCTCAGACCCTCCTTTTGCCCTTACATAGGCAATTACTCAGTCTATATCAGAGTCAGAGTCTAATTCTATGCTCATTAGGTCAGTGACATGTTGTTGTATCATCATCCTGTCTCGTGCCTTTTCTCCTAATGCAGGTGGTTTTCTGAAACAGGTTGCAGCACAGAGACTACACAGAGCGGGACCACATTGGATAATAAGACAGCACGAGAACAGAAATACTAGGATGACACCAATGACCATCAGAACCTTCCATCCCCACGCTGATACCAGAGTCCAAAACCACTCCATGAAGGACCAGTTTCCCTTATCTACGTGTATAGAGTCGGAAATCTTGTGTAGCTTAGAGATTGCTTCATAGACTGTTGGAGCATTATTTGGAATAAAGACACAGCAGCTCGATTGGATCATTCTGCATACCCCACCTCGATCTGCAAGTATTACGTCTAGAACCATACGGTTCTGCAACGTCATGAGACGATCCGCCTGAAGCTCAGCTGTTAAGTTACTAAGGGCACCAGCAGTTTCTGTAATAGTAGATTCAACTACCCGTGTTAGTTGACGTAGATTTCTACTATTTGCCATAGGCCCCCAAAACGGAAGGAAACCTTTGAAAAAGTCTCCAGCTTCTTGACCAGCGGTATCTTCCTTGCTGAAGACACCTCTTGCTACTCTGGTCTTGTGATAATCTGAAGAAGCAGTGTATGTCGGAGGTAACAATCGAGCAATATAACATGAACCTGAGAAGTCAGCAGGCAGCCATGTATAAGCTCTGTCCTGACAGATGAAGTAGGTACCCCTAGCAGTCAGAAAGGCAGGGGAGGAGTTAGACGGAAATACGTAAGTCTCAACGCACTCACTCCTCCCTAGCTGAGCTCTCGGATTTCTCCCATTTCCTTTCAAACAGACTTGACCTCGGTGAGGCACGACCCAAACTGAAGTGGAGCTTTTACGCTTGCTTTCTCCCAAACTAAGGCGATACTCTGTAGAGTTCCAACTCAAATACACCCGTAATTCATCTCTAGGGTAAGATGGAGTATTATTGACGTCTTTAATCATATCAATAATTCCCTGGACTAAAGCTTTGTTGGCTGAGTTGTATTTAGTGGACCGTGGTGGACGCGGAGGATAGGTCTCAAGGGCATATGAAAAAATGGTCTGAAAGGCCTGAAATGATCCATTGTAGCTAAAAGGCAAGACTAAATAGGGAATGCCTTTATCCATAGTGTGAGGTATCAAGCCGCACACCCAGCAGTCTGTAGTATTAACTACCAGTTGGTGTTGATGCAAGAGCTGTACAAATGTATTGTTAATAAATTCTGAGCGTCGAGCTTGTTCGTGTTCAGGAAATGAGTGAAAAGAATGCATAGAAGAAACCGTAGAAGTAGTAGGATCAAGGGGAGGTACTGTAGTTACTGGCATAAAAATCAAATGTACACCAAAGACGATTCCACCCACCAACGTTATCAAAACAATTAAAAATGTAACTGCACATTGCATTAGAAAGCATTTGCTGTGAAGTATTCTGTACAGTCTATTTCTACGAACATAAATTACATTTTCTCGTTGCAGCTCAGGAAGCTCCATCTTCTACGACCGTTCGCGACCACTGATGATGTGTACGTAGATGAAAATGCCTCTATCAGCCCTGGGAGTTCCCAGAACTAACAGAAAGATCAACCTTGTGTCTGACCCCCGCAGATTCAACTAGGCACACAGCCACGACCCTACGGCTACCCAGACGGCAAGGCAATTTTAAAACAAAAAGAAAAAATACAAAGTATTTAGCAAACTTCCTGGCTGGAGGCAATGTATAGCAAATTCAAATCTGAAAATAGGCAGTTTCCTGCTTTATTTTCCATATTGCGAGAACGTAAGTTGTATCTCAGTTTTGCAGGAGCTGTCTGATCTGGAAACAATGTATTTTCAGCTGACGTTGCAATGTTCACGTTCGCAGATGGCAAATGTCCTTTTGGTGCAGATGGCAAATGTTCAGGGTTCAAGAGAGCAGTTTCAGGAGGAGAGTCAGAATTTGGTGAATCCGTGATCAGTTC
This sequence comes from Lissotriton helveticus, assembly GCF_964261635.1. NCBI lineage: Eukaryota > Metazoa > Chordata > Amphibia > Caudata > Salamandridae > Lissotriton > Lissotriton helveticus. The sequence goes on from NC_136070.1 coordinate 850,152,913, forward strand.
TGCATCGCTGAAAGGTATGAACCTGGGGATTTGTTCCGTTTCAGAGGCACCGATTCCTTTCTTTACCCAGTTGTCGTAAGGAAGTGGCAGAGGCACACGTTTGACATGTGTCGTATGGATCCAGTTTTTCCTTCCGGCCACACGAATAGCAGTTCTCGTTGCTAGTAGGACTTGGAAAGGGCCAATGAATCTGGGCTGAAGATTTTTTGTTCTTGCAAAATTTTTGATGACCACCTGATCACCCGGTTTCAGCTGATGGCCTGGACTCTCCGGTGGCTTTGGCAATGCATCGAAAACCTGTTGGTGAATAAGACTCAATTTAGCAGTCAAGTCGAAAAGGTAATCAATTAACATTGGGTATTCCAGCTGCTTGAATTCTTTTGGTCTAGGTACCCCCCAAACATTTGCAGGACGACCAAAAACTATCTCATAAGGACTAAGCCCTACTCTAGAATGTACGGTTGCTCTTGTTGATAGCAAAGCCAACGGCAATGCGTCTGGCCAGGACAAACCCGTGGATGCTTGTATCTTAGCAAGTTTCAGTTTAAGGGTGCCATTGTAACCCTCGACTAAACCCGCGGACTGGGGATGATTCGCACTATGAAACTTCTGTCTAATCCCTAGGCCGGCACACACACTCTGCATAACTTTCCCTACGAACTCACTTCCGTTATCTGACCATACAATCCGTGGCATTCCGTATCTGGGGAAGTATTCTTTAAGAAGAATTTTGGCAGTGGATAAGGCAGTATTGTCCTTTAGCGGGTATGCTTCGATCCATCTGGAGAAAGCACAAACTACCACTAGGACGTATTTCAGGTTATTACAACGATCCATGTGAATGAAGTCTAGCTGGATCACTTCGAAGGGGCAGGAAGGAGGAGCGAAGTGACCTGCAGGTGTGGGGATTCCCTTGCCAGGATTATGCACCAAGCATACCATACAATTTCTCACCACTCTCTCTGCACACTTACTAATCCCATCATTCTTCCAGACCGGAGCCAACATCTTACAAATCCCTTTTGAACTGATGTGCGCTGTTCCATGTGCCATCGTCACTACTGCAAGCACATACGCATCAGGCAACATCCAACACTGTTGTTCTGACAAGTCAATCCAACACCCACTCGAGTCCAATTTACCCGTGCTCTCTCTCCATGCAAGTTTTTCCTCCTCAGTCGCCTCTTTCTGAATTTCCTTCACGCTTTCCACTGTGTCTTCACACATTCCAGACTCAGAAATCCATCTTGCAGACGTTGCAACATACATTCTACTCATCATATTTCTAGCTGTCTGTTTTGCAGTCTCATCGGCAAAAGCATTCCCACGACCAACATCATCTGTGATTGCCTTATGAGCACTGCATTTCACAATCGCAACTTCAGTCGGCAAGGTTAGAGATTCCAACAAGTCATTAACTAGCTGACCATGTTGAATCTTAGTCCCATGGGACGTAATGAAACCTCTCTCTTTCCACAAACGGCCAAAACTATGGGCCACGCCGAACGGGTACTGACTATCTGTGAACACATTCACTCTCTTTCCCTTAGCTAAAACGCACGCTCTTGTTAGCGCGATCAATTCTGCAGCCTGGGCAGAATTCTGACTCACTCTTGCAGTCTCCACAATCGTACTCAAAGTCGTTACTGCATAAGCAGCAGTCACATCACCATTCTCCAATTTGAAGCAAGACCCATCAACATACAGCGTGCCATCTGGATCTGATAACGGAGTGTTTTTTAGATCAATACGTCCTTTGGTTTCTTCTTCAGTTTTGAAACAACAGTCGTGTGGTTCGGAATCACTCGACTCTTGGCTAGTCGGCAACAATGTTGCTGGATTCAATACATTGCATCTTTTGATCTGAATATGACTAGCTAACAGTGTCAGTTCATAACCTGATAATCTAGCACTGGTAAGGTGTTGCGTCTTGGTTCGGTTCATGAGTGTATCCACCGCATGAGGAACCATAACCACTAGCATGTTGTTCATTACTAAACCAGCAGATTGTCGAATGGAAGCTGCAGCTGCGGCTGTAGCTCTCAAGCAACTAGGCAATGCTCTGGCTACCGGATCTAACGTTGATGAAAAATACGCACAAGGGCGTTGTTTATCACCAAATTTTTGCGTCAAAACACTCAATGCACAACCTTCTCTCTCGTGGACATAGAGCGTGAATGGCTTACTGTAGTCGGGTGTACCCAATACAGGTGCTGAACACAGTGCATTTCGTAATTCAGAAAAACTCTGCTGACATTCTGCAGACCATGGTACCGGACTCGGAACACCTTTCCCAGTCAAAGCTACCAATGGTTTTGCTAAAAGAGAAAAATTTGGGATCCATTGCCTACAATATGAGGTAATACCTAAAAAGGCACGTACTTCTCTCTGCGTGCTAGGAACATTCATCTGTGTAATTGCTTTTATTCTCTCTGGGGTCAACTTCCTTCCCTCCTTTGACAAGAGATGACCTAGGTAGGTCACTTCTTGGCAGCAGTATTGCATTTTTGAAGGTGACACCTTGTGATTCAAATCTGACAAGTGATGCAATAAAGAAATCGTAGCTGTTTTGCAAGTTTCCTTGTCATCAGCAGCCACTAGAAGATCATCGACATATTGTATTAAAGCAGAACCAAGAGGAAGTACGAAGGAATCTAACTGGCTTTTTAATGCTTGACTGTAAATAGATGGGCTTTCACAATAGCCTTGTGGAGCGCGTTTAAACCTGAAGCTTCGTCCTCCTAGAGAGAAACCGAAGATATCTCTGCTTTCTTCGGCTATCGGAATGCTGAAAAAGGCATTTTTCAAGTCGACAACCGAAAACCATGCTGCTGTAGCAGGAATCAACGTTAACAATGCAGTAATGTCTGGAACCACAGGAAACTGTGGAATCACAATTTTATTAACCTCTCTAAGATCAATTACAAACCTATATACTGGAGGTTTTGTAGGGTCAGTTCGTTTCAAAATAGGCAGTACAGGACTATTACAGACATTACCTCTAGTTTCTTCTATAACGTCTTTCTCAATCAGATCATGCACTATCAGTAGGAGCGCACGCTCACCTTCACTAGATATTCTGTATTGTGGAATTCGTGGAAGTTTGACATTTGCTTTCAAAGTTACTACATAGGGTGGAATTTCCAATAGACCTACATCATTAGGACCAGTCGCCCAAAGAGTATCAGGGAGTGAACGCAGCTCTGGTGGGAGCGCATCCATCGACAAGTACATCGGAGAGATTAATCTTTTACCCAACGTAAGCTGTACTCCTTCTGGAGAACAGTACAATGTCGCGTACAGGCGTTTTAACAAGTCTAAACCAAGCAGATTTTCGTTACAACCTGTCGTCAAAATCAGGGGTGCTTTCAATTGACAGGGTCCAACAGAAATAGACAAAGGACCAGAAACAGGGTTGTGAACAGGGGCGCCCGAAAAACCTACTGAAACGTTTGTTGAGCCAGACAAAGGTGCGCCAGGGAGTTTCGCATGTATGATAGAACTTTTTGCTGCACCAGTATCCAACAGAAACGGTTCAACTATACCTGATGTTGCTACTGCGACATAAGGCCCACTCTGATCTACTGGAACTGATACTACTCCCTCTCTTTGTCCATGGCTGTCCTAGTACTCACTTTGCTGACCTTCCTCACTAGCTTCATAATAGTCTTCAACATGATATTGTGGAGACTTATTCTGTTGGGCAGATTGTCCATTTCGCTGGTCGAAATAATTAGAAGGGCGATCACTCGTCTGCGGAGGCATAGCACCTCGTCCTCGACCTCTAGAGTTTTGCATAGAACTACCACGACCTCTCTGAGCTGCCGCAGCATTATTTTGTGCCCGAACTGGACACTCATTTTTGTAATGACCTTCCACTTTGCAATAAGCACATTGATTCCATTGGTATTGTGGTCTTTGAAAATTATATTCCGTTCTTTGATATGACCCTTGCTGCATATTAGTCTGATTCGTGCGAGGCGGATAAGCTTGCTGTAAAAGTACTTTAGTTTTTAAATCTTTCGTCTTTTTATCTGATTTTTCCTTCTCTTCTTTATCCCTATTTTCATAGTACTGGGCAGTCGCAAGTATTTGCGCAGTCGTAGAGACAGCCCACGCACTTTCAGAATTCTTTAATTTACCACTAAGTTCTGGCAACAGATTGTGCACAAATTTATCAACAAATAATCTCTGGCCTCCTTCTGTGCTCATATCCTGACCACTATGATCCACGAAAGTCTCCTCGAATCTTGTGAAAAAGTCTGAGACGCTTTCGTCTTTCTTCTGTTTGCACGCGGACAATTTGTCCCAGTTAACGCGTAATGCTGGCATCAGGGTTTTCATTAAATCGATTATTCTACCAGGCAAATTAGCAATTAGGGGTTCTGGTTTGGAACCACCTATTTGTTGACCATCCGCTGCAATTATAGCTGCCCAGTCACCACCTAGGGCAACTGGATGATTCTCTTTACGAATTTTAGCCCAAATTGGTTGCGGTACTACATTACCAAATAGCAGATCTATGTCAGCAAGATTCAATACACAAGCGTCAACCGTTTGAGCCAACTCTTTGTAGTACCCTGCAGGATTTTTACGCGGATCTGGCAAGGCCTGTTTCACTGCTAATACTTCAGCTCGCTTCCATGGAATATGTATCCATACTCTCTGGAATTGTGCCGGAGCGGCTGCAATACCAAGGTTTACATTAGCTTGCACAGCTTCACGCCAAATTGGTGGAACCTCTCTCATTGGGTATTGACGATTTTGTTTCGTACTGCGTTTCCCTAACTCTCTTGGTGAACGAAGGGATGAGTCGGTTCTATAACTTAGAACCAGTTCCATCGCTTCTTTTATATTTTGTCCAACTATCATACCTGCAGCAAACTCTTTCTGAACATTAATTAATTCTTCTAGATTTGATTCAGGGTCATCCTCTTCCAATTCCTCACGTAGAAGTAAACACATTTCATCGAACACATATCGTTGTGTCGGTTCATTCCATTGCATAAATGTATCTAATACATCTTGTACATTATATCTTCCAACTTTCGAAACCCATCTAAGAGCAGTGGAATCTAATATTCCTCTTTCTTCAGTACTGGGAAGCTGACTACGCCTCTGTACAGAGTCAGAGGTAGGAGTCTTAATCAGAGTTTTATAGAAGGGAGATAGAATATTGGAGACAGAATCAGTGATTCTCCGACGAACAGAAAGCGGAGTCATAATATTAGCAGAAGCAGTAAATAGAGTAGCAGTTGGAACAGATAGATTAGGAACAGTAGGAGTAGCAGGAAAAATAGCTTGTGAACTAGCAGGTGTGAGCGACACAGGCATAGGTAAAGAAGCCGGCAACCCTAGAAGAGGGGTTGTCGAAGGAACATTAATATTGACCACAGGAGGTACAGGAACTTGATTCAGGGGAGCGGGAACAGGGACACCAGGTTGTCCAGCAACCGGTAATTGAACATTCGGTATAGGTGGAGCCGTAGCACCCTGTGCATACGGTGGGGGGATCGTAACAAGTAAGACAACAGGGGATCCTTTTCAGGGTCCTCTACTATCTTAGCCGTACTCGATGGTAAAGCAGGATAGCACTTGTCTATCGCTAAATTACGCTCTCTATCGGCCACCTCCATCGCTTTCTCAGACTCGTTGAGTTGCAGCTGCCTAGCAGACTGTTCTAAAGTCAACTCTTGCTCTTTCTGTTCTTTCTTCAACTTTTTAATTTCTCTCTGTTTAGATTCTTTTCGCCAATAACGGAAAGAATCAAACATTGCCGGCCGGGCTTTCTTCTTAAACAACCTTCTTTCTAGATTATCGAGAACTTCAGGTTCAAAACTACCATGTAGTGGCCAACTAAGGACACCATCTTTCTCTGTGAAGCGGATCCATACCTCGTTATAAGAGATAGGGCCCACACCAAATTTGCAATATAGATCAAAAAGGGGAGTTCCAATCGGAGGAACCAAACACGAGTCCTCCAACTGGGAATCACTGTTGCAACTAAAACAAGACAACATACAATTTTTCCGACTTACCATTTTATAATCCGGAACACAAAACAAACAAGACACAAACAGAAAAGATGCGCACTCGAACCAAGAACTTAGGCCTACCAGAACTGACAAATGTATCGATACCTGAACTGAACAGAATGATTATCGTGATAATCTTACAGAACTGAACTGAACTGAGAACTAAAAGGATTATCCAAACAGGAGCAACCCTCACAAAATAACCAACTAGCTACCACTGAATACTTAACTGAGGCACTGAAGACGTCACCAAGAAGAAACCCGTCACGTCTCCCCGTACTGAGGACTGCACCTCGGGTCCAAGACAGGGCGACGGTCAAGGCAACGGACCACTGCAGCCGTCTGAACGGGAACCCTCGTGGAAGAGAACGTCGGGGCCACTTTTGCGATATGCCGGGATCGATGAAGTGGGGCGCCTCCCTCTGAAATCTTCACACGAAGCTCCTCGAACTCTTCAGGCTTTTGGACCGGTACCGAATGACGTCGCCCCACGTTGGGCGCCAATTGGAGTTCTGGACTTTTTGGTTCCGTCCAGAGGTGTCAGGGACAACACCCGAAGACCCCGGAGTTCAACCTGTCTCGGTGCACAAACAAACAGAAACACGGGCTTCTCGATGGTGGCGTCAAAGACCAAAGGTTTATTACTGCAGGGACACAGAAGTCACAGAAACTGCACACGGGCAGTGTCTAGGAGCCTGTTCAATTTGTACAAAGAGGGTTGTTCCTTATATACTAAATATTCTGCTCGGGGCAAATTCTTTACATGTTACCACAGTTCTAAACATTAGTGTCTTAAACAATAAATATTTGGCGTTGCACAGGAATCGTCAACAGTATCTGATGTCAAAACATTACGAATGAGGGGTTCCCACTAGTCCATCATAATCCCATGTCAATTCTTCATTCAAGACCCGGACCGCCTCATCGTAAATTTTGTTACCTCCCCCTAATAAAGGCCCAGAAGGAAAGGAGCAGAGCCAGGTGTGGAAGATAGAAAGACAGGATAAGAGATGTTTGTGGGTCGTAAATGGGCACGGTTACCAGCTTCGGCCGCCTAATCATGATCAGGCCAACGAACACAAGAACCAGTATAGCAGGACTGGCCTCAGGCTGGGGAGGCAGCTCTTGCCGAGTCATGCTGCCACAGTGTTGCTGGCCTAAGGTGCACGTGTCACTCGCAAGGTGAATCGCTGGCTAAAGCCTACGTGTCCTTAAATAAAAAGAGATCATTGTGTGTCCATTGACTATGTGAGGGCAAGGAATACAAAATGGCTTCCGTGTTCTAAGATGGATGCCATGGGTAGAACAGAAATGTGTTTGTAACTGGAGTGCTCTTGCTCGTAGCATAGCGAAAACACCAGGATATACTAAATGGATCATTTGCGGTCCACTGATACCAAAATTATTTATTTACGACAATGTTACAAACACGAGTAAAATCGTCACGGAACCTCACATACGTGGTCGTCTTATTGTTGTAAGTCACACGAAAGAGGCAAGGGTGAAAAAGACCATAGCGGGCATTAAGACTGCGTAGAGCAGGCCTCATTTCCAAGAATTTCTTCAGACGATCCGCCGTTGCCTTGGCATAGTCCTGGGCAAAAAAGAGGTTAGAGCCATTCCAGGTAAGTTTACCACGCTGTTTAGCTGCATGAAGGACTTTGAGCAGTTCGGTATATTCCAAAAAGTAAAGAATAACACCTCTTGGTTTTGAAGAAACAGAAGCAGAGTGAGGAGGTGAACCAAGACGGTGAGCACGTTGAATGTTCAATGTCGGAGTGTCAGGGAGACCCAAGAGAGGTGGAGGAAGGACTGAAAAAAGGAGATTGGATTAGAACCTTCAAGATTTTCTGCCAGTCCATAAATACGTAAATTATTGCATCTATTACGGTTCTCCAATTGCTCATCTTGCTGTTTAAGATAGGAGATTTCTTTAGACATGATGGGGACTTGATTGGTGATACCTTGAACTAAGTCCACACGACTCTCCAACTCTCCAATCTTTTACTCAGTGAGCGACCATGAAGACTCCAGATTTTGTAAACGAGTATTAGTTTCTTCCATGTGAGGCTTAAGAGCCCGAATCTCCTCCAGAATAAGCTCCATAGAAATTGTGGAAGACGAGTTAGTCGGAGATGGTGGATTTGTTTTCAGAAGGAGCCGCCGATGATAAGGGCACCTTAGTAGTTGGTTTGGAGCTGGAGCGAGAACTGAAAGTTAACGGAGTCGATTTAGATGCATTAGGATCGGCGACATCTCCATCGATAGACTCTTGTAAAACACTGAAAGGATTGTAGTCATCCAAACCAGCTTGCTTAGAGGAGTTGGTACGATTATGTCGAGATGACGCCATGAGGAGATTGTGAGGAGTCTCGAGAATGAAGCGATAAAGGAGAGACGGAAAGTCGGAGAGTAGAGAATAATATCAACAAAGTTGAGAGCTCAGCAAGTTAAGGGTAGTCACATATCATGAGCAATGGAGAAAAAAGAAAATATTTCCAAAAAGGGAGAAAGTTCTGAGAGAAAAATCCATGTCGCAGAAACAAAACGGAGGTCAGCGGAACGCTGAAAACAAAATGGCGGCCACTGAATTACGCTGAGGAGCAGCAACAAAACGGAGAAAAATCAGTCAAAAGGCTCACCATGAGTGCCGTTTTTCGCCGCATTAGAGGCAGGCTTGGTTCCGACGTACAAAACGGAACAAATTGACATCTGTACAAAAGAAATAAGTCCTGGGCCCGAACCAAATCCTCACGTCGCGGCGGAGCTCCCAAGAACCGCGGCCATCTCCAAAGGCTCCGAAGCCACGCCCCCCAATATACATTCAATGTTGAGCGCCAGTTCTCAGGGCCTGCCCACCCGGGAATCAGGATATCATAAAAAGCATAAGCACTAAATACAAGTACACGATAAGAATCCGAATGATTCACAAGCTATACTGATCCTTTAAGGAAGAGAAAGGGAAGGAAAGAAAAAGACCATAGAAACAAAAAAGGCAAAATAAAAAAAAACCTTTCCAACCCCCCACCCTGCACCCCTGCAAATGGCTACAGCCTAACCCCACTAGCAGCGTGCCTGTCGCCCCTAATAACTAAAACCCTTAAAGTAGGAAAAAGAATGGAGGAGGGCTTATCCATTTGGGCTCCCAGCCCCTTTAGTCCCCCCGCCAGAAACAGACACCCCCTATCACTAAAAGACCAACGTATGACAACATTTATAGAAGAAATTAGGGGGCACCGTAATACACCGCCCAGCCTTATTAGATCAAACAGTAGCAGGTCGAACACCCGTAAAAGCCACTCCAACCCGTCCCGACATAGTTGATCTTAACCTTGGCCCTTCCGAACCAGCACACGAACCCCCCCCCCCCCCAGCGAGACCCAAAGGCACACAAAGGAGTAATAGAGGAGAAGGGAGTCATCAAGAATCAATCTATGGCGACTCGTAGGCAGTGAGTCCACAAGAACTTCAAACGCAGAAGAACTCTCCCTCCTAGATGGACAGTCCCAATGTATCTTGCCCAGGAGTCGTAAAGTCACCAAGAAAGGAGAAGACGACCACAAAATGAATGAAAAGTCAAGAACAAAAGTCTCCGGGAGGGGAACGCCTTTCGATACCTCCAAAGTCGATAGTGGTGGAAGGTTCAGCAATACACTGACGACCTCGGGAACACCTTCCTTCAGGGCACCATCCGATGGTTCCAATACTTGCTTCCTGACGGGGTTCTCGCACGGAGTCAAAATGGCCGCGGTTTGAATGGCTGCAGATTGCTGTTCCAACAGTAAGGCTGGGTCCGGTTCCACCAGGAGCGTCTCAGATAGGCGCGTATCCAATTTGCACAATAAGACATCCACATGTAAATGAAACGCCCTCATTTCTGCCAATATTGACCTCAGCGATGGCTCAAGCACCATTGGAGCCATAATCTCATGCCCGACACCAATCACAATCACCTCCCTGGGTGAATCTGGCATCCTCAGGGGGGACAAACAGGATCACGAACGAGCAGATGCGGAGGGTGACCAGTAATTATTCGCAGCCACGGTCAACCCGGTTAAGGCTGCAGACCAGAGACCCCGACCCACCGAACCCCGGCGGGCCTAATACCGGGTCCGCGGGACCCCCACCCGCAGCCAACGGCAAGCAGAGTCCAACCTCCATCGATGCTGAGCAATAGAAACGATCGCCGCCAAATTCAGGCTTAAACAAAGCCTCCACTCCGATTGACCGGACCCAGCCTGGGTCTCCCGGCCGATGTTGTTGCACTGCAGCCCGGCTGTGATAGTACTCGAGGCCCCGGCTTCACCGCTGGAGTAGGCCACAATCTTCAACTCGATGGAACTTCGTCAAACCAGCCGATAAAAGTTCCCGGATTTCACCATCGGAGTGCGGAACAGTTCATGCACACAGAGGCTAGGCGTAAAATCAGGATAATGTACAGGATATTGCGGCGGGATACGGAGGTCGGCGGAGCCGGGAGCCTAAGCAGCCATCTTGTTTGCTGATGTAGCTCCTCCTCCTTCTGCCACGTTTTTGAAGCACACCCCTCATGGTTTATTTCAGTTCAAGAGAATGCCATTTGGTTTGGCCCCGGCCGCTTCGGTCTTTCAAAGGGCCATGTATCACATTTTTAAAGATCTAGGATTATTCGTCAAGTGTTTTCAAGATGATATACTTGTTTTTTCTAAGAATGATTCTGAACACCATTCTCATCTTAAAGAAGTATGTTCTAAGTTAGAACAATATGGGTTAACGATTAAGGCTAGCAAATGTACATTTTTCTGTTAATCTGTCGAGTATTTGGGACATACTCTTTCTGGAGAAGGGGTTGTATCAAAGAAAAATCTAGTTGATGCTATTATGAAAGCGCCAGCTCCTGATAATAAGGAAAAGTTACTCTCATTTGCAGGGTTATGTGAGTATTATAGCAAATGTATTCAAAATGTTGCTAACAAGATGGAACCGCTTAGAGAGTTGACCAGAAATTCTGCCAAATTCATTTGGACGGACAAACAAGATCTTGCTTTTAAGCAAATTAAGAATGAGATTGTCAATGCTCCCACTCTAAAATCGTTCTGCAGCAATAAGAAATGCATTATTACTGTTGACGCCAGTCTGTATGGGATTGGAGGAGTTCTGAGTCAGTGTTCGGGTAAAGATGAGTGGTGTGTGGCATTTGCATCAAGGACTTTGTCTTACACAGAAAGAAGGTACTCAGCTATCGAAAAGGAGCTACTAGCTTGTATTTGGGCTGTGGAACATTTTAGAAATGATGTGTGGGAAAATAGGTTTAGTTTGAGAACGGACCACAAACCGTTGGTGGGTATTTTATCTCCTGGTGGTGGATGGAACTCTACAGCGCGGATAGCCCGGTTATCCTCGCGTCTTCAAGAATATGATTTTGAAATTGTTTATGTACCGGGAAAGAGCAATGTTACGGCGGATTTTCTCTCGAGATTACATTGTAGTGATGATAAGGTGTCAACTATTGATCAGGATGTTGATGTTGTTGCTTCTATTGGTGATTGCATTTCTCAAGAGTTTTTAACTTTAAGTGAAGAAGAGTGGTTTGAGGAATTGAATAAGGATGCTATGTGCCAGCAGATTTTTGACTATGTAAGAGTAGGATGGCCAAATAGTAAGTGTATTTCTGCAGAGTTAGCCCCTTTTTGTCAGGTTGCTTCTGAAATTGAAGAGTTTGGTGGTCTTTTGTTTAAAGCTGGTAAAACAATTCCTCCTTCTTCTTTACAGGAGAAAATGTTGTTACTTTCTCACCAAGGTCATATAGGTATGTCGTCTATGAAACGCCAAGTTAGGGAAAGTTTTTGGTGGCCTGGCATTGATAAAATGATTGACAGAATGTTGAGGGACTGTTCGCATTGTATTAGTAGTGATAAGATGCTTCATCTATCCTCTGCTCCCCTTAAGCCTGTGAGTTGGCCTAATTTTCCTTGGCAGAAGGTAGCATTTGATATCTCTGGTCCTTTCAGACATTTGCCGTTAAATGTTCGCTATGCGTTGGTTTTGGTTGATTACCACTCGAAATCGCCCGAAGTAAAGTTTGTTGGAAATGCCTCTTCGCAGGTAATTTTGGTTTTCTTGAAGGAGATTTTTGCTAGGGAAGGTTTCCCAGAAACATTTATCACTGATAATGGTACGCAACTTGTTTCTTCCGATATTGAAGATTTCCTTAAGAGTTGTGGTATTAAACATCATACTATCTCCTTATATGAGCCTAGGGAAAACGGCCAGGTTGAACGTTTCAACCGAGTTCTTAAGGATTGTATTAGTACTGTAAATTCGTCTGGTGATGATTGGTTGGCTGTTGTCAGGAAAAGGTTGTGGACATATCGCATCACACCCCACTCTGTCACTGGTGTAAGTCCTTTCAGACTTTTGAAAGGAAGAGAACCCTCTTCTGTTATTTGTCCCTGGTGGATTAAATAGTTGAACAAAAATGGCTCTGCGGTTGATCTTGAATGCATTGTCAAACATGTTGAAGATAAACAACAAAAAATGAAGATCTTGTTTGACTCAAAAATGAATGTCAAAGTTCATGATTTTGTAGTAGGAGAATGGGTGAGGATTAAAAAACCTGGTTTTCTTACCAAACGGTTCTCAAAATTTTTTCCTCCCATTAAGGTGGTTAAGGTTTTTAAAAACTGTGTTGTCACTCAAGATGGAAGAGTTTGGAATGTTCGTAGAGTGGCTAAATGTCCTGAAATTCACAAGCCACATTGTTCTCAAATGTCTTGTCCTGATGATAATCCGGGAAGGTTGGTACACAATTATAATAAGTGTCCTCAAGATTCACTACAAAATGATTTGTCGATTGCCTCTAGAGTTAAAGATGATGTTAGACCGAAAAGAATACCCAGTAGGTATTTATGTTAATTTCTTTTTGTTAGGGATGAGATGTGTTGCATTCTTTAATTATTTAAGTTATGTTTTCTATGTCTACATTTCCTTTCTGGTTGCTGGATCCTGGAATGTATGATGCGTGCCTGCATCTTACATGCTGGGTTCCAGATTCTATATTCAACTGTTTGATTCAGGATCTACTTTGTAACAGACGTGCTGTGCTTCTTCTACTAACCTTAAAATAAATACCTGGAATTTTATATACAAATAAGGACTTCATAATTTAATAATCCTGAACTGTATAAGTGGCACAATTTTCGAACTAAGAATAGAAAAAGTCATAATAAAAAGTAAAAACTCACCAGATGTCTCTCTGTAAGCAGTTTGTTATTTTGTCAGTGCTTGAAGGTGGTGTACACCAGCACTTGTTTTTTTGGCAACCTACAATTACCATTGAACCCAGATTTAGAGACAGAAAAGTACAGAAGAGAGAAAGAAAAGACACTAAGGGCCCGATTCACAGAACTAACTTAAGACAAAATCCTAAACTTACTACTTTTGGTATTCACTGAAGTTAGGATTTTGTCCTAAGTTTGTCTTAAGTTTGTCTTAAGACAGACTTAAGTTAGGATTTTGTCTTAAGTTTGTCTTAAGTCTGTCTTAAGTTTGTCTTAAGACAAATTTAAGACAAAAACCTAACTTCTGTGAATACCAAAAGTAGTAAGTTTAGGATTTTGTCTTAAGTTAGTTCTGTGAATCGGCCCCAGAGGTAGAGAAAAACAGTGACAATAGGTAGACAGCACGGATTAAAGAGTACCTGGACGAGTGAAATGAAAAGCCAGAAAGTGCAGGGTTGATAAACCGCCTTCTCCCAACCTGACATTTGGCAGTGCTGCTGACGGGCTCCTAAATATGTTGAACCTTAGAACTTATTATTAATATTATAATTACTATTAATTAACAACTTAAGCTCTGTCTACCAAACCTGCAAATAATGATTGTGAAAATCGAGCATTCGGATTTGGACTTGTTGGTCGAGTACATATTGTGCTATGTCAAAAAATTATGACATATCACAAAAACTGTCAATCTTTATACTGCCAGCCCAAAGATTATTAACTCATGGGTCTATTTACAGACTTGTCACGCAGTGCATCGCAACAAGTCAGCTTGCTGCGCTGGGCAGCATGGGGATGTAATGAACCGCATTTAAGTAAATACAATGCATTCCTACCTTTTCTCCTGCCGTGGTGCTCTTTAGGCAGCCTAGCGCCAACGCAGGGAACCATTGCACCAAGGGTGCCTTGGTTGCATTCAGGTTTGTTTTTGTGCTGGAAGGGGCACCTTCCTGCACAAAAACAATCCTGAGAGGCAGATTCCTCTCTCTATGTGTGCTGCAGAATGCGGTACACACAGAGGGGCCGATTCACAGAACTAACTTAAGACAAAATCCTGAACTTACTACTTTTGGTATTCACAGAAGTTAGGATTTTGTCTTAAGTTTGTCTTAAGACAGACTTAAGACAGACTTAAGACAAAATTCTAACTTAAGTCTGTCTTAAATCTGTCTTAAGACAAACTTAAGACAAAATCCTAACTTCTGTGAATACCAAAAGTAGTAAGTTTAGGATTTTGTCTTAAGTTAGTTCTGTGAATCGGGCCCTATAAGAGGAAGTAACAAGGTGAAAAACATATTTCTTCTCTAGTTCTGGTAAACTAAGAATGTGTCAAAAATCACTTGAGGTGCATGGGAACACCCATGCAACAGCCATGGAACGCCTTCCCAAGGCAGATTAAGGCAACACAGTGGTTTGCCTTGCATTTCTTTACTCAGGGTTTATTTAGACACCCAGGGCCCTGCTAAGCGGCCTTGCCTGGCTTCATAAATCAAATTTAGGACTTGCATCACTCTTGCACCACCTTGTGTAGTGCAAGAGCATGCAACTCTGCTGGCAAATACGCCCCTCAATATCTTAGATCCTACTGTCTGTTTGGACCGCATAGTAACACAAAAAGGTCATGAAAATTGCGTTGAAAATATATGTAATTTTCATAATGCATTAATTTCTTTTTCTCTGAACTGCATCCGTCTCACAAATACAGGGGAAACAAAAATATTTAAATACTCCTATATGTTCATAAAGTTTTTTTCTCATAAACGTAAATTAAAAATAACATTAAAAAGAAAGATGCTAAACTCTCAGTAGATATGTACTGCCTCAAAACCGATTTTCTGTCCAAGTTCACAACACTCACTGGGGACAGTTTGAGCTTTTGGACAGAAGAGGAAGCTTTCCACAAAATATGTACATTGATTCGATCTCCTATCCCCTCAGAGAACAGCTTGTACTTTGATTAAAATGACTGAAATGTGGATCGTTCATCGGGGGGAAAAAGACCATAAAAAGGCAAATTGTCTGAAGCTTGGGTCTTATCTTTTAATCTCTAGGGCAGGAGCCATGCCAGCACTGAAAATGCGTTTTTCTGATTAAAATACGTCCGTGGTACAACAATCAAGTAGCGGATGATTAACCCATTGTTCTAATTTTTCACGGGGTGCAAAACTATTCAAAGGAAGAACCAATGAACGCCGGCTATTCAATATAAAACAATCACAAGCTGTTTTCTAGTGGAGGGTAATTCGGGCTGCAAAAGGGAAAGAGCAGAGTATTAAAACTATTCAAGATCAAATGGTTCCTATTTTCGATTTATTTTTTTGGTATTGCACCCTCACCACTGGATGCTGAATCAGAAACCCGGATACAGGCAGGGAGGGAGAGCGCAAGCAGAGCAAAAGTGAGCGGGGCGTAGTAAAACTGGGGGAGTGTGAGCTTTAGATTTCCCAATATCATGCTGGCACTTAATGTTAAAATACATTATACCACAAGCAGAGTGCACAAAAGAGGCTTGAGGGACAGTGGAAAGGGAGAGAAATGCGGATTGGTAGAGGTACTAAATGTGAGAAAAAAACATTATTTGTGAAATAACCAAAATGTTGTACTTCTTTTCAGACAGAGAGAGGGAGAGAGAGAGTGTGTGTGTGTGTGAGTGTGTTTTGGTCTATTTGTATACATTCTTGGTGAAATCCGACAGACACCTAACCATACCCGATTTAAAGCACCTTTGCCCCACCAATTATTTAGGGGGGGGGCAGGGTGTAACACACCCCTGACGCTACGCCCCTGGAAGTAAGCATCACTGTCAAAACAAAAGCTAAATTTAGATTATGTGTGACTAGGCCAATAGGCGTAAGAGGTAGGCTCACAGTCCTTTCCAGTACTCTCCAAAGACCACCTCTAGGCATATTATCACAAGAGGGGATTCCACAGAGATAAGCCTGGAAAGTGAAATGACTACCAATATGTTTGTTTTGCACAGCGTGCTGAAATAGACTTGTATTGGTAATCTCACTTAGGCTTCCGGTCAGTAAAATGGAATCAAATGATGCCAGAAGCACAGACTCGGAGGGCTTTTTCAACAAGGATCGAGTGGCCCAGTTACAGGGTGGGTGAATCTTGGTTGTCAGCTACAGGGAGTGGATGCAGCTTTTCCAAGTGAGGTATTTAATGAGAGTGGTAAACCTCCTAATACAAACCTATGACCTGGTAATGAGGCAAGACATGCTGTTGCAATTTTTATTGAACCAAAATATACATGTTTTTGCCCACTTTGCCAGCATTTCCCTTGGTATATTTTACCAGATTTTCCCTACAGTAATTAGTCAGGGGAAAACTGGTATCACATAACTGAACCCATTCTGCACAGGGATTTAGAATTTACAACCATGCATGTATTTAGACTCTCTGATTGACCTTTAACCAGTCGAGTCCCAGTAAAGCTAGTGTGGTGTGAGTCGATTAGGTCACGTAAAAAATGAGTGGGAGTTCATAGTTGTGCCCCAATAGAGCATCGCCATTTTATTGACTGGAAGCCCAACCAAGACACATTTACAATAATCATCTGCACATATTAGGAATACCTGCCCCTGGATCCATGGGTAAAGTAAATACGGTTGTAGGTAGTGGGTACAAAGAAAAAAAAATGAAGTGGAAAATTAAAATACCAGGATTAGATGTAGGTAATCTTTCTGTGAAATGATGTACACAATTTGCGGAAGCTTTGGTTGACTTTACTGCAACCAAAATGTCAATTGCACATGCATTTATTTGGTTTGGAAATTCACAAGAGATAGTTTTATAGGGATGGCATTGGAGCATCTGTGAGCAATAATCAGACTCTGTCCATCGTATTAAAGTAACACAATATTGCACCACTTTCGTATAAAGGTAAGGAGCCCTGCATATAAAAAGAATAGATTATTTTTGTTGCGAAATCGACATGTTGATTTCCTAAGAGAAAATAGACTTTGTTACAACGAACTTAACCCACGTAAGTAACCATTAGTGACAGGGAAGAATTGGAAATCATTTTGTTTCCTGGCAAATATTTTCGACCGAGCCCCATATGATACCATTCTAGTGAATATAATCAGCATATTTGATCCTCTCCAAGTGGAGTGACTCTTCCAGAGTGCTTGCAATTTACAGTATAATGTTTCACTCATTTTACCAAAGATCCTTATGCTTTATAGGAAATTCTGGAAGTAACTGATGAAATATTCCAGTTGGTTATATTCAACTAAGGTAGCTAGAATCAATATTTCGGCAAAGCAAACCAATCATGTATGTGCCTTGGAGGAACATTTTCCAACTATCTAATACAGAATACTGCATTCTGAAAAGTTTTAAATTATTTTTCAGTTAAAACAAGAGTACTACAAAATATCTGTGATTCTTTTCTCTTCCTGTGTGACCTAAGTTAATCTTTGAAAATAGTGTGTTCCGTGCTGGACCCAGACATACAAGCAAAATCATTTACAGCAAGGGGTTTTAACCTATATTCTATTGACTGTCGAGTGCATGTATGTCTGTAAAGCTATCATAGATTTGAAGGATCTCGATTCCATGCATTGAATGCCCAAAAATATTGTTAAAATATCCTGGGGCCAAATTTTTTAAGCATAAATATAGATTTAGTGCATAAACATATATATGTGCCATTCTTAGCTTCACATCTACGTAAATTAAAGATATATATGTGTGGATGTGGAAAGACAACAAGTGATGAAGCTGGTTTGTGAGCTGTGGATGTATTATGATGTAGTATTATTTAAAAACATGCATGTTCAACTCTTTCCTAAATTGTAGCAATCTTGGGCGGTCCTATTGAATCCAGGGATATTGGCCCACATCGTTGGTGCACAGATGGAAAAGGACTACTCACTGGAGCTGGAGCCCGGTGCGGTGGTGCGACCAGGGCTCGGCGTGTCCAGGGGCGGAGCGGGGCGAGTGGCTCGCATCGGGCCCCCCCCTCCTGAAAGAAACTGCGACACTGCTCGGCAGAGGCGGCAAGTATAGGCCTTCATTTGCCCGCGACATTATTTTGGGCACAAGACGGCCATCCTGCCCGGTTTCTGCGGCAGTGGAGTGGAGCTGGTCCTGGTGGGGGACTGAGGCTGTGTGAAAGCGGGGTGACGCAGTCACTGCGGGTGCGGGAGTGAACAGCATCAAGCGAGAGGCTAAGCAGCGGTCAGTGGTCATCCTAAAGATAAGTACCTGACTAGTGTTAAGATCTGGGGTCCCCCCTCTCATAGACAATTCATTGCCCTTCACAAACAGTCCTCCTGAGCTGGGAGTGGGTCGGCAGAGGCTGGGGTTGAGGGTTGTGCGGCCCAAAGTGATTGGGGGCTACTCCGTTCAATTCAGTGGCCAGATTCTAGCTGTGGCACAAGTGGGCTTTGAACTGGCCGCTGCCCTGGACTGGTCCCCGTGGCGAGCCCTCTCTGATACTCACCTGCTGTGGCATTGGGGAACGCTTTCTTTGTGCTGCCTGACCCTGCGGTACCTTTGACACAGACTTCCAGTGGAGCCACGAACTTCTAGGCAGGCGAAAGGTGCCTGAGACTCGCCATTGTTGCCCGCCCACCTGCCCAAGAAACCACATCCCCCAGCATTCTGTGCGGCCCTGGGCCACCTTATTTTCACTTTTGCTTTAAGCCTCACACCTCATCCTGTAAAGTATTTGCAGAACGTTTTGTTTGTACAGGTTTCTGCAGGTGGATAGTAACCATTGTTTGGTGTACTTGATAAAAATAGTGGGACCAGCTCATTCTCTGAGGTTTTGGTTAATATTATACTATATTACAGTATAGAGTAATTATCATGGGGAGTAGAAAGACCCAGTTGAATCAAGAGGGGCCCTTAGTCGCATCTAGAGCAACAGTAACCACCATGGACGCCTTTTTGTCAAGGGCTGCTTCAGTCATTGAAAAAGAGATCGAATTGGTTAATAGGTGTCTATCTAGATCACCCTCTAGTTGCATTCACCCCCTCTTAGGTGGCCCAAATAACTGTTCTAAGGATTTTATTGATGGGCTAGAGAGTTCCCTTGTGTCCCTGGGATCGGGTGGTGACACACAAATTATGGATGTGCTTCCTCCCATCTCAGAAGTTTTGGGGGAGGTTCCCCCCAGGCCCTTGTCTCCAGAAGTGACAATTGTAAACAGGAAGGGTGCTGCTCCTGCTGTTGCAGCAGGGAAGGGTGGGATCGCTTCGAAGATTCAGGACTCCACTCTAGAGGCACCTCGTGGACCCATTTTAGTCCATCAAACAGGGGAGGTTAATCGATCTGCCGGAGGCTTGAAAAGAAAATGTACAGCAAAGGGTAGCCAAGCCAAAAAGATAAAATCTAATGCACTGCCAATTCTCCCACCAGAAACAGGGACAGCACCGGTAAAAATGTCCTCCGTGGTTGATTACTCCATGTTGGAAGCTTTTAGATCTGTACTGAGTTCCATGTTGGAGGAAAAGTTACCCCCCATTATGATCAAGCTAAATAACATGGTGCAAATCATGGTCGATCAAGCAAAACATATACAATCTTTGCGCTTGCCAGACACTATCACCTCCGGGCTTATTCAAACTAATATCTTACCAGGGGTAACCAGGGACCCATGTCCCCCTAGTACCAGTGCGATTCGAGGTTCATCCTCTGACCGTAACAGCTCAGGGGGACGGCCCGATGATATGGTTTGGCAGTGAACAGAGTTCGCTCAGTGAGACATCAAGGTCAAGCCATCGAGAACCCAGGGAGAAACATGGGAAAGTTGCAGGGTCATCCTTCCAATGCTCTTTCGAATCCCACAGTTATTAATTTACCATCCCAATCTACCCCGCTGGTGGTTATCCTTGGGAATGTCCCACCACTTTCAAGGGGTACCACTGAGTATTTTTCGCAACTTAAGAACAAGGTTATCCACTGGCTAGCTACTAATATTTCTGTGGGTCCAGCAGTGGATCGGAACATCAACATGGTGCGCCGTGTGGGCTGGTTGGGTAACTTGAAGAAAACAGGGGAGGGTGATTGTATAATTGTTCATTTTAATAATTCATT
This sequence comes from Lissotriton helveticus, assembly GCF_964261635.1. Lineage (NCBI taxonomy): Eukaryota > Metazoa > Chordata > Amphibia > Caudata > Salamandridae > Lissotriton > Lissotriton helveticus. Next base: position 850,173,261 of record NC_136070.1, read on the forward strand.
GATAGTGGAGAGAATTCTGGTCTGGCTAATAGGGTCTCTGGCATTCAGATATTGCCTTTGGGCTTCTTCTACAAGCCGGAGACATCAATGGTAAACAACCCAAATTGACTACAAAGCTCACAGTTCCAGGGATCTGACGAAGCTATGGGGTCTAGACAACACATTCCTTCTGTACCGTGGCATAATACCTTGGGGAGCCGATACTCTCCATTCATCCCGCAGGGGCCGAATAGATTCGCAGTACTCTTGAGGCTGTATGACTGTGATTGACTGAACATAAGCCCTGAACTTGCTACGTCACCATTTCAACACCAGGAGACCACCCATCCCCGTTTGCATAGTGCCGTGTCCCCCAAGCTCCCGCCATTGGGGAATTCTATTCCGGAGCCAAGAGAGGTCTCAACGACTGCTCTATTGGGGGACTCCATTGCGCAAACTGATTGTAATGTTATCTCTTGGAATATCGCAGGGCTAGTGGGAAAGTTCCAGGATCCAACATGGGTGCAGTGCATCGGACAATTCCCTGTGATCTGTTTGCAGGAGACTTGGCTGGTGAACTGCAACCTATTCTTGGGGGGATAAAAAGCCTTTTTTGTGCCGGCCTCCCCGTCAGTCAGCAGCAGAGCAAGGGGTGGCTTGGTTATTTTTGTAGCATTGGTCCTGAACTCTAAGATTAAGCAACTTGCCCCTGCATGCAAGGATTTTCAAGCTGTCATTTTAAAGCGTGGCAAAGTGAGTCTTTGTATTGTTCATTTTTATAACGCAGTAACCAATACAGGGATTTGCAAGATTGTTCAACTGAGGGACTTTATTAGACAGTACTGTGGTCACGGTGCACACAGTCTCATGATAGCTGGGGACTTTAATGTTCACCCGTGTGGTGACTCCGCGACTACTAGCATGGGTGAAATGGGCTGTGCTAGGATGCGAGGACTCCACTTTGAACACTCTGTTCAGGAGTCTGTACTCAACTAATTACTTGATGAATTTGACCTAATCTCGACTATGTCTTTTGCTGCTGAACATAGTAAACAGCCTGTTCCATCTTTTAAACGGCATAACGGGGGGACCTTTATGGACCATATTTTGATCTCGATGGGCTGTCAGTCTATAATTCGGGGCTTCTTGATCATAGGAAGTATCTTTGCGACCATAACCCAGTGTGTGTATGCCTGGAGGGTGATTTGCTGGAAGAGCAGGCAAGAGTGCTGGTGCCGGATACGCTGAGAACCATGGATGGGAGGCGACGTCTCAAGTGGTCCCAGGTGAACCCGGAATTGTTTTATGATAAAGTATATGAATCCTGTGCTCCAGAATAAGAATTATATGTAGGCTGTGGGATTTTAGGTTTAAACCTATAACATCTGATAAAACCCCACTGAAAGAAAAATAGCCCTCACCGGTGAAAACATATAAACACTGAAAAAACACCTGCACAACCACAAACTAAATGCCATTCAAAGAAAGGAAAAAGAAAGTGAAAGAGTAATTTTGTTCTTACTGAAGGGGTCAATAAAATGTAACTTTGTTATACAAGCTAGCAGTAAGAAAGACTGGCCAACATTATTCTGCTTGAGTTTTGTTCTTTAGGGATGCCACTAAAATATTGTTTCTTCTTCCTTTTACTATTTTCAGTTTTATGGCCTTTGGTCTAAAGATGCAGGGTTTAGTTTCACGTTTTAGGTTTAATTTAATTATTTTATAAACTGTAGAGAATCAGGACATATCAAACTCACATTTGATATTTTGGCTGCATTTGATTCTTTCACTGATAGGTAAAAATCTTTCCTAATATGTGTCATCACATTTGCCCACAGAGAATGGGTAAAAACCCTTAATACATCAGACCATAGTTTTTAGTGGGTCAGTATTGATAGTAGGTGAATTGCCAGCACCTCAGGCTTTAAACATTAAATGCAAGGTATAGTGACAAGTATATATATCACCAAGCATCTGGGATAGTGGTGAAAATGTGACACCAGACTTTTGGAAAACATGGAACGCAGTGTCACTTGTTATGCTCTGCAAAAAAGGTTCTTTCCAAGTTCAACAAAGATTGGAGTGATATTGTTTGTATTTGTAGTGATTCAGCTACGTATCTAAAACACTTGTGTGATGACCTGTCAAAATTGATACCCGAGCTGAAATGATTTCTTGTAGGAGATCCTTGCCACTTGTTAGATGGTATGCTGAAAGCATCTTTACAATCTTCAGAGTTAATGAGGGATGCTATTGACTATTTAGTCCATTCTGGTGCACTGTTTTCTTATGCCCAGGAACTAAAACGCAAATATTTATAATTTCGTGCTTTATGTGGCATCAAAGAAAGGGTCATCCCAACTGTGTCCCTCAGCTGACGGTTCTCAGCCCAAGGGGCTATGAATGCTGAGAGGGCCTTTTCACAGAAGTTTACATGGGAAGGAAAGCGCGAGCGCACATGACCAAAGACTCACTGAAGAAGTATTGTATGGTGTACTACAATAAGATTAATTTGCAAAAATCTCTTTGGACCTCATATACACTATACGTCCACTGTCTATATACCATGTTTTTTCAGTGCAGAAAGCAAGCAATGATAAAAGCCAAACGTTCCAAAAAAAACTGAAAAACACTTTTTCTGTTGTTTTTAGTGGCGTGAAAATGTGTAACCACTGATAACAACTGTTTTTAAGATATTGAAAACACTGAAAAAACCCCACCAGAATTTACCAAAAATAGAAACTGAAAACAGGACAGCCTATTATATGTGTCCCCTGATTTACCCGCCAGGGGCGCACTAAAGGCCTTTGAAGGGATTGTTCTCAAGGTGGGGGTCTTACTAACTGTCCCCGGACATAGTACACAGCCTAGGGATCCTAAATGGTTTTACCAACTTTGCTCTAAAGCTGCCAGAGAGTTAAAGGTAGCCCTGAAAGAAATTCCGAGAAACCATCCTCTGATCAGGGCTCTCAGTTTAAGCTATAAAAAATCACTGGCAAAACATAAAACCGAACTAAAGGATGTAACATGGAGAGAACTCCTAGACCCAAGTACGCTAGGCAGTAGCACAAGATTTCGGGGATCAATTAATGGACCCTTGTTTGAAAGAGAGGGGGCAGAGGATATAGGTAGTAACATAACTGAAGACGAATGGGTGTCCCATTTCGGGTCCATATTCAAGAGTGCCAAATCCCCAAAATCTCCCCCAGCTGAAGCCCAAAACAAATCATTGACCCCTTTTTCGCAGCCTGAGGTGGAGAAAGGTATTTCTGGACTAACGTGCAAAAAGACCCCAGGTCTGGACGGTATTCCGCCAGACCTTTTTAAATCAAACCCACCTTTGTGGGCCCCTGTTCTCACGGCCGTGCTTAATGCTGCAGTAAGGGAAGGTTGCCCGGAGTCATGGGGCACCTCAACAATTGTTCCGGTATTCAAGAAGGGTGATCGTAACTGTACTTCCTGTTACAGACCGATCTCCCTCATTGATTCCGTGGTTAAGGTTGTGGGCGGAGTTGTTTTGAATAGACTGACAGCATGGGCAGAAGATAACAGAGTTATCTCTGATATTCCATATGGGTTCTGCGCTGGACACTCCACTTTTGGCACAACGCCTTAACCTGTATATGATCCTTGGGAAGTACACAAAGGCCCGACAGGGCACGATCCACATGGCATTCATGGACCTTCCCTCTGCTTTTGATTGCGTAATTGGGAGAAATTGTGGTGGTCCATGAGGGCCATGGGGGTGAAGGCTAGGCTGGTTGACTTCCTGAGGGACCTGCACAGGGATACTAAGGCAAACATAAGATTTGCCGAGGCTCATAGGGTATCTAGGAATGCGCCAGGGGTGTATTATGGCCCTGTTGCTTTTTAATTTGTACATTAATGATCTTGATAACATTTTGGTAGAAACTGGGGCCAACTTCCCAGATGTGGGGCATAGGGGTCTGTCCATCCTGCTTTATGCGGACGATGCGATCTTCCTTGCCAGAACCCCAAAAGGCTTGCAGTCTTTACTCAATACCTTTCGTAGCTTCATGGCTGAACGCGACCTAGCTATAAATAATGCCAAATCCTATATAATGCAGGTCGGGTCACGTCCAAAGAAGCAGTACTCTTTTATTGTGAATGATGAGAAAGTGCCCATAACGTCAACTTTTTTATACCTGGGCGTCTTTTTTGATGATCGTCTAAATTGGGGTGCTTCGGCTCAGAGAAAAAGGGGGGAGTTCATGAGAGCGAACACAGCTATTTTCAACTTTGCCGCAAAGATGGGCAAGCGCCCAGTTGCGGAAATGTTGAAAATATACCAGGCAAAAAGTGCTACGGCAGTGAGCTATGGGGGTATGCAGCACACGAGGGTATTCAGGTGGCAGAGAACAACTTTCTCAAACAGCTTCTGGGGGTACCTAAAGGAACCTCAAATTTAGTAGTTCATGAAGAAATGGGGCTACCATTTATCTATGACACAGTGGCACTGCGCCCGTTGCTCTTCTGGCTTAACTGCTGGTTGAGTAAAGAATTAGTTTTAAACCACCAGTTACTGAAAAAAGCCTTGTGACTGGACCATTTGCTAAATATTCCATGGCTAAAGTATATAAAAGGTTGCTTTACGGAGCTGGGGCGTCCGGACCTTTTTTTAAGACCTGATTTTATTACCACTGCGGATGTGGAGTTCGTTAAGAAGTCTTTTATTCTACTCAAAAAATGTAACAGAGATGGGGTAGATCTGTGCAAACCCAGCGTCCGCAATTTCGTGATGCTTAAAACCACGCCATTTATTGTGGCCCTTGTCGGCTCATGAGCGGTTTATTTTAACTAGGTTTCAAATGGATTATTTCCATCTTTTACTTGCAGTACCGAAGGGAAGCCACAGAGGCCAGGTGTTACCATCCTGTGGCTGCGACAGTGTGTCTCCTCAGGATTTGGTGCACTTTATGTTTTTTGCCACCTCTATGATGCTCTTTTTAAAGCCACTTTTACAAAAGATGAATTTTATTCAGGTCCGTCCTGCCCTTTGCTTCTTAAAAATGTTGAGCCCAGAATGCACCTTATTTGTAGTTGTTTTTTTAAAATCCTCCTTGAAAATCAGAAACCGTCTGGAGTATTAACATGCACTTACATTGTAGCTGTCATCCCAGTAGCTATTCCCCGAGAGCTTCGAGGCACCCTATGGATGATTGTTTTTTATTACATATATCCTCCCACTTCCATATAAATGTTTATTTATGTACCCCCCCCCCCCCGGGGACCAGCTGAGCACTTTGCCAGGGCTGCTTTCACTTCCCAGTCCAGCCCTCGTCTGGACCCAGGGAATGCCTAAAAAGACTATACAGTTCATGCTTTAAATGGCAGGAAAAGGCTGAGGGTTATGGTGAACTCACAAAGCAGAACGTTGTTGCATTGGTCATCAAGTACATCTAAGAGACATATCTACTGAGTTTATGATCAAATCAACCCTGACATGAGTGATAATAAGATGATTCTCATTTACAAAGACCAGATTAGATCGAAACTACTATTGAAAGCTGAAATAAAGAAAAACAATATGTCAAAAAAACTCAATTAATAGTAGATGTTCCTGGGTCAGAAATAAATCATTAACGTTGCAATAGAGAACTAAATATAGGCCAAAGCTTCTATAAAAATGATGCTTAATATTCCAGTCTGCAGGGGTGCTGCGTCAGTATACCAGTAGGTGACAGGTGTGAGGGAATGATTGAGTGGCAGCTGGGACAGTGAGTTGTGGTTGGTCAAGAGGGTGGGTTCGAGGACAGTGGGTAGCTTCTGAGGGCTAAGCGTAGATCAGCTGAAGAAAAAGGTGTAATGCGTGAAACACAGTTGCAAATTGTGCACCAGGTGGAAACAAGATATTACGTTTGAGCTTGTTAAAAGTTAAGCATAACCAGTTAAAATGCTGACCTAGGATGTTACATTTTGCAAGGATTTTTGATAAGTGTGAAATTGTTCTGTTTTTAGACCCAAGCGACAAACTATCAATTTGGAGAACTTGCTAGACTATCTGCTAATGGAGTAATTTTGTACTGAGTAACTTTGAAATAGACAATTTTAATTGCGTATCTAATAATTGACTGTACAGGGTGGGGGGCATAATTGTATGCAAGAACAGAGTTTTGAAAATCATATTTTGCATAAATGGTTTGCTTTCCAATCCTCTGCCTGTGGAGGATTCTGCACATATTATTACCATTCCCCTCACAACTTCGTTGCCACTGAAAATAGGAATAGAAATGGCTATCTGAGTAATTATAGGCCATTGTAAATGCCAAAGCAATCCAGTGAATTATAGCTAGCAGAATAAAAGCGTTAAGAGTGTAATACCTCATTTTCCTAACAGTGATTTTAACACAAGTTTAAGGACGGAATCCATTAGATAATGATCATTGTACAAAGAGAGTCGAAATTCGTACAGGTGCAGCCATTTTACCGCAGCTCTCTGCAGAGGCTGTAATTCATATCGGCATATAAATGGGGCAAATGGAAGCAGATGTGGCAGCAGTCTCAACAATGATGAATTTCATATCATGTGAGAATGCAATATTGACATGCAGGGTTTTTGAGGGAAAGCACAGCTCTGTGAACATGCTGACATACATTATTTATTTTTTTGGGACTTGGAAAAATGCTTGTCTCAATGGAAGGTTGCTTCAGAGCAACAAGGCAGCAACGCAATAATTTTTTTACTTTTAACTGATAACAGTGACTGCGAGTGTTGTGGTAGGCTCTGCGAATTGCAGTTTTTTTCATGCAGTTGACAGTATGCCTGAAGACACACAATTAGCTTTGTTGAATGTGTCATTTAGTTGGATGAACACACAAACATTTATAACGTCAATAGGTCTGGCACTGGTGGCTAGCCTTTTGGCTTTGTCGATGCTTGATTTGTCTTGCCATGGTTTTTGTAAAGGTTTATTGAAGGGGAAGCTGTTGGGCAGTCCCACCAGTAAATACAAATTGCTAAAAGTAATAATGTTTTGTGGGCACCTCTATCATGGTCACCTATAATTTGATTAAGATCTAACAAAATCTTACATTTTGATTGATGTCACTATCATTTCCATTTCAAATTCACCTTCCACACCACACCCAAGGTACTGCTTACCCCTCACTCGCTTGCCCTTCAGTTTGAACTGCTTACCGTGACTAAACACTTCTGCAGTAATGTTGTTGGTGGCATAAACAATCCTTCTCAGCTGGTGTTATTTTTTATCCCTAAATGCCACATTATATCTTGAAGAATCTGTGTCACCTCCCCGAGTGCAGTTAAAAGAACCTCCACTCCTACTAATGGCACAAATGCTCTTTACTGTCTGCAGAAGCCTAGGCCAGCTAGAAGCCAACATAAGATGACCATCCACCTCATCTCTGCTCCCATCCTTAGTTCCTAACCTTACTCAATGCTGCTGATCACTTTGCACCTTTCCATGCTCCTCTAACCACACTCTTGTGATCATAGATCTCATCCCAGTTTCATTTAACTCCCATTTAATTTGCTTGTTATGAACAAACCAGTGTCTACTCACTCACACTACTTCCACCAAGCATAACTGAATATTAGATGCCTGCCAAAAAGGCATTTTCTTGCACTTCAGCATATTTCTCTTTTAAGGAGAGTCCTATCAATGCCCCTCTCCAACTCACCAATCTCTGGGTAGGGAATTATTTTGTGGAAAAACAAACAATTTTTCACTGAACTCCTAACTGCTCAAAAATTAACAAGTTATTGAACCTATTTCCTTTTCATTTACTAACCTTTGTATCTACTCCTAGCTCAGATTCATCTTTCTGGAAAAAAGCTTTGGTGGTCTCAGTCTTAAATTAATGCATCATTCAGCTGTTTACCAGTTTACCCGGGCCATGTCTCATGACCATTAGCAATTAGTAGTTGCTGTAGGCCACAAATCCAACTATTCGCCCTGAGGTCTTGCACCAGCTGCCCAATCAGGCAATCCCTAACCTCCTGTTCCCAAAGAGACCATCCTTCTCAGGCCCCTTATCCACCTTCCTAATCAAACATGAGCCACAGCTCTCTCAGACACCACTACACTCTCTGAAGTCGACTCACCTACCAACTCAAACACTCTAAAAGCCCCACAAATTACCATGTGAATATTGTCCTCAAAAGCATCTCATGGAACATCAAGCAATGAACTTCCCCAGTTAATCTGACAGCTCCAACACAAGTATATATAGGATTGTCCTTCTACTGTTTTTCGTTGCCATATGCCCATCAACCATTTGTTCATTTCTCCTGCTGACTCCTTATAATGGCAAAGCCTCTTCACTTCATGGCTGGCACTATCCTCTCCCCTACAGCTGCATAATTACATTTTCCCTGCACCCTTTTAGTAATCAACCATGATACCTCCTGTTTCTTGCTCCTCTGACAGGTGCATCCAGGCTGGTGTCCGAATGCACTGTGAACAATGCCAAAGAAACATTCCACCAGATGCACTGCCTCCAGAAGGCCTGCTTTCATATGTTCAACGGAATCTAGGATTGTCAATGCTTTCAATTTCAATCAGTGGGATATTAATCACTTCTACCAGGTGTCCTTCAATGAATATGATATTCATATCCCAAACATAGCAGCAAAACCTCAACTACTAACCTAACAACAATTGAAAGCTTTGTTAACAGTAACAAACAAAATCTTTCCAATCTTTCTTTATGCTAGTTCCAACCATCTTGGATTCACTGACACTACACTGGACAAAGACACCAGAAATGCAATGTTATGTTCATATATATCTACTCCTTCTGGCAACTCTCTAAGCACTAACTTGCTTCTAACAACAGCTCAAAACCAGGTGCACCATTTGCCATTGACCCCGCTTCTTTGAAAGACATAGAGGCATTCTTGTGGTGCAGCTTAGCAACCATCTTCATAGAAAATGCATAATCAATAAGCCAATATTAATTTACCTACCATGCAGAGTTTACTATCCAGATGTAGTTGTAATTTGGCTTAAAGTTCATGGCACCCTTAAACTTCCTCTAGTGGTGAGTGGTGATCCTTGAAAGTGCTTAAAACTCTGGGTAGTTCTCTGCTTCTTTTTTCCATAATTTATTTGTCACTCTATGCCTGAAAGGGTATTTTTTTTTACTTATACTGGGTGCTCCCTTGTGTCTGGACAAAGCTATACCTCTCTGTAGAGCTCTAATTAGAGCGAAACACTGTGTCAGGGGTTGCTTTTACTCATTTCATGTTGGCTTGGTTGGTATTTACCAATTCAAAGCTGGAATACTGTGCCTGGAGTGGTAAATGGCTTTTGTCATTTTACAGCTTGGCAAGGACAGTACTGTGCTAGTCCTATGCTTAAAGACTTTGCTGTAGGAATGGCAAAAGACTTTGTCCTTTTCTATCTCAGCGTGGATGGCACTGTGCTAATTCTATGCTTAAACACTTTGATTGAAAAGCAGACATTTGAGGTGAGCAGACCTAGAGTATTACTGGTGTGGAGAGTGCTCTATACAGGATCTGCTTTCCACCTAAACTTGAGAACTACCCAGAGTTCTCTGCTTTTTTTTTGCATAATTTATTTGTCACTCTATGCCTGAAAGAGCATTTTATTGCCTTATACTGGGATGCACCCTTGAGTCTGGACAAAGCTATACCTCTATGAAGAGCTCTAATTAGAGAGAAAAACTGTGTCAGGGGTTGTTTTTACTCATTTCAGGTTTGCTTGGTTGGTATTTAATCAAATCAAAGCAGTAATACTGTGCTTGGAGTGGTAAATGGCTTTTGTCATTTTACAGTTCGGCAAGTACAGCACTGTGATAGTCCTATGCTTAAAGACTTTGCTGTAGGAATGGCAAAAGACTTTGTCCTTTTCTATCATGGCGTGGATGGCACTGTGCTAATCCTATATTCGTAATAACAAGAGCAACCCATACGTCCTTGTGAGCTGGGTAAGTACATGAGTACACAACAATGTTCTCAAGGAACTCATTTCAATTCTCAATATCAACTTTTTGCAATTAAATAATTGCAGCGCTAAATTAGAAGAACCAATATGCAATGAGTGACCTTACTATAGGCCCACATATCAATCAAACATTCAATATGGATATTCCTAGACAAGCTCACCCACACTTTTCAATCAAGTATACCTAACTTCAGACGAAGTAGGTACATTTATTTTGCACAAAAATAAACAATATCATAATATATAAATATGTACAATTCTCAAATTCTTCTGTCGTTTTTTTTCACATTGAAAATAATGTCGTGACCCTAAGTGTAGTGACCATAACCCTATTGCAGTGAACATTTAAGTGACATATTTAGACATAACAAACGGTTATTGGTGAATTTCAGAAGGAAAAGAAAAAGGACAAACAGAATGAATATTATAATAACATTTCCAGGCTGTCTCTTTTGTGTATTGTCGACGGCGTTTCGACCCTCTCTAGATACCGGGTCTCATCAGGACTGTGTATCTGGGGACTAAGCAAGGAACAAGGTATAATTATAAAATATTTGCCGGATTGAAGGAAGGGAGCTTGTGAGGAGTAGAGCTAATCTTACCCGAATCAGAGATCATTATGGAGGAGGATGCGATGAAGTATCCAAACCTGAAATCATGGAATCTATATTAAATAAACTGAAATAGTTACAGTCAAGGCACATCTGCTGTGCTCACCCAGTGATATGGTGGAAACAACTGTGAAATAAAGGCAGACTCACGGTGTTTAGTCCTGCCTCGTAAGGACGGCGTAGGAGGGGAATGAGCTCCTGGCGTTGGATAACGCTTCAGTTAATCTACACCTATAAAGAAGGGAGAAGTTGGCACGAGTGCTGAATGAAGCCATAGGTGGAAATACACCATAGAGTTATCACGGAGTACTTACTCAATCGCGGTTAAATTCAAAATCCTCAGCTTCTCGTGGTCTGATCGGCTGCGGCGTTCGCTCTGTCTACGAGATCGACCGGAAGCAGGAAGTGCCAGCTATCGTTGCTAGGCAGCAGGGCGTATGAAAAAACCGGCCGCCACCTTATAGTGGTCATAGCGCGGTAATATGTGTGGTAATGGTAGGGATGAATGCTTTATCCGTAGTAGTGTTTAGCAATCAGAGCCGTGTCACTGATGCTGCTCCTATTTATTCAGGAATGTCAATAGAAGACTAGTGCTGAGGGGCTAGCCAGTCTTGAAATAAAATTACCGAGGGTGTAGGTGTGTTATTCGTACCACATCTGGATATAGACATGAACTCTATGTGACACTAGTTCAACTTACATTTGTTTCATAGAATTTTAGCCAATTGCAACAACATTTACAGAACATAGTGGAAAAAGAACAATACAGCAAAATTTATTTTGCAAAAATAATTTGAACATATCAGCGTGATCTATAAATACAGTGAGATATCATTAGGATCACAGATGTTTTTGTACCTTGAGCCTGCTTATGGGGTCACAATGTGACATGTAGTATAGATGATATGCATGTTTATTCCTTCAGGGGCCAGGTGTATAAGGGCAGTATATTATGCATTGGTCCATGTGCAGAATTAAGTTCTGTGTTAAGGGAGGGGAGACAGAGCCCTGTCTATCTCAATGGAACAGACGGTCATGTTCAATGTAAGCTTATGAACTTGCGCCATTCCTCCAAACTGTTTAAACCATTGTGGATAGAGCCACACTTATCTATCCACTTACATTCAAGCGATTGAAGAATGAGAGATATGTCACCACCCCTGGGGGGTATCCTTGCTTTTTCTATAACTTGCCATCTGATGTCATTCGCAGAGTGGCCTTTCTCTTTATAGTGGTGTACCAATGGTGCTTTGTCCACTTCGCAGCGAATGCGGCTTCTGTGTTGACTGATGCGCGCCTTCACTGGTTGGGTGGTTTGGCCTATACATATCAAATTGCATGGACACAATAGACAGTAGATGACATTGGGTGTGGAACAGTTGGTGAAGTCACGAAGTTTAATTTTTACGTTGAAATGTACAAATCTACCCTCCCTTAACACAGAACGTAATTCTGCACATGGACCAATGTATAATATACTACCCTTATACACCTGGTCCCTGAAGGAATAAACATGCATATCATCTATACTACACGTCACATTGTGAACCCATAAGTAGGCTCAAGGTACAAAAACATCTGTGAACCTAATGATATCTCACTGTATATATAGATCACGCTGATATGTTCAAATTATTTTTGCAAAATTAATTTTGCTGTATTGTTCTTATTCCACTATGTTCTGTAAATGTTGTTGCAATTGGCTAAAATTCTATGAAACGAACGTAAATTGAACTAGTGTCACAAAGAGTTCATGTCTATATCCAGATAGTCATAGTCATAGTCATAGGCTCTTGTATAGCGCACGGTTCACCAAAAGGTCTCAAGGCGCTTGGCAACAGAGAAAGAGACGACAACCATGAGTAAAGGGGGGGAAGCAAGAAACGAATTGGGAAAGAGCCATGTTTTTAAGCCCCTGCGAAAGGCCCGGTGATCGGACAGGGACAGCAGATGTGCAGGCAGCTTGTTCCAGAGTTGGGGGGCTATGTAAGAAAAAGCTCTGCATCCATTTCTCGATGTCCTGGCCCTCGGCTGTATCAGGTGGGACTTAGAGCTGGATCTTAGGGTTCTGGAAGGTTTGTACCTGACCAATTTCTCCGCAAGATAGGAGGGTACTGTACCATGGAGAAGTTTATGTGTGAGACTGAGGATCTTAAACTGACTTCTTTGGCGCACTGGGAGCCAGTGCAGCTGTCTGAGGCAGGGCAGAGAGGGGGACCTTGGGGGCAGGCCTAGTACCAGGCGTGCGGCAGCGTTCTGGAGGGTCTGAAGCTTAGCTAACAGACACTCATTGATGGAGGCAAACATTGTGTTGCCATAATCCAAACGGCTAACGACTAGTCCTTGAACCAGAGGTTTTCTGGATCGAATGGGTAACCATTTGAAAATCTTCCACAATTTCCGCAGTATTCCATAACAGGAGCCAGATACTTGGGTAACATGAACTTTCATGGTTAGAGCACACTCGATTATTATTCCCAGGTCACGCACCACTTCTTTGGGTTCGCGGCACGGTCCTTGTTCTTGGGGCCACCAATCCTGCGACCATAATGGCTTCACCTTGCCAAAGAGCATGATTTCAGTTTTGCTATAATTGAGCTGGAGTTTATTTCCAGTCATCCATTCACTGATCTGGATCATGCACCTCTTAAATCTAATGCGGGTGTCAAGGACATCTAAGCTACAGGTGATAAGCACCTGAGTATCGTCCGCATAAGACACTGTGGAGAAGCCATAGGATTTTATGATGTTGGCCAGAAGGGTAAGATATATATTAAACAACAAGGGACTAAGAATAGACCCTTGTGGAACCCCAACGGAGAGAGGGGTCTTGCTAGACTCCAGGGAATTGACCTTTATATATGTGTGCCAGTCCGCGTGGTAACTCTCGAGCCAGGCCAGGGCCTTGCCTCTGACACCAATCTCCCACAGACGTTGATGGAGAATGCTGTGAGAGATGGTGTCAAAGGCTGCTGAAAGATCTAACAGGATCAGGAAGGCGACTCACCTCAGTCCAGGGTGAGACGAATGTTATCCACCACTTCCATTACTGCCGTCTCTGTGCCATGGGCAGCACGGAATCCTGACTGCGAGGGATCTAGAAGCGCATAGGCTTCAACGAAAGTGGAGAAGCGCTTATTGACTAGGTGTTCCAGTACCTTTCCAAAGTAGGGCAGTAACGATATAGGCCTATAGTTAGACACAATGGAGGGGTCACTGGTGGACTTTTTGAGGATGGGTTTTACCTGAGCTACCTTCCAACTGCTGGGCATAGATGCAAGCTCAAAAGAGGTGTTGAAGATGTTGGAGAGAGAGCAGGTCAGAAGTGGGAATATCTCATTACACTTACGGGGGCCAGTGAGTCGGTGGGAGAACCCAATTTCACTTTCCCAAGGGCTACTAACACTTCAGCAGCCGTGGTAGGCTCGAACCCCGTAAGAGAAGGTCACTCAATATACTCTGCGATAGGGAAGTTACGGAAAAATTCCTGACCACCTTGGGTGACCTTGGGTTCAGAGGCTGCAAACGTGGAGTAGATCGACTTGATTTTATTGTCCAAATGGGCTGCTAATGCGTTGACCCATTCCAAGCTGGGGGTAAAGGCTGACTGTTCCACCTGCGGGGCAGTGAACTCATTTAGTATTTTATACAGTTGTTTACTGGAATGGGACGCTTTGTTGATTCTTTGAGTAAGATAACCGGATTTAGCTTCCTTTATGTTTTTCAAATAACTGGAATGGATCCGTTTGTAATTTTTACGATTTTCCATCGTTCTTGTTTTCCTCCACAACCTTTCCGCTGATCTACTAGCGGTTTTCTCTTTTTTCAACTCCTCCGTGAACCACGAGGAGGCAATGGTTTTTACTTTAACTGTTGTTTTAGGGATAATCTTGTCCAGTGCGTTCTTAACACATTCTTCCAACTGGTCTGCCATTAGTTCAATGTTATTGGATGTATCCTTAGGAGGATTGAAATGGGTCAGAAAGGCCTCCGATGTCAGTTTATGCCAAGGCCGTAAGAACCTAGGGGTATATTACCAACAACTAGCGATAATTTTTGTCTCTAACTTGTTTAGAGACAAAAATTATCGCCGCACATCGGCGATTTTTATCGCAGATAAACCTTGCTATTAGCAAGGTTTACCGCTAATGCGATAAAAAACGGCCGCAATGCATGAATATCGCTGAAAAGTCAGCGATATTCATGCATTATCGAGCAAATGCTCTTAGCCATGTTATCCACCTCCCATTGGATAACATGGTGAAGAACTGCTCAGGGCAGGTGTTAGCTTTTGGAGATATTCGCGCTTAGCGCGAATATCTCCAAAAGTTGGTAATAGGAGATAGCGATGTTAGCGACTGTTTCCAGTCGCTAACATCTTGGCACGCCCACTTTGCATGTCATTAGTGATAAATATCACTGACATGCAAAGCGGGGCCCAAGATGGTCGCTATCTCCTATTAGCTGTCACTAACTGGTGTTAGCGACAGCTTGGTAATAGGGAGATAATTTTATCTCCGCTTTCTTGGCTTTTAAAGCCAAAAAAGCGGAGATAAACCCCTTGATAATATACCCCCTAGTCTCAGTGCGCTTCGTGGTCCCAGGCTCATTAGGACTAAGAAGGCTGAATTTCACCAGATAGTGGTCAGTCCAGGTCATGGGCTGAGGAGGTTCGCAGGTTAGGCTGGGCATGTTAGTGAAAATTGAGTCAAGAGTGTTCCCTGCCTGGTGGGTGGGGCCTTGCACCCAGATGTGGTACGAATAACACACCTCCACCCTTGGTAATTTTATTACAAGACTGGCTAGCCCCTCAGCACTAGTCTTCTATTGACATTCCTGAATAAATAGGAGAAGCATCACTGACACGGCTCTGATTGCTAATCACTACTACGGATAAAGCATTCATCCCTACTATTACCACACATAATACCGTGCCATGACCACTATAAGATGGCGGCCGGTTTTTCCATACGCCCTGCTGCCTAGCAACGATAGCTGGCACTTCCTGCTTCCGGTCGATCTCGTAGACAGAGCGAACGCCGCAGCCGAGCAGACCACGAGAAGCTGAGGATTTTGAATTTAACCATGATTGAGTAAGTACTCTGTGATAACTCTATGGTGTATTTCCACCTATGGCTTCATTCAGCACTCGTGCCAACTTCTCCCTTCTTTATAGGTGTAGATTAACTGAAGCGTTATCCAACGCCAGGAGCTCATTCCCCTCCTACCCCGTCCTTACGAGGCAGGACTAAACACCGTGAGTCTGCCTTTATTTCACAGTTTTTTCCACCATATCACTGGGTGAGCACAGCAGATGTGCCTTGACTGTAACTATTGCTGTTTATTTAATATAGATTCCATGATTTCAGGTTTGGATACTTCATCGCATCCTCCTCCATAATGATCTCTTATACTGGTAAGATTAGCTCTACTCCTCACATGCTCCCTTCCTTCAATCCTGCAAATATTTTATAATTATACCTTGTTCCTTGCTTAGTCCCCAGATACACAGTCCTGATGAGACCCGCTATCTAGAGAGGGTTGAAACGCCGTCGAAAATACACAAAAGAGACAGCCTGGAAATGTTATCATAATATTCATTCTGTTTGTCCTTTTCTTTTCCTTCTGAAATTCACCAATAACCGTTTGTTATGTCTAAATATGTCACTTAAATGTTCACTGCAATAGGGTTATGGTCACTACACTTGGGGTCACGACATTATTTTAAATGTGAAAAAAACTACAGAACAATTTGAGAATTGTACATATTTATATATTGTGATATTGTTTATTTTTGTGCAAAATAAATGTACCTACTTCGGCTGAAGTTAGGTATACTTGATTGAAAAGTGTGGGTGAGCTTGTCTAGGAATATCCATATTGAATGTTTGATTGATACGTGGTCACTCATTGCATATTGGTTCTTCTAATTTAGCGCTGCAATTATTTAATTGCAAAAAGTTGATATTGAGAATTGAAATGAGTTCCTTGTGAACATTGTTGTATACTCACTGTGCTAATCCTATGCTTAAACACTTTGATAGAAAAGCAGACATTTGAGGTAAGCCTATCTAGAGTGTTGCTGGTGTTGAGAATTCTCTATACAGGAGCTGCTTTCCACCTAAACTTGAGAACTACCCAGAGTTCTCGGCTTCTTTTTTTCATATATATATATATATTCACTGGAAAAAACATAGGTTAGAGACCATATATAGTTAGGAATTAGCATTTACAAAACCTTGAAAATTCACTGAAAAAACCATAGGTTATAGACCATGTATAGTTAGGGATTAGCATTTACAAAACCTTATTTTACTCGCACAAAACCATTGAAATTCGCATATATAGTTAGTTGCGCTAACTATATATCGCGCACCCGCAATCCACTGCTGATGATGTCACATATTACATCATTCATGACATGGTCAGTGACATCACTGATGACATCACTGATGACGACATCCAGTGACTGTATGTTTTTGTAAAGTTAAAGTATGTCCTACATATTGAAAAATGAGTGGATGTATAAGTGTCTGGATGAAGGATTTAGTAGGTGCATGACTGACTGTATGAGTGAGTGATTAAATGTGTCTCACTGAGAGCATGGGTTGGTGACTAAACTGTCTTAATTTGTGCATCATTATGTCTGTTGTTCTGAAAACTGCTGCATGTGTTGATCAGTAGCTATATGAGTAACTATATGGGTTATTGATTGGTTGCCCAAGTATTTGTATGGGAGACTGAGTGTGTGTGGGGGGGTGGCTGGGAAGTGTGTGACTCTGTGCATAGATGTGTGAGCAGTTGATTCACTAGATGTATGGGTTCAAAAGTGCATGTGGAAACAGCTGTATGGGTGGTTGACTGTGTGCATGAGTGTATTGGTGAGTGAATGGATATCTCAGTGCTACATGTCAAAGTAAGTACATATGTAAAACACAGTACATGTGAGAGTTGACATATATAAATAACTGTGCATAAGAGCCAGTGAATGTGTGAGTGGCTGTATGGATCATTGTGAACTTGTATCAGTGATTGTATAAGACAGTAAATATGTGTTAGAATATGTTTCAATAAGTAAGGTGTGTATAACTGTATAGTTGAGGAAATGGAGGTGTGATTGATTCAGTGCATGACTGACTAGGTGTGTGAGTAACTCCATGGATGAGTGATAGTCTGTGAGTGTCTGTTTACTCTGAATGTATCTAAGGTTATATTAGAGTCTGAAGAGGTTGATCGTATTATCACATGATTGATGTCATCAGTGATGTCATCAGTGATGTCATTTGGGTTGTCATCAGTGATGTCATCAGTGATGTCACTGACCATGTCATGAATGATGTAATATGTGACATCATCAGCAGTGGATTGCGGGTGCGCGATATATAGTTAGCGCAACTAACTATATATGCGAATTTCAATGGTTTTGTGCGAGTAAAATAAGGTTTTGTAAATGCTAATCCCTAACTATATATGGTCTCTAACCTATGGTTTTTTCAGTGAATTTCAATGGTTTTTTATTAGCAAATATGAAAAGCTGTAAAATGTATTCTTCTTGTAAAGGAAAAATATATTTTATATATTTTTGTATTATATTTTTTTCATTTAATTGATATTATAATTTAAATTATTTTTTATTTTTCCAGCCGGTACGCGAACCGGTAAACGTCCCGTTAGTGCAAGTACCACGTTAGAAAGCCACATCGTGACGCATCGCGTAATCACAACGTATCGCGTTACTGCGTAATGCGCCTTATGACACCCTTCGTTAGCGCACCCGGAAGCGCTCTGGAACGCGAACCAAGGCGCGAAACGCAGAGCCCCGGAAACGATCCGAGGCGCGGCGTGGAGCGCGTAACGTAATCATAACAGGTCATGTGACTAGTTCATAAAACTTTTCATTGGTTCATTTTACTTTTAGTTTCCTAATGATGGAACGTTTGATCATATGACGTAAAATAATTACTTTTCATTGGTTTACAACATTTTTTTTTCCCAAATGATGAAAGTCCCACTTTTTTCTTCACTCCGACTTTCATTTTTATGAGAGAAAGACCTGTTTTTGCGTGCTTACTCATGGAATCTGTAGTAGCTGCAGCTGGTGGCTCCCCACCACCTCCACCACCACCAAAGAAGAGAGGTCCAACTGGCCAGGTCATCTTCCAACAAGAGGAGGAAGAAGAGGAAGACGACGAACAGGAGCAAGGGACAAGGGTTTTTTTGAAAGAAATGCCAAGGACGTCCCATGTTAAAGTCAATTTTATTTGGCAATTTTTTTCTTTGCCTCCACATGCAAAGAAAGTAAATGCCAGTAACGTTACCTGCCTGATCTGCCACGATCAACTCTCCAGAGGGACCGAAAAAAAATATAGTTATGGTAATTATACCATGCATCGACACATGGAGAGGTGGCACCCGCTTAATTATAGTGCTGCACAAATGAGAGATTTGGTGGACAACCCCCGACCTGCCAGTACATCCACCAATGAAGTGGCACTGACAGCATCAGAGGCAAGGGAAACGGTCCCAAATATTCAGAAGAACTTTGGAAAAATTAAAATGACATGTTTAGATTGTGGCAAATTAATTTCATGTGGACAGATGAGTGTTACTCTAATAAATACAGCATATGAACATCATCAATGTTCAAAACGTCCCCAAAACTAAATTTTCTTTTTTTTTGGTTGCTCCTGTTGAACCCTTTGTACTGAATCATTTTTGTTTCCCCCCCCTCCAAAAAAACACAAAAAAAATATAAAACAACAAAAAATAAAAAATAAAGTTCTTTTCAGAACTACCTCCCCTTTATAAAAAAATTGCTAGAATGTTTAGCACTCTGGCAACCTCTATTTCTTTTGGTTCGCTTCCCCGTTCGCTCCCCGGTACGCGAACCGGGAGCGAACTAAAAAAAATGTTTAAAAAAAAAAGAAGAGTAAGTATAACGGAAGTAAACAGAGAGTAATGTTAAAAGAAAGACAGCTATAGGGAGTAAACCAGAGATACTGTTTAATAGATTTATTTACCGAAGAAAAGATGGAAGAGGGTATAATTGTGAAAAACAAAATAGATAAGGAAGTGAAAGAAAAAAAAGAGAGTAGAAGAATAACAAAGAAGAGTTTCTTAGAGAATATGAGTGAATGTTCAAAATAAGATTAAAACATGTGGAATAACAGAGAGAAAAAACAGAAAGCAGAAAAGAAGAAGTAACAGAAAAAGAATAATTGAAACAGCAAAGAAATGTAAATAACATAGGGCCATATTATCAACATAGGCAATAAAAGTTTTGCAGCTTTTATCGGCAGAAATGTGTCGCTAAAGCCGCTTTTGCGGCAGAAAACTGCCGCTAAAACCACTTTTGCAGCAGTTTTCTGCCGATAAAAACAGCAATAATTTTATTGGCTGTGTTCATAATATGCCCCTTAGTGTGCTTCAACTACACAGAAAAAGCATAATGAACAAGTAGTGAAAGAGTGATCAGTCAAAGACACTAAGAGTAATAGAGATGGAGTGAGTGAACAAGAGTGAGGAACTATGAGAAGAGAGGGACTGAGAAAAGGAGTGGAAGGAGTAGAGTAAGTAGGTAATAGAGAAAGGAATGAGGGAAGTAGCAAAGGCAGGAAACTGAGGGTTAAAGAAATGAAGCTGTGGAACTAATAGTAGGTGAATGTCATAGAAATGTAACGAAAAGAGTACAAAACATTTACCTTATAATTGTCGTTAACTTACTCACTTGTTATTTTTATACTTTCAATCTGTGAAAGAGATAACAAACATTTGAAAAATATTAAAACATGTATTTAAAAATTAGAAAAGACAAGGGAAAAGATTGAAGGACAAACAGTTTTTCAACAACTTTGACACTTACAGAAGCTTCTGCTTCTCCAGGCCCCCTACACAGTCCTAAAGATATACATTTTAAACTAACA
The DNA here is from genome assembly GCF_964261635.1 of Lissotriton helveticus. Lineage (NCBI taxonomy): Eukaryota > Metazoa > Chordata > Amphibia > Caudata > Salamandridae > Lissotriton > Lissotriton helveticus. Next base: position 850,193,724 of record NC_136070.1, read on the forward strand.
GTATCTTGATGCAGATGAAGTGAGGCCTATTTTGGAACATGGTGCATCTTTTGCACTGCTGTTGTCTCACAAAAGTGACGCAATGGCAGCGCAAAAGAGGTGCACAAGCATCATAAAACTGTTCCTAACATTTTAAATGATTGTTTCATGATGGCAATAAGGTGTGTCCTATCCAGACGTTTGTTTCAGGTGAGGCCTACTCAGGGTTGCAGATCAAATTTAGCCTCTTTGAAGAGTACAGAGGAGATAATACATGTGCAGGCCAACCAATAAAGTTCAGACTTCCTCTGTTTCCCTGGAGAGGCCTAAACTTCATCTGCACAATTTGATTCGTAATGTTACGAAACACAGGAAATGTATTTGAAAAATATGCAATTTCTTTTGCTCATTTCACAATCACATCACTTGTGTTTCCTTTGGTTAGGTATCTCATTGTGCAGATGTAGTCCAGCATATGAAAGAGTACGCACTGAATGCAACAACTTTGACACTTACAGAAGCCTCACCTTCTCCATGCCTCCTACACAGTTCTAAATGTACATCATAAATACAAACAGTACAGAATTAACTATACATGTTAAATGGTTTATTTTTGCTGTTCTCAGAATGTATCAAATTTCACTAAACACAGTGACTTGAAGGTATTCATCATATAACAGCGGGGAAAAAAAACACAATCAAAATGATTGTGTTTAAAAAACCCATATAACATAATCAATCAGAAATCATAACTCCTCAAAAGTAACTTACTTTCCATGACGTCGAAGGATGTCCTATGAACAGCTTACACTCGGTTGTGCTGTTTTTTCAGCCCGCCACTTTCTGAAAGAAAAGCTCAATCGTTTTGAAAAATATGTTACATACAATAAATGACTTCTCGCTCTCTACCACACGTTTCCTCAAGGCCAAATCGTGTAAGAGCCATTTATAACTCTTGGAATTCTTGTAAGCAAATCCCGTCATTTTGTATTTCCGCAACTTTCAGAAAGAAAACGTTCAAGATCACTTTCACAATCCTAGACTAGTAATATCTTACCCTTTTTGCTCACTCATGTTCTACATTTCCTATGACACTGATACTGCTTAATATGAAGCAGACTTACACTACCTCTATGACTACTACAATTATTTAATTCTCTACATCACTTTTAATCACAAAGCAATATAAAACAGTAGATAAAATTATATCAACCCCTAGAATCATTATACGCCAGTTACCTACCCTAAATTCTCTTTTCTGAAAACAGAAAGTAAGAATATTTTTTAGTAAAAAGGCAACATTGTATCGTAGTCAAATGGCAATAATTTCCGAAACAGCAAATTTTTTTACATTTTCAATAACCTGTGTAATAAGCGGATCTTGTCAAATGACCATCATGCAATATAATAGCTGCAGTTACAAATCTTCTTCCTAAAATCAACGACTGTGTAGCCACAACATTTGTAATTAAAGTTGAAGACTTACTTTCATCAGGTTTATATAATTGGATTATAACAGAATCGTTGCAGAATGACCAGCCGTTTCTAGACTTTAAATAAGCTGTGTAATGTCCTGATGTTATTGAAGGACCATCATGATATATAATTGCTGCAGTTACAAAAGTCCTTCCTGATAATGACAACTGCGAAGCTACAAATTTTTTAATTAAAGTTGTCAATTTTGTTCCATCAGCCCTACATCGTTGGAACATTAAAATGACATACTGGCCATATGTTCGTATAATTAATGTTGACATCATTTCAGATTTACATTGGCTACACTCCATGTTGTGATCAGCTGCTTTACTAGCTTATTAAAGGACACTGATTTACTGTCTGGCAAAGTTAAATATATAAATCTTTCTGAGTCTACACTAGTAGTACTTGATACCCTACAGTTCTCGCAGTCATGCTGCCATTGATAAGAAAGCCCAAACAGGTGATCTACATCTACACCTTCAGCATGCAATACATCAAGCATATACATTAAAAACTCCTGACAATCTTGCTGAATATTTTGAGAGAATTGTGTTTGACCTGAACATCTGTCTAACAGATTTCGAATTTCAGACACACTTTCTATTTTTGTTCTATCAGTGCTACATTTCTCTAACACAGAATTTAACAAACTGCAAAATCTGTGATCCGAATTGACCACAATCTCTTCTTTTACATTTTCTAGAGAAAACAAAACATTAACCACTACATTAGCATAGCAGTTGACACCAGAACTGTTTTCAAATTGAAAACCAACAACATCTTCAACAGAATCCTTTTTCTTTCTGCTTATAATTTCAGGTTCATCAACTTTTCGTCTTTTTGGTACAACCTCCCTAGTATTGGTCACATTTCTTCGTTTCCGGCCTACCACACGTTTCTCAAACAAAGGATATTGAGGCAAATGTGGCGCATACTCTCTTCTTAACCTATTGTATTCCTTAACACAATCTAGATCCGCACAAATGTTTGTGACATCACACTCAATCAAGTACAATCCCGATAAAGTTCTAACTCGTGACAATGCCACATATGCCATACCCTCCTTGAACACAGAACTGCCAATATTCACCAATGCACTGTCTACACTTAAACCTTGTGATTTATGGATTGTCACCGCATATGCCAAGCAAACAGGAAACTGCTTACGGCGAACATATAAGTCTTTTACAAGCAAAAATCTAGCAGAACAACGACCAATTAGCTGTACTTCCTCAATGCCATCAAATTTAATTTTTAAAAATTCAATTCCATCTCTATTTCTGTATTTCACAAAATCAACAACATTACCCATTGATCCATTTACCAGACCTCTTTCAACATGTAAATTCCTTCTTAAAATTATACGGCAATTTAAGCACACATTCAAAGTCTTTTCAAAACCTGCAGTTTTAGATATAGTCTTCTCTAATGAATCCAATTTTGTTTTCAAATTCTCAGACAAAATAATTGTTGATCCCATATGCTCTACTCTGTCAATAGCTTCCAGTTTCACAATATCTTGGTTTTCTAAATACAACATTTTGTTGTTGAAGATGGCACATTCTGCAAGAGTTGGCATCAAACATATTCCAGATTTCTTCTCAGTAATATTCTCAGTCTTGTTCTGGATATAAATTTGACAGTAATCGTGCATGTAAAGCTTGTTTCCCATGCTCGGTCACTTTTCCAATTCTAATATCTTGTAGAATATTCTTGTAAACTTCATCCTTCGCCTGACGCATATTTTCATGCAGTTCAGCATAATTGAAGTTTAACCATATATTGACGTTGCCAATGCTCCCTAGGCACTTCCTGGTATCTTCATGCGTGAGCATTTTGAACACAGGTTGTCCTTTCACTGGTGTCAGCTGCAGAAGATCTCCGAAAACAATGATGTGTTTGCCACCAAATAACACATCATACTCTGTTTTAAGAACTTCTTGCATTCTCAAATGCACAAAGGCAAGCATGACATTGGAAACCATGCTTACTTCGTCAATGATAAGAAGTTTCATTTTCCTCAAGACTCTTGAAACTTCACAACAAGCATCTCCAGATAACTTGTGGTATTGTAATTTGTTATCATGCTCCACTGGCAGCATCAGTAGACGATGCAAAGTAATACCTTTAATGTTATGTGCTGCCAGTCCAGTTGGAGCGGTGACAACACAAGACAGCGATGACTCAGTCCTTTCCTTCAAATAACATGAAATTGCTTTAATGAGGAAACTCTTTCCAGTTCCCGCTTCTCCACTCACGTACAGTCGGACAGGCTTCAACGATGTACATGAGCACTCTTTCTTCTCATGACTTAATCCATGATCAATTTGCTTGGTAACTTCTTCATATATTTTCCTCTGCTCAACGTTGAGTTGTCTTTCCAAGTCTTCTAAGTTAACCGCATCCTCCTGAGCATGTGCCATGGCTCTTTCCACTTCATTCATGGCAGTGGCAGCTTCATTTTCGATAACAGGTCCTCCTAGTGGATCCTGACTCAATGAAACAGAACTCTGACTGTCCTGAGAACTGTCTCTGGCAATCTCAGCTGCAATCGTTGCTTCCTGCTCGATTTCCGCATTCAACATTTGTACATATTTGGGAAAAGCAGGACATTCTATGGTCTCCTTGGCGGCAGTGAAAGAGTCTTCATAACAGAGGAAATCTCCAAGCAGTTCCTCTTCTGCACGCCAAGGCTTGAAAAGTTGCAAAAGTGCTAAATAGAAAAACTCCTTTTTTTCAGGAGATTCGCCACTCAATTTTCGATGGTTTACCAAGTGGCATTTTCTTTGCTTGACCAGACATCCCTCACTTCCAATTACAGCATACACTCCTTTATCAATATCTTCTTTGATGTTCCTCTTGAATATGTAATTTTGTAAAACCTCATACAGACAAACATTCTCGAGGTGACTGCTTCGATTTGGATAATATGTATCCAACATGTTGGTCTTCAAAATGTCGGTACTGTTTGGCTCCTTTTCCGCCAAATACTCAATTTCCCCGCACAGGTTTCAGAACTCGATTACGCGTTGCAGCAAGACCAAGACTCGCCCAAATGATACTCCTAGATTTGGCATAGAGACTTGCTGAAGACAACCGGTCAGAACATTCGTAAGCTCCGATTTCTCGATGCGACAACATCTTCAGACTGAAACTGTACAACTTCTTACTGAGGCTCTTTTCATGGGAAATGTCCTCCCACATATCCTTCAATTCTGTCTTTTCTTTTTTGGTGATGTAAGATGTCACATACCGAGCCACAGCCATACAGTTATCAGCCACAAACTGTATATCCATGTTAGCATTCCACATGGACAAAATCACTGGGTTGTAGTCGTTGATGTACTTGGACTCTTCGTTCCTCCTCAAATTGTATGTGTTTTTAGGTGATTTCTTCATCACATTATGTCGCAGCGAAGACATCAAACTGTTCACTCTTCCTTTAGAAATCACCGGTCGTGGAAAGGCGAAACGACATTTGGTGTAGAACTTGTCCTTGTTTCTGAATTTACGACGACAGTACTTTCCGCAACGATGGCTTTGCAAGCGTAGAACTTGTTCTCTTAGGCTTTTGTCCTCCTTTGCGTTTGGAACAGCACATGTAGAATACTGTTCTATGAAACTCATCACTAAGTCTTCTGGATCTGTTCCAAATTTAGGTGCATCCTTGATCCACAGCAGCATATGTATATGAGGAGCATCTCTTGCTTGGTACTCCTTTCTCCAGAAGAAATCCAACACCTCTCCAAGAGGTGGATTCTTCTTATTCATGATGAAAGACATCATAGCTTCAAATCTATGATTGAAGTACCTGCATACATTCACTGGATCCAAAGAGCACAGTTCTCCAGGTGTCTTGAATTCGATGTTTTCGATGTTTCCATTTGCCTCTCGTAGAAATTCAAGTAAGTCTTCCCAGCCATACTCGGCACAGCTCAGAGTGAGGAACCATGTGGGAGTTCCTAAGTTCCTCAGCATACATTTTAAATCACCATGACGACGGTACCAGTACTCATTAGTACCACGCTGACACGCCATGAGATTAATCAGGTGACAATCCAAAATACTGTCTTGGACATTGACTTTATCCATAAAGTCACTTGCCGAGATGTTTTGCATCTGTATACCACTTTTCAAGATGTGGTTCACTGCATATGACAGTCCAGACAGATCGCTTTCAAACAGGAGATGAAACAAATAGGGAATGCATTGTCGAAACCTAGCATCTTCTGCATACAATCGTAAAGTCCGGTATTCAGAAGCAGGAATTTGATGAGGTCGCTCATCATATCTTCCTCCTTGACCTGTTGGAAATAGCTGTGGGAAACACCGAGCTTCCAAACTTTCCTCCCAGACACTAATGGGACTCCCTTTGGCTTGTTTCATTTGAAACAACTCAATAGCATTCCCCATGACTTCCTTGAAATGCAAAGGATGAACACTATAATGTTCATATATTTCTTCACTTTTAGAGGGTTCTACTTTCTCAATTTGACCAGCACACAAATCGCTATCCTCTTCCTCACTTACTTCCTCTTCTGCAACATATACATTCTTATAGTACTTATTATTTTTTTTTAAATACAATGTTGCCTTTTTTACTTTCCTAACATCCACTAAATCTTGCCATATTTTTTTATTCTTTGTCGGAACCCCATTAACTAAGATAACCAGAGGTTCCTCTTCCACTTTTTCTACTCCAATTGTGTTAATGTTTTTCTTCAAATCTAGAGGCAAATAAACAACTCTTCCCTTTAATCCTCTCTGTAAATCTGATGGAGGCAATTTCCCTGTCTTTGGCTCCATTCTTACAATAGCCTGAAAGGGATGGATACTTTGAATCAAAATAGATTCATAAGTATTTAAATCCTTCAATTCAGAAGGAATCTCAACCAATTCCAGATTATTATGAACCGCTCTAGCAGGCATCTGGTTTTGATTTAATTTGTTACAACAATAAGTACACACACGTTGATCCGATCCCAAATCAAAACAATTTTCTACCATCAAGTATGTAGCGAAATCCTTCCATTCACTATTATTTTCCCTTTCACTTCTTGCATATAAATCCACTAACTTAGTCTGATTCTTATAATAAGTGCGTCGACAACACACACAAGTGAAATTAGGCCTCTCACTTGATTTCACCTGAAACGTGGCAATTTCCTTCTGAAAATTATCTGTACTGGAAACCTGTACACTATCTTCCACATTACCCTCTTCTTCTGGGTCAATTTCAACATTCTCCTCTTTACTTCCAAAGTAACAAAACTCAATTTCTTCACACATATTCTTCACATCTATTTCAGAACCATGCAAAAGAGCAGCGCATAATTGTTTAAGCATAACTGCTGGACTCTTAGCATAATACAACATTCTAACTAATTTCCTCACTTTATTATGATGCATTGCTAGCATCCTGAAATGATGAAAAACACTCTGGCATACTCTCCTGGAAAGACAAGCCAGTGAATGACCATGCAAACCTGTCACTTCTCTCACTCTGCAAGGATCTAATTCTTGCAACAACTTCATTTTCTGCTTCAAACTTTTCTTATTAAATGTCCGTACAAAATCACAAAGCAAATTGATGGAATCCTGTCGCACACTGCAAATACTACTACACTTCCAGGTGTACACAGGTCCCTTAGGACGTCTTCCTAAAACCTCATTACCTAACATCTCTTCTGCCTCTGTTGTCACAAGTTTTTCTTTTTCAACTGGACAACCATCTTTCACCTCATAAGCTCGACCGCTGGTGTCAACTGCATGCACCAAATCATTATCCTGGAAATAACTCTCCTCATTGAAAAATGCCTCACAACTTGAACTATGCATCCATTCTCCGGAAAAAACTTCACAAAAATTACTACGATTAACTGTTCTCTTCCATCTACTATTTCTTTTGAAATCATAAATTGCCTTGTTTAGCTTCCTAATTCTATTGATTATCAAAATAAATAACTTTCGTTTAATTTCAAATGCCTGATCAATAACTTTCTAAATTTTTTTTTTCTCTTATAAAAAACCACTTTCTGTTGACCTTTCTTAATATTTTTTAACAAATTGCCAATTATCCTGTTGCGGAACATTCGTTTACGAATGTCCCTAAACTGTTGTTTCCTTCTACTATCATGCACAGAGTTATCTCTTGCTCTAGCAGTAACATTTTTGATTGGCCTTTCCTTTCCGTTTAAATTGCTTCTCTTTTTCTGGACAAAAACATTTTCTGTAGTACTACTTTTTTTTCTAGAAATGTTTCTTATGAATGTTTTCGTGGTCTTACCCGGTGCTTTCTTGGTGACTTGACGATTTTTTATGGTAGAGGACTGCTGCAGTAAATGATGGACCTGCTGTCTTTGACGTTTTGTAGCCTTTCTCATTCTCTCCTTAGTTGGCATTCTCAAAATTTGAAATGATCTGCAGTTGAATCTGTGGTAAAATATAATAAAAAATGTTATTAACCACTATTACCAAACAGTAAATCAATAACAGTCATCAAAAACTTAACACACTACTTAACATTTTTACATATAATATTTTTTAGTGCTTTGGCAAATTTAGAATACAGAAATAGCAGAAAAGAAATGGAATTCTTCTTCATTTTACCTGTCCTGTTTTATATGTGAATCTGATCTAATTTTATGAGCATATTTTAATATTTTGAAGACACTACACATAACCTGTTTTTGAAGGTGTGTTTAATTTAAAATTAAACAGTTTACATTTTTACTTTTCATTTATTGTAAATTTTAAAAATAAATGTTTATAGTTCCATAGGCTCAAGCAGGTCAGCTTCCCACCCTATCTCAAACAATTCTGACAAATCAGCATCCTCATCATATTCTTCATCATCCTCAGGATTTAAATCATCCAAGGGATCTACTTCCACTGACGTTTCAATTACAAGTTCAATGATGAGGTCGAGATCAACTGATTGCTGATTGTCACTCATGTTGATGTTGTCGTTATCTTTAAAGAAAGAGAACAACAATGAGATGTTGCACAGTAAGAGACAAATCTCAGGGATTATAATAGTAAATTTGTTTAACAAGAGTAACATTTTGCAGCTATTATTTAGCCATGTCCAGCGATGCTGAGGAGGTGAGGCCTATGTCCAAGTTTTCAATGAACAGGACTCATCTCTTCTTAACCTTGGATAAGCCTCACCGACTCTGTGTCCCCTGCTCATACTTAAATGTACAGGGGCAGATTTATGCTAAGTGGCGCATCCCCACGGATGCACCAGTTAATGTGCACCGCTGCTCTGCCACCCATAGTGTGCCACATTTACAATGTGGAGCACCATTGAGCAAAAACAGCACAGATGCGTCACGCATCTGTGCCGCAAAAGCAGCACATTGCAGGAATCACGTCATAAGCGCAACATGTCTACTGCAATGCACAGGAGGAAGCCTCACATTGCATGGTGCATCACTTCTTATGCCTGTTTCCAACAGGCGTAAGGATTTGATTCAGCAATGCTATAAAGCTGACTCAGTGAAATCTTCTAAATTTCACTGTGTTAGTTTTACAGGGCTTTCATGCAAATTAATGCATACCTTGCAACAAAACACTTATATAAAAACTGACGCAGGTTTCATGTGGCACAGGACTTTACAGCATGACACATCTGCCTAGATGCATCAAGTTGTAAATATGTCGCCACATAGCAAATCTTTTGCACCGCCGCTGCGTCACAAAAGTGACGCACAGTGACGCAAAAGAGACATACACCTATCATAAATCTGTCCCTAACATTTTAAATGATTGATTCAAAATTACGATAAAGTGTGGCCTATCCAGAGGTTTGTTTCAGGTGAGGCCTATTCAGAGTTGCAGATGAAATTTACGCTTGTTGAAGAGTACAGAAGAGATAATACATGTGAAGGCCTACCAATAAAGTAAGTCATATCCACTTCACTTTTGAACAAAGGCCAAACCTTTTCTGTGTCCATGGACAGACCTAAACTTCATCTGCACAATGTCATTCGTAAACTTAGGAAACACAGGTGATGTAATTGAAAAATGTGGAGTTTCTTTTCCTCATTTCACAATCACATCACCTGTGTTTCCTTTGCTTAGGTATCTCATAGTACAGATGGACTCTAGCATATCAAAGAGTACACATAAGTTGAGCAGTGTATACAACAAATTTGACATTCACAGAAGATTCAGCTTCTTATCTTGTTGGAGATGAAATGAGGCCTGTCTTGCAACATGGTGCATCTTTTCCATCACTGCTGCATCGGTTTCATGTGGCACGGGACTTTACAGCATGACACATCTGCCTAGATGCATCAATTTTTAAATATGTCGCCACATAGCAAATCTTTTGCACCGCCGCTGCGTCACAAAAGTGACGCACAGTGACGCAAAAGAGTCATACACCTATCATAAATCAGTCCCTAACATGTTAAATGATTGATTCAGGATGACATTAAGGTGTGGCCTATCCAGAGGTTTGTTTAAGGTAAGGCCTACTCAGGGTTGCAGATTAAATTTACGCTTGTTGAAGAGTATAGAGGAGATAATACATGTGAAGACCTACCAATGAAGTAAGTCATGTCCACTTCACTCTTGAACAAAGGCCAGACCTCTTCTGTGTCCGTGGACAGACCTAAACCTCATCTGCACAATGTCATTCGTAAACTTAGGAAACACAGGTGATGTAATTGAAAAATGTGGAGTTTCTTTTCCTCATTTCACAATCACATCACCTGTGTTTCCTTTGCTTAGGTATCTCATAGTGCAGATGGACTCTAGCATATGAAAGAGTACACATAAGTTGAGCAGTGTATACAACAATTTTGACATTTACAGAAGATTCAGCTTCTTATCTTGTTGGAGATGAAATGAGGCCTGTCTTGCAACATGGTGCATGTTTTACATCACTACTGCATCGGTTTCATGTGGCACGGGACTTTACAGCATGACACATCTCCCTAGATGCATCAAGTTGTAAATATGTCGCCACATAGCAAATCTTTTGCACCGCCGCTGCGTCACAAAAGTGACGCACAGCGGCACAAAAGAGACACACACCTATCATAAATCTGTCCCTAACATTTTAAATGATTGATTCAGGATGACCATAAGGTGTGGCCTATCCAGAGGTTTGTTTGAGGTGAGGCCTACTCAGGGTTGCAGATGAGATTTACACTTGTTGAAGAGTACAGAGGAGATAATATATGTAAAGGCCTACCAATAAAGTAAGTCATGTCCACTTCACTCTTGAACAAAGGCCAGACCTCTTCTGTGTCCGTGGATAGACCTAAACCTCATCTGCACAATGTCATTCGTAAACTTAGGAAACACAGGTGATGTAATTGAAAAATGTGGAGTTTCTTTTCCTCATTTCACAATCACATCACCTGTGTTTCCTTTGCTTAGGTATCTCATAGTGCAGATGGACTCTAGCATATCAAAGAGTACACATAAGCTGAGCAGTGTATACAACAATTTTGACATTTACATAAGATTCAGCTTCTTATCTTGTTGGAGATGAAATGAGGCCTGTCTTGCAACATGGTGCATCTTTTCCATCACTGCTGCATCGGTTTCATGTGGCACGGGACTTTACAGCATGACACATCTGCCTAGATGCATCAATTTTTAAATATGTCGCCACATAGCAAATCCTTTGCACCGCCGCTACGTCACAAAACTGACGCACAGCGGCGCAAAAGAGTCATACACCTATCATAAATCTGTCCCTAACATGTTAAATGATTGATTCAGGATGACATTAAGGTGTGGCCTATCCAGAGGTTTGTTTAAGGTAAGGCCTACTCAGGGTTGCAGATTAAATTTACGCTTGTTGAAGAGTATAGAGGAGATAATACATGTGAAGACCTACCAATGAAGTAAGTCATATCCAATTCACTCTTGAACAAAGGCCAGACCTCTTCTGTGTCCGTGGACAGACCTAAACCTCATCTGCACAATGTCATTCGTAAACTTAGGAAACACAGGTGATGTAATTGAAAAATGTGGAGTTTATTTTCCTCATTTCACAATCACATCACCTGTGTTTCCTTTGCTTAGGTATCTCATACTGCACATGGACTCTAGCATATCAAAGAGTACACATAAGTTGAGCAGTGTATACAACAATTTTGACATTTACAAAAGATTCAGCTTCTTATCTTGTTGCAGATGAAATGAGGCCTGTCTTGCAACATGGTGCATCTTTTGCATCACTGCTGCATCGGTTTCATGTGGCACGGGACATTACAGCATGACACATCTGCCTAGATGTATCAAGTTGTAAATATGTCGCCACATAGCAAATCTTTTGCACCGCCGCTGCATCACAAAAATGACGCACAGTGATGCAAAAGAGGCATACATGGCTATGTAAGTTAAATAATCAAAATCTAAATTTGCCAAGCACACATGGGTGTGTATTTACAAGGACCTTCCACCACGAGGAAATGTCTTTAATTAAAAAGGGAGAAATAACATCAAAGGGACTCAAATGCCTTTTAAATGTACCCCAAGCAACCTATGAAACTCTAGCAGTGCATATCAAGACACTTAAATGACTTCAATAAACGTTTTTAAACACATCAAGTAAAGCAGTTATTCAAATACATTCAAGGCGAAATGACTTAAAATGGCCTAAGACACATGAAAGCTTTTTTTTAAGGTCCTTGCACCATTTTTGGGTCACTTTTAACATGGCTATGATAGTCAAAGAATTAAAATCTAAATTTGTCAAGCACAGATGGGGGCGTATTTACAAGGACCTTGCACCACGGGGAAAGGTCTTTAATTAAAATGAGAAAAATAACATCAGAGAGACTCAAATGCCTTTTAAATATACCCCAAGCAAACTATGAAACTCTAGCACTACATATCAAGTAAACTAATTGATTTCAAAAATCGTTTTTAAACACGTCATCTAAATCAATGATATACCTTCATTCAAGGGGAAATGACTTAAAATGGCCTAAGACACATGAAAGCGTTTTTTTAAGGCCCTTGCACCATTTCTGGGTCACTTTTAACATGGCTATGTTAGTCAAAGAATTAAAATCTAAATTTGCCAAGCACAGATGGGGGCATATTTACAAGGACCTTGCTCCACGAGGAAAGGTCTTAAATTAAAATGGGAAAAATAACATCAGAGAGACTCAAATGCCTTATAAATATGTCCCAAGCAACCTATGAAGCTCTACCAGTACATATCAAGAAACCTAATATTTTTCAAAAAACGATTTTAAACACATCATATAAATCAATTATATACCTACATTCATCGGGAAATGACTTACAATGCCCTAAGACACATGAAAGCGTTTTTTAAGGGTCACTTTTAACATGGCTATGTAACTCAAAGAAACAAAATCTATTTGTAAAACACTTGACACAAAGCAACATTTTAAATACAGAACTTTCTTCATAATTTTCTCCCTAAAGCATACTATTGTCTATCTAAATTAAATGAATCTTTTCTCACCTTAGCAAATACTTTATGAGTTTCAAAACAGTCTCAGAAACACACCAATTTGTCTTTAGCAGAGCAAAAGGTATGCACTCCAGAGTCTGCAGCTATGAAAAGCACAGAAATGCTGTAACTCATCACACATATCTCTCATGTCACCCAATCAAAACTCTTCCCTCACTTTTTTCAAATCAACACCCTTCCCCCCTCTGCCCTTTCTGCCTTTTTTGCATAGCAACCACCTCCTGAAAGACCTCTCATGTTTGCAAGTTCACACAACAATGTTTCAATTGAACTCTGAACTCTCAGTACACCTCCATATCCAGTGCAATCTTTCATAAAATGTTTTTCTTTTGACCATTCAAATTACATCTTTCAAAGAACTCATCCATGCACCCTAACTTTCTGTTTTCAGCAATCAAAATCCACCAATCACTGCTACTGCTTCATTAACACAGAAACTCCACAGTTTTTTTCATTTCCAACTCTTATTTTTTAAACTCCCATTTCATTGCCACACTTCATCTGACTGCAGCAGAACCTCCTCTCACCATGTTTTCTGTCTGGATTGTTGGACATAGTTACATCTACTGGGCTCAGAGGTATGCTGATAACAGAAATTTACGTAACCTCAATTTACAAGATGTGGAAATTAAGTGGTTTGGCCACAGAGGATTAAAATGTCACCAATTGATACCATTGGTGAAAACCTTTATGCATTTGCCAAAACCTGACCTGTTAATTGTGCACTGTGGAGGTAATGACTTGGGCACTTTGACTGGGGTAGGTCTGGAAATGCTTTTAAAGGACACCTTTGAGCAATTGATGGCACTTTTTCCTCAAACTGCCTTGGTATATTCAAATATATGCCAAAGACAGAAATGGAGGTGGTCAAACGAATGTTTTCCACAAATTGAGAAATCGAGGAAGCATGTAAATAAGTCTGTTTCAGCTTACATGAGAGACCATGGAATGGGCTCCATCTACAACAATAACTTGCGTTACTACATGCAAGATATCTACAGAGGAGATGGAGTTCACTTCTCAGATGAAGGGAACAGAGTTTTCATCCTAAATTTAAGACTATGCATTGGTACCTACTTATAAGTACCTAAATGTACCATAAACCCAAAAGCTCTTCTCAGAGCTACCCTACAGCTGATCACTCACAATTATTATTTTACTCTAACTTTTTTCACTAATTTTCAACAAAGTACGCTCCCCGGAGCGCTACCCGGTACGCGAACCGGAAGCTGACCGCGCGAAATTTTTTAAAAAAATGTTTTTTTTCCGCACATATGGGCCTCCTCAGCCACCCTCATAAAACCTAGGGGGTCAAGATACGTCTACCGTGCCCCCTTCTACCCATTCTGAACATTATTTGCCCTCCATCTTGTATTTTAATTCGACCGAAACACAAAATGGTGGACTCCCGTAACGCTGCCGGTTCGCGTACCGGGGCGCTCCCCGGGAAGCGCTCCATTAAAAAAGGTGGGAAAGTAATTTACAGAAGAAACCCTAGAGACACTTTCACCAAATATAGATTTGCTCATACTACATACCAATCCCTACCATTTTCACAAATTTGGTTGGAATTCCATTTAGCCATTTAGCCTGTAGACCTCTCTAAATACCCTGAGGTAAATTACTTCACAAAACACATCTGAAGTGTTGGAATTGACAACCAATTAAAATGTTACTTTCATTTTCTATTTTTTTTACCTGACATTTGATTGGTTATGTACCTGAATATTTATAAAGGAAGAGAAGGAAACATAGCCATTTTGACTACTACTTCCTGGTGTACATTTCAATAGGATTTTCACTAATAACTTCAACTTCTTTTTAAAGGTAAGTTGTTATTTTAAAAACTGAAGTATATTGTGCACTTTAAGTTAATATGGTAAACTTTTTCTGATAGTTATATATGATCCCTCTGTAGTAGTTATAGATTTAGATAGACTTCTCTGTTATAGTTATGGATGGAGTTAGGCTTGTCTTTTATAATTATGAATTTACTTACGTTAAATCACATACACTTTTTTATATTCCTACTTCCACTCTGATACTATACACTGCCCAAAGATAAATTCACCGTTAAAAACTGCCTATCTAAAATTAATCCCAACAGTGCCCTATCTCTACTAATATATATTTTTTTTTATGCAAATTTCAGGCAAAATGGAAGGCGAACAGAAAGTATCATTTGAAATTGTCCTTGCAGAGACCAACGAAGAAATCATTGATCCAAATGATATTGAATTTATGGATGAAACTTGGGACCAAGAACTACTGCAATGTGTGCAATCAGTAGATGTCCTCCTTGAAAATGAGGACATTTTACACACTCAAACATTACAAGCTATGTTCAATGAAAATAACAACATTTCAGACAGTGAAATGGTAGACATTTTATTAAATTTTGAAACACAATGACAATAATAAATAATTGTTTAAAAAATAAATAAATAAAAAAAAATCAACAAAACAAACAATCAATTAACATACAATATTTAAAAAGTCTATCATTCTTTTTTCCTAATAGTACGCTCCCCGGGCCGCTTCCCGGTTCGCGAACCGGGCGCTCCCCACGCAAAAAAAACAAAAAAATGTTTATTTTTTTTTTGCCCCGCGGGGCCCTTTTAAAGCCTCCACATCAAACCTAGGGGGTCAGGGAGGATCTACTATGCCCCCTTATGGTCATTTCCCCCTTTGTTTTGGCCTCCTCTTGTCTCTCGATCCTACCGAGAGACAAGATGGCGGCCGCTCCGGACTGTTTAGAATGTTGACAGACACAACATTTTTTTTATTTTTTTTTGCCCCGCGGGGCCCTTTTAAAGCCTCCACATCAAACCTAGGGGGTCAGGGAGGATCTACTATGCCCCCTTATGGTCATTTCCCCCTTTGTTTTGGCCTCCTCTTGTCTCTCGATCCTACCGAGAGACAAGATGGCGGCCGCTCCGGACTGTTTAGAATGTTGACAGACACCGGAGAGCCAATCAGCTTCGCTTCGCGAAGTTCCGTTACGCGTCAGGTACGCGAACCGGGGCACTACCCGGAGCGCTGTCACAGATATATATCTTTTTTTGAACGTTAATTTCTCAAAATCCACTTGAGCACATATATTGAGACCTAGCAAAGGCACATCGGGCTAACAGTCCCTACAATTTTGCCAAGTTTCGTGCAAATCCATTCAGCCGTTCGGGCTAAAAGTGAGGCCAACCGCCCTATGGAAATTAACATTGGAAAAACGCGTTTTGGGATCCCCCTTTTTTCTCGGCCCCCCCTTGACGAACCCCCCCCCCAAATTTTCAGGGGCTGCTCATAAACCTGAAAATTTCAGCCAATTCCGTCCACAAACGCCAAAGTTATTAGACATAGAATTTTCAAAAATCCCATAGAGAAAAAATCCTAACTACATATACCTACTGGCGACCGCCAGTAGGTAATATATATATTTATATATATATATATATATATATATATATATATATATATATATATATATATATATATATATATATATATATATATATATATATATATATATATATATATATATATATATATATATATATGCACACGGTTGCAGGCACTCATTTGAAGGAGACCTCAAGGCAAACATTAGTTCAGGGGTTTAATGGCAGTACAGCAAGCATACCGAAGTTCAGAAACACCCCTCTGCTTTCAAAACGCCGGACGCGTTTCGGGACATTTCCCTTCATCTGCGGCGTGTAAAGAACAGCTGATTGCACATCGTGGAACTGCGCACCTTATATAAAAGCCTGCCCACCGGCGTGGCTGAACGCTGAGCATCCTGGGTGTCGTAGTGCGCCTTGAATGTGCAACCAGCGCAGTAAGTTCAATTAAAATCCCAAGTGGGTTGAGGGACATGTTCTCTGACTCGATGTGCCCCGCCTGAAACCCCTGAACTAATGTTTGCCTTGAGGTCTCCTTCAAATGAGTGCCTGCAACCGTGTGCATTGTTAAACGGCCAGCTTCGGTCGTGAAGTGAGGCTCGCCGCACATGCAGCGGATCCTGTCCCAGGGCCAGCCGGTTTCTGGGGAGCAACAGGGAAGGACAGTAAGCTGGTGTTGGATGCAGGACGACGCCAGCTCACCAGGTTGGCGATTCAGGCGGGGCACATCGAGTCAGAGAACATGTCCCTCAACCCACTTCGGATTTTAATTGAACTTACTGCGCTGGTTGCACATTCAAGGCGCACTACGACACCCAGGATGCTCAGCGTTCAGCCACGCCGGTGGGCAGGCTTTTATATAAGGTGCGCAGTTCCACGACGTGCAATCAGCTGTTCTTTACACGCCGCAGATGAAGGGAAATGTCCCGAAACGCGTCCGGCGTTTTGAAAGCAGAGGGGTGTTTCTGAACTTCGGTATGCTTGCTGTACTGCCATTAAACCCCTGAACTAATGTTTGCCTTGAGGTCTCCTTCAAATGAGTGCCTGCAACCGTGTGCATATATATATATATATATATATATGAATTTCACATTATCATAACTTTAAAAAAAATGTATAAACATATCAAATTAAAAATATATGTATACTAAGTACAAAGTAGAGCTACATTTATTAACATTAAAATAATATCCAAATATGTAAAATGCTAAGAAAATTACATAAAAATATACCAATAATTATTGCATTTTTAAAAAAATACAATATAACATTATTCTGTAATAAAAATGAAATAAGGCAGTGTGCATATTAAATCATTTAGCAATCAAATTAAAAATAGGATATTAATTGTTAAACATATGTGTTGCCTACCAAAAATAAAATGAGCTAAAGAAAAACATGAAATGAAAATTAATATGTACCTAAAAAAATTAAATCACAAATATATCTGAAAATACTAAATCAAGTACAAAAAACAAACCTAAAAACACATTAAATAGTTTTACAGTATTAAAAAAACCTCATAAAAATAACATTTTAAAACATCAATAAATATATAAACAACTAGATTATAAGGACGAAAATATTTATAATTCTGCAACTCAATGCACATTAAAATAAATTCATATAAACAAAACACAACTGTAAGAAAGTGGACTAATAGTTGAGGAGGGTGGAAGCCAAACTCGGTCAACAACCATAATCCTTGCCAGGGTGAACCACAAAAGTAAAAAAATTAATCTATGATTAACCCTCTGGTAGCTTGGCACAAAGCTGTCATGCTTAATTTTGTGCCGCTGTGTCAAGTAATTATACTGTTCATCAACAGTTATAAAGTGAAAACACTACACAAGAAAAATCTCACACCAAGTTAGAAAAAATCATACATGCCAGATCGGTAAATATCCAATCAGTAAAAGAGAAAATCAATGTTAACATTTCTAATAAACATAGCAATTAGAGGCTGGTCGCAACGGAGCTGGAATTGCATAAGGGTGCATGCTATCTCACTGAAAATCTATCTTCTACGTCCGGCACAAAGAGTTCTGTTCATGTTTTAAGAGGCTACAAGGAAAGCATTGTGGATGGTTGCTCATGTAGCTCCGAGACTAAGTTGGGGTTGAGGATGGTCATCGCTGTAGTGCGAAGAGGCAATCAGGTGTTGCAGATGATCGTTGCTGTAATTTCGCATTGGGCAGTCTATGCGGGCTGTTCTTGTTGTAGCGCAAAGTGCAGGTCTCACACTGATGGTTGCCACAGACTTTCGTTGTTGAGGCAAAACATAGATTCTACCGGAGCTTTGTGTTGGCGGTCACCACATGCAACAGAGTTTCGATTCATACCGTCAGTTCATGTTCACAGGGAGACCTAATCCAAGGTTTCAACTTTCCTTTGGGAAGAGTGCACTCTGATGCTAGCCAAGGGCCCAGAACCTGGAGAGGCACCTCTAGGGGATCAGGGACTCAAAGGCTAAGGCAGGTTCAGTTGCAAGAGGTCAGCTGGGCAGTTGCAGGGTATCAGCTTCCTTTGTGTGTGCAGGAGGCAAAGCCTTTTAAAGGGTAAGTGGGTCTGGGTACAGTCCCTTCTCAGTCATCCTACCAGGATGGCCTATCCAGTCCACACCAAGGCACTCTTTGTCTTACTGTCAGGAAGCAATACACAACTGCAGACCCATTCACAGTCATGTGATGCAGGACACTGGAAGAAAGTGCAAATGATTAGGAGAAGAAAATACCAACTTTCTAAAGAGGCATTTTTATACTTGTGAACTAAATTCCAATCTTACTATTAAAGATGATTTTAAATTACAATTAATATGAGTGCAGACAGCATATCTCAATTTAATCCCAATCTAAAGTTGGAGATTAATAACTTTAATAAGGAATTCCTTGATAGATAGAGTGAATCACATGAAAAACACTCTGTACAAACAGGAGGGATTTGTATCTACTAGGTAACTGTGAATCTCCACCCCAAGGATGATACAACGCAAACAAGATAGAAGTTTCTAACCATCCCCAGAGTAATTAGGGCCAGGATCTAGGACTCAAAGGCCTGGTCATGTTGTAATAATCTGTATATAATTGGCATCCTTGAGTCAACCACCACTGGAGACCTATCTGTCTATGTGGAAACACTCCTCACTACCTAGTTTGGGGCTAACAACTTTCGAATCTCTTTGCAGTTGAAAGGGCTCATTGCTTCTTGGGTACTCGTCCTCCAACAGGTGTGGCCGTGTACCCCACATCTCCACAATGGCTCAACTTCAGGGACCGCAATACGGTACTGTGGTTGGCACTGCGCTATCACTCTCTGAGACAAGAAGGATGCTCCCTATCTATCCAGATTTCACCCTGGTGGTGTAGAGACCCACCAGGAATATCTCCTGTCAAAGCACAAGTTGCAACAAGCAGGCATTCTTATACCATGCTGTAGCCAGCGCAGCTGAAGATAACTCTTTGAAATTGGCTGGATATCTTTTCCAAACAGAAGAGTGACCTTACATTCATCAAGCAAATCCTGACCACCCACTGGACTAACTCCCCTAGTTCATTTAATACAATGGACTACTAATGCCCCAGGCTCATCCCACACAATGGACTGGATAGCAACAATTCACTGACTTGGCTAAGTTCGCTTCACACATGTTTTCTTTTACAGTTCACTCTGCTTTTCTGTGATGTCCTCATGTTCAAATGCACCCCTACAGTCATTTTCTGTGTTTCTACATAAGCCCTCTGTTTCTTTCAACAACGATACCGCTAACATGTCACAATGGCACTGTTGGCAATATATGAGCATGGTATAGCATCACTGACTACAGCTGGCACGTCACACTATTCTATGAGGCTGGGACATTAATTTATCTCCAGACCCTGCTCTTGACAGATCTCATCATCAGGCCTGCTCTCACCCCTATGCAACTGGTGTCTTGCAATCCTTGATTGCCAATCACAATATGGTAGACATTTGTAGGAGACAACATCCCACGGCTAGTGGGGGAAGTACACCTCTTCAGTCCTTGGCTCTTGGTCCGGGTTAGAGTTTTGGCTCAGCACTCCTGGTGTATGTGCTTAGGCTGTGACAGTGGAACACTTCCTGTGCACCTTCCTCCTTCTCTGACCACGCCCGATGCAGCTTGTGCTTGTGCTGCCTGCTGCCCTCAACACTGAGCATATGCCTGTTATTTATCCCCCCAGGCTTTTCAGGAGGAACTCTTTAGGGATGAGGTGAGATCGGAAATTATTAGCTATTGTACCACTAATGAACAGTCTATTGACATTGCAGGCATGCTATGGGAGTCCTTCAAGGTAGTAATTCAAGGGGTTTGTATTTTGAAACAGCACAGAAAACACTTTGTAACCCCCTAAACAAGCCAGCGAAGGAGATAAGCGCACTTGAGGTACGTATTGCTCTTAATAATTCAAATGAATCCTGGACAACATTGAGTACAAATGTACTTAATTCACAGAGGTAGGAGGTAGGGAGATCAACAACGTGGGATGCTATGTCAAATGCAAGGGGCCAGGAAGGACACTTGCAAAATATCTGCGGCCCCCTGGTCCATCCCACAACATAACACAATTACGAAGAGAGAATGGGGACACACTATTATGAAGCAAAACACGCATAATCAGAATTCAGTGCATACCATACCCATCTGTACACAAATCAGGAATTCATATCGTCCAAAGCACTCTTGGCTTTCTGGGACAGAGTTACTCTCTTCTGGCTTTAGGGAGACAAATACCAATTTCTTAACACCATTATGACTCTGGAAGAGCTCAAGGTGGGTATTTCTGGATTGCACATATGCACAGCACCTGGCAGCAACAGAGTCCCGAGGGAATTTTATAAGGCATACTATGACCTACTAGCTCCCTAGCTACTGTGGATCTATGCAGAGGCCTGATGCAAGGTTATCCTTCCTCAATCCATGTGCGAGACCACATTGATCGCACTTATAAAGCCTGGCAAGCCTCTGCCCTCTCTGAGTCATATCGACCCATCTAAATTTTCTATACAGATGCAAAAATAGTAGCCAACGTTTTGGTTAACAGTCTGCTGCTACTCCTACCCAAAATGGTACGCCCAGATCAGCCAGGTTTTGTCCCTGTCAGATTGATGTCCCAAAAACTTGGATGTATTTTTGCACTGATGCATCAAGTGGACCCTAACCTCTGTGCTGTGGTGGTCTTTCTAGACACCACTAATGGCTTTAACTTATACCTTTTCGGTGTCCTGTAAAAACTGGAGATTTCGTCTGGTTTCCTTGGTGGGGTTAAAATCCTTCATGTGGATCCAATGTCTAGAATAAGTCCAAATGGGCTTCTCCCCCCCACCTCCTTTAAAAGGGCATCCGATGTCTCCCCTAATTTTTGTCCTTGGCTCTTGAGCTGCTTGACTTGGTCATTGGACAATGCCATGTGATCAGAGGCCAGAACTTTAACACGCGTAACCTCGTCAACTCCTTATACACTGAGTTGTGCCTCCACAACCCCAGCCACAATCTTGACCCAGTATTATGTTAGTTTCCTTTTTCCATCGTCTTCCATGTGTCTCCATCAATTTGAACAAATTTACTATATATCCTCTCAGCTCCAAGCCGCACCCCCACCCATTAAAATCTCCCCTCCCATGGGGAACATCCTCCACCAAATACTTGTGGGTCGGCTTTCTAAACCATGAGAAAATGATTGACAGTGACTCCTGGTTCCTAGAGGTAGAGTGAAGTGGAAATCCGGTTTCTGTAGCCCTCTATCAGATAAGGTATGACTCTACTGAGGTGCACAGAAAGGGGCGATCACCCTTAATCGTAGACTGAGTTTACTCCATTTTAAATTTCTACACCAGCTTTACAACACTCTGGTGCTTCCTTTGATGGGAGACCAGATAGATGACTCTCCCTGTTGGAGGTGTTGTGGTCGTGAGGCAGACTTCTCTCATCTAGCCTCTGATATACACTCTCTGGGTGGGAAATATTTCACCATGTATCAATAATGCTTGAGGTACATATGCAGACTTCAACGCTGTACTGTTGAGCTACATATTCACTCTCCCAAAAGGGATTTGCCGGCTGGCCTCTGTGACTCGCCAACTAGCAAAGAAGAGGATTGCACATGTGTGGTGCAGGAATCAGTTCACTGCTGGCTGAGTCCTGGCTGCTTGACTTGATCTACTACAAAGAACAGTAAGACTGTTGCTGCTCAACATTGTCCCAAGCCAGTCGTCTTAAGGATATCTGGTCCCCCTTACATATCTTTTTGAATGATAGTACCCAATCGATCTCTTCAAGTACAATACGGATCTTTGGTCGCCAATCCTAACCAGGGTTCTCCAAGCATCATGTGATCTGGGACTCATTGAATCTTGGTCCCAGTCAATCCTCGTTCCTGTTTTTAAAAAAGGGGACCGCCAATCGCGATCCTGCTCTCGGCCAATTTCCCTCCTGGATTCACTGGGGAAAGTGGCCAGTCGTATCATCTTAGAGCGCCTTCAACTTTGGGCCTCTAATAATAAAGTTCTTTCCGACCTCCAATTTGGCTTCCACGAGGGACTGGGAACTATAGATCAAGCTCTTAATTTAGCCTTACTGATGGGGAAATATGTAAATGCTAAGGGGGGGGGCCTTTATATGGCATATGTTGACCTTTCTGCAGCATTTGACTGCGTCAACCACAGCAAGTTGTGGTCTATTTTGGCAGACATGGGAATAGAAACCTCCCTTATTATGTTCCTGCGTGAACTATATACAGATGCCACAGCCAGAGTGAGATACGGCACAGGGGGCGAGCAAACAAAGTCGTTCAGAGTGGAGCGAGGAGTAAGACAGGGCTGTGTCCTGGCCCCGTTTCTATTCAACTTATATACACACGGCCTGGAAAAGGCCATGTTGATGGGTTGCCAGGACCTCCCCTTAATAAACACCCGCCCAATTCCGGTCCTGCTCTATGCGGACGGCGCTGTAATTCTAGCTCGCACCCCTATGGAATTACAGCGTGCACTCGAGAAATATTACATCTTCATGGACAACCTCGACCTTAAGTTCAATATTAAGAAAACGTTCGTAATGTCCTCAGGGTCGAGAATTAAGAACATCAAGCCCATATATATCGATGCACAAAAACTAGAGAGTACAACTACGTATCCATATTTGGGAATTACATTCGACCACAAATGCTCTTGGATTAATGCCATAGAATCAGGAAACTCACCCTTATGAGAACAACTGCTGCCCTAGTAAAGTTCGCAAATAAATTAGGTAGCCGGCCCATGGTAGAACTCCTAGAAATGTGCAGGGCTAAATGTGTATCGAGCGCACTTTACGGGGCGGGAGTGTGGGGTTACGCCAAGGTCGAGGAAGTGCAAAAGGTGGAAAACATTTTCCTTCGATTCTTTCTGTCAGTCCCTCAGGGCATGTCTACCTATGCTTGTCACGTGGAAGTGGGTCTGTCCTACTTAGCAGATCTGATCAGGATCCAACCCCTTCTTCTGTGACATCGCATATGGTCGTCTAGTGAAACAACTCTCTGCCGGGGGATCATGGAGGACTGCCTTTCCCTTGACATGGCCCTAAAGATAGGTTGGCTTGCTTATATCAGAAAATCCTTTAACGACCTTGGCATGATACAGTACTATCATTCCCCCACCTCAATAGCTGTAATCCCGAGAAAGAAGTTTAAAAAGATTTGTCTGGCCCACTTAGAATCTCTTCGGCTTGCTAGCGAGGCTCCAAAAGTTCCAGTGCAGCACTCACTAGCAATCCAAACATCATCCACGATCCAGGCCTATTTAACTTACAACCTTATGGGCTATGAAAGATTCTTGTTAACCAGATTCAGATTTAATATCTTTCATCATCTGGTTACTTTTCCTAAGATTAACACCTGGACAAAACCTCTTCAGGCTTGCCCTTTTGACGACAGCTCTCCCCAATCGACGATCCACATAATGCTGTTCTGCAAATTCTATCAGGAACTGAGGTACTACTGGCTTTTGCCAATTCTTAAAGTAAGGGATCTGCGTAGGTGCCGCCCAGCTCTCCTTGCCCTCCAATTCCTTGACGCTGAACTTTTTGCCAGACCAGTACTAAAATTTTTGAAATTAACCATTAAGCACAGGCAGAACCTAGGCTGAACCATCTCTCCTTTTCCCCAGATTAGCGCCCTCTTGTGACTATTAACATTCCAACTTGATGTGTTTTATGCCAGTTATTCCCAGTTTTAGGGTTGCTGTTATCTGTCTTTAGCCTTTTTCTTACTGAATTTTTTTCTCTACACCTATCAGAATTGGAACAATTCATTTGATTGCTCTTTCACGGGTAAAATGGAATATAGTGTGAATACACGGTGTAACCTGTGAACCCTTTATTTTTTAGGTTTTGTTTTTATTTCTTTTGTCATCCCCTTTTAACAATTTTTACTGTGATTTTACTGTGATTTTTGTATATGAAATATATTGTGCTTTTATGGCTGTTCTGCTTACAACCGAATAAAGCTTGATTTGATTTGATTTGATTTGAATGTTACTACCCTCCCAGGAAATATACCCCTTACATCTGCACCACATAAGGCATATCTGGTGGATTGGTGAGGAGGCCTCAATATAGTAAGGCAGAAATACTATTAATGCATGCATTGGTGTCTTCTGAAGTAAATATAACGTATCATCTGGCCAGCCATCTGTTATAAAATGCATGGATTGCTTCAAACTTCTGTGATAAGAAGCCTGAGAGTCTAGATGTGCCACTGTTAAGAGACTTCTTTGTTGTATGTTCTCTGAAACTTCAATATATACATGTTTGTAAAGTATTAAAAACAAAGATTTAAGCCTGGAAAATGGTTTATCTAGCTAAGTCAAAGTGGTGGTTTATAACAAGATTACAGGCTGCTGTGGCAGGCCCGAGATATGGTTTGAAGTGTTACTTTAGTAGGTGGCACAATGAGTGCTGCAGCCCTTAGTAGTATTTAATTTAAAGGCCCTGAGTAAATAGAGTACCATATACTAGGGACTTACAAGTACATTACATATGCCAAATAGGAATAGTCCAGTTTTACCATATATGAAGGACAGAGCACATTCACTTTAGCACAAGTTAGCAGTGGTAACGTGCATGTAGTCCTAATGCCAACAAAAACGAATTCAGAAAACAGGAGGGGTGAAGGCAAAACATTTGTGGTTGAACATGCAGAGAATCCTAAAGCCAACACAAACAAATTCAGTAAAACAAGAGAGATGACGACAAAAAGTCTGAGGGAGCACCACATCAAGAACGTCAGGTCTGACAATACTATCACTCCATTGAAATAAAAAAATATAAAATGCATGGAAGGCAATTACATTTACTATTCCCAATCCACCCTGAGCAACAATAGTGAAAGGATCAGATTTAAGAGGGGTCAGATTTACTATTTCCACTCCAAACCGAGCAATAGACAGGGAAGTCATGGACTTTGGTATAGTGAGATTTTGTATTCTCACTACCAATTGAGCAACTGTATTAGAGATGGGATTTCTGGTTGGCCAGGCAGAAACCACCACTCTAGTCAGGGCAAGGGTGGTACACGCTGAAGATAACCCCTGCTCATCACCTTGGTAGCTTGGCACGAGCAGTCAGGCTTATCCCGCTCAAACATTGGGGGCAATTCCATTCTTAAAGTCCCAGAGTGGAGCTTTAGTGGCACAGTGGGGCCCAAGTCAGTTTCCTACAGCTGCCCCACCAGATAGAGGGCAGCTACAACGTTGGGGGGCATTAGTTTTGTAGAGTCCCAGTGGGGACCCCGGAGGCACAGTTAGTGCCAGTGCCATCTTTTCATTTTGAACTTTGTAGGAATGATACTTACTATTCACTAACAAATGTAACCAGCAGTAAACATTTTTTAGGACTTTAAACAATCTGAATCTCAATCCGACACAATAGAAAAAAATTGAAATTAGATACAAAGATTATTACTTCTAAATCATATCAAACAAGACATATTATTTAATTTATGATATACACATTTATTATTAATAATAATGTCAATTTAAATTTACAAGGTAAAAAATATTTAAAAATATAAATAGCACTCTACAAATAGCAATTATAAATACATTAAAACTAAGCAAAAAAAATACATGAACTCAGTATCAAATATTTAAACACATACTCCATGACATTATTAAACATTTTAACAAAATACTGTTTAATAAATGAGTTCTAAAAATAATAAAATAGCCCATACTTTTGAAAAACAGTGAATAATTATCCAGATTTTCAAACATAATGAACACAATCACAATATAGACACAAAAAAGGCAGTAGAAGTGTTGCATTAGTATTAATCAGTATTGTTATTCACTAGAACTAGATGATCAACTATTTGTGATCCCACCGCCACATATTCACCACAAATGACTAGTAAGCATATACATAACAGGAGCTTCTTTTGTCTATATATTTGTTTTCTTTGTTAGTGAAGTACCATATCATAGTATCCTTGAACAATTTGTAAATATCATATTATAATCATCAATAGGACCAACATATCATGATTAATATGGACAAAATATATACATTATTGAGCCCAAAATCTAGTCTCTCTCCCTAAGACACTGAACTCTCAGAGGGAGGAAACCACCCCTGAACAAAAGCTACGCCCAAGAAAGAGGGGTCAGGAGGGAGAGAGAAAGAGAGAGAGAGAGAGAGAGAGAGAGAGAGAGAGAGAGAGAGAGAGAGAGAGAGAGAGTGGTGATATGCAGATGGTAATGTGGCTCACACTAGATGTTTGGGTTTCTGAAGCAAAAATCACATAATACATTAGAAGCAGTCTTTAACAAACATGCATCCCTCCAAACCTCAGATGTAATGTGGTACTCAAGCAAATAAAGTAAATGTGTCCCTCTATCTAACTCCCAACAAAATTAAACCTAGAAAACCAAAAATGAAGGGGCCATTGGTTATGTGAAGCCACCATCATAGATTTATCAGAAAAAGAACAGCAACAGTGGAAAAATGGCAACTAGTAAGTCACAAGGAACTGCAAGGGAATTGAGGGAAGAGGGAAAACTGGTAGAGCTATGCTTACAGGGATAACACTCTAGAGGAAAACTTGGGAAGGGAAAATACAAAAAAACGTGAGGGAATGCCAAATGAACGTAAACTGGGTCGTAAGAGGATAAAGCTCAACAACTACTGTTCTAAGCAGAGAACTCACTGCTTGCTGTCTTTTTAACTATTACAGTCTCTAATAGCCTGGAAATTGAAACCAATAGCTGTTCCCTCAAAGTTGAGCTTTATAGCCTCAGTTGTAAAGGGACTTTCCAGTATCCCTAAACTGTTTTTCAGAGCTTCCATGCCTGGGAATGTTTATATCACCTCTGTAACTTGTTAGGGACTTTGGAAAACAATGTCCTAACTGGCTATGAATAAATGTCTGTAAGCCTGACTCTTAGAGAACTCTGAGTTTCACTCTGACTCCAGATACAAAATTCCATACCAAGGGAATGCCTACAAATCATTTACGACTGTCTTTGATCGTGACAGTGACAGGATGGATTGCTCATTCTAGTCACAACTCACCCAAATGATAAGCCCACTATCACCAAATCTCCTTTGCATCACTCACATCGTGCATCCAACCCTGCCTTCTTACTTATCAATGCCAGATCATTATCCTAAAAAATAGAGTATGATTACCTCCTATCTGACACTTATTTGCTACTAAAATATTAGAAATCATAGCAAATCTAGCATTTATATTTATAGAAGATATAATGGTAATTATGATGGAACATTAAACAATATTAGGACTCTCTACTGACAAAATGCAGATCTAGCCCAACAATCTCGCCTACATCCTGATTACAAGATAGACCTCCACCAATGAATGGAGTATTCATATTTACCACTGTAGACACCATATTACATGTTTGCATTGACTACTCTAACTCATGCGCACTCATTGACCTAAACATTGGTTTGATGAACAAAAAGTGACATAGCCCTATATAATCATTGCTGGATTATCTTTTCTAAAACTCATCCTAGTCATTTGTTGTCCTGACGCAAATAGATGGGAGCACACTGGACACTGTCTTCTGCACTCCAGATCTAGTGCACATTACAGAGATTTTCCCCCCACTAGGAGTTACCATTATCTCATCTCACTGAACCCTAATATTCTCATTAAATCTTTAATTAACTCTATGTCTAGTGGAATAGCATACAGACAAAGAAGCAAAATGGTTACCCATGAAGCCAACCTTACATACATAACATCATACATGAACCAAAAAAACTCTATATAGAAGCTTTACAACTGAACTATGATTGCCTCCCACCTAATAACCACCCTGAGAAACATCAAGAGAATGGCAAAAGGTAGCAGAACAACTATGGGCTGAATGCTGCCATTACAAATCGAAAAGCATAGATAAACACTCTCCAGTGCAGACAGTCATATCTTAGTCTTCGTATAAGGTAAGCTACAATCAAACAGTCTTCTTCTTTTGAATATACTAAGATAAAAGAAAAGATAGGATAGGATAGGAAGAAAGTCTCTCTTGGTTTTTACACAGTGCCCTTTGCGTTTAAAGCTCTCATTCTTTATTTAGGAAGGTGTAATGTTCTATTTTGTCAAAGTCAGTCTTCTTCCCTAGACTTTGCTTTGTCAACCTCTTCTATATTTCTTAGCTCAAAGATGCCCACATATGATTACATTTACATTACAACAAACGGTATGCAGATCAAACAACCTACAGGATGAACATCACATACAATGGCTCAATTGGGTATACAAATCATACATCAAAGCAAAGAAAAGAAAATTTACTTCACAAACAAGATCTGTATGACCAAATCCCTCATTAAAGAACTACATTACATTCTCCTGGAATTCTGCAATCCAGAATGTTCAACAGCATCAACTCATAAAGATCAGAGTATCTGTGATCAAATAACTGATCATTTAATCTCTGAAGCACTAAATGAATACTTATGAAATAAAAGGAAAAGTATACAGTTCAACCAAAACCTAAATGAGCTCATTGTAGTGAAATACACTCAATAAGTCATTCCAATATTTGACTGTCACAGAATTTCATGATGTGCTAAAAACAAGTGAACCAGCAGGCAGACCCTTGACACCTCTAATATTCAAGAAAACCTTACTATGTACTTCAACAGCAATCCCAGCAATTCCAATACTAAATATCAGCAACAAGTCACTAACCACAGACATGTTTCCATCAGAACATCATACATGTTCACGCTAATTATGGAGGACAAACACCAGCAAATATAGATCAATCATTGACGGTCAGTTTCTTGGACAACTGATGGAAATGGCTGCCTTCTCCCAGATATAAAATGCCCTGGGGTAAATCTCCTTATTTGCTTATCAGCAAACTAGCTTCCCCTCAGGAAGAGGCAACAAATCCACTTTGATCTCTATTTGGGGATACTTGGATAAAGTGACTGCCCTACTATTCCTGGCAGCACTCGAAAGTGTACATCACAAAACCATACGTAGCAGGCTAAATTATATTGGTTTAAAAGGAAATATCCTCAACTGGATAAACTCGTGTCTTAATAACAGAGTGAGTATCATCTCTAGTGCCCCATTCTCTACAAACCCATACAGCATATTTATTTATTTATTTATTAGATTTATTGAGTGCGACAGCTACCCATAAGGGTTTCCCGGCGCTGAAAGACAGATACAACAGGACACCAGGCAAAAAAGTTATAGGTCGAAAAGCCAGGTTTTCACCGCTCTGCGAAATCGCATATGACAGTTTTCCATCCGAATGACCAAAGGGAAGTGAGTTCCACAATCTGGGTCCTAAGTTCGCAAAGGAACCACCACCCATTCTGGTAAGTCTAAACTTCGGTACATTAAAAAGATGATGGGATGAGGAGCGAAGTGAGCGAACAGGAATATAGGGGCTGGCAAGGGCCTGAAGGTAAAGGGGAGCTATTCCGATTTTAATCTTGTGCATAAAGCTCAAAGCTTTAAACTTTATCTGATTTTCAACACGGAGCCAATGCAGCTCCCTCAGGCGTTCTGTAATATGGTCACGTTTCCAACAGCCACAAAGAAGCCGAGCCGCAGCATTTTGTACCAGTTGAAGGCGCCGTGTGACGGCCTTGGCAGACCCCAGGTAGAGCACGTTGCCGTAATCCAACCTAGAGGTTACCAAGGCATTCACAACGGATCTCTGGGTGTTATCGGGGAGTATCCAAAAGATTTTACGCAGCCATCGTAAGATGGAAAAACAGATGGCTGCGACTTTGTTAACCTGATCTTTCATGGATAGTCCCTTATCAATAATTACTCCCAGATTTCGCATTTGTTCAGATGGAGTTGGTAAGGGACCCATGGCAGTAGGCCAATGTCTTAGGTTCCAAAGGTCGGGTTTATTACCAAGGACCAAGACCTCAGTCTTTCCACCATTTAACTTAAGCAGGTTGCGATTCATCCAGCCGGAAATTTCGCTAAGGCCAGCTTGCAGAGGGGAAGGAGCAGCGGAATCTATTTGAGACAGTCAGAAAACAATTTGTGAATCATCAGCGTAGGTAAAAAGGTTTAGTCCGGAACGTTGTGCAACATAAGCCAAAGGTGTGACATATAAATTAAAAAGAAGAGGACTAAGAATTGATCCCTGGGGCACACCGTGCGGGGAGGAATAGCTTTTAGAAAAGGATGACTTAGAAAAGATTTGAAAAGTGTGATCAGACAAGAAAGACTCAAGCCAGTCCAAGGCTTTATTGCCAATGGCGATGGAAGTCAGGGATTTGAGAAGGATACTGTGTAATATAGTATCAAAGGCTGCGCTGAGATCAAGTAAAATCAACGCAACCGTTTCTCCTCGATCCAAGAGCAGGCGCAGATTGTCTGTAACGCCCAGGAGGGTCGTCTCAGTAGAGAAGCCAGGGCGGAATCTGGACTGGACGGATGTAAAAGGCTGTTGTCTGTCACAAATTTTGAAAAATGTACGTGGATATGTCGTTCCAAGATTTTCGAAAATGCTGGTAACAAAGAAATGGGGCGATAATTAGCGGCCACCTTGGGATCCGCCAAAGGCTTCTTCAAGAGCGGGGTAACCATAGCGTGCTTCCAGCAAATGGGGACAATGGCAGTGTCCGACGAATGGTTTAACATTTTACAAATTGTGGAGAGGTGTGAGGAATCCAAGTAGCGTAGTATCGGGGCGGGCAGAGGGTCCAGCGGTGAGCCTGACTTGACTTTGCTCAATGTCTCCAGAAGAGTTACGGGGCAAAGATCCGGCCAGGACAACAATTGAGCAGAGGATGTCACCAGAAAGTTGGCATCCTTCTCCCTAACCTGAGGAGGAATCTTAGGATCATTTGTATTGCCTTGGGCAAAAATGTCCTGATGTATATTTACAATTTTGGAAATAAAATACTGGGCAAGCTCATCACATTTAGTGCTAGATAGCGGAGGAAGTACCGCCGTGGTCTGTGAACCAGCAAGCTCCCTCACCACATTGAACAGAGTTTTTGATTTGTTCATTGCTTCATTAATAGTTCTTTTGACGTGATTAGCCCTTGTTATGGCACACGCCTTATGGTAACATTTCAACTCTGTTTTATAAGCAATGCCGGCTATAAGAGAGTAATCTTTTCTCCATACACGTTCTAATTTCTTACATTTGGATTTGTGCGTGCGGAGTGTCTCGTTATACCATGGGGCGGGAGATTTATGAATAATCCCTTTCTTATGGATAGTGGGAAGACAAGTATTGATGGCTTCCACGAGCCAAGCATTCACAGAACTGGCCATCACTTCCATATCATCAGAGACAGATATATTAACAGGCTTAAGATCAGTTAGGACTTTATTAAAAGCAACAGTATCACATTTTTTCCAGTCCCTTTTTTGTATGTTCATGGCAGGTTTATGTTTAGATATAACCTCATTATTAGTGACAGTGAACTTAATTAATAAATGATCAGACCAGATAACTGGCACCGCCAAAGAACACTTAACATGGACACTATTAGAAAAGATCGGATCTAAAAGGTGTCCACCCCTATGGGTAGGACCCTTATTATGTAGAATAAGATTCATGGAGGCAAGGTCCACAATAAGATTGCAGGCCAAACTGTCCTTAAGATCATCCAAATGTGCATTCAGGTCACCAACAACGAAAAAGTTACTGGACGCTGAAAGAGCCGATGCTATGAGTTCAGAGAGTTGTAACTGCCAGGAGTTAGCAAGACCTGGGGGGCAATACACTAATAGTCCCGAAAGGGTGGTTTTAGGGGGGAGAGTCAGTTTAAAGTAAGCTGCCTCGCAGCCACCCAGAGGAACTGGGTCAAATTGGCATTGATAAATATTTTTTAATATTATTGCCACACCACCCCCTATTTTCCTGGGTCGATCGTTCCTTACAATCGCATATTGAATAGGAAGGGTTTCTGCAATATCAGGTCCGGAACTATCGTGAAGCCACGTTTCCGTAATAAAAAGTGTGTCAGGAGAGTCATCCGTAAGGAGGTTAAAAATCTCACGTTTGTGTTTAGGCACGGAACGACAGTTCAGGCTAAGGAAGGTGTAATTAGGAGGAGAGTGAGCTACTACTCGGGATACTAAGCTACAACATCGTTGTGGAATATCTAAATGAAAAGAACAATGAGGGCAGCATTGTGGGAACTGATCCAACATGTTAAACGTAGCCGTCATATGATCCCTCGTAGGCCTAAGGGCAAGGATCTGATCGGCATCATAGCAAATTCTAGGTCGCAAATTTTGTCCAGGGGGTATGGCCCCTGGGCCCGTATGGGCACGGACGGGCACAGACGGGCACGCCTTTGGCGTGCCTTTGGCACGCACTCGGCGCGGCCGCTGTGCCCGCCCGCTGCGCGGACAGGAGATGATGCACATTTATACAGGAAGAGGGCGGGAGGGCCGGAAAGACTAGACCACGAACCCTGCACCTCCTTCCAAGATGGCGGCTCACCCCCGGATCAGGCCGCGACAGCGCCCAATCGGCAGCGCGGTCTGAAGTATGTGCAGAGAGGTGGCCATGTGCAAAGAGCAAGTAAACGCCAAACAAGTTAAGGTTAAAAGCAATTTAGAATCACAGGTAAAAGATGCTTTAAAATCATAGATAGGAAATGCTGCCACGCTTCCCCGGCTTTCCACCTCAGGGTAGTAAAGTGCAAATGCCAATCAATCAGCATCATAACAGGAGTACAACAGGAATCCATGATCATACTGATTTTGTTCAATATTTACACAAATAGATGTCATCAAATCCTCCACTCTTACTTGCTACAACTATACTAATTATCCTCAAACTGTATAAACAAAATACCCTTGAACACATAAAATCGGTTGCCCACCTCAAAGTTAGTGATAAGAGCCAACTGAGCCTCAATGCCTCAAAAAAAAAAAAAACTAAACCTGTGGTGAATGGAAAAACAAAATACCACTCCACTAATAAAATAGTCTGGGTAGGTACAACCACTCCAGCCTGCCTCCACCTAGGTAAAGAATGTAGGAATTACCATGGATCAGCTCTCTCTGTGATCCCACAGGTGTACCTATTGACTGCATCTACTTTGCACACCATGAGGACCCTCCAACACATATTCCTTCACCTGGGTTTCTCACACAAAGCCCAGGCAACCACCTCACTCATTTTATCATGCCATGCCTAACAATGACTAAGCCATGGGAACATATATGAGAGTGTCAGACGGTCAGCCTTATGATGGTCTTCCGCCAAACATTTTACCTTTACCCCTCCTACTTTTGCTGATCTCATTTTTGTTGGCCTTAAGACTCAGGGCTGAAGTGCTTATGCTCTCTCTCTTAAACATGGTAGTTGTAGTTTGTACCCCAAAGGCACATTTAAGCTACGTGTTAGTCCTTAGTAAAGTGGTACCCCATGCAACCAGGGACTGCAAACTAAATGCTACTAGTGGGCCTATTTTTCATCCATTTCACTCAGTTCATCGGCAAAACAACATAATGTAACAGAAAACCTAACAAGACTCAGGAAGAAACATATATGTACCGAATTACATGGCCATATCCTGTTGGAACACTTAAAAGCAGGTACGATCCCTTGGGGTCTTCAAGTAAAGAATACACCAGTGATCTTTACGGATGATCCTGAATATAAAAAAAGGCTTCAGCTACATATGCACCAAGAGGCTGCAGGGACTGGATGGTCCATTTTATAGAAACAGCGTAAAGGATTTGTAAAAAACAACTTGATGAAATTGGAGCTTTAGACCAAGCCATTAAGGATAACCAAGCAGCACCAGAGGCAAAGACACTTTTAGAGAAAATTAAAAAAGAGATTACGGTCTTCAGAGATAATACCATAAACTTCAAGATTAACAAATTTGAGACAGATGAAAAAACTTTCAGACAGTATATCCATATTTGAAGGCGGACTATTACTTCAGTTTTGAATCTAGGCGTGCCCTTGTTGACTATCAAGGTAGATCAAAAAACAGGTTCCTCACATTTTCAGACACCTCATCTTCTGAGTCAGTTGGGTGACTCAGACCAAGGCACCAGTTCTTCCAATTCCAACTCAGCTGGACAGAGTTCTTTTTTAGACAAAGGTCAACAAAACAGACTTCTTTTCAAAAGCCAGCCATGTGAGATCCAAACGAAATGCCATTACTACAAAAACTAAGCAATTCAAGCATCGTTAATTTATCACCAAAAACTTTGACAACGAATCAAGAGACAAATCTGGAGTTAGGACATTCACTTATACCAAAAAACCTACGAATTCTGAAAGACTAAAAACAGAAGCCCTGGAGTTCTTTAGGAAACTCAGACTAAAAGCATTTTATTTTAAACAAAGAGGACAACACTCGAGATGAACCATCGGATCTAAGAAAGAAATCTACATTTTGTTCCCTGTCCACACTATTCCGAAAGATTTGATTATATTTGAACAAGTTGTGTTGTCATCATTAAACCAATTGAAAAACAAGAAACAATTTTTCAAAAACAATATTACCAAAAAACAAGCAGTAGCAGTTCAAGAACTCAGACAAGATGCATCTGTTGTTATTAAAAAAGCAAATAAAGGAAGATCGGTTGTGGTATGGTCCAAAGACCAATACGTGTTGGAAATAAAAAACACAGATCCCAGAAAGAAATTCAGGAGGAAATCTCCAGAGTACTGCATGAGGGATTTAGCAAAGACATTCTGGGTCTCAAAGAAATTGATTATCTAAAGAAAGTTCATCCAAGAATCCCAGTGATATATTTTCTACCTAAGCTACACAAGGATGCCACTACCCCTCCTGGCTGGCTCATCGTATCGGGTTGCGATTCAGTTTTAGAACCAGTCGCCAAGTATGTTGACACTTTCTTAAAGCCATTCCTTAGGGATGTCCCTTCATACCTCAGAGATACAATGGATTTTATCAACAAAATAGAAGGACAACAATGCTTCATACAAATTCATTGGTTGGCGTCATTTGATGAAGTATCCTTAAACACATCCTCAAGACAAAGGACTGGAAGCTATGGTAGTCTTTTTGGATACACAACCTCGACAGCACAAAGTACCCACTGCATTTATACTCCAGTTAGCTACTCTAGCACTGAAAAGAAACTATTTCAGATTTGAAGATGAGTTCCTCCTACAAATAAAAGGGACCGCTATGGAGCGTCCCTCTGCACTGGAGATGTCTGTCTCCTTCATGGCTTTGTTCGAAAATAAATTAATTGATAACAATAACCTATTTTCAAATCATATTTTGCAATGTTTAAGATATATTGATAATGTGTGGTGCTTATGGAAGGGCAATCAAGAACAACTCAAAGCATTTCATGATTGGTTGAACCATAGAAGTCCTGACATACAATTCAGCATGACAAAAAGTAAATTGTCCCTGACTTTTTTGGCTGTTGAAATGAGAGTGTCTAATGAAACACTTTACACAATTCTAGACAGAAAACTCACAGATAGATATAAAGCTTTGCACTATAGAAGTTTCCATCGAAGACATCTATGGGATAACCTCCTGTATGGGCAATTTTTACATATAAGCAGGAATTGTACCAAAAATGATGATTATTTTTTTATGCATGCGCAAATCCTACAAAACAAATTGACAGAACGGGGCTACCTGTGTAAACTTCTGAAACATTCTATGAATTGTGCCTGGTTTACACCACGGGAGAGTCCACTTGCTGAAAAAACAAAGGAACCACACAAGAAATTGGCCTGTGTATCGACATATTGTCCCCATACCAGGGGCGTACCAAACACCCTCGCAGCCCCCGCGGTGCAGGGGGCCCCAACTCTTCAGTAAATGAAGGGGGCCACCTCAGCTCTTCGGTAGAGAGCTGTGAGAGAGAGGCTTGCTCTAAAGTAAGCCTCTCTCTGTCTAAAGCAGCCTCTAAAGCAGCCTGCATGAGCTGACCCAGGACTGAAGAGAAACAAAGTAACAATTTACATTGTTTCTCTTCAGTCAGAGCCATTAGCCAGGCCCGGAAAAAGGATGGGTTAGGGGCCCCAGTGAGCAGAAGGCAGCACAGAGGAGAGATGACAGGGGCAGGAGAAGGATTGCAGCTCTATCCAGGAACAAGATCTGCTGGGACCCATTGGAAGGTAAACACGCATTTGCAATATATGGTTTTGCAAAATATGCATTTGCATATATACAAGTCATATATGGTTTAGATTGGATTGTTAGTTGTGGAATTGAGTTGTGTGGATTGGATCTGTGTAGTGAAAAAATGTGGCATGGTGTGCATTGTAATTATGTGGATAGTAATTTTGTGGTATTGAGTGTACTGGAATTATGTGGAGTGGGATTGGGTGTCATGGAGTGGGATTGTGTGTTTTGGAGAGGGATTATCTGAAATGGCATTTTGTGTTGTGGAGTGTTGTGGAGTTTACTTATGTGGTGTGCTGTTAAATATTGTGGTACGAAAGGGGGTGGTGATGGACGGAGCATCTGAACCAATCAAACACTCACACCCAGTCAAAAGATCTGGTTTTCATCCATCAACGGTCTTTAGCCCACTCTGCCACCCCAGTTCAGACATGACCATATGCAAATCAGTGTGACCCTGTGCCTCATGGGGACAGTCCAGCCGGAACTGCCAAGCCATGCCTTCTCTGGACCGGAAACAAGCTTCCTAGGACCGGTTTCTGGCATTTCAGCCGTCTTCAGCCAGGCTTGCTTGAATCCAGTGGCAAAGTGAGCAAGGGACTCATGTCTGGGCATACCCTGCCAATTTATGGTGAACAAAGCGGTACAAAAGGGGATGGTGATGGACAGAGCAACTTACCAATCTGAAACCTTGGCATCAATGACAGAATCAGTGTGAAAATATGCTCTGAATGAGGTGTATTCCTCTGCACCCTCATGGTGGCCCGCCTGCCTGCTGTCTTTGAAAACTTGCAAGCGCCAAGTAGTTTTCCATCAGCTACATGTTCATGTAACTCAATAAAATAAATACACAGGATGTTCTCTGCATACATCAGAGGTTTGCCTGTGCCAGGTTACACTTACACCAGGCTATAAAAGTGGCAGTTCATTCAAGGTCCAATTAGTACTCCCATAATGTCTGGTTACTCTGCGTAGAGATGCTGCAAAGTTGTTTTTAAATGCTAATCTGTGGTCAGATTAAACCTTCTAAAAAGAGCTGCTTTCATCTATGAGTAATCAGTCTGTTTCTGGGATGCTAAAATCACAAAAAGACCTAGTGACTTACCCTTTTGTGCCTCCTCAATGATCTTCTGTCTTAGGTAGGATGCAACTGGGATCTAACATGTTTAGGACTACATGGTCTGGACTGCCCTGGGCTGAAGTGTTTCATCCATTTAGCCAGGAATGTGAGAGAAGGGGAGATCCGAGCCTGGAGCAGTATGTGCATTGGTGCCTTAATGCTGCCAGACTAGAGTTAGGCCACAGCTTCCTGCACCACGGTAGTCGCCTAGACCCTCGGCGCAATCAGCTCGTCTGCGGAGCAAGGTCTGTAGGTGCATTAATACAATACCTGCTGGATGGAGGGGGACCTGAGGTCTCTTCTGTGTGTGTGTGTAAATTGGGCCTCACAGGCCTGTGACCAGCAGGCAAAGGCCCGAACTTGAGAGGTTGGATGAGGCAATGTAGTAAACTGTTCGAGCATGCCTCGCGATGGACTGTAATCAAAAGAAGAGCATTGATGACTGCAGGAGGGCCAACAGGGGTTGGATGGCTGCAATGTGACCGACCACAGTAACAGATGGAGAGATGACTGGAGGCGCTAATCCTCTGAGGAGCAATAATTCATGGCAGTAACAGGAGGGGAGGTTATGTCTATGCACTCCGAGAGTGTATTGTGCAGTATCTTTACAATGTCACCGGGCTACAGTAACGCTTTCGGAAACCATTGTCACTCATTTAGCAATTACTCAATGTAACACTCCTAATCAGTGCAGCTATATATCAATCTTGCATCTGAAGAAATCAATGCTCTGACACAGGTAAGAGTTTCCAATACACCTAGGTCACAGGAGTTACGGGATCTTCACAACTAACGGTTTTGAATTTCATTCCGGTATGTCTGCTGCTGAAAGTAGCGTTTACCGCTATGTGAAAGTTTAGAAAAAAACAAGTAGGAATCAGCCTGAAAACAGACTACTGCATGTTATTACTTTAATACTTACTCATCGTTATTTCCATTCCCCCAACAACAAAACAGCAATGAAATTGGGCACTTTAGCGCTGTGGTGTCATCGTGTTGAAATCTTAGTTCCCGGCTCCTCCATGCAGAGCGGCCGTTTTGGCACATCGTTCCCCACAGGGAGGCGGAGGTTATCCCGGGTCACATCACCCACTCCAGAGCTCCGGTGCCCATCTCAAGCCCCTAGCTCCCGTCAGGAAACAGTGCTTGCATATGTTGCGCTTGAAGCGGCTGATATGGTAGGGCTGCCGGTGCATAGTGGGCACCTGCAACAAAGCTTCAAAGGCATGCCGCCTTTGTGAGCTTCCCCAGACCACTTGTTGCTCTTAGCAACTGGTCCCCACTGGTTCTACCCCCCACTTTGGGCTGGAGAACCGGTGGGGAAAAAAAGTTAGGAAGAGAGGTGTGCCTACCTCTGCCAACTCCACCCCTCAGGTGGGGGAGGCGAAAGGGGACGCACAACTCCTGAGGCCTTGCCAACTTGAGGATGGGGGACCCAACCAACCAGGGAAAGGCTTGTGCCCCCGCCCACTGGAGGGTGGCATAATAAGGGATGTACCTACCCCAGGGGAGGGTCCCATTGGTCCCTGCCTTCTACCTACCTGTAATGCCTCTAAATCTAATATTTAGGGGCCACCCTGAACCTTGCATCCTAAGATCCTGAAACGACAAGAAGAAAAGAAGAAGAAGGACAGAATAGCCGTGAAGCCAGCTAACAAGAGGAAGACTCCCACTGACTTGGCACCATCCCTAGAGGCCTGTCTCCCCTCAAACTTGCTCCTGCGAAATTGCGGTGTGTCCTGCAGCCAGCACCCTCAAACACTGCAGAGGACCTGCCTGCCTTCACTTCCAAAGACTGCTTCTCCCGTGAACACCAGATTTGGTTAACTGCAACCTCTGCCAGCAGCCGGAGACCGCGAATCCAGCCCACTCTGCACCCAACAAACCCGGCTTGAACTTGAGTGGAAAAATACCATGAGGAGGTCACCCCAGTGATTCTGAACCAAAATCTGGAGAACTCTGACCTGCCTCAAGCCTCCAGCTGGCACCTGCAGTCTAAATCCAGAAGGTCCCCCTAACCGCGACCAGGAGCTGGTAAGAAGATCTGACCCCAAACAGCACCCTTGCACCCGACGCCCCTTTGTGTGATCAAAGTGACTGTGCCTAACCAACCCCTAACTTTTCAACTTACCTCTAGAAGTGGTCATCGCACCCAGAAGTCCTTTGTTTCCCTGCCTGCAGTGATTTCGCAAACCAGTGGTTCTCCATTGAAACAAAAGGGGTTCCGATGTCAAAACAGAACTCTGCACCTGGCCATCTCAGTGCCGCTGAGGGTGCACCTTTTGTGCTACTTTGTTTCCCCATTTGCCCTGACCTAAATCCTAGGAGCTTTGCTCCCACTATCCAGTGGCCTGCTTGCCAGGAGCCATCAACCATAGGTCCCTTATCCCCCATTGTATAACATTGGGCCTCAACACTCTGCACCCGGTCACCCTAGTGCCGCTGAGTGTGTAACAAGAGTGCATCACTGACCCTGTGGGACCCCTGAGTCTAACCCCAGAACCTTAACTCCCAGAGTCAATAACTTACTTGTAAACCGATAACCTGTTTTTCCTCCATAGGATAACATTGACAATTTTCTTCCAAAAAGTTTATTTGTGGAGTTTTGAAATCTAAAAATATTCTTTAAACATCGCACGAATAACCAAAACGTATTTACTTACCTGTTTGCAGGTAATGTCCCAGTGCTGAATCTAGGTATCCGCAAAATCAACAATTGATGGACGGAATATTGCACAATGGCAAAACATTCACCCCCAGTCACAGATCTGGGTTTAATCCATCGTTATTTTGCTCACCACACCACCCCAGTACAGACATGGCCATATGCAAATCAGTCTTGACCCTGTGCCTCATGGGAACAGTCCAGCCTGAACTACCAAGCTATGTCTTCCCTGGACCGGAATCAAGCATCCTAGGACCGGTTTCTGGCTATCAGCCTTCATCAGCCAGGATAATCTGATTCCAGTGGCATGGAGAGCACGGGACTCACGTCTGAGCATACCCTTCCCACTCGGGGTGACAAATGCAAAATCAACAATTGATGGATGGAATGTTGCATAATGGCAAAACATTCACCCCCAGTCACAGACCTGGGTTTAATCCATCGTTATTCTGCTCACCACAACACCCCAGTTCAGACATGTCCATATGCAAATCTGTTTTGACCTTGTGCCTCATGGGAACAGTCCAACCCGCACTACCAAGCCATGTCTTCCCTGGACTGGAATCAAGCATCCTAGGAACAGTTTCTGGCTATCAGCCTTCATCAGCCAGGATAGCTTGATTCCAATGGCATGGAGAGCACGGGTCTCACGTCTGAGCATACCCGTCCCACTCGGGGTAACAAATGCAAAATCAACAATTGATGGACGGAATGTTGGGTCAATGGCAAAACATTCACCCCCAGTCACAGATCTGGGTTTAATCCATTGTTATTTTGCTCACCACACCACCCCAGTACAGACATGGCCATATGCAAATCAGTCTTGACCCTGTGCCTCATGGGAACAGTCCAGCCTGAACTACCAAGCTATGTCTTCCCTGGACCGGAATCAAGCATCCTAGGACCGGTTTCTGGCTATCAGCCTTCATCAGCCAGGATAACTTGATTCCAGTGGCATGGAGAGCACGGGACTCACGTCTGAGCATACCCTTCCCACTCGGGGTGACAAATGCAAAATCAACAATTGATGGATGGAATGTTGCATAATGGCAAAACATTCACCCCCAGTCACAGACCTGGGTTTAATCCATCGTTATTCTGCTCACCACAACACCCCAGTTCAGACATGTCCATATGCAAATCTGTCTTGACCCTGTGCCTCATGGGAACAGTCCAACCCGCACTACCAAGCCATGTCTTCCCTGAACTGGAATCAAGCATCCTAGGAACAGTTTCTGGCTATCAGCCTTCATCAGCCAGGATAGCTTGATTCCAATGGCATGGAGAGCACGGGTCTCACGTCTGAGCATACCCGTCCCACTCGGGGTAACAAATGCAAAATCAACAATTGATGGACGGAATGTTGGGTCAATGGCAAAACATTCACCCCCAGTCACAGATCTGGGTTTAATCCATCGTTATTTTGCTCACCACACCACCCAGTACAGACATGGCCATATGCAAATCAGTCTTGACCCTGTGCCTCATGGGAACAGTCCAGCCTGAACTACCAAGCTATGTCTTCCCTGGACCGGAATCAAGCATCCTAGGACCGGTTTCTGGCTATCAGCCTTCATCAGCCAGGATAACTTGATTCCAGTGGCATGGAGAGCACGGGACTCACGTCTGAGCATACCCTTCCCACTCGGGGTGACAAATGCAAAATCAACAATTGATGGATGGAATGTTGCATAATGGCAAAACATTCACCCCCAGTCACAGACCTGGGTTTAATCCATCGTTATTCTGCTCACCACAACACCCCAGTTCAGACATGTCCATATGCAAATCTGTCTTGACCCTGTGCCTCATGGGAACAGTCCAACCCGCACTACCAAGCCATGTCTTCCCTGGACTGGAATCAAGCATCCTAGGAACAGTTTCTGGCTATCAGCCTTCATCAGCCAGGATAGCTTGATTCCAATGGCATGGAGAGCACGGGTCTCACATCTGAGCATACCCGTCCCACTCGGGGTAACAAATGCAAAATCAACAATTGATGGACGGAATGTTGGGTCAATGGCAAAACATTCACCCCCAGTCACAGATCTGGGTTTAATCCATTGTTATTTTGCTCACCACACCACCCCAGTTCAGACATGGCCATATGCAAATCAGTCTTGACCCTGTGCCTCATGGGAACAGTCCAGCCCGAACTACCAAGCCATGTCTTCCCTGGCCCTGAATCAAGCATCCTAGGACCGGTTTCTGGCTATCAGCCTTTATCATATAATACACAAAGGAGCCAAGAGGGACTACAGGTGATACTGGGAAAACCCTCCACTCAACTGAATTCAATACACAAATCCCAGTCCCCGAGAGATGGTTCATGTTAATTTGTTAGGCATGAGAATCTACTGATATATTATTATTAACATCCGAAATCACCCCCTCTATATTCGTGGTGCGGTGTAGTGCCTCTAATGCCTATCCATCTGCATCACAACTATTTTCATGAACTACACAAGAGGAGGTTCAGGGCAAAGTTCAACTCGACACAGCCAATGATGTCTGCCTACTCAGACAATACATCCACCCACGCGTAAGTGTAAATCAATCAGACAAAAAAATGTGTGGTGAAAAGGAAGGCACCTCACGGGCGAACAACCCTCGGGAAACTTGGCTGATGTTACCAATTCTATGCCCCTTTCTCATCATTGGTTGCCATTCCTTTTCGAAAAGAAAAAATTATCCAAAAGCAAAAGTGTGCAAAACAAGGTGCTAAAATATGACCAACAAAACACAGTGATTAAAATCAACAGCCACACCAATTGTACAACTTTATTACTAAATCTGGTGTGTGCTGGTGAAATAAAAAGGCTGGTAGCTTACTGTCGCATACCACTACCTGTAACCGACATGTTTCACTGCCTTATCTGTTTTCTGGAAGATTCATTAGCGTTATATAGTCGGTCACCGCACCAATTCAGGACATCTGTCTTTGGAAACTGTCGAGTTGAAACAAAGCCCAATTTAAAAGAACACTCACATCAACCTTCTCCTCGCATGCACTAAAAAATGTTTTAAATGCTGGAATGTAATATAAATGCACCCTTACCCTTCACCAGCCACATCTTCTCAGTGCGAGGACTTAATAGCATGGGTTAGATCTCCTGGCGGCCCACGTGGTACCGGTGGGGGAAAAAAACCTGTGCCTGTACAATGGCTTTGGATAATGGGGAATGCAGATAAATAGATCCGGTTTAGAAACCCACATGGAGATCGATTGTTGGGGAGAGATTAGGAGATCAGGGGCTGTAAATCGAGATATATGAGTACGGACACTGCCATCGTATAACAATCACGTCTAACACCATTTGAGGGGACGATTGTCTATATATCTGAATGATCAACACAGATTATCGCTGGAAATACAGCGATAATCACACAAGGTTTGGCGATAGCATGCTGATAGGGATAGACACACTTAGCCATGATATCCACCTTACATAGGATATCATGGCTAAGTCAGAAAAATACCAGACGTAAAAAAGCAGCATTAACCGCGGTTAGCACTGCTTTTTTTTTATCGCTAACAGGGTTAGCAATATCCTTGATAATAGGAGAAATGTCGCTTAGCGACATTTTTCCTATTATTTTACTATGGAATGCCCCCTTTGCATCTCATTAGAGAAGCAAGGGGAAGCGTAGAGTAAAAGAGTGCTAACATACAAATTTGCGTGTTAGCAACCTGTTGCTGATAGGGCGCTAGTTTTATCTCTGCTTTTTAAAGCCAAAACAGCAAAGATAAAGCCCTTGTTAATATGCCCCTTTGTTTGAAATGAAAAAAAACGCAAGTGTTGTGTCCAAAGTTGTGATAGGAAGTTTCAACCAACAAAAGAAAAAAGAGATCTCTTGTCTAGATGGAACTTAAAGCCGGTAGAGGGTCACCACAAATGTGGCAATTGCATTGTATGCAACCAGACAATTGAAGGGAGAACCTTTACAGATGGCAAGATCCAATGGATACATAATGAATTTTCC
This sequence comes from Lissotriton helveticus, assembly GCF_964261635.1. Taxonomy (NCBI): domain Eukaryota; kingdom Metazoa; phylum Chordata; class Amphibia; order Caudata; family Salamandridae; genus Lissotriton; species Lissotriton helveticus. The sequence goes on from NC_136070.1 coordinate 850,238,424, forward strand.
AACTGTCCGACTATATATTTAGTGTACACAGTGATTTGCCCTTGCAGAGATCTACATTGGAAAAATGAACCAGGAAATAAAACATTGCATTGTCCAACACAAATTACGAATTTGAACAAATACCACTTCTGCACCAATGGTAAATCAATTTAATGAAATGGGACACTCTGAAAAAGAACTGCAATGGACCGTGCTGAGTGTTATCCAGCCTGACGACAGGGGGTGACATCGAAATGAATTTACTCAGTAACGAAGCATATTTAATTCTGAAGTTTAATACAGTCAGCAGAGGTTTGAATGACATGTCTGAACTGAATAAGTTATAGAATAAACTATACTGTAAAAATATTCCACCAAGAGGCTGAATGCTATTCTTCATCTACCAGAATGCACTCGGTCAAAAACTCTGCGATAGACTAATTAGGTCTCCCTTTATTTACTGGAGAGTATGAGACCGCCTCCATTGAGAAACACTGGAAGCATAATGGAAGAGTCCGACTTTCATATCTTTAAAGAAAGTTTGCTGTTTCTGTTAGAATCGCTTTTAAAGAATAGTCTACACACGCAATTGATTTGACCGTGCTGCGACTGCCTCACGTTGAAAGTAACACAACTGTTTCCCTTCGTTGGGCGTTCCTAATGGGAGTCAAACGTACAGAGCACATAGTTTGTTCACACCCAGATAAAGCCTCCAGCAGAAACAATACATTATTAGAAGTTCCTACTGTTTGTGTTTTCCAGATATCCTTACCCTGCAACAAAGTAACCAAAGATTGAACTCAGCAGCGAACATAATGTTTCGCTAATGAATATGCCCTTCCGTCACCCCTTAAGGTAAAATCTCACTAAGGATTAATGATAGTCAAACTCACGCAGCACACTTTACAAAGCACAAAAGCCTTGTTTGTGGATAATTGGCGAACGCCTTCAGCTGCAACAACATAATAATAAAGGCATTTTCCGCTTGTGGTTTTCAGATACGGGGCAGTCTTGCCTTGCAACAAAGTAACTGAATATTGAACTCTGCGGCAGCCACAAGTTACACTAATGAATATGCTGTTCTGAGATGGCTTGAAGTACAATCTTAATATGGATGCTAGTCGGCTAAGAAAGCCATTAACAGAGAGGTGTTAAAAGATAGGAGAGTTATACACATTTGTTTATATTCACTTTCAGATAATAATTTCACCAGCCCTGGTCCTGAGGAGAACCCTCAACAATCAGCGGTTCAAAACGCATCGGTGATTCAAAAGATTGTGGTTTCCATACTAATCGCATCAATATGGATAGAGATTAAGACTCTTTTGAATAAAAAATGTTAGCACCATATTAGATGGTGTTGGAACCCCTCAGCTTATTCCAAGAGGGATAAGAAAATATATCCTTCTGGATGTCAATTATAGGACTGGTTCAGCAATGTACTGTTATTTTTTATGCACCTGTATATGTTTTGGGAATACACTTTTTTAGGTCAAGTTATGTTTTTAATATTTGTTTATGAATCATGCATAAAATGAGAGGTGATATTCTATTCATAACAAATTCAAATAAGTTGTGCAGTAATGGAAAATGATTACAAAGGCCATGTCTATTGATTAACGTGATCACAAAATAGGGGGAGGTAGACATTTCAACAAGGTTCACCCTCCTTAATCACTTATGAACACAAAAAGACCGGAATACCGGAATTTAGAACCTAACTATGGGTTGAATAAGAGAGAGACTTCCGCTCATGTGGGGTAGAAGATTCCACTAACTAGAAAGAAGAGTTATTCTTTCTAGAGTGCCCTCACTCACCAAGGTTTCCTCTTGGTGACATGCTTCATCATAGGTGTCCTCTCAATCCACTGTGGATTGAGGTGTGCTGCGACTTGCGAAGTTTAGTAGGAGCACTTATGTGAAATAAATGTGTAGTGCAGTGATGTGGAGTTGGAAAAAAATGGTTAAAAATGCCTAACTAGTGGGCAAATGTTGTATTCTTGCTCCTAGTTGGTATGTTTAAAAGCAGGGGTGAATACTGGGGAAAACAACATAACCATAATGAGTCAGGCGTCAGTATTAGTCAATACTAGGAACACCTGACTCATCAATACTAGTACAGATGAAGTCAAGATATTCTCCCAGAGTAAGAGGCTATGCCGTTGCTTGTCACTACAACTAATTTTCTCCAATCTAAAACTTTTGGCGGTACATCTTCTCTGATGAGTTGAGGAGTGCACTGCATATCCTGATGGCCCATCATTGGGCTGATGAGTCTTCCTAAGCTAGAGTGGTGGGAAGAGCTGTAACCTGAACCTGAATTGGGCTGCGCATGGCCTTTCAGAATGCTCTCTCCACCCCCTTGGAGTGTGTCTGGAGGCACTACCAGGCACAACAATAACCTGTGCACGACAAAGACAATCCTTTGAACTACTTCAAGGGCCAAACGGGGTATAAGTATTAAACCTAAAACCCTAGACTTTAAGAACACTTCTGAATAAAAAGGAACCTCTGCCAAGGAGAAGAGCTGAGGAGCTGTTAGGAGTACTGCCCTTTTGCTGGGTGATCCTTTGCTTGGTTGGTCTGCAGGTGCTGCTTCTGCTTTGGAGAGAAAAAGGGCAGGACTTTGCTTTGTATCCCCTGCTAGTGAAGTTTCCCTAAGGACTTGTGTGTGCTTGCCTCATGTTGGAAGTTTTAGAGCCTTCAAATACTTCATCGGCAGCATCCCTGAACTCCCTGCTGGGTATTCTGACCTGCCTTGGGGTACCAAATCCAGTTCTGTGCCTGTTTTGCCAATACATCAGCCTCCACGATGTCCAGATTTCCATGCAGCACATCTGTGCTCCAAGTCTTTCCAAAGCAAAACCAAAGGATATGATGGACGGAATGTTGAACATTGCAAGCACTCATCCCCAGTCAACTGATCTGGGCTTAATCCATCATTATTCTTTAGCTCACTCCACTACCCCAGTTCAGACATGGCAATATGCAAATCAATCTGACCCTGTGCCTCATGGGAACAGTCCAGCCCGAACTGCCAAGCCATGTCTTCCCTGGAGTAGAAACAAGCATCCTGGGACCGGTTTCTGGCTAATCAGCCGTCATCAGCCAGACTAGCTTGAATCCAGTGGCAAAGCGAGCAAAGGACCCACGTCTGGGTATACCCTGCCAACTTAGGGTGAACAAAGCAAAACCAAAGGGGATGATGGACGGAGTTTTTAACATTGCAAGCACTCACCCCCAGTCAAGTGATCTGGGTTTGATCCATCATCATTCTTTTGCTCACTCTGCCACCCCAGTTCAGACATGGCCATATGCAAATCAGTCTGACCCTGTGCCTCATGCCTGACCTGCCGAACCATGTCTTCCCTGGACCGGACTCAAGCATCCTGGGACCGTCATCAGCCAGGTCAGCTTGAATCCAGTGGCAAAGTGAGCAAGGGACCCATGTCTGGGCATACCCTACCAACTTAGGGCGAACAAAGCAAGTCTTTCCAAAGCATCACCCTCAGACCAGAATCATGCAGCAGAACTGACACATCGCCTCCCCAAGGACTGAAGAATCAACATATTGCTGTGTTTTCTGATGCTACCTTCATATGTGGCTGTTTTGCCTTCTGGATTTAGATGCATTTTAGGTACTTTTTGTAAAATCAGAGCATCCATAGAGTTATATGGACGGAATTGCTTGAAATCTTTTAAAAGCCATATGTTGAACTATGTATGTTGGATTATTGTTGTTTTGGTCTAGTTTGGTTTAGATAATTATACTTAACTTTTTCTAAACTGATGTGTTCCCCATTTGTAGTGTTTTCACTGCGTTACTGTGTGTTATGTACAAATACTTTACACTTTGCCTCTGAGATAAGCCTGCCTGGTCATGTCAAGCTACCAAGGGCGTAATCAGGGATTATCTGGGTGTGTATCTGGGTGTCTAGCCCTCTTCTCCTGACTAGAAGGAAGGGTCCCTACTTTGATAGAGTGCAAGCCACTGTCAGCTAGAGACCCCCATGTCTAACAAATGGCATACCTCTGACCCTCAACTAATACTATGGTGACCCAAAACACCATACATCACAAAATATTGACCAAATGGAATTCAGGGTTACACCTGAAAATAAGTAGGAGGATGAAGAACTGTCTCTAATTGCCACCTGTAACAGATATCTTGAACAGAACCATAGAAACTCTGACTACTGTCAGTAAACTATTACATTTGATGGCAAGCATGCAATCAATTAGAAATGAGTGCCCAAAATATATATCCTACTATCTGTAGTCATTGCATGACAGTGCATGTAAACCATTCCCAAAACGTGCATGAATTACATCAACGGCTTGATCCTTCACTAAATAACAGAATACGACTCTCTGCATATCTCTGCTGTCCTATAACTTATTCTAGTAATTGAACTCATTTCATTATGCTGTATGTGAACCTTCCTAAACATGCATTAGTTACCTAACAGGCCAGTTCCTACACTTATAAACCTGAGCCCTCTTCTGATTATATATCCTCTGTCCTGGTAATGCCTTCCTGAATTCTTCCACCAAGGGGCATATTTACAATGAAGTGGCGGAGCACGGCATTAGCCTGCTTGGCTTAACCCCACGCACCGCCACTTCTGAAACGAGGGCTGCACCATAATTACAACAATATGGTGCAGCCCTGTGCTTTCCCCTGTGCTGGCACTAAATTTAGCAGCCTATCCCAAACCCTTGCACCATAGTGTGAGGGGGTCTGCGTTGAGGGGAAGATTGTTTATGTGCAGGAAGGTCACCCTTCCTGCACATAAACAATCTTTGAATGGCGTTTTATAACTTCTAATTGTGCTGCTTAAAGCAGTTGCAAAACGCCATTTTTTATTGATTGTTTATGTGCAGGAAGGGAAACCTTCCTGCACATAAGCGATCAATGCCCTTTTGCTGTATCTATGTGTGCTGCACAACGCAGAACGCCTAGAAGCAACAAATACGAGGAGAAATTAAACATTTCTCTTTGTTGCTCTTGTTTAAGACCAGGTTTTCCCATGCTAGACAGTGGACACTCACCTCTGCACCATGGTGTGAGATTGTGTGCCAAGACAGGCAGCGTTGTTTGAGTGCCAGGGCATGGTATGACATAAGCAGCAGCTCAATCTTTGCAGATACATGCTTTCAAGTTGCCCAGTGCAGGGGCTCTTGTCAGGAGGCAGCTTGCACCATAGCTCCTGTATTTCCTGCTCCTGAAAGAAGTGTTGGACTGGTGTGGGATTTTAAGTCCAACACCTCTCCTGCTGATACTCTGACTGGAGTTGGAATAGTAATTTAAACTATTCCAACGTCCAGCGCTTCCATAAAGCAAGTCGTTGTAATGACTTGCATTGTAATGGAACTCATGGTAACAACACAATCATGGAAGTGACAGAGTTGTTAAACCACGCATAGTTTTGGCATGCATGGTAACAGATGCTATTCGATCAACACATCTCAGTTGCCTGAGTAGCTGATGCTTAGGCAGAGAAGGATTAGAGTATGGATAGAGAGTTATATTTACTGGCAAGTTCAGCTTAACTCTTGAAGTGAAAAGTCTTTTCTCTCTATGCAAGCAAATGAGCAGCAACTACACATGTCTCATGTAAGCAAAATTATTGGCTTGACTATAAGAGCCCATGCACAAGGCAAGTTATGTAATGTGTGCAAAAAAGCATGTAAAAAATAAAAAGAAAACATGCAAACATATGTCAGAGGGCCTGATTTAGTTTTTGGTAGATGTGTTGCTCCTTCACAAACGTGAGGGATAGGCCGACCACTGTATTACAAGTTCATTAAATATATATGATCCCATTATTCTGCAGCTGTGGATTACATTCCATACTATTCCCTAATTGACGATGGGTGAATTTGAGCCAGTCCTATTTATTCATCCTACAGAACCAAGCACACTGTATAAACTAAAACCTGGTGCTGTTACTTTAACGCCAATCTCATGAGGTGGTGAGCTAACAGCTATGTTGCAGAATTATTGTTCTTTGTAAAGATCCCAATACTCTGTGATGAAAATGACCTACTTACTATTGTCGTGGAACCAGATAACAATCAATAACAGACAGTTGAACCTTTGTATATTGCCTTCAGGAAGGTTATATTGTTCCCTGAAAGGTCACCCATAAAGGAGAGGCTATCAAATGATGAGCAGTTGGCTGAGCCTATGCCATGAAACATGGATTCCATGGGTTTGAACCTCAGCATGGATAATTCAGTCGTTCATCTTTCCCAAGTTGATGAAGTGAATACAACAGAGTGGGATGACAACACTCATTATTTTATCACTTAGAGACAGCTTGGTCGATGGCACGTGCAATGTAATAATTATTTCTGATATGTGATGTCCCAAATCAGATAAAGGTTTTAAAAAACATGGGTGCAATACTGTGCTCTCCCATGTCGATGTGCGAGTTCTGCCTTCTTAGCTCACACCCTTTTGCACTGCCCTGCTTATAGTTTTACTTGTATGCACGTGAAGTTTGCATTTTTGCCAGAAATGGTCTGTCTATATCCCAGACCAGGCCACATTAGCAACAGTATCACTGGTTGGAGCTAATGGCTCCATGGATTAATTGGATTGTTCTGGGATGGACTAACCCTTTAATCGATCAGGAATTTCCCCAGTGGTCTGGAACCATTGGAAGCCGGATTTTTAAGCCGCTGGAAGCACCTCTGTAATTTTCTCCAGCGTCAATAGGGTTAATTTTAGCAGGCATAGTGAGGGCTTCAGAAAAAAGAAGAAATGGAGAGGCAGAGATAGAGAGAGAAACAAAGGAGGGAGAAAGAGAAAGAATCTACAGATGGATGGATGGATGGATGGATGGATGGATGGGAAGGGATAGAAAGAGTGAGAGGAACGGAGCAGGGTCGGATCCTCTCATGTGAACCCCATAAAATTGAGCTATAAAGTCCTTTAAAGACAGACATCAGGGACGTGAATGGTGCAATCATGAGAACACTTCAAGGGCAAACTCTTGATGTGCGTGTGAAGATGTAGCTTTAAATGCACCTTAAGGAGACAGAAACAGTACTCTTATATGTACATCAAGCTTGAATGACCTCCATTGTGCCTCACATTCAGGATGCAGTTCTATGAGGCCCAGGAGAGCAGGCCACCTTCTTCTCCAACCTCACCAACTTTACAAGAACTCATAATCTCCTCAATCCTTCTGCTTAGTATAGTATGCCAGAGGGTTGTCGAACAGTCCTGTGCTGTACTCTAATCTGTGATCAAGCTCTAATCACTGTGCTACTAATAGCCGGGAAACCTGCCTGTCTTCAAAAATAATAACTGTTTTTGAAACATTTTCCAAGGGAAATTGTTTTCCTGAGTTGTTTGTAAGGCACGCTCGTGGATCATGCTGAACTGTTATCCATACTAATATTATAAAGAGAGAGCCCAAACCTTTGAGGCGGGTAATCTCAGTAACCACAGCACCATCACAACACCCAATACAGCGTTGGAAAGGGCAGTTGCAGAAGGACATAGGCTATGTAGACGGCCACCATATATATATTTTTTTTGTTGCAGAGTTTTATATAGCGCAAACTTGACCCGAACTGAATAAGCTATCAGAGCGCTTTACATAGCACCAGTTATGTTACATGAGGGCACACATTCATTTTTGTTAGGCACGGGGAGATTAAGTGATTTGCCCAGAATCAGAAGGATATTTGGCGTCGTTACCAAGACTCGAACCCAGATCCCCAGGTCCGAGGTCGAGCACCTTAGCCGTTAGGCCAACTCCTGTATACATTTAAAAGGTAAAAGAACCGTTCCAGCAAAGTAGTCCCTTGTGGGTGTGTCTGCGTTGTGCTGTGGGATTGGGCTGGGGGCATGACTAACGCTGGGGGCGTGTAGTACGGTCATCACATCGTGGGCTATGGGCGTGCGCTGGGGGCGTGACAAACGCTGGGGGCGTGTGTCCGCCCTTCATGCCACGTGAGTCGTACATACAAGCGCCAATTACGTTTCTGCGCAGCATCAAGGGGCACGCTGGGGCATGACACGCTGGGGGCGTGAGAAACGCTGGGGGCGTGTGTCTGGCCGTCATGCGATGTGAACGCAATTGCGCCGCATCAAGGGGCACGCTCAGGGCGTGAGAAACGCTGGGGGCGTGTGCTACGTTCCGCCCTTCATGCCATGTGGGTCGTACATTAATCAGAAGATCATCTGCTGTGGCCGTGTGCTTGGGGCTTGACAAACGCGTTCACCTGGAGGCCTGGTAAGTAATGTTACTGCAGCCTCTCCTGCGCTCTGTTACTGAACTCTCTCATTTAATGAACTTACACGCGCCTGCTACCATCAACCAGGGCTCTAGCCGGGCTCAGGCGGCAGATCAGTACACTAATTACATGCGCCTGATAACATCAACCAGGGCTGCAGCTGGGCCTCAAGCTGGGGAACACGCGCCTGCTAACATCAAACAGGCCTGCATCTGGGCCTCAAGCGGGGGAACACGCAAATGAGTGTGTCTGCGCGGACAATTACTGCAGCCTCTCCTACTCGCTGTCACTCAACTCTCCCATTAAAGGGATTTACCCGCGGCTGATATCTCTCATTCAACGACATTACACGCGCCTGCTAACATCAACCAGGGCTGTAGCCGGGCTCAGGCAGCGGATCACTACACCAATTACACGCGCATGCTAACACCAACCAGGGCTGCAGCTGGGCCTTCTCCGTCCCTATTCTAATGAAACAAAAAATGTTGTCTACCGCGAGATTTTAAAATAAATTGCCCTTGCCAAATGCACACATTACACACATTCTATTTCATACCTGGACAACGTCGGGACGGGCTGATAGTTTACTATGATAAAGGTATTTATTTGAACAGTGCTTTACTGCCATTTGAATGCTCTGGTTGTACTTTCTGACACATGTAAAATACCTTGTCCGGTAGGAAAATGAATGAAGATTAACCTGTGTCATATGTTCAACAGTCGTGTATATCTATTTATTTGGTGGCTATTTGGTATGACCCCTACCATTTAAGAGGTTGAGGAAGCGTACGTGCACTAAAGGACCATCTCCAAGGGATTCCACACTTGTAAATGTGTGTTCAGTTTGCTGGGGACTACATGGAAGAGAACAGCCCCTTATACTACAATAATAAAAACAAATGAAATCGCTCAATGTTATGGGGTGTACTTTTGCAAATGAAAATAAAGTTTGGAGAAGCTCCATGGTGGTGCTACTTCAAAAAAAAGGCAACTAGAGGCAAAGCACTTGGATGAATATTGTTAAAGTTATTCATTATGCCAAGTTAAAAACTTCCCTGCAGAGCACTAATCTAGCTCCTCCAATACTGTGAATGAAATGAATTTGTAAAGCGCACTGCTGCCCCAGCAACGGGGCATCCTGACGCTGTACTCATACTGCTGTGGAACCCTTCCTGGCTTTTCCCTGTGAAATGTCCACTCCTGGGCATCCCCAAGGTGAAGCCAGGCCTCCCAGCCCTGTTGGGGCCATTGTGGATATTAAGCAAGCTATTGCCCAGAGTTGCAGAGTGAGACCCATGATTAGAATAGGCACAGAGGCGAGAATTATCAGGTCCGGGGAAATTGAACCCTGGTCCCGGGCCAGATCTCTGCATCAGGGTCTGCCGCTCTAACCATTGAGCCACACAGATGTTGCATTCTACACACCATCTTAAGAGCAACTAGACCCCCTCTAACCAGCACTCCAAAGCTTTTTCAGCCCCTCTGTGGATGGTGTACAAGACCTTCCCTGCTTCAAGATCGATAATTCCTTTTCACATCTGCTGCCAGTGCTTCAATTATGAATACCCATCTCAAAGAACAGTGGAGCAGCGATACGAGGCACATAAAAAGGCAAAACGCCTAAGGCTTAGTTGATGCCCTCCTGACTTCACTGAAAGCACCAGACGACCAGACATTGGCGATGCTCCTCTGACTCCTGCAGGTCTTTGCACACAAGGCTCTTTTTTCACTGAGTTCCCATCCCTCTGTTAGGACTCGCAGCCATGATCAAGACATTCGAGGTCCAGGAGAGGGGGCAAAAAGTACCCTTGAACCATCTAAATGCAAGTAGACACAAAGGGGCAGATTTATCAAAGGTTTTTCATCACCCTTGTACCATGCAAGGGGTTGCAGGGTGACGCAAAACCTTTAGTGAGATTTACCTAGCCACACAAGGCCACCTTCCATGGCCTGCATGGCTTGGTAACTGTGTAGTAATGCAAGGCAGCACAAGTCACTGCCTTGCATTGCTCTGTCCCAGGGAGGTGATCCATGTGTGGACCAGGGAATGTGTCAAAATGCTACCCGTTACATAACATTTCTACTTACGCCCTCAATCCAGTGCATTTTGTGCTTTGACCTGTCAATCCTGTTAAACTGTGTACACTTCTTATGAAATCCGTTCTTGATATGCAGTGCTAGCTAAATCGAGTTGCGGTCATCGATTTAGCGTGCCTGTTTTTTTACTTTCTTTTCTCTTTGAGCTCTGTATAAATCTGAACGGGTAGCCACTGCTCCACGTCTCTGCATTCATCTGGCAGAGTTGGTTCATAAAATATATATTTAATTTTTTTGCTCATGTTTTTTTTTGCTTTTAGTATATTTGTTCACTATATGTTTAGCTCACCGATGTTTTTGAACAATCTAGCTCATATTGGACCACATCACTTGTTTGTCACCACCTTACTTCTTTTTCACGCAGCATGTCATTATTTGTAAAAAAAAACATTATATTAGATTCCTCACTGTGATCTCTCACTCATGAATAGTGTCACACCCTTTTAATTATTTGGGCTATTCTTTTTCAGTGACATTTGGATTGCAAATGTATGCACAGTATACTTTTGATCAACCCATAGTTACTCAATATCAGTCCTTGTCAAAGTTTCTTTTATGTAAGTACTGATAATATGTGTCCCATGGGGCACTAATATTATGTATGATTTATTGTATTATTGCATTTCAGATGTTTAATGGAACTAAGAATTCTGTTTCCTAAATACAAGTTTAAAGAGATCATTATCAATTGTGTATGCTGCAAATACTGCATTGATATGGCAATTCATTTGTTGCGATTTTGAGCACGTTGTGGTTGTAAACTCATTATTGGTGTCTTAATTGCTCTATTCCATTGATGAGTCCAAGGCTTCTGTTTTTGACTTTTCGGTTTCCTCTGGGTTGTTGTTTTCAGTAAATGGCTCACTTCACACTTTACACTAATTGTGATTTTCTCTTTTCTTTCCATTTTTACTTTTAACTCAACAAGCATATACGTGGTGACCATAACCATATTTTGCTATTTTTGAATTTCCTTTTTTATCTCTTTTGTTCATCACCCTTTTTATCTTTAGTTGCCTTCCTCTTCTTTTCTCCCTTCTATAACATTGTTGTCTTTCCGAAAAATGGATTAACTCTATGACAATATTCTAAGAGTAATTAATAATCGATGTAGATTTTGTCCCATGTTTTTCAACTTTGCCCTTAAACCCCCATTTCTCTCTTTCTTCTTTTTCTGTCACTATAACAATGACTGTACTTCATGTTTAGTCATTGGATATTGACCCTGATTAAGAGATGTGTGTCGTGAAACACGTGTTGGTCTATGGTGTTCACTTTGCTTTGAAACATAAAGTAAATTTTGAAATGTCCTAATACCTGACTGTACTCATTGAATCATCAAGTGACCTGAAACCCCAGTCGAATTTTCTTGTACTTTTTAACATAGTTTGCATCCACAAAATGCCCTGGTTACACACCAATGCTAATGGACAGCTCCTAAACATTTAATATCTAAAGCAAAGAACACCACAGAGGTCGCTAGCAGAAAGGGGCTGTCCAAGAGCCCCTTTCTGTGTCTAGTGACTATACGTTTTTTTTTTGTGTGTGACAATATGACCTCTCTCCACACAGCTATAGGTGACTGTAAGCGAGACATAAAAACTGAATTTATTTTCATGGCAAGTATAGATACAATCAGTACATATTGCACGTGTAATTATTTTGTCTTTCCATGTACCGTTTATAAAATACTTAGGGGCAGATTTACAAGCCCCCTGCGCCACCAGTATGTCACTTTTTGTGACGTACTGGTGGCACATGTTACTGCTCTATGTTTACAAGGACATGAAAAGCCACTGTGCATGGCTTTTCCTGTCCTTTTAAATATGGCCCCTTTACAAGCAGCACTTTGCGTGAAAGGGGCGATCCATGGGTGTTGCTGTGGGAGTACCCACGCAACACCCATAGAACAAGACACATTTCCAGATTTATGAGGAGTCATAAACCTGGAAATGCGTCTGAATGCTACGCCACCCAAGGCGCAACGAGAAATGTTTTCATTTCTCCTCGTTTTTTCCTCTTTCAATGTATGCTGCGTTCTACAACACGCATTAAAAGAGGAAATGCCTGTAGTGATTGTTTTTGTGCAGGAGGGTGTCCCTTCCTGCACAAAAACAATCTCCCCTTGATGCAGGCACCTTGCACCATGGTGCAAGGGTGCCTGCAGCGGCGCATAGCAGCAGTTTGTGGGCCAGCTCAGGCGAGAGCACAGGAATGTGACATATTATTGTAAAGATGGCGCATTCCTGTGCCTTGGAAGTAAAGCAGCGTGGTGCAGCCAAAGGGCTTGCGTTGTCACGCTGTGGCACTTCCTTGTAAATCTTCCCCGTAGGCCGGAATTTGTTCGTGATGCAAATTTGTTTTGTATTTAATCGTTTGTGTTTGGTATTGATAGTACAGGTTTGTCATTTTATTCCTGCTATTGTAGTCTGCATTCTAACTGAAGAGAGCACAATGCTCTCTGAATGTCTGAGTCTGTGTTTCTTAGAATTATAGATGTCATAAATAGCACTATGACATTGGCCAGCAACAAAAAAAACACGTTTCTTTCATCCATTCAAGCTAGTACCATCTGTTTGAAAAATGAACTTTCGCAGATTTCAGTCTCCGATTCTTAAATTAAAGAGAACATGTGATGCTGCCATTAATCAAAGAGAGCTATTAATAACAAATGCAAAGCATTCAGAGAAAAAACAAGAGAGAAACTGTAGTATTGTCCAACACTGACAAATGGCTACCCTTTAGCTCGCTAGATTTCAAGCAAAGAGAAAGCATCGAGACGAAAAATCAGGCCACAGCTACATCTTGAGAATGGATAACAGATGAAGTGAAGTTTTTTTTCATACTTTTCTGTTGCTGGGTTTGTCGGTCATCCAGTTCAATTTTGTCAAGGCATCGAAGCACTTCTTTGGAATTCCTATGAGGGAAAAGATCAATAGTGCAATCTCTTAAAAATGAAGAATTCAGGCGATGAGGGTTTATAAGGTGACCTTCAGCTGATGAAGGCCGAGAGGGATTATTGGCCTGAATGGATACAAAAGAGACAGATAATATTGAGAGAGAGTCCAATTTACAGAAGCGATCAGAGACGTCCTTGGAGTGTGTAGTTAAGAAGACTCTTTGCTACATTTCATACACCAGCGTGGGAAACTGTATTAAGGTAGTGGAGACATATTCATGTGCGCTCGTGGCTTTGAACGTTGCGTGATATATAGGGGCATATCTACTAGCCCCTATCGGTACCACAATGTCACTTTTTCTGACGTAGTGGTGGCGATTGGGCTTAGCCTTATTTTCAAGGCAGCATTAAGCCACTTACCGTGGCTCAACCCTGCCTTGTAAATAAGGCCTCTTTTATAGTATGCTTAGTGTGAAAGGGGTGGGCGGTGGGTATTGCAGCGTACATAGGAGGCAGCGCCAAAATTAAGACTAAGAAAACTTGGCAAAACAAGGAGAAATGCATTATTTCTCCTCGTTTTTTTGTTTTTTCTATGTGTGCTGCCTTGTGCAGCACAGATTAAAAAAAGCACACTGGTATGGATTGTTTATGTACAGGAAGGTCCCCCTTCCTATACAAAAATGATCGCAAAAAATGAAGCAGCACACATAAAAGTGACAAAATTGCATTTTAGGATTGCTTATGTGAAGGAAGGGACACCTTCCTACACATAAACAATCCTCCCCTGCAAGCAGACACTCTTGCACTATGGTGCAAGGGCGCATGCGTTGGCGCTACACTGCTAAGTGTAACACCAGCGAAGGGGGAAATTCAAGGCTGCACCATATGTTTGTAAATATGGTGCAGCCTTGCGTTTCAGAAGTTGCGGAGTGAGGGGTTAAGCCATGGCAGTTAATGCCTCACTCTGACACTTCCTCGTACATATGCCCAATAGTTCAAGAAATAGTTCTCACCAACACGATTTAGAGAATGCACGTATTGATTCAGCCAATCAAATGGCCTAAAAGGCTGCATATATTTCTGTTGTTGGTCTGCCCTCTATGTTGAATAAAAAGTCTGAAGCACGCTGTTCCTTGCGAAATGTTTATTAAACCGTGGGGTATATGTACAAGAATTGCCGCTAACTAACATTAGTGTTAGTTAGCGTCAATTATTCTACCGCTTTGTACCGCTGAAAACTACTGCCCTGGTACCGACGTATTTACAATACGTTGCTACATGGCAATAGTTTCTCATCGCGGCAGGATTTGTTGATGTTAACCTCTGCATTATGGCGATAATAATCTTGCTGCAAATGTGAAAAAAGTGGTGGGCGGCCAGTCATCGGCCAGAAACTACACGCTAATCAGTGTGACGCCACTTTTTTAATGTTTCGACGGAAAATTAACTACAAAACACTCGCGAAGTTCCCATGATACCACAAAAAAAATGTTGAGGAATCATGGAGGAAGCTGGACCCAGTAATGCAGGAGAGAACAACCCCCCTAACACCTCAAACAGTCAGGAGGACCAGCTACAGACCCAGGGGACGAGGAGGAGGAAAACCAGGACCAGCCTGCAGGAGACAAAAAACACCAGCTGTTCATTAACTCAACTGTGTCCTTCATAGCCAAGGTGAATGCTATTGCAGAGGTCAAGAGGACAGTGACTGAGCGCAAGAAGCGCTGGCATGGTGCTAAGCACAGGACCAAGCAAAAACTGTCTAACATTCGCCAGGCAGCACTGAGGACCGGAGGTGGGATTCCAGCACCACAGGAGGAGCTGGATGCCTTGGAGGAACAGGTGTCTGTGGTCATCTGCGAGGAGTCGTTGTTGAGGTCCAGGGGCAGGATCGTGTTGAACATGACCAGTTGCTTCAGCAACAGGGTAATTTACAACCAGGGACTGGGGAGACGGGGGTGGTTAGGACCAATGTTACTTATGCCCAAATAAATATCACTCAGTGCATTCCCACACTGACTGCAGATCGTGTCCCAGATACTATGGTCCCTGGGGGTATAGACACATATCACCTTAGTCATTGAATATATTGAAAGACACATATTGGTGGTGACACATAATTGGAAATCTGCACATACAATGAATCCAAAATATATAAAAAAAACATGAGTTAATAAGGCTTCTAAAGTGTAACTGTTGCCCTAGGGTGTCCTGGCGCTGAGTACTGCCTAATTGGTTCCTTGTGATGAAGTGACTTTACAGTAAAAAGCCAGATTATCAACCCTTTCCTGAAAGAAAGGAGCTTGGTTGAATTTATGAGATGTAGAGGTAGGCCGTTCCAAGTCTTTGCGCTACATGCGATGAAGCTCCAGCCACCCCAGCTAGCTTTTTTGACAGGGTGGACAATCCCTTGTTTTGCTTCCTTAGAACGCAGAGTTCTTCTGGGAACGTATCATTGTAGACGAAGTTTCAAGTATTCAGGGCCTGCGCCCTTAAGGAACTTATAGACAGTGCATAGGGCTTTAAAATGTGCACGTTGTTTTACTGGGAGCCAGGGAAGATGTCTAAGTCCCTTCCTAACCAAGACAAACCTAGGTGTGCACATCAGCAGCCTGGCTGCAGCGTTCTACACGATCTGGAGTCTGTTCATATGTCTCTTTTGGATGTTCAAGTAGAGACCTTTACAGTTGTCCAGTCAAGACAAAATGAGTGCTGTGACCACTGTCCTCAGGCTGTCTACTGGAAGAAGGAGCTTTATTTTCCTCAGAATTCTGAGGAGGAATAAACTTGCATAGACAACCCCACTTATCTGATCACCAAATGAGAGTCTGTTGTCCACGATCACCCCCAAGTTCTTCACTTTTTTTGTCGGAACCGGGAGAGTCCCCATTTCTTCTGGCCACCAGTCAGGCGTCCAAAGATTTTAGTTGTTGCTGAAAATGATGACCTCCATTTTTCCCGCATCGAGTTTCAGGCAATTAGATAACATCCATACATATGGCTTTCATACAATCATGATATCTTCTTCCAGTTTCAGCTTTTTGGCCGTGCTGGAAGGACAGGACGATTTGTGTGCGATCAGCATAGGATGTCAGTTGGAACCCAAAAGATCTTATCAGAGCTGCCAGAGGGGACACATACACATTAAAAAGTGTAGCGCTGAGGGATGACCCCTGTGGCACCCCACAAGGAAGGGAAAAAGGCCTTGACCTATCTTTATCCAAATCCACTGTTTCGATGCTATCGGTGAGAAAGGATTTCAGGAGCTTCCAGGCATTGTCTTGAACACGTGTCCAGGGATGGCAAGCACACCAGTGAACACCCTCAAGACTCTAAACTCGGGTAGAAGCGCACCCGCTGATACTGACCACATCGACCATCATGCTCCGGGGTCACGCGCTGATGGGACGAGCAGTGTGCGACCTCATTCGGACTTACTATTTATACAGGCTCCCATGAGCCGGTGGAGGTGACGAGCTAGAGACAACGCAACTGCGTGCCTTAAGAGGTATCTGGACCTATGAATATTTTCGGTAGCCCACACAGCAACCCCGTGCACATGCCTAATCCCTGCTGATGAGCATTAAGGAACGCGAAACACGTGTCCAGAGATGGCAAGCACACCATTGAACACCCTCAAGATTCTAAACTCGGGTAGAAGCGCACCCGCTGATACCGACCACATCGACCATCATGCTCCGGGGTCGTACGCTGATGGGACGAGCAGTGTGCGACCTCATTCGGACTTACTATTTATACAGGCTCCTTTGAGCCGGTGGAGGTGACGACCTCGAGACAACGCACCTGCGTGCCTTAAGAGGTATCTGGACCTATGAATATTTTCGGCAGCCCACGCAGCAACCCCGTGCACTCGCCTAATCCCTGCTGATGAGCGTTAATGAACGCGAAACACGTGTCCAGGGATGGCAAGCACACCAGTGAACACCCTCAAGACTCTAAACTCGGGTAGAAGCGCAGCCGCTGATACCGACCACATCGACCATCATGCTCCGGGGTCACACGTTGATGGGACGAGAAGTGTGCGACCTCATTCGGACTTACTATTTATACAGGCTCCCTTGAGCCGGTGGAGGTGACGACCTCCAGACAACGCACCTGCATGCCTTAAGAGGTATCTGGACCTATGAATATTTTTGGCAGCCCACGCAGCAACCCCGTGCACATGCCTAATCCCTGCTGATGAGCGTTAATGAACGCAACACACGTGTCTAGGGATGGCAAGCACACCAGTGAACACCCTCCGGACTCTAAACTCGGGTAGAAGCACACCCGCTGATACCGACCACATCGACCATCATGCTCCGGGGTCACACGCTAATGGGACGAGCAGTGTGCGACCTCATTCGGACTTACTATTTATACAGGCTCCCTTGAGCCGGTGGAGGTGACGACCTCGAGACAACGCACCTGCGTGCCTTAAGAGGTATCTGGACCTATGAAAATTTTCGGCAGCCCACGCAGCAACCCCGTGCACACACCTAATCCCTGCTGATGAGCATTAAGGAACGCAAAACACATGTCCAGGGATGGCAAGCACACCAGTGAACACCCTCAAGACTCTAAACTCGGGTAGAAGCGCACCCGCTGATACCAACCACATCGACCATCATGCTCCGGGGTAACACGCTGATGGGACGAGCAGTGTGCGACCTCATTCGGACTTACTATTTATACAGGCTCCCTTGAGCCGGTGGAGGTGACGACCTCGAGACAACGCACCTGCGTGCCTTAAGAGGTATCTGGACCTATGAATATTTTTGGCAGTCCACGCAGCAACCCCGTGCACACGCCTAATCCCAGATGATGAGCGTTAATGAACGCGAAACACGTGTCCAGGGATGGCAAGCACACCAGTGAACACCCTCAAGGCTCTAAACTCGGGTAGAAGCGCACCCGCTGATACCGACCACATCGACCATCATGCTCCGGGGTCACACGCTGATGGGACGAGCAGTGTGCGACCTCATTCGGACTTATTGTCTTGAACACCCTTCTGATAAACGGTCCATCAAAACCTCATGATGGACCGTATCAAAAGCCGCCAAGAGATCCAACATGATCTATATTGCGGTGCCTCCCTGATCCAAGGGTTCTCTTACCTCTTCCATAGATTTAATCAAGGCCAGCTCCGTGTTATTTTCAGCACGAAAGCCATATTGAGTAGGATCCAGTAGACTGTTGGTCTGGAGAAACGTGCTAAGTTGGGTGTTCATGGCTTTCACCAACATTTTTGCCGGTAATGGGAGACATGAGATGGGCCTAAAATTATTCGGGTCCTTAGGATCCAGGTTCAGTTTTTTAAGCAAAGAGGGAATAGGTGCTTTTTTCCAAGATTTGGGGAACTGGACCAAGTTAAGAATGGTATTAAACAGAGGGCCCAATGACGTCAGGGATTTGTTTAATCACGGGCGCCATACAAGGGTCCAGGGGGGATCCAGATCTGATCGAAATCAGAAGTTTGATTTATTCTTGTGTCTCTAGTGGCTTAAAACCATCTAGTATACGTGTTATTTTGGAACCATTGGTCGCCAATCCGACTGAAACCTCTATATCATCCGTCTTTATATACGTGAATGAGGAGAAGATGGCTTTCACCTTTTGCTGAAAGAAGGAAGCAAGTTTTTCACATAGTTTGGGGCTGCTATGTATTTTGGGCATATTAGGGGCCGTGAGTTTAGTTATGGTTTTGAAAAGTATTTTCGAGGAGGATATGGCCTGATTGATGTGCTAAAAAAAATGTCCTTTTGGTGTCACCAAAGTAATTTTTTATAAAGCGTAAGACTTGCTTTATATGCCTCTTTATCGGTTTTATTATAACCTCTTCTCCAAGCTCGCTCTAGTCATTTACAGTCGAGTTTACACTTTTTAAAATTTCTAAGTACCAAGGAGCTGATGGAAGGGCCTGCTTGGTTGTCCACACTTGTACAGGGGCTAATTTGCTGCATGCCGCCTCTACCCATTTCGTGTAGGCAGCCGTGGCTTCATCAACACTAGGCAGGAAATTGTGGACTTTTGTTTTCAAGAGGTTACCTAAATCTAGGCTATTGATATCTTTGCAGGCCCTTATTACAATACTTTCCTTGGACTCTGATTTGCGTTGAAGGTACGTAGACTGTGATAATTCAAATAGGATAGCCGCATGGTCGGTCCAAGGGAGTGGCAATACCTCCGTGCAAATGAGGATTGAATTATTGGAATAAATTCTGTCTAGCGTATGTTCTGCTGCATGGGGAGGACCTTCTGCAAGCTGAGATCCCTCCACTCATAACTTATTGCAGCCTAATATTATCAGGGTAATTAAGATCGTCGAGATTAAATTTAAAGTCCCCCATTATCGTAAAAAATTTGGCGCACAGCCCTTCCTCTAAGAGCATTCCAATGGACTCTAAAAATGCTCCTCTGGGGCCCGGGGGGTGGTAGAGGAGGATCGCCTTGATTGTATTATGGCAGGACAAGCTAACGCTTAACAACAGTGCTTCGCAGGCCAGGTTAGAGGCTGTGAGGAAGGAGGGCTCCAGGGTGTTATGATAAATAACCGCCAGCCCACCACCCCTCCTAATTGGTCTATCTAGCGTGTAGCAAAAAACAAGAAAAACAAGCCTGGGGGGTGTAGCTTTAGCGAGGTCAGGACCTGAAGCTTTATCTGACCAGGACCTGTTATAAAGGCCAGCTTAATATTGTGTTCCTCAATTAGCAGTGCGCATTCCGTGCTGTGCCTCATTAGTGACCTAGCATTGAGAAGAAAGCATTTAAGGGGGGCAGGAGCAGCAAACTTTTTTGTCGTCGCATTCTTGTTAACCAGGTGGTTATTGGGTTGATCCATGATGTAGGGAAGTGGCAGATGGCATTTTGGGCACTTACCTGCCAAATCTTTCAGGGTTGCTTTAAGCAAGATCCTTGGGCAGCCCGCATATCCACACTCCAGATCCAGCCGCATGAGATAGTTTCTAGGACAAAGCGTCTGGATTCAGAGAGCCAGGGGGACATGCCATGAGCCCGGTCTGAGCATGGACGGGCACAGACGGGCATGCCTTAGGCACCCCCGCTGCATGTGTCTGCTGCGCGGTCGCGTCAGCTTGCCTATTTATGGGACGTGACTAAAAACAACTAGCCCGCTGACTACTTGAAGGCTACCCCGCCCCCAGGCCCCTGTTCCCTCTGGAACGGAGCAATCCCCTGAGAGCGGCAGCTGCCGTTAAAGTGCCCAGAACCACAATAAAATCAACAGAGCAGTAATTATGCTAGCAGCTATAACAAAGTAATGAAATCAGTTTAAAAAAGTAGCGTACTGACGAGCCTTGAACACAGCTCTTAGTGATCAGGAAGGTGGCGCTGTGTGGTCATATACATCAGACTACAAAATAAGGGCAACATGAACAAGCCAAGAGGAGTATTGTCTGGAGAGGTGGAATAGTGTCAAATTGGTCTCCTTGCCTCAACACCACACTCATAAAAATTGGTTACACATGGCTGCATTACATTGACAACAATATAATGCTGCCCCGTGAATGAGACTGATCTGGGGCAAAAGTGAGCAGGCCACCACCGATGGCAGCACACATGCACCATTGTGCACAGGTGTCTGAGTTGTGTGCAAGAATGTGTATGTGCAGTAAGCTCCCCCTTCATGCACATGTACTATCTTCAACTCAATACATTTGTTAAAACACATTTCAAATTAGGTTTGTTGGTAGCCTTCCCTTGAAGATGATGTAATCACAATTGTAGCCATTAAAATTGATTGTGGGGGATGCATCTGTTGTGATCCACTACCAATCCAACAGGACAGGTCCACACAGCAAAAAATAATGGGAGCACAAAGCCTCAAACATTGTCAATTTATTCATAACAAAGATTCGTTAAAAACTCAACTAATTATTCTAACTAATTCTATGCTACACTAATCTAACTTCAACTACACTAAACTAACTAGCTTAGCTAACAGTATACACATAACAACTTATCTTAAATATCAGCCCGCCACCCCTCTTATGGCA
Source organism: Lissotriton helveticus (assembly GCF_964261635.1). NCBI lineage: Eukaryota > Metazoa > Chordata > Amphibia > Caudata > Salamandridae > Lissotriton > Lissotriton helveticus. The sequence continues at coordinate 850,259,670 of NC_136070.1, forward strand.
CTTCTGTGACAACACAAATACATCTTATTCTATACATCAACTAACTAAACATACAAACTAAACAAAGATATATATATATATATATATATATATATATATATATATATATTACCTACTGGCGGTCGCCAGTAGGTATATATAGTTAGGATTTTTTCTCTATGGGTTTTTTGAAAATTCTATGTCTAATAACTTTGCCGTTTGTGGACGGAATTGGCTGAAATTTTCAGGAAAATGGCACATTTTGTTTCTGAGCAGCCCCTGAAAATTGGGGGGGGTTTCGTCCAGGGGGGGTCGAGAAAAAAGGGGGGTCCCAAAACGTGTTTTTAACATTGAGTTTTCCATAGGGCGGTTGGCCTCACTTTTAGCCCGAACGGCTGAATGGATTTGCACGAAACTTGGCAAAATTGTAGGGACTGGTAGCCCGATGTGCCTTTTGTAGGTCTCAATATATGTGCTCCAGTGGATTTTGAGAAATTAACGTTTAAAAAAAGATATATATCTGTAACAGCGGACCGGGCAGCGTCCCAGGACGCGTACTTTTCGCGCAACGGAGCTTTGTGAAGCGAAGCTGATTGGTTCTCCGGCGTCTGTCAACATTCCAAACAGTCCGTAGCGGCCGCCATCTTGTCTCTCGGTAGGATCGAGAGACAAGAGGAGGCGAAAGCGAAGGGGCAAATGACCATAAGGGGGAATAGTAGATCCTCGCTGACCCCCTAGGTTTGATGTGGAGGTTTTAAAAGGGCCCCGCGGGGCAAAAAAAAATAATAATAATAATAATCGAACGGCTGAATGGATTTGCACGAAACTTGGCAAAATTGTAGGGACTGGTAGCCCGATGTGCCTTTGCTAGGTCTCAATATATGTGCTTCAGTGGATTTTGAGAAATTAACGTTCAAAAAAAGATATATATCTGTAACAGCGCACCGCTTCGCGTACTTTTCGCGTTACGGAGCTTTGCGAAGCGAAGCTGATTGGCTCTCCGGTGTCTGTAAACATTCCAAACAGTACGTAGCGTCCGCCATCTTGTCTCTCGGTAGGATCGAGAGACAAGAGGAGGCCAAAGCGAAGGGGCAAATGACCATAAGGGGGCATAGTAGATCCTCGCTGACCCCCTAGGTTTGATGTGGAGGTTTTAAAAGGGCCCCGCAGGGCAAAAAAAAAAATAATAATAATAATCGAACGGCTGATGACCATAAGGGGGCATAGTAGATCCTCGCTGACCCCCTAGGTTTGATGTGGAGGTTTTAAAAGGGCCCCGCGGGGCAAAAAAAAATAATAATAATAATAATCGAACGGCTGAATGGATTTGCACGAAACTTGGTAAAATATTAGGGACTGGTAGCCCGATGTGCCTTTGCTATGTCTCAATATATGTGCTTCAGTGCATTTTGAGAAATTAACGTTCAAAAACAAGATATATATCTGTAACAGCGCTCCGCTTCGCGGAGATAAAATTATATGTGTATTACCTAGCTGTTGCTAACACCAGTTAGCGACGGCTAGTAGGAGATAGCGACCATCTTGGGTCCCACTTTGCATGTGAGTGATATTTATCACTAATGACATGCAAAGTGGGCATGCCAAGATGTTAGCGACTGGAAACAGTCGCTAACATCGCTATCTCCTATTATCAACTTTTGGAAATATTCGAGATAAGCGCGAATATCTCCAAAAAGTAACAGCTGCCCTGAGCAGTTCTTAGCCATGTTATCCAATGGGAGGTGGATAACATGGCTAAGAGCATTAGCTCGGTAATGCATGAATATCGCGGAGTTTTCAGCGACATTAATGCATTGCGCTCGTTTTTTATCGTATTTGCGATAAACCTTGATAATAGCAAGGTTTATCTGCGATAATTTCTGACGGTAAAAAAATCTTTGCAATGCATCGTTAGGGATAAATATCGCTTAACTTTGGTAATATGCCCCAACGTCTGTTAACGTTCGATTCGAAGGAAATCAGGAATTGTTGAAAAACATTGTGTGCGCCATCTTGTCTTTTTTCAAATGCCACACTTTTGTCGTGCACGGCAGCCATTTTAGATGCCTTGACCAGATCCACTCTGTGAACGCTGTCGATCCTTAGCATGGCTCCCCACCCTCGCAAGCATCTCCCCCAGGCAGTGGTCACCCCCGCTCTCTGTTTTATGCATGGGTAATAAACCTCCCCCCATCTGCGCTGTTCTTCCCTGAGAATCACACCCTGTGCCCGCCCGACACCTCCCTTTCGCCCTATTCACTACCGCACCCTCTGACACTCCTTTTCCTCTGTGTCCGATTGTCCAGGCCGGTCCTAGGCTATCAGCTAGCCCTGCAGATGTAGTTTATGGCCACAGCTGTAAAGAATCACCCGTCTTCAAAGGAGTTATAGTAGATCAAGGCCCACACTCGATGAGATCCGTCACAGCAGAAGCGTTGCTATTATCTGAAAACCATTCTGTATTGTGATTGGGGAGGGGACCGAGCGTGAAGCGGAAGATTCCAGGGATGACTCTTTGTACATCAAAGTTTTTACAATTATGTGTCACATTAAAAATATATAGCACTCCGACAAAGTAGTAAGATTATAAAACTTTAATAATTTATAAATATATACAAGAAAACAAAAATAGTAATAACATATAAACATTTTTAGAGAAAAACAACGAAGTAGCGGTCGGCTGTGCGAATAGTCCCAACGCAGCACAACGTCCAGATTTCCGGCGTGGGGCGTCGCGGGGGGTGGGTGATCAGTAGCAAACTGTTGTGCGAATAGTTCCAAGGCAGCAGAACGCGCCGAAATCTAGATGACACAAAAGTGATGTCTAGTAAGTTGCCACCCAGCAAATAACGGCGTGGGGCGTCGCGGGAGGTGGGTCATCAGTAGCAAACTGTTGTGCGAATAGTTCCAAGGCAGCAGAACGATGGCACCAAGGTGATGTCCAGTAAGTTGCCGCACTGGTTTTGGTATCCTACAATGCTGCTCCGAATAACGGCGTGGAGCGCCCCGGGGGAGGCGGCGTGAACGGGCCTCTCCAGGTGGAGTCTCGTCTGTTGTAGTGGGGCGCCCCTTTACCGTTTCAGTTGCCATTCCGTCCGCTTTTGGTCCACTGTGTCAAAATCCGCCATTCAGCTGAGTTGCGCCCACTCTTGCTGTGCAGCGATAGGCGGCTGTCACAGGACTCTCAAAATGGCGGCAGGCTGTTTCCTTTTTGGGCCTGGTCCACTGAAATGGCCCTGGGACACCTTGGAAATCGGACGCTTGTCTGCTAGGTCTTGGACCCCATTCTCGAAAGCGTCCCCTCCGCCTTGAGAATTCATCAAAAGTTTTGGGGGCCCCGACTCCTGCAGGCTTCTGGTGGGGAGCGGCTGCCATGATTGCTCGCGGAATGACCACGACGGAGCTACGAGATGGTGGTGCTCTCATGGTGACGCCAGCTTCAGTCTGAAACATCCAGAAACAAGGTGGGGCTTTCATCGTTTGGGGGAAAAAAAAAGTTTTCATCCAATGAAAAGTGTTGTTTTTAGGTCATATGATCAAGCCTTCCATCATTAGGAAACCAAAAGTAAAATGAAGCAATGAAAAGTTTTATAAACAAGTCACATGACCTGTTATGCGGCATAGGGTATAAAATGCGGAGAAAATACGTTGGCACGTGAGGCGGCGTCAGTAGCGGACCGATGTGCGAATAGGCCGAAGGCAATACAACGCGCCAAGATCCGGATGGCATCGAGGTGGTGTCATAGTTGAGAGTTCTGAGCAGCGGTTGTAACACTGTCTGAAGCTTATTTGCAGCTGCTGCAGCTTCACTACGCGCCAAGATCCGGATGGCACCGAGGTGGTGTGTAGGAAGTTGCCGCACTGGTGTGGCCATCCTACAATGCTGAAAGTCGGCGTGGGGCGCCCCGTTGGCCTGTGAGTTTGCGTCAGTAGCGGACCGATGTGCGAATAGGCCGAAGGCAGCACAACGCGCCAAGATCCGGATGGCACCGAGGTGGTGTCTAGTAAGTTGTCGCACTTCTGTGGCCATCCTACAATGTTGAAAGTCGGCGTGGGGCGCCCCGTTGGCCTGTGAGATGGTGTCAGTAGCGGACTGATGTGTGAATGGGGCCAAAGGCAGCGCAACAATATTTTCTACTATATTTCCGGTGTAGAAGAGACCACAAGGCGCTGAGATGCCAAGATCCGGATGGCACCGAGGTGGTGTGTAGCAAGTTGCCGCACTGGTGTGGCCATCCTACAATGCTGAAAGTCGGCGTGGGGCGCCCCGTTGGCCTGTGAGATGGCGTCAGTAGCGGACCGATGTGCGAATAGGCCGAAGGCAGCACAACAATATTTTCTGACTGACACCACAAGGCGCTGAGATGCCAAGATCCGGATGGCACCGAGGTGATGTCTAAGTTGCGGACTGATGTGCGAATGGGGCCAAAGGCAGCGTAACAATATTTTTTGTATGGAAGATACCACTAGGCGTTGAGATGCCAAGATTCGGATGGCACTGAGGTGATGTCTAGCAAGTTGGTGTGGTCATCCTACAATGCTGAAACTCGGCGTGGGTCACCCCATTAGCCTGTGAGATGGCGTCAGTAGCGGACCGATGTGCGAATAGGCCGAAGGCAGCACAACGCGCCAAGATCCGGATGTCACCGTGGTGGTTTCATAGTTGAGAGGCACTTCATCTGCAGTGGGGCGCCGAGATCCGGATGGCACCGAGGTGATGTCTAGCAAGTTGCTGTACTGGTGTGGTCATCCTACAATGCTGAAACTCGGCGTGGGTCGCCCCATTAGCCTGTGAGATGGCGTCAGTAGCGGACCGATGTGCGAATAGGCCGAAGGCAGCACAACGCGCCAAGATCCGGATGTCACCGTGGTGGTTTCATAGTTGAGAGGCACTTCATCTGCAGTGGGGCGCCGAGATCCGGATGGCACCGAGGTGATGTCTAGCAAGTTGCTGTACTGGTGTGGTCATCCTACAATGCTGAAACTCGGCGTGGGTCGCCTCATTAGCCTGTGAGATGGCGTCAGTAGCGGACCGATGTGCGAATAGGCCGAAGGCAGCACAACGCGCCAAGATCCGGATGTCACCGTGGTGGTTTCATAGTTGAGAGGCACTTCATCTGCAGTGGGGCGCCGAGATCCGGATGGCACCGAGGTGATGTCTAGCAAGTTGCTGTACTGGTGTGGTCATCCTACAATGCTGAAACTCGGCGTGGGTCGCCCCATTAGCCTGTGAGATAGCAGTTCTTTGGATTTGGGCCTGGCTCGTCTGCTGTAGTGGGGCGCCCCTTTACCGTTTCAGTTGCCATTCAGCTGAGTTTCGGCTGCTCTTGATGCTACAGCGACAGGCGGCTGCAACAGGACTCTCAAAATGGCGGCCTGTTCTTTGGATTTGGGCCTGGTCCACTAAAATGGCCCTGGGACACCTTAGAACTCGGACGCTCGATTTTTTTTTCCTTTCCTGTACATGCAAAAAAAGGTAAATGCCCGGTACGTTACACGCTTCATCTGCCACGATGAACTCTCTAGAGGAACCGAAAAAAAATATAGTTGTGGTAACTATACCATGCATTGTCATATGGAGAGGTGGCACCAATTAATTATAGTGCTGCATAAAAGAGAGATTTGGAGGAGAACCCCTGACCTGCTAGTACATTCATCAAAGAAGTGGCACTGAGAGCTTCAGAGGCAAGGGAAACGGTCCCAAATATTTAGAAGAACTTTGGAAAGATTAAAATGACATGTTTAGATTGTGGCAAATTTATTTCATGTGGACATCTGAGTGTTACTCTAATAAATACAGCATATGAACATCATCATAGTCGATGGTTGGTAGAGACATTTTGACTATATCCTGGACCTGCCCGTCCTCGCCCAAAATGGCGCCAGAATAAATGGGACTCGTAACTCCTTGTTGTGTACTGGTTGCAGAACCTTGAAATCACGAGATACGTATGCAGTTTTGAAGCACATGGCGGGCGGGGACGAGAATTGATTGAATATTTCGACATCCCTATTGATATTAAGTTCTGATGTGTTATTGATTACTGTACTGTTGAAAGTTCGAATTAACGTCACCCATGGTACTTGCCCGCAAATGTATATCTAGATAATTTTATTGTAACTGGCCCTGTCGTATTTTAATTATAAAATGTACGTCCACCGATTCCGTAACTGTTAGACACCTTAGTTCTTGCAACCTAATGGCCCGCCCGTTACGTTCCTCTACAGTGTAAATGTCTATTCATCATATACGATTACAGTTTGCTCCGTGGCCGGCCCACGTGGTTATAGGCTCGTATTTGTATAATGAAATTTTCACAATAAAGGTTTTTAAAAGAAAACATGGTAGTAGTATATACATTGGTAAAGTTTTTAATAATAGTCACTGTTTTAGAATCATTAAAAGGCAAGTGAAATAAAGCAGACCAATTACATGAAGGGTAAAAGGTATAATACGAAGGAACGCAGTAAAGATAAATGGTCAAGGGCTGTTGTGTTTTCTATTCCTGCAACATAAAGTGATCGATAAGAATCTCATATTCAGGCGTATCGGCGACTAAGACAGCAGGTCGACCCTCTTTTGCTCAACGGCTCCGTCATGGGACGAAGAAACGCTCTTTTTCTCGAAAAAAGAATATATTTTACTTGCAGGACAGTTGTAAAATTTCCGGGAAAGTACATTAGCCTGGAACATTATAACATATATTTAAGAAAAAATAATGTTCGGAAGTAATGAAAAGCGTAATTTTTAGGTCATATGACCAAGCCTTTCATCATTACAATAAGAAAAGTAAAATGAACCAATGAAAAGTTTTATTAACAAGTCACATGACTTGTTATGCTTACGTTACGCGCTGCGCGCCCCGGATGACTTCCGGATGCGCTAACGCGGCGCGTCATATGACGCATTACGCGACAACGCAGGTACAGAATATAGTCAAAATGTCTCCACCAACCAGCGGTCGGAACACAACCCCTTTCAGCAGGCTAAATAGTTCTGTTAAATGACAACAGAAGGGACAGGCAACAAGAACCATCAGTCAAAGAGGGGAGGGCTAGTTCTTCTCTACCGGGTTACATTGGGGCGCTACCGGAACTGATCGAATTGGTAGTCTACAGTGTTTCTGGATGTTTCAGACTGAAGCTGGGGTTAGCATGAGAGCAGCACCATTTCGTAGCTCCATCGTGGTCATTCCGCAACCAATCATGGCAGCCGTTCTTTATCGTTATTTTGGGCGGGGTGGGTGGCGGAGCAGAGCTGTTTTGCAGCCATCATTGTGTGGAGTTCAGTTCATCTCACTAGTTTTGTATTTGTCATGAGGGGTTGTTCCTAATGTTTCTATTTTAGCGAGGTCAAAAAGAGATCCCATTAGTGGCCTACTGATTTTGCTCGATTCCTTTTCTTTTTTTTTACACGATTTTTCGTTATCTGCAAAGACTAAACAGAGTATTGCGACTCTGTGTTTGTTTGTAAATAGAGAATGAACCAAAGAGAACTAATTCTAAAACAGTAAATACTTGGATAACAATGAATCAAATGGAGAGAGAAGCAGGCACGACGGATTACAATGGGGGCAAAGACCTGCGTTAACTACCTTTCACTATCTGCAAAGAGAGAGTACTCCTAATAGAAATGAGGGGGGGGGGCACCATTCAAAGCAGATCAGTGTGCATAAACACGAAAATGTTTTCACTTACCACGTACTTGACATTCGACAGCTTATGATATTTGCTATTAAAAAACCATTGAAATTCACTGAAAAAACCATAGGTTATAGACCATATATAGTTAGGAATTAGCATTTACAAAACCTTGAAAATTCACTGAAAAAACCATAGGTTATAGACCATATATAGTTAGGAATTAGCATTTAAAAAACCTTATTTTACTCACACAAAACCATTGAAATTCCATATATAGTTAGTTGCACTAACTATATATCGCGCACCTGCAATCCACTGCTGATGATGTCACATATTACATCATTCATGACATGGTCAGTGACATCACTGATGACATCACTGATGACATCTCAAATGACATCACTGATGACATCACTGATGACAACATCCAGTGACTGTATGTTTCTGTAAAGTTAAAATGTGTCTTACATATTGAAGAATGAGTGGAAGTATAAGTGTCTGGACAAAGGATTTAGTAGGTGCATGACTGAATGCATGAGTGAGTGATTAAATGTGTCTCACTGAGTGCATGGGTTAGTGACTAAAGTGTCTTAATTTGTGCTTCATTATGTCTGTTGTTCTGTAAACTGCTGCATGTTTTGATCAGTAGCTATATGATTAACTATATGGGTTACTGATTGATTGTCCAAGTATTTGTATGGGAGACTGAGTGTGTGTGTGGCTGGCTGGGAGGTGTGTGACTCTGTGCAGATCAATGTGTACTTGTATCAATGATTGTATAACAAGGTAAGTATGTGTTAGTATATGTTTGAAAATGTAAGGTGCTCTATGTTTAACTGTATAGACAAGAAAATGGAAGTGTCATTGATTCTTTACAGGACTGACTAGGTGTGTGAGTAACTCCATGGATGAGTGGCAGACTGTGAGTGTCTGTATAGGTGTATGAGTGCATATGATAGTGTTGTAAAGATGAGTGATTGTATGTATGAATGATAGTATGGGTGAATGAGTGAAGGTGTGTGTAGACGTAGGAATCAGTGAGTGCGTATGTAGTAACTAGTATTGGTGTGTCAATGGTTTCCAAAATTATATTCTGTATTTAACACTGGGTGAAACAGAGGTTATATTAAAATGTGAGGAGATGCATTGTATTGTCACATGAATGATATCATCAGTGATGTGGTCATTGATGTCAAATGAGATGTCATCAGTGATGTCATCAGTGATGTCATTTGAGATGTCATCAGTGATGTCATCAGTGATGTCACTGACCATGTCATGAATGATGTAATATGTGACATCATCAGCAGTGGATTGCAGGTGCGCGATATATAGTTAGTGCAACTAACTATATATGGAATTTCAATGGTTTTGTGTGAGTAAAATAAGGTTTTTTAAATGCTAATTCCTAACTATATATGGTCTATAACCTATGGTTTTTTCAGTGAATATATATATATATATATATATATATATATATATATATATATATATATATATATATATATATATATATATATTTCTACTACAAAAATCAACCCCCCACCCAAAGGAAACTGACACTTAAACAAAAGCATGATAAAGATAGAATCCTATAATTATTTATCCCAACACTAAATCTACACTTAACATTAACTAACTACTAAATATATTAACAGGATGATAAATAGGAGAGATTAAACGTGGGACTGGACAGATTGGGAAACAGAACAGCTATTGTCCATCGATAGGGGAGCCCCAGGGCCCCCTTTATGCCCATGAGGTGGCCCTTTATTATATCCTGGTCCCATTCAAGTTGGGCAATTCTAATGTTCAAACTGAACATCAACCTCCTCTCCATCTTTGTGAGGACTGACCTTTCGGGGTGTGCTAGAGCTCTGGAGGATGTCCCTGGTTGTGCACTCTGTAAGTGAGGAAGACCCATGCGAGAAGATGTGGCTGCCGCACACGGAGCTGCTCCTGATGTAACTTGGACAGCTGACCTTCTCCTTTGTGTGGGCAGATGAATTCCTGATGAGCCAGGAATTTGCTGGGTCTGGCTCTCATTCATCATACTCTCTGTGATGGACTTCCATCTGCCTCCAGCCCTTTCCTCCCGGTACCTCTTGGCCATTGCCTTGTACCCCTTTACCACATGCCTGATGTGTTGATAATGTTCCTTTTGCAAGAGGAACTGACCCTGCTCCTCTGGGGACATGTTATCAGAAAAAATTAAATGATAATTGCCATGTTTCCTGACTCCAAGAACCTGGGGCCAGATTTAGGTCGCCAATTATCAGTCGGTAACGGCCGATTTCTGCCGTTACCGACCGGTATTTGGGAATTGGCATGTAGGGGGCATTTTATTTACAGGATCGGTAATTTTACCGATTCGGTAAATATACAGAGTCGGTAAAATACCGAATCGGTAAATTTACCGAATCTGTAAATCAATATGTAGGTGGCACTGTAATCAGTGCCACAGGCCCTTACCGATTCGTTATTTACCATGGACTACTATGCCATGGTAAATAATGAATTCCTGTGTACATGCACATCTGTGCATGTACACCTGTGCCATGTGGCACACAGACATGCCCTAAGGGCATGTATGTGTGCCACATGGCACACAAGCCAGAAACAGGGGTGCAGCAGGGTGTCAAAGTGACACCCTGTCCCCCTTGTAAATTTGGTATTTTTACCGATTCGGTAATTACCGATTCGGTAATTACCGAATCGGTATCTGCCATTGAATCCTATGGGCTTCAAGGCCCATAGGAATCAATGACAAATACCGATTCTGTAATTACAGAATCGGTAAATACCGAATCATACCGATTCGGTATTTTTACCTATTTTTTTACCTACATAGCAATTACCGATTCATGAATACCGAATCGGTAAAATTCGGTATTTATGAATTGATAATTCACATTTACCTACATCTAGGCCCTGATGGCATAATGCAGAATTGCCACACCTATGAATATTGAGCCATAGCTTACATGAACATCGTCAAAAAAACATGCAAATAGACACATGACCTGATAAATCATGAACACATCATAGCCGGATTCAGTATTAGATATTCATGACAACTTGATTATTCCTGTGCTTGGACAAAGCAGGCACAGAGTGCAGTGACAACAATTGTCCGATTTCTGTTTGCAATTTGGCCGTGCAAATTAACAAAAATCAAGGCCAACAGGGGGAGTACAGTGAGCATAAAGTATAACAGGCCCATACAAGACCCTACCATTCCAAATAACCAAAGACAGTAGGCTGCGCAGTCTGCGATCAAGTTTGATTACTAATCACAACAGTGTTAGTCATTTAGTACATTTGAGCAAATGTAAACTTGTTTTATTAGTGAGCCTTTGTAGGTCTGACCACAGCTACACAACCATATTCGATCATGTACACATGTTATTGTCAATTTGTGTAACAATGCTAAAAGTTTGATATGCATGCAAGGAAAGCGGGCATATGTTGCATGAAGCTTTGTGTACAAGTTTTAACCATCTCTGCATATTCATGTGCAATGCACCTATGGGACAGCAAAGATGCTGCATGTGAACAACATATTTGTCTGCACTGCTTTTAAAACAGTGGCAGTGTGAACACAACTATGGTAGTGCTAAGGGAAACACCCTCGCCCAAACGTGATCTGTTGTCTGGTTTGAGCACATGTTAGTCAATATAACGCAAGGATCACCATCATGCACCTGATCCATCAGTGAACTATTCTGTATTTCATTTGTGAGACATCCATATGACCAACTAGTAACATGCGAATTGGCAGAACTGTTGAGCATGTCTCCATAAAGAGCATTCTGCGGACATTATTCACACACAGTAGGAAAATTAGACTCCACACGGAATTGAAGGTGCCCCTGTGAGAATGCTACTATGTTATGATGAGTGGGCTTAGCAGTGTAACAATGTCCATCACTCATCAACTAAATGCGGTCTGAAAGGATGTCTGATGCATGTGTTGAGATTGTCCTACCCTGATTTTCTAATGCATGCTTCCACACTGACTCTGCATTTGTCTGTTCAAGACTATGTTGTGACTACAAGCCTTCCTATTGGCTACAGAGGCTTGCTCATTTGCCTCAGCATTAAATTGATTCACCTTATACCTCATCAAATACACAAGTATTTTATGTGACCGATTTATGTACTAACAATCTATTCCAGATTGCGAGAGTGTTCCTGAGAAACTTGTTGATATTTCATCATGTCTTTCATCCCTCTGTGACACATACTCATGGGGGGATATGTACAAGGAAATGGTGGAGAGATGTGTTGTCCTTCCTGGCTTAACGCCTCTCTCTGCCACTTCTGAAACGCAAGGCTGCACCATATTTACAAGAATGTGGTGCAGCCTTGCGTTTCAACCTGCGATGGTGCTAAGTTTAGCAAGTCTGCGCCAATGATGCCCCCTTGCACCATGGTGCAAGGGTGTCTGCGTGAAGTGGAGTATTGTTCATGTGTTGGAAGGTGCACCATCATGCACATAAACAATGCAAAAATGCCAAAGTGTCAATTTCATGTGTGATGTTTCATGCAGCACACATGAAAGCGACAAATTGGCATTTTCTTTAAAGTTTGTTTATGTACAGGTAGGGACACCTTCCAGTACATAAAGAAACCATAGCAATTTGCTTTTTTCCATGTATGCTGCACAAGGCAGCACACTTGGGAAAAGAGTAATACAAGGAGATACAATGCATTACGTGGCTTAACGCTGCCTTGTAAACAACGTGCAAACCCCATTGGCAACACTGAGTAGAAAAAAGTGACGTTGTGGTGGCCCTATGGGCTTGTACATATGCCCCACTGTCTCGTGTTGACACTGTTGATGCCATGGGGTCAATTAACATACGGTGATAGTTGTACATTCTAGTTATTTTTCAATAAGGTTGTATGTGGGTATTTGTCAATAGTTCATGTCTGAATGGCACATCACTTTGCATAATAATGATCAACAACATATGTGACATGTTCTGTTCAACACACTTATCATCATATACAACTGTCTCCAACTGAAATTGGCAGATCTAGATCTGGAACCCTTGCCCAAACATTTCAGGGCACATAGGTGTTTGTGATGCTGTGTGATTGACTCTATGACATGGCTATGACATCACCCACATCATGCATTCTGTGCTTGGACATAGATATGGTGTTGTGAATCATATGAGAGATTGCAACATCAAGTCACAAATGGCAATTCTGTCCTCCAGCATCAAATGATGCTGATATGCCATACCCTTGACTTGATGCAGCATAATCACACCAGAGATGATTGTCGTGTGCTGCACATCCATACTGTGTACTACAACATACAGGGGCTGTGGCATTGCTTGCAGATGTCAACATATTATCCTGAGCTAGGGATGACACCACATCTCCTTGTGTGATCAAGGGTCTTCCTGCTGTTGAAAAAAGGTGTAAGGTACAATTAATGTCATTAACATCACATTTGGCAAGATTACATACATCTTTGATAGTTACATGGAATAAATGCAGTCATTGGAATAGTCAGGTGTGTTGCCACGTTACATACATGTTGCAATCTGCTGAGCTAGTCTTACAGAAAACACAGGTCAAAGGTCACACTGGTCCCCTAATGGGCACTCATGCCATTATATGACTGACATAACATACTAAGACATGTCCTAATTTTACATGGATGTAAAATCTACTCTCACACCTTAACAGGTTTGAGGGTCAAATCAGTTTTTCACAGTCATTGTCACAGCCAGAGAAGGTTCTAGAACCTTCTGGCTCGTGCCAGTACCCCAGGGCACTGGCTATATAAGGCCCAGTTCCTGGCGGCCATTTTAGATGGAGATGATTGGATTAGAAGATGAGATGAGAAGATTAGATGGAGATTAGTTCAGACTAGAGTAGAGATTCCAGACTTGACACCAGATTGACACCTGCCCTGTTGACCCCTGAGGTGGCTGGTAGCGCAGGCAGTAGAGCAGCAAAGGGTTGCTGGCGTTGTGTCTGACTGGCGTTCCAGTCAGCTACGTGAGAAGTGATCTAGCGCCTACAGCGCCTGCCCAGCGAGTACCTCATTGCCCCCAAAGGCTGTGGCCAGATTCGTGTGCCTCCCCGCCCCCCCGGTGGTGAACTGTGATCGATTTATCGAGTTGCGAGAGCAAGTTCGCCGTGACCGCGATCGTCAGCTGTGCCCCCTTCGCGATAGGTGCCTCTAGAGGGGAGCTCGGACGTCTCCGAGCCCCACCAGCGTAGAGCGCTGCCTGCGCAGATTGAAGGTGAGTTGGTGCGCCGGGGCGGGGAAAGGCCGGCCTTCGTTGGGCGGGACTAGCGTCTCTGCCATTCCCCAGTGACCCGGGAGATGTAGCTGTGGGCAGGAACCACCCTGTATGCGGAAGTCGGAGGGAGGTCCGTGGAGCCCCTGAGAGCCCCGTCGCTGACGAGAGAAGTGCTGTGCCCGACTGAATCGTATTTTGATTGCAGCCGATGTGAGGTGGGCCCGTTTCTTCATAGTGAATGCAGCGTTGTGAAGGAACTGTAAACCGGCATTCATTTGACTGTGCGTGAAGGTTGTGTGACCTCTCCGGCAGCCCGTTCGTCAGTCTAAAGACTTTGAACTGGTGCCGCCTGTGCTCTAGTGGTGCTAAAGCCCGTAGGCGCGCATAGACTTCACCGGCAAAAGCAGAGATCCTATCCTGGTGACCGCCGAGTGCAAATGATGTATTTACTGTGTTTCCTTGCCTTTTAGATATACGCGCATACGCCCTGAATGATTATTAAAGAGTCCCAAACCTTATTTTGTGCTCAGAGAAGCCGTATACCCGGTCATTGAAAACAGCATAAACTGTAAGAGTTATCTTTCCCATTTGAAACGTATTGTACATGTAATGATTCTAAAGTATTTAATTGGTGGCAGCGATACCAGAAGAAACATGTGGTTGTTTATTTATTTTTTTTTTTTTATTTATTTATTTTTTAAAACCTTTATTGTACAGAAGGCGCTCACAGATACGGGCCTACAACCCACCGGGCCGGCCACCACAATAAAGAGACATACGAGGCAATACAGGAGTGACAACAGGATTTCTAAATAGCTCATATGAAGGCAAAGGCAACAAGTCTTCGAGCCGCCATCACGAACAGGATAAGAGTAGGTTAATTTTATAATAGAAAAAAGGGTTTCGCAGGATAATGACAATCTGTAAAGTCCAGAGGGCCGCGGTGGGCCGTGAGCAAGCCGAAGCTTCGAATACAGGAAAAGACCAAAAGAACAGTCACATTTTGGCAAAGGCAGAACGTGAGTCCCACATCAATAACAATCACAATCGCTGCTCAACGCCCTCCCACCACTACCATGGCACATAATAATAAAACAGCGAAAAATACGCTTACAAAACTAAAAGCCCTCCGTTACAACAACCCAGAAGAGGAAAAGAAAAATGGGGTGGGGGGGAGGGAAAATAAGGGAGCAAAAGGACATCGGAAAAAAGGAGGGAGAAAGTGAGGGCGCAGCGTCAGTGCACGCCCCCCACGGCTAACAAAGCACACAATACTAATTCGGCACAAGGAACTAGTGGCAACAGGCGAAATGAATGCGTAGTAAACCGTGACAGCAGACATACCAAAAGGGCCATGCCAGCACAAACACCCCGGGGGGCGACGTGCCGACACCGCGCCACGAAATAAGGGGATACATAAGAGCCATAGAACCAAAAAAGGAACAAGGGAAGATACAATAAAACAGACCCCCCCACCACCCCGCACAGCCCACCCTGCACCCCTGCAGAAGGCTATGGCCTACCCCCCAGCAGCGTGCCTGTCGCCCTAATTAGAACCCGAAATATAGAAGAAATATGGAAAGAAAGAATCACTTAGATAAAAAGGGGGGGAAGGGAAAACAGGGAAAAACAGCGGGAGAGGAGCCACAGAATCAAAACCCCTTCAGCTCCCACTCCCCCGCCCGAAAATACTCAGAGCCCACGGAAAGATAGTAAACACACGGATAAGCTCCAGGAACGTAAAGAAGTATCAAACATAATCATACAATTATAAACGGATCACCCAACCATACCACAAATTACAGTCCACAGAGGCAAGATCAGCTCAACCCTGTCCTCGTTTTTCGCAAACTGTAGCAGTCCAACGAACCATGAACCAGATCACATGGAGCCGGAGGTGAATAACAGGGAGTCGAATCAAAAATACACTCAAGTCATAGCGATCGTAATCCGGATGATCCAGAAAGCACAGTAACCACCTCAGGCAAAGCAGGCACAGTTCCGATGAGAACACGGAGAAAGCCGGTCCAGCGGCACAGTCACAGGATCTTCGTTCGGCCATGTGAGGCAAAAGAGGAAAAGGAGACCCATCGAGGTCGGTCCAGACGGGATCCGGCTGGCGAACCTCCGAAGCAGAAGGAGGCACAGGATGAAGAAGGGCAGCGGACTTCCGTATATCCACACCAACAGCAGCCTCCAGGTCCACGACCCCAAGGAAAGCTCCAGCAGCACACAACAGAGATGAAGCCGCACAAACCGGGGGGGGTCCGGCAGGCCCAGCCAAGGGACCCCTCTCCAGGATAGCGATGGGTGCGGTCATGGGCGCCCCCCAGGAGCGCAGGGCGGCGAGGATGTCGCCAAGCGTAGGCTCACCTTTGCAGTATTCAGAAAACGAGCCGTGCGGCGGACCCGCATCTCCAGTCCCAGCAAGGCCGAGAGTCATGGGGCCGGCTGCCATCTTAGAAGCCCGGCGGGGCCGCTGCGAACACTGACCCCCGCCCGGAGACCAGCGGGGCAAAACAGGATACCGGCAGCCACCGGCAGAGGTGCCACTAGGGCAGGAAGGGGGGCCACCAGAAGAAGGTGATGCGCCGGCACCCCACACGCCGCCGGCACCGTTCTCCGAGCCCGGGCGGAGGAACTCAAAATGGCCGGGCCGGAGAACAAAGGGGAGACGAGCCAGATGTACGGTTAACCCCGTCCATGGAAGGCAGCGCCCCAACACCAGGCCGCAGGACCGCCGGACCAGGCCCGGGGGGCCGCAATCGGTCTATTAGCACATCGGCCTCTCCGACCGACTCCACACCACCACCAAGGGCCGGCGACCGCGCCCCGTCCAGCCCGGGCGCCGCCAAGGAGTGCCAGGCCCGGCCGCTCCGGAGGCCCCGAAGCAGACAGGGGCGTAACTCAGGATCCGTAACACCCAGGAACCACCGGAGCAAACGGTAAGTGCCTGTGAGGTATCGTCGTTCCACTGCACATCGTCGAATACTTTCCGGGGCAGGATAAAGTACAGGATAGTTGTTGTAGACAGGAGAGTGAACGGAGCCGAGCTAAAACGCGGCCATCTCGGACGCGAGCTTGGCTCCTCCCCGTGGTTGTTTATTTAAATGAACCCATATTTATTCTGATATTTATTCTGATATTTATTCTGATATTTATTCTGATATTTATTCTGATAATTATTGTGATACTCATTTCTGAAGTTATTCTATTTATTAATACTATTTATTACCAGAAATGTATGACCAAAAGAAATGTATATGTGCTTTCCCAGTCAACCCTATTTACAACAAATAACTTTTATATAAAGGAATCGTATTTTTCTACAGCAGTGGTGTGGTGTCCTTCTTTTTTGTGTGGATGTACAAGGAGTTATTATTGGGTCAGAGCCGGCTTAACAACACTAGAGCCTTCACTTGCCTTGTCACTTGAGCCAAGCTACCCCCTTTGTGCTGGGCTTGCCCATCGCAGGTCCAACATAAAATTGGTGCTCAGCGGGTGGGATTGCGAGCCGTGCTTGTTTTGTACCCCATAATAATTCAGTGTGCACCACAGGTACACACCCGGAGTTTTCTCCTAGCGGCCCTCAAATTCAACATTTTGCTTTTTCCAAATTCTTTCCTGGAGGTGGGTGGAAGTGACCCTCAAAGTTCTTATCCTGGTCACCTACTTCGGGGTGGTTGTCCACACTTTTCACTGACAAGATGGAATTCGAAATGTCAGAGCTGGAGACCTATACTGTGGCACAGCTCAAGGATTTCTGTCAGGAGAGGGGAGTGTTTGTCAGGCGAGGGGCCAAAAGAGAGGAGCTCCGTACTAGTCTGCGAGCATGGGTGGAAGCACACACGGAGGGAACGGTGGAGGAGGAGGAATCGGACAGAGGTACTGTCATTGATAGGACTGCGGAATGTCCCCCAGGGGTGGGTGAGATGTCAATCAGCCCCAAGGCAACCTCAAGGGAGGGCAGCAGTGTGTCATCGAGAGGGTTGTCAGAAACCGAGTTAGCTGACAGGAGAGAGGAAAGACTGTTAAGGTGGGAAATAGCAAAAATGGAGTTGGAAGAAAGGAGGGAGGGGAGGAGGTTGGAACATGAGTCCAAGCTGGAGATGGAAAGGAAGAGGTTGGAACACGAGTTCAAGCTACGAGAACTCGAATTCCAGGCCCCTAACATCACTCCGAAGGGTGTCGAGTCAAAGGAATTTGCCAGGGAGCCCAGGCCCCATTTACCCAAGGACGTAGTCGCCAGTTATACCGCTGGAGACGACATAGCCAAGTGGCTGGCAGCCTATGAGGTCTCCTTAAGAGCCCATGGGATCCATGAGAAGCATTGGGGTGGTGGATTATATCGGTACATGCCTCCGACAGGTAGGGATGCCCTATTGGCCCTAGACCGGGAGGAACCGGTTAATTACCCCGCCATGAAGGTGGCGCTCATCAGGAAGTTTGGGTTGACCCCCGAGAAATACCGGCAAAGGTTTAGGGGCAGCCACAAGCTGAGCTCACAGAATTGGGTTGACTTCCTGGATTTTGCCAAGAAAGCCCTGGATGGGTGGGTCCAAGGTAATGAGGTGGAGGACTATCGAGGGTTGTACCACCTGATACTCAAGGAACATCTACTCGAGAAATGTCTTCCCGAGCTGAGGCAACACCTGGTAGACAGCAAACTTACTTGCCCCCGTAAGCTTGCTGAGGAGGCGGACATTTTTGGCAAGTACCCGAGTGTCCACGAAGGGGACGGGAGGAGATTCTCAGAAGTCCGGACAGGGCGCTCCCCAGAAGAAAGAGGGGGGAGATAACAAGAAGCAGGAGTTCTCCAAAGGCCCCCAAAATACCTTTAAGGGGAAAAGTTTCTTCTCCACTTCTAAGGCTAACCCGCAGAAGAACCCTAATCCTGGCCAGAGTCAGCAGCCAAGGGTTATCCATTGCTATGAGTGCGGTGGTGTTGGACATTATAAGGGAGACGTGAAATGCCCAAAGAGACCACCCCCTCCCACTGGAGGAAAGGCCCCGGGAGTCGCTAGTGTAGCGCTCGGGGAGGAGATGCCCTTAGTTAAGGGGGGGAGTGGGCGGGTGTCACCTTAGTGTCCCTGGGTGATCGGGAGGTGGTTCCAAAGTTTCAGGTGCCCTCAAATACTACCAAGTATGGGCAATGGGTCACCATCAATGGCCATAGAGGGGAAGCTCTGAGAGATACAGGAGCCAGTATGACTATGGTAAGGAGTCATCTGGTGTCCTCAGAGCAGGTGATTCCAGGCGTACTTCATCCAGCCGCGATGGCTGACGGCAGAATGGGCCACTATCCTGTGGCCGAGGTTCCCTTTGAGTGGGGAGGGGTTGCAGGTTCACTTCGAGTTGCCGTAAGCCCCGCCGTGCCAGTCGATTGTCTGCTGGGCAATGATATGGAGCACAATACTTGGAAGGAGGTGGAATACCGGACTCATACTGAGATGCTGGGTACCCCTGATTGGGCCTGTGTGAGTACCAGGTCTGCGGCTGCTCGGGAGGAGAAGTCGCGTGGGTTGGAGCCTGGAACAATGGCCCACCCAGCTGTTAATGAGGGAACATTTTGAGGACAGGAGGAGCCTGCCTCGAGGTCCATGCCCCGTGAGACGGATAGGCCACCTGTGGAGGTGGACCCGGAATCCGCGGAGGAGGACATGGTTCCGTTGGAGGACTTGCCTATCCCCGCTGAGTGGCGAGTGGAAGGAGGACCATCCAGGGAGGAACTGAGCAAGGGACAAAGGGAATGTCCCACCCTCGAGGGTCTGAGGCAACAGGCGGAAGCCCAGGCAGCAGGTAACGAGTCTGGGAACTATCGTGTTTACTGGGAGGATGGTCTCCTCTACAGTGAACCCAGGGCGCCAGTGCACGGATTGTCACGGGCCCTGGTAGTCCCACAGTGTTACCGAGCCTTCCTATTAGAGTTGGCTCATGAGATTCCCTTGGCAGGACACTTGGGTCAGGACAAGACCTTTGCCCGGCTTGTCCCCCACTTTTATTGGCCTCGAATGAGGGTGGCGTCCGACACATACTGTCGGTCGTGCGTGTCATGCCAAGCCAGTGGGAAAACAGGGACGAAGCTGAAGGCTCCCCTGGAACCACTTCCCGTCGTTGGCACCCCCTTTGAAAGGGTGGGCATCGACATTGCTGGGCCCCTAGATCCACCTACATCATCCGGTCACAGGTTTATCCTGGTCCTGGTGGATCACGCCACAAGGTATCCAGAGGCAATTCCTCTGAGAACCATTACTGCACCAGTAGTGGCCAAGGCCCTGATGGGGAGCTTTACCCGAGTGGGATTCCCCAAGGAAGTTGTGTCTGACAGGGGGACCAACTTCCTGTCAGCATATATGCGGGCCATGTGGAAGGAGTGTGGAGTGACTTACAGGTTCACCACTCCTTATTACCCACAGACCAATGGTCTTGTGGAAAGGTTCAACCAAACCTTGAAGGGTATGATCAGAAGTCTACCCGAAAGCCTGCGGCGGAAATGGGACGTCCTCCTACCCTGTTTGCTCTTTTCCTACAGGGAAGTGCCGCAAAAGGGAGTGGGCTTCAGCCCCTTCAAGCTTTTGTACGGGCACCCTGTACGTGGACCTCTCAGCCTGGTGAGGGACTCCTGGGAAAAGTCTCCCCAGAAAGTTCCCCAGGATGTGGTGAGCTACATGCTGGCCTTCCGAAGTCAAATGGCTAAGTTGTGGAAGCAAGCTTCTGACAACTTGGAAGCCAGTCAAGAAGTTATGAAAGCGTGGTATGACCAGAACGCTCACCCAGTGGAGTTGGAGCCTGGCCAGAAGGTGTGGGTGATGGAGCCAGGAGAGCTGAGTGCCCTCCAGGACCGTTGGACAGGCCCCTATGAGGTATTGGAGAAGAAGGGCAAGTCTACCTATCTGGTGGACGTAAAGACCCCTCGGCATCCGCATCGGGTGTTACATGCCAATCGCCTCAAGCCCCACTACGAGAGGCCCGAAGTCATGTTGGTTATGGTGACTGACGGATCGGAGGAAGAGGATACGGAGCCTCTCCCCGACCTTTTTGCGTCTCAAGAAAAGGATGGGTCAGTGGAGGGAGTGAAACTCTCGCCAACCCTGACTCCTGAGCAGCAGGAGGAATGTCGCCAGGTCTTGGGGTCATTCGCTCCTCTGTTCTCCCTTGTCCCGGGGAAGACCCACCTGTGTACCCATGACGTGGACACAGGGGACAGCCCACCTGTGAAGTCAAAGTCTTACCGGCTGTCTGACAAGGTGAAGGCCAGTATCCAAAGCGAAGTAGCTAAGATGCTGGAGCTAGGAGTCATCGAACCTTCAAGTAGCCCTTGGTCTAGCCCGATGGTGTTAGTTCCTAAAGCTGCCCCACCTGGCACCACACCAGAATTGAGATTCTGTGTGGACTACCGAGGACTAAATTCGGTAACCAAAACGGATGCTCATCCGATCCCTCGGGCGGATGAATTGATTGACCGGTTGGGAGCTGCCCAATATCTCAGTACCATTGACCTCACTGCAGGGTACTGGCAGATTCCCATGTCTAATGGAGCCAAGGAAAGGTCAGCCTTCTCCACACCTGATGGACACTACCAGTTTTGTGTCATGCCCTTTGGGCTCAAGAACGCTCCTGCCACTTCTCAGCGGCTGGTGAACACAATCCTCATCGGGATGGAGTCATTCTCTGCTGCTTACTTGGATGACATAGCTGTCTTCAGTAGCAGCTGGGAGGATCACTTGCAGCACTTGCAAGCCGTTCTCCAGGCCCTGGAACGGGCTGGCTTGACGATCATGGCCAGCAAATGTCAGATTGGACAGGGGTCGGTAGTGTACTTAGGACACTTGGTGGGCCGGGGAACGGTGCAGCCCCTTCAGGCGAAGATTGAGGCAATCATGGTCTGGAAACCCCCCAAGACCCAGACTGAGGTCCGAGCCTTCCTGGGCCTCACAGGTTACTGCAGACGATTCGTGAAGGGGTATGGCACTATCGTGGCACCCCTTACAGAACTCACGGCCAAAAAGCAACCCAGGAGAGTCATTTGGACGGAGGCTTGCCAGCGAGCCTTCGACACTCTGAAACAAGCATTGTGTAAAGCTCCAGTCCTGAAGGCTCCAGATTTTTCGAAAGAGTTCATTGTCCAGACAGATGCATCCGACATTGGCATTGGGGCGGTGCTATCGCAACTCAATGAAGAGGGTCTGGATCAACCCGTGGTCTTTCTGTCACGGAGACTGCTTCCCCGGGAACCGAGGTGGAGTACCATCAAGCGGGAAGCCTTTGCGGGGGTCTGGGCACTGAAGAAGCTGCGACCATATTTGTTTGGTTCACACTTCCTTGTTCAGACAGACCACCGACCCCTTCGTTGGCTCATGCAAATGAAGGGGGAAAATCCCAAACTGTTGAGGTGGTCTATCTCCCTACAGGGAATGGACTTTCGGGTGGAACACCGGCCCGGAGTTGACCACGCCAATGCAGACGGTCTCTCCAGGTATTTCCGCCTTAGTGTTGAGGACTCCCAAGGGGTTGGGTAGCTCTCCCCACTTTCAGCTGGGGGGGACGCGTGTTAGACCCGTCTGCTTCTGAGAATCCCCTCACCACTATGATTTCTTTTGTTCCCCTGTACCTCCCAAAATTTGTCGCTTTTTATTTGTCTACCAGGACTTTTTATGTGTTGTTTCATGGGGTTGGATGTTCCTTGACGCCCAGTTGCTCACAAGGTTTGTGGCACCTATTTACAAGGCACCTGGCCCAAACCTGTGGCATTACAAGCTGGGGTGGTCAACCTGTGTAAATGAACTTAAAATGGTGGACACCCTTTTTCCTCATGTGAAGTGACTCCCATTGGAGCCTTCATGAACCCTGGCCTTTTGAGGTTTTGGCGCCCTTTGTTTGGCACGCATTTCTGACAGGAATTCCTTTATTTTCCTCAGGTACACAAAATGGCTGCTCTAGAACCCCAGTAAGGTGGCTGTGAGTGTCCTAAATACCCCTCAAGAGTGCCATGTCATTGTCACAGCCAGAGAAGGTTCTAGAACCTTCTGGCTCGTGCCAGTACCCCAGGGCACTGGCTATATAAGGCCCAGTCCCTGGCGGCCATTTTAGATGGAGATGATTGGATTAGAAGATGAGATGAGAAGATTAGATGGAGATTAGTTCAGACTAGAGTAGAGATTCCAGACTTGACACCAGATTGACACCTGCCCTGTTGACCCCTGAGGTGGCTGGTAGCGCAGGCAGTAGAGCAGCAAAGGGTTGCTGGCGTTGTGTCTGACTGGCGTTCCAGTCAGCTACGTGAGAAGTGATCTAGCGCCTACAGCGCCTGCCCAGCGAGTACCTCATTGCCCCCAAAGACTGTGGCCAGATTCGTGTGCCTCCCCGCCCCCCCGGTGGTGAACTGTGATCGATTTATCGAGTCGCGAGGCGAGACCAAGTTCGCCGCGACCGCGATCGTCAGCTGTGCCCCCTTCGCGACAGGTGCCTCTAGAGGGGAGCTCGGACGTCTCCGAGCCCCACCAGCGTAGAGCGCTGCCTGCGCAGATTGAAGGTGAGGTGGTGCGCCGGGGCGGGGAAATGCCGGCCTTCGTTGGGCGGGACTAGCGTCTCTGCCACTCCCCAGTGACCCGGGAGCTGTAGCTGTGGGCGGGAACCACCCTGTATGCGGAAGTCGGAGGGAGGTCCGTGGAGCCCCTGAGAGCCCCGCCGCTGACGAGAGAAGTGCTGTGCCCGACTGAATCGTATTTTGATTGCAGCCGATGTGAGGTGGGCCCGTTTCTTCATAGTGAATGCAGCGTTGTGAAGGAACTGTGAACCGGCATTCATTTGACTGTGCGCAAAGGTTGTGTGACCTCTCCGGCAGCCTGTTCGTCAGTCTAAAGACTTTGAACTGGTGCCGCCTGTGCTCTAGTGGTGCTAAAGCCCGTAGGCGCGCATAGACTTCACCGGCAAAAGCAGAGATCCTATCCTGGTGACCGCCGAGTGCAAATGATGTATTTACTGTGTTTCCTTGCCTTTTAGATATACGCGCATACGCCCTGAATGATTATTAAAGAGTCCCAAACCTTATTTTGTGCTCAGAGAAGCCGTATACCCGGTCATTGAAAACAGCATAAACTGTAAGAGTTATCTTTCCCATTTGAAACGTATTGCACATGTAATGATTCTAAAGTATTTAATTGGTGGCAGCGATACCAGAAGAAACATGTGGTTGTTTATTTAAATGAACCCATATTTATTCTGATATTTATTCTGATATTTATTCTGATATTTATTCTGATATTTATTCTGATATTTATTCTGACATTTATTCTGATACTCATTCCTGAAGTTATTCTATTTATTAATACTATTTATTACCAGAACTGTATGACCAAAAGAAATGTATATGTGCTTTCCCAGTCAACCCTATTTACAACAAAGAACTTTTATATAAAGGAATCGTATTTTTCTACAGCAGTGGTGTGGTGTCCTTCTTTTTTGTGTGGATGTACAAGGAGTTATTATTGGGTCAGAGCCGGCTTAACACTACAGCCTTCACTTGCCTTGTCACTTGAGCCAAGCTACCCCCTTTGTGCTGGGCTTGCCCATCGCAGGTCCAACAATATGCCTGTGCTTTTCCTGTATTGCTAGCCATTACATGGTCTCTGCTCGGTCTGCAATGACAATCTCCATTGACAACATTACCTAAAATGCTAGTCAAACGTTACATGGCAAGGGTCTGTTCTTGTGCACACAACTTCACATGAAAAGTCATGCATGTCAGCAATGAGCTAATGTTTTCTTGTATGTTACATGTATGGTGTTGTGTCTACACATATCATTAGTACCCAAAGAACTACAGTATCCTACATACACAGCTCAGATAATGCAGTCTTAAATGTGTGTGACAGATATCATGAGGGAACTGAATCCTCAGATTTATGCATAGCTCTACATGACACACTGAGCTATGATGAAGCATGTTGCAGACCCAGCTTCAAATGTGAATAAGTCATTGGTACTTTGTAATGTCAAGGCTGCACTTTGCATATCACAGTCCTTGCAAAAGCAAAACTGACAATGCCTGTTAGCACGAGCAGTCCACATGGACTGTGGATCATACCGTCCCTTTGTATGAGACCCTGGTGTCTAGACACCGATGCAGCTGAGTTACAGCAGAGTGACAGGGATGACATTGCCTGTGCTGTGCGTGATATAGTGGTCCCATTTCCTATAACTTATTGCATGAACAATGAACATTACCTGATGTCAAGTCTTCTCGTGTTCTTGTTTTAACATCACTCACATGTGAAGTATGCATGTTGCAGCTTGTTGTGATCATAATTGAAGGATGGTACTGGTAATGTACAAATGTTAGTGTGCATTGCAGGACACACATGATGAGTACACTGATGTTGCAGGGTAGACACCCTATCTCTTGAAAGGTGCTCTCTTGACATATTTAAGCAAGAGTTTGTTGCACAGACCGTCACTGTCGAGGAGGACGCCTATCTGCTCTGCTAGACTTGTGATGTCGGGGACATGTGATGAGTCAAATTAGAGTGACCACTACCATCTCCTGCATCAGTATTTTGAATTGCATAGTTTGCATTCCATGCTGTACCTTGTATTTGATTATGTGGGTCACAATTGCCTGAACGTTAATGGAGTGTGTGTGCTTCCTGTTGCTGTTTATGTGTGCAGTGTCTGAAGGAGGCACAAGTAGGACATGGGTGCAGTCAATTGCCCCTAACACATGCGGAAATCCAGCAGTGTCATAGAAGCCTTGTTTGTTCTCAAGTTATTCCTGTGCAGTGTTAGGGAAGTGTGGATGGATACTGTGGCGTCAGGCTGATAATGGCATCCAAGACTTTGGGTAGGAACCTGGAGAAGGATGACTTTGAGACTCCACCCACTCTGGCAGTGGTTGGGTGGAAGGTACTAGAGGCCAACATGTGCAGCACTGCAAGTTGCTCTGTGCTGTGATTGTTTGAAACCTGTTTTACGAGCTGTCCAGAAGTTAATGGTGTTCCAGGTGTTTGACAAGTTGCTCGTTGATTGCTTTCTCCATGACTTTGGCCACAAAAGGTAGCAGTGAGATAGGTCTGTAGTGTTTGGGGTCGCTGGGTTTGGACAACGTTTTTTCAGTAGGGAAGGTGATGGTGGAGATTAAGCATGGGCGAATTTTGCGAATTCACTATCTGCGAATTTGCGGATTTGCGAATTCGCAATCCGCAAAATTCGCAAATTCGTGGGAATTTGCGGATCTTTTAATTTTTGCGTGTTCGCGGGGCGCTTTGCGTGTTCCCGGGGCGATTTGCATGTTCGCGGGGCGCTTTGCGTGTTCGCGGGTTTTTGTTTTTGTGCAAGACCGCTCGTTGTTGTGCCCTTCTGCCCTCTGCCCCACTTGTTTTTGTGCCCTTCTGCCCTCTGCCCCACTCGTTTTTGTGCCATTCTGCCCTCTGCCCCACTCGTTGTTCTGCCCTTCTGCCCTCTGCCCCACTCGTTGTTGTGCCCTTCTGCCCTCTGCCACACTCGTTGTTGTGCCCTTCTGCCCTCTGCCCCTCTCCTGTTTTATTTTAGAATGGCGCCGGCAAGCTGCCAGCGCCATTCTAAAATAGTTACTAAGTTAGCTTCATCAGGAAGCACTAATAGATAAAATAAAGCAGGTTTTTGAATACAGTTAAACTCGAGCACCTGCTTCTACTAGTGCTTTCTGTTGAAGCTAACTTAGTAACTATTTTAGAATGGCGCTGGCAGCTTGCCGGCGCCATTCTAAAATAGGGACAAGCTTGAAGCTTGAACTCTTGCCCCCTGGATCCGTTCCGCTTGCGGATTTTCGGATTTTCGGATTTTCGGCAAATTCGCGGATTGCAAATTTGCCGAAAATCCGCAAAATCCTCGAACGGAACGGATTTTGCGCCCATGCTTAGTGGAGATTGAGGTGTTGATGATGTTCATGAGTTTGATGCTGATCTTGGGTCTGCTGACGTTAAAGATGTGGTGGGGGCAGATATCGGTGGGGGTCCCTGAGAGAACTGTCTTCATGATGAATGTGTCCTGGTGTGTGACTTGGCTCTATTTGACCAGCTGGGTGTCTCTCATGCTGGTGGTGGTAGTGGGGTGGTTGATGAAGTCGGATTGCTCGAGTTGAGGCTTGAATTTTCTGTAGATCTTAGTTATCTTTTATGGAAAAAATCAGTGAGGTTGTTGCAGAGTTCTTGCGAAGGGGTGACATAATTTGCTGAGGCTGAGGGGTTGGAGAATTCCTTGACAATCACAAAGAACTCCTTGCTTTGGTGGGTTGGTTTTGACTCTTGCTGTGAGGGCTTTTTTCCTTGTTTTACATATTTGGTGGTGCTAGTGGATGAGTGCCATTTTGTATGTGGTCCTATCAGTGGTGTCTTTACTGGTTCTCCATCTTCTTTTAAGCTGTTTGCAGAGACATTTGGAGTTCCAGTATACCATCTTGCTTGCTTCTTTGTTCTTCTATGTTTAGTGTGCTTGACTGGTGCAAGAGTTGCAGGAGTGTTGGTGCAGTCTAGTCGCAGCCTCTGCTGAACAGGGGTGGTGGGGTGGGTAGGGATGGAGGGAGGTGGTGGGAAATAATAAAAAAACACTTACCTCTACTTCTAGCCGCAGCCTCTTCTTCCTCCATACTCCTGTAATGCAGCCTGCATGGGGAATATGCAGTGCACACAACGCTTTGGCTGACCAGAGACAGACGGCCAAACAATTACACGCACTTTAGGTGCTGCCACCACTCCTATCCATGTGAAGTGGGGAGCCTGGCCCACCCCCTGGCTTCAGCTGCAAGCGGAATACAGGAAAGAAAATGATAATAATAAATTAGGGTTCGTTTGATGGTTGTTCTTTTTTGTTGATCTGAAGCTTGAAGTTCATGTGTTCTATGGCTATGGTGGTGTTGTCCATGGAGGTGGTGCATTGGATGAAGTCTCTATGGATGATGGTCATTCCTCCTCTTGCTTTATTGATGTGGTCACAGTATGTGATCTTGTAATCCACCCAGGAGGGCTTTAGCAATGTTGGGGGTGGATGACGGGTTGAGTTAGGTCTCTGTGAGGAAGAGGATGTCTTGCGCGGGGACTGGGTGAGGTCCCAGTACTCGGTAGAGTGTTTTGCAAGCGATCATGAGTTGATGAGTGTGCAAGTGATCCATTCTTTTGTTACTGATGTAGATTGTGAAATAGTCAGAGGGAGACTGGGGGAGTAGGTGAAGTGGCAGACATTGCAGGCAAAAGGTCCTACCGTGGAGATAGTGGCAGAACAGCAGCAATGATTGTGGCAGTGTTCAGTGTTGAGGGGGTGTAGCATGACAGAGGAGTAGATCTGGAGAGTGGTTAGACCAGGTTTTGTGGTGCTGGCTGCAGTCCAGTCGTGGATAGGTCCAGATGGGCTTGCCTTTGGTGCACCTTCAGCGAGCCAGCTACACGCCCGCTGAGTCTGTCTGCTGTGCAGCTGTGCTGCAACTGCCACTAAGTAGTCCCTGGTAGGTGGGCTCGGCACAGGGGTCAGTGGGCAGGGAAGAAGGGAAGGGAAGGGCGAGGTGGGAAGAAGAGACAGGAAGACATTACAGGAGAACATATAAGAAGAAGGGGTGGCAAGAGAGTGCAGCAGATGTGAGGTTCCGTGAGAATCATTACGATGTTTCGAGCATGAACGAATATGGGCGAGTTTGGTATCTATGAACCGTAAATGACGAGTTTAGTAAGTGTACGCGTTTTCGCTACGCTGCTTGGTAGGGTTCGCCTTATTTACGTGTTCCTTCGTCTGAACCCTCGGGTTCCATTTTAGATACGGCATCCATTTTGTTTCTTGCCCTCACGTAGTCAACGGACAGTCAAATGTCCGCATCATGACCCTGCGATTCCCAAGCTTTCCGGACGACGCATATCCCTTTTGTTGTGTCTTTAATGACAGTGGAATCACGCTGCAAAGGCAGATGGTTCCGCACAAGGGTAATCTTGCCACGGCGGGCTATTGATTCAGCCCCGCATGTGGTAGGCTCGAGTCCTTTGATCCTGCGATCGTGCTTCCTATACTTCCCCACACTCTTCTCTCAACTGTTGTTCTGTCTTCCTTACACCTGTTCTTGTCTCTTCCTCTTGCCCGTTTACGACTAGAGTGGAATGCGCCTAATGGTGGGAAGATGTGCATTTACAGTTGGGAACCGGCAAATGTTACTGTCAGCGTGTTCCGGGTTTCCGATGCCATGAATGAAGCCTTTGAAGTTTACTATGGGAACCGAGTTGTAACCTTTTGTTCGTAATGTTAGTCTATGTCGAAAACTAGTATAAAAGGAGCGACCCACATATGCAATTTGAAGCAGACTCTCAGAACCTACAATTCGTTGTACTTCTTGTGACTTTTGCCTCCCTGCAGTAATAAAAGCTGATCTTTGACGCCGAAGGAAGTGTCCCGTGTCTCTGTCACTTGTGCGCCAGAACAGGTATCCCACGAAGGTTTTAGGTGTTGTCCCCTGGCACCGCTGGTACTGTTAAAAGTCCAGTCCTTCAATTGGCGCCCAATGTGGGGCGACATCAGCGGTACCGGTCCAAAGCCTGACGATCGTGAGGAACTTCGTGTGAAATCTCCGAGGGAAGGTGCACCCCGCTTCATCGATCCTGTTGTCGAAATAAGTGGTCCGAAGATTTTTCCCGCGAAGATTCCCGCCTCCTGACGGCTGCGACGGACCGATGCCCTGACTGTCGACCTGTTTTCGGTGCCTGGCGTAGACCTTTCGTACAAGCGGGACGATAGACGGGCCTTCCTGGTGACGCCATTGTGCTTTCAGTTAAGTATTTTGGTGGGTCGCTCCCAGTGTCCTTAGTTGTTGTTGAGCTTATTGAAGCTTTGTTGTATGCATGGTTCCATTGCATTTGTGGTTCTTAGTTGTGGTTCTTAGTGGTTATTTGACAGTTGCAATTGCCAAAAACCGAGGGTTTTGTGTTTCACGAAGATTTCACACTTCGGTAACCCTTGAAGTTTGATACTAGGTTAGTGTGCAAGATGCCTAGCCGTAGTGACATTCTTGGTTTCTTCAAATGTTGCGCAATGGATTCCCGGTTGGAGGACTCGTGTCCGATACCTCCAGTTGGAACTCCGATATATGAACTCTATAGTCGACATGGTGTGGGCCCTATTATATATAATGAATATTGGGTCCGTTACACGAAGAAAGATGGTGTCCTTAGTTGGCCACCACATGGAAGTTTTGATCTCATGATTCTAGATAATCTTGAAGCTAAATTGTTTAAAAAGAAAGCTAGACCAGCTATGTTTGATTCCTTTCGGTTGTGGCATAAAGAGGCCAAGCAGAAAGAAATCAAACAGTCTAAAAAGAATCGAAGAGACGGTATGGCCCCGATAATGCAACTTGTACAACAATGTCAGCGAGATAAAGAAGAAACAGAAATAGAAGTTTCTACTAGATTACATCACATGAGGATAGACAAATGTTATCCGGTTTTACCAACTAGTTCTGATAAGAAAGAGGAGGATCCTAAGGAGGATCCTCTGTTAACGTATTTCATGAACTCGCCACCTCCATATGCCCAGGGTGCTACGGCTCCTGTAGTTCCTCCTGTAGTTCCTCCTGTTGTTCCGGCGGCTACTGGTCAACCCGTTGTTGGTCCTGCATTCGTCCCTCCTACTGCTCCCGTGCCTGTACCTCCTCAGCCTCTTATCGCTGCTACCCCGACTACCTTGCCTGCTTCTACTGTGCCTATCTTCACTTCTAATGTAGTTGCTCCTGTTCTTCTTTCTTCCTCTCCTTCTGTTTGTAATCGAATCCCTAACGCTGTCGCTACCCTTTATTCACCGCTTACTGGTCAGTTATTTCCACCTGATCTTTTCGAAACTCCCCAGAGACGGAGTCAGATCCCTAGTGGAAGGGAAAAAGAGACGTTAGTGACTATGGCACATAGGTGGATAAGACACCCTGCTAATCATACTCCGCGCATGGTTTTCGAGACTTTTTCTCAGTTTAATGAGCCTAAGCGGAGATTCGTGTTTGAAGAAATGTGTAACTTTTTGAGGGAATAATGGTATAATGATGATTTAGATAATGTACCGCCCGATATAACTGAGCTTCAGAGTAAATTCTCGAACGGTATGGTTGTAGGTGGAGATGTACGACGTGCCCTAGAGCGATTGTTAGCCTGTAGATCCTCAGTACCTTCTTGTGTATCATTTGATGATGACGCCGACAAAACGAAAACGAACGCTGGTCAGTATCCTATGAGAGAGGTTCCGCCACTTTGGGTGCCCGGTGATCCACAAGCTCACCCTCCGGTTTTACCGCACTTCCGAAGAGTTTGGATACACCTCCCATGGAAATGATCAGAAGTTTTGCAAGTGAAGCAATCTTTACCTGATCCACGTAAGAATCCGGCTGGTTATTATAAGGAATTATCCCAATTGGTGGAAGCTTCTGTTATGAACCTTGCCGACATCGACATGCTGTTTGGTAATGTCGTACCGCAACCAGTTTGGGCGAAAATTCGCCAAGCAAATCATCCAAATGAGTTAGGTGGTGATTGGGCTGCGCTAATAGCGGCTGATGGATTACAAGTTGGTGCGGCTAAGCCTGATCAGTTAATTTTAGATTTACCTCAGAAAATCATTACACTTATGAAAACTCTCATGCCGGCGATGAGGGTGAACTGGGATAAATTATCAGCCTGTAAGCAAAAGAAAGACGAGAGTGTCTCGGATTTCTTTACAAGGTTTGAGGAAGCGTTTGTCGACCACAGCGGTCAGGACATGGGCTCCGAGGGAGGTCAGCGGTTATTTGTCGACAAGTTTGTGTCGAACTTGTTGCCTGAGCTATGCAACAAATTGAAGAATTCAGAAAGTGCATGGGCTGTTTCAACCACCGCACAGATATTAGCGACGGCTCAATACTATGAGAATAGGGAAAAGGAAGAAAGTGATCGTGCAGATAAGAAAACGAAGGAGCTCAAAACGAAGGTTTTGTTGCAGCAAGCGTATCCTCCGCGAGCAAATCAAAATGATTCGCAACAGCAGTATCGACCACGATCACAGCCCAATAGGATGCAGCCGCGCTCTGACAACTTTGACTATAGATCTTCACTTGGGTATAATCAGTGCGCATATTGTAGGCGAGAGGGCCATATCAAGTATGATTGTCCTGCTCTACGTGATCGCCTTAATGGTGTGTCGACTAGAGGGGGTCGTGGTGGCCCCCAACAGTCATCTCGAGGTAGAGGCCGTGGTATCGCTCAAAACCAGACCGAGCGCCCTATTCCTTCATCGGACGCAAATAATTGTTTTGATCAGCGCAATGTGAAGTCCGATAGATCGGCACAGTACCATGTGGACCATTATTACACGGAACATGAGATTGTGGCAGACGACCATTACTAGGACAGCCATCGACAAAGAGAGGGAGTAGTGTCAGTTCCGGTTGATCAGAGAGGGCCGTACGTCGCAGTTGCCACATCTGGCGTCATTGAGCCTTTTCTGTTAGACACTGGTGCGGCAAAAAGTTCCATCATGCATTCAAAACTCCCTGGCGCACCTTTGTCCGGCTTAACAAATGTTTCCATTGGATTCTCTGGCGCCCTGGTTAGCAATCCTGTCTCCAGCCCTTTGTCCCTTACTATTGGTCCTCGTGAGCTGGAGGCTCCATTGATTCTATCTACTGGTTGTGGTGAGAATCTTTTGGGTCTGGCTTTGTTAAAACGGTTATATGCGACTTTGTGTTGCTCTCCTGAGGGAGTGGAGCTTACATTAGGTCGGAGAGTAATTTCTCCTATGTACTTATCGATCGATAAATTCCCACCGGAATTGAGCTCCCTTCCTGCGTCTCTATGGGCCACGGGTCCCAATGATGTGGGCCTATTAGACATCCCTCCTTATGTGATCCAATTGAAACCAAATGTACGATTGCCACGTATACCTCAATATCGTATCTCTCTTGATGGTGAGCGAGCGCTATTGGCGATCGTTCACGACTTGATCCAAAAGGATGTCATTGAAGAGACTCGGGGAAATGTGTGGAACAGTCCTGTGCTACCCATTTTGAAACAAACTGATCCATCTAAACCTCCTGTGTATCGTTTCATAATCGATTTGAGAGAAGTGAATAAAATTGTGATTCCACAGTTTCCCGTGGTCCCTGACATCACGGCTTTGTTGACTCTGATTCCAGCCACTGCCTCCTGGTTCACGGTGATCGATCTAAAGAATGCTTTCTTTAGTATCCCAATCGCTGAGGAAAGCAGAGACCTATTCGGATTCACATTAGGTGGTCGCAGTTTTAGACTGAAACGCGCTCCACAGGGCTACTGTGAGAGTCCGTCGATATACAGTCAAGCCCTTAAAAGTCAGCTTGATGCCTTTGTATTACCGGCAGGTGCGGCGTTGATTCAGTATGTTGATGACCTATTAGTAGCTGCAGATACTGAGATTATTTGCAGAACTGCTACCGTTTTGTTGTTACACCATTTGTGTGACCTACATCATAAGGTGTCACCTTCTAAGCTGCAATATTGTTGTCAAGAAGTAACCTACTTAGGTCACTTATTGTCAAAAGAAGGGAGAAGGTTGACCCCAGAGAGAATAGCAGCAATTGCTCGAATGACTGTGCCAAGAACTCAGAGAGATGTACGTGCCTTTTTAGGTATTACGTCATACTGCAGACAATGGATTCCGAATTTTTCATTATTGGCGAAACCATTGTTAGCTCTCACGTGCAAGGACGTCCCGACTCCATTGCCTTGGACTGGAGAGTGTCAGAAAGGTTTTTCTGAATTACGTGATGCGTTGTGTTCGGCTCCTGTGTTAGGGACTCCTGACTACAGTAAGCCGTTTACACTATACGTTCACGAAAGGGATGGTTGCGCATTGAGTGTTTTGACGCAACACTTTGGCGATAAGCAACGACCATGTGCATATTTTTCCTCGACCTTAGACCCAGTGGCTAGAGCATTGCCGAGCTGTTTAAGAGCGACAGCGGCAGCTGCGGTATCCATTCGACAGTCCGCTGGTTTAGTCATGAATAACATGCTTACGGTAATGGTTCCACACGCAGTCGATACTCTCTTGAACCGGACAAAAACTCAGCACTTGACGAGTGCAAGGTTGTCTGGCTATGAGCTGACGCTCTTGGCAAGTCATATACGGATAAAACGTTGTAATGTGTTGAATCCAGCAACTTTGTTACCGATTGGCATGGAATCAGATGATGTAGCACCGCATGACTGTTATTTAAGAACCGAGGAGGAGACAAAAGGTCGTGTTGACCTGAAAAACACTCCGTTGGTAAATCCCGATGGTACTTTGTATGTGGATGGTTCGTGTTTTAAGTTGCCGAATGGTGATGTAACGACTGCATATGCTGTAGTGACATTGAGTACGGTTGTGGAGACTGCGAGATTGAGTCAGAATTCGGCCCAAGCGGCCGAGTTAGTTGCACTGACCAGAGCGTGTGTGCTGTCTAGAGGAAAACGGGTGAATGTGTTTACCGACAGCCAGTATGCATTTGGTGTAGCGCACAGTTTTGGACGTTTGTGGTGAGAACGTGGATTCTTTACGTCGCATGGCACGAAGATCCAGCATGGACAGCTCGTGAATGACCTTTTGGAAGCGCTTACGTTGCCAACAGAAGTGGCAATAGTTAAATGTAGTGCGCATCGGAAAGTGACGGATGATGTTGGCCGTGGTAATGCGTTTGCGGATGAGACTGCTAAGAAGACTGCTAGAGATTTGACAAACCGAATGTATGTTGCAAGTCCAGTGAGGTGGCCGGCAGAATCTAGTATTCGTGAGGACACAGTTGAGAGTGTGAAGGAGATACAGAATGAGGCCACTGAGATGGAAAAGACTCGGTGGAAAGAAAGCACTGGGAAGTTAGACGAGAATGGATGTTGGGTGGATTTGTCGGAAAAGCAGAGATGGATGTTACCGGATGCGTATGTACTTGCCGTTGTTACGATGGCTCATGGCACAGCACATATTAGTTCAAAAGGCATATGTAAGTTGTTGTCTCCTGTATGGAAGAATGATGGGATCAGTAAGTGTGCGGAGAGAGTGGTCAAGAATTGTATGGTGTGTCTGATGTATAATCCTGGTAAGGGCACTCCCACTCCAACTGGTCATTTCGCTCCCCCTACGTATCCTTTTGAGGTTATTCAGTTAGATTTCATCCACATGGAGAGATGCAACAATTTGAAGTATGTTTTGGTTGTGGTTTGTGCATTCTCCAGATGGATTGAAGCTTACCCTCTTAAGGATAATACCGCCCTGTCCACAGCAAAAGTGCTGCTCAAAGAGTATTTTTCTAGGTATGGAATGCCTCGGGTTGTATGGTCGGACAACGGAAGTGAGTTTGTGGGAAGTGTGATGAAGAGTGTGTGTCGTGGCCTTGGGATCAATCAAAAGTTCCACAGTGCCAATCATCCACAATCAGCGGGTTTGGTAGAAGGATACAATGGTACCCTGAAACTAAAACTTGCAAAAATTCAGGCAACTACTGGTTTATCATGGCCTGACGCTCTGCCCCTAGCTATTTTATCAACTAGGGCGACCGTGCACTCTCGAGTAGGGCTTAGCCTATATGAAATTGTGTTCGGTCGTCCTGCTAATATTTGGGGGGTTCCGAGGCCTAAAGAGTTTGATAGGATTGAATATCCAATGTTGATTGACTATCTTTATGATCTGACTGCTAAATTGAGTTTGATTCATCAACAGGTCTTTGAGGCACTACCGGCACAGACAGAGGGTCCTGGTCATCGGCTCCAACCCGGTGATTGGGTACTCACCAGGAATTTCGGCCGAACACGGAATCTAGAGCCGAGAT
This sequence comes from Lissotriton helveticus, assembly GCF_964261635.1. NCBI lineage: Eukaryota > Metazoa > Chordata > Amphibia > Caudata > Salamandridae > Lissotriton > Lissotriton helveticus. Next base: position 850,295,370 of record NC_136070.1, read on the forward strand.
TCGTGGGCCCCCATCAAGTGCTACTTGCAACGAGGACAGCAGTCCGGCTGGAGGGGAGGAAAAATTGGGTTCATGCAACCCACACCAAGAAGATACCGCTTCCTTTACCAGCCGACACGTGGGTGAAAAAGGGCATTTCCTCGTCTCAGACTGATGTTCCGCTGCAATTTGTGCCATTTAGTGATGCTCAGTTAATTGAGGACAAATCAGTGCAATCAGACACTCCTGTTAAATCGTCAGAAACTTTGTCTTCGTCAACAGCATTGGAGAATTCAAGCTCTGAACCGTTACCTGAACACTTGAATACTGTTTTGCCATCAGAACAATTGTTTGAAGAGCAGACTCAACCCGGGAGAAGTCGATACTTTCTTCAACCGCGCGTTAAGGACAAATAAAAGAGTTCTATATTTCTTATTTCCCCTTTTTGAGTTCACAGTACCCCTTACTGTTGCTATGAACATTGTGGACATTTTACATTGTGGTTATCTTTTCTCCTCATGCAGCTAAGAGACTCATATTGAATTGAAATAATTCATTTTAACCTATCATCTGGGTTGGCCGTAGGGCCGTGCGGGTACTTCCTTCTGTTTAGAAGCTATCGACACTAGGTCGGTTTCTTTTGCCGATTTCTGGGAACTCCTGGGAATTGGCAATCGCTACTCAGAACGAAGTGCGTCAAGAACGACACGGACGGTTTTTAGAGGATGGACTTCTCGAAGCTGTCGGAAAGAGAGAAAATGTCGGCGCAAAGATCAAAAGTGTTTTGCACAAAATATTTTTTATTTCAGATCTGTATGTTGTTCCTAACTGTTTCAATGCTACTGGTGGGTGGAGTATATTTTGGGATCTAATTATTATTACCTTCCATTTCATCTACTCCTCCTTCCTATAATCTGAATTTTGCTTCCACTGTTTCTCCACATTCCTTTCATCTTCTGCCCCAACATGAACAAGTCAGACGTGCAGAATTTAGGAACAATTCCTTCGTTCAACTCCTGCACCAGCACCAGTTGGTGGTAAATACTACCAATTGTTGGGTGTGTGGGTTAATGCCACATACCATGGATAGGGGTATTCCGTATTTGGTTCTTCCATATAGTTCCCAAGGGTCGGCACGAGCATTTCAAATTATGTTCCATAGTGCACTAGATTCCTACCCCCATTGAGAGCCACGCTCAGCAAGTTTTGGTCCTGGTCCGTACCACAAGCCTCTGGCGACAGCGATTGCTGATATAGATAGAGACATTTTTGATGTATCGCTTATCCCAGAGGAGGAAGTGCAGGCCTATAAATACCTTCGCGAAGCTGAGTATAGTATATCAGTGGGTGATAGACAGCTTAAAAGCTCGTCTCCGATCTGGATTGTACCTCACCTGGGCCGTTTCTGTCTGCAGGGTCAGGGTCGAAATCCGAGAGCTCAGCTTGGGAAGAGTGCTTGTGTGGATACTTATGTTTTACCAATGCTCTCTTCCCCTGTCTTCCTGACTGCCAAGGGTACCTATTTTGTATGTTATGATCGCGCATATACGTGGTTGCCCCATGACTTCTCGGGTACGTGTTATATCGCAAATCTTTTGCCACCGACGTTTACTGTTGCCTCAGATTACCACAAGACTAGAATTGTGAGAGGCGTTATTAGTAAAGAAGATACTTCCGGTCAAGAAGCAGGAGACTTCTTTAAGGGTTTCCTTCCGTTTTGGGGCCCTATGGTTAATAGCAGGAATCTGAGACAGTTAACTCGTGTGGTAGAGTCGACTGCCAACATAACTGCAAGTGCCCTTGGTAACCTGACAGCAGAGCTTCAAGCGGATAGGCTTATGACGTTGCAGAACCGTATGGTTCTAGACGTTGTGCTGGCAGATAGGGGAGGAGTCTGTAAGGTCATCCATTCGAGTTGTTGCATATTTATACCAGATAATGCTCCAACTGTCTATCAAGCCATCACGAAGTTGCATAAGATCTCAGAGTCCATACACGTGGACGAGGGAGATTGGACGCTACTAGGATGGTTTTGGGGTCTAATGTCGACGTGGGGTTGGAAAATTCTGATGATCATAGGGGTTGTTGTGGCGTTTCTATTCACATGTTGTCTTTGTGTGCAGTGTGGTCCTGCCTTATGTGGCCTCTGTGCTACTACGTGTATAAGAAGGCCATCTGTTACCGAAGAGGCATTGATGGATAAAATAATGTTCCAACAACATCTGAATGATCTGATGAATATCGAGATCGACTCTGACTTCGATTAGTTCTTGCCTACATGAGGGCAAAAGGAGCGTCTGAGGTTCCGTGAGAATCATTACGATGTTTCGAGCATGAACGAATATGGGCGAGTTTGGTATCTATGAACCGTAAATGACGAGTTTAGTAAGTGTACGCGTTTTCGCTACGCTGCTTGGTAGGGTTCGCCTTATTTACGTGTTCCTACGTCTGAAACCTCGGGTTCCATTTTAGATACGGCATCCATTTTGTTTCTTGCCCTCACGTAGTCAACGGACAGTCAAATGTCCGCATCATGACCCTGCGATTCCCAAGCTTTCCGGACGACGCATATCCCTTTTGTTGTGTCTTTTATGACAGTGGAATCACGCTGCAAAGGCAGATGGTTCCGCACAAGGGTAATCTTGCCACGGCGGGCTATTGATTCAGCCCCGCATGTGGTAGGCTCGAGTCCTTTGATCCTGCGATCGTGCTTCCTATACTTCCCCACACTCTTCTCTCAACTGTTGTTCTGTCTTCCTTACACCTGTTCTTGTCTCTTCCTCTTGCCCGTTTACGACTAGAGTGGAATGCGCCTAATGGTGGGAAGATGTGCATTTACAGTTGGGAACCGGCAAATGTTACTGTCAGCGTGTTCCGGGTTTCCGATGCCATGAATGAAGCCTTTGAAGTTTACTATGGGAACCGAGTTGTAACCTTTTGTTCGTAATGTTAGTCTATGTCGAAAACTAGTATAAAAGGAGCGACCCACATATGCAATTTGAAGCAGACTCTCAGAACCTACAATTCGTTGTACTTCTTGTGACTTTTGCCTCCCTGCAGTAATAAAAGCTGATCTTTGACGCCGAAGGAAGTGTCCCGTGTCTCTGTCACTTGTGCGCCAGAACAGGTATCCCACGAAGGTTTTAGGTGTTGTCCCCTGGCACCGCTGGTACTGTTAAAAGTCCAGTCCTTCAGATGGACTGTGATTGAAGCAGAAAAAAGGGAAGAGGAAAAGCAAAAAGGCAAAAGAGGCGAAAACAGGTTAAAGAACTGAGAAAAAGGGCACAAGTGAGAAGAAAAAAGAAAAGAGAGGTGGGAGCTGAGAAGGGCAAGAGTGAGTGCAATGAAACACAAGTGAATGGAAAAAATTAGGGATTAAGAGTTAAAGAGAGGCAAAACCTGAAAAGAGCAAGACGAAGTGTAATGAAAACATGAGTGAATGGGTAAATAAGAGGCACAGAGAGGCTCACAGAGAGACACAGGTGCAAAAGAACAAGAGTGAGAGCAAACAAAACACAAGTGGAATGGCAAAAAGGGGCACAGAGAGACAAGGTGAGGAGAAAGATACCCAGGAGAACAGGTAAGGGGCAAGGGGTGGCTGGGGGGAGCAGATGAACCACAGTGGGAGCAGCAAAAAAGGTTGAGGAAAAGCAGAAAGTCAAACGATAAATAAATGAGTTAAAGAAGCCTGAAAGCTGAGTGAAAATGGCTCTAGTAAGAGGCAAAACAGCAGCCCAAAGTGACAGAGAGAGGCAAAAGCTGAGAAGGGCCACAGTGAGCTCATTGAAGCACAAGTTAATGGAAGGAATGAGGCACAGAGAGACAATATCAGCAAGCCTTAACTTACCTTTGTGATTATTCATCCATGCACAAATTGTGTGATTAGTAAATATTGACACCTATTTGGTGGTGCTTACTATCAGGCATGTGTTCCTGGAATGATAATATGTATATAAAAAAATTGTGTGCTTTAATAAGGCGTATTTCTGGATGAAAACCCTGACCTAAAATGACATATAGACATTTGACTAGCTCTGTGTAACTATTGAACATAGCAAAACTGATTTATGTTAAAGGTTGTTTACTAATTCCCAGCTGTAAGAGTGAAACACACCCAGATGAACAAAAAGTTTTCATTATCCAAAATGCCACGGCATATCTTAATTGCAGTATATATCTGTTAACAATGGCGTGTATAACTCATCATTGTTTCTATTGCTCTCTGAAAATATGTTTAAATATCAAGATATTGACAGATTTCAATGAATCAAAGTTAATTTCAATATGCAGGAACCTACTAATGATTAAGCGTTCATTATACCTTTCACAGTTGCACAAACACATAAGACACATTGGGATCTATTAGTGAACTGCATTTTGTAGTAAATGTAGTATTACTAGAAAAATACCAGTCATGTACTATAAACTATTATACACTAACCAAGTGGTGAGATGGAAGTCTCTGCCTTTCCTAACTTTTCTGTGTAGAACTCTCTGCACCAATTGTAGAGATCTTCCCTTAACATAGGTATAGGGGTTTAGAACAGAGGAAGGAGGGGTTAAGGGAGGGCTAGGGTTAGGAAAGGACATACACCCACCCACCAAAGAGTAACCCCATTCCTATGTGCCAACTGTATTTATAGTTACTACAGCAAAAAATAGCCAAAACTGTTGTACATTTACTCCAGCTTAGACCTGGAATAAGACTAACACATACATGCCCAGTAACTGGTAATGCAGCACTCTAATTGCCTTAACCAGTAAACCACTAACCTGAATTGTTACAGGAGTTTGCAGAAGCGAAGCAGAGACCACAAATCCCCCTGAAGACTGGCATCATGCTCACTACACCAACAACTGTGTACTGGAAGCAGCCTCCAAGGGAAAGGGGGTTGGGAAAGAGAAAAAGAAGCGATTTGTCTGACTTTTTCTACAAGTTGGGTGGGTTTTGTCGGCCTTCCTTGTTTGCCAATCTCCAAGGTCACACCTTTAGTGGAGCTCAGGATCCCTTCTGTTAAGAGGAAGTAAAGGAAAGGTTATACTCCCTAACTATTACCATGCCCCACCAGGTTCCACCTAATCCCTCCTTGCAAGTTGTGTATCTTGTATCTCAATGAGGAATGGAGAGTTAAGGGTCATAATGATTTCTTTTGTAGCAGTGTGTGTGATAATAATGTATCTCCCTCACAATTGAGTTTTTATTTTTATTTTTATTCCCTCTGTTGTGGGCTCCACATCATGTCTTGCCAGTTATTAAAGTTCAGAGAGATGCATTGACTCTTAGTCAACTCTTAGTTCTTCTCTTCTGGCTCAATTGCAGTGACGTTGTATTGTGAATGTCTTTAGTTGCTGCTCTAACCTTAATACCTAAAAAATAACACAGCATACAATCATCCAATGAGCCTTTTTCCAGTTGCTGCGCTCTTTTTCCTGGCTACTATGAATGCACGGTTATTCACCTTACCGTCCAAGTAATGACTCTTTCTTTTGTTTTATTTGTAGGTGATCACCTTGAGCAGAAAACGTTGACTCCGGATGTCATGACAGAAGGTAAAAGCCACAAAAAGTCTGGTCCGTGGGATCTGGTATGTGGTGTCAGGACTTGAAGAAACAAACAGCACCTCAGAAAAAACAGACTCTCATCCTGGAAAGTCTGAAAGCCAAGCAGTTGGCACATGCACAAGCACACTTTTTATATAAAACCCCACACCCAAGGCCATTTGAGTAGGCAGGGTTTCCAGGGGCTGTAGGAATAAGGCCAAAATTAAAAGGGCAATGGCTGTAGGAAGAATGCCAAAATGAAAAGGGCAATGGCAGTGTGGGGCCATGACGCACAGTACATCAGGAACAGGAGTATGGGGAACATTTTATATATATTCACTGAAAAAACCATAGAATATAGACCATATATAGTTAGGAATTAGCATTTACAAAACCTTGAAAATTCACTGAAAAAACCATAGGTTATAGACCATATATAGTTAGGAATTAGCATTTAAAAAACCTTATTTTACTCACACAAAACCATTGAAATTCCATATATAGTTAGTTGTACTAACTATATATCGCGCACCCGCAATCCACTGCTGATCATGTCACATATTACATCATTCATGACATGGTCAGTGACATCACTGATGACATCACTGATGACATCTCAAATGACATCACTGATGACATCACTGATGACATCTCAAATGACATCACTGATGACATCACTGATGACATCATCCAGTGACTGTGTGTTTCTGTAAAGTTTAAATATGTTTTACATATTGAAGAATGAGTAGATGTAGAAGTGTCTGGATGAAGGATTTAGTAGGTGCGTGACTGACTGTATGAGTGAGTGATTAAATGTGTCTCACTGAATGCATGGGTTAGTGACTAAACTGTCTTAATTTGTGCATCATTATGTCTGTTGTTCTGTAAACTGCTGCATGTGTTGATCAGTAGCTATATGAGTAACTATATGGGTTATTGATTGGTTGCCCAAGCATTTGTATGGGAGACTGAGTGTGTGTGTGGGTGGCTGGGAGGTGTATGACTCTGTGCATATATGTGTGAGCAGTTGATTCACTAGATGTATGGGTTCAAAAGTGCATGTGGAAACAGCTGTATGGGCGGTTGACTGTGTGCATGAGTGTATTGGTGAGTGAATGGATATCTCAGTGCTACATGTCAAAGTAAGTACATATGTAAAATACAGTACATGTGAGAGTTGACACATATAAATAACTGTGCATAGGAGCCAGTGAATGTGTGAGTGGCTGTATGCATCATTGTGAACTTGTATCCAGGATTGTATAAGAGAGTAAATATGTTTTAGTATATGTTTGAATAAGTAAGGTGTGTATAACTGTATAGTTGAGAAAATGGAGGTGTGATTGATTCTTTGCATGACTGACTAGGTGTCTGAGTAACTCCATGGATGAGTGACAGTCTGTGAGTGTATGTTTACAGTGAGTGTATCTAAGATTATATTAGAGTCTGAAGAGGTTCATCGTATTATCACATGAATGATGTCATCAGTGATGTGATCAGTAATGTCAAATGAGATGTCATCAGTGATGTCATTTGAGATGTCATCAGTGATGTCATCAGTGATGTCATTTGAGATGTCATCAGTGATGTCATCAGTGATGTCATTTGAGATGTCATCAGTGATGTCATCAGTGATGTCACTGACCATGTCATGAATGATGTAATATGTGACATGATCAGCAGTGGATTGCGGGTGCGCGATATATAGTTAGTACAACTAACTATATATGGAATTTCAATGGTTTTGTGTGAGTAAAATAAGGTTTTTTAAATGCTAATTCCTAACTATATATGGTCTATAACCTATGTTTTTTTCAGTGAATTTTCAAGGTTTTGTAAATGCTAATTCCTAACTATATATGGTCTATAACCTATGGTTTTTTCAGTGAATTTCATTGGTTTTTTAAAAGCTAATATCTATAGCTGTAAAATGTATTCTTCTTTAAATCCAAAAATATATTTTATATGTTTATTAATAATTTTTTTTAAAAATATTTTTTTTGTTTCGCTCCCGGTTCGCGAACCGGGAAGCTTTCCGTTAGCTCAATTTGATGCCGCGACCCGGTCCGCGAACCGGTAAACGTTCCGTTAGCGCAACTGCCGCGTTAGAAATCAACATCGTGACGCGTCGCGGAAGCGCGACGTATCACGTTGTCGCGTAATGCGTCTTATGACGCGCTGCGTTAGCGCACCCGGAAGTGCTCCGGTACGCGAACTGAGACGCGAAGCGCAGCTCCCCGGAAGCGATCCGCGGCGCTTCGCAAAAGCGCGACGTATCGCGTTGCCGCGTAATGCGTCTTATGACGCGCCGCGTTAGCGCACCCGGAAGTGCTCCGGAGCGCGAACCGAGGCGCGAAGCGCAGCGACCCGGAAGCGATCCGGGGCGCGTTCCGCAGCGCGTAACATAAGCGTGAGAGGTCATGTGACTTGTTAATAAAACTTTTCATTGGTTCATTTAACTTTTGGTTTCATAATCATGTAAGGCTAGGTCAGGTGACCTAAAAATAACACTTTTCATTGGTTTAGAACTATTGTTTTTCCCAAATGATGAAAACCCCTCCTTCTTTCCTCACTCTGACTTTCATCATTGTGAGAGGAAGACCTTTATTCATAGTAGAGCAATGGCTTCAGTACTTGCTTCAGCTGGTGCACCCCCACCACCACCTCCACCTCCTCATGGGAAGAGAGGACCACCTCCCCAGGTCATCACCAACACAGAGGAGGAAGAGGAAGAACTAGAGGAAGAGGAGAGAGAAGGACCACAGTTCTTGGAAGAGGTGCCCCGGGTTTCCCATAGGAAAGCCAGTTTCATTTGGCAGTTTTTTTCAATCCCTCCAGGGCAGAAGAAAGTAAATGCGAGGTATGTCACCTACCTCATTTGCAAAGAGAAATTATCAAGAGGGACTGATAAAAAGTATAGCTATGGGAACTATACCATGCATAGGCACATGAACAGGTGGCATCCACTGAATTACAGCCGGGCGGAAATACGTGACATGGAACAAAACCCAACAGCAACTCCTGTGGCCAGGTCAACATCGTTAATATCATTGACAGCAGCAGAGGCACGGGAAACCGTGCCAAACATCCAGGAGAATTTTGGGCATATGAAATATACTTGTCTGCACTGCGGTGCATTGATATCATGTGGTAACATGAGTATTAATTCCATCAACCTAGCTTATAACAATCATAATTGCCCTAACCGCCCCAGACAGTAATTTTTTTTTTGCTCCTGTTGAGCCCTTTTCAATGCCTGTTTTTTGTTGTTTCCCCCCCAAAAAAAACCAAAAAAAATATAAAATTGTTCAAAAAATACAAAAAATGTTCAAAAAATAAAAAAATATATAAAACAACAAAAACATTTAAAAAAAGTTCTTTTCAGAACTACCTCCCCTTTCAAAAAAAATTGCTAGAATGTTTAGCACTCTGGCAAGCTCTATTTCTTTTAGTTCGCTTCCCAGTTCGCTTCCCGGTTCGCGAACCGGGAGCGAACCAAACATTTTTTTTTTTTTTTTAAAAAGAAGAGTAAGTATAAGGAAAGTAAACAGAGAGTGATGTTAAAAGAAAGACAACTATAGGGAGTAAACCAGAGATACTGTTTAATAGATCTATTTACCGAAGAAAAGACGGAAGAGGGTATAATTGTGGAAAACAAAATAGATAAGGGAAAGAAAAAAAAGAGAGTAGAACAATAACAAAGAAGAGTTTCTTGGAGAATGTGAGTGAATGTTCAAAATAAGATTAAAACATGGGGAATAACAGAGAGAAAAAATAGAAAACAGAAAACAAAAAATAACAGAAAAAGATTAATTGAAACAGCAAAGAAATGTAAATAACATAGAGCCATATCATCAACATAGGCAATAAAAGTTTTGCAGCTTTTATCGGCAGAAATATGTCACCAAAGCCGCTTTTGCGGCAGAAAACTGCCGCTAAAACCACTTTTGCACCAGTTTTCTGCCAATAAAAACAGCAATAATTTTATTGGCTGTGTTCATAATATGCCCCTTAGTGTGCTTCAACTACACAGAGAAAGCATTATGAACAAGTAGTGAAAAAGTGATCAGTCAAAGACACTAAGAGTAATAGAGACGGAGTGAGTGAACAAGAGTGAGGAACTATGAGAAGAGAGGGACTGAGAAAAAGAGTGGAAGGAGTTGAGTAAGTAGGTAATAGAGAAAGGAATGAGGAAAGTAGCAAAGGCAGGAAACTGAGGGTTAAAGAAATGAAGCTGTGGAACTAATAGTAGGTGAATGTGATAGAAATGTAACGAAAAGAATACAAAACATTTACCTTATAATTGTCGTTAAATTACTCACTTTTTGTTTTTATACTTTCAATCTGTGAAAGAGAGAACAAACATTTGAAAAATATTAAAACATGTATTTAAAAATTACAAAAGACAAGGGAAAAGATTGAAGGACAAACAGTTTTTCAACAACTTTGACACTGACAGAAGCTTCTGCTTCTCCAGGCCCCCTACACAGTCCTAAAGATATACATTTTAAACTAACAGTATATTGATGCAGATGAAGTGAGGCCTATCTTAAAACATGGTGCATCTTTTGCACTGCTGTTGTCTCAGAAAAGTGTCGCAAGACACTAACATTTTAAATGATTGCTTCAGGATGCCAATAAGATGTGTCCTATCCAGAGGTTTGTTTGAGGTGAGACCTACTCAGGGTTCCAAATGACATTTCGAGTTGTTTGAAGAGAACAGAGGACATAATACATGTGAAGGCCTACCAATGAAGTAAGTCATGTCCACTTCACTCTTGAACAAAGGCCAGACCTCTTCTGTGTCCGTGGACAGACCTAAACTTCATCTGCACAATGTCATTCATAAACTTAGGAAACACAGGTGATGTAATTGAAAAATGTGGAGTTTCTTTTCCTCATTTCACAATCACATCACCTGTGTTGCCTTTGCTTAGGTATCTCATAGTGCAGATGTAGTTCAGCATATTAAACAGTACCTAGAAGTGCAGCACTGCATGCAACAACTTTGACACTTATAAAAGCTTTTGCTTCTGCATGCCCCCTACACAATGCTAATTATATACATTTTAAACTGATGGTATCTTGCTGGAGATGAACTGAAACCTATCTTGCAACATGGTGCATCTTTTACACAAAAGTGACCCACAATGGAGCAAAAGAGGCGCACGGCCACCATAAATCTGACCCTAACATTTTAAATGATTGTTTCAAGATGCCAATAAGGTGTAACCTATCCACAGATTTGTTTCAGGTAAGTCCTACTCAGGGTTGCAGATGGAATTTAGGTTTGTTGAAGAATACAGAGAAGATAATACATGTGGAGGCCTACCAACGAAGTGAGTAATGTCCACTGCACTCTTGAACAAATGTCAGACCTCCTCTGTCTCCAGGAACAGGCCTAAACCTCATCTACACAATGTGGTGTGTAATGTTAGGAAACACAGGTAATATAATTGAAAAACATGCAAATTGTTTTGCTCATTCCACAATCATATGACCTGTGTTTCCTTTGCTTAGGTATCTCATTGTGGAAATGTAGTCTATCATATGAAAGACTACGTAGAATATGAGCACTGTATGCAAGAACTTTGACACTTACAGAAGCCTCTCCTTCTCCATGCCTCCTACACAGTTCTAAATGTACATCATAAATGGAAACAGTACAGAATTAATTATACATGTTAAATGGTTTATTTTTGCTGTTCTCAGAATGTATCAAATTTCACTAAAAACAGTGACTTGAAGGTATTCATCATATAACAGCGGGGAAAAAAAAACACAATCAAAATGATTGTGTTTAAAAAACCCATACAACATAACAAATCAGAATTCAGAACTCCTTAAAGTTAACTTACTTTCCATGACGTCAAAGGATGTCCTATGAACAGCTTACACTCTGTTGTGCTGTTATTACTTTCAGCCCGCCACTTTCTGAAAGAAATCCTCCATCGTTTTGAAAAACATGTTACATACAATAAATGACTTCTTGCTCTCTACCACAAGTTTCCACAAGGCCAAATCTTGTCAGAGACATTTATAACTCTTGAATTTCTTGTAAGCCAATCCCGTCATTTGGCATTTCCGCAACTTTCAGAATTAAAATGTTGAAGATCATTTTCACAATCCTGGACTAGTAATATCTTCCCCTTCTTCCTCAGTCATGTTCTACATTTCCTATGACACTGATACTGCTTACTATGAAGCAGACTTACACTACCTCTATGACTACTACAATTATTTAATTCTCTACATCACTTTTAATCACAAAGCAATGTAAAACAGTAGACAGCATTGCAGACTTACATTCCCTCTACTCTATGTTTTGATTGGCTGCTTCAATTAGCTTATAAAAAGAAATAGTTTTTCTGAACTCATTCAAAGTGCACTTATTTCTCCATGACGTCCAGTCTTATGGTTAGAAGTTATGTCTCTGAACTACACTTATCCTCAAGGCCAAATCGTGTAGGAGCCATTAGAACTTCTTGAAATTCCTCAGAGCACATCCCGAGATTCTTTCCCTAAAATTTTGGTTTTAAAAACACCAGGTAAGAGTTTTTAAGGTCATACGGCAATTTTTTTTTGAAAATTAAAACAGAATCATTGCAGAATGACCAGCCATTTCTAGACTTTAAATAAGCTGTGTAATGTCCTGATGTTGTTGAAGGACCGTCATGATATATAATTGCTGCAGTTACAAAAGTCCTTCCTGATATTGACAACTGCGAAGCCACAAAATTTTTAATTAAAGTTGTCAATTTTGTTCCATCAGGCCTACATCGTTGGAACATTAAAATGACATACTGGCCATATGTTCGTATAAATAATGTGGACATCATTTCAGATTTACATTGGCTACACTCCATGTTGTGATCAGCTGCTTTTACTAGCTTATTAAAGGAGACTGATTTACTGTCTGGCAAAGTTAAATATATAAATCTTTCTGAGTCTACACTAGTAGTACTTGATACCCTACAGTTCTCGCAGTCATGCTGCCATTGATAAGAAAGCCCAAACAGCTGATCTACATCTACACCTTCAGCATGCAATACATCAAGCATATACATTAAAAACTCCTGACAATCTTGTTGAATATTTTGAGAGAATTGTGTTTGGCCTGAACATCTGTCTAACAGATTTCTAATTTCAGACACACTTTCTATGTTTGTTCTATCAGTGCTACATTTTTCTAAGACAGAATTTAACAAACTGCAAAATCTTTGATCAGAATTGACCACAATCTCTTCTTTTACATTTTCTAGAGAAAACAAAACATTAACCACTACTTTAGCATAGCAGTTGACACCAGAACTGTTTTCAAATTGAAAACCAACAACATCTTCAACAGAATCCTTTTTGTTTCTGCTTATAATTTCAGGTTCATCGACTTTTCGTCTTTTTGCTACAACCTCCCCAGTATTGGTCACATTTCTTCGTTTCCGGCCTACCACACGTTTCTCAAACAAAGGATATTGAGGCAAATGTGGCGCATACTCTCTTCTTAACCTATTGTATTCCTTAACACAATCTAGATCCGCACAAATGCTTGTGACATCACACTCAATCAAGTACAATCCCGATAAAGTTCTAACTCGTGACAATGCCACATATGCCATACCCTCCTTGAACACAGAACTGCCAATATTCACCAATGCACTGTCTACACTTAAACCTTGCGATTTATGGATTGTCACCGCATATGCCAAGCAAACAGGAAACTGCTTACGGCGAACATATACGTCTTTTACAAGCAAAAATCTAGCAGAACAACGACCAATTAGCTGTACTTCCTCAATGCCATCAAATTTAATTTTTAAAAATTCAATTCCATCTCTATTTCTGTATTTTACAAAATCAACAACATTACCCATTGATCCATTTACCAGACCTCTTTCAACATGTAAATTCCTTCTTAAAATTATACGACAGTTCAAGCACACATTCAGAGTCTTTTCAAAACCTGCAGTTTTAGATATACTCTTCTCTAATGAATCCAATTTTGTTTTCAGATTCTCAGACAAAATAATTGTTGATCCCATATGCTCTACTCTGTCAATAGCTTCCAGTTTCACAATCTCTTGCTTTTCTAAATGCAACATTTTGTTGTTGAATTTGGCACATTCTGCAAGAGTTGGCATCAAACATATTCCAGATTTCTTCTCAGTAATTTTCTGAAAAATATTCTCAGGCACAACATCTTGTTCTGGATATAAATTTGACAGTAATCGTGCATGTAAAGCTTCTTTTCCATGCTCGGTCACTTTTCCAATTCTAACATCTTGTAGAATAGTCTTGTAAACTTCATCCTTCGCCTGATGCATATTTTCATGCAGTTCAGCATAATTGAAGTTTAACCATATATTGACGTTGCCAATGCTGCCTAGGCACTTCCTGGTATCTTCATGCGTGAGCATTTTGAACACAGGTTGCCCTTTCACTGGTGTCAGCTGCAGAAGATCTCCGAAAACAATGATGTGTTTGCCACCAAATAACACATCATACTCTGTTTTGAGAACTTCTTGCATTCTCAAATGCACAAAGGCAAGCATGACATTGGAAACCATGCTTACTTCGTCAATGATAAGAAGTTTAATTTTCATCAAGATTTTTGAAACTTCAAAACAAGCATCTCCAGATAGCTTGTGATATTGTAATTTGTTGTCATGCTCCACTGGCAGCATCAGTAAACGATGTAAAGTAATCCCTTTAATGTTATGTGCTGCCAGTCCAGTTGGAGCGGTGACAACACAAGACAGCGATGACTCTGTCCTTTCCTGCAAATAACATGAAATTGCTTTAATAAGGAAACTTTTTCCAGTTCCCGCTTCTCCACTCACGTACAGTCGGACAGGCTTCAACGACGTACATGAGCACTCTTTCTTGTCATGACTTAATCCATGATCAATTTGCATGGTAACTTCGTCATATATTTTCCTCTGCTCAACGTTGAGTTGTCTTTCCAACTCTTCTAAGTTAACCGCATCCTCCTGAGCATGTGCCATGGCTCTTTCCACTTCATTCATAGCAGTGGCAGCTTCATTTTCGATAACAGGTCCTCCTAGTGGATCCTGACTCAATGAAGCAGAACTCTGACTGTCCTGAGAACTGTCTCTGGCAATCTCGGCTGCAATCATTGCTTCCTGCTCAATTTCCGCACTCAACATTTCTACATATTTGGGAAAAGCAGGACATTCTATGGTCTCCTTGGCGGCATTGAAAGAGTCTTTGTAACAGAGAAAATCTCCAAGCAGTTCCTCTTCTGCACGCCAAGGCTTGAAAAGTTGCAAAAGTGCTAAATAGAAAAACTCCTTTTTTTCAGGAGATTCGCCACTCAATTTTCGATGGTTTACCAAGTGGCATTTTCTTTGCTTGACCAGACATCCCTCACTTCCTATTACAGCATACACTCCTTTCTCAGTATCTTCTTTGATGTTCCTTTTGAATATGTAATTTTGAAGAACCTCATACAGACAAACATTCTCGAGGTGAATGCTTCGATTTGGATAATATGTATCCAACATGTTCGTCTTCAAAATGTCGGTACTGTTTGGCTCCTTTTCCGCCAAATACTCAATTTCCCGCACAGGTTTGAGAACTCGATTACGCGTTGCAGCAAGACCAAGACTCGCCCAAACGATACTCCTGGACTTGGCATAGAGACTTGCTGAAGACAACCGGTCAGAACATTCGTACGCTCCAATTTCTCGATGCGACAACATCTTCAGACTGAAACTGTACAACTTCTTGCTGAGGCTCTTTTCATGGGAAATGTCCTCCCACATATCCTTCAATTCTGTCTTCTCTTTTTTGGTGATGTAAGACGTCACATACCGAGCCACAGCCATACAGTTATCAGCCACAAACTGTATATCCATGTTAGCATTCCACATGGACAAAATCACCGGGTTGTAGTCGTTGATGTACTTGGACTCTTCGTTCCTCTTCAAATTGTATGTGTTTTTAGGTGATTTCTTCATCACATTATGTCGCAGCGAAGACATCAAACTGTTTACTCTTCCTTTAGAAATCACCGGTCGTGGAAAGCCGAAACGACATTTGGTGTAGAACTTGTCCTTGTTTCGGAATTTACGACGACAGTACTTTCCACATCGATGGCTTTGGAAACGCAGAACTTTTTCTCTTAGGCTTTTCTTCTCCTTTGCGTTTGGAACAGCACACGTAGAATACTGTTGTATAAAACTCATCACTGAGTCTTCTGGATCCGTTCCAAATTTAGGTGCATCCTTGATCCACAGCAACATATGTATATGAGGAGCACCTCTTGCTTGGTACTCCTTTCTCCAGAAGAAATCCAACACCTCTCCAAGAGGTGGATTCTTCTTATTCATGATGAAAGACATCATAGCTTCAAATCTATGATTGAAGTACCTACATACATTGACTGGATCCAAAGAGCACAGTTCTCCGGGTGTCTTGAATTCGATGTTTTCTACGTTAGCATTTGCCTCTCGTAGAAATTCAAGTAAGTCTTCCCAGCCATACTCGGCACAGCTCAGAGTGAGGAACCATGTGGGAGTTCCTAAGTTCCTCAGCATACATTTTAAATCACCATGACGACGGTACCAGTATTCATTAGTACCACGCTGACACGCCATGAGATTAATCAGGTGAGAATCCAAAATACTGTCTTGGACATTGACTTTATCCATAAAGTCACTTGCCGAGATGTTTTGCATGTGTATACCACTTTTCAAGATGTGGTTCACTGCATATGACAGTCCAGACAGATCGCTTTCAAACAGGAGATGAAACAAATAAGGAATGCATTGTCGAAACCTAGCATCTCCTGCATACAATCGCAAAGTCCGGTATTCAGAAGCAGAAACAGGTCTTCCTCCCTGACCTGTTGGAAAAAGCTGTGGGAAACACCGAGCTTCCAAACTTTCCTCCCAAACACTAATGGGACTCCCTTTGGCTTGTTTCATTTGAAACAACTCAATAGCATTCCCCATGACTTCCTTGGAATGCAAAGGATGAACACTATAATGTTCATATATTTCTTCACTAGTAGAGGGTTCTACTTTCTCAATTTGACCAGCACACAAATCGCTATCCTCTTCCTCACTTACTTCCTCTTCTGCAACATATACATTCTTATAGTATTTATTATTTTTTTTCAAATACAATGTTGCCTTTTTAACTTTCCTAACATCCACTAAATCTTGCCATATTTTCTTATTCTTTGTCGGAACCCCATTAACTAAGATAACCAGAGGTTCCTCTTCCACTTTTTCTACTCCAATTGTGTTAATGTTTTTCTTCAAATCTAGAGGCAAATAAACAACTCTTCCCTTTAATCCTCTCTGTAAATCTGATGGAGGCAATTTCCCTGTCTTTGGCTCCATTCTTACAATAGCCTGAAAGGGATGGATACTTTGAATCAAAATAGATTCATAAGTATTTAAATCCTTCAATTCAGAAGGAATCTCAACCAATTCCAGATTATTATGAACTGCTCTAGCAGGCATCTGGTTTTGATTTAATTTGCAACAACAATAAGTACACACACATTGATCCAATCCCAAATCAAAACAATTTTCTGCCATCAAGTATGTTGCGAAATCCTTCCATTCACTATTATTTTCCCTTTCACTTTTTGCATATAAATCCACTAACTTAGTCTGATTCTTATAATAAGTGCGTCGACAACACACACAAGTGAAATTTGGCCTCTCACTTGATTTGACCTGAAACGTCGCAATTTCCCTCTGGAAATTATCTGTACTGGAAACCTGTACACTATCTTCCACATTACCCGCTTCTTCTTGGTCAATTTCAACATTCTCCTCTTTACTTCCAAAGTAACAAAACTCAATTTCTTCACATATATTCTTCACATCTATTTCAGAACCATGCAAAAGAGCAGCGCATAATTGTTTAAGCATAATTGCTGGACTCTTAGCATAATACAACATTCTAACTAATTTCCTCACTTTATTATGATGCACTGCTAGCATCCTGAAATGATGAAAAACACTCTGGCATACTCTCCTGGAAAGACAAGCCAGTGAATGACCATGCAAACCTGTCACTTCTCTCACTCTGCAAGGATCTAATTCTTGCAACAACCTCATTTTCTGCTTCAAACTTTTCTTATTAAATGACCGTACAAAATCACAAAGCAAATTGATGGAATCCTGTCGCACACTGCAAATACTACTACACTTCCAGGTGTACACAGGACCCTTAGCACGTCTTCCTAAAACCTCATTACCTAACACCTCTTCTGCCTCTGTTGTCACAAGTTTTTCTTTTTCAACTGGACAACCATCTTTCACTTCATAAGCACGATCACTGGTGTCAACTGCATGCACCAAATCATTATCCTGGAAATAACTCTCCTCATTAAAAAATGCCTCACAGCTTGAACTATGCATCCATTCTCCAGAAACAACTTCACAAAAATTACTACGATTAACTATTCTCTTCCATCTACTATTTCTTTTGAAATCATAAATTGCCTTGTTTAGCTTCCTAATTCTATTGATTATCAAAATAAATAACTTACATTTAATTTCAAATGCCTGATCAATAACTTTCTCAACTTTTTTTTTTCTCTTATAAAAAACCTCTTTCTGTTGACCTTTCTTAATATTTTTTAACAAATTGCCAATTATCCTGTTGCGGAACATTCGTTTACGAATGTACCTAAACTGTTGTTTCCTTCTACTATCATGCACAGAGTTATCTCTTGCTCTAGCAGTAACATTTTTCATTGGCCTTTCCTTTCCGTTTGAATTGCTTCTCTTTTTCTGGACTGAAACATTTTCTGTAGTAATATTTTTTTTACTACAGATATTTCTTATGAATGTTTTTGTACTCTTACCCGGTGCTTTCTTGGTGACTTGACAAATCTTTTTGTTAGAGGACTGCTGCTTTTTTTCATTAACCTGCTGTCTTTGACGTTTTGCAGCCTTTCTCACTCTTTCTTTGGTTGGCATGCTGAAATCTTGAAATGATCTGCAGTTGAATCTGTGGTAAAATATAATAAAAAATGTTATTAACCACTATTACCCAACAGTAAATCAATAACAGTAATCAAAAACTTAAAACACTACTTGACATTTTTACATAGAAGATTTTTTAGTGCTTGGCAAATTTAGAATACAGAAATAGCAGAAAAGAAATGGAATTTATATTCATGTTACCTGTGCTATTTTATATGTGAATCTGATCTAATTTTATGAGCATATTTTAATATTTTATTGAAGACACTACACATAACCTGTTTTTGAAGGTGTCTTTATTTTTAAATTAAACGGTTTACATTTTTACTTTTTATTTATTATAAATTTTTTAAATAAATGTTTATAGTTCCATAGGCTCAAGCACGTCAGCTTCCCATCCTATGTCATATAATTCGGACAAATCTGCATCCTCATCACGTTCTTCTTCATCCTCAGGATTTAAATCATCCAAGGGATCAACATCCACTGATGTTTCAATTACGAGTTCAATGATGAGGTCAAAATCAACTGATTGCTGATTGTCGCTCATGTTGATGTTGTCTTTATCTTTAAAGAAAGATAACAACAATGAGATGTTGCAGAGTAAGAGACAAATCTCAGAGATTATAATAGTAAAATTGTTTAACAAGAGTAACATTTTGCAGCTATTCTATAGCCATGTCCAACGATGCTGAGCAGGTGAAGCCTATGTCTAATTTTTCAGTGAACAGGACTCATCTCTTCTTAACCTTGGATAAGCCTCACCGACTCTGTGTCCCCTGCACATACTTAAATGTAAAGGGGCAGATTTATGTTAAATGGCACATCCCCAGGCATGCACCAGTTAACGTGCACCGCTGCTCTGCCACTCATGGTGTGCCGCATTTACAATCAGATAGGAGAAAGCTACGTCAAAACCCTGCGCCTGCTTGAAGCAGGCATAGGTCTTGACGCAACATTGTGGAGATGGGGCACCCCTGAGCCTTGCTGGAGCTGCATCACACTTGCGATACAACTCCAGCAATGCGCCACCTTTACGGCACAGATGCGTCCCGCATCTGTGCCATTTTTGCCCCATGCTGCGCCGCATTGTAAATGCAGCACACCATGGGTGGCGGAACAGCAGCGCAGGATGACTGGCACATCCCTGGTGATGCGCCAGTCATCATAAATCTATCCCTAAGCTTCTTATCTTGTTAGAGATGAACCGCCATATGTATCATCAAACTATTTTGCATTTCCTAAATAGCGAATTTTAAGGGATAAATAGCAATTCTTTACCATTCCTAATTTGCGATGAGCAAATTGCTAATTGCAAATTACCCATTCATTTCCATGGGCCAGGAGGCCCATAGGAATGAAGGTGCAATTTGCGATTAGCAATTAGCTCATCGCAAATTAGGAATTTTTCCAAAGGTGCAGGGGTGTCTCAAGAACACCCTGCTGCACCCCTGAAAAAGAAATTTGGGGACATATGGCGCACATACATGCCCTAAGGGCATGTATGGGCGTCATATGGCACCTTTTGTTTTTTGGAAAAAAAGCTTTTTGAAAAGAATTCGCAAATTACCACCAACTAGAAGTTGGTGGTAGTTTGCAAATCCTTAATGGCATTTTTTGCATATTTTTTGTTTGATACATTGCATTTAAGGAATCGCAAAATTTGCAAATCCTTCAGTACAATCGCAAAATAAGGAATAGCAATTTTTGCTATTCCTTATTTTGCATCAAACTTGTTTGATACATACCATTTGTCTAATTAGCATTCGCAAAGGCCGAAATTCGCAGAATTTTGACCTTTGCGAATGTTAATTAGCTTGATACATATGGCCCCAAGTGAGGCCTGTCTTGCAACATGGTGCATCTTTTGCATCACTGCTGCATCAGTTTCATGTGGCACGTTTTTTTTACACCATGACACATCTGCCTAAATGCATCAATTTGTAATTTTGTCGCCTCATAGCAAATCTTTTGCACCGCCGCTGCATCAGAAAAGTGACGCACAGTGGCGCAAAAGAGGCATACACCTATCATAAATCTGTCCCTAGCATTTTAAATGATTAATTCAGGATGACGATAAGGTGTGGCCTATCCAGAGGTTTGTTTAAGGTGAGGCCTACTCAGGATTGCAGATTAAAGTTACGCTTGATGAAGAATACAGAGGAGATAATACATGTAAAGGCCTACCAATGAAGTAAGTAATGTCCACTTTATTGCGCCAGTCATCATAAATGTATCCCTAAGCTTCTTATCTTGTTACAGATGAACCGCCATATGTATCATCAAACTATTTTGCATTTCCTAAATAGCGAATTTTAAGGAATAAATAGCGATTCTTTACCATTCCTAATTTGCAATGAGCAAATTGCTAATTGCAAATTACCCATTCATTTCCATGGGCCAGGAGGCCCATAGGAATGAAGGTGCAATTTGCGATTAGCAATTAGCTCATCGCAAATTAGGAATTTTTCCAAGGGTGCAGGGGTGTCTCAAGAACACCCTGCTGCAGCCCCTGAAAAAGAAATTTGGGGGCATATGGTGCACATACATGCCCTAAGGGCATGTATGGGCGTCATATGGCACCTTTTGTTTTTTGGAAAAAAAGCTTTTTGAAAAGAATTCGCAAATTACCACCAACTAGAAGTTGGTGGTAATTTGCAAATCCTTAATGGCATTTTTTGCATACTTTTTGTTTGATACATTGCATTTAAGGAATCGCAAAACTTGCAAATCCTTCAGTGCAATCGCAAAATAAGGAATAGCAAATTTTGCTATTCCTTATTTTGCATCAAACTTGTTTGATACATACCATTTGTCTAATTAGCATTCGCAAAGGCTGAAATTCACAGAATTTTGGCCTTTGCGAATGCTAATTAGCTTGATACATATGGCCCCAAGTGAGGCCTGTCTTGCAACATGGTGCATCTTTTGCATCACTGCTGCATCGGTTTCATGTGGCACGGTTTTTTTACACCATGACACATCTGCCTAAATGCATCAATTTGTAATTTTGTCGCATCATAGCAAATCTTTTGCACCGCCGCTGCATCAGAAAAGTGACGCACAGTGGCGCAAAAGAGGCATACACCTATCATAAATCTGTCCCTAGCATTTTAAATGATTAATTCAGGATGACGATAAGGTGTGGCCTATCCAGAGGTTTGTTTAAGGTGAGGCCTACTCAGGATTGCAGATCAAAGTTACACTTGATGAACAATACAGTGGAGATAATACATGTAAAGGCCTACCAATGAAGTAAGTTATGTCCACTTCATTGTGCCAGTCATCATAAATCTATCCCTATGCTTCTTATCTTGTTAGAGATGAACTGCCATATGTATCATCAAACTATTTTGCATTTCCTAAATAGCGAATTTTAAGGAATAAATAGCGATTCTTTACCATTACTAATTTGCAATGAACAAATTGCTAATTGCAAATTACTCATTCATTTCCATGGGCCAGGAGGCCCATAGGAATGAAGGTGCAATTTGCGATTAGCAATTAGCTCATCGCAAATTAGGAATTTTTCCAAGGGTGCATGGGTGTCTCAAGAACACCCTGCTGCACCCCCTGAAAAAGAAATTTGGGGGCATATGGCGCACATACATGCCCTAAGGGCATGTATGGGCGTCATATGTCACCTTTTGTTTTTTGGAAAAAAAGCTTTTTGAAAAGAATTCGCAAATTACCACCAACTAGAAGTTGGTGGTAATTTGCAAATCCTTAATGGCATTTTTTGCATATTTTTTGTTTGATACATTGCATTTAAGAAATCACAAAATTTGCAAATCCTTCAGTGCAATCGCAAAATAAAGAATAGCAAATTTTGCTATTCCTTATTTTGCATCAAACTTGTTTGATACATACCATTTGTCTAATTAGCATTTGCAAAGGCCGAAATTCACAGAACTTCGGCCTTTGCAAATGCTAATTAGCTTCATACATATGGCCCCAAGTGAGGCCTGTCTTGCAACATGGTGCATCTTTTGCATCACTGCTGCATCAGTTTCATGTGGCACGGTGTTTTTTACACCATGACACATCTGCCTAAATGCATCAATTTGTAATTTTGTCGCCTCATAGCAAATCTTTTGCACCGCCGCTGCATCACAAAAGTGACGCACAGTGGCGCAAAAGAGGCATACACCTATCATAAATCTGTCCCTAGCATTTTAAATGATTAATTCAGGATGACGATAAGGTGTGCCCTATCCAGAGGTTTGTTTAAGGTGAGGCCTACTCAGGATTGCAGATGAAAGTTACGCTTGATGAAGAATACAGAGGAGATAATACATGTAAAGCTCTACCAATGAAGTAAGTGATGTCCACTTCATTGCGCCAGTCATCATAAATGTATCCCTAAGCTTCTTATCTTGTTAGAGATGAACCGCCATATGTATCATCAAACTATTTTGCATTTCCAAAATAGCGAATTTTAAGGAATAAATAGCGATTCTTTACCATTCCTAATTTGCGATGAGCAAATTGCTAATTGCAAATTACCCATTCATTTCCATGGGCCAGGAGGCCCATAGGAATGAAGGTACAATTTGCAATTAGCAATTAGCTCATCGCAAATTAGGAATTTTTCCAAAGGTGCAGGGGTGTCTCAAGAACACCCTGCTGCACCCCTGAAAAAGAAATTTGGGGGCATATGGCACACATAAATTTTAACAACATTCCTTTACCTCAAAAACGATTTTCAAGTCATAATTTGAAAACACTGCCCACGGGGAAATGACTTAAAATGTCCTTAAGACACATGAAAGTGTTTTTTTAAAGCCTTTGCAAGTTTTTGGGTCACTTTTAACATGGCTATGTAACTCAAACAGTCAAAATCTAAATTTACCATGCACAGGTGGGACCATATTTACAAGGAATGTGCCCCACGGGGAAAGGTCTTTTAATGTAATATGGGAAAAATGACATCAGAGACACTGAAATGCCTTATAAAGAAGCATACACCATTATATCCTTGTCATAAATTTACAAACCATTCCTTTTCCCCAAAAACGATTTTCAAATCATAATTTGAAAACACTGCACATGGGGAAATGACTTAAAATGTCCTTAAGACACATGAAAGCGTTTTTTGATTGCCTTTCCAGCATGGTTGGGTCACTTTTAACATGGCTATGTAACACAAACATTCAAAATCTAAATTTGCCATGCACAGGTGGGAGCATATTTACAAGGAATGTGCCCCACGGAGAAAGGTCTTTTAATGTAATATGGGAAAAATGACATCAGAGACACTGAAATGCCTTATAAAGAAGCATACACCATTATGTCCTAGTCATAAATTTAAAAACCATTCCTTTTCCCCAAAAACGATTTTCAAATCATAATTTCAAAACACTGCACATGGAGAAAGGACTTAAAATGTCCTTAAGACACATAAAAGCGTTTTTTGATTGCCTTTGCAGCATGTTTGTGTCACTTTTAACATGGCTATGTAACGCAAACATTCAAAATCTAAATTTGCCATGCACAGGTGGGAGCATATTTACAAGCAATTTGCTCCACAGAGAAAGGTCTTACATTAAAATGGGAAAAATAACATCAGAGACACTCAATTGCCTTATAATGAAGCATACACCATTATGTCCTTGTCATAAATATTATAACCATTCATTTTCCTCAAAAACGATTTTCAAGTCATAATTTGAAAAGACTCCACAGCTCCTATGCACAATAGCACCCTGTCAGTACTAATACTTCACATTTTCTCCAATTACATTTTCTCAAAGAAACAAAATCTATTTGTAAAACACTTGAGACAAAGCAACATTTGAAGAACACAACTTTCTTCATAATTTTCTCCTTAAAGCACACTATTCTCTATCTAAATTAAAGAAATCTTTTCTCACCTTAGCAAATACTTTGAGTTTCAAAACAGTCTCAGAAACACACCAATTTGTCTTCAGCAGAGCAAAAGGTATGCACTCCAGAGTCTGCAGCTATCAAAAGCACAGAAATGCTGTAATTCTTCACACATATCTCTCATGTCACCCAATCAAAACTCTTCCCTCACTTTTTTTCAAATGAAAACCCTTCCCCCCTCTGCCCTTTCTGCCTTTTTTGCATGGCAACCACGTCTTGGAAGACCTCTGGTGTTTGCAAGTTCACACAACAATGTTGCAATTGAACTCTGAACTCTCAGTGCACCTCATATCCAGTGCATTCTTTCATTTAATGATTTTTTCTTGACCACTCAAAATACATCTTTCAAACAACTCATCCATGCACCCTAACTTTCTGTTTTCAGCAATCAAAATCCACCAATCACTGTTACTGCTTCATTAACACAGAAACTCCACAGTTTTTTTCATTTTAAACTCTTATTTTTTCAACTGCCATTTCATTGCCACACTTCATCTGACTGCAGGAGAACCTTCTCTCACCATGTTTTCTGTCTGGATTGTTGGACATAGTTACATCTATTGGGCTCAGAGGTATGCTGAGAACAGGAATTTACCTAACCTCAATTTACAAGATGTGGAAATTAAGTGGTTTGGCCACAGAGGATTAAAATGTCACCAATTGATACCATTGGTGAAAACCTTTATGCATTTACCAAAACCTGACCTGTTAATTGTGCACTGTGGAGGTAATGATTTGGGCACTTTGACTGGGGTAGGTCTGGAAATGCTTTTAAAGGACACCTTTGAGCAATTGATGGCACTTTTTCCTCAGACTGCCTTGGTATATTCAAATATATGCCAAAGACAGAAATGGAGGTGGTCAAACCAATTTTGTCCACAAATTGAGAAGTCGAGGAAGCATGTAAACAAATCTGTTTCAGCTTACATGAGAGACCATGGAATGGGCTCCCTGTACAACAATAACTTGCGTTACTACATGCAAGATATCTACAGAGGAGATGGAGTTCACTTCTCAGATGAGGGCAACAGAATTTTCATTCTGAATTTAAGACTGTGCATTGGTACCTACTTATAAGTACCTAAATGTACCATAAACCCAAAAGCTCTTCTCAGAGCTACCCTACATCTGATCACTCACAATTATTATTTTACTCTAACATTTTTCACTAATTTTCAACAAAGTACGCTCCCTGGGGCGCTACCCGGTACGCGAACCGGGAGCTAACCTCGCTAAATTTTTTTAAAAATGTTTTTTTTTCCGCACATATGGGCCTCCTCAGCCACCCTCAGAAAACCTAGGGGGTCAAGATAAGTCTACCGTGACCCCTTCTACCCATTCTGAACATTATTTTCCCTCCATCTTGTATCTTAATTCGACCGAAACACAAAATGGTGGACTCCCGTAACGCTTAAGGTTAGCGCACCATCAAAAAAGGTGGGAAAGTAGTTTACAGAAAAGCGACTGGAGACAATTTCACCAAATATAGATTAGCTCATACTACATACCAATGCCTACCATTTTCACAAATTTGATTGAAATTCCATTTAACCATTTAGCCTGTAGACCTCTCTAAATACCCTGAGGTAAATTACTTCACAAAACACATCTGAAGTGTTGGAATTGACAACCAATTAAAATGTTACTTTCATTTTCTACTTTTTTTACCTGACATTTGATTGGCTATGTACCTGAATATATATAAAGGAAGAGAGAGAAACACAGCCATTTTGACTACTACTTCCTGAACTACATTGCAAGATCATTTTCACTCACAACTTAAACTTGTTTTTAGAAGGTGAGATATTATTTTATAAATTTGAAAACATTTTCAGATAGTTATATACTATCCCTCTGTAAGAGTTAGACATTGAGAAAGGCTTCTTTATTATAATTATGGATTGATTTAGGTTTCTGTGGTATAATTATGAATTTACTTAGGCTTCTTCACAGGCACTTTTTAATAGTACTACTTCACGCCTGAAACCATACAGTGCCCATAGATTACTTCTCTGTTATAAACTCACAAGTACCTGTCTGAACTTAAACCCAACAGTGCCCTATCTCTACTGATATATTTATTTTTTATGCAAATTACAGCAATAAAATGGAAGGTGAGCAGAATGTTTCCTTCGAAATTGTTCTGGAGAACAACACAGAGAAAGATATTGAGGACAATGATGACTCAGATTTCATGGATGAATCACGGGACCATGAATTAGTTCAATGTGTAGAATCTGTGGATCATTTACTTCATTATGATGACGGTCAAATGTGGGAACTTATGTTCACTCAACAAGAGGACACATCGGACAGTCAAATGCTAGACGTTCTATTAAATTTTGAAAAACAATCCGAAAAATAAAATTGTATGTAATATTAAAAAATTGTTTGAGTCTTTGATCATTTTTATATGTAATTCATAAACTAGTTAAATGTTAGAAATGTTATTAAATTTTCAAACACAATCACAATAATAAATAATTGCTTAAAAAATAAAAAAATTAAAAAATAATCAACAAAACCAACAATCAATTAACATACAGTATTTGAAAAGTCTATCATTCTTTTTTCCTTATAGTACGCTGTCCACAACGCTTCCCACGCAAAAAAAAAAAAAAACCAATTTTTTTTTTTTTGCCCCGCGGGGCCCTTTTAAAACCTCCACATTAAACCTAGGGGGTCAGGTAGGATCTACTATGCCCCCTTATGGTCATTTCCCCCTTTGTTTTGGCCTCCTCTTGTCTCTCAATCCTACAGAGAGACAAGATGGCGGCCGCTCCGGACTGTTTAGAATGTTGACAGACACCGGAGAGCCAATCAGCTTCGCTACGCGAAGTTCCGTTACGCGTAAAGTCCGCGAACCGGAGCGCTGCCCGGTCCGCTGTTACAGATATATATCTTTTTTTGAACGTTAATTTCTCAAAATCCACTGAAGCACATATATTGAGACCTAGCAAAGGCACATCGGGCTACCAGTCCCTACAATTTTGCCAAGTTTTGTGGAAATCCATTCAGCCGTTCGGGCTAAAAGTGAGGCCAACCGCCCTATGGAAAACTCAATGTTAAAAACACGTTTTGGGACCCCCCTTTTTTCTCGGCCCCCCCTTGACGAACCCCCCCCCAAATTTCCAGGGGCTGCTCAGAAACAAAATGTTCAATTTCCCAGAAAATTTCAGCCAATTCCGTCCACAAACGCCAAAGTTATTAGACATAGAATTTTCAAAAATCCCATAGGGAAAAAATCCTAACTATATATACCTACTGGCGACCGCCAGTAGGTAATATATATATATATATGTAAATATATATAAAAAAATACCCTTTCAGGTATCCTTTTTTGTATATATATATATGATTATGAGGATTGAGGTTTACATTTGCTAATTTGCACATTGTTCCTCTGTTTACATTTTTTTGCGCAATTTGCATACTTTCTATTTTGCACTTTATTGCAGGATTTGCACCAATATATAAAATGCCTATTGTTGCACTTGCGCTATTTGTACTAATACACACAGTATTCTGGATGGTCATTGTATTTATGCTTTTATATATATACAAATTCTCAGCACATTATCAATTTTAATCTTACAAATGCTCAGGGGATAGAAAATAATATGGATTTAACATGTAACAACAGTTTTTTACCCATTTGATTTTCAACACAACTAGGAACTACGAATAACTAGAAGACCGACTATTATGTTCATAGCCGGTAGTGTGTTCTTGCTCTTCATTATCACGTGGGATGTTTTGAAAACATGTGATGAAAAAAACTGTGAAAAAAATGTATTTAAATGGTGTATGGTTCATTACCTGACGATCTGTGAGCAAGGGCGGATGCCCGAAACGCGTCAGATTTAGTGACTCTACTTAAATAAATATCTTTTTGCCGAAGATATACAATTTAATGTTAAAGAATTATAAATAAATTAAAAAAATAGTTTATTTTAAAAAATGTTAATAGCCTTTCTCCCTTAAAAAATAAAATGTAACTATTTGAAAAAAATAATCACATTAATTAATTCAAACTGCTTGATGCCTAAATGGGGGCCCAGACTACTTCTTCCATATTCCTTTGCGGCTGGGAGGCCGCATCAGCTACCACACCAGGCGGGTGCCATAAATACACACCAGAACTCCAGCGGCACAAGACACTTAGCTTCTTGCTGTCTAAGCAGGGGCGGGGCTACTTCCTCCACATTCCCCTGCGGCTGGGAGGCCACATCAGCTACTGGTCCGGGTGGCATAAATACACCTCAAAATACCCACGGTGCGGGATGTGCCCGAACGCAAGCCTGGCTGAAGACCAGGACAAAAGCAGGCTCATCTGCACCCATATTTTCCTAGAAGATGCTGGGCTGGGGCACCCCTGTTGACTCCTCAATAAATACTCTTATGTAATTGTGGGCCTCACACACTTGACCTTTTTTGTATGCTTTCTGAATTATCTCATGCCGAATCTATATTGGACTAAAGCGTGTAGTGAGCTCTTGAGCTTAAGCTTTCCCCAGATTGCCAGGAAAGTGCCATTCAAAAGAACCACCACTCAGATGGGAAAGAGAAAAGCTGCTTTAAGCTGCCAGGTGCAGTAAAGCAACACAAGACCAGTGACACACTTTGCAGAACATTGTGTAGCTGATATAAATAATCTGATCGAGGAGGTGGAGACTTTGTCCTCGAGTAAGCCCTTGTCAACAGCCGGGGGAAGCCATTGATCGGAAAATCTGGCAAAAATCTTTGAAAAAAAGAGGAGGGGCCCTCCATCACAACAGTTCAACAAGTCAAATGCTTCCAATTGTAGAATAAATTTAGCAACTATTGAAACGCTGATAGTTGCCCCTCCTCCACTGGTGCCCCAGGTTGTTTGCATTAACAGATGTGCACACACTCAAGCCTACTGAACACTTTGCTTGCACTAACCACACATTTCTCTCTAAAGAGACAAAAACATATCTTTTGATGCAATCATGTCCTGCTGTTAATTCATTCTTGGGTAACAGACGTTTAATTTGTGCAAGTGCAGTCTGAAATTAAAGACCTAAAATCTATGGTTAATAAACTAATTGATGTGTGGTTTGCCTCATCACTCATAAATCTGTACAGTCAGAAGGGAACTTGCATGATAGGAACAATGGTTGTCTCACCCATGTCACCTCACAACTTCAGGAGATGTACGTCCTTGCAGGGCATGCTACCAGATGCCAGGACTTGTGCACCTAGCAATTATGTTCCGTACCCTGTTTTATCTACTAACCTTGCTAATCCATACAAAGAACAGGTCAATATAGATGGCAGAGATCTTTGTCGCATGACAGCTCAAAGATGGGTGACACATAAGGATGGTAGTAGCAAGGAAACAGATTTATTTCACAATGCCCACACAAACTACAAGCTTTTGCATTCCTAGGGCAATCTCTTCTGAGCCTAATGCACCAACAATTAAGTCCCCTGATGAAGGGCTAAGCCCAAAATGCATTGGGCAGAAGTGAATGAATAACTATGAAATCCATATATACTATGGAAACAAAAGTATCAAGTTGAAACTGAATAAATTATCTACACTGAAACTGTTTTTAAATGTATTTAAAATTAATTTAAAGGTGTGCCCATGTGTTCTATATTATTTTACCCTCACACTCAGGAGGGTTCACCAATAGGGACCCACAAACTTCACCTACCTTTGATCACCACGTGTAAATAGGAGTGCGAACGTCCAGCTCCCAATTGGACTTCACCTAATGCACCACCTGCCATCCTTGACCTGCATATATGTAAATCACTCCGCTGCTCACATGTAAGCATACATTTTTATGGTTAAAGTCCATAAATTGGAATTGAACTGAGCCACACATGAAGATACAGAATCCTTAACATATACAGTAATTATATTAAAATCACTTTATCCAGCACTGTTTACCAAGGAGACATCTATGACTTGGCCTGAGATCTAACCCCCATCAGGTTGGAGATTCAGTTTAAAAATTGTACCATCTACAGATTTTTAATCAAGAAGGCCCAATGAAACGAGAGATCCTTGAACCACAGTGGACACCCTCCATTATTAATTCTCTTGATCCACCATCTAGCTCTCAGTGACTCCCGCCAAAAGGGAAAACCTCCCAAAAATCCCAACCCCAAGTAGCAAAGTCTTCCTGTAAGATGGTTCCTAACTCAGAATTGGCTCCTCACATAAATGAGAACTTTGGACTTGAGAATGTATGTCTTGTTTCTAACAATGAGCCTTCACCTTTAAATAATTCAGAAAAGGGGGTGGTGATGGACAGAGCATCTGAGTTAAACAGAACACTCATACCCAGTCAAAAGATCAGGGCTTGATCCATCACCGTTTTTTAGCTCACTGCACCATCCCAGTTCAGAACCTGGCTACATGCAAATTAGTCTGTCCCCGACCCAGTGCATCATGGGAACAGGGCAGACCAAACTACCAAGCCAATTCTTTACTGGAAAGGAAACAATCTTCCGGGGACCAGTTTCTGGCATTGCAGCCGTCTTCGGCCCGGCTTGCTTGAATCCTAATGGTGCAGTGAGCAAGGGACTCACATCTGAGCATACCCTGCCACTCCTATAGTGGCCAAAACGATTCAGAAAAGGGGGTGGTGATGGACAGAGCATCTGAGTTAAACACAACACTCATACCCAGTCAAAAGATCAGGGCTTGATCCATCACCGTTTTTGAGCTCACTGCACCATCCCAGTTCAGAACCTGGCTACATGCAAATTAGTCTGTCCCTGGCCCAGTGCATCATGGGAACAGGGCAGACCAAACTACCAAGCCAATTCTTTACTGAAAAGGAAACAAGCTTCCGGGGACCGGTTTCTGGCATTGCAGCCGTCTTCGGCCCGGCTTGCTTGAATCCTAATGGCGCAGTGAGCAAGGGACTCACATCTGAGCATACCCTGCCACTCCTATAGTGGCCAAAACGATTCAGAAAAGGGGGTGGTGATGGACAGAGCATCTGAGTTAAACAGAATACTCATACCCAGTCAAAAGATCAGGGCTTGATCCATCACCGTTTTTTAGCTCACTGCACCATCCCAGTTCAGAACCTGGCTACATGCAAATTAGTCTGTCCCTGGCCCAGTGCATTATGGGAACAGGGCAGACCAAACTACCAAACCAATTCTTTACTGGAAAGGAAACAAGCTTCCTTGGAATATTCACCTTTAAATAAGCATCCCCCTTTTAGTTCAACTCACCACACTAGCAGATTAGAAGAGAACTGACTGATTTCAGATTCCATGAAGGGTGCTAAAAAAGAACAAATGAAATCAGAGTTCTCTAACACAGGAAACTTTACAATTGTCTCTTGGAAAGTCACAGGTTTACAATCCAAATAATTGAATAGTGATTTGGACCTTTTTTGATGCTATTGATATTTGCTTTCTACAAGAGACTTGGATGACTACTTGTGTATTTAGGCCTGGTTTTAGAAGTTTATTAATTATGGCTTGAGATTCTTTGCTGGGCTGGGCTGCGGGTGTTTATGCACATGGGTAAAAAACATCTCTTTAGTGTACAGTAAAGTAGATGACTAGCTAATGCCAGGATTTACTTATTTTGAAGTTAGTTTTACATAATGGTAAAGATATATTGCCATTTAATGTTTATAATACATCAGATAATACCTCTACAGGGTCGCCCACTTTAAGACACCAGTACCCGCTGATAAAGTCATGCAGCAAAGATTGTGCAATCATAGTAGGAAGATATTGCCTGCTTAGAACTCTCTGCCTTCCCTGGTATCCTAGCAAGCAAAAAGGATGCATATTGGGGTATACTTTCAATTGATGCTAGTTCAGTTAAATATTTGTCAAAGTCTGCCCTACAAATTATTAATATTACTTTGTCGCATGGTCTCTGACTGTGCAATGGCTATTCACCTTCGGATGGAAAGCATGTTCCAACCTTTAAAAGGGGAAATTACAGATATCATCTGGACTATCTATTTGTCAACCTGGAGTTGTGGAGTGAGTTGTTGACTTATTTGTGGCACCAAGGTATGAGAGCAATCATGACCCTGTAAATCTCCATGTGACAGGCTTATTGACAAACAATTTCTCTGAACGTTCAATACAGGAAATTACTGATTTCATTAGAACAAATAATAGGAAAAATGTCAAATGGGCCTTTGTGGAGTCAAGCGATACAGCATAAAATGTTATCTTTGCAAGTATTTGTACAGCACTTGATCTCTTTAAAGTGCACATGAACTGTCCAAACAGTGGCATTAAGACTCACAATGCACTATTTGAAGAGATCAGAGGTTTTTATGAATGGTGAGAGCAAGACAGCAGAGAGCCCAAGAGTGTTTCAATTATTTATTTATTATTTATTTATTAAAAACATTTATAAAGCGCGAACGAAGGCCCTAGGGCATCTCGGCGCTGAGGTCTCTGCAGTGTTTAACCAGCAAGGGGAACTAAAGTTTATTGATTAAAAAGCCAGGTCTTAAGTTGTTTACGAAAAGACCAGAGGGAGGTACTCGTTTTGATTGCGTGTGGAAGAGTATTCCAGGGTTTCGGTGCAGCTACAAGGAATCTCCTGTCACCCCACGCGACCGATTTGGTGCGTGGTACCAGTAGTTCATGTGAACTGGATGAACGTAGCGTTCTAGCGGGACGGTAGGGAATGAGGTTTTGAATGAAGAAAGCAGGTCCGACATTATGTAAAGCTTTATATACTAAGCAGAGGGACTTGAATTTGATCCTCTTTCTCACCGGCAACCAGTGCAGCTGTCTTATGGTTGCTGACACTGATTGGTATTTTGGAATGCGCCCAAGTATCCTGGCGGCAGCATTCTGAATGATTTGCATTTTTTGTAGCACCTTCTCTTGGGCACCCAAAAACAAAGCGTTACAGTAGTCTAAAGTAGACAAAACCAGGGAAGTAACCAAGGTTTTTCCGGCGTTCTCAGGTAGGAAAGGCAAGATTTTTTTTATGAGCCGTAATTTGTGAAAGGCTGAGGAGGAGATCTGATTTGCGTGAGGTAGGAAATTCAGGCGGTTATCAAACATAGCCCCTAAGTTCCTCACCTTGCCAATCGGATCTGGTGGCTGACCCATAGATGAAGGCCACCAGAGGGAGGGCCATTCCGGGAATAAGTTGCCAAAAATGACAACTTCCGATTTATCGGAATTCAATTTCAGGCAATTGGAAGCCATCCAGCTCCCAATTGCCAACATGCCTTGATTAAAACTGCTGGCAATCTTAGGCCCATCATTCTTGACGGCGAGGACCAGCTGGGTGTCATCTGCGTAGGATGTAAGACTCATCCCATGTGCCTTGATGACTTTGGCAAGGTCCGACACATAAATGTTAAATAGTGTCGGACTCAGGGATGAGCCTTGAGGAACTCCGCATGGCAGTGACAAGGGGGATGATTCGAAAGGTCCGATAGTAACAACCTGGGACCTGTTCGCAAGAAATGAGGCAATAAGTTTCTTGGCGTTGCCTAGGATGCCCATGCTTTCGACACGATCGACCAGAGTGACATGGTCGACCGTGTCGAAGGCTGCCGATAAGTCCAGCAGAATCAGGACTGCTGTTCCTCCTGCATCCCGGATGGATCTAATGTCGTCCGCCGCCTTAACCAGGGCAGTCTCTGTTCCGTGAAATTGGCGGAAGCCGAACTGTGATTCATCCATAGCTTATGTTCCTCAATAAAGGATGATAGTTGAAGATTCATGATTTTTTTCAACTATTTTAGCCAGGAGTGGAAGACTAGCGATTGGACGATAGCTTTTAAGTTCTTCCTTATCGAGGTTGGGTTTTTTAAGGAGAGGTTTTATGAGGGTCTTTTTTAAAAACTCTGGATAAATGCCCGTGCAGAACATAGAGTTGCAGATAGCAGTCATAGACGGGAGAACCGCTTCAATAATCGGGCGTAGGACTTTCAAAGGACATGGGTCTAAAGCCGAGCCCGATTTAATAGATGATATGATGTTCCGTACCTGAGGGTAGGCTACTTCTGTGAACTGCAGGAAGGTGGGGCCATGATGGGAAGTGGGAGGTTTCGGCAAGTTGATTGCATTGTTTGCGAAGGCCCGCTAGATGTCCTCAACTTTACTAAAGAAAAAGTTCGATAGGTCGTCGCAAAGAGATTGGGAGGGGGGAGGAGTCAAGTCGGTGGAAAAACCAGCTAGCTGTTTGGTGGTTTCGTATAATAATTTATTTGAATTTTTAGCTAATTCTATTCTTTCACAATAATATTTTTTCTTTGCCTCACAGATTAAAGTTTTGTATTTAGCCACTGCATCTTTATACTTGGATTTGGCTTCATCTGTATAGTGTTTCCGCCAATGCCTCTCTCTGTTCCTACACTGTTGCTTATGGGTACGTAGCTCCTCTGAGTACCATGGGGCCGACGGGGCGGATCTATTGCGAGACCGTTGTTTGACCTGAACCAGTTCTGTGGCCGCGGAACTTACCCAGTCGTAAAAACGGGAGATAGCAATATTGGGATCAGTGGATAGCAGCGGGTTGGAATCGGAAAGAGTTGTCTCTAGCCTAGAAGTATCTATATCGTCCCATGCCAGGTAGGATTGGCGGGGGTTGGGGCATAATTTGCCAACAAGAGAATCCTGCACTGACAAAGGTGCCAGAATAAGATGGTGATCAGACCAGGTAAGGGGAAGTATTTGGGTGACTTGCAGGCCCGCTGCATTAGTGAAGATGCCATCCAAGGTATGGCCTCCTTCATGCGTGGGGGAATTGACCAGGGAGTGGAGACCAAAAGTGGTCATGTCTGCTAGGAAAATAGCAGTGTCGGGATTATCTGGTATGTCAAAATGAAAGTTAAAATCACCCAAAATCGTGAGAGAATTATCAAGGGCGGATGCTTCTAGTGTGGATCTGAGATCTGAAATAAAATCATTCCTGGGCCCCGAAGGGCGGTATAGGAGGATCCCTTTAAATGTGTAGGATGGGGACCATTTAATGGAGAATTCTAGGGCTTCACAAGAAGATCGAGTGATGGTTTTAGTCCTTACAGAGAAGGTATCACGTGCAATAATGGCAATGCCGCCACCTTTTTTCTTGAGTTGTCTATCCAGTCTGTATATAGCGAACCCGCTTGGTACAGCGATCACTAGATCAGGGTCGGACGCATCGTCCATCCAAGTTTCAGTCATGAAGAGTAGATCTATTTTGTGATCATTGATCAGCTCGTGGATGTCCTGACGATGTTTACCTAGTGAACGGGTATTGGTAAGGGCGACCGTATAGGATATCATGGAATTGTGCTTATTACAGGGGGGCAGTTTATGGATAGAAGGTATAGAGGCTTTGCAGCCCAAGCAGTGTGTGACCGGGCTAGTGAGCAGGGAATAAGGGTTTGATATGATACAAGCCTGAAGGGTCGGGGGACGTAGCTGCCGAAGCTGGGAGGCAGAATAAAAGCCTCGTGGAGGCAAAGAATGGGAGCCAGGGAGGGTGGCCCTAGGCCTGGGCCAGGCGCGGACGGGCGCAGACGGGCTTGCATTTGGCGCGCCGCCGGCGCGCCCGCTGCGCCCGCCCGCTGTGCGGTCGGGCGGGTCTGTTGTTAATATTCATGATTTGTGGGGGCGGGAGGAGGGTGGGAGGGGCGCAGAGCTATCCGGCCAGCCTTCCCTGTCCAAAATGGCGCCTAAAGTTGTGCTGAGGGGTTCCCAGCGCCTCGTAACAGCGGCGTTGTGGGAGTCAGTGTGAATGAGCCTCGGCGATATAATCTCGCCTCGAGGTAGGGGCGGGTATTAAAAGCGCACTAGTAAAATATTATACACAATTTTAAAAAACGCGATTATTACATCAATCACATTCAGAATATGACGAAAGTGCAAGGGAGCGCAAAGTACCTCCGGCTTCCGCCTCAGAGGGAAAACAACAACAGAATCTCGGGGGAGTGAAAGGCCTCGCCCTTAAGTAACCTGGGAGGGCGGGAGGGGCGCAGAGCTATCCGGCCAGCCTTCCCTGTCCAAAATGGCGCCTAAAGTTGTGCTGAGGGGTTCCCAGCGCCTCGAAACAGCGGCGTTGTGGGAGTCAGTGTGAATGAGCCTCGGCGATTTAATCTCGCCTCGAGGTAGGGGCGGGTATTAAAAGCGCACTAGTAAAATATTATACACAATTTTAAAAAACGCGATTATTACATCAATCACATTCAGAATATGACGAAAGTGCAAGGGAGCGCAAAGTACCTCCGGCTTCCGCCTCAGAGGGAAAACAACAACAGAATCTCGGGGGAGTGAAAGGCCTCGCCCTTAAGTAACTTGGGAGGGCGGGAGGGGCGCAGAGCTATCCGGCCAGCCTTCCCTGTCCAAAATGGTGACTAAAGTTGTGCTGAGGGGTTCCCAGCACCTCGTAACAGCGGCGTTGTGGGAGTCAGTGTGAATGAGCCTCGGCGATTTAATCTCGCCTCGAGGTAGGGGCGGGTATTAAAAGCGCACTAGTAAAATATTATACACAATTTTAAAAAACGCGATTATTACATCAATCACATTCAGAATATGACGAAAGTGCAAGGGAGCGCAAAGTACCTCCGGCTTCCGCCTCAGAGGGAAAACAACAACAGAATCTCGTAGGAGTTAAAGGCCTCGCCCTTGAGTAACCTGGGAGGGCGGGAGGGGCGCAGAGCTATCCGGCCAGCCTTCCCTGTCCAAAATGGCGCCTGAAGTTGTGCTGAGGGGTTCCCAGCGTCTCGTAACAGCGGCGTTGTGGGAGTCAGTGTGAATGAGCCTCGGCGATTTAATCTCGCCTCGAGGTAGGGGCGGGTATTAAAAGCGCACTAGTAAAATATTATACACAATTTTAAAAAACACGATTATTACATCAATCACATTCAGAATATGACGAAAGTGCAAGGGAGCGCAAAGTACCTCCGGCTTCCGCCTCAGAGGGAAAACAACAACAGAATCTCGGGGGAGTGAGAGGCCTCGCCCTTAAGTAACCTAGCAGGGCGAGAGGGGCGCAGAGCTATCCGGCCAGCCTTCCCTGTCCAAAATGGCACCTAAAGTTGTGCTGAGGGGTTCCCAGCGCCTCGTAACAGCGGCGTTGTGGGAGTCAGTGTGAATGAGCCTCGGCGATTTAATCTCGCCTCGAGGTAGGGGCGGGTATTAAAAGCGCACTAGTAAAATAGTATACACAATTTAAAAAAACGCGATTATTACATCAATCACATTCAGAATATGACGAAAGTGCAAGGGAGCGCAAAGTACCTCCGGCTTCCGCCTCAGAGGGAAAACAACAACAGAATCTCGGGGGAGTGAAAGGCCTCGCCCTTAAGTAACCTGGGAGGGCGGGAGGGGCGCGGAGCTATCTGGCCAGCCTTCCCTGTCCAAAATGGCGCCTAAAGTTGTGCTGAGGGGTTCCCAGCGCCTCGTAACAGCGGCGTTGTGGGAGTCAGTGTGAATGAGCCTCGGCCATTTAATCTCGCCTCGAGGTAGGGGCGGGTATTAAAAGCGCACTAGTAAAATATTATACACAATTTAAAAAAACGCGATTATTACATCAATCACATTCAGAATATGACGAAAGTGCAAGGGAGTGCAAAGTACCGCCGGCTTCCGCCTCAGAGGGAAAACAACAACAGAATCTCGGGGAGTGAAAGGCCTCGCCCTTAAGTAACCTGGGAGGGCGGGAGGGGCGCAGAGCTATCCGGCCAGCCTTCCCTGTCCAAAATGGCGCCTAAAGTTGTGCTGAGGGGTTCCCAGCGCCTCGTAACAGCGGCGTTGTGGGAGTCAGTGTGAATGAGCCTCGGCGATTTAATCTCGCCTCGAGATAGGGGCGGGTATTAAAAGCGCACTAGTAAAATATTATACACAATTTTAAAAAACGCGATTATTACATCAATCTCATTCAGAATATGACGAAAATGCAAGGGAGCGCAAAGTACCTCCGGCTTCCGCCTCAGAGGGAAAACAACAACAATTCACATTGCCACCTCAAAAAAGCGGGTATTATTGATGTCTTCAGGTGGTGAAAGATATGAAATAAAGTACAAAAGGTATTAGAAGCAGCCACAAATAAGGATTCCAAGCTATGTTGGAATTTAGTCACACATGGGGGTAAGAGGGGGCATAATAAACCAGAGTCACATATCTTAATCAGTGAGTGCATAGCACACTGTGGAGCCCTCTACTCAACATTGGCTGCTTACATATCTCCTGTTTCCAACATCCAACAGCTTGTATGTCAAAATACCCCCAGCACTGATCAAACTCTTTTCTTTTCCATGATGATACTGACGCAGTCCTAAAGGCCCAGAAGGCAGGAAAGACTCTTGGCCTGGACATGATTCAGGGTGATCCTTATTGATCAAACCGTGACATATGGGTACCGTACAAAAGTGACCTTTGTAATGAAATCTTGTAGGGAGGCCCAATCCCAGAAACATGGAAGGGTGAGGAGGTTGTCCCCACATATAAAAATGAATCCCTCAGCAAACCAGGCAATTTCCAGGCCAACCTGCCTAAATGATACTTCACCAAAAAATTTTGTAAACAGTTATCAGATAAACTTACTACTTGGAAGCTCAGAAAATCATATGCGAACTCCAAGCTGGTATTAGATCCAAAATAAGCACAATAGATCAGGCTTTTTGATTCCAACTTATTAGATGTAGATCGTGAACATGGGCAGGGGCAGTTTGAATGTCACTTTTGTGGACCTGCACTTAGCGTTTGATTTGGTCCCAAGAGACAAGCTATGGCAAGTCCTCCTAGACTGGAGAATTCCATCTGACATGGCAGTTACTATTAAACGTTCAGATACAGATTTAAAGAGGGGTACGCCAGGGCTGTGTGTTAGCACCAACACTATTTCTTCTTTTTATAATTGACTGCATACAGTTTTAGTTTAATTGTGAGAACGATTCACCCACAGTGTCAGGTCAAAATTTGCTAGGGTTGCGCTTTGCCAACAACACCATATTGATTTACAAAAAACAGAAAGGCCTCCAGATCTTAATCAAGAAATGTGGTTAATTTTGTAGGAAAAACTGCTAAAACAACCAATTAATGGTATTTAATTCCAAAAGGTCATATAGGTGTAGAATAACTCTGAGTGCCAATGTTTTAGAAAGAGTAAAGGACTTTGATTACTTAGGCATAAAGTTGTCTGACTCTGATAATTGAGGTGAGCAAGCGTCTGCTAAAACTTAAGGCGTGTGTCATAGTTACATTTCATTACAAGTCCATTGTGCATTAACCTTTTTTTAAACATATTTGTATTGCCATTTGTTATAGACAACAGGAAACAGGTCACAACCATAGGTGCTTATGAATAATCCATAGACATAGAAATATGTAGATGTCTTGTCACAGCACATATCAATCAATGGATCCATCAGCATTGTAAATTTCAAACCTTATTAACAAATGTGTTACATCAATAATCGGTTAGGCTCCTCTTTCTAGATAGCGTATTTAGGGTGTGCATTTTGGTATTTTATCCACTAGCTGCTGTGTGTCCTCAACATTGAGAGGAACTAGCCTAAGGTTAAGAATATCCGAAGGAGAGTCTATAATGGAATTCCCAACAATGCAAACTTTTTTTTTTAAAAGGACACAGGCGCACAATTATTCAATAACCATGGGGTAGTCAGCATGGGGCAAATGTACAGGGGGTACCCCAAACATACAGGTCTCCTCTCCAACACCTGCCAGCCATCTCTGACCACCAGCAGGGGCATAGTAAAGGGATGGGGCTCAAGAATCAACTTCAACGTGGGGCCTTAGTAGACATCCTAATTGTGGTCTTTCTCACTCCCACCGCAGTTGACTATGCGTCATCCGTCACCAAGCGTTATATTTATGCAGTGCCCCCTCCTCCACTCAGCATCCCTATCATTCAGGTCTGCGGTCTGCACTCCCTCTAGATGAGCCCAAGCAGCAAGTACCTCTCACCACAGTGTTGCTATGGGGCGTTGCCTTAACCTACGGGATTCCTCTCTGAACAGAGCTCGTCCCTCTGCTCTAGCCCATTGAATCACGTCTCTCACCCCAGTCCCTAACACTGGCCGTTGCTGGATTTCCTGGCCATTGCAGTTTGTCTTTTTGTTAAGGCTAGAGCCTGGTCAATGAATCTAGTTCCCACTTTCCGGTTGGGTGGTCGGGAAAAAACCCCAGCAAACAAACATGGGCAGCGGTTTCGAGAGCCTACCCCAGCATGTTCCCTAGGGCATCCATGACCGCATCCAAAAGGAATGCATTTCTGCACATTCCGAAGTCATATGTAGGAAGTCTGCTTCTACATAATTGAATCTATGGCACCACCATATACTACCTGAAGTCTGTGGGAAGTCATATATGTCATGTGCAGGTAAATAAACTGCATGTACTTTATTCTTGTGTTCCTCGAAATCTTCTTGGGATGAGGTAGAATTTTGTTCCAATCTGCCTCCAGGATTTACCTACTGGAAGGAAGGGGTCTCAGTGTGAGAGCAATAGTAATAAATTTTGAGAAAAATTAAACAACAGTAAATGAATCCAACATTGTTTTAATTCACAATGAGGAGCAATATAAGGAATATATTAACATTTTCTCAATGCATAAAGTAGGTTGAACGGTGCCCAAGAGGGGAGGGGGGAGGTGAAGATGTGAGGATGGTGTGGTAAAGGTATTGTGACAATAAAACCAAGAAAATATCAAAAAGTTACATTTGTGTTTTCATTACACTACACATAGGATGATTCACTACACCAATATATACAATTGTCATACTCCAATAGTGCAATCCATGTCAAATGTAGGTAGGGAGTTGACTAAAAGGAGACGTTGTCGACGTTTCGACCCTCTGAATAGCGCAGGGTTAGTTGAGCCCTTGCCGTGGGATCTTCTTCAGGACAGGGAAACGGGCAGGCAACCTAATAAATACGTATATATAGAGGATAATTTAATAAGGTGGCGGAATATATCCATTTTACGAAAAACAACAATTGGATTGAATTACTGTAGCACACATTGAAGAGCATACCGTTGCACTTGGCACTCTGTCTTATCACTGCTTTAGTCGTCGGGATAGATTGTTTTGGGTTAACCCTGTTCATATACCCTCCAGGATTTACCAGCCCAAGATTTCCCCCCATCTCTAGTGCAGCTTTAACAGTGGTTTACAAGCCATCTCTGATGTCTATCCATAGAACCACTTCACCAAATGTCTGGCCGTACCTAAGGTAAACAGGAGGTTCAATACCTCGAGCATCTTGGGTTCCTCTCGGCTCTCATTCCAGAGTTCCCAGACACTGCGAACCAAGGCTTCACACATGAGGAATTAACCGGCTGGTAGGCCAAAGTTGGAAACCAGCTCCTCAAAAGGAATAAGAGCATTTTGTTGGTAACAATCATCAATCACCGTTAGACCTCCATCTTTTAAAGCTGTTAATTGGTCACCATGTGGAGACCCACTAAGGGTAACTTCTGTGCATACAGGGAGGTCACCCCCATCCTGGCTATACAGCGCTTTCAACACTGCAGTGCTGTAGTCAGCAATAGGGTCTGGTGTGGGATCTCAATCACAGGATTAAGCAATTTATGCATCAGCACTCCCACGTGGGCAGGAGACCCCGCCAAGCCCATCTCCTCCTGCCTCATCCCAAACAGCCAATGGGTAATCCGTTGTAACTGTGAGGATAAGAAATGCAGCATGTTATTCGGTGCTCACACGCCTCTTCTGCCACAAGGGGCTGTAGGGTCACTAATGACATCCTCTGTTTACCTTTGTCCCATATCAACTCTTTCAACAGAGTGTCAAGCTTTAAAAACAAACTCGAGGGCACCATCACTGAAAGGTTGACAAAAAAATACAGTAGGCATGGTAACATGACCATGTTAGACATGGATTTTTGGGCCATGATTGGCAGTTGTAAAGAGCGCCAAAAATGGGGCACACGACCTGAGGGACCTGAATGTTTTTCCAAGATTACCGTTCCATAGGTCCGCAAGAGAATGGAATATCTGCATTCCCAGGTAGCGAAATGTTGACTGGCCCTAATTGAGATCCTGCATTGAGATCCAGTGGATGAGGGACACTCAGTATCACAGGGAACAAATGGGTTTTGGTCCTGTTTACTCTCAGGCCAGAGAATTGTTCATAGTCTCATAGGAGACCAAGCGCCCATGAGGAGCCCGCAGCAGCATCGTTAAGGTAAAGTAGAAGGTCATCAGTGTAACTCGACAGTCAGGACCATACCCCTTCCCTGCTGTCTAAACAGTCCTGTGAGGGGCTCAAAAGCCAACGCAAATAAAAGTGGTGACAGGGGGCAACCCTGTCAGGTACCACAAAAAATCTTGTATTGTAGAGACACGGTACTGCTATTGGGGTCTCAAATAAGAGTTTTACCCACCTAATACAAACATACCCCCCATTAACCTTTTCACTGCCACTCCTGCAACACCTTTAAAGAATTTACAACAATAAACATTCTACAATCAGAACTTAATCCATAAATACTTCCCTCATGGAACACTCTTCTTGCTCCTGAGGAAGATAAGTACTGAGTGCAGATTGTTAAGCTTTTTTAGATTGTTTGTTGGAAATATTTAATATATGAATTTTTGGGCTTCATATTTGGAGAAGCGACGTGTGTTTGTAGAAACTTCTTAATTAATTGTGGTTTTGTATTTAGATTGAGTGCACTGTGTTTGGGAATGTTTGTTTCACATTCAGATAATAATTTAGGATGGAGTGAATTGTCATACCTTTTGATGCTGTTAACGCTTATTTTTAAAAAAGAACAATTGATGGATGGAATACTGAGCAATGTCAATTACTCATCCCCAGTACAGAGATCTGAGCCTAAATCCATTGGGCCCGATTCACAAAGGTAAAAGGAGACGAAAGCCTAACTCTACAACTTTTGGTATTCACAAAGGGCATTTACTACTTGTTAATGTCCTTTGTGAATACCGTAAGTAGTACAGTTCAACTTTTGGTATTCACAAAGGGCATTTACAAGTAGTAAATGCCCTTTGTGAATACCAAAAGTCGTAAAGTTAGACTTTCATCTCACTTTACTTTTTGTAATTCGGGCCCACTGTTTTTTTTGCTCACCATGCCACCTCATTTTGGTCCTAGTCATATGCAAATCAGTCTTGATCCTGCTCTCAATGGGAACAGTCCAGCCCGTACTGCCATGTCAGGTCCTCCCTGGAGAGGAAACAAGCAACCTAGTACCGATTTTGGGGTATCACCCCATATCAATCACGATAGTTTGAATCCATTGGCATGGTTAGCATGGAACCCACGCATGGATATAGATGTTTATGGGATGTGAATATGGTGCTGAGTTTGTTTGAGTCCTGACCAGTAAATATATACTTAGTAATGAAGAAACTTTCTGTTAAGTTAGCAACATTGTTATGTTTTATGTCTTGTAGAAGAGTGTCAGAAGTAAATGCTTTGGAGCTTAGAATCATGATGTATGGTACAGAAGGGGAATTTTATTTATGAAAAAGAATGAAAACAACGTCTGTGTCAATATTTTATCCAGTTTTCCAGACTCTAAGAAGTTATTTGTGGCAACAACATAAGAGAACAGAGTTATGGAATACAGGAAAGATGGAGAAAATCAGTTGCTGATATCTTATGTTAAACCATATGGTGCAGTGAGTACTGCTACAACGGCAGATGGATTAAATGGGTGATGGAACAAGCAATAATAGATGTGAAGAATTTTAAAGCACATTCGATAAGAGGTGCTAGGGCAAGTAAAGCTT
Organism: Lissotriton helveticus; assembly: GCF_964261635.1. NCBI lineage: Eukaryota > Metazoa > Chordata > Amphibia > Caudata > Salamandridae > Lissotriton > Lissotriton helveticus. The sequence goes on from NC_136070.1 coordinate 850,339,458, forward strand.
TTTTGTCTGGTGGAAGAAATTATGAAAGAAGCGGATTGGTCAAATCAAGTTCTTTTTGCAAAGCATTAATTTAGATGAGTAAAGCATATGGCAAATGTGGTGTTGAAGGGCTTTCAACATGCATAATCGTATCCTCCGTTCTTGCAATGAATGACGTTTCGCCGTGTAATATGAAAAGAGAATCAAGATTTCATCAAAGACATGGAGGCTAGCATTTTCCACCCACCACTTCGCTTAAAGATAAAAAAAGAAGAGAATATGTGCGAAGTAGAAATTATGTTAGTACAAATTGATCCACTTGTCATAATAATTTCATATATTCACAGATAACACAGGGTTAGGAATAGGAACATCTATATTTGTTTAATTGTACATTATTCATAGATGCACAATAAAAAAGGATAATGAAGAAGAGGATTTGGAAATTTTCAGTTTCAAGAATAGAACAAAAATAGGGAATATAAAGCGAAAGTTTTTGACACATTTAAAAGAGGACAAGTGTTCTGTGAGGGGAATATCTATGGACTAAGGAGTTCTAGTTCTAGATTGTTTGTGGTTTGTAAGTTCTTTAAAATTGTTGCAGAAGTGGCAATTGGAATGTTAATGCAGAATGTTAGCCTCCCGGTCTTTAATTACATTTTGAATATCTTTTCCTCTTACTTTTATAATTGCCATTCTCCAGGGGTTTTACGGGTTTGCCCTGCATTGGAGGTCGATAGAGCACCGGCCCTTAATGCTACAATTTATGGAGCAAAATTGTGAGGGCATTGTGGAGTTGAATATATTGAACCAATGGAGAATACTTTTATAAGATCACTAGCAGCCCGTCCCGACGTTGTCCGGGAGCAATCATGGCTCAGGGCACCCGCCCGCCCTGACGTTGTGTAACCTGCCCACGTCACTGCTCACGTCACTTTTTCCTGCTGTAATGCCCCGTTTGGTACCTGCCCACGAAACACATTATTAGGACTTGTTGACTGTTCTCCGCAGACGGGTGACCCGGGTGCCCTGCGTGACGCACAGGCGGTCTCCACTACCTTTTTATATTTTGAATCCCCTCTATTTTCATTGTGTTGAACGTTACCCATCCACCTGCCAGTGATTAACATAACAGAACAGATTGTCTACGTGTGCTTTCTCTTTCTTTCTTTATACATTCTTAGCTTATTATTTAGTTTTTTTATAAATGCTCTTTTTATTGAGCCTCCTTTGTCTCCTTAATGGAAAAGTGCAGGTAGTTAGCGTCACAGAGTACCTGCTTGCCCCTCAGAAGTTCCTGTACTGTCCTGTCACTTCCCCCGACAACTAATCGATTCAATTTCAAAGGAAATGCATTTTCTGAACAGCAGACATGCTTTATATTCACTGTGCTCATGGGCCTGATAGCAGTGCTCTGCGCGTTTCACAATTCCATATTATCAGCACCTTACGCTCTCATCCGAGAAGAGCACGGCAGCTGCTCCACTCTGGCGCACACCTGACGATTCAACATGAGTTTCAGCCGTTAGAAGCAATCCATGGCTGCCACAGGTGCTATACAAACAGCCTCTACCTTAACATAAAACAGCATACCAAAACAATGCAGAGATGGCATGCTTGTACCTTCCCAGCACTGGTGGCGATGTCCGGACAGCTGCAGCGGGGGGCTGAAAAGATGGCAGTGGTACAGTGGTTGCCATGGGGAAGAAAGCGTAAGAGCTCACAGTGTTTGCAGCCTTAGAAACCCCGGTGCGGGCCCTTTAATAGGAGAGCAAGTGCAGCTCCTCCGATAGGCCCCGGTACCAGCTCTCACTAAATTATTGGAGCCGTACAGTACAGTGAATATTCAATCTCTGCAGCCCCTCACTGTCTGCCCGCCGATCCTCACCGCCTGTCCGCCGGTCATGTCCGCTGCTCCCCTGATCTCCGCCGCTCCTCGTCACTGCTCCTCCCTGCACTGATCTCCGCCGCTCCTGTACGCCGCTCCTCGCGTGTACGCCGCTCCTGATGTCAGCACGCACGTCGCGGCTGGCGCTACTTTGAAGGGACTACTTTTTTTTAACTTATATCTTTTAATAACGTATTTATTTTTAATTTATATAGCCTATGTCCATCTACACACCCTGAGGATTACAATGATGTATCGGGTGTGTGAATTGGCGCTGTGGTTCCCGAGTTTACCCGCCTCAAAGCCTCAAAGTTCTTCCTTTATAATAGTAGTATAGATTGTTGAGACTTTCACCGACACGTTATGTCGGGTATGCAGAGCACCAGACAACAAGAGGGCTTTATCCAGCTTTACATCTTTTAATCTTGGATTTCTCGTCAAAGTACTTGTGAAAAATTCTTTGGCCCTCGGTCAGGATAAAGCGACCGCATCATAAGATCGGCGGTCTGCATCCTATACCATCTCCTTGGTCATCTTTATGAACATTCTCATACATCAAGCATCCCTCAACAAGATAGAAGTGATTCTTTATCTATCCTCGCCTACATTTGAAGGACTTTCATCGCCTTTACAATTCATGTATCATGTTATGACTATCATTTAATTTTGGTATACAAGGCTCTGACAATCTACATGTTTTTAATTCAGCACTTCTTTACATCTTAAGCTATCCACTCATTGCCAAAGACGGGCCACCTGATGAAAGCTCCCAAGCCGAAACGCGCGTAGTGTGTCACCCACCGCTTTGCCTGTGTGTTACTTACCACGTTGCCTCCATCACTCCCTGGCGTATGCTTATCTATGTGTTTGTTATGCACTTTTTAGACTTGTTTGTGAAAATTCATAGAAATATCCATGTATTATCAAATATATTGGAATGTATCCACGAAATGTATATTTATTTTCCTAAGAATTAAGTTATAAAAACATATAAAAATATATATATATATATGTGAATAATAAAATTGGAACAAAATACACCTATGTAGTTGGTGACAAGTTTGTATGTAGTGGGCACATGATATAGATGTATCTATCTAATTAGGTTTTTTCACTAGCTATAGACCTTTTCAAAATAAACTTTTCTCCCTATGTATAGCCAGTGTATCTTCATATAGGGGTCCCCTACTTCCTAAACAATAGATTGTTGAGGCTGCCACAGATCACCCCTCTCTTGCCTCTGTGTTTAGACCTGTCCTGCAACTAATAAGTGAGTGGGTTAGATTGAAACTAATTTTACACTGGGTTATATTCTGGTCTAAAGAAAAACCAGCCCATTTCTGAATATGACTGCATGATGTTATTAGTAGACAACAAGCATTAAAGATCCCATGGCTGAGGTCATCTAAGAGTCATTAGCTAACCTGGGCTTGGGAGAATTGTGATCTAACTTAGCCTTTATCTCCTTTAATGAGTCGTGTACAGTAAAAAGGAGTGTTTAGCATTACGCTCAGGAAAAAGTAGCAAAATCATCTTCCCTGGGAACTTAACTGACTCTTTTTTAACATAAATTCTGATTATAAATGAGAAGAATTCTTAGACTATCTTTAGACTCCACTCTCCAGTCAATTGTTAGTACAATTAAGGCTGGGTACTTTCCTCTGGCATCTTTTATGAGCAGCTGGTCTGCTTAAAAGGTAGGTTATGGTACATGCCCTGTATGCGATACTAGTTATGAAAACGCTGAGCATGTACTTTTATTTTACCCAGCCTGAGAAGCATCAAGGATCTATAAAACAGATACCAATTACATGGATATGTTTGCTGTGTCTAAATGTTTCCAAACAGCTTGGTTTATAAGATCAGAACAGCCCAGCAGTAAGATTGATTGGCACTTTTTGCACTGTTTATACTAACATCTTTATTAGCCACCATGTTTTGTTTGTTTTTATTGCCCAAGCTGCTAATTTGTATTTACAACTTTGAGGAATTACTGCTGGAAAACTGAATGTGAAAGTTTTTAGTCAACAGTTTTTATCTTATTTATGTTTTTAATGTTTTATGTTTTGTTACGTCTTTTAATACATTGTCAGGTACATGCATCAAAATCCAAATTAGTGATTTCTCAATTGCAAAAAATAAGGAATCGCAATTAAAAAATCGCTATCCGGAATTCATGAAGCCCCACACGAATGATTTGTGATTCGCTAATATTCGCAAAAACTACAGTGAGTACACAAATGCGACTTGCAAAACATGATAATGATAATTCCAAATATCGATCTCGCTAATTGCGATTTTGCTCTTTGCGAAATCGCTATTAGCGATAATTGCAAAAAGCGGGATGCATTAGAAGCAGGCTGATGAGATCACAACCAGGAAGTCACACAGTCCATGCTTCATTCAGTGCCCTGAGGAGCTCAGAGAAGGTGGCAGAGTAGTGAAGCTGACCAGAATCACTTACATTTCTGTATCCAGCTACCTTTTAACACCAAGGATGGAAAAAACTGCTTCAGGAAGAGGGAAATGAAGTTCTCAGAGAGGGAGTTGGAATACTTAATTGAGGAGGTCAGCAGAAGTCCCGATAAATTATTCAGAAAATAGTCCCTGAAGGTTCCTGAGGCTGAAAAACTGAAAATTTGGTGGCGCATCAAGGATAAAGTGAATGCTGTGGGAGTCACACACCGCAGCATTGATGATTTGAAGAAAAGTGGTACGACCTCAGGATACGTGCACAGGGGCTCATTGCCGAATTGCTGAGGGAAGCAGGTGCCACAGGAGAAGGAGCATCGACTGCACCCACAAACACAGCCCTTGAGAACCTTGTTGAGGCGACAATCCAGCCTGAGGCGGTCGTGGGAATCACACAGCTGGACACATCCGGCGCAGCAAGTACAACAGAAGGTAAGATGCATGCAAGCATTAATCCCTTGCGCAATGTATGATCAGGCACATCCCACCAGGCAAACACAGTATACAGATCAAACTCCAGGCCATGTTTCCCCTCATACACAAAATGCATCATTGGAGTTGTAGTCATGTCAGCAAATTGTGCATTCAAAAGCAGCAAGGGCAATCAGAAAACACCAACAAAGCATGGCAGCCAGTGTATTTAGTCAGTGATTTTATCTGAGCAAAGTATGCCATATGTTTAACAAATGTAGGATTAACAAAAATTAACAGTGCACTGTTTCACATCACAGATGCAGCTGAGGCAGACTCCGATGATATTTACCGACTCCACATCTCAGAGACACCTGCAGAGACCAATGAGGAGATTCCAGTGGCCCAAGCAAGCACACCACCACCACCACCAAAATGCAGGGCACATGTCCCCTCACTGCTGCCAATGGAGGCCAGACTAACTCCAGCACCTACTACAGTCTTCATCCAGCCACGTGTTGCCACACCAACTCCAACACCAGCACAGGTCCAACCAGGAGCAACGGCGCAGGTCCAAGACACGTATTGCTGCACGTGATGAGCAGGCGACAAATGTCAATGGTGGCGTAGAGTCGCAGATGCTACGCATGCAGCGCCTACAGGAGAGACACATGGGCACAATCACTCTTCAGATCTCCAAGCTGGCAACGAATATCAGCACAATGGCAGTTAGTGTGCGTGACCTAACAACAGTGGTTGCAGAGGGCAATCGTCAAACAAACGCAAACATACAGGACCTCACACGCAGGACTTGCAGGACAGAGCACTAAGCGGAGAAGGCATCGCCAGAGCCTGATTCGCACTTCAGCAAATACAAGGGCTATCAACAAGCTCTGCAACACCACAGCGCTATTGGCACGGCACTCCGTTGCAATGCAAGTTAACCTTGGTCATTTCTGTGGGGATGTTGCAAGGGCCTTGGGACAAGTGACCACAGCGGCGGAACACATACAGTCCGGGACAGTGAGTGCCATCAATTTGGAAGGGAGTGAGGAGGCATCGAGCCTCAGTAGCATGTCAGTGCCAGTGACCCCTGCCAGGAGACACAGTTCGCGCAGCACCACATCCACACACACACATCCTGTTGATGTTGCAGAGGCATGCGAAAGTAGGCTGGGCGAACATGGCAGGAGGCCCAAGCCATGCATATCCTCATTTCTGGGCCATGGTGGTGTAACCATGGCTCTTTACGATGTGGTGATTGACATACAGAGCTTTTAACTGTTTTTCTGTTAACTTTATGCCTCAATTCAATCACCCTCACAATATGCACTATTCTAATTTTTACTTAACATGGGCTCATGTTAATAAAACGTTTACATTCACCATTTAGTTGTTAAGGCTCATTATTAACTGCAACAGAAATAATGTTGTGTGATGTGTGCATGTCTCCTTTGGCCTTTCGCTGTGTTTGGCACATGTGCTTGTTGCTGTTATGCGGGTGGTTGGTCATCCCCATCGGACTCACTATCCAACATCTCGATGGGTATGCCTCTTCTTGTGGCAATGTTGTGCAACATGGCACATGCAGCCACAATCCTGCAGCAGGTCTCTGGGCAGTACTGCAACCTTCTACCAGTTTTGTGCAGTATACAGAAGTGACTTTTTACTCTTCCAAATGTACGTACTAATTCATTCCGGGTGATGATGTGTGCAGCATTTTACCTCTGCTCATGTGGTGTGGCTGGGTTGAGGTATGGTGGCGGGTGTAGTCACGCACGGCGTATGCGCTGTCACCTACATGGTGGAAAGCAAAGGGTTAGCCACAGTTATGCAATTTCATCTGTATGACTGATGTTGTGAATAGGCATATGTGTGCACCAAGTAGATGTCCTTCTCCAAATTGACCCCCTGAGCAGACAACTGTGGATGCCACTGTGCGGAAATATGTAGGAGTCATGGGTGCTTCCTGGAAACTGCGCCATGATGTCCGTAATGAAGTGCTTGGCATTGCACACAAAGTGAACCTGAATGGAATGATAGGATTTCCTGTTCCTGAAGATATATTTGTTGTCTGCTGGGGGACAGATTGGGGCATGAGTACATTCTATGCATCCAATCACATGAGGGAATTGGGCTACCTGGTAGAAGTCAAGCTTTGTCTTATTCAACTCATGTGGGGTTGTGGGGAAGTGGATGTGGGTGTGGATCCTTGTCATCATGGTGTCAATGAAGTTCCTGAAGAAGCAGGAAAGTGAGCTTTGTGATACCCCTCCGACTAGGGCTACTACTCCCTGGAAACCACCTGACGCCAGTAGGTGCAGGCAACATAGGACCTGTACATTTTCGGGTATGGCATGGGTCCTACGGGTCTGGTGCTGCAAAAGAGGTTCCAACCCTGCAATTAGGAGCATGATCATTGCACTGTTCAGCCTGTACTCATCGTAAATTTCATCCTCATTTTGGCCCAGTAATGTGATGCGCATGCAAACAATTCTCTCCTGTATCCTCCTCCTGCGCTGTGCTGCTGCATTGATCCTCATCCTTCTTGCCAGCACGTAGAGGGCTGCCATTTTGAAGGTCTTCAGGGGTCTCCTGAGTCATTTTTAAGGGGTGTCAGATGATTAGCACCTGTGTGGTTTTTGTTGTTGTTTTTTTAACTTTACTACCTGATTGTGATTCCCGTTATTCTGCACTTGCTAAATAGCGAATTCCAGGTAAATCCCTGTTTGCGAGTTTACATGCATTGGATAGCGATTCTTTAAATTGTAAATTGTGATTAGCGTTTGCTGTTGTATGTTCCAGTTTTTGCGAATTTGAAATCTTGTTTCTCACAGATTTAGCGCCGGATTTTAGCGAATTTTGGACGATTTCGGTATTTTGGTTGCTGCATTGGTAACTGGTGTTTTGCGGGCACTAAGGACCTATTTTACCGATTCACTATTTTTGCAAGTGTTTTTTGGCTTGATGCATGTGCCAGTGTATTTATTGTTGATGAGTTTAATTAATTCAATTTGACAAATGAAATAAAAAAGAATTAAAACATTTAATTCAAGTCTATACATACATTTTTGTATGTTTGTTATATAATCAAGAAATATAAACATGTTATTATAGGTGAGATTTTTTGGGAAAAATTATTTTAATTTTTTTTTGTTTTAATTGAATATATTGAAATTAATTAAATATTTATTTTAAAATTGAGTTAATAGCACAGCAGACCATTTTACTGTGTTCCATGTTTAAAATAAATGTATAAATTCATTAAAATCATTATTTAACATAACAGTTTCCTTGCTATTTTTTTTAAGTAAAATACATATTTTCCTGTACTTACCATATGTAGATCATTGCCCCAGTGTTGGAGCTCTCCACCTTCGTGGGAATGGTTACTAAAAGTGAATTTAGATGTGTAAATTTGGCTCTGCCTGCCAGTTTATGGTGGTGAGGACATGTAAATGTTTGTATTTTATATAGCGCACTTCTACCCGGAGGCCTCGTAGCGCTGTATTCATACCGCTGCGGAACCCATCCTGGCTTTCCTGTGAAATGTCCACTCCTGGGCACCCCCAAGGTGAAGCCAGGCATCCACAGCGCTGCTGGGGCCATTGTGGAGATTAAGCAAGCTAATGCCCAGAGTCACAGAGTGGGACCCATGATTAGACTAGGCACCGAGGCGAGAATTATCAGGTCCAGGGAAATTGAGCCCAAGACCCGCCGAGGCGGGAATCGAACCCTGGTCCCGGGCCAGACCTCTGCATCAGAGTCTGCCGCTCTAACCATTGAGCCACACTTAGGGTCCGATTATGATTTTGGGCCGATCACCATTGACTAAAGTTTTTAGTCACGGTTGCAAAATGGGGTTTGCCTATTTATCCCACAAGGATTTTTAACATTTGATCACCTGGGTTTAAGACCTTTACTGTTTGTGAGTTTCACTATGTTATACTAACCCACAGTAATTTCACAGTAATTGGACTGAGGGTCTTAAACTCATGTATCCACCTTTTAAGATAAGACCACTTCAGAGCTTCCTGGGTGAGGGGGCTTGTTACACGTGAACATGTGTGCCAACGCATGTGCTCAAATATGTGTATAAGGTGTGCTTGCGATGCTACCTTTGTGCGCGGCCAGGTCTCTGACAGGAAAGGTTCTGGCCTAGGGTATGCCTTATAATATTAGTGGTCATTCATAGATAGGTCAGTAGAGTGCACCGGAAAATCTATAGTGCTTCTCTGTATTATACACATAAGTAAAAGCTGCCTTAATGTGCAGTTCCTCTCAATTAAGTCCAGTTAGGTGTCAAACTGGAGTAAAGAATGCTCTTGAGATTGAGTATGCCAGCCCCAATAACATACTTATACATCTTAAGGTTTGTCAAGAATTGACATATTTCTCCGACCCAGCTCATAATCAGAACCCACATCTTTTTTCCCCTTGCTTTGCTGAATTAATTACTCCACTCTCCAGCAGAGGCTACAAAAACCTCCTTAAACAAAGGGAGCAGTGAGTTACTCAGTTTCTGAAAAGGAAGAGATGGGGAGGAACAGCTGCATCTTGTAATTATCAACCACACTGCACCTGGGCAGGGTCAACCTGGGCCAGCTGAACAAAGGAGGAAGCTCAGATATCTGGAACACATTCAGGTTTCGGGGTGAAGGTATTTGGCAATGATGCCATCTAGTAGTGGAGCTGACGCCCTTAAAGGAGTGCATCAGACAGAAGGCAAAAGAGACTGCGTGATTGCTAGGCAGCTCTTGCTTCGTTTTAGTATTACTTTTTGATGAATTTGATGAATTTTAAAAAACTGTTTGAATTGTTTGAATTGGTGCATTTTAAAAAACTGTGTGAATTGTAGCATTTGAATCTGAAGCAGCAACTGTAAAAGCTGATTTTTAAAACCTTAAGCCAGCATTTAGCACAGAGCACTCGAGCACTTTAAAGCAGTAACACACACTGTGATTGACTGATTTAAAAGTCGGCCTGCACCTTGGCTTTAATTGTGCTACGCCATGCAGTAAGCATTCTCTACATACGTTCGCAAACTGTATAGTGCTGACATTTAAATTGGGCCCTTGATTACTAAGTGGACACCCGATCCGTCTCGGCTTTTGCCGCGGGCACGCGGGCTCTTTCTTCTCCCAACGGCGCTTCTGGTAGCCTACACCGGTCAGCGCTCCAGACCCCCCGGAAAGCGGTCCCGCCCACTCCTGCATATAGCGGAGCGTGTAGAGCGGACTCGCCCAGACAGAAGGCAAAAGAGACTGCGTGATTGCTAGGCAGCTCTTGCTTCGTTTTAGTATTACTTTTTGATGAATTTGATGAATTTTAAAAAAACTGTTTGAATTGTTTGAATTGATACATTTTAAAAAACTGTGTGAATTGTAGAATTTGAATCTGAAGCAGCAACTGTAAAAGCGAATTTTTAAAACCTTAAGCCAGCATTTAGCACAGAGCACTCGAGCACTTTAAAGCAGTAACACACACTGTGATTGACTGATTTAAAAGTCGGCCTGCACCTTGACTTTAATTGTGCTACGCCGTGCAGTAAGCATTCTCTACATACGTTCGAAAACTGTATAGTGCTGACATTTAAATTGGGCCCTTGATTACTAAGTGGACACCCGATCCGTCTCGGCTTTTGCCGCGGGCACGGCGGGCTCTTTCTTCCCCCAACGGCGCTTCCGGTAGCCTACACCGGTCAGCGCTCCAGACCCCCCGGAAAGCGGTCCCGCCCACTCCTGCATATAGCGGAGTGTGTAGAGCGGACTCGCGCAGCGACGCGCAGGCAGCGCGCCTAAGTCGCGCCAAAGCCAAGCCCTGCCTGTCTGCGCCTGTCCGCGCCAGGCCGGCGCCAGGCCAACTCTTCCTGACCTCCTGACAGCTCGTGGCTTACAAACAGGTATTTTCGTGTTATAATCACATTCCCTAATATGATTACATATACCCGCACAGAGCTCCTGTTCCTTAACCCGTCCCACCTAGCTACCGTCGCGCCTCCTATCAATCCTGGCCCCCCGTCAACTCGCAAACCTCTGACATGCCTGTACGGAAACGTGCGGTCGCTCCCTAAGCATTCCTTAGAAATCTGGGACATACTCGACCAAGAAGCACCAGATCTCTTTTTCATAACCGAAACCTGGCTATCAGAAACATCAGACCCAGACATATCAGTGGACCTCATCTCATCGCGCGTATTGCTGGACAGATTTTTAACTTGTTTGTATATTCCTGGGCATATTATTTTTAAATTGCGCCGCTTGTAATCATGCTGGTGTTTCCCTACCTAATTATCAGGCGCTTGTCATCGCAGTAACTAGGAGCATAGATAGGCTCACCTGCACTATAATTGTGTCCTCACTCGCATCTTGCGAGACTTAGGTAGTAGGGTCGTGGTGCTCTGTCCGCCATCTTGGGTGGGTGTGGACGCTTGGGCCACTCTCAGGCGCCATATTGGTCGGGGGTCGAGGCTCTAGCAGCCGGAAGCCCCCGCATTGGAGAGCTTACTTAAGCTGCTCTCTCAACACGCCATACAGACCTCATCTCATTGCGCGTATTGCTGGACAGATTTTTAACTTGTTTGTATATTCCTGGCCATATTATTTTTAAATTGCGCCGCTTGTAATCGCGCTGTTGTTTCCCTACCTAATTATCAGGCCCTTGTCATCGCAGTAACTAGGAGCATAGATAGGCTCACCTGCACTATAATTGTGTCCTCACTCGCATCTTGCGAGACTTAGGTAGTAGGGTCGTGGTGCTCCGTCCGCCGTCTTGGGTGGGTGTGGACGCTTGGGCCACTCTCAGGCGCCATATTGGTCGGGGGTCGAGGCTCTAGCAGCCGGAAGCCCGCGCATTGGAGAGCTTACTTAAGCCGCTCTCTCAACACGCCATACAGACCTCATCTCTTCGCGCGTATTGCTGGACAGATTTTTAACTTGTTTGTATATTCCTGGGCATATTATTTTTAAATTGCGCCGCTTGTAATCGCGCTGTTGTTTCCCTACCTAATTATCAGGCGCTTGTCATCGCAGTAACTAGGAGCATAGATAGGCTCACCTGCACTATAATTGTGTCCTCACTCGCATCTTGCGAGACTTAGGTAGTAGGGTCGTGGTGCTCCGTCCGCCATCTTGGGTGGGTGTGGACGCTTGGGCCACTCTCAGGCGCCATATTGGTCGGGGGTCGAGGCTCTAGCAGCCGGAAGCCCGCGCGGTGTTATACTATATATAGCTATGGGCGAACAGACGCGCAGCGGGTGCGCGCAGCGGACACATCGTAGACGCGCCAGAGGTGCGCCAGAGGTAAGCCCGTTTGCGCCCGTTCGCGTCCCGGGCACTTCCGGCGTGCAGGCTACCTCTGGTCTGGCTGACCCATGCGAAGACTCGTATGAGTCATCGTGTTATACGGTGGATGGTATGCAACGCTTATCTATCTCATCTTCTGATAGGAACATCTCTTGTGGCCTGTTGAATGTTCGCTCTCTCGTAAAGCATTATGCTGAGATTGCTCTTTTAATAGAATCTTTACATCTGGATATTCTATTAGTGACCGAAACTTGGACCTCGGCGGACTGTGGGATGGAACTCGGTTGGGCCTGCCCACCTGGATACCTTATACGACATACCCCCCGAGCTTCTGGTAGGGGAGGGGGAATAGGCTATATTTTTAGGGATTCAATCCCCCTTTCAGAACTGGTGGTAAAAGAGGTGTTGGGATTTGAGCTCATGGGCTTCTCTATTGCGGCCCAGGGCGGTACTTTGATTACAGGTCTCTTGTGTTATAGACCTCCGTCGTCGACCACAATAGCCCTTCAGTCATTGATCGATCTAATCTACGATCTTTCTAACTCCCACGCTAAATTTTTAGTATTGGGAGATTTTAATCTCTGGCCTTCTGGCCCTCATGATTTGACCTACATAGAACTCTGCCAAGCGTGTAGCAATATTCAACTTGCACAGCTGGTTTTATCACCTACTCATGACAAAGGGCACACTTTAGACCTGGTATTTGCCGATAAGGAACTGGTTGCGGTGAATGAGGTCGTGGCCCAGTGCTGGACCGATCATTTACTGATTAATATGTCAATTGTCTTGCCCGCGCCGTTAAAATCAAGTAATTCGGGCGGCACTAAGTTTAATCGACAATGGTCTCGCCTCCTGAGGGAATCGACCCGACCCAGTCTACTGTCCAGGACTTTTCGGGTGGAAGATAGTGTGGACAAGAGTTATGCCATCCTCTGCCAGCAAATCTTGACCTCCTTGGATGAGCCGGCCCCTTTGAGAAGGGTGAAGGATAGACCTAGAGGAGCCAATGCTTGGTTCACTGACGAACTCGGACAGCATAAGCTCCGCTGTAAACAAGCGGAGCGCACCTGGAGGAGAGGGTATAAGGAGTCGGATAGGATAGCATATAAAATGACTCTACAGATGTATAAGACCCAGTTAAGAAGCGCTAAAGCAAAATTCTTAGAGGACACCTTGGCGAAGGCTTCTAATAAATCGCAGACCTTATTTAAGCTGGTTAACAATTTATCTAATCCGTCGTGTACGGTACCAGCTATCCCGGCTTCCCGGGAACTCTGTGATTCTTTGGCCCTCGCGTTTGAGGAGAAAATCAGGACTATCCTGAATGGACTTTCAGTACCAGGACAGTCTGCGCTGTCTCTATCTCTTCCCTTGGAATCCCCTTGCCATTTGGCATCTGCAAGGGACAAGGATAAGATAGCCTCCTCTCAGTTGTCTTGCTTTCCTACTCCCTCACTAGAGGATTTTTGCGTTTTGGCCAATAGCCTATCATCAGGTTCACCACTTGATCCAATGCCTCATAAGATCTGGAAGGCATTTCAAGATGAGTTGTTTCCTCCGCTCCACTCCATCTGCTGTCAATCACTGACTACAGCGTCAGTTCCAGACAGCTGGAAGTTGGCAATGGTAACTCCATTGCTAAAAAAGGCCTCTCTAGACCCCCTATGCTCGGCCAATTATAGGCCTATATCGCTTTTACCATTTGCGATAAAAATTCTTGAGAAGTGGGTCACGAGAACACTGTCCAACTTTCTGGAAACTAATTCCTGCCTGGATGCTACCCAATTTGGCTTCAGACCGGCCCATGGTACCGAGACCGCATTGGTCACCGTGTTGGACGATCTACGAACGCGTGTCGACAGGGGCAAGTCAGCATTTTTAGTGCTGCTTGACATGTCGGCCGCGTTCGACATGGTAGACCATGAGGTCTTACTGGCCCGTCTCCAAAACGTGGGAATTAACGGTCTGGCTCTAAGCTGGTTAACATCTTATCTCAGCAACAGACAGCAAGCTGTGGCGTTGCCACCATTTCGATCAGCCACACGACAGGTGAACCAAGGCGTCCCTCAAGGGTCAGCGGTCAGCCCAATCCTTTTTAATTTATATCTCCGACCCTTGGTAGATCTAGTCAAGTCATTCGGCATATCAGTCATCAATTATGCCGATGACACTCAATTGATTTTTTCATTTGAGGGCACTGAGATAGTGTCGCGGGACACCTTTCACCGCTGTATGTCGGCTACAGCCGATTGGTTGCGAGCCAACTCACTTCAATTCAATGGGTCTAAAACAGAAGTACTCCACTGTTCCTTAGACTGCATCCCCCGTGGGCTACCAGACAACTTTTGGCCTGCTTCTATTCCGGGCTCGGTGGAAGCTGCAGATTCGGCTCGCAATTTAGGAGTTCTGTTCGAGCCCAATTTGCAGCTAGATGCTTCTGTTAATAAGACTGCAGCGACTTGTATGGGCCTGCTCCGTGCCTTGCACAAAATTTTACCAATACTTCCTCGGGAAGCCAGAGCAGAAGTAGTGCGGAGTTCTATCCTCAGTAGGTTAGACTACTGCAACGCACTACTTCTGGGAGCCCCCAAGATCCTGATTCTAAGGTTACAGAGGATTCAAAATATGGCTGCCAAATTGGCTCTATCTCTGCCACGATCTGCCTCTTCTTCTGCAGCATTAGCCGATCTACACTGGCTGCCGGTCCAGCAGAGGATTGCCTTCAGGGCTTTATGCCTGGTTTTCAGGGCCCTGCATGGACTAGGACCAATACCAATTCAAAATCTTTTTTCTTGGTATCAAGCTGCCAGGCTTCTGAGATCTTCCTCGGCGTTCCTGGTGAGAATTCCCAGGATTAACAGAGTGAGGATGGGCGGCCGTGCTTTTAGTTTCACGGCCGCCACACTATGGAATACTTTACCTCTGGCTTTAAGGAGCTGCCAAGATCTGCCCGCTTTTAAAAGGAATCTCAAGACTTACCTGTTTCCAAGAGCAATGTAAGACACCCTGCCTGATGTTAGATACGGTCTCAGCGCCAGGATACCCTTTTGGGTGACAGCCGCGCTTTACAAGCATTAAATACATAAAAAATACAGCCCTGCCCTCGAATTATAAAATAGTCAGACTAGATAGAATTGGGAAACGAGGGGGAGGGACTGCAATAATTTATAAAATGGGGATTGAAATTAACATCATTGCCACCCATCTTGAGACCTGGGGAGAGTTTCTAATCTTTTCCCTTGTCCTCACTAGGAAGGAGTCATGGAAAGAAGCCCTGATTTACCGACCCCCAGAGACTAAAGCCATTTTTTCTGCCCAATTAGTTGACATCCTGGCACCCCATATATTAGCCTGTACATTTTTTTTATTATTAGGCGATTTGAACCATCACATGGAAATAAACAATGACCCTTACACAATGGAACTTATGAATAGTATTGAGTCCTTAGACCTAAGACTACTCAAAACTGACCCTACACATAAAGCAGGTCATACGTTGGACATTGTATGTACCAACTTCCGGGACACACATCTTAACAAACAAATTCCTGTTTTATGGTCAGACCATGTAATAATCAAATTTACCATTAAAACATATGAGTCCCCACAGGCCCAAGCTAAAGAAAAAAAGCTAAGCCGCCCATGGAAAAAGATCAACTTAGATATGTTCGCTAAAACCTTTGCTCCCCCGAGAGTATGTGAGGACATAGAGCTAGATACATCGGTCCTAGAATTCGATTCTGCAATTAGCAACACTCTGGATTCCATGGCTCCGAAACGCTTAATAAACTGTCCAAAACTGAAATCGCCCTGGTTCACTGATGAACTTAAAACAACTAAACAGCACACCAGGAAAGCTGAACGAAAATGGCGCAAATCAAAAAACATTGATGACAAGCTACACTATAAAATTGTTCATAAAGAATATATGAACAAAATCGCCAATGCTAAGAAAATCTATCTTGGGGAAAAAATCAAGGCAGCTGGTAATTCACAAAAAGAACTCTATGCAATTGTAAAAGATTTCTCAAACCCCATTGCTTGCCAAAAGGCTGTTCAGGAATCCCAGGACTGGGCCGATAGACTAGCCTCCTATTTCAAAGATAAAATCAATACAATTCATGAATCATTTCCCACAGAAATAGGCACAACAAGTGAGGCATGCTATGCTGCTCCCTCCACCATTAACTCCACACAGCAACACCTAGCTGACTTCGGAACAATCACTGAGGACGAGGTAGCTAATACACTAAAAAAGGCCAAATCAGGATCTCCTAAAGACCCAGATCTTAGCAAAACTAGCACCCGCCCTGGTTCCCACACTGACCTCTATTTTTAATGCGTCCCTAACACGTGCCTTGTTCCCTACCCCCTGGAAAGAAGCCACTGTGAGGCCAATCCTTAAGAAGAATAACGCAGACCCTAAGCAACCGATGAATTATCGCCCCATATCTCTACTACCACTCTTTGGCAAATCAATGGAATCTATTATCAACACAAAACTGGTAAAATACCTTGAAAGACATACGCTATTAGATTCCTCGCAGTCAGGATTCAGAGCTTCACATAGCACTGAGACTACACTGATAGAGGTGGTTGACAACATTCAGTTGGCACTGGACTCCAAACAGTCGGCAATTCTCATCCTGCTAGACCTTTCGGCGGCCTTCGACACCATATCCCACAGAGTCCTATTAAAGCGACTGGCAGGGATAGGTGTCAAGGGCCAAGCCCTAGGCTGGATCCAGAGCTATCTCACAGGACGTAGCTCCAGGGTCAAATCAGGACCTTTTTCATCAGAAGCTATTGACAACGACAAAGGAGTGCCCCAGGGCTCAATTTTAAGCCCAACCTTATTTAACGTCTACGTATCACCATTGGCCAAAATAATAAGGGACTTCGGCTTCGACACATTGTCGTACGCCGATGATACCCAAATTATCATAACACTGGGCTCTAATCCATTAGAGACTAAAGTGAGATTCAGGAACTGCATGTTAGAAATAAAGGGCTGGATGACAAATAATTTCCTGATGCTTAATGCAGGCAAAACCGAAATAATGCTTTTCGGCGCGGCCAATTCCATCTGGTCTCAAGAGTGGTGGCCATTGGAACTTAGACCCTGTCCATCCCCAAAAAACACTGCTCGGAACCTGGGCTTCATCCTTGATGACAAGCTGTCCATGGCTCCCCACATAGACAAATTAGTACAGACCTGTATAGGTCTTATGAGGAGCCTGAGGAAAATATTCAAATGGCTACCTCTGTTCTACCGTAAACCATTGATTCAAGGCTTAATTACTAGCCGCCTCGATTATGGCAACGCACTTCTTGCTGATGCATGTGAAGGCACACTAACTAAATTACAGACACTCCAAAATACAGCAGCCAGACTGACTCTTGACTTACCCCCACGCACTCCCTCTGCCCCTTGCCTGAAAAAACTGCACTGGCTCCCAGTCAGAAAGCGCATAAGGTTCAAGATCTGTTGCCTAGTGCATACATCATTAAATGGACAAGGCCCAAAATATTTGAAAAGCAAACTTCAAGAATATTGCCCGGAAAGAACATTACGCTCTTCAAACAAAAATCTCCTAAAAATACCAAGAGTCCGTACGGTCAGAAATGGAGATAGGAGCTTCTCGAAGGTAGGCCCTATGGCATGGAACTCCCTGCCTACGGCTTTAAGAGCAAACCACAATCATAAAACCTTCCGGAGAGAACTCAAAACTTTACTATTCAAGGCAACTGTATAACATCTCCTCTCTCTCGCTTTTTCCATACCCTCTGCCAGCGCTGTGAGACCTAATGGTGAAATGTGCGCTTTACAAAAATAAATACATACATACATACATCATAGAGAAAACGTTATGGTATTATATTGGATTGTCCCAGAATGCTGTGCCGGAGGTGGAAGGATGAGTATGGCTTCCTAGAATTGCCCAGGAGTACTTGGGATCTAGAACTGTCCAAGTGCACCCTTAGAGGCTAGAAGGCATATTGAAAATGCTCCTGGTGGTGCTAAAGTTTGCCAACAGGAGTAAAATGATCACAAATTATGCAGCTTGGAAAATGTATCCCTTTAAACATGCCAGGCCGAGAATGTGTGGGTCTCACCAGTGGGGCCCAGTACCCAAGGATCAGCGGAACAATGGTGGCAATATTTATGGAGGAGAGAGCCATGCATGGAGCTCCCTCCCTTACCCACTTTGGGCCAATTGATCCCATCCCCCAGAGTCCAACACAAACAAAGGCCTGACACAAGAAGTGGGCTGCTGCAGCAACAGCAGACCTCAACCTTGAGACAATGAGCAAAGAGGCAGTGACCTCTTCTCTAAGTGTGTTGCAGTGATGCTGTGCCAATATTTGGGGGCCAGGCTTGCCAAGGCACGCAGACTTATTCCTGCTGCAGGCGGGAGTGGGAGAGATGCTGCACCAGTGAGGGAAACAAAATAGAAACGCTGGCTCCCATATGCCACACCTCAGGACTGAGCTTGGAGACCGAACAGCAGTCAGGATTGGGATCCTTGTGCTGCCCCTTTCCCTTTTCCTTTATCTCGGTGCCCAGTAGGTTCAATAAATCAGGAATTAAAAAAAGAAAGAAAAATCACAGGAATAAGCGCTGCCAAAGATGCTTATTTGTTATTCACGGCCTGAGCCTAAGCGCTGAATAGTGCCCCTTCAAAGCCTCATATAGATATGGTGGTTGATCTGTCGTACCGTAATCTAGGTAGGGGCACCACTACGGTGTTAAAGGAATGTTAAGGGGGCTGCAAGAGTTGCAGCAGGCCCCCTCCAATGATTTAAGATTCTGACGCTTAATCTCTTTAAGTCAAATAGAGTTGATCTCGGGAGAGGCTTTCTAGGTAGTTAAAG
Source organism: Lissotriton helveticus (assembly GCF_964261635.1). Classification (NCBI taxonomy): domain Eukaryota; kingdom Metazoa; phylum Chordata; class Amphibia; order Caudata; family Salamandridae; genus Lissotriton; species Lissotriton helveticus. The sequence goes on from NC_136070.1 coordinate 850,358,388, forward strand.
CATTGTCAGAGTTGTACTTTTGTTCTGGTACTCTGGAATTAATTTGTGGACCTATTCTGTCTTTGTCTAATCGCTGCATTGTTTGTGGTATGATGAGTATAAGAGAGAATCTAGATACATGTTATTTTGATTTTCAATGAATTATTTAAAATTTTATAGAAAATTACCTTTAAAGGTAACGCAATGCTTTCTATCAATAATAAATAGAACTGAGCTGCTTTTGATGATAAGGCATAACATGTGATTATTGCTTCTATTATTGCGATGACCCATTGGCAAAGCTAATATGCTTTCCTTATATTGATATGGTCACCCCTTGACAAAGCCAATAAGCCTGCTTTAATTAAAGTGACACTCCCTATTACACCTAAGTATTGTGAATATGGTGTCAGCACCCACTCCAAAGGTATTTACATTTACTTTATGTATAGACGTGTAAACTAATGAGTAGTATATAGTAGTGTGTGTAATACAGAGACTTTTCCTTCTTCATGGCATTGAATGGACAATCATTTATTGAGTGCTGTTGTTGCCTGCTAGTGGATTGTGATTGCTAGCCTACACGATCTCCTCTGAGCAGGCCTTGTATTGCTCTACTTCGCTATCCTGAGGGAGTCAAGTGCTAATATGGGGTATTGGCTATGGATCACTTACCCTCACATCCTGCAAACCTACTTCTTTCTTTATAATAGAATCTACATATCTTACCTTAATACAAATAATTTAAATAGATAACATAATTTACTAACAATTTTGATATGAAGGAAGCCGGAAAATGTATAGTTTAAAAAATAAACAATGTAAACGACTATTTAAAAAAGATTTTATGATTTTACAAATGTTATTCTTGCGATTACAAAAACACGTATAAAAGGCATTAATAAGAAACATGTTTAAATACACTTAATATTGAAAAATTCCCAAAACAATTTGTTTGGTGGCTCATTTAACTTTTTTAGTATGAATGAAAATTGTTTACAATATCCTATCTCCTTATTCTACCATCCTGTGTATTTGAACCACCTTGAGAAGAACTTTTATCAGAACTGTACTCATTTACATTGTCACTTTCTACTTCACAAGTGATGGAAACACATTCAGCTATGTTATAAGAGCCGCACATACAGTAGTAATTTTGCATACCATCTCTGGTTTGGTCTAAATAACAAACTCTGGATTTAAATATTCCACATGTTCTTTAGTAATATCTCTATTTGTTGAGTGCAGGATTAAGTTTATACTCTATGCATCAGGAATTATGGCCGAAGAGCATAACCTAGATCATCTACAAAAAACAATCAAATCCAGTTCCCTTAAACAAAAAAATGAAATAATGGTAGGAACTTTAATCATTTAAAACAAATTATATGTAAATGCAAAAGTTTGACAATAAAATGTGTTAATGATATTGTTTATATTTGTAATGATTTTTAAAAAAATAAAGTCGCAACATCATTTCTCTGTATACAAAATTATATTCTAGATATTCCAAAGTAATTAGAATGAAAAAATCTATTTATTGTAAATGTAAACTGTGATAAATTGAGTTGTTGGTTGAGTGCAGTGTTAACCCTGCTCAAGCAACAGTCACAATCCCTGTCACGGTGAACCCTTAAAGTCAGAAAATTAACCTGTGCTTAACTCTCTGGTAGCTTAACACAAAAACAATCAGGCTTAACTTAAAGGCGATATGTAAAGTATTATGCAGTACACAAACAGCAGTAATGTGTAAACACAACACAAAAAAACTCCCACACCAGTTTAGAAATATAAATACATTATTTGACACCAAAACAACAAAACTCCAGTCAGTAGAACCCGAATGATGATTTTTTCAAGTTTAAGGTAAAAACTGGGTTAGGCCTGGTTGGTGCTTGCCTCAGGACTTAGAAGGCATTTCAGCAGAAAGTTTTCCGAGACAGTACATTACTGTGGGGCAAGGTTACAGGGGGTGCCCAAGGAGGAGGCTTTGTCATTGGATGAATATGTGATGAAGATTTACATGTTCGGACTTGGTCTCTTTTTTTAGAAGTTGAAAAGTGGGCTAAAGAGTGAGTCCTGAGGGTCCCAATGTTCTGCCTGGTGCCTTCTTTGAAATAGGAGACAATTCTAGAGAATACCTTTTGAAGTTCCTGAAGGGCCAGATGTAGAACTATTTTTTGTGCTTGCAGACGGAAAATGAGCCTGTTTGCAATCGCAAAATAAGTCTGCCTTATTTGCAAACCATATTTCGAGACTCGCAAAATGGAGTTTGCAACGCGCTATTAGGAAGTGGCGTACCAAGGTCGTCCCTTCCTGATAGTGACTGGCACTTCAATGTAAGATTATTTTGCGGCTGCAATCATGGCCGCATAACCCTCGCAGTTTACCACCCATTTCAATTGAATGGTAACCCACTCACAAACGGGAATGGGTACCGAGGGGAACCCTTCTCCTTTGTAACTGGCATTGAAAATATTTTTCCCATGACCACTACCTATGCCTAAAAAAATGAAAAAGTAACATTTTGTTTTTCTTCTTTTAAATTCATCCCATTTTCCGTGAAAGAAAATGGGCTGCATATTTTTTTTAAATTGCAGTTTTTAAAAAGCAGTCACAGACACGGAGGTCTGCTGACCCTAGCTGACCACCATCCCTCGGAGTGCTAGCCTTTCCTAATAGGGTTGCAAATTGCACTTGCCTCATGATTATTAATGAGGCAGGCAATTCGGGACCCCATTAGGAATTGCAAAAAACTGTTGTACATTCCTATTTGCGAGTCGCAAGTTGCGAGTCGCAAAACAGCACAATTTGTGACTCGCAAATTGGTAGGGTTGCACATCTGGCCCAAAGTGTCTGCCTCTTCCAGCTCCAGGCTGGCTGCATGAACAAAGCTGTGGTGACAAGTCCTTCATGGGAAGGCAGGGCACAACCTATTCAGTTGCAAGTGGGCGTCTGCACACCTCTGCACCCCATTCTGCCAGTGATGGCCCACGCAGGAACAACTAATCCCTCTATTGTGTGGCTGTCTGGGAGGAATAAACAAAGTGCAACTGTCAACTACAACCAGGACCAGGGTGCAGGCACAAAATAGTTAAACCAGGAAAATGTCAGCTTTCTCAAAGTGGCATTAATAAAATGGTAATGTAAAGTCCAATATTACCATTTAAGAGGATTTTAAATTACAATTTTCCAGACAGCAAACATGAAATCTTTGCCTGTTCCCAAACAAACGTTAGCACCTAATAAATGTAGTAAGGAGATCCAATGTAATCCTATGGGAGAGGTGGGCCTCAGAGTACTGAAAAACAAATTTAGGAGGTTTTCAATACCAGGACATGTAAACCTTAAATTTACATGTCCAACATTTGATTACAATGTAACCCATCATATGGGCTACCTAGAGCCTACCTTAGGAGTGACATACAGTAATAAATGGCAAGGTGTAAGAAATTGAGTGGTTGGTTGACTGGGGACTGAGCCGTGATCAAGCAGTAACCAAAATCATTTTCAGGGTAAGGCACAAGCAAACCCCAAATTAACCATTACAAATGGGGGTGGGGTCGCACACTACTCACCCACCAGCAGGATCGCCCCTAAGGACTGTGGTAAGTGTAGTTCGTGTTCCGCGATGCATCTTCTTTCGATTCTCTGCTATCTTCGCTATCTTCGCCATCCCTGGAAACGTGTTTCGGGGTATTTACCCCTCATCAGCAGGGATAAGGCCGTGTTCTGGGGTTGCCGGTGGCTGCCAAATATTGCCAGGTTTAGTACCACTCAGGCGCGCGGGTGCGGGGTCCGAGGCTCGTCAGCCAACTGCTCGCGGGAGCTTTAACATTACAAATGGGGGTGGGTCGCACACTACTCACACACCAGCGGGATCGCCCCTAAGGACTGTGGTAAGTGTAGTTCGTGTTCCGCCATGCATCTTCTTTCGATTCTCTGCTATCTTCGCTATCTTCGCCATCCCTGGACACGTGTTGCGGGGTATTTACCCCTCATCAGCAGGGATAAGGCCGTGTTCTGGGATTCCCGGTGGCTGTCAAATATTGCCAGGTTTAGTACTACTCAGGCGCGCAGGTGCGGGGTCCCAGGCTCGTCAGCCAACTGCTCGAGGGAGCTTTAACATTACAAATGGGGGTGGGGTCGCACACTCCTCACATACCAGCGGGATCGCCCCTAAGGACTGTGGTAAGTGTAGTTCGTGTTCCGCCATGCATCTTCTTGGATAAATTTGGAAGAATAGTTTCAGAAGCAGATTTATATTTGCATGTTAGGTTTCATATATGTATATATATATATATTTATATCCATCAAATCCAGAAACCCAATTGGAATGGCCATGTGGAAGCTGTAAAACACTCCTTTATTGTAGGATGCTGGTGAATACAAGCAGGCAAACACTTCAAGTCTTTAAATCGCCAGACGCGTTTCGAGAGTCAGCAAGCTCTCTTCTTCAGTGGCTTAGGTGTAATGAAAGTGAAGTTGCTGCATATTCAAAATAAATGCCAAACACCTGCCCCTCACAGGGCGTGGCCGCAAATGGCCCTCTGGGTGTTGTAGTGCAATTCGCTGAATAAAAGTCCAAGTGGATGCGCACTTCACTTTAGTATACAAAGTTCTTTCCTTTGTGGGTTCGAAGTGAAAAACAAGCAGTCATTTACCCTGCTTCATAGCTGCAATTGAGTGCGGGAACGCTCGCACACCTGGATAGCGTTCGCTCCCCTTCCGCCTCTGATAGCATGAAACCGGGTAAGTGCCAACAAAGGTCTTAATTCAAGAAGGGCCATTACCGCGACCGGGAAGGCCGCTCAACATCCATCAAATCCAGGAACCCAATTGGAATGGCCACACGGAAGCTGTAAAACACTCCTGTATTGTAGCACGCTGGTGAAGACAAGCAGGCAAACACTTCAAGTCTTTAAATCGCCAGACGCGTTTCGAGAGTCAGCAAGCTCTCTTCTTCAGTGGCTTAGGTGTAATGAAAGTGAAGTTGCTGCATATTCAAGATAAATGACAAACACCTGACCCTCACAGGGCGTGGCCGCAAATGGCCCTCTGGGTGTTGTAGTGCAATTCACTGAATAAAAGTCCAAGTGGATGCGCACTTCACTTTATTATACAAAGTTCTTTCCCTTGTGGGATCAAAGTGAAAAACAAGCCGTCATTCACCCTGCCTCATAGCAGCATATGAGTGCGGGAACACTCGCACACCTGGATAGCGTTCGCTCCCCTTCTGCCTCTGATAACATGACACCGGGTAAATGCCAACAAAGGTCGCAATTCACGAAGGGCCATTACCGCGACCGGGAAGGCCGCTCAACATCCATCAAATCCAGGAACCCAATTGGAATGGCCACGCGGAAGCTGTAAAACACTCCTTTATTGTAGCATGCTGGTGAATACAAGCAGTCAAACACTTCAAGTCTTTAAATCGCCAGACGCGTTTCGAGAGTCAGCAAGCTCTCTTCTTCAGTGGCTTAGGTGTAATGAAAGTGAAGTTGCTGCATATTCAAAATAAATTCCAAACACCTGCCCCTCACAGGGCGTGGCCGCAAATGGCCCTCTGGGTGTTGTAGTGCAATTCGCTGAATAAAAGTCCAAGTGGATGCGCACTTTACTTTAGTATACAAAGTTCTTTCCCTTGTGGGTTCGAATTGAAAATCAAGCCGTCATTCACCCTGCTTCATAGCTGCAACTGAGTGCGGGAACGCCCGCACACCTGGATAGCTTTCGCTCCCCTTTAGCCTCTGATAGCATGACACCGGGTAAGTGCCAAGAAAGGTCGTAATTCACGAAGGGCCGTTACCACGACCGGGAAGGCCGCTCAACATCCATCAAATCCAGGACACCCAATTGGAATGGCCAGGCGGAAGCTGTAAAACACTCCTTTATTGTAGCACGCTGGTGAATACAAGCAGGCAAACACTTCAAGTCTTTAAATCGCCAGACTCGTTTCGAGAGTCAGCAAGCTCTATTCTTCAGTGGCTTAGGTATAATGAAAGTGAAGTTGCTGCATATTCAAAATAAAGGCCAAACACCTGCCCCTCACAGGGCGTGGCCGCAAATGACCCTCTGGGTGTTGTAGTGCTATTCACTGAATAAAAGTCCAAGTGGATGCGCACTTCACTTTAGTATACAAAGTTCTTTCCCTTATGGGTTCGAAGTGAAAAACAAGCCGTCATTCACCCTGCTTCATAGCTGCAACTGAGTGCGGGAACGCTCGCACACCTGGATAGCGTTCGCTCCCCTTCCGCCTCTGATAGCATGACTCCGGGTAAGTGCCAACAAAGGTCGTAATTCACGAAGGGCCACTACCGCGACCGGGAAGGCCGCTTAACCTCCTTCAAATCCAGGAACCCAATTGGAATGGCCACGCGGAAGCTGTGAAACACTCCTTTATTGTAGCACTTTGGTGAATACAAGCAGGCAAACACTTCAAGTCTTTAAATCGCCAGACGCGTTTCGAGAGTCAGCAAGCTCTCTTCTTCAGTGGCTTAGGTGTAATGAAAGTGAAGTTGCTGCAGATTCAAAATAAATGCCAAACACCTGCCCCTCACAGGGCGTGGCCGCAAATGGCCCTCTGGGTGTTGTAGTGCAATTCGCTGAATAAAAGTCCAAGTGGATGCGCACTTTACTTTAGTATACAAAGTTCTTTCCCTTGTGGGTTCAAAGTGAAAAGCAAGCCGTCATTCACCCTGCTTCATAGCTGCAACTGAGTGCGGGAACGCTCGCACACCTGGATAGCGTTTGCTCCCCTTCCGCCTCTGATAGCATGACACTGGGTAAGTGCCAACAAAGGTCGTAATTCACGAAGGGCCATTACCGCGACCGGGAAGGCCGGTCAACATCCATCAAATCCAGGAACCCAATTGGAATGGCCAGGCGGAAGCTGTAAAACACTCCTTTATTGTAGCACGCTGGTGAATACAAGCAGGCAAACACTTCAATTCTTTAAATCGCCAGACGCGTTTCGAGAGTCAGCAAGCTCTCTTCTTCAGTGGCTTAGGTGTAATGAAAGTGAAGTTGCTACATATTCAAAATAATTGCCAAACACCTACCCCTCACAGGGCGTGACCGCAAATGGCCCTCTGGGTGTTGTAGTGCAATTCACTGAATAAAAGTCCAAGTGGATGCGCACTTCACTTTAGTATACAAAGTTCTGTCCCTTGTGGGTTCGAAGTGAAAAACAAGCCGTCATTCACCCTGCTTCATAGCTGCAACTGAGTGCGGGAACGCTCGCACACCTGGATAGCGTTCGCTCCCCTTCCGCCTCTGATAGCATGACACTGGGTAAGTGCCAACAAAGGTCGTAATTCAGGAAGGGCCATTACCGCGACCGGGAAGGCCGCTCATCTTCCATCAAATCCAGGAACCCAATTGGAATGGCCACGCGGAAGCTGTGAAACACTCCTTTGTTGTAGCACGCTGGTGAATACAAGCAGGCAAACACTTCAAGTCTGTAAATCACCAGACGCGTTTCGAGAGTCAGCAAGCTCTCTTTTTCAGTGGCTTAGGTGTAATGAAAGTGAAGTTGCTGCATATTCAAAATAAATGACAAACACCTGCCCCTCACAGGGCGTGGCCGCAAATGGCCCTCTGGGTGTTGTAGTGCAATTCGCTGAATAAAAGTCCAAGTGGATGCGCACTTTACTTTAGTATACAAAGTTCTTTCCCTTGTGGGTTCGAAGTGAAAAACAAGCCGTCATTCACCCTGCTTCATAGCTGCAACTGAGTGCGGGAACGCTCGCACACCTGGATAGCGTTCGCTCCCGTTCCGCCTCTGATAGCATGACACCGGGTAAGTGCCATCAAAGGTCGTAATTCACGAAGGGCCATTACCGCGACCGGGAAGACCTCTCAACATCTGTCAAATCCAGGAACCCAATTGGAATGGCCAGGCGGAAGCTGTAAAACACTCCTTTATTGTAGCACGCTGGTGAATACAAGCAGGCAAACACTTCAAGTCTCTAAATCGCCAGACGCGTTTCGAGAGTCAGCAAGCTCTCTTCTTCAGTGGCTTAGGTGTAATGAAAGTGAAGTTGCTGCATATTCAAAATAAATGCCAAACACCTGCCCCTCACAGGGTGTGGCCGCCAATGGCCCTCTGGGTGTTGTAGTGCAATTCGCTGAATAAAAGTCCAAGTGGATGCGCACTTTACTTTAGTATACAAAGTTCTTTCCCTTGTGGGTTCAAAGTGAAAAACTAGCCGTCATTCACCCTGCTTCATAGCTGCAACTGAGTGCAGGAACGCTCGCACACCTGGATAGCGTTCGCTCCCCTTCCGCCTCTGATAGCATGACACTGGGTAAGTGCCATCAAAGGTCGTAATTCACGAAGGGCAATTACCGCGACCGGGAAGGCCGCTCAACATCCATCAAATCCAGGAACCCAATTGGAATGGCCACGCGGAAGCTGTAAAACACTCCTTTATTGTAGCACGCTGGTGAATACAAGCAGTCAAACACTTCAAGTCTTTAAATCGCCAGACGCGTTTCGAGAGTCAGCAAGCTCTCTTCTTCAGTTGCTTAGATGTAATGAAAGTGAAGTTGCTGCATATTCAAACTAAATGCCAAACACCTGCCCCTCACAGGGCATGGCTGCTAATGGCCCTCTGGGTGTTGTAGCGCAATTCGCTGAATAAAAGTCGAAGTGGATGCACACTTCACTTTAGTATACAAAGTTCTTTCCCTTGTGGGTTCGAAGTGAAAAACAAGCCGTCATTTACCCTGCTTCATATCTGCAACTGAGTGCGGGAACGCTCGCACACCTGGATAGCGATCGCTCCCCTTCCGCCTCTGATAGCATGACACTGGGTAAGTGCCAACAAAGGTCGTAATTCAGGAAGGGCCATTACCGCGACCGGGAAGGCCGCTCAACATCCATCAAATCCAGGAACCCAATTGGAATGGCCACGCGGAAGCTGTAAAACACTCCTTTATTGTAGCACGCTGGTGAATACAAGCAGTCAAACACTTCAAGTCTTTAAATCGCCAGACGCGTTTCAAGAGTCAGCAAGCTCTCTTCTTCAGTGGCTTAGGTGTAATGAAAGTGAAGTTGCTGCATATTCAAAATAAATGACAACACCTGCCCCTCACAGGGCGTGGCCGCAAATGGCCCTCTGGGTGTTGTAGTGCAATTCGCTGAATAAAAGTCCAAGTGGATGCGCACTTTACTTTAGTATACAAAGTTCTTTCCCTTGTGGGTTCGAAGTGAAAAACAAGCCATCATTCACCCTGCTTCATAGCTGCAACTGAGTGCGGGAACGCTCGCACACCTGGATAGCGTTCGCTCCCGTTCCGCCTCTGATAGCATGACACCGGGTAAGTGCCATCAAAGGTCGTAATTCACGAAGGGCCATTACCGCGACCGGGAAAACCGCTCAACATCCATCAAATCCAGGAACCCAATTGGAATGGCCAGGCGGAAGCTGTAAAACACTCCTTTATTGTAGCACGCTGGTGAATACAATCAGGCAAACACTTCAAGTCTTTAAATCGCCAGACGCGTTTCGAGAGTCAGCAAGCTCTCTTCTTCAGTGGCTTAGGTGTAATGAAAGTGAAGTTGCTGCATATTCAAAATAATTGCCAAACACCTGCCCCTCACAGGGCGTGGCCGCAAATGGCCCTCTGGGTGTTGTAGTGCAATTCACTGAATAAAAGTCCAAGTGGATGCGCACTTCACTTTAGTATACAAAGTTCTTTCCCTTGTGGGTTCGAAGTGAAAAACAAGCCGTCATTTACCCTGCTTCATATCTGCAACTGAGTGCGGGAATGCTCGCACACCTGGATAGCGTTCGCTCCCCTTCCGCCTCTGATAGCATGACACTGGGTAAGTGCCAACAAAGGTCGTAATTCAGGAAGGGCCATTACCCCGACCGGGAAGGCCACTCAACATCCATCAAATCCAGGAACCCAATTGGAATGGCCACGCGGAAGCTGTAAAACACTCCTTTATTGTAGCACGCTGGTGAATACAAGCAGTCAAACACTTCAAATCTTTAAATCGCCAGACGCGTTTCGAGAGTCAGCAAGCTCTCTTCTTCAGTTGCTTAGGTGTAATGAAAGTGAAGTTGCTGCATATTCAAACTAAATGCCAAACACCTGCCCCTCACAGGGCATGGCTGCAAATGGCCCTCTGGGTGTTGTAGCGCAATTCGCTGAATAAAAGTCGAAGTGGATGCACACTTCACTTTAGTATACAAAGTTCTTTCCCTTGTGGGTTCGAAGTGAAAAACAAGCCGTCATTTACCCTGCTTCATATCTGCAACTGAGTGCGGGAACGCTCGCACACCTGGATAGCGTTCGCTCCCCTTCCGCCTCTGATAGCATGACACTGGGTAAGTGCCAACAAAGGTCGTAATTCAGGAAGGGCCATTACCGCGACCGGGAAGGCCGCTCAACATCCATCAAATCCAGGAACCCAATTGGAATGGCCACGCGGAAGCTGTAAAACACTCCTTTATTGTAGCACGCTGGTGAATACAAGCAGTCAAACACTTCAAGTCTTTAAATCGCCAGACGCGTTTCGAGAGTCAGCAAGCTCTCTTCTTCAGTGGCTTAGGTGTAATGAAAGTGAAGTTGCTGCATATTCAAAATAAATGACAACACCTGCCCCTCACAGGGCGTGGCCACAAATGGCCCTCTGGGTGTTGTAGTCCAATTCGCTGAATAAAAGTCCAAGTGGATGCGCACTTTACTTTAGTATACAAAGTTCTTTCCCTTGTGGGTTCGAAGTGAAAAACAAGCCGTCATTCACCCTGCTTCATAGCTGCAACTGAGTGTGGGAACGCTCGCACACCTGGATAGCGTTCGCTCCCGTTCCGCCTCTGATAGCATGACACCGGGTAAGTGCCAACAAAGGTCGTAATTCACAAAGGGCCATTACCGCGACCGGGAAGACCGCTCAACATCCATCAAATCCAGGAACCCAATTGGAATGGCCAGGCGGAAGCTGTAAAACACTCCTTTATTGTAGCACGCTGGTGAATAGAAGCAGGCAAACACTTCAAGTCTTTAAATCGCCAGACGCGTTTCGAGAGTCAGCAAGCTCTCTTCTTCAGTGGCTTAGGTGTAATGAAAGTGAAGTTGCTGCATATTCAAAATAAATGCCAAACACCTGCCCCTCACAGGGCGTGGCCGCAAATGGCACTCTGGGTGTTGTTCACAGGGCTACAATAAAGGAGTGTTTTACAGCTTCCGCGTGGCCATTCCGATTGGGTTCCTGGATTTGATGGATGTTGAGCGGCCTTCCCGGTCGCGGTAATGGCCCTTCGTGAATTGCGACCTTTGATTAAAAAGGAAAGAGCGGCTGACTAAAGTTATGCACACAGTATTTCAAAGTATGAAATCAATGATTGTGTACAAGACGTCCAGAGTATGCCACACCAATACTCTCTTGCAAAGCAGATCCCAAAGTTCATGTATATAGGGACGGTGCACCAAAGGGAGTACTCGAAAGCTCCAGATCGTATTCCAAAAATTCTTTTATTTTATTTAATTCTCATAAAAACAGACTCCTCAGCCAACGCGTTTCGTTCACATTGAACTTCGTCAGGGCTGAAACAATTAAAAATGTGCCATCAATACACAGGTTGAAAAATGTCCGATAGACAAACACCAACTTACAAAACATTACATTAAAAACAAATATTTACATATGCCTTAATTACATAATGTAACAGTGGTTCATAGTTTAGAAGGGAAAACCAAAGAAACACAGTACATATCAAAAAGGACCATCTGTGATCGATTATTCTAAGTTTTGAAAATATATATCATCACATAACACAAAAACATAAGGTGTGTACTTTCATGATTTCTAAATAACAGTAAGTATGTGAACACATTTAAGAAAAAACATAGTGTGTCCATTGCTTCCTAAAATATGACATTAATCTCCAATTTCCGACCCTCAATAACATTAACTATACAAAGAAGTAAAAGGGAAGAAGAAAAAGAAAAAGAAAAGAGGGGGAAGAGAAAACAATTGTGTTTTAAATTTTGGAGATTATGGAAGTAACTAAAACACGAAGTCCCCACCCGAACATGCCCTATTAGACGCATAGTCCTCACCTATTAAAAATGAGCAATTCCGCTGTATTTAGCTTGGCACAAAGCTGTTATGATCATTCCACAGACGGGAATTCCAGTTGTGACCATACAATGGTTGGTCACTTTATTGGCAACTAAGTGGGCTTCCGTTCTGTGAAGAAACGAAACTAATTGTAATCAAGTTTCTTTATATTGTTATTATTGAAGGTCCAAGCATTTAAATCGGCCTATTATCCGTACGCCCTGTGAGGGGCAGGTGTTTGGCATTTATTTTGAATATGCAACAAGTTCACTTTCATTACACCTAAGTCCTGGATTTGTGTATATATATATTCACAGAAAAAACCATAGGTTATAGACCATATATAGTTAGGAATTAGCATTTACAAAACCATGAAAATTCACTGAAAAAACCATAGGTTATAGACCATATATAGTTAGGAATTAGCATTTAGAAAACCTTATTTTACTCACACAAAACCATTGAAATTCCATATATAGTTAGTTGCACTAACTATATATCGCGCACCCGCAATCCACTGCTGATGATGTCACATATTACATCATTCATGACATGGTCAGTGACATCACTGATGACATCACTGATGACATCTCAAATGACATCACTGATGACATCACTGATGACATCTCATTTGACATCATTCTTGTGCTAATACGATAAACCTCTTCAGACTCTAATATAACCTTAGATACACTCAGTGTATACAGACACTCACACACTGTCACTCATCCATGGAGTTACTCACACACCTAGTCAGTCATGCAAAGAAACAATCTCACCTCCATTTCCTCAACTATACAGTTATACACACCTTACTTATTCAAACATATACTAACACATATTTACTCTCTTATACAATCCCTGATACAAGTTCACAATGATCCATACAGCCACTCACACATTCAGTGGCTCTCATGCACAGTTATTTATATATGCCAACTCTCACATGTACTGTGTTTTACATATGTACTTACTATGACATGTAGCATTGAGATATCCATTCACTCATCAATACACTCATGCACACAGTCAACCGCCCATGTAGCTTTTTCCACATGCACTCTTGAACTCATACACCTAGTGAATCAACTGCTCACACATCTATGCACAGAGTCACACACCTCCCAGCCACCCCCACACAAACTCAATCTCCCATAGAAATACTTGGGCAACCAATTAATAACACATATAGCCTCTCGTATAGCTAATGATCAACACATGCAGCAGTTTACATCACAACAGACATAATGATGCACAAATTAAGACAGTTTAGTCACTAACCCATGCATTCAGTGAGACACATTTAATCACTCACTCATACAGTCAGTCACGCACCTACTAAATCCTTCATCCAGACACTTATACATCCACTCATTCTTCAATATCTAAGACATATTTTAACTTTACAGAAACATACAGTCACTGGATGTTGTCATCAGTGATGTCATTTGAGATGTCATCAGTGATGTCATCAGTGATGTCACTGACCATGTCATGAATGATGTAATATGTGACATCATCAGCAGTGGATTGCGGGTGCGCGATATATAGTTAGTGCAACTAACTATATATGGAATTTCAATGGTTTTGTGTGAGTAAAATAAGGTTTTCTAAATGCTAATTCCTAACTATATATGGTCTATAACCTATGGTTTTTTCAGTGAATTTTCAAGGTTTTGTAAATGCTAATTCCTAACTATATATGGTCTATAACCTATGGTTTTTTCTGTGAATTTCATTGGTTTTTTAACAGCTAATATCTGTAGCTGTAAAATGTATTCTTCTTTAAATCCAAAAATATATTTTATATGTTTATGAATAATTTTTTTTTTGAATATTTTTTTTTCTTCGTTCCCGCTTCGCGAATCGGGAAGCTTCCCGTTAGCTGACCTTGATGCCGCGAAATAGACCGCGAGCCGGTAAACGTTTCTTTACCGCAAGTGCCGCGTTAGAAAACAACATCGTGACGCCTCCCGTCCGCATGACGTTTCACGTTGTCGCGTGATACGTCATATGACGTGCTACGTTAGCGAACTGGTACGCGAAGCGAGTGCCAAAGCGCAGGTTTCTGGAAGCAAACCGGGAGGCCCTGCAAAGCGCTTAACGTAAACACAGCAAGTCATGTGACTTGGTAATAACACTTTTCATTGGTTCATTTCACTTTTGGTTTCCTAATGATGTAAGACTAGGTCATATAATCTAAAATGAACACTTTTGATTGGTTGAGAACTCTTGTTTTTCCCAAATGATGAAAATCCCTCCTTCTTTCCTCACTCTGACTTTCATCATTGTGAGAGAAAGACCCTTTGTGATCACTGAGCAATGGCTTCTTTAGTAGCTTCAGCTGGTGCTTCCCCACCACCTCCACCACATCCAAGGAAGAGTGGACCACCTGCTCAAGTTCTAATTCAACAAGAAGAAGAAGAAGAGGAACAGGAGGACGAGCACGAAGAGAGGCAGTTTTTGCCTGAGCAGCCCAAGACGTCTCACCGGAAAGAAAACTTCATTTGGCAATTTTTTAAAATTCCCAAAGGTCAGAAAAAAGTAAATGCAAGATACGTAACTTGCCTTATATGTCAAGATAGACTGTCCAGAGGGACCGACAAAAAATACAGTTTCGGAAACTACACAATGCATCGCCATATGACTAGGTGGCATCCTAACAACTACAGTGCTGCACAGTTTCGGAACGACCTAGATAATCTCCCTATTATGGCCAGAAGATCTGTTGTACCGGAAGTAACGGGACCAGAGGGCAGGGAGATGGTGCCAAATATACAAATGATATTTGGTGAAGTAAAACACACCTGCGTATTTTGCGATGGATTCATTTCCTACGGAGAAAGAAGCATCACTCTGATCAACAGAGCTATTGACTATCATATGCAAGTTTGTCCGAAACGCCCAAAATAATAAATACTTCTTTTTTTTGTTTTGTTGCTCCTGTTGAGCCCTTTACAATGAATCGTTTTCATTGCCCCCTCCAAGAAAAACCCAAAAAAATATAAAACTGTTCCGAAAAATTCAAAAACAGTAAAAAAATGTTCAGAAAAATAAAAAAAAAGTTCTTTTCAGAACTACCTCCCCGTTATTAAAAAATTGGTACAATATTTGGAACTGTGCCAACCTCTATTTCTCTTAGTTCGCTTCCTAGTTCGCTCGCTGGTACGCGAACTGGAAGCGAACCAAAAACAGTAAGTATAAGGGAAGGAAACACACACTTATGTTAAAAGAAAGACAGCTATAGGGGAGTAAACTAGAGATACTATTACCCATAATCCACTGCTGATGATGTCACATATTACATCATTCATGACATGCTCAGTGACATCATCAGCAGAGGATTGCGGGTTTTTTGGCAACATGCCTTATCCACGGTTTAATAACGCTGCCTTTTGCTTTATATAAGTTTTCAAATTGTATGAAATATATACCAATAGGTCTTTATGAACCTTTAGGTAGTGCTTTTGTTCATGAGGTCTGGTCGCTTCCATACACATACAGATGTTTCAAAGATGATCAAGAAGTTTATCTGAATGGAGAGGAATGCACTGAGACGCCAGATCATTCACTAATGTGTAGGCACATACAGTTACACGATTCATGCAACAAACACCGACCAAATATGGCTTGCGTGTTGCAAGGCACGCCAGTTCCTGCTATCATCCCCACGTTCAAGTTGTTGGAAAATGGTCGTTATTTGATGCTCAATAATGAAGATTGTTCTGAGTTAATTAAAAGTATTCCTTTTATCGTAACAGTAAGTGAACGGGTTATTTGCTGCAGAAATGTTCTATTTCCTCCCACACATGAACATAGGGAGTTTTCAATCTGGCCACAAATACCAACCTTGGGACACGTTTCAACGGCATGGCAAGAATAAGAGCTCTTTTGTCTCAGAGAGAGGTGGCCTTGAGTTCGGCCCGTGAAACTTTCGTACTTCACATAGCGAACACCCGTACACAGGTTTGCCTTTCAATTTCAGCAACATGTTTCCGACTATCTTTAACGCATCCTCCACAAAATCCCTGGCACACTTTTTTAAAGGTTTTACCAGTGGTCTCGTGACTTCATTTGAGAAAATCTTTGGAGTCATCCCTGCTCCCTTTCATTGTATTTTCTGCACTCTGGTTCGTGGATTGGCATTTTTACTTGCATTACCAGCGGACGCTCTTGTGCTTTTTTACATTTTTAAATATGGATGTCCCTCCTATGCAACCTCCGACCCTGCAGCTGCTGACACTGTTCCGCAATCGCATGCTAGAATATTATGGCACAATGCCGTTGGCGATATTAAGCACGGCATATGGATTATCTTTTCGGTTCTCCTACTTCACCTGTGTCCAGCCTGTATTTCACTGCCTGACCTGTGATTTCGATTGGGCCATTGATTTGTGTCTCTGCGGACCGGTTTCTCCTGACGTCGACTTTAATCAGCTGATGACTCCTATCATTACTCACGAGTTGATTTGTCCTGGCGAAAGGATTATGGCTGTGGCATTGATGCATGGACTACTTGGTCCCTGGAATTTACTGGCGGCAGCACAGTCTTTCTTGGAACACAGCTTTCTTGAAAACCCACCGAGCTGTCC
The DNA here is from genome assembly GCF_964261635.1 of Lissotriton helveticus. NCBI lineage: Eukaryota > Metazoa > Chordata > Amphibia > Caudata > Salamandridae > Lissotriton > Lissotriton helveticus. The sequence continues at coordinate 850,375,035 of NC_136070.1, forward strand.
TCTGATGGTGATAGAGGATCCGGTGCTGGGAGAGCACGTATGTTCTTTTCCGCTTTTAAATTGGATGGCTGAACTGTTTTCGGATGAAGACGGTGACTTCCTATTGGAGGCTGTTGCAGCTTATTTTGCATACACAGTTATGTCATAGACCTTTTTCATGTTTGATATGCTGAGTACTAGCATTTCATTGACAATTCATTGACTTATTTGTCAAGTTTTTATTATTTACCTTGCCTATTGGCTTAAGACTCGATAAAGTACTTGGCTGTTTTATTTTTCTTTAGCATTGAATTTTCCTAGTTTTTAATGCTTTACCTTGCGGACCGTCCACATATAAACTTGCAATCTGCTCTCATGAGATGGCACTTCTATTATCTTATTCAGTTCGTTTCCGGATCATGAGGAGGTGTCATCTAGGTCCTGGATATCTTTACACCGTGTTAAGTTAGCATGGGCTCATTACCGGTTTAAACGCCATTTTTCCTTTTTTGCAACTTCTGCACACGACACTTAGTTGTTGCTTTAGCTTTCCACCTAGTAGTTCATGGTGGTTTACATGAGAATAATATGTTATTGGTCTACTATCTGCTTTACTTGTTAAACTATATCTGTACAGCGAGTGCTAAAGTTTCAAGAACAACACGATACAGAATTGTTATGAGGTCTGATCTCCACGACTTCATACTCATAACATAAGTGCAACTTCTGCCAATTCTGGGCATGAGGCGGGTTTTATATTGCTTTGCCGAACACACATACACAACAGTTGATGCGGTTCACATGAAGAGAGAGCTGGTGTATGCTGATGTGATTCCTTCAAATCTAAGACACTAAAGTATGGGCACGCCCTAAACCAACACAAAGAGACCTTCTTAGCAAATAATATAATATGTGTATTAGGGAGGGTGAGATATAAGCAGCCGCGGGCCGTGGAGGGAGTTACGATGGGGCAGGGAGGCGGGGAGGGGGAGAAGCAGGGTGGAGCCCTCTCTACCTTGCCCCTCCCCCTCCCCGCCTCCCTGCCCCACCGTAACTCCCTCCACGGCCCGCGGCTGCTTATAAGTGTTGCTAACTCTTATTCATTTACAGCATGTTAACATACTGTCACCATTCGCTTTTTATGTACTAGTAACTATGCTGGTAATTTTGCTACTGATAATATGTGTACTTGTATTCTCCACCCTGCTTCTCCCCCTCCCCGCCTCCCTGCCTCACCGTAACTCCCTCCACGGCCCGCGGCTGCTTATAAGTGTTGCTAACTCTTATTCATTTACAGCATGTTAACATACTATCACCATTCACTTTTTATGTACTAGTAACTATGCTGGTAATTTTGCTACTGATAATATGTGTACTTTTATTATCTAAGGTACTACGCCTGAGAAGACGGCATTAGTAAATAAACATTTCAAATACACATCTGTTCTTCTTAACTCCATGTTCTGGTTTCTAAGAAATCTATAACGACCGACTGTTCATGAGTTCCACGTATCCTGAGGTACTATAAGTTCATATTCTGGATTGTCTAAACATTGAGAGTTTGTTATATCCAATGTGACACTGTACCTAGCTTGCTAAATAGTTTTTGATTACTAACGTGAGTTTTGGGACACCCTAATTCGCCGAGGTTCCAATCCTCTGTCCACAGTTCTGTGTGAGAACAGAAACCCTGCGACAGGGGCACCCCCGACCCTTGCTGGAGCTTCATCACACTTGCGATACAACTCCAGCAATGCGCCACCTTTACGGCACAGATACATCACGCATCTGTGCTGTTTTTGCCCCATGATGCGCCGCATTGTAAATGCAGCACACCATAGGTGACGGAACAGCGGCACAGAATGACTAACACATCCCTGGTGATGCGCCAGTCATCATAAATCTATCCCTATGCTTCTTATCTTGTTAGAGATGAACCGCCATATGTATCATCAAAGTTATTTGCATTTCCTAAATAGCGAACTTTAAGGAATAAATAGCGATTCTTTACCATTCCTAGTTTGCGATGAGCTATTTGCTAATTAGCCGAATGTAGCCCAATGAAGCCCAATGTAGCCCAATGTAGCCCAAAGATGGCCGCCAGACACACAAAAAAACAAATGTAGCCCAAATATCAGCCAGATGTAGCCCAACTATAGCCCAGTGACAGAATGACCAATCAGCTTCGCAAACCTCCGTTACGCGAAGCGGAGCGCTGTTACAGATATATATATTTTTTTGAACGTTAATTTCTCAAAATCCACTGGAGCACATATATTGAGACCTAGCAAAGGCACATCGGGCTACCAGTCCCTAATATTTTGCCAAGTTTCGTGCAAATCCATTCAGCCGTTCAATTATTATTTTTATTATTTTTTTTTGCCCCGCGGGGCCCTTTTAAAACCTCCACATCAAACCTAGGGGGTCAGCGAGGATCTACTATGCCCCCTTATAGTTATTTCCCCCTTTGTTTTGACCTCCTCTTGTCTCTCGATCCTACCGAGAGACAAGATGGCGGCCGCTACGGACTGTTTGGAATGTTGACAGACGCCGGAGAACCAATCAGCTTCGCTTCACAAAGCTCCGTTGCGCGAAAAGTCCGCGAACCAGAGCGCTGCCTGGTCCGCGCTTACAGATATATATCTTTTTTTAAACGTTAATTTCTCAAAATCCACTGGAGCACATATATTGAGACCTACAAAAGGCACATCGGGCTACCAGTCCCTACAATTTTGCCAAGTTTCGTGCAAATCCATTCAGCCGTTCGGGCTAAAAGTGAGGCCAACCGCCCTATGGAAAACTCAATGTTAAAAACACGTTTTGGGACCCCCCTTTTTTCTCGGCCCCCCCTGGACGAACCCCCCCAAATTTTCAAGGGCTGCTCAGAAACAAAATGTGCCATTTTCCTGAAAATTTCAGCCAATTCCGTCCACAAACGCCAAAGTTATTAGACATAGAATTTTCAAAAAACCCATAGAGAAAAAATCCTAACTATATATACCTACTGGCGACCGCCAGTAGGTAATATATATATTTTATTCACCACTTGGCCTCAGGGAGAGCGCACTATTCCACAGCGGGTGCAGGTTGAAAGGACAGGCCAGTCCTTCTTAATGAAGAAAACCGCACACCAGGGTCAGCAAAATTTGTTATTTATTTTCAGTCACAGTGCAGTGTCCACACCCAACCACCACCAAGGCGTTTCAACCCCCACGGGTCTTGCTCATGGCATGTGAGTCCTTTCTTTGTGTTCATATTTATAGTTCCCCGATATTTGCCTATTAGGAGGCATTATGGGATTTGTAGTTCAGTTCACATTTTTCTCCTTAATTGGGTCTGTTTCTTTGTTCAAAGGGGCGACGATTCTTAGATTGTTTAATTTTTTTGTGTGACTCAGTGTCAGATAATCGGCGAGTATGATGATTTCGAGTTATGGGGCTTTTCTATTGCTGTCTCGATTACGAGGTCTGAATGACATTTTTCCAATTTTATATTTCTACATTGTTATCTCAATGTGCTTGATATACTTCATTTATTTCTTTGTTATATCACATTTATTTTAATGTCTATTGATTAGTATCTTTCGACATTTTTGAATTTCGAGTTTCTTAAACTGCTGAAAGGAATTACACCAAATTTGGCAAAAGGGTAGAGTTTAGTTTGCAGATGACACTTTTTGTTAAATGGTGTAAATCCGTGCAGTAGTTCCTGAGAAAATCAAAAGTAAAATCATAGATATATCTATAGGCGAAGTACTGTCCGAGGATTATACACGTACCATTACGAGCACGAGCTGCATGCTAATTTGTTGTCAACTGTCTGTCAAAACTCCAAACCAGGAAGTCTTGGCACCCATCTTGTGTCTCGGTAGAATCGAGGCACAAGAAAACTGAAAACAAGTGCGCAAAAGACGCAAAGGGGGTAGGGTAGAAACACTCTGACCCCCTAGGCCTGCTCCAAGGCCCAAAAAAATCTTTTTTTTTAAAGAAATCCTGGGATTACGAGTCGTGCATCCAGGGAGTGCACAACAGGGGTCCGCACTAAGCTGGGTGTGCAACTTTTACTCTTTCCGCGTTCTTCAGGAGCCGGCATTGCTTTTACACATGAGGAGATGCTAACTTGCATGTGGAAATGCAATCTTGTTTGGATCTTGAAAGTGAGAACATATTTCACTGCTCTGTCTTTCAAAATGCAAACAAAGTTTGCTATGTGAGGGCGGGATCCGCAAGACTTCCGCCTTCTCATAGCAAACAGCAGTGTCCCGGGGGTAGGCACGCCGGGACCAGCTGTGGGCGTGGCGGTCTCCAGGGTTCTCGAGGGCACCAGGCGGAGGGCTACGCAGCCCCCCTCACACAATACAGAAATCTCCGGGGGGTGGTTGTTCCCGGGGTTTGAGGGGCGTCATTGAGGCCCACATACTTTTCAGTTTGTAAGGGAAGCCTTGTACGCAAAAGTGGCGTAAGGCGGTTGTAAGGCGGTTGTAAATCTGGTACACAGTGTTTTGTTTTACTTTGATTTCCTTTCTGTGTTGTAGAGGATCCAGGGTAAATGTAACGGTTTTTGTACAGCCAGTACCTTTTAACCCTACCTCCAAATGACTTACTGCCTGTTACCATAGTACCTCAAATTATAAATATTATTTGTATTGGAGACCGCTACCCCCCAAATAAAGACGTATATACTTTTTTAAATTACATTTTATGAAAACAACAATAAATAACTGGAAACGTAACTTAAAGATAACAATACAATAAAGAACTAGAAACATAACTTTAATAAAACAATATAATAAACAAAATATTATGTGGATTCCAATAGACGTACGGTAGGTAATCTGCAAAACAAAAAAGAAAATTAGTGTTTAAAATTAGATCGATGTGACTAAATGAGGTCAAACATTACAAGTCAAGGTAACACCAGGATTTTACGTGTGCAGTGTGCCTGGTACATTTCACTTGTGCTATAGACCAGCATTGAAGCGATGTCTGTATGGAAGTGCCTACTGCGTTAGTGACGCAAATGTGGCGCAATGGGATTGTAAATAAGGTCTTGCATTGTATATCTAGGCCGCTCTGCTTACCTTGTGTAAACACTGTGACCAGCAGAGTTCACAACTTCAACTCAGATTTGGTTCTACACGTCAGTGTAGACAGCAGCGTCCAAAACTTTAAAAGAGGAAGAGAAATGATGTGAGAGAAATAAAGAGAGAAAACGATTTTAAAACTGTGAGAGAAAGTTATAGATGCAGCAGTTAATACTGGAGAAAATACTCTAATATTTTATTATTTCCTCAGATTGTTGTAACCTATCTATTCTCACTGCTTGGAGGTAATTGTATATTTCCACGCAGTAAAGCTGCTGCACAATACCCACTCTCTCCTTTCACAGATAACTTGTTGTTGTTTCGGAAACAAGTTTTTTTGCTCACCTAGTGCCATCGGCGTGATTCAAAGAGATTAAAACTGTGATACAAAAGTTATAGATGGAGCAGTTAATACTGGAGAAAATACTTGTAGCTCATCTTTTGTCTCCGTTGTGTGTCCAAGCATGTGCTGCTTCAGAGTGCACCCTCCAGTTTAGTGATCTGTAAAATAGTATAAAGAGTTAGTAATATAATAGTCCATACAACTGCACACGTATATTTTTGCTTCTTTTTTTTACACTCAGGTAATTATATTTTATCAAGTTCCACTGTAAGGAGGTGTCAGTGCGCTGTTTTTCTTCCATAGTAGTATATCCCATGCACACCCACTGCATAGTGGTAAGTTCTCAATATTGCGTACCTAGACTGTTGCACCCCATTGACTCGCAGAGTCTGGAGGTGAGTGCTTTTTTTTTTTACATGTCAGAGGCAGATTTACAAGCTTATTGCGCCACTTTTCCTATGTTAAAAGTGACACAAAAGTGGCGCATGAAGCTTGTAAATCTGTTCTTCAGACTGGTGTAACCTATCTATTCTCACTGCCCTGAGGTAATTGTATATTTCTACGCAGTGAAGCTGCTGCACAGCAGGCAGGGAACTAGAGACAAATTTCGCGGGGGGGTTGGAAAATATTTGGGGGGGGCTAATTCTTCTGACCATAGACCGAGTGACTGTAAGAAGGGGTGAACACACAACAAAAGCCTCATTTACAAGTAAATAGTCTTTTAAAGACCTGTTAAGTACTCGGGTGTGGCTGCAATTAGATGCTCGCCAGTCCGTGAAGCGGTTTCTGCCCGGGCTGACACACACGACGGGGGGCGGGCTGAAGCCCCATGATGCCAATGGGTGTTGTGAGCCTGCTGCACACTACCAACTCTCTCCTTTCACAGATAACTTGTTGTTGTTTCAGAAACAAGCTTCTTTGCTCACCTTGTGCCATTGGCGTGATTCAAAGAGGGTGCACCACGTGTCGAAGCAGCCTTCTCAGTCATTGTTACAGTGGCCACGCATCATTGCAGAATACTCGAACGTAGAGCTTTGTAGTTTTGTTTGGGGGGGTAACGCCAATTTGTGAAACACAACCTGTAAGATAAAAAGGAAGTTAACATTGTGTGTAATTTTTTTATCAAAGGAGAGAGGAAGTGAGAGAGTGACTGCAAAGAATATTCGCAGCTCAACTTTTTGTCACCAGTGGGTTTTTCACTAAGTTCCGGGACATTATGCATCCTGAAGCTCTACATCTAAAAGATAGTAAAAGAAAGATGTTATGATTGGTAATTGTTATTATATTCCGGACGTTTGAGCGATTATAAAAACGTTCCTGCTATTGGAAAAAAAATATATACATGTAATTTGATACACTATGTAGGACTGCGTTTGTCTAAACCGCTGCATCGCTTTTTTGTATCCAGTCTGCTACAGCTCTTGGACTCAGTCCGATGCGCACCCAGGCCTCACTGCTCACCTTTCCATGGACAGGACACCTTCTACATCATGCAGTCCCGCTCTGCCACCAAGAAATGTGACGTATGGTGCCGAGCCTTGATATCGGAATGGCTAACGACATAATTGTGCTCCCATCATCATCATCGCAGGTTCTTTACCCGCTCAGTGCTTTGGGTACTACTAACTCAGTGACCAAAGAGGCCAGGCACGTGGTAGTGTGTTCTTTGTTCGGCAGTTCGGGCCTACATGTGGCGTCCGAACCACTAGGACGGACCATCACAGCAGTGCGGATAGGAGCAACTATAAAATGGCGTAGAGCAGGTGCGCCCCATCTTTTTTATAGGTAGGGTCACGTGTGTTGTTTCGCATGTGCTGGATGGGTGTGGTGTTGGTGTATAGCAGCTATGAGGGAGTGTGTGTGCTGTTCTGTCAACTAGACCTGGAACTAAGAAATTACTACAATGGAAATCTGGGCCTTGTAGTGTTGTTGTGTTTTCCTGATAGCGTAAGCGGAGTGGGCTGGCCTCACGTACACTAGTGCTGCATAAGGCTCTGAAGCATGATTCCGGAGCTATGGGCGCGGTCCCGTTGTGAGCTATATGAAAAATCATGTGATTCGGGTGTCCGTTTTGTAGTGCTGACGTCACCCGGGTCTTAAAAGTAAATGTGTCATTATATCTGTAAAGTACTACAACTTGGCCAACATGGAAGGAACGGGGTATCACTGACTGTATATTCGTTTATAGTTGCACACATAAAATATGGTGGACCTGACGTATTTCTGCGATTATGAATGTTTATTGTACATTCAGCGGAGTGTTGTAGTTGTAGTAATATAGGGCTGTGAAAGGTTTAAGTTGTAGTTTTTGGCACATGAAGGGCAGCTAATTTATATACGTATGTTCTCATTCAGGTACACTGTACAATTGATGCAGGAAATCAGTGTTCGAGTGTTGGAGTTGCATGCATATTCTGTTATTGTAGAGTAATCACATAATGTGTGTGTACCCCATGAAAAAGAAAAAAAACCCAAAGCCCGCTTTATTGTTAATTAGCCGACTGGGGGCCAAATCCCGGGGGCAATGTACTTATTTATAATGGGGACCCAGAGGGGCCCTCCTGCCCCGGGGACCGCCACCCCCGCGGCTTCTTTTTTTATAATTATGGGGGGCCCAGAGGTGCCCCCAGGGACCAACACCCCCTGGGACTTTGACATCATGTATGCAGGGGGCTCACGGCCCCCCGGCAACCCCAGGGACCACCACCCCCCGGGGCTTCTTTTTTGCAAAATATAAAAATACCTGTGTGGGGGGGCTCAAGCCCATCCACATGCTCCAGGGACCACCAACTCCAGGGGCACTACATTTTTAAATTGGGGAGGCCATTACGAACCCCCCATCCCCGGGGACCACCACCCCTGGGGCTTTTAAATGTTGGGAGGGGGTCCGCACGGCCCCCTTCCTGGAGGTTTATGGTTTTCCTGGGGACCTCTGGTGTGCACGCATTAGGTACGCGTACCGTACCCCGTATGCTACCTGGTTTATAAGGCGTCCCGTACGCGTATGCAAGCAAGAAATAGAAAAAAAATCAGCTATTTATCAAGCTTATGTGTTTAGATGTTGAGTGGCTCTAGAAAGAGCCCTTGTGTTTATTGGGAGATTTTAGTACCTACAAGTAAGTACCGATGTAGAGTCTAAAGTTCAAGAGGAAGACTCTGTTCCATTCATCTGTAAAATGTACACCATCAGCCCTATGGATGCCATGCTAATTGAAACGCAGATTGTTGTGGTAAATGAACCCCATTCTATAGTCTCGGAGAAAAGCAGACATAGATTTATTCACATGTTTCCTAGCTTTCTCAATCTGTGGACAATACTGGTTGGACCAGTTCCATTTCTGCCTTTGGCATATATTAGAATAGGCAAAGGCAGTTTGGGGGAAAAGTGCCATCAATTCTCCAAAGGAGTCCTTCATAAGCATTTCCAGATCTACCCCAGTCAAAGTGCCTAGGTCATTGCCACCACAGTGCACAATTATGAGGTCAGGGTGTTGGAGAAGTAAAAAGGATTTAACCAATGGTATCAAGTGTTGCCATTTTAACCCTCTCTGTAGAATCCATTTAATGTCTACATTGAATTCCTTTCTGTTCTGCGTACCTTTGGCTCCAGAAAATATAGCTGTGTCCCACAATCCACACTCTAAGCATTTTGAAGAGAGGTCTAGATGTACTCAGATGGTCTCTGAAAATGAAATGGCAGTTTGAAAACTAAGATTTTTCTAAAATGGTGGATAAAATACAGTTTTGAAAAAAGATAAGAAACAATTGGTTGTTTGAGAACATTGTAGGGTGCATGTTTCTGTTTTCTAAAAGCATGTTTCTTATTGGTTAACCAAAACCGATTCAAAAGTACATTACATAAGATCAGGTGATATGTTGAAAAGTCAAGCATACTTGCTGTTTTGATTAGTAACATTGTGTGATGAACTTTTGACCTGTGTGCTCAGTTAAGTGTTTCTATGGTGTCAGGCAGAAGACAGAATGGGGGTAGGGTTCAAAGTTATGTCAGTTGGATAGGGTTCAAAGTTCAACCAATATAAATGTGTGTTTGCTTTTGAATTAATGTGGGAAGAAATGTGATTTGTTATTTACCTGTATATGTGAGTAGTATGAGAGGGAAACCTTGCCATTTTCTGGTTTTCCTAAGCACAGTGAAATACATAGATTCTGTATGAGAATATCTGCTGTGTGACTGACATTCTTCATAATCTACAATTTGAAAGGTGAGTTGTTAACTTGTAAGGGGATGTATGTGGTGCATTTAGTTTTTAATAAGAGTAATGTGTTTATCGTTGTAAATTGCAAGGAGTAATATTAGTTGTGTAGAATCACATTCTGAGTTTGTCTGCATTTCGATAACCTTTGTGATGAAAGCATTTGGTAAGTTAATGTGTTTGGTAAGTCACCTTTGTACAGTAAAGTGCAATACTAAAAAAGGTAGAATGTGTGCAGTTACTTTTCCAGTTGAAGGGTCGTTCAGCACCCTGCATCTTCTGGCTGGGCTATGCACCCATGTGCTTTCCTGGGCACAGTGTTTCTAACTTACATGGGTCGTTCAGCACCCTGCAACTTTTGGCTGAATCTGGTTTGAATGCTCTGATTTGTTTTGTTTGGCCTAAGGTTTTTGTTAGGCATATAGGGTTACATTTCCTAAGTATTTTGGGCTATGCACCCACGTGCTTTGCTGGGCATAGTGTTTAATTGATGTTGTTTCAGGTCAAAAGTGCAGTGGCCCGGTTGGCGGTAGTTGAAGCAGAGCCTAGCTACTTCTTTTACTCTTCTCAGCAGTGTTTAAATATCTTTCTTTGGAGCCCCATTGCAACGCGTGAGAGACAGTACTTGAGAGTGACAGATGATGCTGGATATGGAAGTTTACAGATGACAGATGCAGCGTGGATGAATGATGGATGGATGTGTGAAAAGGTGGATGAATGATGGATGGATGGAAGGGTGGATGGGTGAAGGATGGATGTATGTATGGAAGGATGAAAAGGTGGATGGATGAAGGATGTATGTAAGGATGGAAGGATGAAAGGGTGGATTAAATGAAGGATGAATGGAAGGAAGGATGCAAGGGTGTATGGATGAAGGATGATGGATGTGTGAACGGGTGGGTAGATGAATGATGGATGAAAGGGTGGATGGATGAAGGATGGATGTATGGATGAAAGGATGTATGGATCAAGAATCGAAGTATGGATGGAAGGATGAAAGGGTGGATAGAGGAAGGATGGATGTATGGATGTGTGAAAGGGTGGGTGGATGAATGATAGATGGATGGATGGATGGATGGATGAAAGGGTGGATGGAAGAAGGATATATGGATTGAAAGATGAAAGGGTGGATGAATGAATTATGGATGGATGTGTGAAAGGGTGGGTGGATGAATGATGAATGGATGGAAGGATGAAAGGTTGGATGGATGAAAGATGGATGGAAGGATGCAAAGGTGGATGGATGAAGGATGGATGTATAGATGAGGTATTGGATGGATGTAGGGATGACGCATTGGCTATCTTAATGCACATTCAAATATTTGCACTGTGCGGGATAAGTCCCTCTTTATCAGTTTATAAGAAAAATTAAGTATGCATATAATTATATACACTGCGATTTTTTAGCTTTTCTGTACCTATTCTCAAGACGCTGTTTCTGAGTTGGGAAACATTATTTGTTGGAATCAAATCATTGAACTGCAACTGATATTACATAGAGATGTCGCGTGACAGTGACAGATTGCCGCACACATTTCTTCTCTAGCGATTGCGCTGAGGAAGAGTTTAGTCTAGGACACTTTGCTGAAGAGGCTGAAAATATCCATAAACTGTCACATGGAAATTATGGTAGCAAACGTATTTGCACACTTTCCTTCCTCACAAATCTCTTCCATTGGTCAAACTGAACAAATTATTTAACCTTCGCTCCCCTAAATTTGCTGTAAAAGCCTTTGAAGAATTGCGCTCGCATTGTGGACATTAAATAATGTATGTTTATGCTGCTGTAGCCTATACTAGTGTCCCAACCTAACCTTCACAAGATCAAACTTATATCGATGCTAGTATGACAGGTGCGTGCAGAAGATGTTTCATAGTTCATGGACTTGTGCTGCTTTTCATTCCGACTGATCAAACAGCGAATACCTATCACTGCCGAGCGTGTGTTTTCAGGTTAAGGGTCGGGTCAGGGGGCCGTAGTGTAAGGTACTAATTAAGGATTTAGGAGTACGGGTTTAGGGGGACAGGCGGAGGGGATGTGCTCGTGCTGGGGGTAGTGTGTGTTATTTTGGGGGAAAAAATGCGATGTATGCATTTCAATGGCGGAGCGAAGTAATGGGTTGCGTTGTGTCAGCGTACTTTGTGAATATGTGTGCGATGTAAAGACGGCGATGTGAATGTTTGGGATGAAAACGTGGGCCGTATAGCATTATACATCTACCGTTTCTAGACTAGTAAATGTGTTTTGGTAAAATGCAAGGTCTAATATTTTTTGTCTAGAATCACACTGTGCGTCTGTGTGCATTTAGGAATTATTCTGAGAGAAGCATTTGTTTATGTTTTTGTGTTTGCAGACACGTAACTGCTTAAAATCTATCCTTTTTTTCCAGTTTTGATAGAATTAGAAACCAGGTATTGCTTTTGTATTTGGAAAATGACTCATGGTTGTGCAGTATTTATATTTCTGGAATGTGTGCAGTCATATTAGCACTTCAAGAGTAATTAATAGTGTTGCTTGTCTAGAATCAGACTTATGTTTCAAATCTATAATTTCTCAGTTAGTATACATACACTGCTGCATGCACTCTGGAGTAGATTTACAAAGCCCCTTGTGCCTCTTTGTTGTTCAATTGTGTCACTTTTTTGATGTAATGTTCGCGCCAATAATGCAGCAAATTGGTTATGTATTTGCAAAATGAATTCAGATTGTATAGTAAAATGCAGCAGTCATATATATAGAATGTGTTTACTCACTTTACTGTTTCTAGACTAGTAAATGTGTTTTGGTAAAATGCAAGGTCTAATATTTTTTGTCTAGAATCACACTGTGCGTCTGTGTGAATTTAAAAATTATTTTGAGAGAAGGATTTTTGTATGTTTTGTGTTTGCAGACACGTAACTGCTTAAAAATCTATGTTTTTTTCAAGTTTTGATAGAGTTAGAAACCAGTTATTACTTTTGTATTTTGAAAATGACTCATGGTTGTGCAGTAAAATGCAGTATTTATATTTCTTGAATGTGTGCAGTCATATTAGCCCTTCAAGAGTAAGTAATAGTGTTGTTTGTCTAGAATCAGACTTCTGTTTCAAATCTACAATTTCCCAGTCAGTATACATACACTGCTGTAGACACTCTGGGGCAGATTTACAAGCCCCTTGCGCCTCTTTGTGGTTGTATTGTGTCACTTTTTTGATGTAATGTTGGTGCAAATAGTGCATCAAATTGCTTATGTATTTGCAAAATGAGTTAGGGTTGTACACTAAAATGCAGTAGTTAGATATATAGTAGGCCTTAGGGCATGGGCTGCTTCAAACCCCTATGCACTATGTATGCAGTCTTGTATCTACCTTCACACTTGTCTTTCACACCTTTAATTCCCCAGTCTATATCCTTGCACTTCCACCAAACACTCTGTCACTGATGGTGTACTGGTGTAGTGACCCATTCAGCAGTATTTGCTAATCCATTTACTGCGCTAAAACACAAGCACTTATAAATTCAGTCAGGCACTGTCCTTGCAGGAACTGTAATCATTCAGTCAGTACCCAAGTACTCATGCAGCAAAGTAGGCCTTAGAGCATGAACTGCTTCAAACCCATATACACTATGTATGCAGTCTTCTTTCCACGTGCACACTTGTCTTTCATATCTTCCATTCCCCAGTCTCTATCCTTACACTTACACCAAGCGGTCTGTCACTGCTGTTGCACTGTTGTAGTGACCCATTCAGCAGTTTGTTCTAATCCATTCACTGCACTATAACTCAAGCACTTATAAATTCAGTCAGGCACTGTCTTTGCAGAACTGTAATCATTCAGTCAGTTTGTTCTAATCCATTCACTTTTTTTATTTATTTTTTCCACAGTAACTTAATGAACCATTACATACAGTAGCAAATCAAGGTCAATTCATTCAGACACATAATCGGAAAACATCCCCCAGATACCTAAACCAATCTTGCGAATATATACTAAACTCCAAAGAAAATAAATTAAACATCTTAGCCGTCCATCGCTCAAAGGCCGAAGGTTCGACCTGTAGCCATTCAGCTGCGATACAGAGTCGAGCAACAGTCATTGCAATATACAAAAAATGTCTGTGTTTATATAAAGGAGTACCCTTACAGAGTTCTGGACCGATACCCAAAAGCATAATTACGGGTGTTATAACAATGGGAACCCTTAATACGTTTGACAAGAAATGCTCAATACATCGAATATAATTTGCCAAACACACACATGAAAAAAAAAATATGCAACATATCTGCATTATCCCCCCGACATCAAAAACATTTTCCATCTTGCCCAGTTATCCATTTTATCATACGAGCCGGAGTATAATAATAAACTGAAAAAGGTCTTGAAACATTGAGCTTTCAGGTTCGCAGATAGAAGAGTCTCCCTGGATCTAACAATAGCATCTTTTAAATTCAGGTGCTCAATACCCAGTATCGCAATCCACTTTGTACTATGTTTGTCAAGATCGTCTTTTTTACAGGATAGCAGTATTTGATAAACTGCCCCAATTTTGACCTGACAATGAACCACAGTTACTACTGGGCTGAAGTCTGCTCTAACATTTTTCCCAAAAATAAAATCTCTAACCTGGAGATACTTGAAAAATTGGTTTTGAGGTAAATTACATTGTCAGGATATTTCTTCAGAAGACAACAAGGAGCCGTCATTGCAAAACAGATCCCCAAGTGAAACTACCTCCTTTGCCCTCCACCCTTTAGCAATAATATCCCAGAATATAGGCGGAAGAATATTTATAGCGTTAATTGGGGTATACCGAGATCATTTTCCTACTGAACAAAACTTACGTATTTTTTTCCACACATTAAAAGCAGATATAAGAACCTTAAACCTTGTGCGTTTGTGGTAGCTACCATCAATTTGTTTAAAAAAGTATTGACGTGCCTCAGGACCCAACAAAATTTGATCCATTCATTGTGCTAAAACTGATAAATTCAGTCAGGCACTCTCCTTGCAGGACTGTAGTCATTCAGTCAGTACCCAAGTACTGATGCAGTGAAGTAGGCATTAGGACATGGACTGCTTCAAAGCCCTACGCACTATGCATGCAGTCTTGTATCTACCTGCACACTTGTCTTTCACACCTTCAATTCCCCAGTCTGTATCCTTACACTTCCACCAAACACTCTGTCATTGCTCTTGCACTGTTGTAGTGACCCATTTAGCGGTATGTACTGATTATTCAGTGCATGAGAACTCAAACACTTATACATTCACTCAGATACTCTCCTTACAGAACTGTAATTATCCATTCAGTACCCAATTACTCATGTAGGGAAGTAGGCCTCAGGACAAGGACTACTTCAAACCCCTATGCTGTATACATGCAACCTTTCTTCCACGTGCACATTTGTCTATCATACCTTGAGTTCCCCAGTTAGTTACCATGATGTTGCGGCAAATACTCTGTGTCTCCCCTTGTACTGTTCTAGTGATGCATTGAGCACCATGTACTAATCCATTCGATGTTCCAAAACCCATGCATTTATAAATTCATTCAGGTACTCTTCTTGCAGATGTAGTTCTTGAAATTCATATGCAGTATGTATGCACTTCTGTTATCAGTTACACATTTGTTTTTTATACTGAGTATATTTTATAGATTTATTTTTATAACATTATATATATTTTTATAACAGATTCTTTTCATCAACACTATGAGAAATTCATCATGCCTAGAAAAAGTGCAAAGAAGAAAAAACGTAATAAAGTTCATTATTCCAAGAGAAGTCATCCACAAGATTTACCTGAACAACAGTCTGTGGTGAAAAATCTCCTGGTAAGAGAAGGATTTTCTAAAGAAGCTATCAAACACTAGGAATAGTGTAGAAAATGTGAAAAATAAAAAGAATCTATGTACAACAAAAAAGAAAAACAAGAAAAAAAACGTAAATGATGGGAAGTCATGTTGTAAAGAAACAATGTATAGTAAAAGGAGGAAGAATCAATTTCAGGAAATTAGAAAAAGAATGTTTTACAATAGAGTTGTCTTAAACTTATTAAAGTATGTGAAGAAATGTAAAAGAAAATCAGCATTTTACAAGAAGAAGAAACATATTGAAAGTATTGTTGAGAATGTTTTCGAATTAAAAAAAATATTTTAGTAATCAATAGAATTCGATCACTAGATAAACCAATTCATTTATTGAATGCCAAAAGTAAGTGCAGAAGACTAATTAACAGAACTCATTTTTCTGATTTTTTTGTGGTGAATGGAAACACAGTTCAAGTTCTGAGCCTTTTTTTTATGAAGAGAGTTATCTTCAGAGTAAATATTTGTTGCATGCAGTTGACACCAGTGGTCGAGCTTATGAGGTTAGAAATGGTTGTCCTATTGAGAAAGAGAAAATTGTTCCAGAAATGCAGAAGAGGTGTTAGCTGATGAAGTTTTAGGGAGACGTCCTAAAGCTCCAGTGTACACTTGGAATTGCAGTAGTATTTGTAGTGTACAACAGGAATCTATTGATTTTTTATGCAATTGCTTATGTAACTATACTAAGAAAAGTGTTAAACAAAAGATTAAGATGTTGCAAGGACTAGACCCTTGCAGAGTGAGAGAAAATACTGGTTTGCCAGACCATTCCCTGGCTTGTCTTTCTATAAAAGTATATCAAAGTGTTTTTCACCATTTCAGGATGTTAGCAGTACATCATACTCAAATGAGGAAATTAGTCAGGACATTGTATTATGCAAACAGTCAAGCACTAATGTTAAAAAAGTTGAACAGTGCTCTTTTGCGTGGATCAGTATCAGATGTAATGAACGTTTGTGAAGAAATTGAGGTTAGTTACTTTGGTGGTGATCAAGACAGTGCAGAAACTGATACATTAATAGAAGGAAATGTGGAAGAGAATGTACAACATTCTAGTACAAAATATTTAAGCAAGAAATTACAAAGTTGAAGGAGATTTCAGGTGAAAGGCCAATTCATTCTTGTTTCTGTTGTCGACGAACTCATTATAGAAATCAGACTAGGACTGTTGAACTGTATTTAAAAAGTGAAAGAGAAAATATTAATGAGTGGAAGGAATTTGCAACTTATTTGTTGGTAGAGAATTGTTTTGATTTGGGTTCTGATCAACGTATTTGTAAATGTTGTTATAACAAATTAGATGAGAACAAAAGGCCTGCTAGAGCTGTGCATAATAATTTTGAGTTGATAAAAATTCCTTCTGAACTGATGGATTTAAATACCTATGAGTCTATGCTTATTCAATGTGCGCATCCAGTTCAGGCTATTGTTCGTATGGAGCCTAAGACAAGGAAATTGCCTCCTTCAGATTTACAGAGAGGATTAAAGGGAAGAGTTGTATATTTGCCTCTAGATTTAAAGAAAAATATTGAAGCAATTGGTGTAGAAAATGTAGAAGATGAACCTCTAGTTATTTTAGTTAATGGCGTTTCTACTAAGAGTAAGAAAATCTGGCAAGAATTAGTGATGTTAGGAAAGTGAAAAAGGCAACGTTGTATGTGGTAAAAAATAATCAGTACTATAAAAATGTGTATGTGGGAGAAGAAGATGAAACTTTAGAAGAAGATACTGACTCGTCAACTGGACAAATTGAAAAAGTGGTTATGTGCAGAACTGAAGAAATCTATGAACATTACAGTGTTCATCCACTTTATTCGAAAGAAGTGATGGGGAATACTATTGAGTTTTTCCAAATGAAAGAAGCAAAGGGAAGTTCCATAAGTGTATGGGAAGAAAGTTTGGAAGCTAGTTATTTCCTTCAGTTGTTTCCAACAGGAAAAGGAGGACGACATGATGAACAACCTGTACAGATTCCTGCATCTGAATACCGGACATCAAGATTGTATGTAGAAGATCCAAGATTTCGACAATGTATTCCGTATTTGTTTAATCTTTTGTTTGAGAGTGACTTGTCTGGACTTTCTTACGCAGTCAACCATATATTGAAAACAGGTGTACATCTGCAAAATATATATATATATTTTTTTTAATGTGTTTATTGGCATTTCAAAGACATACATACAGAGGCCAAAAAGGAAGGAAAAGATTAGGCACGTACAGAAAGAAATCCACACTTCCACATTACATCTTGCACGTATCCAACAATTAATACAAATTTGTCCACGATACGATCTACCAAGTTGACAAGTAGCAGTAACTCCATCCTCCACCATCCCACATCACTCTTCTAGCAATAGACCTGTGCATGGTATCTGGGCCCCCAGCCAGGATTCCCCTAATTGGGCATCCCATCATCAGCATGTGGTGTTGTGTCTACCTGTGTCTCCACCACCTCCCCGTCGTTATCTGTCACAGTCAGAGCGGAAGACACCTGTGCAGCACTCTTCTCCAGGTACAGCGCCCAGTAGTTCTTGCGTCTGTTACGGGGTGCAGCAGCTCGCTATACAGTTGGGTTTGCGTACACCAGTACAGCATGTCGCGTGACCACCCAGCAAGGGTCAGGGCTGGACCTCGCATCCAGGTTAGTGCAAAACCTCTCTTTGCAACCAAGAAGGCCATGTCCACCAGCCGTCTTTGTTCAGGGAGTATATATTTAGAGAACCCCAATAGGGTTAGTAGGGGTGTTGGTGCTATTGTCAGCCCAGTAACCCTGTTCACTTCGCCGTAGACCACAGCCCAGTAATCTGATATTCACGGGCAAAGCCAAGCAAGATGCAAAAGTCTGCACTCTGCTCTCCGCATCTTTCACAACAGGGCTGACCCTAAGCCCATAGTGAAACAGTCGCTCAGGGGTGTGGTACACTCTATTCAGAAATTTAAAGTGCAACAGATGATGTCTACCATTAAACGACACCCTCTTTACATTCGTGCAACAGTATCGCCAGCTATCTTCAGGGAGGTCTACTGCTAGGTCAGCCTGCCACGCCAATCAAGGGTTAGTGTAGTCAGTTGTGCGTTCAGATAGCGTTATGGGATACAGGTTCGTTATTGATTTGGTCGGGGACTTAGCGTTAACAATGTAGTCGAACGCCAGAAAAACCTGAGGTTCAGTCATATTCTCGCCCAGCAGTGCCTTAAAGGCTTGTCGGACTCTGTGGAACTGGAAGCGGGGGAGGATACTCCCGGGAGCGTCCTCCGATTCTACCTCCTCCCAGGTACGAGCCCTGCCGTCAGCAAATAGGTCACCCATGCGGGAGATATCGATTTTAGCTAGTGCGGACAATAATCCTCTATCGCCGCAGGGTCCGAGCCACGAGCACCAGGCCAGGAGCGCCTCCGGAGCATATAGCAGCGAACAGGCCTGCGCATCCATCAGGTGATGCCAAGCATGCATTACGACATTCAGAGAGTCAAGAATGCCCGTCCGTCTATCTCTAGGGCGAGATAGCAGCACCGGAAGCGGGGTCGGATCAGCAACAATCGATTCGATGCGTAGGTGCGGAGTTTCAACTGGGCCATGGATCCACCCGTACACGTGCGCACCCTGAGCAGCACGATAGTACAGCTCCAAATCAGGAGCATTCAGTCCCCCCTCTTCTTAGGAACGGATAAGTATGTCCCACGCCACCCTGGGCTGCTTCCCAGCCCATGCCAGCCGCAGCACCAGTGAATGCAGCTGTAGAAAGAAAGCCCCCGATAAGACCATCGGTACATCACTAAATAAGAACAAGAAGCGAGGTAGTACAATCATTTTCAATAACGATATACGGCCCATCAATGACAAGGGGAGATTTTTCCATTTGTTCACATCATCTTCCAACTTAGACACAGCCACCCCATAGTTCTCTCTGAGAACCACCTCCGAGTCCGTGTGCAACCGAATCCCTAGATAGCGAACCGAATCATCGGTCCACAGTATGGGGTATTCCGTTTCAAATCTCTTAGTGGCCGGCGTGATTGGAAACATTATCGTCTTGCCCCAGTTCACATGGATCCCCGATAGCGAGCTGAACAACACCACCTCGCGCAGCACCGTCGGGAGGTTGTCTTCAGGGTGTCTCACATATAAAAGCGTGTCGTCCGCATATGTAGACACTATCAAGTTGTATTTGGGGAATCGAATACCGCGATGACCATGGTATTCCCGCAAAGCGCAGGCCAGGGGCTCAGGTACTTTGGTGTATAGAATGGGTGAAAAGGGGCAGCCCTGTCTGGTGCCGTGACCTATACTGAAGGGCTCAGACCTGAGTGAACCAATACGGACCCGGGCCGAGAGGGATGCGTAG
Organism: Lissotriton helveticus; assembly: GCF_964261635.1. Classification (NCBI taxonomy): domain Eukaryota; kingdom Metazoa; phylum Chordata; class Amphibia; order Caudata; family Salamandridae; genus Lissotriton; species Lissotriton helveticus. The sequence goes on from NC_136070.1 coordinate 850,394,847, forward strand.
AGCGTATTTAACAGTTGGAGAAAAAGGTATCCCACCCCCATGTGGCGTAGTACCTGCCGAAGGAAGGACCACTCGACAGAGTCGAAGGCCTTCTCCATACCTAGAAAAACCGCCACAGCAGGAACATCCTGGCGCATGTGTTGGAACGCAGCAAATACATCTGCAAAATATTTCGGCAAAGGAATTTATGGATAAAGTACACCAGAAAGATAATGTTTTGGAATCTCAGCTGATTAATCTCATGGCATGTCAGCGTGGTACTAATGAGTACTGGTACTGTTGTCATGGAGGACTTAAATGTATGCCAAGGAATTTAGGAGCTCCTACATGGTTCCTTACTCTAAGCTGTGCTGAGTACGCTTGGGATGATTTACTAGAATTTCTTCGAGAGGCAAATCCAAATATAGTAAATATTGAATACAAGACACCTGGAGAATTGTGGTCTTTGGGTCCAGTTAATGTATGCAGATATTCCAATCATAGATTTGAAGCTATGATGTCTTTTATCACCAATAAAAAAAATCCTCCTCTTGGAGAGGTTGTGGATTTCTTTTGGAGAAAGGAGTATCAAACAAGAGGTGCTCCTCACATTCATACGCTAATATGGATTAAAGATGCTCCCAAATTCGGAACAGATTTGAATGATACTGTGTTGTCTTTTATTGAGGAATATGCTACATGTGCTATACCCAAAAGCACAGAAGAAAAGAACCTAAGACAACAAGTCTTACGATTCCAAAGCCCTCGTTGTGGGAAATACTGTCGTCGAAAGTACAAGTCAAAGGAAAAGTTTTATACAAAATCTCGTTTTGGTTTTCCACGTCCTGTAATATCCAAAGGAAGAGTAAACAGTTTTATTTCAGCTATGCGACATACCTTGAGAAGAAAGTCTCCAAAGAATTCCTATAATTTGAGAAGAAGTGAAGAGTCAAAATATATAAATGATTGTAATCCAGTTATTCAGTTTATGTGGAATGCTAACGTGGATATTCAATATGTTGCGGACAATTCCATTACTGTTGCTCGATATGTAACATCCTACATAACAAAATCAGAAAAGACGGAATTGAAGGAAATGTGGGAAGAGATTTCCCACGAGAAGAGTCTAAGTAAGAAATTATACAGTTACAGTTTGAAGATGTTATCTCATTGAGAAATCGGAGCGTTTGAATGATCAGATCGCTTATCATCTGCAAGTCTATACTCCAAATCTAGAAGAATCATTTGGGTGAGTTTAGGTCTTGCTGCAACACAAAATCGAGTACTTAAATCTGTACAAGAAAATGAATATTTAGATGAAAAAGAGGCAAAACAAATATGTTGGATACATATTATCCAAATAGAAGTCATCATCTTGAGAACATTTGTCTCTATGAAGTGCTGCAAAACTATATTTTTAAACAGAATATTACAGAAAACATATATAATGGATATATATTCTGTGATTGGTTCTGAAGGATGTTTGGTGAAACAAAGAAAAATACATTTGATTAATCACTGAAAACTGAGTTGCGATACTCCTGACAAAAGGGAATTTTACTATTTAGCTCTAATGCAATTCTTCAAGCCGTGGCGTTCAGAATTGGAATTACTTGGAGATTTTCAGAGCTACGAAGATTCGTTCAACGCTACTAAAGATACTATAGAATGTCCTGTTTTGCTAATTATTTGAAAATGTTGAACACCGAAATTGAGCAAGAAGCTACAATTGCAGCTGAGATTGCTAGAGACAGTTCTCAAGACAGTCAAACTTCTGCTCCGTTGAGTCAGGATCCACTAGGAGAAGCAATTGTTCAAAATTAAGCAGCAATTACCATGGATGAGGTAGAAACAGCAATGTTTCAAGCTCAAGAAGATGTAACAAACTTAGGAAACTTCGAAGAACAACAAATGTGGAGCAAAAACAAATATATGAGCAAGTGAGAGAACAGATTGACCATGGATTATTTCGTGAAAAGAAAGAGTGCTCATGCACGTCATTTCAACCTATCTGAATGTACGTGAGTGGACAAGCTGGAACAGGAAAAAGTTGTTTAAGTAACGTAATTACAACTTATCTACAAAAAAGAACTGAGTCGCATTTGTTTTGTGTTGTCACTGCTCCAACTGGGTTGGCAGCACACAATATTAAAGGAATTACTTTACATCGTTTACTAATGCTACCAGTAGAGCATGAAAACAAATTGGAATATCACAAGATATCTGGAGAAGCTTGTTGTGAAGTTTCAAGAGTCTTAAAGAAAATGAAACTTCTTATTATTGATGAGGTAAGCATGGTATCAAATTCTTAAAACAGAGTACGACGTATTATTTGGAGGAAAACACGTCATAGTTTTTGGAGATCTACTACAACTTACTCCTGTAAAAGGACAACCAGTATTTAAAACTCTTGCACATGAAGGTACCAGAAAGTCTTTGGGTAGCATTGGAAATGTTAACATTTGGTCATATTATGAATATAAGGAACTTATTTCAAATATGCGACAGGCAAATGATGCTGATTATGGAACTATTCTTCAAGATATAAGAATTGGAAAAGTGACTGAACATGGCAAACAAGCTTTACAGAGACGCTTACTTTCCAATTTATTTCCAAATGAAAATATAATTCCTGAGAAAATATATATGAGAATTGCAAAAAACAAATCTGTAATCTGCTTAATACCAACACTGCGTGAATGTTCTATATTCAATGAAGAAATTTTAAAGATGGAAAATGAAGAAATTATACAATTGGAAGCTATTGATAAAATAGAGCATGAAGGAATCACAATTATTTTGACAGAAAAGTTGAAGAGAAAATTGGATACTTTAGAGGAATCGATAATTAAAACTGCTGGTTTAGAAAAGAATCTATATGCATGTAGAAACTGTTGGGTAATTTTATGACGTAATTTGAATGTGGAAAAAGGTTAAGTAAATGGAGCAATGGGTGAAGTTGTTGATTTCGTTAATTATCTAAATAGAGATGGTATTGAATTTTTGAAAATCAAATTTGATCAAATTGAAGAAGTACAACAATTTAGTCGTTGTTCAGCTTGGTTTTTGCTTATAAAAGATTTGTATGTTAGCAGAAAACAGTTTCCTATTTCTTTGGCGTATGCGGTGACCATTCATAAATCTCAAGGTTTAAGTGTAGATAATGCTTTGATAAATATTGGAAGTACCGTGTTTAAAGAAGGTATGGCATATGTTGCTTTGTCTCGGGTCAGAACTTTATCTGGATTGCACTTGATTGATTTTGATGAGACAAAGATTAGTGCAGATGCAAATTGTGTGAAAGAGTATAATAGGTTAAGAAGAGAATATGCTCCAAATTTAGGTCAATTTCCAGTATTTGAAAAGCGTGTGGTAGGTCAAAAAAGGAGATATGAGAATATCTCCAGTGAAGGTTTGGAGAAAGAAAAAAAAACAAGATAAAGTTGTAATTGCAAGCAAAAAGAAAAAGGACACTGTTGAAGAGATTGTTGGTTATCAGTTTGAAAATAGTTCTGGTGTCAACTGCTATGGTAATGTAGTTGGTAATGTTGTTTTTTTTCTTGAAAGTTTGCAACAGCAAATTGTTGAGAATCGGGAAAAATATTTTGTTTGTTGTTGTATTCTGTTTATGAGAAATGTAGTAGTGATAAAAGTAAAATACAAAGTGTTTCTGATATTCAAAATCTATTGGGCATATGTTCTGGTTGTATTCAATTTACGCAGAATATTCAGCAAGATTGTCAGGAATTTTTTATGTGTATGCTTGCTGTATTGGAAGATGAAGGTATAGACATTGAACATCTTTTTGGCCTTTCCTATAAATGGGAACATAACTGTGCAAATTGTTTATTTACATGTAGCACTAACATAGAGACTGAAAGATTCATTTATTTGACTTTACCATACTGTGAATCAGTGTCTTTTAACAACCTAGTTAGAGGAGCAACTCAAAACATGGAGCATAGGCAAAATCAGAAATGTCATCAAGATTATTTATACAAAGATATGGACAGTATATCATTTTAATGATGCAACGTCGTACAGCTGATGGAGGAAAATTGGAAACTTTAAGTAAAACTTTTGTAGCTACTCAAGTATCAATATCAGGAAGAACATTTGTAGCTGTAGCAATTATTTTTCATGATGGTCCTTCGACAACATCTGGATGTTACACTGCTTATTTAATAATGGCTAGATACATTGCAATGATAGTCAATTGGTTTTTAAACAATGTTTGCCTAAAGAATTACCAAATTGTTACCTAATATTCTTAAAGCCAAAGTTTTAGGAACGAAATTTGGCCTTACAGGATTACTATTGGACAACTTCCAAACAAAGGATTTGACGCATACTATTTGGCCTTGAGTAAAAGTATCTAAAACAATTAAGGACTTTTTGTTGTATATTTTGTCAGCATATATTTCTAAAGAACATTATTTACAGTATATGGACATTAATAATAATGTTTTGTTATTTTATCATTGTTTGAGTTTTTTCATAGTTACGTAAGAAATTGCTCTAGGAAAAAAACATTTAACATATGTTTTATTACTATTTTTAGATTTTTATTGAGAATGTTTAATGTTTTTTTTAAGATAATCTTATTGATTGTCTTTTTTTGCCTGCTATTATGTGATGAGTACAATTGAAATCACTGTTTCTAGTGAAATTCAATATATTCTGAGAACAGCAAAAAAAGGCAAATGAAATTTTTTACAAATTATTCTGTGTTGTAAAATATATATTGTAACTGTATTTTTTTTGTCTTCCACAGATCCTAATTTTATAATATATAGTTTTGTATTATTTATTATTTTTGAGGTAAGTATAAGTAATTATAAAAAATGGTCAATGTGCAGTGCTTCTACACAGCTGAAGAAACAAGAGATGGATGGTTTGTATCTTTTAAAGATATATGATAAAGTTAATATGCATACTGAGTGTCCCTTGGGACCCACTATCTTAGTAGATATATGCAAAAAGTGCCAGAGAGTTTTATTACAGAGGTGTCTAAAATGGGACATGGCTTCAAAACAGCTCTCTGCAACGAACCTGTATGGTATTGAATGGAAAGGTATGCTTGGCTAGTAGAGACCAGAACTTTCAGGATTAAAATAGACCAAATTATGTTAAAAGGTGAGTACTGGATAGGTCTTTAAGGATTGATGTGTGTGAAAACACATGAAGTATTAAAAAACTAGTGTGAGAATGCTACCTAAATACACACAGATTCACAGTGTTATTCTAGACAAAGAACAGTATCCCTTGCATTTTACTAAAACACATTTACTAGTTTGTAAGGGGTAAGGTGAATACACATATTCTACATTTTTTAGTACTGCATTTTAGTATAAGAGCCTGAGTCATTTTCCATAGTCATAAGAAGTGACTGGTTTCGAATTTTACGAAAACTTATGTACAGGATATCTGTATAAGCAATTATATTTATATCACCTTATGAGGTACAAAAACTCTACTGTTGGAATGTTATTAGACAATGGTATTTACATAATATTTCTTTTGGGCCAAAATAGTTGATAAACCTACTTTTGTATTATGTACTAATAAAACTGTGAAAGTGAAGTGTTTATGTTTTTGTGCAAGGTCCTAGAACATAACAAATTTGTCATAGATGAAGAGGAGAATATTACCGAAGACACATTGAAAATACCAAATATACCTATAACAGGCAGTGAGACTGAATGAGAGGACATCAGTACTGCAGATATCACCTGTGATTTTGTAAATGAAAGCAATGATGCTGATTTTTTGCAAGCAGTGAATGACGGAGAGTTACTGGAAGCTATAAACTCTGAAATGGCAAACCAGCAGTATGATCTGGAAGAATAACCAGACAAACTGCTTTTAGAATCTGTGTTAAAATATGAGATGTCTGAAAAATTATTTGTTTGTTTAATAATAATAAAGTATTGAGCACTATGTACTAATCCATTCACTGTACTAAGATTCAAGCACCTATAGAATCACTCACACACTCTCTTTACAGTATTCTATTGACTCAGTCAGTAGCCAGTACTTATGCAGCGAAGTAGGCCTTAGGACATTGATTGTTTCAAACTCTTATATGCTATGCATTCAGTCTTGTATCTACCTGCACACTTGTCTTTTATACCTTCAATTCAGCAGTCTGTATCCCTATACTTCTGCCACGCACTCTGTCACTGCTGTTCCACTGTTGTAGTGACCCATTCAGCAGTATGTACCATTCACTGTGCTAAAACTGAAGCACTTATCCCTTCAGTCAGGCACTCTCCTTGCAGAACTGTTATTATTTAGTCAGTACCCAAGTACTCATGCAGCAAAATAGGCCTTAAGGCATGAACTGCTTCAAATCCCTATACACTATGCATGCAGTCTTCCATCCACCTGCACACTTGTCTTTTACACCTTCAATTCCGCAGTCTGTATCCTTATACTTCTACCAAGCACTCTGTCACTGCTGATGCACTATTGTAGTGACCCATTCATCAGTATGTGCTTATCCATTCACTGCGCTAAAACTCAAGCACTTATAAATTCAGTCAGACACATTCCTTGCAGAACTGTAATCATTCAGTCAGTACCCAAGTAGTCATGCAGCGAAGTAGGCCTTAGGGCATAAACTGCTTCGAACCGCTATGCACTATGCTGAAGTCTTCTATGTACCTTCACACTTGTCTTTTATACCTTCAATTCCCTAGACTGTATCCTTACACTTCCACCAAGCAGTCTGTCACTGCTGTTGCACTGTTGTAATGACTCATTCAGCAGTTTGTTCTTATCCATTCATTGCACTAAAACTCAAGCACTTATAAATTCAGTCAGGGACTGTCCTTGCCGAACTGTAATCATTCAGTCAGTACCCAAGTACTCATGCAGCGAAGTGGGCCTTATGGCATAAACTGCTTTAAAGTGCTAAGCACTATGCTTGTAGTCTTCTATCTACCTGCACACTTGTCTTTCATACCTTCAATTCCCTAGTCAGTATCCTTACACTTCCACCAAGCAGTCTGTCACTGCTGTTGAACTGTTGTAGTGACCCATTCAGCAGTTTGTTCTAATCCATTCACTGCTCTAAAACTCAAGCACTTATAAATTCAGTCAGGCACTGTCTTTGCAGAACTGTAATCATTCAGTCAGTACGCAAGTACTCATGCACCGAAGTAGGCTTTAGGGATGAACTGCTTCAAACCGCTATGCGCTATGCTTGTAGTCTTCTATCTACCTGCACACTTGTCTTTTATACCTTCAATTCACTAGTCTGTATCTTTACACTTCCACAAAGCAGTCTGTCACTGCTGTTGCACTGTTGTCATGACCCATTCAGCAGTTTGTTCTAATCCATTCAGTGCACTAAAACTCAAGCATTTATAAATTCAGTCAGGGACTGTCCTTGCAGAACTGTAATCATTCAGTCAGTACGCAAGTACTCATGCAGCGAAGTAAGCCTTAGGGCAGGAACTGCTTCAAAGCGCTATCCACTATGCTTTTAGTCTTCTATCTACCTGCACACTTGTCTTGTATACCTTCAATTCCCCAGTCTGTATCCTTGCACTTCTGTCACAGCTGTTCCATTGGTGTAGTCACCCATTCAGCAGTATGTGCAAATCCATTCACTTTGCCAGAACTAAAGCAGTTATAAATTCAGTCATGCACTCTCCTTGCAGCACTGTAATCATTCAGTCAATACCCAAGTACTCATGCAGCAAAGTAGGCCTTAGGACATGCACTGCCTCATACCCTTATGCACTATGCTTGCAGTCTTGTATCTACCTGCTCACTTGTCTTTCACTTCCTTATAGTTCTGCAGTTTCACATTTACCATACACTTCTAATGTATTCTTTCATTCATTTATACACGACACATACTAATATAGCTCTTTTTTGAGCAGTGAAGTTACTCCTTAAAAGAACTTTTTTTTGTCTTTTTTGCAGTTTTGTATTTTTCTTAGATTTTTTAAAAGTTTTTTGTTGTTGTTTTTTTTCAAAGGAAAAAAAGGAACTGTGCAAACAAAACAGTCTGCAATGGGAACAAATAAACAAAAAAAAATGTATGGCGGGAGCAACGATGCTCCTGTTTGCGCCGGCAGATCAAATCAATAGACTATTCGCCATAACATAATGTCTGTTTAGAATATTTACAAAGAATGATAAGGTCTCCAAAATCGGGACGGATGTCAGGATGCGGACTAGATGGTGCTGTGGAAGTGCTGGCTACAGCTGGTGGAGGGTCTTCCCGCAGCCTGTCACACGCAGCTCTCGCATAATTGCGGGAATGAAGATTCTACACATGTCGTACCATGCTGGCGGTTCAAAATGAATATTTTTTATTCGGATCACCTCTAGAAAGTATGGTCCCACACAACTTTTAGGTGACCTTGGCTGCATTCACATTTTTTTTCTCCGTCTGGAATTGTAAAAAATTTCCAGATCAGAGCTTCCTTCCTTTTTGGCTGTGCATTTTCAGCAAGAAATTCTTCTTCTGAAGAGTGTTCATATATATCTTCCTCCTTGCGTGCAGCCATATTAAAGATGTCTTCAAAAACACAGGAGTTTCAGAAAAGAGATGGTTCTTCATAGAAAGTCAAAGAAGAATGACTAAAATGGGTGGGGTCCTTCAACAGTTAGAATAGGAAGTATTATGAACCAATCATGTCTCTTGTTTTGAAGTCACATAGGGTGCGCTTACGATGCGAGTACGTACGACGTACCCTGCGATTAATTGCTTTTAAAAGTAATATACGCTTATTAAAGTTAAATAAATACTATTTTCATGATTATCTCAGATAATGTATTGCCTTAATATTTACATTAAATACATAGATATATCTTTTTAAACATTAAGAAACTTTCGCGGATTACGCGCACAGTGCGCCGTACACTCGGAAGCGCAGATGCGACGCGGAGCGTCAAAACGTATTCTTAACATATGCGCGGGTACGCGTACAGTACAATTACAGATACAAAGGATGGTGCGAGGACCGTACACATACGGTACGTTTACCACAAAAAAATCCCCCAAAAATATATTAAAAATATTTTATTATATTGAAAAACAAAAAAACTTAAAGTATTTTTGAATGTTGTTTTTTATTATTTTACATTAAAAATATGTAATGTCATTTAAAAATAAAATAACAAAAAATAATTATTATAAAAAATGTAGAAAATTAGTACAAAAAATATATAAAAATTAATACATTCAAAAATTGGCATTTACAAAACCTATTAAATTCACTGAAAAACCAAAGGTTTTACCCACGTTATAGTTAGGAATTAGCATTTAAAAAACCTTGCAAATTCACTGAAAAAACCCATAGGTTTCAGCCACGTTATAGTTAGGAATTAGCATTTAAAAAACCTTAGAAATTCACTGTAAAAAACCATAGGTAATGTCACTGACCATGTCATGAGAGATGTAATATGTGACGTCATCAGCAGTGGATTGCGGGTTATAGTTAGCTTTACTAACTATAACGGGGGAATTTCACAGGTTTTGTATGATATATATAATATATATATATATAATAAAAAAAAAAAAAAAAAAAAAATAATATATATATATATATATATAAAAAAAATAAAAATGATAGAGCGCGCGAGGCCACCCGGCCAATAGTTTTCGCCGTTTCCGGCTTCAGGGCCCATATACTTTTCAAATCACCATATACATCGATCGGGTGACTTCACGAGCTCTATCAAGTTGGTGTGTGTGTTCCCTGCTACCAATTTTCAGTGCACCCGACTTACCATCCACCGATGCGGGTGCCTAATGACCACAATGAATCAGGGAGCTAGCTGTAAAGGAAAGGCAGCAAAATACAAACCCAACCAATAACATTCAAATACTGTTTAAATGACCACGGACAACTGGAAGTTTTAAAATGTTTATCTAAATTCAATATTTTCTTGCATGAGGTACAGTAAAATAAGGCAATCAATAACCAAGATAACGTAAATCACATAGGCAGAAAGAAATAATGACAGAGTAATCATCAAGGTACAAAATAAATGTAACGAGAAAATACTATGTAAGTCAGTATTATCTAGACAGGGATAGACTAAGTGTGTGTGACTATAGAAGAGCTTATAATGAATAACACGCTTCACTTAAGGTGAAGGGGGCTTTGAACAACCTAGGCAACGAAGTTCTAGACCATATCAGAAAATGACACACTGCTATGCAAAATATGATTTCCAACGAATGAGAAGACATAGGAATAACTTTGCAAAATTATAAATGATAGTTCAATAGTTGCGGAAAGGCATGGAAATATAACATATGCAATGTTTAACTTTATTAAAGCAAAAGTTAGAAATTCAGAAGGTGCAAGAATTTCAAGAGGTTCAGAGTAATATTTACCTAGAAAAGGTGTGGAAACCAAACCCTGGCCACGGGTCAGTTAAGGACAGGAAACCCTCAAGGAAGGATACCCCTCAAAGGACAGCAGGTGCAGAATGGACACCCAGGACAGGACAGGATACCCTCGGAAAAAGGAATCAGGACAGGACCTCAGGACAGGACAGCAAACCCTCAGGACAGGACCCTCTTCAGGACAGGACCAGAACCCACAGTTCGGAAGCAACGCCTGCGCTCCACCCGCTCTGCAGCTATCGATCAAGACCCCGATTGGGTCAGCGAACTCCCAGCTAAGTGCTTTGCCAGCGCTTTAAGGTTCAGTAGAACCTCAGTCTATGGTCAAATTCGGACAGAGTGCTCCGCAGCGCTCTGTATCTTCAGTCACCTATTGAGTGCGTTGGGTCAGTGACAGGTCAGCTAAACCAGACAAGTCGGACGGTTCACTAGGTGAACCCAGGGTAGATATACAGTTTGGGGACAGTGTACCACCCCCCAATGTTGCAAAGTGTCAGAATCCCTCAATTTCAATTGGTCCTAAGGTAGGGTTTGGGTAACACACCAATCACAATACACGATTTGAAGCCTTCATTTACATATTTGGGTACCGCCTAACGGGTTTGGGGTTCCCATGAGCTAACAGTAGCGCAACATTACATTGTATCACATAAGGAGCCACATTCGCTGTTCTCGCAGGGCAGAGGTGACTTTCTCAGGAGCATCTCGCCCATCACTGCCAGCTGGCTATGTTCCATCAGCCAAGGTCCCTCGTGCTGCCGAATGTCGCACAGGCGCAGAAGGGACCTCCAATATGGCTCTCCTCTCACTCAGACCCCCATTTCCCGCGGTACATGAAAAGTAAGCGAAAACAAATTAATACATAATAATGTCATTAGGAAAACACATCACAGGGTTTGTACTTTTAACTCATCATCAAGAAATAAACTTATGCAATTAAATGTTAGCTACATTGAGACGGACACAAGAGCAGTGGCACGAGCTGTACCACATGATAAGCACAGCTATGAATTACGCATGCGCATAACTTTCCCTCCACTTCTGCAGACGCGTCAGGACACGTGAGTGTGGCTGACGCATGCGCAGTAACTAAAATACAAGCAGCGGCCATTTTAGGGGACACGAGTAATTATTTTAGTAAAACACATGTGCAAGCTTCACGGTCTTTCTCCAAACTAAATAAAAATGTTAGTAAAACATACACGGGTTACCTTGTTACACATAAACGAGGTTCTTGATTTCGGCAAGCCGCAAAATATGCGAAGCTTTGCTTCATCAATCCCCTCTTTGATGATATCTACTATCATCACAAATTATAATGGAACCAGATGCCAACTTTCTTTCACACTTTATAAAGTTCTATTTCTTCCAGCAACCGTTCTAGCTTTTCTCTTTCAGTTTTAGCAGGGTGAGAAGTCTTCACCTTTTTGTATATCTGATCATTCACTTCCTCTAATTCAATCTCATCCACACTTCGTTTCACTCCTCTTGCATTAACCTCGTGCTTTTTGGTGCGCTTGCGGTATTTACAGCATAAGAAAATGGAAAGTATAATAAGACCTATAATACCAATTGGCATCAGAATTTTGAATAATAAGCTTTTACCTATGCTAGCAAGCCAATGACCTACATTTGAGAGACCATCTACCAGTCTCTTCCAGGCACTATCAACCTCGAGTGGTTTGAGTTCCTTTGCCAAATTAGTAATGTTTTTCACATATCTTTTGATCTGCACACTTTTATCCGGAATATAAGTGCAACAATGTTGCGCCTTCAACATCCGGCAGACTCCGCCCTCTTTCGCTAATAAGGTGTCAAGAGCAAGTCGATTTTGTAAAACCATTGATCTGATCGCAACCATTTCGGTATTGACCAGCAGAAATCCATGAGCTGTTTCAGTAGACAGCACATCTACTATAGTAGACAATTTGCAAATTCTGTGAGTGTTCAGAACCACTCCCACTCCAGGTATCAGTGCACTGAAAATACTACCCATAATTTCACCTATACTTTCTCTTTTACTACGCACTAAGCCATTAGTATCTTCATTGCTTCCAGCTTTTCCATTCACATGGTATATTTTCGGGAAAACAATGCCAAAGTAGCAGCTCCCATACCAGTGATCCGGCAATTTGAAATAAGCCTTGTCCCCACAAATATAATAAATTCCAGGAAACACAGGCTCTGACCCATTTTTGAAACCCCAACCTCCAATTACCTTGTAATTATGTTCGCATTCACTGGAACCAATGAAAACATTATTATAATAGCTAGTCTTCTCGCGGTGAAGACATAGCTTGCCTTTCTTTTCAAAATCCAGCAACAGAGCAGGACCCGCTCCACCAGATGAGGTGCCTTCCATGTTTTCTGCCCACTTTGGCTTTTTCTGACTTTCGTCATTAGCCTTCTTCTGAATTTTAATTCTCCTTTTCTCTGCCATGTTCAGGAACATTTTTTCCTGCTCACGCAAAGAACAAGTCAAGTTATCTCTGTGTGCGTCTGCTATGTCAATGTTCCCTATAGTCAGAAAGTAGTCTCCCATATATCTTATGGTGTCAGTTTTGGTATGTACAGGATTCAGGTTCCCACGTATAGGAAGTTCAGAAAAGATCACGTTATTGTTAGAGTAATAATACTGTAACGGTCCCCTTTTGTAAAATAAACTAGCTAAAATGCTACAGGAAATTCCATATGTCAATGGCAGATGATGGTATGTCACGCCTTCAGCCACCGAAGTAGGTAGCTTCATGCAGACATAGCAATCTTCAATTTCCATAGTCTCTACATAATGTATTAACAAGTTTGCGAAAACATTCAAATGTGTCCTGTTTTTCATTCCATGATAATGTAGTCCTTTCTCATCTGATGCTTCTAAGTCTCGTTTAGTTTGTCTCAATGCTCTCTCATGTCTTTCTACACTCTGTGTTGTCAGCTCCTCATTGTCAGTATTTACAACTTCAGTAGGGACAATGTTAGTATCTTTACTTACAGCAAAGGGAATGAAAATTGTTAATCCTATCCAGATAACTATCAGTACTACTACACTACATATACACACCTTGCAACACGTCTTAAAACGGCTGCAACTAGGTCTACCATTCACTGTTGAATCAGACATTTTAGCTCAGTAGGAGTGTTCTCACCCCTCTTTTTTACTTTTTACACAACTAGCTTACTTTGTGCAAATTCACGGTGGCTCGTCTTCCTCTTCAGCTGAGTACTCTGGGACAGGTTCTCCGTCGCTCACGTCAGTTATATCAAGATCTTCAAGTTCTTCCAAAACCAGTGTCCATTCAGGAGATTTGTACTTTTTGTTTTGTCTTTTTATTCGCTCACTCCTTCTTTTGGAAGAGTCTTCTTCTTGCTCTGCTATTCGAGCACTTCTTCTTGCTTCTGCACGTTTTTCTTCCACTGTCTTTATCCTTAGTCTCAGTCTTTTTACAAACCTAGGCTCAAGGTTGTTTCTTTTCTTTAGTCTCTTAGTCGGTACTTGGACTTCACTTTCTTTTCTTCTTCTCTTGTTCTCTTTATCTTGTGGTAATTCTTCTCCACTTTCTTCTCCTACTTCCCTTATCTGACTAGTTCCAGGGCTAACATCAAATTCTTCTGCCTGGTTGCTAATCTGGCCTTGTTCAGGAATATTTTGTTTTTGGCTTTCAATTGTCTCTGTTTCTGTTTCTGTTTCCTGAACCCGTTTTTCTAACCCTATCTGATCCTGTTCAAGCACTTCGATCTCTTGATTTTCTTCTGCTCGAACTATTACTCTATGTCTAGTCTGTCCCTTATCCACATCAGGAGTTAGCGGAGGAGTATCAAACACTTGCTCTGTATCCTGCACTTGTTCAGTATCGGGTACTTGTTCAGTATCGGGTACTTGTTCAGTATCGGGTATTTGTTCAGTATCGGGTATTTGTTCAGTCTTATTCACTGGATCTGTATCAATCACGTGCTCTGTCCCTGTCTGACCTTCTCCTTCCTCAGTTTTGATTTGAATCTCAAGTGGCTGAGGTTCTTCGCCTGTGCCTTGCTTTTCCTGACTAGTCCACTCTCTACCTTCACTAAGTCGTTCTCTTGTTCTGATAGGATCTTCGGTCAGATCAATCATCGGTATCCATTCTTCTGGCCATATGCTTGGCAGCTCGTCTTCAGCTACTCCTGGCTCAGTTTCCTGGACCTCTTCAGCAGGCTGGTTTCTTGGCAGTTCGCAGTCAACTACTCCTGGGCCAACGTCTGCTGTTCCTGCAACCTGACTGGTGCTGGGCTGCTCGTTGTCAGTTGCTACTGGTCTGACTTCTTCAGGGTCCTCTGCTGGTTGCCCTGGTTCTTCAAATCCTTTGTCTGGCAATACCTTCTGGGTGTGTCCGGCGTGGATCCACTGGGGAACACCTGCGACTTTTACTGCAGTGGTTGTCACCAGGATTACTTGGCGTTTCTTTCCCCACCTTGGTGCCAGACAGCTTGATCGAGTGTGCTTCTTTATTTTGACCCAGTCTCCTGGAACCAAGTTGTGGAGAGGAGTCGTTGGATTGAGGATGCCGTCGTCTCCAATCTGGCGAGAGATAGAACGCACTTGGTCACCCAATCTTCTGCAGTATTCAAGCACCAAATCATCAGTAATACTCAACAGTTTGCTTCCTGGCACCCATGCTTGTCTCATCACTCTTCCCATAATGATTTCATGGGGACTTAGGCCTGTCTTGCGGTCTGGAACACTTCTCAGCCCCATCAGGACCAGGGGCAGGGCCTTCACCCAGTTCATGCCAGTAGCATCTGTCAGCTTTGCTAGTCTGTTTTTGATAGTTCCATTTACTTGTTCCACTATTCCAGAAGCCTCTGGGTGGTATGCACAATGGAGTTTCTGCCTTATTCCAAAGGCCTTACAGAGTTCAGCCAGTATGTCATTCTGGAAATGTCCACCCTTATCTGATTCAATAATGCATGGTATTCCGAACCTAGGTATCAGTTCTTTTAGTAAACACTTCGCTACTGTCAGTGCGTCACTTTTGGGAGTAGGGTAAGCTTCTACCCATTTCGAAAATACGCACACAATGACAAGGACATATCGCTTTCCTTCACAATGGGGCATGGTGATGAAATCAATCTGTATTTTTATAAAGGGACCCCCTGACCTCCCAATCTTGCTCAGTTCAACCATTGTCCTCTTGCCTGGGTTCATCTGTTGACATGACAGGCACCTCTGGCAGAGGGACTCTGCTACCTTCCTGAACTTCTTGCTGTACCAAGTCTGTTGAAATACCAGAATCATGGCATCCCTACCAATGTGTGATCCTTCATGTATTAATCTTGCCATTGTGCCAAGCAAGTGTCGGGGTAACACAGGCATACCAGTTGGACCTATGATGACACCATCCACACGTCTCGGTCTACATCCATCCTCTTTCCATTTCTCTCTTTCTTGCCAAGGAGCCGACTCCTGCCACTCTCTCACCTCATCCCATGTAGGCACTTCCTCAAACACCTGAAGCTGGCAGCTGGTTCCTGGCCCCCCTCGTTTTGGATTTACAATATACCGATCTTTGGCACACCATTGAGCCACTCGATCAGCATAATCGTTTCCCAGAGATACTCTGTCCATGCTCCTTTGATGAGCAGTACATTTTACCACTGCCAGTTCTTTGGGCAACTGAATGGCCTCTAAAAGGTCATGAACAACTTTTGCATTCCGAATGGGAGTACCTGAGGAAGTCATGAATTCCCTCTGCAGCCATAATTGGCCAAAGTCATGCACAACGCCATAACAGTACTGACTGTCAGTATACACTGTTATGCGTAAGTCCTTCCCAATTTTGCAAGCCATTATCATGGCTATCAATTCGGCTACTTGTGCAGACTTGATGTTATATAGGTAACCTGCTTGTTCAATTTTTGTGAAAGACACTACTGCATAAGCAGCACTCAAGCCTCCTAATTCATGTCTTAGGCAGGAACCATCCACAAATAGTTCTTTATCATGCTCAGGCAATGGTACTTCTTTTATGTCAGGGCGTGGCTTAGTACTGAACTCTGTCAGATCAATACAATCATGTTCATCATCATCCCCACCTTCCATTTCCAAGGGGTCGGGGAGTAAGGTGGCAGGGTTCAGAATACCGCACCTAACAATGCTTACATTTGCTGCACCCACAAGAATCCTCTCGTATTTAGTCAGCCGACTAGGGGTGAGATACTGTGTTTTAGTTCTGGTCAATAGAATTACCACTCCATGTGAAACATACACAGTCACAGGATGTCCCATGACAATGGACTCACTCTGTTCCAAACTTGCACAGGTAGCAGCTACTGCTTTTAGACAGCCTGGTAACCCAGCAGCTACTGGGTCCAGTGTGGCAGAGAAATAAGCCACAGGCCTTCTGGTCGTGCCATGTTCTTGAGTCAGGACAGACAATGCGCAATTATCGCGAGTGTCACAGAAAAGGGCAAACTCTTTGGAATAATCTGGCATTCCCAACGCAGGGGCTGTACACAGACAGTTTTTCAATCTTGTGAAAGCCATTAGACTTTCATCGTCCCACTGTACAACATCTGGCATTCCTCTCGTGGTCATTTTTATTAAGGGCCTGGCTAAGGCTGCAAATCCCAGAATCCACTGCCTGCAGTACCCTAATACACCCAGGAACATTCTGACTTCTTTTTGAGTACGGGGCAACTGCATCTTTTGAATTATTCTCACTCTTTCTGAAGTGACTTTTCTGACACCCTTTTCTATCTGGTGTCCTAGATATTTCACTGATTTTGCACAGAACTGTAGTTTGTCAGGGGCCACTTTATGCCCTTTCTCACACAGGTGATTTAGGAGGGCAATGGTGTCAACTACACAGTCCCGGTGACTTTTAGACGCCAATAGAAGGTCGTCTATATACTGCACTAAGACAGAGTTCCCAGGTAAGGTCAAAGTCTCTAGACATTTCTTCAAGATCTGATTAAAGATAGAGGGACTCTCTGTATACCCTTGAGGGACCCTGTTCCAACAATACACGTGACCCTCGAAAGCAAATGAGAAAAGAAATTTGCTGTCGGGGTGCAGGGGTATCGAAAAGAATGCATGACACAAATCAATCACAGTGAACCACTCAGCATCCCAAGGAATCTGGTACAGAATTACTGCAGGGTTCGGGACAATAGGGCAGCAAGGAACTACAATTTTGTTAACCTTTCTCAGGTCCTGCACTACCCTATACTTGCCACTAGGCTTTTTGATGCCCATAATCGGTGAGTTGCATGGGCTGCTCATCACTTCCTGTATGATGTTTCCTTCCAATAGTTTTTGTATTTCCAGAGTGACACCTGCTTTCACTTCAGCATTCATTCGGTAGGGCCTAGTGTTAGGATATACTGCATTGTCCTTGATGGCTATTTGTATGGGGTCCACATCTTTCATCAAACCCACATCTTTTCCAGTGAAATCCCACACCTCTGGCTTTACGGCTTCCTGTAGTTCTTGGGGCAAGTCCTGCAGGGTCAATCTTTTAATTTCTGAGTCAGGTCTAAGCAATAATAATTTATAAATGCCGTCTTCATCTGGGGTCTGTATTTCAACACCTTTTGGTGTGCAAAAGATGGTACAGTTCATTTTGCACAGCAAATCACGTCCCAGTAAATTTACTGGACTGGTGTCACAGACGACAAATCTATGCATCTGTTTAAAATTTCCGATTGAAATCTCCATTGGTTCGGTAACAGGAGTACTAATCAATTGATTAGATACACCTACTACTTGGATATTTTCTCCCGAGAGGGGTAGGTTTGGAACGTCCACTGTTCTTACAGTAGAACGGGTAGCGCCAGTGTCCAACAGAAAGGTGACATCATTTCCGTCAACCTTTCCTTCAATATATGGTCCAGACTGGTCTACCGGCAAGGAAGCGCCAAGTACGCACTCCTCGTCCTCCCCTCTCAGGCCCCGTCAGTCCTGATCATTACAAAGGAAGGTATCATTCAGCAGATACTGCGAAGTTGCTGTATTTCTGTTCTCCCCGCTTTCCCAAACCTCTATCTCTTCGTTTTCTGCCTGTCTTCCCCTGTATACCTGCTTGGGTGCTCGAGGCACCTGAACTGTTTTTACCTGGGGTTGAGTCTTCCTTGGTCTTTCTTTCTGCGTCTGTGGAGTTAAATCAGGAGTTTTCTCATTAACATCGACTAATTGGGGACACTCGTTTCGCCAGTGTCCAATTTCGCCGCACTGATGGCAGGGAAATTTTTTCATAGCCTCTTCCCTGCTAAATTTGGGCCGGGGCTTTCCTCCACCCCCTCCCCCAGGACCTTTGTTCTCAGCATTTTTAACCATGTTACTCAATTGTTTTTCCTGTTGTTCTGCGAGCTTCACCTGAGCCCACATAACCTTCTCCTTAAGGGCCTTTTTCTTTTCTGCCATCTCGTCCTCGCAGTACTTAGCGTACCGCAGGACCTCATCCATTTTCTTAGTATGCCAACAGATTTTATTGTCTTTTATCCACTGACAAATTTCAGGTCTTAAACCATTTACAAACCTGTAAATAAAGTGCGTCATATCCTTCAGGTCGATGTTGTCAATACCACTGTATGTTTTAAATACCTGCAATAACCTCTCATAGAAGGAGTGCACTGTTTCGTCCCTTTCCTGTGTTGTTCTATCTATTTTTGTCCAATCAGTTTCCTTGGCGGGCACCTTTTCTTTCAAGTGCTGAATTACCTGCTCATATTTTCGCATGACTTCCTTTGATGGCTCCCCTGTTTCCTTGTTTCTGGGATACTCTTCACTGGGCCAATCGATGTTTATTTTACACTGGGTCCATAAGTCTACTGGAACCACAATGTCGAAAAACCCATCCAGGTCTTTCCACAGACATTTCTGTACCTTCACGAACCTCTCCACCTGCCTGTACCAGTCAACTGGTTTCTCTCGTAATTTTGGAAAATCGTTCGTGAAGGACACAATATCCTGCCTAGACCAGGGGACATGCACATATTTTCCCCCTGGAACTTCGCGCATGGGGCATAACTGCTCAGGTTTTTCTACCTCTCTTAAAGCAAACTCGGGAGTCACTTGTCGGGAGCGAACCTCTTCCCTCTTTTTCGCCCACCTGCTTCTCCATTTTTCCACATCTCCCCATTTCTGCAGTACCCCCATTAATTCTTTAATCTGCAACTTCTTCCCTGCCACATTCAGGTGTTCTATATCTTTGTCTGAGAAGTCTGCTCTGTACGGTTTCTGTAAGGGCTTGGATTTTGAGATATCTACCCCCATACTAACTGCTGTTTCGGTCAGTTTTTCGTGGAGCACTCTGGTGTTCCTTGTAAAGCTTTTACATATGAACGACAATTCTTCCTCAGAGTAGGTATTCAATCGATCCAACCCCACATTTCCTGCCATTAATTCTTCTATTTCAACCCTCAGCTTGTAGAGGTCTAAAGGCTTTGTTTGCGGAGTCTGCTTCTCTAATTCACGACTCCAATTCTCAATTTCATCCGGAGTTACCAGAGAGACATTCCTAGTACCTGTTGCTGTTTCTAATTTAATTTCTTTTGTATTAAAAGGGTTATACCTCTGCTGCATTCCCTTTCCAGTCGGTTTGTTTGGCAAGTCCAAGAACGCAACTTCAGACTCGCACTCACTGGACTGATCATCTATAATGATCGGTTCCTGTCTCGGGGTTGCCATGACTGGGGTCATACCTGGAGTAATCGGAATTCCCTTACCATTTCCGTATAACGGGACCACCGGTCCAATAGTTACTGGAATAGTCAATGCCTCAGGACTGGTATTTATCTGAGAAATTTTCTGAATTATTTCTGTTCTTTGTCTAGCTAGAGCCTCTTGCTCCTTTTCCACTAGTACCCTTCTTAGAGTTGTGTCATGTAATATCTGGGGGGTCAATGGAGGAGTAAAACTCGGGGCAGTAGGATGCGTTTCACTTGGTCCTCCCCCATAATTAGGTTTCGGGAATAAAGTTCCAGTATTAAAGGACCTGCGCTCTTCCCCATATGGAGGTTGAACAAAAGGCAGTCCTGAATTCGATGGTTTCTCTTCGCTTTCATACAAGGGTCTGGGAAAAAAGGTTTTCGTACGTGGATATTTTTCTTCCTGACTTGCGGGCACTTTGGGATATATATCCCTTGTTTCCGCCAGTTCGGGTTTCTCAAAATAGGGCAATACTTGACCACCCCCTCCTTGTCCTAGGGATCTGTCTTCTTCCTTGAGGAAGTGGCGTCGGGGAACATCTCCTACACTGGAAGGTCGGGTTCCCTCATTGTAAGGTGGCGGACTTCTGGTACAGATGTCATCTATTAACTCATCATCTGAATCCCCCAGGGCCCCCCAATGCTTACATTTTTCAGTACTTTTCTCCCCCGCTCCAATGTTATGACATGCCGGCATCATGGGAAACAGACCCTCAACAATCATGCTCTGCCTCCACTGTTTCATCCTTTTATCCCTGGATTCCTGTTTCTGCCTGGGGTACCACTTGGTCAAACCCTTGTCCATTCGGGGTCTTTCTCTTTCAAAAGCCTCAATTTCCCATTCCTCTAATGCCTCATACTGCGTTAGTCTCGGTCTGGGATGCAGTTCATTCATTCGGGTTCTTAAATTAAATAAGATCCTACCATTGAAAGTACCATCTAACGGAAAAGCCAATACTCCGTCATCTTTTGTGTACTTCACCCAATTCTCCAACCACACACAGGTATTGTACCCTCGGTCAAACATCATGAATGAGGCGGGAGTATTGGGTGCTGGGACAAGAACACCTTCCCTAGATTTAATCGGTTTGTCCGTTTTAAAATAATTTTTCACCTTATTTACAAGGGACATTTTTCTCTTGGTTCCGTACATAATATCGTATCTATTAGCCTTCCACTGATCCCTTTCAAACCCTAGATGCCTTGGATCAGGTCGAGTCTCTGTAGTCCGCGAGTGCCACATACGACTTCTGCGCTAACTTTGTTTACAAACTACCTTCAATCAGAACGCGCTTCAGAAAATTCGTGCAACCAATGGGTGCGCGACACAAAATAAGCTCCGCCAATGGGTGCGCGGCCCCTTCGTGAGACAGTTCCCACGCTCCGGCGCTCACCCCTCCTTTACAATTTCAGCTCCGCTACCCGCCCGCTGCTTCTACCAATCCCAGCGCGGCACAGAGTGACGTCAGAGGTGCTTCGCGACTGACTCCCTCCCTTCACAAGGTAACGGAAACTTTCTTTCTTTTAAAATGCTCAGTGCTTGGTTATTTTACAACAAATACACATTTGCCACAGTGCTCAAGTGTCTAGACAGAGAAAGAATTCTTTTACAGCAAGTAAACTACTTCCATTTACTTTTCACTCGCTGCGGGCAGATCTCTTCCGCCTACCCTTCACTCTAGCATCGGTGAACCTGTTATTCCCCTAAACTCATCCACTTCTTTCCGGGATATATTCCGAGTTTAAGGTTTCTCAGCGGACCCCTCTGCTTTCACGCTAGCTCCGAGGAACCTGCTACTTTTCCGATGTGACCCTTACTAGGTTACGCCACTATGGGAATTTTGCCAATGAACCCCGTTACTGTCATTTATTCACACATGTATTCAGAAGACCCTAGTTAGTGCTTCCCGGTTATCCTAACCTGCACCTAACTTTCCTTGAACCTGTGACCTCAGGACAATGGATTCTATTCACCACTTGCCCTTTCAATTCCCCGGGGAGTTCCAGACGACATATAACAATTACGAACGCATGGGTTAATACATATATCAATATAACAGTAAGAAAACAGTTTAAAACATTTCATGAATTTTCAAAGCAAACATTTCAAGTGGGTGATCAATCCTCCCGAAGTGCCTACTCTTGTAGCAGCATCGATATACTAGCAGCTTCCGACTTAACTAGCCTAACTAGTCCCTGCCTTACTCTCAACTAGTCCCTAACCATCCTCTAGCTACCAGAAAACTGATAGAGCGCGCGAGGCCACCCGGCCAATAGTTTTCGCCGTTTCCGGCTTCAGGGCCCATATACTTTTCAAATCACCATATACATAGATCGGGTGACTTCACGAGCTCTATCAAGTTGGTGTGTGTGTTCCCTGCTACCAATTTTCAGTGCACCCGACTTACCATCCACCGATGCGGGTGCCTAATGACCACAATGAATCAGGGAGCTAGCTGTAAAGGAAAGGCAGCAAAATACAAACCCAACCAATAACATTCAAATACTGTTTAAATGACCACGGACAACTGGAAGTTTTAAAATGTTTATCTAAATTCAATATTTTCTTGCATGAGGTACAGTAAAATAAGGCAATCAATAACCAAGATAACGTAAATCACATAGGCAGAAAGAAATAATGACAGAGTAATCATCAAGGTACAAAATAAATGTAACGAGAAAATACTATGTAAGTCAGTATTATCTAGACAGGGATAGACTAAGTGTGTGTGACTATAGAAGAGCTTATAATGAATAACACGCTTCACTTAAGGTGAAGGGGGCTTTGAACAACCTAGGCAACGAAGTTCTAGACCATATCAGAAAATGACACACTGCTATGCAAAATATGATTTCCAACGAATGAGAAGACATAGGAATAACTTTGCAAAATTATAAATGATAGTTCAATAGTTGCGGAAAGGCATGGAAATATAACATATGCAATGTTTAACTTTATTAAAGCAAAAGTTAGAAATTCAGAAGGTGCAAGAATTTCAAGAGGTTCAGAGTAATATTTACCTAGAAAAGGTGTGGAAACCAAACCCTGGCCACGGGTCAGTTAAGGACAGGAAACCCTCAAGGAAGGATACCCCTCAAAGGACAGCAGGTGCAGAATGGACACCCAGGACAGGACAGGATACCCTCGGAAAAAGGAATCAGGACAGGACCTCAGGACAGGACAGCAAACCCTCAGGACAGGACCCTCTTCAGGACAGGACCAGAACCCACAGTTCGGAAGCAACGCCTGCGCTCCACCCGCTCTGCAGCTATCGATCAAGACCCCGATTGGGTCAGCGAACTCCCAGCTAAGTGCTTTGCCAGCGCTTTAAGGTTCAGTAGAACCTCAGTCTATGGTCAAATTCGGACAGAGTGCTCCGCAGCGCTCTGTATCTTCAGTCACCTATTGAGTGCGTTGGGTCAGTGACAGGTCAGCTAAACCAGACAAGTCGGACGGTTCACTAGGTGAACCCAGGGTAGATATACAGTTTGGGGACAGTGTACCACCCCCCAATGTTGCAAAGTGTCAGAATCCCTCAATTTCAATTGGTCCTAAGGTAGGGTTTGGGTAACACACCAATCACAATACACGATTTGAAGCCTTCATTTACATATTTGGGTACCGCCTAACGGGTTTGGGGTTCCCATGAGCTAACAGTAGCGCAACATTACATTGTATCACATAAGGAGCCACATTCGCTGTTCTCGCAGGGCAGAGGTGACTTTCTCAGGAGCATCTCGCCCATCACTGCCAGCTGGCTATGTTCCATCAGCCAAGGTCCCTCGTGCTGCCGAATGTCGCACAGGCGCAGAAGGGACCTCCAATATGGCTCTCCTCTCACTCAGACCCCCATTTCCCGCGGTACATGAAAAGTAAGCGAAAACAAATTAATACATAATAATGTCATTAGGAAAACACATCACAGGGTTTGTACTTTTAACTCATCATCAAGAAATAAACTTATGCAATTAAATGTTAGCTACATTGAGACGGACACAAGAGCAGTGGCACGAGCTGTACCACATGATAAGCACAGCTATGAATTACGCATGCGCATAACTTTCCCTCCACTTCTGCAGACGCGTCAGGACACGTGAGTGTGGCTGACGCATGCGCAGTAACTAAAATACAAGCAGCGGCCATTTTAGGGGACACGAGTAATTATTTTAGTAAAACACATGTGCAAGCTTCACGGTCTTTCTCCAAACTAAATAAAAATGTTAGTAAAACATACACGGGTTACCTTGTTACACATAAACGAGGTTCTTGATTTCGGCAAGCCGCAAAATATGCGAAGCTTTGCTTCATCAAAATGTCCAGCGAACTATAACATGCGTGAAACCTATGTTTTTTTCAGTGAATATATATATATATATATATATATCACACAAAAAAGTCCCCAGAGGTAGGATCGCACTCCGCAGCAGATAAGTTTGCACAAAACTCTTCTCTTAGGCATGTGGCTTCCCTTCCCCACACATTGTCCACAGACCTGACGCGTTTCAAAGCTTCTTGCTTCTCTTCAGAGGCCGGTAACTGACAAGACATTTTGTAAGGCTGCTCCGTGTCCCAGCTGGAATGCTATTAAGTGATTGCACAGTTTGAATGCTTTCAATGATTGCACAGCTTCCGGTGTGCTCCCGTTAGGGAATTGGTTTCCAGTTGCATCTTGGGAGTTGGAGTCTTTGAAGCCTAATTTTCACCCTCCATTGGGTTTGTCCGCAGTACCACAAGTAAGGACACTTTATTTTAAGCCCTCCATTAGGCTCCGGATGAGACTACACATGCCTTTAGTTCAATACCTGCTGTGCCCATCAGAACGTGACGTTACACTTCTGCGAGACCGTTCCATTGCTCTTCGGCGGTGCGTGATCCTCGCGGCCTGGAAGCGCCGCGTACATGTCACACAAAAAAGTCCCCAGAGGTAGGATCGCACTCCGCAGCAGATAAGTTTGCACAAAACTCTTCTCTTAGGCATGTGGCTTCCCTTCCCCACACATTGTCCACAGACCTGACGCGTTTCAAAGCTTCTTGCTTCTCTTCAGAGGCCGGTAACTGACAAGACATTTTGTAAGGCTGCTCCGTGTCCCAGCTGGAATGCTATTAAGTGATTGCACAGTTTGAATGCTTTCAATGATTGCACAGCTTCCGGTGTGCTCCCGTTAGGGAATTGGTTTCCAGTTGCATCTTGGGAGTTGGAGTCTTTGAAGCCTAATTTTCACCCTCCATTGGGTTTGTCCGCAGTACCACAAGTAAGGACACTTTATTTTAAGCCCTCCATTAGGCTCCGGATGAGACTACACATGCCTTTAGTTCAATACCTGCTGTGCCCATCAGAACGTGACGTTACACTTCTGCGAGACCGTTCCATTGCTCTTCGGCGGTGCGTGATCCTCGCGGCCTGGAAGCGCCGCGTACATGTCACACAAAAAAGTCCCCAGAGGTAGGATCGCACTCCGCAGCAGATAAGTTTGCACAAAACTCTTCTCTTAGGCATGTGGCTTCCCTTCCCCACACATTGTCCACAGACCTGACGCGTTTCAAAGCTTCTTGCTTCTCTTCAGAGGCCGGTAACTGACAAGACATTTTGTAAGGCTGCTCCGTGTCCCAGCTGGAATGCTATTAAGTGATTGCACAGTTTGAATGCTTTCAATGATTGCACAGCTTCCGGTGTGCTCCCGTTAGGGAATTGGTTTCCAGTTGCATCTTGGGAGTTGGAGTCTTTGAAGCCTAATTTTCACCCTCCATTGGGTTTGTCCGCAGTACCACAAGTAAGGACACTTTATTTTAAGCCCTCCATTAGGCTCCGGATGAGACTACACATGCCTTTAGTTCAATACCTGCTGTGCCCATCAGAACGTGACGTTACACTTCTGCGAGACCGTTCCATTGCTCTTCGGCGGTGCGTGATCCTCGCGGCCTGGAAGCGCCGCGTACATGTCACACAAAAAAGTCCCCAGAGGTAGGATCGCACTCCGCAGCAGATAAGTTTGCACAAAACTCTTCTCTTAGGCATGTGGCTTCCCTTCCCCACACATTGTCCACAGACCTGACGCGTTTCAAAGCTTCTTGCTTCTCTTCAGAGGCCGGTAACTGACAAGACATTTTGTAAGGCTGCTCCGTGTCCCAGCTGGAATGCTATTAAGTGATTGCACAGTTTGAATGCTTTCAATGATTGCACAGCTTCCGGTGTGCTCCCGTTAGGGAATTGGTTTCCAGTTGCATCTTGGGAGTTGGAGTCTTTGAAGCCTAATTTTCACCCTCCATTGGGTTTGTCCGCAGTACCACAAGTAAGGACACTTTATTTTAAGCCCTCCATTAGGCTCCGGATGAGACTACACATGCCTTTAGTTCAATACCTGCTGTGCCCATCAGAACGTGACGTTACACTTCTGCGAGACCGTTCCATTGCTCTTCGGCGGTGCGTGATCCTCGCGGCCTGGAAGCGCCGCGTACATGTCACACAAAAAAGTCCCCAGAGGTAGGATCGCACTCCGCAGCAGATAAGTTTGCACAAAACTCTTCTCTTAGGCATGTGGCTTCCCTTCCCCACACATTGTCCACAGACCTGACGCGTTTCAAAGCTTCTTGCTTCTCTTCAGAGGCCGGTAACTGACAAGACAGTTACCGGCCTCTGAAGAGAAGCTTCCAGGCCGCGAGGATCACGCACCGCCGAAGAGCAATGGAACGGTCTCGCAGAAGTGTAACGTCACGTTCTGATGGGCACAGCAGGTATTGAACTAAAGGCATGTGTAGTCTCATCCGGAGCCTAATGGAGGGCTTAAAATAAAGTGTCCTTACTTGTGGTACTGCGGACAAACCCAATGGAGGGTGAAAATTAGGCTTCAAAGACTCCAACTCCCAAGATGCAACTGGAAACCAATTCCCTAACGGGAGCACACCGGAAGCTGTGCAATCATTGAAAGCATTCAAACTGTGCAATCACTTAATAGCATTCCAGCTGGGACACGGAGCAGCCTTACAAAATGTCTTGTCAGTTACCGGCCTCTGAAGAGAAGCAAGAAGCTTTGAAACGCGTCAGGTCTGTGGACAATGTGTGGGGAAGGGAAGCCACATGCCTAAGAGAAGAGTTTTGTGCAAACTTATCTGCTGCGGAGTGCGATCCTACCTCTGGGGACTTTTTTGTGTGACATGTACGCGGCGCTTCCAGGCCGCGAGGATCACGCACCGCCGAAGAGCAATGGAACGGTCTCGCAGAAGTGTAACGTCACGTTCTGATGGGCACAGCAGGTATTGAACTAAAGGCATGTGTAGTCTCATCCGGAGCCTAATGGAGGGCTTAAAATAAAGTGTCCTTACTTGTGGTACTGCGGACAAACCCAATGGAGGGTGAAAATTAGGCTTCAAAGACTCCAACTCCCAAGATGCAACTGGAAACCAATTCCCTAACGGGAGCACACCGGAAGCTGTGCAATCATTGAAAGCATTCAAACTGTGCAATCACTTAATAGCATTCCAGCTGGGACACGGAGCAGCCTTACAAAATGTCTTGTCAGTTACCGGCCTCTGAAGAGAAGCAAGAAGCTTTGAAACGCGTCAGGTCTGTGGACAATGTGTGGGGAAGGGAAGCCACATGCCTAAGAGAAGAGTTTTGTGCAAACTTATCTGCTGCGGAGTGCGATCCTACCTCTGGGGACTTTTTTGTGTGACATGTACGCGGCGCTTCCAGGCCGCGAGGATCACGCACCGCCGAAGAGCAATGGAACGGTCTCGCAGAAGTGTAACGTCACGTTCTGATGGGCACAGCAGGTATTGAACTAAAGGCATGTGTAGTCTCATCCGGAGCCTAATGGAGGGCTTAAAATAAAGTGTCCTTACTTGTGGTACTGCGGACAAACCCAATGGAGGGTGAAAATTAGGTTTCAAAGACTCCAACTCCCAAGATGCAACTGGAAACCAATTCCCTAACGGGAGCACACCGGAAGCTGTGCAATCATTGAAAGCATTCAAACTGTGCAATCACTTAATAGCATTCCAGCTGGGACACGGAGCAGCCTTACAAAATGTCTTGTCAGTTACCGGCCTCTGAAGAGAAGCAAGAAGCTTTGAAACGCGTCAGGTCTGTGGACAATGTGTGGGGAAGGGAAGCCACATGCCTAAGAGAAGAGTTTTGTGCAAACTTATCTGCTGCGGAGTGCGATCCTACCTCTGGGGACTTTTTTGTGTGACATGTACGCGGCGCTTCCAGGCCGCGAGGATCACGCACCGCCGAAGAGCAATGGAACGGTCTCGCAGAAGTGTAACGTCACGTTCTGATGGGCACAGCAGGTATTGAACTAAAGGCATGTGTAGTCTCATCCGGAGCCTAATGGAGGGCTTAAAATAAAGTGTCCTTACTTGTGGTACTGCGGACAAACCCAATGGAGGGTGAAAATTAGGCTTCAAAGACTCCAACTCCCAAGATGCAACTGGAAACCAATTCCCTAACGGGAGCACACCGGAAGCTGTGCAATCATTGAAAGCATTCAAACTGTGCAATCACTTAATAGCATTCCAGCTGGGACACGGAGCAGCCTTACAAAATGTCTTGTCAGTTACCGGCCTCTGAAGAGAAGCAAGAAGCTTTGAAACGCGTCAGGTCTGTGGACAATGTGTGGGGAAGGGAAGCCACATGCCTAAGAGAAGAGTTTTGTGCAAACTTATCTGCTGCGGAGTGCGATCCTACCTCTGGGGACTTTTTTGTGTGACATGTACGCGGCGCTTCCAGGCCGCGAGGATCACGCACCGCCGAAGAGCAATGGAACGGTCTCGCAGAAGTGTAACGTCACGTTCTGATGGGCACAGCAGGTATTGAACTAAAGGCATGTGTAGTCTCATCCGGAGCCTAATGGAGGGCTTAAAATAAAGTGTCCTTACTTGTGGTACTGCGGACAAACCCAATGGAGGGTGAAAATTAGGCTTCAAAGACTCCAACTCCCAAGATGCAACTGGAAACCAATTCCCTAACGGGAGCACACCGGAAGCTGTGCAATCATTGAAAGCATTCAAACTGTGCAATCACTTAATAGCATTCCAGCTGGGACACGGAGCAGCCTTACAAAATGTCTTGTCAGTTACCGGCCTCTGAAGAGAAGCAAGAAGCTTTGAAACGCGTCAGGTCTGTGGACAATGTGTGGGGAAGGGAAGCCACATGCCTAAGAGAAGAGTTTTGTGCAAACTTATCTGCTGCGGAGTGCGATCCTACCTCTGGGGACTTTTTTGTGTGACATGTACGCGGCGCTTCCAGGCCGCGAGGATCACGCACCGCCGAAGAGCAATGGAACGGTCTCGCAGAAGTGTAACGTCACGTTCTGATGGGCACAGCAGGTATTGAACTAAAGGCATGTGTAGTCTCATCCGGAGCCTAATGGAGGGCTTAAAATAAAGTGTCCTTACTTGTGGTACTGCGGACAAACCCAATGGAGGGTGAAAATTAGGCTTCAAAGACTCCAACTCCCAAGATGCAACTGGAAACCAATTCCCTAACGGGAGCACACCGGAAGCTGTGCAATCATTGAAAGCATTCAAACTGTGCAATCACTTAATAGCATTCCAGCTGGGACACGGAGCAGCCTTACAAAATGTCTTGTCAGTTACCGGCCTCTGAAGAGAAGCAAGAAGCTTTGAAACGCGTCAGGTCTGTGGACAATGTGTGGGGAAGGGAAGCCACATGCCTAAGAGAAGAGTTTTGTGCAAACTTATCTGCTGCGGAGTGCGATCCTACCTCTGGGGACTTTTTTGTGTGACATGTACGCGGCGCTTCCAGGCCGCGAGGATCACGCACCGCCGAAGAGCAATGGAACGGTCTCGCAGAAGTGTAACGTCACGTTCTGATGGGCACAGCAGGTATTGAACTAAAGGCATGTGTAGTCTCATCCGGAGCCTAATGGAGGGCTTAAAATAAAGTGTCCTTACTTGTGGTACTGCGGACAAACCCAATGGAGGGTGAAAATTAGGCTTCAAAGACTCCAACTCCCAAGATGCAACTGGAAACCAATTCCCTAACGGGAGCACACCGGAAGCTGTGCAATCATTGAAAGCATTCAAACTGTGCAATCACTTAATAGCATTCCAGCTGGGACACGGAGCAGCCTTACAAAATGTCTTGTCAGTTACCGGCCTCTGAAGAGAAGCAAGAAGCTTTGAAACGCGTCAGGTCTGTGGACAATGTGTGGGGAAGGGAAGCCACATGCCTAAGAGAAGAGTTTTGTGCAAACTTATCTGCTGCGGAGTGCGATCCTACCTCTGGGGACTTTTTTGTGTGATATATATATATATATATATATATATATATATATAAAATTCACTGAAAAAACATAGGTTTCAGGCCTTATATAGTTAGGAATTAGCTTTTAAAAAACCTTTGAAATTCACTCCAAAAACTATAAGTTTTAGGGGTGTTATAGTTAGCTGGACATTTCACTCATACAAAACCATTGAAATTGCTCCTATATAGTTAGTTGTACTAACTATATTTCGCTGTCATTTGAGATGTCATCAGTGATGTCACTGACCATGTCATGAATGATCTAATATGTGACATCATCAGCAGTGGATTGCGGGTGCGCGAAATATAGTTAGTACAACTAACTATATAGGAGCAATTTCAATGGTTTTGTATGAGTGAAATGTCCAGCTAACTATAACACCCCTAAAGCTTATAGTTTTTTGAGTGAATTTCAAAGGTTTTTTCAAAGCGAATTCCTAACTATATAAGGCCTGAAACCTATGGTTTTTTCAGTGAATTTCAAAGGTTTTTTTAAATGCTAATTCCTAACTATATAAGGCCTGAAACCTATGGTTTTTTCAGTGAATTTGCAAGGTTTTTTAAATGCTAATTCCTAACTACATAAGGCCTGAAACCTATGGTTTTTTCAGTGAATTTGCAAGGTTTTTTAAATGCTAATTCCTAACTATATAAGGCCTAAAACCTATGGTTTTTTCATTGAATTTCGAAGGTTTTTTAAATGACAATTTTTAAATGTATTAATTGTTATTTTTTTACACTGATTTACTACATTTTTGCAGTCAGGTGTTCAGATTGCATGCCCCCTTTTTACAACGTTCTGCAGCGCAACCCCTGGCGCGTTTGCAGAGGAGGAACTAATTCCCCTTGCATACTGGGGGACCCTGGGGGGCAACTAGCCCACCAGGAGCCTCCAGTATAAGCCAGGGAGCTGCATTACAGAGAGGTGTAATGAGGCCACACCCTTTTTTACACCTCTCTGCAACGCAGCCCCCGTGCGTGTTTGCAGAGGGGGAACTAATTCCCCTTGCATACTGCGGGTCCCTGGGGGCCAACTAGCCCACCTGGAACCTGCAGTATGCGCCAGGGGGCTGCATTGCAGAGAGGTGTAATGAGGCCACACCCTTTTTTACACCTCTCTGCAGCGCAACCCCTGGCGTGTTTGCAGAATAGGAACTAATTCCCCTTGCATACTGAGGGTCCCAGGGGGCCAAGTAGCCCACCAGGAGCCTCCAGTATGCGCCAAGGGGCTGTGTTGCTCTGCCCCGGGGGCAGCGGCCCCCGGGGCAGTGTGGGGGGATTGTGGACCCCCCACACTTCTTTATAACTATGCCGCCGTGATTTGGTCCCCCCGGGGGGTAATTTTTAAGAAAACACACCAGGTTTTTCTTTTTTAAATGTGGGCCTTTTTTGTCCTTGTGGGACCACCTGGGCAGGCCTAGGGGGTCAGGGTGTATCTACCCTGCCCCCTTTTTGTGTTCTTCATGTTTGTTTTTCTGCTTTTTTGTGCATCGGTCTATCTACACGCACACATGTATATATGCATAAATATGCATTTATATATATGTATGTGTATATATATATATACATACATATATAAACATATATAATCTGCATATCTATATAAATACAAATATAAATGCATGCATACATATACATATATGCATACATATGCATGTTATTTACATGAAAGTTTGAAAAACACTATTAAAAGCAAAGCTAAAAAGCCACCTCATTACAAACAGAATGGCTTTAACTTAAACGAGGGCGAGGTCTATTGCATTTTCAATGCTTGTTTACTTTGGTTCCATCAAGAAGGCATTCAGATGTGTCACACATTTGCCATAAATTCTGAATGTTAGCACTCTAGTTGCTTATTATATCACTGTAGTAAAGCTACTGCTCACCAGGGAAGTCTGCTGCTGGTATTCAAAGTGCATGTTTCAGTCTGCATGTCAGAATGTATTTAATGAAATAGAAGAGGATTTGAGAAGTCACTCAAAATGTGCCCTAATTTTTCTTTCTGCGGCACTAATCATACTTTCTATGGCAAAATATATCCTCATATTGTTCCTTTTTAAATTAAATGTTTTAAGAGTTACCACTTCATTTCAATCAAGATGGCTTCTGGTGTGCCATACTTTTGTCATAAGTAAGACTGTTAGCGCTCTAGTTGTTCTTTAGAACACTATGGGAAGCTGCAGTAGAACACAAAGGAATCAACTGACAGTCTCTGTCCTTGTTGGATGTACATGTTTTACTGAGAATGTCAGACTTCATTCTCACATGACTGAGAAAGATAATGTGAATTTACAGAATTAAATATGCTTTCAGTTTAGCTTACAGATCCCCTTCCAAACCACTGTGGGAAAAGCATGAGATAATAGTTTTCTTTCAAACATGATTCATGATATCCCAGCAGAAGGCTTTTTCACATGGTAAAATCACCTTAAAACACACCACAATTCCTAAAATGAGTATGGTACCATCAACAAATGATTTATAATGTAACTAAAGTCCTAAAGCCTTCTATTAACTGCAATGCTTTTTAATGAGGTGCTATCATATATATTGGTCCCAAGATGGCTGCCAACACTTCTTGGATGAAGAATTTGAATTACAATTTTTTTTGGGGCCTGGGGGGTCCTTGTGGGACCCCCTGAGCAGGCCTAGGGGGTCAGGGTGCTTCTACCCTGCCCCCTTTTTCAGTTCTAAACGTTTGTTTTTCTGCTTTCCAGTGCCTCAGTCTACCGAGGCACAAGATGGCTGCCAACACTTTCTGGTTTGGAGTGTTGACAGACATTGGCAGACATTGGCAGCCAATCAGAATGCAGCCCGTGTTCGGAAAGGTAAGCTTACAGTAAGCTTACACGTAAGCTGCTATAGATATATATATTTTTTCTCTTTTGATTTTCTCAGGAACTACTGGAGGGATTTTCACCAAATATAGCAAAGGCACTTCTGCGTACCAGTCCCTACAATTTGCCAAGTTTGGTCTAATTCCGTTCAGCGTTTCGGGCTGTAGACTTGTCAGAACGTCCTATGGAAATTAACATAGGGAAAATACGTTTTGGGACCCTCCTTTTTTCTCAGCTCCCACTTCACGAATTCCCCCCGAAACTTTCAGGTAAGGAGCGCAGCGGAGCTGGGCACAATTTTGGAAAATTACACGCAAATTCCTCAACCGGCACCAAAGTTATTCCCAATAGAATGTTGCGGATTTCCTATGGTAGCCAATCCTAACTATATATACCTACTGGCTATCGCCAGTAGGTAATATATATATATATATATATATATATATATATATATATATTACCTACTGGCGGTCGCCAGTAGGTATATATAGTTAGGATTTTTTCTCTATGGGTTTTTTGAAAATTCTATGTCTAATAACTTTGGCGTTTGTGGACGGAATTGGCTGAAATTTTCAGGAAAATGGCACATTTTGTTTCTGAGCAGCCCTTGAAAATTTGGGGGGGGTTCGTCCAGTGGGGGCCGAGAAAAAAGGGGGGTCCCAAAACGTGTTTTTAACATTGAGTTTTCCATAGGGCGGTTGGCCTCACTTTTAGCCCGAACGGCTGAATGGATTTGCACGAAACTTGGCAAAATTGTAGGGACTGGTAGCCCGATGTGCCTTTTGTAGGTCTCAATATATGTGCTCCAGTGGATTTTGAGAAATTAACGTTTAAAAAAAGATATATATCTGTAACAGCGGACCGGGCAGCGCACTGGTTCGCGGACTTTTCGCGCAACGGAGCTTTGTGAAGCGAAGCTGATTGGTTCTCCGGCGTCTGTCAACATTCCAAACAGTCCGTAGCGGCCGCCATCTTGTCTCTCGGTAGGATCGAGAGACAAGAGGAGGTCAAAACAAAGGGGGAAATAACTATAAGGGGGCATAGTAGATCCTCGCTGACCCCCTAGGTTTGATGTGGAGGTTTTAAAAGGGCCCCGCGGGGCAAAAAAAAATAATAATAATAATAATTGAACGGCTGAATGGATTTGCACGAAACTTGGCAAAATATTAGGGACTGGTAGCCCGATGTGCCTTTGCTAGGTCTCAATATATGTGCTCCAGTGGATTTTGAGAAATTAACGTTCAAAAAAAGATATATATCTGTAACAGCGCTCCGCTTCGCGTAACGGAGGTTTGCGAAGCTGATTGGTCATTCTGTCACTGGGCTATAGTTGGGCTACATCTGGCTGATATTTGGGCTACATTTGTTTTTTTGTGTGTCTGGCGGCCATCTTTGGGCTACATTGGGCTACATTGGGCTTCATTGGGCTACATTCGGCTAATTAGCAAATAGCTCATCGCAAACTAGGAATGGTAAAGAATCGCTATTTATTCCTTAAAGTTCGCTATTTAGGAAATGCAAATAACTTTGATGATACATATGGCGGTTCATCTCTAACAAGATAAGAAGCATAGGGATACATTTATGATGACTGGCGCATCACCAGGGATGTGTTAGTCATTCTGTGCCGCTGTTCCGTCACCTATGGTGTGCTGCATTTACAATGCGGCGCATCATGGGGCAAAAACAGCACAGATGCGTGATGTATCTGTGCCGTAAAGGTGGCGCATTGCTGGAGTTGTATCGCAAGTGTGATGAAGCTCCAGCAAGGGTCGGGGGTGCCCCTGTCGCAGGGTTTCTGTTCTCACACAGAACTGTGGACAGAGGATTGGAACCTCGGCGAATGCATTGCTGGAGTTGTATCGCAAGTGTGATGAAGCTCCAGCAAGGGTCGGGGGTGCCCCTGTCGCAGGGTTTCTGTTCTCACACAGAACTGTGGACAGAGGATTGGAACCTCGGCGAATTAGGGTGTCCCAAAACTCACGTTAGTAATCAAAAACTCCTTAGCAAGCTAGGTACAGTGTCACATTGGATATAACAAACTCTCAATGTTTAGACAATCCAGAATATGAACTTATAGTACCTCAGGATACGTGGAACTCATGAACAGTCGGTCGTTATAGATTTCTTAGAAACCAGAACATGGAGTTAAGAAGAACAGATGTGTATTTGAAATGTTTATTTACTAATGCCGTCTTCTCAGGCGTAGTACCTTAGATAATAAAAGTACACATATTATCAGTAGCAAAATTACCAGCATAGTTACTAGTACATAAAAAGTGAATGGTGATAGTATGTTAACATGCTGTAAATGAATAAGAGTTAGCAACACTTATAAGCAGCCGCGGGCCGTGGAGGGAGTTACGGTGAGGCAGGGAGGCGGGGAGGGGGAGAAGCAGGGTGGAGAATACAAGTACACATATTATCAGTAGCAAAATTACCAGCATAGTTACTAGTACATAAAAAGCGAATGGTGACAGTATGTTAACATGCTGTAAATGAATAAGAGTTAGCAACACTTATAAGCAGCCGCGGGCCGTGGAGGGAGTTACGGTGGGGCAGGGAGGCGGGGAGGGGGAGGGGCAAGGTAGAGAGGGCTCCACCCTGCTTCTCCCCCTCCCCGCCTCCCTGCCCCATCGTAACTCCCTCCACGGCCCGCGGCTGCTTATATCTCACCCTCCCTAATACACATATTATATTATTTGCTAAGAAGGTCTCTTTGTGTTGGTTTAGGGCGTGCCCATACTTTAGTGTCTTAGATTTGAAGGAATCACATCAGCATACACCAGCTCTCTCTTCATGTGAACCGCATCAACTGTTGTGTATGTGTGTTCGGCAAAGCAATATAAAACCCGCCTCATGCCCAGAATTGGCAGAAGTTGCACTTATGTTATGAGTATGAAGTCGTGGAGATCAGACCTCATAACAATTCTGTATCGTGTTGTTCTTGAAACTTTAGCACTCGCTGTACAGATATAGTTTAACAAGTAAAGCAGATAGTAGACCAATAACATATTATTCTCATGTAAACCACCATGAACTACTAGGTGGAAAGCTAAAGCAACAACTAAGTGTCGTGTGCAGAAGTTGCAAAAAAGGAAAAATGGCGTTTAAACCGGTAATGAGCCCATGCTAACTTAACACGGTGTAAAGATATCCAGGACCTAGATGACACCTCCTCATGATCCGGAAACGAACTGAATAAGATAATAGAAGTGCCATCTCATGAGAGCAGATTGCAAGTTTATATGTGGACGGTCCGCAAGGTAAAGCATTAAAAACTAGGAAAATGTAATGCTAAAGAAAAATAAAACAGCCAAGTACTTTATCGAGTCTTAAGCCAATAGGCAAGGTAAATAATAAAAACTTGACAAATAAGTCAATGAATTGTCAATGAAATGCTAGTACTCAGCATATCAAACATGAAAAAGGTCTATGACATAACTGTGTATGCAAAATAAGCTGCAACAGCCTCCAATAGGAAGTCACCGTCTTCATCCGAAAACAGTTCAGCCATCCAATTTAAAAGCGGAAAAGAACATACGTGCTCTCCCAGCACCGGATCCTCTATCACCATCAGAGGACAGCTCGGTGGGTTTTCAAGAAAGCTCTGTTCCAAGAAAGACTGTGCTGCCGCCAGTAAATTCCAGGGACCAAGTAGTCCATGCATCAATGCCACAGCCATAATCCTTTCGCCAGGACAAACCAACTCGTGAGTAATGATAGGAGTCATCAGCTGATTAAAGTCGACGTCAGGAGAAACCGGTCCGCAGAGACACAAATCAATGGCCCAATCGAAATCACAGGTCAGGCAGTGAAATACAGGCTGGACACAGGTGAAGTAGGAGAACCGAAAAGATAATCCATATGCCGTGCTTAATATCGCCAACGGCATTGTGCCATAATATTCTAGCATGCGATTGCGGAACAGTGTCAGCAGCTGCAGGGTCGGAGGTTGCATAGGAGGGACATCCATATTTAAAAATGTAAAAAAGCACAAGAGCGTCCGCTGGTAATGCAAGTAAAAATGCCAATCCACGAACCAGAGTGCAGAAAATACAATGAAAGGAAGCAGGGATGACTCCAAAGATTTTCTCAAATGAAGTCACGAGACCACTGGTAACAACTTTAAAAAAGTGCACCAGGGACTTTGTGGAGGATGCGTTAAAGATAGTCGGAAACATGTTGCTGAAATTGAAAGGCAAATGTTAATTGAAAAAGGTTTTGCACCTCTGTATGGGTGTTCGCTATGTGAAGTACGAAAGTTTCACGGGCCGAACTCAAGGCCACCTCTCTCTGAGACAAAAGAGCTCTTATTCTTGCCATGCCGTTGAAACGTGTCTCAAGGTTGGTATTTGTGGCCAGATTGAAAACTCCCTATGTTCATGTGTGGGAGGAAATAGAACATTTCTGCAGCAAATAACCCGTTCACTTACTGTTACGATAAAAGGAATACTTTTAATTAACTCAGAACAATCTTCATTATTGAGCATCAAATAACTACCATTTTCCAACAACTTGAACGTGGGGATGATAGCAGGAACTGGCGTGCCTTGCAACACGCAAGCCATATTTGGTCGGTGTTTGTTGCATGAACCGTGTAAATGTATGTGCCTACACATTAGTGAATGATCTGGCGTCTCAGTGCATTCCTCTCCATTCAGATAAACTTCTTGATCATCTTTGAAACATCTGTATGTGTATGGAAGCGACCAGACCTCATGAAGAAAAGCACTACCTAAAGGTTCATAACGACCTATTGGTATATATTTCATACAATTTGAAAACTTATATAAAGCAAAAGGCAGCGTTATTAAACCGTGGATAAGGCATGTTGCCAAAAAACCCGCAATCCTCTGCTGATGATGTCACTGAGCATGTCATGAATGATGTAATATGTGACATCATCAGCAGTGGATTACGGGTAATGGTATCTCTAGTTTACTCCCTTATAGCTGTCTTTCTTTTAACATAAGTGTCTGTTTCCTTCCCTTATACTTACTGTTTTTGGGTCGCTTCCGGTTTGCGTACCCGCGAGCGAACTGGGAAGCGAACTAAGAGAAATAGAGGTTGGCACAGTTCCAAATATTGTACCAATTTTTTAATAACGGGGAGGTAGTTCTGAAAAGAACTTTTTTTTTTTTTTTTCTGAACATTTTTTTACTGTTTTTGAATTTTTCGGAACAGTTTTATATTTTTTTGGGTTTTTCTTGGAGGGGGCAATGAAAACGATTCATTGTAAAGGGCTCAACAGGAGCAACAAAACAAAAAAAAGAAGTATTTATTATTTTGGGCGTTTCGGACAAACTTGCATATGATAGTCAATAGCTCTGTTGATCAGAGTGATGCTTTTTTCTCCGTAGGAAATGAATCCATCGCAAAATGCGCAGATGTGTTTTACATCACCAAATCTCATTTGTATATTTGGCACCATCTCCCTGCCCTCTGGTCCCGTTACTTCCGGTACAACAGATCTTCTGGCCATAATAGGGAGATTATCTAGGTTGTTCCGAAACTGTGCAGCACTGTAGTTGTTAGGATGCCACCTAGTCATATGGCGATGCATTGTGTAGTTTCCGAAACTGTATTTTTTGTCGGTCCCTCTGGACAGTCTATCTTGACATATAAGGCAAGTTACGTATCTTGCATTTACTTTTTTCTGACCTTTGGGAATTTTAAAAAATTGCCAAATGAAGTTTTCTTTCTGGTGAGACGTCCTGGGCTGCTCAGGCAAAAACTGCCTCTCTTCGTGCTCGTCCTCCTGTTCCTCTTCTTCTTCTTCTTGTTGAATTACAACTTGAGCAGGTGGTCCACTCTTCCTTGGATGTGGTGGAGGTGGTGGGGAAGAACCAGCTGAAGCTACTAAAGAAGCCATTGCTCAGTGATCACAAAGGGTCTTTCTCTCACAATGATGAAAGTCAGAGTGAGGAAAGAAGGAGGGATTTTCATCATTTGGGAAAAACAAGAGTTCTCAACCAATCAAAAGTGTTCATTTTAGATTATATGACCTAGTCTTACATCATTAGGAAACCAAAAGTGAAATGAACCAATGAAAAGTGTTATTACCAAGTCACATGACTTGCTGTGTTTACGTTAAGCGCTTTGCAGGGCCTCCCGGTTTGCTTCCAGAAACCTGCGCTTTGCGACTCGCTTCGCGTACCAGTTCGCTAACGTAGCACGTCATATGACGTATCACGCGACAACGTGAAACGTCATGCGGACGGGAGGCGTCACGATGTTGTTTTCTAACGCGGCACTTGCGGTAAAGAAACGTTTACCGGCTCGCGGTCTATTTCGCGGCATCAAGGTCAGCTAACGGGAAGCTTCCCGATTCGCGAAGCGGGAACGAAGAAAAAAAAATATTTAAAAAAAAAATTATTCATAAACATATAAAATATATTTTGGGATTTAAAGAAGAATACATTTTACAGCTACAGATATTAGCTGTTAAAAAACCAATGAAATTCACAGAAAAAACCATAGGTTATAGACCATATATAGTTAGGAATTAGCATTTACAAAACCTTGAAAATTCACTGAAAAAACCATAGGTTATAGACCATATATAGTTAGGAATTAGCATTTAGAAAACCTTATTTTACTCACACAAAACCATTGAAATTCCATATATAGTTAGTTGCACTAACTATATATCGCGCACCCGCAATCCACTGCTGATGATGTCACATATTACATCATTCATGACATGGTCAGTGACATCACTGATGACATCACTGATGACAACATCCAGTGATTATGTGTTTCTGTAAAGTTTAAATATGTTTTACATATTGAAGAATGAGTGGATGTATAAGTGTCTGAATGAAGGTTTTAGTAGGTGCGTGATTGACTGTATGAGTGAGTGATTAAATGCGTCTTACTGAATGCACGGGTTAGTGACTAAACTGTCTAAAAGTGTGCATCAGTATGTCTGTTGTTGTGCAAGCTGCTGCATGTGTTGATCAGTAGCTATATAATTAGCTATATGGGTTATTGATTGGTTGCACAAGTATTTGTATGGGAGACTGAGTGTGTGTATGGCTGGCTGGGAGGTGTGTGACTCTGTGCAGATCAATGTGTACTTGTATCAGTGATTCTATAAGAGAGTAACTATGTGTTAGTATATGTTTCAAAAATGTAAGGTGTTCTGTGTTTAACTGTATAGATGAGAAAATGGAAGTGTGATTGATTCTTTTCAGGACTGACTAGGTGTGTGAGTAACTCCATGGATGAGTGGCAGAGTGTGAGTGTCTGTATAGGTGTATGAGTGCATATGATAGTGTTGTAAAGATGAGTGATTGTATGTATGAATGATTGTATGAGTGAATGTGTGTGTAGACATAGGAATCAGTGAGTGCGTATGTAGTAACTAGTATTGGTGTGTCAATGGTTTCAAAAATGATACTCTCTATTTAACACTGGGTGTAACGGAGGTTATATTAGAGTGTGAGGAGATGCATTGTATTATCACATGAATGATATCATCAGTGATGTGATCATTGATGTCAAGTGAGATGTCATCAGTGATGTCATTTGAGATGTCATCAGTGATGTCATTTGAGATGTCATCAGTGATGTCATTTGAGATGTCATCAGTGATGTCATCAGTGATGTCACTGACCATGTCATGAATGATGTAATATGTGACATCATCAGCAGTGGATTGCGGGTGCGCGATATATAGTTAGTGCAACTAACTATATATGGAATTTCAATGGTTTTGTGTGAGTAAAATAAGGTTTTCTAAATGCTAATTCCTAACTATATATGGTCTATAACCTATGGTTTTTTCAGTGAATATATATATATATATATATATATATATATATATATATATATATATATATATATATATATATATATATACATTCACTGAAAAAACCATAGCCCGCAATCGGACCAAAACGTGGGACTGCGCAAACAACCAACGGCAGAGGGCTGCCACCAAGGACCGGACCTTGGCTTGGCCCCCATGCAACATGAAAGGCTGTTGACTGGGGAGGAAGGCAGAGTGAAAGCACCCACTTCACCTACGGAAGGGAGGGACTACAGCAACCCCTAGGCACCACAGCAACCAGCATGCCCCATTCCTACCAACGCAGAGTCCACCAGGGGGCAACGTAAAAGTGACTGACACCGCAAGCTGATGTGAGTGCATGGGAGGAACCGATGATGGTATGGCGGTCCTCTGAGGAAGGTCTATGTTAGGACAGGAAATGCCGAATAAATCAAGCTTTCACTCACCTCCTTGTGTGCAGCTCAACTTTGTTCCGCAGGAGCATCTTTGTTGATATATATATATATATATATATATATATATATATATATATATATATATATATATATATATATATATATATATATATATATATATATATATATATATTACCTACTGGCGGTCGCCAGTAGGTAGTTATAGTTAGGACCTAGTTTCCATAGGAAACCCGCAACATTCTATTGGGAATAACTTTGGCGACGGTGGACGAATTTTCGGGAATTTCTCCAATTAGGTGGCCAGCTCCGCTCCGCTCCTTCCCTGAAAATTTGGGGGGGATTCGTGAAGGGGGGCCAAGATAAAAGGGGGGTCCCAAAACGTGTTTTCCCCATGTTAATTTCCATAGGGCGGTTGGACTCACTTTTAGCCCGAACGGCTGAATGGATTCCCACGAAACTTGGTAAAATTGTAGGGACTGGTAGCCCGATGTGCCTTTGCTATGTCTCAAGATATGTGCTCCAGAGGATTTTGAGTAATTTAGGTTCAAAAAAATATATATATCTATAAGCGCGCCCCGATACGCGCACCGGGGAGCGCACCCGGCGCGTAACGCGAGTTCGCGTGTGGAAAGCTGATTGGCTCTCGGGTGTCTGTCAACATTCCAAACAGTCCGGAGCGGCCGTCATTTTGTGTCTCGGTAGGATCGAGACACAAGAGGTGGCAAAAACAAAGGGGGTAATGATCATAAGGGGGCAGGGTAAACCCCCCCTGACCCCCTAGGTTTGATGTGGGGGCCATAAAAGGGACCCGTGGAGCAAAAAAAAAAAAAAACGATTTTCGCGGGGGGAGTACCGGGGAGCGAACCATGGGGACAACCAAGTGAAACAGTAAAATAATAATTTAAAGTGCTTAGAGGTAGGGTAGCTCTGAATAGAGTTGTTGTGTTGTGTGGGTGATTTAAGTACCAACATGTAGTTACCAATGCAGAGTCTTAAATTCAATGTACACCGTCTCGTCTGTAGATATCTTGCATGTTGTTACAGAAGTTATTGTGGTATATGGAATCCATATTATAGTCTGTCAGGAAAGCAGAAATAGATACTTTAAGCACTCCCTGAGAAGGCCTAGGGGATCATGTGTAGTCTATCCTGCTCCCTTATGATGATGAAAAAGAGTAAACTTACTATGTAAGACAAAAAAGTTGCACAGAATACTATAAGTCTCACTTTATATTATAATCATTTTGGTAGTACATCATGAATTACATATAAAAATGAATAATGTCTCAAACAATTTTTGATTAATAAATATAAATGTATTCTTCTGATTCTTTTTCAAAATTTAATAAAACTTCTAACATTATATTGTCTGGAATTTCCTCATAATTATCATTGCATGATTCAATTTGTTCGAAACAGTCAATTAACTGTTGGTCTATAGAGTCATCCATGAAATTCAAGACATCGTTTTTTTCATCTGGATTGTTTTCAATCTTTACTTCGAAAGAAATAACATTGGATTGTTGTTTTTCTTCCATTTTCTTCCTGTAAATTGTATAAAAAATAACTTTATCAGTTAAGTTAGGGTACTTTTGGGTTTAAGTTCAGACAGGTATTTCTGAGTTTTTAACAGTGAAGTACATTTTCGGCAGTGTATGGTTTCAGGCAGGAAGTAGAACTATTAAAAAGTGCATGTGATGAAACCTAAGTAAATTCATAAGTATACCAGAGAAGCCTAACTCAATCCATAACTATTACAGAGAAGCCTATCTCAATCTATAACTATTACAGAGGGATAGTATATAACTATCAGAAAATGTTTTCCCAAATTAACTTAAAGTGCACAACATACTTCCCTTTCCAAATTAACAACTTATCTTTGTGAAAGCAGTTGAAGTTTTCAGTGAAAATCCTTTTCAAATGTACTTCAGGAAGTACTAGTCAAAATGGCTGTGTTTCCCTCTCTTTTTTTATATATATTCGTGTACATAACCAATCAAATGTCAGCACATAGAAGTACAAAATGTAAGTAACATTTTAATTGGTTGTAATTTCTAACACCTTCATATGTGTTTTTGTTATGTAATTTACCTCAGGATATTTGGACAGGGCTATAGCCTAAATGGCTGAATGGAATATCACCAAATTTGGGAAAATGGTAGGGACTGGTAAGTAGTATGGCCTATTCTATATATGGTGAACATCTTTACAGAGGTTTTTATGTAAATTACCTTTTAAACATTTTTGGGAGCGCTTACCGGTGAGCGCCCCGGTACGTTCACCGGCAGCGCTACAGAAGTCCTCCATATTGTGTTTCGGAGGAATTGAGACACAAGATGGAG
Organism: Lissotriton helveticus; assembly: GCF_964261635.1. Classification (NCBI taxonomy): domain Eukaryota; kingdom Metazoa; phylum Chordata; class Amphibia; order Caudata; family Salamandridae; genus Lissotriton; species Lissotriton helveticus. Next base: position 850,438,540 of record NC_136070.1, read on the forward strand.
GACAAACAACGTTGGGAATGGGTAAAAGGGGGCACGGTAGACACCCCCTGACCCCCTAGGTTTTCTGAGGGGGGCTTAGGAGGCCCATATTGGCCAAAAACCCCAATTTTTTTTATTTTTGCGGGGGGAGAGCCTGGTACGCGTACCGGGGAGCGTACTTTGGTGAAAAACAGTGAAAAAAGTTAGAGTAAAGCAATCATTTTGAGTGATCAGAGGTAGGGTAGCCCTGAAAAGAGCTTTTGGGTTCTCTGAATGATTTAGGTACCTACAAGTAGGTTCCAATGCACAGTCTTAAATTCAGGAGGAATATTCTATTCCCCTCATCTGAGAAGTGCACACCATCTCCTCTTTAGATATCTTGCATGTTGTAACGCAAGTTATTGTTGTATATTGAACCCATTCCATAGTCTCTCATGTAAGCAGAAACAGATTTATTCACATGTTTCCGTGCTTTCTCAAATTGTGGACAAACTTGGTTGGACCACTTCCATTTCTGTCTTTGGCATATATTGGAATATACCAAGGCAGTTTGTGGAAAAAGTGTCATCAATTGCCCAAAGGTGTCCTTTAAAACCATTTCCAGACCTACCCCAGTCAAAGTGCCTAGGTCATTTCCACCACAGTGCAGAATTATAAGGTCAGGGTGTGGCAGATGGTGAAAGGTTTTCACCAATGGTATCAATTGATGACATCTCAATCCTCTTTGGCCAATCCATTTGATGTGCACATTTGGTAAATCAAGGTTGTGAAAATTTCTGAGAGCTGCATACCTTTGAGCCCAGTGGATGTAGCTATGTCCAGTAATCCAGACAGAATACATGGTGAGAGGAGGTTCTGGTGCAGTCAGATGAAGTGTAGGAATAAAATGGCAGTTGGAACAGTAGTAGTTTGCAACAACAAAAAAACTGTGGAGTTTACAGTGCTGTTGAATCACAAGCAATGATTGGTGGATTCAGATAGTTAAAAACTGAAAGTTAGGGTGCATGGTTCTGTTCTGTGAAAGAAGTAATTTGAATGGTTAAGAAAAAGTCATTAAAAGAAAGATTGCACCTGATAAGCTGGTGTATTGAGAGGTCAAACATCCTTGCTGAGTTCATTTGCAACATTGTAGAATAAACTTTTAACCCTGAGAGCTCAGTGAGGAGGGAGTTGCTATGGTAACAGGTAGAAAGGGCTGAGGGGGGGAAGGGTGTTGGTTTGAAAATAGAGATGGAAGAGTTTTAATTGGTTAACATGAGGGATATGTGTGTAGAATTATAGGTTTTCTGTGCCATTCATGGTTGCAGTGCCTGGAGTACATACCTTTTGCTCTGCTAAAGAAATATTGGTGTGTGTATCTGACACTGTTCTCAATCTCCCAAAGCATTTGTAAAGGTGAGTTATGATTCATTCAATATAGATAGAGAGTTCAGATTAGGAAGCACATTGAGCTTCTTTGCTGTTGGTTTGTGTGATGCTTTTTGAAAATGCATGGTATCAATATTTGCAAGATAGAGGATTTGTATTTTGTGAAATAGTGAGGTTTTAGTAGTGAAATTGAATGCTTGTACATAGGACCGGTGCTCTGTTTCTAAAATGTTATTTAAAAAACGATTTTAGGGCAAATCAATGGGTTTCAGTAGTGAAATTGAATGCTTGTACATAGGACCTGTGCTCTGTTTCTAAAATGTTATTGAAAAAACGATTTTGGGGCAAATCAATGGTTTTTATATTTTTGAGAAGAAAAAAACAGTGTTTGCATGATTAAATAAATATTTTTGAACAGTTCATAATGATGTTACCTGTGTTACCTCAGATTAGGAAGCAGATTGAAATTCTTTCTTGTTGGTTTGTGTCATGCTTTTTGATAATGCTTGGTATCTACATTTGCAAGATAGAGGATTTTTATTTTGTGAAATAGTGAGGTTTCAGTAGTGAAGTTGAATGTTTGTACATAGGACCTGCGTTCTGTTTCTAAAATGTTATTCAAAAAATGATTTTGGGGCAAATCAATGGCTTTTACATTTTTGAGAAGGAATAAATAGTGTGGGCATGATTACATAAAAATATTAGAACCTTTCACAATCATGTCCCCTGTGTTTCCTCAAATTAGGAAGTGGATTGTGCAGATGAGGTGAAACATGTCCAGGGGTGCAAAGGAGTTGAGGCCTATGTCCATGAGTGCAATGGAGAGGACCTACCTCCTCTGACCCTTAGACAAGCATTATCTAATCTGTGCCCCTTGGACAGACCTCAATACATTGAGTATAATTGATGGTAACAGGGTGCAGATGAGAAGAGGCGTGTCCAGGGGTGTAGATTAACCGAGGCCTGTCTAATGGTGCAGATGAGTTGAGGTCTATTCAGGGTTGCAGATGAGGTGAGGATTGTCCAGGGGTGCATAGGAAGTGATGCCTGTGTTGAAGAGTGTAGTGGAAGAGAGGTCTGTCCAGGGGTGGAAAGAAGGTGAGGGCTGTGTTTAAGAGTGTAGTGGGGGATAGGCTTCATAAAGCCTACTCCACTGCACTCTTAGACACAGGCCTCACCACCTATGCTCCCCAGGAAAGGCCTTACCTCATGTGTACAATCTGCTTACTAATCTGAGGAAACACAGGTGATATGATTGTGAAATGTGCAAATATATTTTTTTTTAAATGCAGATACTATCTAATCCTTGTCAATAATATAAAAACCAATTCATGTGCCCGAAATATTTTTTTAGAATAACATTTAAAAAACAAAGATACGGTCATATGTATAAGCATTATAGTGTTTATATCGTTTGCTTATTGTCATTGCTTTGTTGTTTGGTAACAGTGGTCTATAATGAGTTTTTTTTTATTTGTTTACCACAGATTGAAATCAAGATTTCAATAGTAAGGAAATATGCCCTCAAGGCAGAGGAGACGGAAAGATGCTAAGCGGAAAAAATCAAAAACAGCAACGGAATTAAAGCAGTCTCCTAGAACAAATACTTCAAAAAACGCGAAAAAAGCTCCTGGTAAGACAAATAAGTCTTTTTTTCGGAACATATGTAGATCCAGAAAAAATGATAATATACATGTGAATGTACAGAAGGAGAGAACAAATTTGAAGAGGAAGGAGAGATCCCCAAAAAATATTACTACTGCAGCAGGAGACAATAATATGTACAGGAATAGAAGGCAAAATCAATTGAGGGACATTCGTAAACGAATGTTTCGCAATAGGGTGGTTTTAAATTTGTTAAAACATGTTAAGAAAGGTAAACAGAGAGCTGCTTTTTACAAGAAAAAGAAAAGTGTAGAGAAGATTGTTGATCAGGCTTTTGAAGTTAAGAAAACATTATTTATTTTAATAATTAATAGATTTAGGACACTTAACAAGACAATTGATGTTTTCAAATCAAAGAGTAGATGCAAAAGAGTAATTAATCGGACTAATTATTGTAAAGTTTTTTCTGGAGAATGGATGCATAGTTCAAGTTGTGAGCCATTTTTTAATGAGGAGAGTTACTTCCAGGAGAATGATTTGGTGCATGCAGTTGACACCAGTGGTCAAGCATATGAGGTGAAAGACGGTTGTCCGATTGAAAAAGACAAACTTGTGCCTAGAGAAGCAGAAGAGGTGTTAGCTGATGAAGTTTTAGGGAGACGTACTAAGGGTCCAGTGTACACTTGGAAGTGTAGTAGTATTTGTAGTGTGCGACAGGATTCAATCGATGTGCTTCGTAATTTCTTACGTACATATAGTAAGAAAAGTCTAAAACAGAAAATGAAGATGTTGAAAGACTTAGATCCTTGCAGAGTGAGAGAAAACACAGGTTTGCAAGGGCATTCACTGGCTTGTATTTCTAGAAAAGTCTGTCAGAGTGTTTTTCATCATTTTAGGATGTTAGCAGTGCATCATAACAAAATGAGGAAATTACTGAGAAGGTTGTATTATGCAAAAAGTCCAGCACTTAAGCTTAAACAGTTAAATAGTGCTCTTTTGCATGGAACTGAATTAGATGTGAAGAAGATTTGTGAAGAAATTGAGATTTGTTATTTTTATGAAAAAGAGGACAGTGTAGAAATTGACACAGTAATACAAGATAATGTGGAAGACAATGTACAGATTTCAAGTACAGAAAAGATTGACCAGGAAATTACCAGATTTAAGGTGAAATCAAGTGAAAGGCCTAATTTTACTTGTGTGTGTTGTCGACGAACTCATTATAAGCATCAAACTAGATGATTTGATTTATACGTAAAAAGTGAAAAGATAAATAATTATGAGTGGAAGGATTTTGCAACTTATTTGTGGGTGGAGAATTCTTTTGATTTGAGTTCTGTTCAGCGTATTTTAAATATTGTTATAATAAATTAAATCAAAACAGAATGCCTGCTAGAGCTGTTCATAATAATCTTAAGTTGGTAGACATTCCTCCTGAATTGATGGATTTAAATACATATGAGTCTATTTTGATTTAATGTGTCCATCCTTTTCAGGCAATTGTTCGCATGGAGCCTAAGATAGGGGAATTGCCTCCTTCAGATTTACAGAGAGGATTAAAGGGAAGAGTTGTTTATTTGCCTCTAGATTTCAAGAAATTGGTGTAGAGAAAGTGGAAGAGGAACCTCTGGTTATTCTAATTAATGGGGTTCCAACAAAGAGTAAGAAAATCTGGCAAGATTTAGTGGATGTTTGGAAAGTCAAAAAGGCAACGTTGTATTTGGTCAAAAACAATGAGTACTACAAACATGTATGTGTTGGAGCAGAGGAAACAGCTGCAGATGAGGACAGTGATTGTTCAGCTGGCCAAATTGAAAAAGTTGATGTGTCTACAAGTGAAGAAATATATGAACATTATACTGTTCATCCTTTGAATTCCAAAGAAGTAATGGGGAATGCAATTGACTTGTTTCAAATGAAATCAGCAAAAGGAAGTCCCATTAGTGTATGGGAAGAAAGTTTGGAAGCCCATTGTTTTCCACATTTATTTCCAACAGGTGGAGGTGGACGATATGACGATCGAGCACTTCAAATTCCTGCATCTGAATACCGGACTTTAAGATTATATGCTGAAGATCCAAGGTTTCGTCAATGTATTCCATATTTGTTTCATCTACTATATGAAAGTGACTTGTCTGGGCTTTCTTATGCAGTAAATCATATACTGAAAAGTGGAGCACATCTGCAAAATGTTTCGGCAAGGGACTTTATGGAGAAAGTCAATCTGCAAGATAATATTTTAGAATCTCATCTAATCAATCTCATGGCATGTCAGCGTGGTACAAACGAGTATTGGTACCGTCGTCATGGGGAATTGAAATGTATGCTAAGAAACTTAGGAACTCCTACATGGTTCCTCACTCTTAGCTGTGCCGAGTATGCATGGGACGACTTACTTCAATTTATACGCGAGGCTAATGCAAATATACAAAATATAGAATTCAAAACACCTGGAGAACTGTGTTCTTTGGATCCAGTGAATGTATGCAGATATTTTAATCATAGATTTGAAGCTATGATGTCTTTTATTACCAACATAAAAAATCCTCCCCTTGGAGAGGTTTTGGATTTCTTTTGGAGAAAGGAGTATCAAGCGAGAGGTGCTCCTCACATACATATGTTGTTGTGGATTAAAGATGCACCCAAATTTGGAACAGATTCGGATGAAACAGTGATGAGTTTCATTGAAGAGTATTCAACATGTGCTGTTCCGAAAACTACCGAGGAAAACAATTTAAGGCAACAAGTTTTACGCTTTCAATCCCATTGTTGTGGGAAGTATTGTAGTCGAAAATTCAAAAACGAGGAAATCACCCAAAAATACATACAATTTAAAAAGAAACGAAGAATCCAAGTACATCAACGACTACAACCCAGTGATTTTGTCCATGTGGAATGCTAACATGGATATTCAATTCGTTACTGACAACTCTATTGCTGTGGCTCGATATGTGACGTCTTACATCACAAAAAAAGAAAAGACAGAACTGAAGGAAATGTGGGAGGATATTTCACATGAAAAGAGTCTAAGCAAGAAATTATACAGTTACAGTGTGAAGATGTTGTCACATCGAGAAATTGGAGCATATGAATGTTCTGATCGATTGTCATCAGCAAGTCTATATGCCAACTCTAGAACCATCAGTTGGGTGAGTCTAGGTCTTGCTGCAACACGAAACCGAGTTTTGAAATCTGTACAAGAAATAGAGTATTTGGCGGAGAAAGAACCAGAAAGTACAGATATTTTGAAGACAAACATGTTGGATACATACTATCCAAATAGAAGTCCTTACCTTAAGAACGCTTGTCTCTATGAAGTTCTGCAAAGATATATTTATAGGAGGAACATCAGAGACGATATCAATAATGGAAAATATGCTGTCATTGGATGTGAAGGATGTCTAGTGAAACAGAGAAAAGGTCATTTGATTAATCATCGAAAATTGAGTTGCGAAAATCCAGACAAAATGGAATTTTACTATTTGGCTCTTTTGCAACTCTTTAAACCATGGCATACAGAAGAGGAACTACTTGGAGATTTTCTCTGTTACAAAGACTCTTTTAATGCAACCAAGGATACCATAGATTGTCCTGTTTTTCCAAATTATCTGCAAATGTTGAATGAAGAAATAGAGCAAGATGCAACAATTGCTGCAGAGATTGCGAGAGACAGTTCTCAAGACAGTCAGAGTTCTACTTCATTGAGTCAGGATCCACTAGGAGGACCAATTATTCAAAATGAGGCTGCCACTGCCATGGATGAGGTGGAAAGAGCTATGGAACAAGCTGAAGAGGATGTAATTAACTTAGAAGATTTGGTGAAACAACTAAACATTGAGCAGAAACAGATATGTGACGAACTCACAGAACAGGTTGAACATGGATTCAGTCATGAGAAAAAAGAGTGCTCATGTACATCATTTAAGCCTGTCCAACTGTATGTGAGTGGAGAAGCGGAAACTGGAAAAAGTTTTCTGATTAAAGCAATTGCAACTTATCTGCAGAAGAGGACTGAATCACCGTTGTCTTGTGTTGTTACCGCTCCAACTGGGCTGGCAGCACATAACATTAAAGGGATTACTTTACATCGTTTACTGATGCTACCAGTTGAGCATGATAACAAATTACAATACCACAAGCTATCTGGAGATGCTTGTTCTGAAGTTTCCATAGTGCTGAAGAAAATGAAACTTCTTATCATTGATGAGGTAAGCAGGGTCTCAAATATAATGCTTGCTTTTGTGCATTTGAGAATGCAAGAAATTCTTAGAACAGACTATGATGTCTTATTCGGAGGAAAACACATTATTGTTTTTGGAGATCTACTGCAGTTGACTCCAGTGAAAGGACAACCAGTGTTTAAAATGGTCACGCATGAAGATACCAGGAAGTGCCTAGGAAGCATTGGAAACGTTAATATATGGTTAAATTTCAAATATGTAGAACTACTTCAAAATATGCGACAGGCAAAAGATGAAGATTGTAAAATTATTCTACAAGATGTAAGAATCGGAAAAGTAAGTGAGCATGGGAAAGAAGCTTTACATGCACGATTAATTTCAAATTTGTATCCAAATGAAAACATTCTTCCAGAGAATATTTTTAATAAAATTAACGAGAACAAATCTGGGATATGTTTGATGCCAACTTTGAAAGAATGTTCCATCTTCAACAACAAAATGTTAAAGTTAGAAAATGAAGAGATTGTGAAACTGGAAGCTATAGATAAAATAGAGCATATGGGAGCAACAATTATTTTGTCTGAAAATTTGAAATCAAAATTGGATTCATTAGAGAAGAGTATATCTAAAACTGCTGGTTTTGAAAAGACTCTGAATGTGTGTTTAAATTGTCGTATCATTTTGAGAAGGAATTTAAATGTTGAAAGAGGTTTGGTAAATGGAGCAATGGGTCATGTTGTTGATTTTGTGAATTACAAAAATAGAGATGGAATTGAAATTTTAAAAATTAAATTTGATGGCATTGACGAAATAGAACAAATTTGTCGTTGTTCAGCTAGATTTTTGCTTGTGAAAGACTTATATGTTTGCCGAAAACAGTTTCCTGTTTGTTTGGCATATGCGGTGACAATTCATAAATCTCAAGGTTTAAGTGTAGATAGTGCTTTGGTGAACATTGGAAGTTCTGTGTTTAAAGAGGGTATGGCATATGTGGCATTATCACGAGTCAGAACTTTATCAGGATTGTACTTGAGTGAGTGTGATGAAACAAAGATTTGTGCTGATCTAGATTGTGTTAAAGAATACAATAGGTTAAGAAGAGAGTATGCTCCACATTTGCCTCAATATCCTATGTTTGAAAAACGTGTGGTAGGCCGAAAAAGAAGAAATGAGAATAATTGTAGTGAGGTAGTAGCAAAAAGACAAAAAGTAGATGAAACTGTAATTGTAAGCAGAAAGAAAATGGATTCTGTTGAAGATGTTGTTGGATTTCAGTTTGAAAACAGTTCTGGTGTCAACTGCTATGCTAATGTAGTGCTTAATGTTGTTTTTTTTCTTCAAAATTTACAAGAGCAGATTGTTGAAAATCGGGATGAAACATTCTGCTGTTTATGGAATTCTGTGTTTCAGAAATGTAGCAGTGATAGAGCAAAAATAGAAAGTGTTTCAGAAATTCGAAATCTTCTAGACATATGTTCTGGTCAAAATCAATTTTCACAGAATATTCAGCAGGATTGTCAGGAATTTTTAATGTATATGTTTGATGTATTGGAAGATGAAGGTGTAGATAAAAAAAATCTTTTTAGCCTTTCTTATCAATGGCAGCATGACTGCGACAACTGTAGTTTATCAAGTAGTACTAGAATAGACACTGAAAGATTTATATATTTGACTTTACCAGACTGCAAATCAGTGTCTTTTAATAATCTAGTTAAAGCAGCTGATCACAATATGGTGTGTACCCAATGTAAGTCTGCATTGCTGTCCACATTATTTTTACAAACTTATGGTAAATATGTCATTGTAATGTTCCAACGATGTAGACCTAAGGGAAGTAAATTGTCAACTTCTATTTTAAAAATTTTGGCTTCTCAGTTATCAATTTCAGGAAGAACTTTTGCAACTGTAGCTATTATTTATCATGACGGTCCTTCAACAACATCAGGCCATTACACATGCTATTTAAAATGTCGTAAAGGTTGGACTAATTGTAATGACACTCATTTGACTTTCAAACAACGTTTGCCTTTTGACTTAAAAAATTCATACCTAGTGTTTTTAAAACCAAAATTTAATTAAAGGTAATTGCCCTATGAAGACGGGAGCAGTTAATAAAAGTTAGTTTGCTGTTTAAAATTATATTGTGAGTAAAAGTGATGAAGATAATATAAAAATTATAGTTCTCATAAAGGTACGGTAAGTGGATCGCATATTAAGTGATATCAGTATTATAGGAAATGTTCAACATGAGAGAGCCAGAGCTGGAATTATGAATATTTAAATATTGTGAAAATGTTGTTTGAGCCTTTCTTTCAGAACGTCAGGAAAATGGTAATTTTAGAGTTTGTTTTAAGTAATTTGAAAATATACTGATACATCTGACACTATTTGGCCTTAAGGAAAGGTGAAGGAATGAGCAAAGAGTCATGACTGAACAGAAGGAGTATGTGAAAACATTGAAACATATTTCAGATGTTCTTGGAGCTTTTTTTCTAGAGAGTCGATGAAATGGAATTTTTAGAGAACAGCAGAGTACCTTCCAACGAAAAGGACCTTCATGATGTACTATTTGGCCTAAAGGAAAAGTAAGTGAATCAAAGATTAGTGTACATATGTGATTTGTAAGTTTATATGTTTTTTTTAAACACAATCTTTTTCATTGTGTTTTTTTTCCCGCTGTAATATGATGAATAGTTTGAACTCACTGTTTTTAGTGAAATTCAATATGTTCTGAGAACAGCAAAAATAAACTATCTAACATGTTGTATAAATTATTCTATAGTTTGTATTGTGTAATTTATATTGTATTCCCATTGTCTCACACTCACTTTCCTTTTTCCTCTCTGTTTCAGCTCTCTTTACACACTCACACTGCCTTGCTCTCACTTTGTTTCACATCCATTCGTTTACTGCACTTCTTTCACAACCCCTCATTTCCATTTCAACTGTCTGCATCCCCTCTCTCCCTTGCATCACTTTTCAGCTTTCAGTCTCTCTATTTTACTTCCCTTTTCCGTCTTTTCCTCCATTGCTCTTTTAGTAATTCCTCTTTACTCACTCACCAGTATTGTTGCAGTTTATCACTATAACTCAACCACTCTCCCTCGGTTATCTTTGTTTGCTCCTTTTCTTTGACCTCTTCTCTCTATTTTCCGTTCACTACCTCTATGTCCTCAGTCCCTCACTCTCCTTGTGTTATGTTCACTTGTGTTTATCTACCTTCTATCATTTCGCTTACAACAACTTCACTGCTCCTCTCTCATCATTCTTCACCCCATTTCTTTTAGTCCGGTTCCATTACTACCCCTCATTTCCTATCTTTCAATGTTCTTCTCTTTACTTTCATCACCGAATCACTTTCTCTCAGTACCACTGCTTTAGTCCTCTTCCCCTATCTTTCCTTCTTTTGCTCCCTTACTCATTTTCCTTTCCTTGCTCATTGTACTCCACTTCACTCAGTCCTTGCCTTAGTTTCTTTGTCTACTAACTTCCTCACTCCTTTTCCCTCAATCCTTCTATATTATCCTCTCTCCCTTCATTCCTTCACTCTATGACTCTCCTTCACTTACTCTCAGTTATCTTCCATTCCCCATTCTTCGAAATGCATCCTTAATTAGACTCCTTTCCCTCTCAGTCATTGTTTTTTTACTTACTCCTGTTTCCTGATTTAGTTTTGCAAACTCACATTCTTTTAGTATCTTTCTTACCTTCAGTTCATTTCTCTCTTCTTCTCTTCCTCTCTGTCAGTGAATCTATATGCCTTACTCTTAGTAATTTGCTCTCCTTCTATTTCTTTAACCCTTTTTTTGTCCTTCTACATTACTTTATTTCCCTTTCTGTGTCCTTCACTCTTACTTTATTTCTTAGTACACTTTTATTATTTTTAACCTCTTCATTTGTATCTTTTAATTTAAAATATATATTTTACTAATTATAACTTATTTTTTCTTCTCTGTTTCACAGATACAAAGTGTAGTAAAAGAATGTAATTAAAGTTACATTAATTATATGGTAAGTGTGACTAAAAAAATGTAGTTTGTCATCACCCTTTGCTTTAACCTCACTATTATTCTCTCACCCTACCTCACTCCTGTTTCCTTACTCTGCTTCCGTCACTTATTCTTATCCTCCATGTTTACTCCCCTTTCCCTAATTCCCCTCCCACATTCAACATCTTTCAGTCCCCCTGCTTTACTTCCCTTACCCTCTGTTCCCTTCCTTTGCTCCCTCACTCATTCCCTTTCCCTTAATCATTTACTTTACTCCTGTCACTCCTTCTCTCAGTCCGCCTGTTCTCACAGTTCCTCATTTGCGTTCCATCACTCTGTCTCTCTTATCGTCGCTGTCTCTGTCCCCTCATTCTGTCAATACTCTTTCATCATGCTCACTCCCTACGACTCACCCACACTCCCTCACTTACCTTTCTTTGCTGCTTCACTCACTACCTTTCAGTCACTCCTTCCTTTACTCTCTCTCTCTTTTCTTTCTGTCACTCCCCATGTCTTACCCTTATTTACTTGTATCCACCCTCTTTCACCCCTCTTTACTTACAGTCACTGCTCTTTTCTAACCCTCCATCACCATTGTTCCTTTACTCCGGTTCCATCACTACCCCTCATTCCCCATCCTTTACTGTCCTTCCCTTTACTTTCAACACCCACTCACATTCTCCCAGTACCTCTGCTTTAGTTTTCTTCCTCTCTCTTCCCTTCTTTCGCTCCCTTATTCATTTTCCTTTTGTCACTTACACCCTATTATACCTTCTCTCTGTCTTACTATGTAATACACAGTCCCTCTGTGTTGCTCCCTCTAGCTCTCTTTCTCTTAACATCACTCTCTCTGTCCCCTTCCCTCATGCTCACTCCTTCATTATTTTAGTATTTTTTTTTGGTGCGCGCCCCGGTGCGCGTACCCTAAGGAAAAAAGAATGACAGAGTTTTAAAAAAATGTAGCATTTTTTTATATATTGGAGGTAGTTCTAAAAAAAACTGTTTTTTTTAATTCTTTTTGTTGTTTTATATTTTTTTATTGTTTTTTGAACATTTTTTACTTTTTTGGCTTTTATGAACAGTTTTATATTTTTTTTGTATTTTTGATGGGGAGAAACAAAAAACAGGGAGTTGTAAACGGCTCAACTGGAGCAAAAAAAAATCAGGAATAAATTAGGGTTTTTTGGGGCAATTGTGGTTGTCACCAGCAAGGACGATGAGCTTTACGCTCTGCTCACCATAGGTGATGGTCTTACCACAAAAAATACATGTGACCCTGAATTCACCAAAACGTGGTTGTATGCTTGGCATCATCTCCCTTGTCTCTGGTCCCGATGGAGTGGGTCGCTTTCTTTTGGAGGTGCTGGGTGAAGATTGGGGAGGGTTACTGGCCAGTTCTCTCACCTCTGCAGCAGCATAGTTGTTGGGATGCTTGCACTGCATATGCCGAATCATGGTGTAATTGCCAAATGAATATTTCTTATTAGGGTTCCCCCTTGAAAGTTCCATGCCACAGATTCGGCAAGTCACCTTTGGCACATTCACTTTCTTCTTGCCCTCTGGGATGGAAAAAAACTCACATACAATGTGCTCCTTTGGCCTATATGGGTTATTGTCTTCTGGCAGGTATGTCCTTCTCCCCTCCTCCTCCTCCTCCTCCTCTTCTTCTTCTTGACCACCAATGTGATGTTGTGGTGGTCCTCTTGGTGGTGGTGGTGGTGGTGCAGATACTCCAGCTGCTGCTGCTACAGTAGCCATTTTAAAGTACAAAAGATTAGTGACAGATCTCCAAACAGGTCTTCCTCAGTCAAAGGACAAAGTCAGAATAAGGAAAAAAGGTGGGGGCTTTAATCATTTGGAAAAAAAAAACTGTCCTGGACCAATGAAAAGTGTTATTTTCAAGTCACATGACCCAGACTTTCATCATTTGGAAACCAAAACTGTTCTGCACCAATGAAAAGTGTTATTTTCAGGTCACATGACCCGACGCGCTTACGCTACAAGCCCCGGGGCGCGCCTGTCGTCACGCCCCGGGGCGCGCCCGGCGGCGCTTACGTTGCGTGATCGTATGCGCTCGGGTGCTTCCGGGTGCGCTTACGCAGTGCGTCATATGACGCATCACGCGGCTACGCGATACGTCACGATGTTGTTTTCGTTCGCGGGAATAGCGCTAACGGGATGCTCATCGGTACCGCCCCGGGGCGCGCCGTAGCACTGCACTTACCGGTGAGCGCATCGGTACGCGCCCCGGGAGCGCTCCGGGGCAAAAAAAATAAAAATAAAAATAAAAATAAACATAAAAAAAATACTATTACATAATTATACAATATAAAATTCGTTATAAAAATATTACTTTTCATACCTATAGAGATTTGCTATTAAAAAACCTTTGAAATTCACTGAAAAAACCATAGGTTTCACACCAGTTATAGTTAGGAATTAGCATTTAAAAAACCCTATTAAAGTCACTGAAAAAAACATAGGTTTTCACACCAGTTATAGTTAGCTGGAAATTTTACTGGCATAAAACCATTGAAATTCCCACATTATAGTTAGTTGGACTCACTATAACTTGCGCGTGCAATGTACTGCTGATGACGTCACATATTACATCACTCATGACATGGTCAGTGACATCACTCATGACATCACTCATGACACCATCCAGTGAATGTGTGTCTTTCCGAAAAATAAAAATGTGTTATATATGTATATGTAAAAGTTGATGGAAGAATAAATGTTTAAATAAGTGTTTACATGGATGTTTTAAAAAAAAAAAATTGATTGGTTAACTGGCTTATTAAGTGTATCTTAGGCAATACATATATTAGTGAGTAATGTTTAAATATTTAAATATAAGGATTAGTGTATCACTTTGTGTATAAGTGGCTGCATGGGTTGGTGAGTAGCTACATGTGTATGTATATGGGTTATTAGATGTTTGTTTTAATATCAGTATGAGTGTCTATATGGTTTGGTGGGGGTATTACTTAGCACGTAGATGCATGAATGACTGACTCTCTGTTTGTATGTGTTTTGAAGACAGCATATGTGCAGGACTGTATGGGTGGATGAGTGTGCATATGTGTATGTTAGTGAGTGAATGACTGTCTCACTAGTGTCTTTATTAGTAACTACATATGTTTTAATCTAGTATATGTGAATATTGATGTATATAAGTGAGTATATGTGAGAGTAAGAGATTGTAAGAGTTCCTGTTTAAATAAGTATATCTTTCTATAAGTGATTGTTTAAGAGAATAAATATGTGTAAATTTCCTTAGTAATAAGGTGGTAGTGTGTGTATAGCTCTATATGCAAATAAATGGATGTTCAATAGTCTATTTGCATGTGTGAGTATGTGTGTGAGTAACTTTTGGATGACTGTCGGTGTGTAACAGGATGTATAGGTGTATCACTACATATGATGAGTGAGTATATGTATGAGTGACTATATAGAACTGTTTGTGAATGAGTGGATGTGTATATAGATTGTGGAATTACTGAATTGGTTGTTGTAACTGATATGGTATCTCCATTTATTTGAACATTTTAGTTTCTATTTTTGAATATGTGTTTCAAGGGTTACATTACAGTGAAAGGAGGTCTGTCACTCTGTCACAAGGATGGTGTCATCAGTGATGTCATGAGTGATGTCACTGACCATGTCATGAGTGATGTAATATGTGACGTCATCAGCAGTGCATTGCACGCGCAAGTTATAGTGAGTCCAACTAACTATAACGTGGGAATTTCAATGGTTTTATGCCAGTAAAATTTCCAGCTAACTATAACTGGTGTGAAACCTATGGTTCTTTCAGTGAATATATATATGTATATATATTCACTGAAAAAACCATAGGTTATAGACCATATATAGTTAGGAATTAGCATTTACAAAACCTTGAAAATTCACTAAAAAAACCATAGGTTATAGACTATATATAGTTGACCTGAACATTTGTCTAACAGATTTCGAATTTCAGACACACTTTCTATTTTTGTTCTATCAGTGCTACATTTCTCTAACACAGAATTCAGCAAGCAGCAAAATCTGTTCTTTTAAAGTTTCTAGAGAAAAGACAACATTAACCACTACATTAGCATAGCAGTTGACACCAGAACTGTTTTCAAATTGAAAACCAACAACATCTTCAACAGAATCCTTTTTCTTTCTGCTTATAATTTCAGGTTCATCGACTTTTTGTCTTTTTGCTACAACCTCCCTACTATTGGTCACATTTCTTCCTTTCCGGCCTACCACACGTTTCTCAAACAAAGGATATTGAGGCAAATGTGGCGCATACTCTCTTCTTAACCTATTGTATTCCTTAACACAATCTAGATCCGCACAAATCTTTGTGACATCACACTCAATCAAGTACAATCCCGATAAAGTTCTGACTCGTGACAATGCCACATATGCCATACCCTCCTTGAACACAGAACTGCCAATATTCACCAATGCACTGTCTACACTTAAACCTTGCGATTTATGGATTGTCACCGCATATTCCAAGCAAACAGGAAACTGCTTACGGCGAACATATAAGTCTTTTACAAGCAAAAACCTAGCAGAGCAACGACCAATTAGCTGTACTTCCTCAATGCCATCAAATTTAATTTTTAAAAATTCAATTCCATCTCTATTTCTGTATTTCTCAAAATCAACAACATTACCCATTGATCCATTTACCAGACCTCTTTCAACATGTAAATTCCTTCTTAAAATTATACGACAATTTAAGCACACATTCAGAGTCTTTTCAAAACCTGCAGTTTTAGATATAGTCTTCTCTAATGAATCCAATTTTGATTTCAAATTCTCAGACAAAATAATTGTTGCTCCCATATGCTCTACTCTGTCAATAGCTTCCAGTTTCACAATCTCTTGGTTTTCTAAATGCAACATTTTGTTGTTGAAGATGGCACATTCTGCAAGAGTTGGCATCAAACATATTCCAGATTTCTTCTCAGTAATTTTCCGAAAAATATTCTCAGGCACAACGTCTTCTTCTGGATACAAATTTGACAGTAATCGTGCATGTAAAGCTTCTTTCCCATGCTCGGTCACTTTTCCAATTCTAACATCTTGTAGAATATTCTTATAATCTTCATCCTTCGCTTGACGCATATTTTCACGCAGTTCAGCATAAGTGAAGTTTAACCATATATTGACGTTGCCAATGCTCCCTAGGCACTTCCTGGTATCTTCATGCGTGAGCATTTTGAACACAGGTTGTCCTTTCACTGGTGTCAGCTGCAGAAGATCACCGAAAACAATGATGTGTTTGCCACCAAATAACACATCATACTCTGTTTTGAGAACTTCTTGCATTCTCAAATGCACAAAGGCAAGCATGACATTGGAAACCATGCTTACTTCGTCAATGATAAGAAGTTTCATTTTCCTCAAGACTCTTGAAACTTCACAACAAGCATCTCCAGATAACTTGTGGTATTGTAATTTGTTATCATGCTCCACTGGCAGCATCAGTAGACGATGCAAAGTAATACCTTTAATGTTATGTGCTGCCAGTCCAGTTGGAGTGGTGACAACACAAGACAGCGATGACTGAGTCCTTTTCTGCAAATAACATGAAATTACTTTAATGAGGAAACTTTTTCCAGTTCCCGCTTCTCCACTCACGTACAGTCGGACAGGCTTCAACGACGTACATGAGCACTCTTTCTTCTCATGACTTAATCCATGATCAATTTGGTTGGTAACTTCGTCATATATTTTCCTCAGCTCAACATTGAGTTGTCTTTCCAAGTCTTCTAAGTTAACCGCATCCTCCTGAGCATGTGCCATGGCTCTTTCCACTTCAATCATAGCAGTGGCAGCTTCATTTTCGATAACTGGTCCTCCTAGTGGATCCTGACTCAATGAAACAGAACTCTGACTGTCCTGAGAACTGTCTCTAGCAATCTTGGCTGCAATCGTTGCTTCCTGCTCGATTTCCGCATTCAACATTTCTAGATATTTGGGAAAAACAGGACATTCTATGGTCTCCTTGGCGGCATTGAAAGAGTCTTCGTAACAGAGGAAAACTCCAAGCAGTTCCTCTTCTGCACGCCAAGGCTTGAAAAGTTGCAAAAGAGCTAAATAGAAAAACTCTTTTCTTTCAGGAGATTCACCACTCGATTTTCGATGATTTACCAATTGGCATTTTCTTTGCTTGAGCAGACATCCCTCACTTCCAATTACAGCATACACTCCTTTATCAATATCTTCTTTGATGTTCCTCTTGAATATGTAATTTTGCAGAACCTCATACAGACAAACATTCTCGAGGTGACTGCTTCTATTTGGATAATATGTATCCAACATGTTGGTCTTCAAAATATCTGTACTGTTTGGCTCCTTTTCCGCCAAATACTCAATTTCCCGTACAGGTTTCTGAACTCGATTACGCGTTGCAGCAAGACCAAGACTCGCCCAAATGATACTCCTGGATTTGGCATAGAGACTTGCTGAAGACAACCGGTCAGAACATTCGTAAGCTCCGATTTCTCGATGCGACAACATCTTCAGACTGAAACTGTACAACTTCTTACTGAGGCTCTTTTCATGGGAAATGTCCTCCCACATATCCTTCAATTCTGTCTTTTCTTTTTTGGTGATGTAAGATGTCAAATACCGAGCCACAGCCATACAGTTATCAGCCACAAACTGTATATCCATGTTAGCATTCCACATGGACAAAATCACTGGGTTGTAGTCGTTGATATACTTGGACTCTTCGTTCTTTTTCAAATTGTATGTATTTTTGGGTGATTTCTTCATCACATTATGTCGCAGCGAAGACATCAAACTGTTCACTCTTCCTTTGGAAATCATCGGTCGTGGAAAGCCGAAACGACATTTTGTGTAGAACTTGTCCTTCTTTCTGAATTTACGACGACAGTACTTTCCGCAACGATGGCTTTGGAAGCGTAAAACTTGTTCTCTTAGGCTTTTCTCTTCCTTTGCCTTTGGAACAGCACATGTAGAATACTGTTCTATGAAACTCATCACTAAGTCATCTGGATCTGTTCCAAATTTGGGTGCATCTTTGATCCACAGCAGCATATGTATATGAGGAGCACCTCTTGCTTGGTACTCCTTTCTCCAGAAGAAATCCAACACCTCTCCAAGAGGTGGATTTTTCTTGTTCATGATGAAAGACATCATAGCTTCAAATCTATGATTGAAGTACCTGCATACATTCACTGGATCCGGGTGTCTTGAATTCGATATTTTCAATGTTTCCATTTGCCTCTCGTAGAAATTCAAGTAAGTCTTCCCAGCCATACTCGGCACAGCTGAGAGTGAGGAACCATGTGGGAGTTCCTAAGTTCCTCAGCATACATTTTAAATCACCATGACGACGGTACCAGTACTCATTAGTACCACGCTGACACGCCATGAGATTAATCAGGTGAGAATCCAAAATACTGTTTTGCACATTGACTTTATCCATAAAGTCACTTGCCGAGATGTTTTGCATCTGTACACCACTTTTCAAGATGTGGTTCACTGCATATGACAGTCCAGACAGATCGCTTTCAAACAGTAGATGAAACAAATAGGGAATGCATTGACGAAACCTAGGATCTTCTGCATACAATCGTAAAGTCTGGTATTCAGAAGCAGGAATTTGATCAGGTCGCTCATCATATCTTCCTCCTTGACCTGTTGGAAATAGCTGTGGGAAACACCGAGCTTCCAAACTTTCCTCCCAAACACTAATGGGACTCCCTTTGGCTTGTTTCATTTGAAACAACTCAATAGCATTCCCCATGACTTCCTTTGAATGCAAAGGATGAACACTATAATGTTCATATATTTCTTCATTTTTAGAGGGTTCTACTTTCTCAATTTGAACAGCACACAAATCGCTATCCTCTTCTTCACTTACTTCCTCTTCTGCAACATATACATTCTTGTAGTACTTATTGTTTTTCTTCAAATACAATGTTGCCTTTTTGACTTTCCTAACATCCACTAAATCTTGCCATATTGTCTTACTCTTTGTCGGAACCCCATTAACTAAGATAACCAGAGGTTCCTCTTCCACTTTCTCTACTCCAATTGTATTAATGTTTTTTTTCAAATCTAGAGGCAAATAAACAACTCTTCCCTTTAATCCTCTCTGTAAATCTGATGGAGGCAATTTCCCTGTCTTTGGCTCGATTCTTACAATAGCCTGAAAGGGATGGATACTTTGAATCAAAATAGATTAATAAGTATTTAAATCCTTCAATTCAGAAGGAATCTCAACCAATTCCAGATTATTATGAACCGCTCTAGCAGGCATCCGGTTTTGATTTAATTTGTTACAACAATAAGTACACACACGTTGATCCAATCCCAAATCACAACAATTTTCTACCATCAAGTATGTTGCAAAATCCTTCCATTCACTATTATTTTCCCTTTCACTTTTCGCATATAAATCCACTAACTTAGTCTGATTCTTATAATAAGTGCGTCGACAACACACACAAGTGAAATTAGGCCTCTCACTTGATTTCACCTGAAACGTGGCAATTTCCTTCTGAAAATTATCTGTACTGGAAACCTGTACACTATCTTCCACATTACCTTCTTCTTCTGGGTCAATTTCAACATTCTCCTCTTTACTTGCAAAGTAACAAAACTCAATTTCTTCACAAATATTCTTCACATCTACTTCAGAACCATGCAAAAGAGCAGTGCATAATTGTTTAATCATAATTGCTGGACTCTTAGCATAATACAACATTCTAACTAATTTCCTCACTTTATTATGATGCACTGCTAGCATCCTGAAATGATGAAAAACACTCTGGCATACTCTCCTGGAAAGACAAGCCAGTGAATGACCATGCAAACCTGTCACTTCTCTCACTCTGCAAGGATCTAATTCTTGCAACAACATCATTTTCTGTTTCAAACTTTTCTTATTAAATGTCCGTACAAAATCACAAAGCAAATTGATGGAATCCTGTCGCACACTGCAAATACTACTACACTTCCAGGTGTACACAGGTCCCTTAGGACGTCTTCCTAAAACCTCATTACCTAACACCTCTTCTGCCTCTGTTGTCACAAGTTTTTCTTTTTCAACCACACATCCATCTTTCACCTCATATGCTCGACCACTGGTGTCAACTGCATGCACCAAATCATTATCCTGAAAATAACTCTCCTCATTAAAAAATGCCTCACAACTTGAACTATGCATCCATTCTCCTGAAAAAACTTCACAAAAATTACTACGATTAACTGTTCTCTTCCATCTACTATTTGTTTTGAAATCATAAATTGCCTTGTTTAGTTTCCTAACTCTATTGATTATCAAAATAAATAATTTTCGCTTAATTTCGAATGCCTGATCAATAATTTTCTCAACAATTTTTTTTCTCTTATAAAAAACCACTTTCTGTTGACCTTTCTTAATATTTTTTAACAAATTACCAATTATCCTGTTGCGGAACATTCGTCTACGAATGTCCCTAAACTGATTTTTCCTTCTACTACCATGCACAGAGTTATCTCCTGCTCTACCAGTAACATTTTTGATTGGCCTTTCCTTTCCGTTTAAATTAGCTCTCTTTTTCTGGACTAAAACTTGTTCTGTAGTTATACTTTTGTTTCTACAAATGTTTCTAAGGAATGATTTCGTTCTCTTACCCGGAGCTTTCTTGGTGACTTGACGAGATTTTATTGTAGAGGACTGCTGCAAGCATTTAGTAATCTGCTGTCTTTGACGTTTTGTAGCCTTTCGGATTCTATCCTTAGACGGCATTGTCTAATTTCGAAATGATCTGCAGTTGAATCTGTGGTAAAATATAATAAAACATGTTATTAACCACTATTACCAAACAGTAAATCAATAACAGTCGTCAAAAAATTAACATACTAGTTGTCAATTCTACATACAATAATTTTTAGTGCATTATGAAATTTAAAACTCACAAATAGTAGCAAAGAAATGGAATGCTGCTACATTTGACCTGTGCTCTTTTATATGTGAATCTGAACTAATTTTATTAGCATATTTTACTATTTTATTAAAGACACTTCACACAATTTGTTTTTGAAGTTGTATTTAATTTTAAATAAAACGGTTTACATGATTACTTTTCATTTCGAGTAACTTAAATTTATTTTTAAAAGTCTTTATAGGTTAATAGGCTCGAGCAGGTCAGCTGCCCACCCTATGTCATACAATTCTGACAAATCAGCATCCTCATCATATTCTTCCTCATCCACAGGATATAAATCATCCAAGGGATCTACTTCCACTGACGTTTCAATAACAAGTACAATGATAAGATCGAGATCAACAGATTGCTCATTATCACTCATGCTTGATGTTGTCGTGATCTTTAAAAAAAGAGAACAACAATGAGATGTTGCAGAGTAAGAGACAAATCTCAGAGACTATAATAGTAAAATTGTTTAACAAGAATAACATTTGCAGATATTATTTAACCATGTCCAGCGATGCTGAGGAGGTGAGGCCTATGTACAAGCTTTCAGTGAACAGGACTCATCTCTTCTTAACCTTGGATAAGCCTCACCAACACTGTGTCCCCTGCTAATACTTAAATTTAAAAGAGCAGATTTATGTTAACTGGCGCATCCCCAGGGATGCACCAGTTAACGTGCGCCACTGCTCTGCCACCCATGATGTGCCGCATTTACAAAGCAGAGCACCATTGAGCAAAAACAGCACAAATGCGTCACGCATCTGTTCCACAAAAACGGCGCATTGCAGGAATCACGTCATAAACGCGACATATCTACTGCAATGCACAGGGGCAAGCCACACATTGCATGGTGCATCACTCCTTATGCCTGTTTCAAACAGGCGTAAGGATTTGATTCAGCAATGCCATAAAGATGACTCAGTGAAATCTTCTTAATTTTACTGTGTTAGTTTTACAGGGCTTTCATGCAAATGACTGCCCACCCTGCAACAAAACGCCCACATGAAACCTGACGCACGTTTCATGTGGGGCAGGACTTTACAGCATGACACATCTTCCTTGATGCTTCAAGTTGTAAATATGTCACAACATAGCGCATCTTTTGCTCCGCCGCTGCGTCACAAAAGTTTGAGGTGAGGCCTACTCAGGGTTGCAGATGAAATTTAGGCTTGTTGAAGAATATAGAGGAGATAATACATGTGCAGGCCTTCCAATGAAGTGAGGCCTATCTTGCAGCCGCGGGCCCTGGGGGGAGTTACGGTGGGGCAGGGAGGCGGGGAGGGGGAGGGGCAGGGTGGAGAGACCTAAACACTAGCATATGGATAATTGCAGGTAAGTACACAATTTAATTAATAAAACGAAATTCGTAGCGCGCACAGCATCGCATTTTGCGATGCAGTGCGCGCTACGAAATTCGTTTTAATAATTAAATTGTGTACTCACCTGCAATAATCCATATGCCAGTGTTTAGGTCCCTCGACCCTGCCCCTCCCCCTCCCCGCCTCCCTGCCCCACCGTAACTCCCTCCACGGCCCGCGGCTGCTATCTTGCAACATGGTACATCTTGTAAATCACTGCTGCATTATAAAAGTGACGCAACAGCAGCACAAAAGAGGCGCACGGCCATCATAAATCTGCCCCTAACACTTTAAATGATTGATTCAGGATGACGATAAGGTGTGGACTATCTAGAGGTTTTTTTGAGGTGAGGCCTACTCAGGGTTGCAGATGAAATTTAGGCTTCTTGAAGAGTACAGAGGTGATAATACATGTGCAGGCCTACCAATGAAGTGAATCATGTCCACTGCACTCTTGAACAAAGGCCAGACCTCCACTATTTCCCTGAACACGCCTAAACCTCATCTCCACAATGTGATTCGTAATGTTAGGAAACACAGGTGATATAATGGAAAAACGTGCAAATATTTTTGCACATTTAACAATCACATCACCTGTATTTCCTCAGCTTAGTTATCTCATTGTGCAGATGTAGTCTAGCATATCCAAGAGTACGCAGAAGATGAGGACTGTATACAACAGAGCAATGTACATTACTCACCTCCCTTGACACTTACAGAAGCCTCAGTTTAATATTTCTCAGTTCAATATTTATTTAAAGAAGCAGACACCAATATGACCTTCTCATAAATGTGAAAAGTGTTTTTAAAAAAAAAACGATTTTCTGGTCTAAATTTGAAAACACAACACAGGTCCTATGTAGAAGCACACCCTATCAGTACTTAAATTAGCCAAGCACACATGGGGGCGTATTTACAAGGACCTTGCACCACGGGGAAATGTCTTAAATTAAAATGGGAAAAATAACATCAAAGGGACTCAAAGGCCTTGTAAATATGCCCCAAGCAACCTATGAAACTCTAGCAGTACATATCAAGAAACCTAATTGATTTCAAAAAACGTTTTTAAACCTATCATGTAAAACAATTATATACCTACATTCATAGGGAAGTGACTTAAAATGCCCTAACACACATGAAAGCGTTTTTTAAGGCCCTTGCACCTTTTTTTTCCATCACTTTTAACATGGCTATGTAACTCAAAGAATCAAAATCTAAATTAGCCAAGCACACATGGGGGCGTATTTACAAGGACCTTGCTCCACGGGGAAATGTCTTAAATTAAAATGGGAAAAATAACATCAAAGGGACTCAAAGGCCTTGTAAATATGCCCCAAGCAACCTATGAAACTCTAACAGTACATATCAAGAAACCTAATTGATTTCAAAAAACGTTTTTGAACCTATCATGTCAGCCGCGGGCCGTGGAGGGAGTTACGGTGGGGCAGGGAGGCGGGGAGGGGGAGGGGCAGGGTGGACGGACCTAAACACTGGCATATGGATTATTGCAGGTAAGTACACAATTTAATTATTAAAACGAATTTCGTAGCGCGCACTGCATCGCAAAATGCGATGCTGTGCGCGCTACGAATTTCGTTTTATTAATTACATTGTGTACTTACCTGCAATTATCCATATGCCAGTGTTTAGGTCCCTCCACCCTGCCCCTCCCCGCCTCCCTGCCCCACCGTAACTCCCTCCATGGCCCGCGGCTGTATCATGTAAAACAAATATATACCTACATTCATGGGGAAGTGACTTAAAATGCCCTAACACACATGAAAGCGTTTTTTTAAGGCCCTTGCACCTTTTTTTCCATCACTTTTAACATGGCTATGTAACTCAAGCAATCAAAATCTAAATTTGCCAAGCACACATGGGGGCGTATTTACAAGGACCTTGCACCACGGGGAAATGTCTTAAATTAAAATGGGAAGAATAACATCAAAGGGACTCAAAGGCCTTGTTAATATATCCCAAGCAACCTATGAAACTCTAGCAGTACATATCAAGAAACCTAATTGATTTAAAAAAAACATTTTTAAACCCATCATGTAAAACAATTATTCAACCATATTCATGGGAAAGTGACTTAAAATGCCCTAACACACATGAAAGCGTTCTTTTAAGGCCCTTGCATCTTTTTTTACATCACTTTTAACATGGCTATGTAACTCAAAGAATCAAAATCTATTTGTAAAACACTTGACACAAAGCAACATTTTAAATACACAACTTTCTTCTTAATTTTCTCCCTAAAGCATACTATTCTCTATTTAAATTAAATGAATCTTTTCTCACCTTAGCAAATACTTTTTGAGTTTCAAAACCGTCTCAGACACACACCAATTTGTCTTCAGCAGAACAAAGGGTATGCACTCCAGAGGCTGCAACCAACAATGGCACAGAAATGCTGTAATTCATCACACATATCTCTCATGTCACCCAATCAAAACTCTTCCCTCACTTTTTTCAAATCAACACCCTTCCCCCTCTGCCCTTTCTGCCTTTTTTCCATAGCAACCAACTCCTGAAAGACCTCTGATGTTTGCAAGTTCACACAACAATGTTTCAATTGAACTCTGAACTCTCAGTGCACCTGCGTATCCAGTGCAATCTTTCATAAAATGATTTTTTCTTGACCATTCAAATTACATCTTTCAAAGAACTCATCCATGCACCCTAACTTTCTGTTTTCAGCAATCAAAATCCACCAATCACTGCTACTGAATAATTAGCACACAAACTCCACAGTTTTTTTCATTACAAACTCCTACTGTTTCAACTGCCATTTTATTCCCACACTTCATCTGACTGCAGCAGAACCTCCTCTCACCATGTTTTTCTGTCTGGATTGTTGGACATAGTTACATCCACTGGGCTCAAAGGTATGCTGATGACATAAATTTACCTAACCTCAATTTACAAAATGTGGAAATCAAGTGGATTGGCCACAGAGGATTAAAATGTCACCAATTGATACCATTGGTGAAAACCTTTTTGCATTTGCCAAAACCTAACCTGTTAATTGTGCACTGTGGAGGAAATGACTTGGGCACTTTGACTGGGGTAGGTCTGGAAATGCTTTTAAAGGACACCTTTGAGCAATTGATGGCACTTTTTCCTCAAACTGCCTTGGTATATTCCAATATATGCCAAAGACAGAAATGGAAGTGGTCCAACGAATTTTGTCCACAAATTGAGAAATCGAGGAAGCATGTAAATAAGTCTGTTTCAGCTTACATGAGAGACCATGGAATGGGCTGTATCTACAACAATAACTTGCGTTACTACATGCAAGATATCTACAGAGGAGATGGAGTTCACTTCTCGGATGAGAGGAACAGAGTTTTCATCCTGAATTTAAGACTATGTATTGGTACCTACTTATAAGTACCTAAATCTACCACAGACCCAAAAGCTCTTCTCAGAGCTACCCTAACTATGATCACTATAAACAAATTTAAATGTAACTTTTGTTACTAATTTTCACAATTTACGCTTTCCGGAGCGCTACCTGGTACGCGCACCGGACGCTAACCGCGCGAAAATTAAAACATTTTTTTTTTCCGCACATATGGGCCTCCTCAGCCACCCTCAGAAAACCTAGGGGGTCAGGATACGTCTACCGTGCCCCCTTCTACCCATTCTGAACATTATTTACCCTCCATCTTGTATCTCAATTCTACCGAAACACAAAATGGAGGACTCCCGTAACGCTGCCGGTTCGCGTACCGGGGCGCGCACTGAGAAGCGCTCGCTTAAAAAAGGTGGGAAAGTAATTTACAGAAAAACCACTGGAGACACTTTCACCAAATATACATTAGCTCATACTACATACCAATCCCTACCATTTTCACAAATTTGGTTGGAATTCCATTTAGCCATTTAGCATGTAGACCTCTCTAAATTCCCTGAGGTAAATTACTTCACAAAACACATCTGAAGTGTTGGAATTGACCTGACATTTGATTGGTTATGTACCTGAATATATATAAAGAAAGAGAGAGAAACACAGCCATTTTGACTACTACTTCCTGAAGTACATTGCAAGAGCATTTTCACTGACAACTTAAACTTGTTTTTAAAAGGTAAGATGTTATTTTATAAATTTGACAGGAGAACTATGTTATGCACTTTAAATTAATTTGGGAAAACATTTTCAGATAGTTATATACTATCCCTCTGTAAGAGTTAGACATTGAAAAAGGCTTGTTTATTATAATTATGGATTGATTTACGTTTCTGTGTTATAATTATGAATTTACTTAGGCTTTTTCACAGGCACTTTTTAATAGTATTACTTCACGCCTGAAACCATACAGTGCCCATAGATAACTTCTCTGTTATAAACTCACAAGTACCTGTCTGAACTTAAACCCAACAGTGCCCTATCTCTACTGATATATATATTTTTTATGCAAATTTCAGCACAAAAATGGAAGGAGAACAGAACGTTTCCTTTGAAATTGTCCTAGAGATGAACAATGAGGAAATCATTGAACCCATTGACTTGGAATTCATGGATGAATCACGGCACCATGAACTTCTACAATGTGTAGAATCTGTGGATTTGTTACTTCATTATGAGGACGGTCAAATGTGGGAAGTTATGTTCACTCAATAAGAGGACATTTCGGACAGTCAAATGTTAGACGTTCTAATAAATTTTGAAAAAGAATCAGAAAAATAAATGTATATTTAATAATCAAAAATTGTTCGAGTCTTTAATCATTTTTATATGTAATTCATAAACTAGTACCAAATTGATTATAATGTAAAGTCAGACTTATAGTATACTGTGCAACTTTTTTATGTTACACAGTAATTTTGCTCATAGTTACTTCCTTTCTCCAACTATATTATCTCCAATGTGTATTTAAAATCTCTTTATCATCTCCTGCCTCCATATTGTTTCTGCTTTCCTGACACACTATGGTATGAATTCCATATTCCACAATAACTTCTGAAACAGCATGCAAGATATCTACAAAGGAGACGGTGTATATTAATTTTTTGACTCTGCATTGGTACCTACATATTGCTACTTAAATAAAAAAATAAAAAAAACAACAAAACGAACAATCAATAAACATACAATATTTTAAAAGTCTATCATTCTTTTTTCCTCATAGTACGCTCCCCGGACCGCTTTCCGGTGCGCGTACCGGGCGCACCCCATGCAAAAAAAACGAATTTTTTTTTTTTTGCCCCGCGGGGCCCTTTTAAAGCCTCCACATCAAACCTAGGGGGTCAGGGAGGATCTACTATGCCCCCTTATGGTCATTTCCCCCTTTGTTTTGGCCTCCTCTTGTCTCTCGATCCTACCGAGAGACAAGATGGCGGCCGCTCCGGACTGTTTAGAATGTTGACAGACACTGGAGAGCCAATCAGCTTCGCTTCGCGAAGTTCCGTTACGCGTCAGGTACGCGAACCGGGGCGCTACCCGGAGCGCTGTTACAGATATATATATTTTTTTTTTAACGTAAATTTATCAAAATCCACTGGAGCACATTTATTGAGACCTAGCAAAGGCACATCAGGCTAACAGTCCCTACAATTTTGCCAAGTTTTTTGCAAATCCATTCAGCCGTTCGGGCTAAAAGTGAGGCCAACCGCCCTATGGAAATTAACATGGGAAAAACGCATTTTGGGACCCCCCTTTTTTCTCGGCCTCCCCTTGACAAACCCCCCCCCCCCAAATTTTCAGGGGCTGCTCAGAAACAAAATGTTCCATTTTCCTGAAAATTTCAGCCAATTCCGTCCACAAACGCCAAAGTTATTAGACATAGAATTTTCAAAAATCCCATAGAGAAAAAATCCTAACTATATATACCTACTGGCGACTGCCAGTAGGTAATATATATATATATATATATATATATATATATATATATATATATACAGCTCAAGTTCCTGCCGGTTCTGAGAGCACTCTCAGACGGGTGCGTGATGCGGTAGCAGGGTCCGCATAAATATTCAGCTCACGGTTTCAAAAGGAGACAGCTTAAGTCAAGGAAACCACGCACTCCAGGGTAGCTCTTAGTATCTTTAATCTCGCAACAGACGCGTTTCGGCGCTCCGCCTTTGTCAATGTTACAAACATTGGTGGTGGGAGCCATGTTTTTAACAGCGTGCACGTGATCATGGGCAACACAAACAAGGGACCAAAATTTTCAAAACTCCATATTGGATGTTGTTCATAGGTTTCATCGCAGCTTTAAACAACACATAACGCTAGGGTGTATAATTCCCCTACAACCCATATACATGCTTTGCAATATTTTCGAGCATACATGGAAGGAAATAATTCAGTTTCATTGCACGCAAAAAATAATAAGATTTTTTCATTTCCTCATGCAATTAACCTGATATGTGAACCACAATTTAGCCGTGTATCGGCTTTAAAGTGACAACATCCTTTCCTTAAGCGAAAGTATTTGTTCGAAAACTCGCGATGAGTAAAGACTGATACCGCCGTGGATCGGCAATTCTCCCTTGAATTTCAATTGCTATGCCCAAACACTAGATTCTAGTTTCGATTACTAATTTAAATACAAAATTTAAATTTTTAACACTATGGAAGGAATACATGAGTAATTTTACACAAATATTCAACATTATTGCAACTAATATGACCTTCTAATAGAAATCATGTCTCAAAGTCTCCTAGTAGAGGACATTATCATAGGGAGCTGTATGAATACTTGAGAGCACCGCCACGCCGAGGAAAGGGAAAGGATATCGCCTCCAAGCGGCTTTGTTGAACCGGAGCGGCACTTCGTTGGGAGAGCTGCGTATGGAACCACATAGCGGTGAGGAGACGACAAACCTTTTCTATATATCACGGCATACTGGGCAAGACGTGAGGGGGTAAATGCTCTCAATTGTGGAAGAGAAGCGCCAATAAAACAAAAATGGAGGGCGCTATGTTTAACGAGGCGTCACGGCATGAAGCCGTTAAGGGAATGTTTAAAAAGCACAAGGAAGGATCAGTACCATCCTCCAAAGCCACCCCGCCAAATAAACTGAGTGACCGATTAACTGCCCTGGAAAGGCTTTATGAAAGAGAGGTCAGAAAGTGGTGGGAGGCGACGAGCCTGCAGCATTACTTCGATGAACAGATGGTACCAAGGGGGCTTAGAGTTTATACAGTCCCGTCGTATGAGAACCC
The DNA here is from genome assembly GCF_964261635.1 of Lissotriton helveticus. NCBI lineage: Eukaryota > Metazoa > Chordata > Amphibia > Caudata > Salamandridae > Lissotriton > Lissotriton helveticus. The sequence continues at coordinate 850,468,156 of NC_136070.1, forward strand.
CGACCCGCAACTGTTAACGGACTGGGAGGAACTGACATCACATTACTGTAAGGGCACCCTTGGTCTCCTGATAAAATATGCCTGGAGTGATCGGGAAAAGGCATTACTCGAGATTAAAACAATAGAGGAAGAACTGGCTAAAATGGAGGAGGATAAAGAAATGATTGACAACATGAGGATACAGATGAAGACAAGGCTTGGCAAGTATGAACAAAAGATCAAAACACGCAAACAAGAGAAATTTGACCGAGACCAAAGAGATTACTCGCAGGGCCGCATTCTCACGTTTGCTCGAAAATTTGACGCTCCCAGAAAGGACAAGCACCGACACGCCGAGTTGAAACCTCCGAATCCAGTGCGACGGAGAACGACTCAGCGGATGACACAAATCTGAGGGAGAAAAGCCAAGCGACGACATCCAAGACTACACCTTTTCAAGACGAATTCCAAGTGATTCAACAGGCATGGCTGCGGGGGGGCAAAAACAAACCCCCGGAGCGAGAAGAAGAAAAACGAGAAGAGGAGGCGGGGGCAGGAAGTGGGAGAGGTCGTGGAAGACCAAAGAGATCCAATTGGGTAAACAGGAAGAAATAAGCACACCCAAGGATCTAACAGAGGACATCGCTGTAATAAATTTAACTTCAAGAGTCCTCACTACCACCGAGAATAGAGTGCTGAGCCTTGGGCTCAGCTTTTGCCCAATAAGTCACCTCGAATACACGCAAACGCGTATTGATCTGTTTAATTTCGTCAGGAAAATCAAATTGCACAAATATTTTAAAACAAGACCTTCGGTGAAGAACTATACTGGAATAGGTATGAGGGCCACTGCCACTGATGCTTTGAAAGGGAATGATTTATCATCCGTTGAAACATTGCAAGGTCTTGCACTTGAGGAATACGCAAGCCAGCTCCCGTCGTCTAGCGAGGATGAAGCGGTAAGAGCAGCAACCTTGGGGATTGACCAAGAAAGAGAGGAGAGCGGCTACAAATTAAGATCGCATTTCAACCCACAACTGACGTTGGATGCTATAGATGTATTCTCGGAGGCAATGACAAATGACCTACAGAAATTTAGGTCACAGACTGCAAAGAGTAACAAAAAAAGAGGAAGTGACAATATAAATCAGGAAGAAAGGAAAGCCATCTTGGGATTAATGCAAGATACGAGTGTGATAATAAAGCCTTCAGATAAAGGCGGGAACGTTGTCCTGCAAACCAGGGAAAATTATTGTAAAGAGGCAAAGAAACAACTGCAAAACACAACAAATTATGAGTTATCTTCGAAAGAACTTTATGCAAAAAGCATACAAAAATATGACGAACTGATTTATTCCTGGTATCGCAGAGATATGCTAGGTAAAGAGGAATATTTATTTCTACGAAGCAATAATCCAACCGTTCCAACATTCTATCACATTCCCAAAATTCACAAAAACTGCATCAATCCCCCGGGCAGACCCATTATTTCATCTCAAAACAGTTTAACTGAACATTTATCTAATTTTATTGATCACTTCCTTAATCCGTTGGTACAACAGCTGAATTCCCACATAAAGGATACAAAAGATTTTTTGTCCAAAATTGAACAAACAAAATGGGACCCGAGTTATACAATGCTAGTACTAGATATAACTAGCTTGTACACTTGTATCAGTCATACTAAAGGCATCAAGGCAGTGGAACATTACCTCAAAAAAAGACAACTGCGATTTTTGGAACACAATCAGATGATAGCAAATTTTGTGGAATTCTGTCTGGAAAATAATATTTTCTTATTTGAGGACGTCTATTACAGACAAACATCTGGTACGGCGATGGGTACCTGCTTTGCCCCCAGCTATGCGAATTTATTCGTAGGCTGGTGGGAGGAGCAGGTGCCCAGGTCGCTGGAAGTGGATGGTGAGAAAGGCAGTGTAATCAAGTGGTGTCGTTACATAGACGACTTATTTATAATTTGGCAGGGATCGGAACATACTGCCAAGGCCTACATTGACGTCCTCAATATGAATGAGTTGAATCTGCATTTTAGTGGAACAATAAGCAACATCAGTGTGGAATATTTGGACTTGAAGGTATTTATAGTCAATAACAAGATAGAAACAGCTCTTTTCCGCAAAAGTACAGCGGGGAACTCGGTACTATATGCCACAAGCAACCATCCAACAGCGTTGATCCAAAGTATCCCCTACGGAGAGCTACTAAGGCTCAAACGGAATAGTTCCAGGGACTCAGATTTCCAACTTGCGGCATCAGCTTGTATCAGCCGTTTCCAGAAAAGAGGTTATGCGATGTCCACACTACAAAATGCATTGCATAAGGTGAATGCATTACAGAGATCTAATTTGCTAACTGATAAGTGTTGTAGTCCAACTAAGGCTGACAATGAAGAGGGAAAATTCCGGCTGGTAACTCCCTATTCGGCGGAAGCAAACTATTTGAAAAAGATGCTAAGAAAGAATTGGCACATATTGAAAACCGACAGTTGCATTAAGGATGATATACCAGATTACCCATTAGTAACCTTTAAGAAATCAAGGTCTCTCAAGGACATGTTGGTCCAAAGTCATCTGAAGAGAATTGAGAAAAAACCTAACACACTTGCAGATCTAAAAGGTTTCCATCCATGTCACCATTGCAAAGCCTGTGCACACAGCAAGAGAGTGAAAACCTATGAGATTCCTAACACAGGCATAGTGAAAACAATCAATAAGTACCTTACCTGTGGCACCCCCTATGCGGTGTATTGCCTCAAGTGCCCATGTGGACTGATGTATATTGGGAGTACCATCAAACCCCTGAAGTTACGGATTCTGGAACACATGAGGGCGATTGACAAAAACGATCAATCCTATCCTGTTGCGAGACATTTCCAGGAAAAACATTCCAGCAGCAGATATCAATTGCAATATTTTGGTATAGACTATATACCGGAGAATCCGAGAGGAGGAGACAGGCTACATGGACTAAGAAGGCTTGAGTCCCGATACATCATTGACTTAATGACTAAACATCCGAATGGGTTGAATGCTGGGGAGGAACTGGCATCTCACATAGGTTTCTGAATTCAATTTAAGAAACACTCCCAGTACATATGATTTATTGTATGACATTGATCGGATCCATGTATGGAAATTAATATGAGAGACTGCGATGAAGACTATGTAGGGTAATGTAATTACAATTGCCAATGATTTTATGATTCTTTACCAACTTATCCCTATGATAATGTCCTCTACTAGGAGACTTTGAGACATGATTTCTATTAGAAGGTCATATTAGTTGCAATAATGTTGAATATTTGTGTAAAATTACTCATGTATTCCTTCCATAGTGTTAAAAATTTACATTTTGTATTTAAATTAGTAATCGAAACTAGAATCTAGTGTTTGGGCATAGCAATTGAAATTCAAGGGAGAATTGTCGATCCACGGCGGTATCAGTCTTTACTCATCGCGAGTTTTCGAACAAATACTTTCGCTTAAGGAAAGGATGTTGTGACTTTAAAGCCGATACACGGCTAAATTGTGGTTCACATATCAGGTTAATTGCATGAGGAAATGAAAAAATCTTATTATTTTTTGCGTGCAATGAAACTGAATTATTTCCTTCCATGTATGCTCGAAAATATTGCAAAGCATGTATATGGGTTGTAGGGGAATTATACACCCTAGCGTTATGTGTTGTTTAAAGCTGCGATGAAACCTATGAACAACATCCAATATGGAGTTTTGAAAATTTTGGTCCCTTGTTTGTGTTGCCCATGATCACGTGCACGCTGTTAAAAACATGGCTCCCACCATCAATGTTTGTAACATTGACAAAGGCGGAGCGCCGAAACGCGTCTGTTGCGAGATTAAAGATACTAAGAGCTACCCTGGAGTGCGTGGTTTCCTTGACTCAAGCTGTCTCCTTTTGAAACCGTGAGCTGAATATATATATATATATATATATATATATATATATATATATATATATATTCACTGAAAAAACCATAGGTTATAGACCATATATAGTTAGGAATTAGCATTTAAAAAACCTTATTTTACTCACACAAAACCATTGAAATTCCATATATAGTTAGTTGCACTAACTATATATCGCGCACCCGCAATCCACTGCTGATCATGTCACATATTACATCATTCATGACATGGTCAGTGACATCACTGATGACATCACTGATGACATCTCAAATGACATCACTGATGACATCACTGATGACAACATCCAGTGACTGTATTTTTCTGTAAAGTTAAAATATGTCTTGAGTGGATGTATAAGTGTCTGGATGAAGGATTTAGTAGGTGCATGACTGACTGTATGAGTGAGTGATTAAATGTGTCTCACTGAATGCATGGGTTAGTGACTAAACTGTCTTAATTTGTGCATCATTATGTCTGTTGTTCTGTAAACTGCTGCATGTGTTGATCATTAGCTATACGAGAGGCTATATGTGTTATTAATTGGTTGCCCAAGTATTTCTATGGGAGATTGAGTTTGTGTGGGGGTGGCTGTAAGGTGTGTGACTCTATGCATAGATGTGTGAGCAGTTTATTCACTAGGTGTATGAGTTCAAGAGTGCATGTGGAAACAGCTACATGGGCAGTTGACTGTGTGCATGAGTGTATTGATGAGTGAATGGATATCTCAATGCTACATGTCATAGTAAGTACATATGTAAAACACAGTACATGTGAGAGTTGGCATATATAAATAACTGTGCATGAGAGCCACTGAATGAGTGAGTGGTTGTATCGATCATTGTGAACTTGTATCAGGGATTGTATAAGAGAGTAAATATGTGTTAGTATATGTTTCAATAAGTAAGGTGTGTTTAACTGTATAGTTGAAGAAATGGAGGTGAGATTGTTTCTTTGCATGACTGACTGGGTGTGTGAGTAACTCCATGGATGAGTGGCAGTGTGTGAGTGTCTGTTTACACTGAGTGTATCTAAGGTTATATTAGAGTCTGAAGAGGTTTATCGTATTAGCACAAGAATGATGTCAAATGAGATGTCATCAGTGATGTCATCAGTGATGTCATTTGAGATGTCATCAGTGATGTCATCAGTGATGTCACTGACCATGTCATGAATGATGTAATATGTGACATGATCAGCAGTGGATTGCGGGTGCGCGATATATAGTTAGTGCAACTAACTATATATGGAATTTCAATGGTTTTGTGTGAGTAAAATAAGGTTTTTTAAATGCTAATTCCTAACTATATATGGTCTATAACCTATGGTTTTTTCAGTGAATTTTCAAGGTTTTGTAAATGCTAATTCCTAACTATATATGGTCTATAACCTATGGTTTTTTCAGTGAATTTCAATGGTTTTTTAATAGCAAATATCATAAGCTGTCGAATGTCAAGTACGTGGTAAGTAAAAACATTTTCGTGTTTATGCACACTGATCTGCTTTGAATACTGCCCCCCACCCCTCATTTCTATTAGGAGTACTCTCTCTTTGCAGATAGTGAAGGGTAGTTAACGCAGCCCTTTGCCCCCTTTGTAATACGTCGTGCCTGCTTCTCTCTCCATTTGATTGATTGTTCTCTTTGGTTCATTCTCTATTTACAAACAAGCACAGAGTCGCAATACTCTGTTTAGTCTTTGCAGATAGCGAAAAATCGTGTAAAAAAACAAAAGGAATCGAGCAAAATCAGTAGGCCACTAATGGGATCTCTTTTTGACCTCGCTAAAATAGAAACATTAGGAACAACCTGTTGAAAATAGCAATGCGTATGTACATAAGCGGCGTTCATTTGTGTTCACAGTACCCCTTGTTGATTGTTTCAATCGAGCATTGAATTGTTCGAAGTTAATTCTCTTAAGGATCTTCTCTACCTGCAAACGAGGAAGAATAGGAATATTCTCTCTCCCTTTGCAGATAGTGAAGGGTAGGTAACGCAAGCCTTTAACACGTCGTACCTATTTCATTCCTCATTGATTGATTGATTGTCCGAACATTGACTGTTTGAGAATTAGTTCTTTTTGGAGGTATTCCCTGTTTGCATATAAACGTAGGAAAATCTTTGCAAGTAGTGAAAGCGTACGTAATGCGGACCTTTCTCCCCCGTTGTAATCTGTCATGCCTATCTACTCCCCACTGATTGATGCACCTTTTTCACCCGGACCATTTACTAGAGATACGTCATCTGGCCCGACCAGAGAGCACCCCTAGTGAAAAGGACATATGCAATAATAACGAAGTGATCACTGTATCCTGTTAACAGAAACTTTACCATGAAACAACCTGGAAAGAAAAAAATAGGAAAACGAAAATCAGTAGGCCACTGATGAACATGAACTTTTATTAAACAACAAACAAAGAAACGATAACATAACGTAATGATAAAACCTATTAATGTCCTAGAAACAAGAAAACGTTAAAGTATGCCAGTGGTGAGAGACCAGAAAAACAGTCCGAGAAACCAAATCACCCCTCGCTGTCCCAACTCATGCACTCTGAAAGTTCAAAGTTTTGAGGAGTGCTTGTAACATTGTCTGAAGCCTATTTGCAATTGCTTCATCTTCACTATTCTTAAAGTAAGTGGGGGCTGTTGTGATGCGGTGCCACCCTGAACCGCTTGACGGAGGCCCCCGAGGGACGGTGTCATGTCGCGGACTCGGAGGGGGCGCTTGGCTCCGGCCCCCTCCCCAAGTCGTGTTGCCCTGGTGTGGCCTGAGATCGCCCCCGACATAGGTGGCCGGCTCCCGGGGTCAAGCGGAACTTTTTTCCTTTTGGTGACTCTTCCATTCTTCACCTTGTCCCACAATCCGTTTCACCTAAAGACACGCTGTAGTGGGGCACCCCTTTTCCATTTCATTTGCCATTCAGCCCGCTTTTGCTACACTGTGCCTCTTCCGCTATTCAGCTGTTTACCGCCCGCTCTTTCGACTACAGCGTCTCGCTCACCATGTACTTGAGTTGCTCCCGCTCTTGCGGTGCAGCGATAGGCGGCTGCCACAGGACTCTCAAAATGGCGGCCATCTCTTCAGATTTGGGCGTGGTCCACTAAAATGGGCCTGCGACACCTTGGAACTCGGACGCTTGTCTGCTAGAGCTTGGGCTCCATTCTCGAAACCGTCCCCTCATCCTTGAAGATTCTACAAAAGTCTTGGGGGCCCCCGACTCCCGCAGGCTTCTGGTGGGGAGCGCCTAGCATGATTGCTCGTGGAATGGCCACGACGGAGCTACGAAATGGTGGTGCTCTCATGCTAACGCCAGCTTCAGTCTGAAACATCCAGAAACACTGTAGACTACCAATTCGATCAGTTCCGGTAGCGCTCCAACGTGACCCGGTAGAGAAGAACTTGCCCTCCCCTCTTTGACTGATGGTTCTTGTTGCCTGTCCCTTCTGTTGTCATTTAACAGAACTATTTAGCCTGCTGAAAGGGGTTGTGTGCCGTCCGCTGGTTGGTGGAGACATTTTCACTATATTCTGGACCTGCGTTGTCGCGTAATGCGTCATATGACGCGCCGCGTTAGAAAGTTTAATAAATTATTAAACACAATAAACAATCCTTAAAAAATAAAAAAAAATAAAAAATAATCAACAAAACCAACAATCAATTAACAACAGTATTTGAAAAGTCTATCATTCATTTTTCATTGCAGTACGCTGCCCAGAAAGCTTCCCGGTTCCCGGACCGGGCGCTACCCACGCAAAAAAACAAAAATTTTTTTTATTTTTTTTGCCCCGCGGGGCCGTTTTAAAGCCTCCACATTAAACCTAGGGGGTCAGGGAGGATCTACTATGCCCCCTTATGGTTATTTGCCCCTTTGTTTTGGCCTCCTCTTGTCTCTCGATCCTACCGAGAGACAAGATGGCGGCAGCTACGGACTTTTTGGAATGTTGACAGACGCCAGAGAACCAATCAGCTTCGCTTCACAAAGCTCCGTTGCGCGAAAAGTACGCGTCCTGGAGCGCTGCCCGGTCCGCTGTTACAGATATATATCTTTTTTTAAACGTTAATTTCTCAAAATCCACTGGAGCACATATATTGAGACCTACAAAAGGCACATCGGGCTACCAGTCCCTACAATTTTGCCAAGTTTCGTGCAAATCCATTCAGCCGTTCGGGCTAAAAGTGAGGCCAACCGCCCTATGGAAATTAACATGGGAAAAACGCGTTTTGGGACCCCCCTTTTTTCTCGGCCCCCCCTTGACGAACCCCCCCAAAATTTTCAGGGGCTGCTCAGAAACAAAATGTGCCATTTTCCTGAAAATTTCAGCCAATTCCGTCCACAAACGCCAAAGTTATTAGACATAGAATTTTCAAAAAACCCATAGGGAAAAAATCCTAACTATATATACCTACTGGCGACCGCCAGTAGGTAATATATATATATATAAATATATATATATATATATATATATATATATATATATATATATATCACAAACATGGTTGCTTAATCAGGATGCCTCGCCTCTCTAGTCGGGGCAGGTTCGCAGGTCACCACCGTCAAATATTCTAAAGAATTTCTCCTCCTCAAAGAAAAGTAAAAAAAGAGGAGGAGACATTCTTTGGAATATATATATATATATATATATATTCACTGAAAAAAACATAAGTTTCACACTCGTTATAGTTAGGAATTAGCATTTAAAAAAACTTTGAAATTCACTGAAAAAACCATAGGTTTCACACCAGTTATAGTTAGCTGAACATTTTACTCATACAAAACCATTGAAATTCCCCCGTTATAGTTAGTTGGACTCACTATAACTCGCGCGCCCGCAATCCACTGCTGATGATGTCATATATTACATCATTTATGACATGGTCAGTGACATCACTGATGACATCACTGATGACATCTCAAATGACATCACTGATGACATCACTGATGACATCTCAAATGACATTCCTAACTATAACGAGTGTGAAACTTATGTTTTTTCAGTGAATTTCAAAGGTTTTTTAAATGCTAATTCCTAACTATAATGATTGTGAAACCTATGTTTTTTTTTGTGAATTTCAAAGGTTTTTTAAAAGCTAATTCCTAACTATAACGTTTGTGAAACCTATGTTTTTTTCAGTGAATTTCACAGTTTTTTTAAAAGCAAATTCATTTGTATATCGATTTTGTAACCTACGATTATTTTTTTTTTGTTAGCTGATTTTTACAACAATTAATTATATTTTTTTTAATTAAAAAATCATTTGTTAAATGTATATATTTTTTTTACATTTTTTCCTGGTGCGCTCAGGGTGCGCGCACTGGTAAGCTCTCCCGAGAGCGCACCAAGAGCGGTATTTCTGCGTTCGTAAAAAAAAATAGGCATGAAAAGTAAATAATAATGGAAGACATTTAGTACCATACTTATAAAAGCAGTATTTTTGATTTACGAAACTAAAATGATTTTGCATTTCCGTAAAGCTATCAAAACGTCACTCAGGCGCGCCGCGTAAGCGACCCCGGAAGCACCTACGTTCACGCCACGTAAGCGCCCCCGAAAGCACTCTGGTGCGCGTAGCGTAAGCGCGTCAAGTCATGTGACCTTAAAATAACTGTTTTCATTGGTTGCTAACAGTTTTTTTTACAAAGAATGAAATCCCCACCCATTTCCTTCACTTCTTCTTTCACTTTTGTGACTGCAAGACCTCTCTTTTTGCTCTCGGATCTTTGTTGGATTACTATCTTGGATTACCATGGCTGCCAAAGCATCCAGCAGTGAAGATGACACAGAGGGATTCCTTGATGAAGAATTCATCAGCCGAAGATAAAAGAACACTTCATATGGAAGTTTTTTTCCATTCCAAATGATAAGAAAAAAGTAAATGCTCCAAAGGTGGAGTGCAGGATTTGTCACACTGTCCTGTCACAGGGTGACCCCACCAAGAAATACTCATTTGGAAACTCCACTATGATTCGACATGTCGAGAGGGGGCACCCCCAGAACTTTGCCCGGGAGAGTGTCAGGGCTCTGGCACGAGAGGCTCCCAGTGATGGGGCCTCTACTTCAACCGGAGGAGAAACTACATCAGGGAGGGGGCGATCACAAGAGCTGATTCCTAACATTCAGCCTGCTTTTATTAAAGGCGGTATTAAATGCAGATATTGTGATCAGCTACTATGCTATGCGGAACAAAGTGTTCTGCTCATGGTTCGAGCATTGGATAACTATCGCTGCCGTTCCTAGCCCTAATTTTGTTTTGTTTTTTTGCTCCTGTTGAGCAGTTTCCCATTCCCTGTTTTTGTTTTTGTTAAAAAAAAGAAAAGAGAAGAAAAAAAATAGTTCTTTTCAGAACTACCTCCAATTCTCATCAAAGAGCTGTATTCTTAAAAAAATTAAAAAGAGTAAGTGAAGTGGAGTGCATTGAGAGAGGAGAGGAAAATGAGTGAGAAAGCAAAAAAAGGGACGAGAGGAGAAGGGAAGTGAAGTAGGGGGACTGAAAGAAGGTGAGTGTGGGGAAGGAAAGTGAGGAGAAGGAGAGTGAACATGGGGAATGTGGATACGTGAAAAAAATGTAGTAAAGGAACGGGGGTGTGGAATGGTAAGAAAAGATCAGTGATGTTTTGGAAAGAGTGGAGATACAGACTGTATAAAGACAAGTGAGTGTGAGAACAGGTAAGTAAGGCAGTGAAGAAACAGAGACAGTGAAAGAAAAAATAAGAGTAGAAGACTGAAGGCCTCATTTTTGCACCTGCCTCACAGCAGGCATAACACTGACGCAGGCCCTTTAACATGGGCCTGGCCCGATGTGAAAGGATGCATTGCTGGGGTTGCGTCACTTTTGTAACACACTCAAGCAATGCATCACTTTTGTGCTTACAGATACGTCAGAAATACTGACGTATCTGTAACTCCTTGCGACAGAATGCGTCATACATTAAATATGACTTTTTGTGACGCACCAGTGGTGTAAAAATTGCACCTTGTTGAATCATATTTACAAAGTGACGCATCTAGGTAGAACCAGAAGAGGTGTTAACTGATGAAGTTTTAGGGAGACGTACTTAGGGTCCAGTGTACACTTGGAAGTGTAGTCGTATTTGTAGTGTGCGACAGGAATCAATTGATTTGTTTTGGAATTTCTTACGTACATATAGTAAGAAAAGTCTAAAACAGAAAATGAAGTTGTTGCAAGACTTAGATCCTTGCAGAGTGAGAGAAAACACAGGTTTGCAAGGGCATTCACTGGCTTGTCTTTCTAGAAAAGTCTGTCAGAGTGTTTTTCAGCATTTTAGGATGTTAGCAGTGCATCATACCAAAATGAGGAAATTAGTGAGAATGTTGTATTATGCAAAAAGTCCAGCACTTAAGCTTAAACAATTAAACAGTGCTCTTTTGCATGGAACTGAATTAGATGTGAAGAAGATTTGTGAAGAAATTGAGATTTGTTATTTTGGTGAAAAAGAGGACAGTGTAGAAATTGACACAGAAATTCAAGGTAATGTGGAAAACAATGTACAGATTTCAAGTACAGAAAAGTTTGACCAGGAAATTACCAGGTTTAAGGTGAAATCAAGTGAAAGGCCGAATTTTACTTGTGTGTGTTGTCGACAAAGTCATCATAAGCATCAAACTAGATTAGTTGATTTATACGTAAAAAGTGAAAAGATAAATAATTATGAGTGGAAGGATTTTGCAACTTATTTGTGGGTGGAGAATTGTTTTGATTTGAGTTCAGATCAGCCTATTTGTAAATATTGTTATGATAAATTACATCAAAACAGAATGCCTGCTAGAGCTGTTCATAATAATCTGGAGTTGGTAGACATTCCTCCTGAATTGATGGATTTAAATACATATGAATCTATTTTGATTCAATGTGTCCATCCTTTTCAGGCTATTGTTCGCATGGAGCCTAAGATAGGGAAATTGCCTCCTTCAGATTTACAGAGAGGATTAAAGGGAAGAGTTGTTTATTTGCCTCTAGATTTCAAGAAAAATATTGATACCATTGGTGTAGAGAAAGTGGAAGAGGAACCTCTGGTTATTCTAGTTAATGGGGTTCCGACAAAGACTAAGAAAATCTGGCAGGATTTAGTGGATGTTAGGAAAGTCAAAAAGGCAACGTTGTATTTAGTCAAAAACAATGAGTATTACAAACATGTATGTGTTGGAGCAGAGGAAACAGCTGCAGATGAAGACAGGGATTGTTCAGCCGGCCAAATTGAAAAAGTTGATGTGTCTAGAAGTGAAGAAATATATGAACATTATACTGTTCATCCTTTGCATTCCAAAGAAGTAATGGGGAATGCAATTGAATTGTTTCAAATGAAAGCAGCAAAAGGAAGTCCCATTAGTGTATGGGAAGAAAGTTTGGAAGCTCGTTGTTTTCCACAGCTATTTCCAACAGGTCGAGGTGGACGATATGACGATCGACCACTTCAAATTCCTGCATCTGAATATCGAACTGTAAGATTATATGCTGAAGATCCAAGGTTTCATCAATGTATTCCCTATTTGTTTCATCTACTGTATGAAAGTGACTTGTCTGGGCTTTCTTATGCAGTAAACCATATACTGAAAAGTGGAGCACATTTGCAAAATGTTTCGGCGAGGGTCTTTATGGAGAAAGTGAATCTGCAAGATAATATTTTGGAATCTCATCTAATCAATCTCATGGCATGTCAGCGTGGTACAAATGAGTATTGATACCGTCGTCATGGGGAATTGAAATGTATGCTAAGAAACTTAGGAACTCCTACATGGTTCCTCACTCTTAGCTGTGCCGAGTATGCATGGGACGACTTACTTCAATTTCTACGAGAGGCAAATGCAAATATACAAAATATAGAATTCAAAACACCTGGAGAACTGTGTTCTTTGGATCCAGTGACTGTATGCAGATATTTCAATCATAGATTTGAAGCTATGTTGTCTTTTATTACCAACAAAAAAAATCCTCCCCTTGGAGAGGTTTTGGATTTCTTCTGGAGAAAGGAGTATCAAGCGAGAGGTGCTCCTCACATACATATGTTGTTATGGATTAAAGATGCACCCAAATTTGGAACAGATTCGGATGAGACAGTGATGAGGTTCATTGAAGAGTATTCAACATGTGCTGTTCCAAAAACTACCGAAGAAAACTGTTTAAGGGAACAAGTTTTATGCTTTCAATCCCATCGTTGTGGAAAGTACTGTCGTCGAAAATTCAGAAACAAGGACAAGTTCTACACAAAATGTCGTTTCGGCTTTCCACGATCAGTGATTTATAAAGGAAGAGTAAATAATTTGATGTCTTCTCTGCGACATACTGTGACGAGGAAATCACCAAAAAATACATACAATTTAAAAAGAAATGAAGAGTCCAAGTACATCAACGACTACAACCCAGTGATTTTGTCCATGTGGAATGCTAACATGGATATTCAATTTGTTGCTGACAACTCTATTGCTGTTGCTCGATATGTGACGTCTTATATCACAAAAAAAAAAAAGACAGAACTGAAGGAAATGTGGGAGGACATTTCACATGAAAAGAGTCTAAGCAAGAAATTATACAGTTACAGTCTGAAGATGTTGTCGCATCGAGAAATTGGAGCATATGAATGTTCTGATCGATTGTCATCAGCAAGTCTCTATGCAAAATCTAAAACCATCATTTGGGTGAGTCTAGGTCTTGCTGCAACACGAAACCGAGTTTTAAAATCTGTACAAGAAATAGAGTATTTGGCGGAGAAAGAACCAAACAGTACAGATATTTTGAAGACAAACATGTTGGATACATACTATCCAAATAGAAGTAGTCATCTTGAGAACAGTTGTTTGTATGAAGTTCTGCAAAACTATATTTATTAGAGAACCATCAGAGAAGATATCAACAATGGAATATATGCTATCATTGGGTGTGAAGGATGTCTAGTGAAGCAGAGAAAAGGCCATTTGATTAATCATCGAAAAATGAGTTAAGAAAATCCAGAGGAATGGGAATTTTACTATTTAGCTCTTTTGCAACTCTTTGAGCCATGGCGTACAGAAAAGGAACTACTTGGAGATTTTCTCTGTTACGAAGATTCTTTTAATGCAACCAAGGATACCATAGAATGTCCTGTTTTTCCAAATTATCTGCAAATGTTGAACGAAGAAATAGAGCAAGAAGCCACAATTGCTGTAGAGATTGCTAGAGACAGTTCTCAAGACAGTCAGAGTTCTGCTTCATTGAGTCAGGATCCACTAGGAGGACCAATTTTCCAAAATGAAGCTGCCACTGCCATGGATGAGGTGGAAAGAGCTATGGAACAAGCTCAAGATGATGTAGTTAACTTAGAAGATTTGGTGAAACAACTAAACCTTGAGCAGAAACAGCTATATGACGAATTCACAGAACAGGTTGAACATGGATTCAGTCATGAGAAAAAAGAGTGCTCATGTACATCATTTAAGCCTGTTCAACTGTACGTGAGTGGAGAAGCGGGAACTGGAAAAGTTTTCTGATTAAAGCAATTGCAACTTATCTGCAGAAAAGGACTGAATCACCGCTGTCTTGTGTTGTTACCGCTCTAACTGGGCTGGCAGCACATAATATTAAAGGGATTACTTTACATCGTTTACTGATGCTGCCAGTGGAGCATGATAACAAATTGCAATACCACAAGCTATCTGGAGATGTGTGTTCCGAAGTTTCGAGAGTCCTGAAGAAAATGAAACTTCTTATGATTGATCAAGTAAGCATGGTCTCAAATATAATGCTTGCTTTTGTGCATTTGAGAATGCAAGAAATTCTTAGAACAGACTATGATGTCTTATTTGGAGGAAAACACATTATTGTTTTTGGAGATCTACTGCAGTTGACTCCAGTGAAAGGACAACCTGTGTTCAAAATGCTCACGCATGAAGATACCAGGAAGTGCCTAGGAAGCATTGGAAACGTTAATATATGGTTAAACTTCAAATATGCAGAACTGCTTCAAAATATGCGGCAGGCAAGGTATGCAGATTATAAAAATATTCTACAAGATGTAAGAATTGGAAAAGTAACTCAGCATGGGAAAGAAGCTTTACATGGACGATTAATTTCAAATTTGTACCCAAATGAAAACATTCTTCCAGAGAATATTTTTAAGAAAATTAACGAGAAGAAATCTGGCATATGTTTGATGCCAACTCTGAAAGAATGTTCCATGTTCAACAACAAAATGTTAAAGTTAGAAAATGAAGAGATAGTGAAACTGGAAGCTATAGATAAAATAGAGCATATGGGAGCAACAATTATTTTGTCTGAAAATTGGAAATCAAAATTGGATTCATTAGAGAAGACTATATCTAAAACTGCTGGTTTGAAAAAGATTCTGACGTGTGTTTAAATTGTCGTATCATTTTGAGAAGGAATTTAAATGTTGAAAGAGGTCTGGTAAATGGAGCAATGGGTCATGTTGTTGGTTTTGTGAATTACAAAAATAGAGATGGAATTGAAATGTTAAAAATTAAATTTGATGGCATTGACGAAATAGAACAAATTTGTCGTTGTTCGGCTAGATTTTTGCTTGTGAAAGACTTATATGTTCGCCGAAAACAGTTTCCTGTTTGTTTGGCATATGCGGTGACAATCCATAAATCTCAAGGTTTAAGTGTAGATAGTGCTTTGGTGAACATTGGAAGTTCTGTGTTTAAAGAGGGTATGGCATATGTGGCATTATCACGAGTCAGAACTGTATCAGGATTGTACTTGATTGAGTGTGATGAAACAAAGATTTGTGCTGATCTAGATTGTGTTAAAGAATACAATAGGTTAAGAAGAGTGTATGCTCCACATTTGCCTCAATATCCTCTGTTTGAAAAACGTGTGGTAAGCCGCAAAAGACGAAATGAGAATAATTGCAGTGAGGTAGTAGCAAAAAGACAAAAAGTAGATGAAACTGTAATTGTAAGCAGAAAGAAAAAGGATTCTGTTGAAGATGTTGTTGGATTTGAGTTTGAAAACAGTTTTGGTGTCAACTGCTATGCTAATGTAGTGGTTAATGTTGTTTTTTTTCTTCAAAATTTACAAGAACAGATTGTTGAAAATCGGGATCAAACATTCTGCTGTTTATTGACTTCTGTGTTTGAGAAATGTAGCAGTGATAGAACAAAAATAGAAAGTGTTTCAGAAGTTCGAAATCTTCTAGACATATGTTCTGGTCAAAATCAATTTTCACAGAATATTCAGCAGGATTGTCAGGAATTTTTAATGTATATGTTTGATGTTTTGGAAGATGAAGGTGTAGATATAAAAATCTTTTTAGCTTTTCTTATCAATGGCAGCATGACTGTGACAACTGTAGTTTATCAAGTAGTACTACAATAGACACTGAAAGATGTATATATTTGACTTTACCAGACTGGAAATCAGTGTCTTTTAATAATCTAGTTAAAGCAGCTGATCACAATATGGTGTGTACCCAATGTAAGTCTGCAATGCTGTCTACATTATTTTTACTAACTTATGGTAAATATGTGATTTTAATGTTCCAACTTTGTAGACCTGATTGAAGTAAATTGTCAACTTCTATTAAAAATGTTGTGGCTTCTCAGTTATCAATTTCAGGAAGAACCTTTGCAACTCTAGCTATTATTTATCAACTACATCAGGGCATTACACATGCTATTTAAAAAGTCGTAAAGGTTGGACCCAGTGTAATGACACTCATTTGACTTTCAAACAACGTTTGCCTTATGACTTAAAAAATTCATACCTAGTGTTTTTAGAACCAAAATTTAAGTAAAGGTAATTGGCCTATGAAGACAGGAGCAGTTAATAAAGGTTAGTTTGCTGTTTAAAATTATATTCTGAGTAAAAGTGATCAAGATAATATAAAAAATTGACTTGTCATATAGGTACTGTAAGTGGATCTCATAGTAAGTGATATCAGTATTATACAAAATGATGAACATGAGTGAGTCAGAGATGGTTTTACGAATATTTAAATATTGTGAATATGTTGTATGAGCCTTTGTTTCAGAACATCGGAAAAACTGTAAATTCACAGTTTCTTTTCATTAATTTGAAAATATACTCATACATCTGACACTACTTGGCCTTAAGGAAAAGTAAAGGAATGAGCAAAGAGTCATGACTGAAAAAAAGGAGTATATGAAAATAATGAAAATATTTCAGATGTTCTTGGAGCTTTTCTTCTAGAAAGTCGATGAAATTGATTTTTTAATGAACAGCAGAGTACTTTCCAACGAAAAGGACCTTCATGATATACTATTTGGCCTAAAGGAAAAGTAAGCAAATGAAGGATTAGTGTACATTTGTGATTTTTATGTTTCTAAGGGTTTTTTTAAAACACAATCTTTTGGATTGTGGTTTTTTTTCCCGCTGTCATATGATGAGTAGTTTGAACTCACTGTTTTAAGTGAAATTCAATATATTCTGAGAACAGCAAAAATAAACTATGTAACATGTTGTACAAGTTATTCTATAGTTTGTATTCTGTAATTTAAATTGTATTCCCATCGTCTCACACTCACTTTCCTTTTTCCACCCTCTTTCAGCTCTTTTTACTCACTTATAATGTCTTTCTCTCACTCTCTTTCACCCCTGTTCCTTTACTCCACTTCTTTCAAAACCCCTCATTCTCATTTCAACTGTCTGCATCCCCTCTCTCCCTTGCATAACTATTCAGCTTTCAGTCTCTCTGCTTTACTTCCCTTTTCAGTCTTTTCCTCCTTTGCTCTTTTAGTAATTCCTCTTTACTCACTCAGCAGTATTGTCGCACTCTGTCACTATAAATCACCCACTCTCCCTCGCTTATCTTTGTTTGCTCCTTTCTTTTGACCTCTTATCTCTATTTTCCGTTCACTACCTCAATGTCCTCAGTCCCTCACTCTCCTTGTGTTATGTTCACTTGTGTTTATCTACCTTCTATCATTTCTCTTACAACAACTTCACTGCTCCTCTCTCATCGTTCTTCATCCCATTTCCTTTACTCTGGTTGCATTACTATCCCTCATTTCCTATCTTTCAGTGTCCTTCTCTTTACTTTCAACACCGAATCATTTTCTCTCAGTACCACTGTTTTAGTCCTCTTCTCCTCTCTTTCCTTTTTTTGCTCCCTTAGTCATTTCCTTTCCTCATTCATTGTACTCCACTTCACTCAGTTTTTCTCTTAGTCTGTCTGTCTACTAACTTCCTCACTCCTTTTCCCTCAATCCTTCTATATTATCCTCTCTCCCTTCATCGCTTCACTCTATGACTGTTCTTCACTTACTCTCAGTTATCTTCCATTCCTCATTCTTCTAAATGCATCCTTAATTAGACTCTTTTCCGTCTCAGTCATTATCTTTTTACTTACTACTGTTTCCTGATTTAGTTTTGCTTACTCACATTCTTTTAGTATCTTTCTTACCTTCAGTTCATTTCTCTGTTCTTCTCTTCCTCTCTGTCAGTGAATGTATTTGCCTTACTCTTAGTAATTTGCTCTCCTTCTATTTCTTTTTCTCTCTTTTTATTCTTCTACCTTACTTTATTTTTGCTTCTGTGTCCTTCACTCTTACTTTATTTCTAAATACACTGTTATGATTTTTAACCTCTTCATTTGTATCTTTTATTTTAAAATAGATATTTTACTAATTATAACTTATTTTTTCTTCTCTCTTTCACAGATACAAAGTGTAGTAAAAAAATGTAATACAAGTTACATTTATTATATGGTAAGTGTGAGTAAAAACATGTAGTTTGTCATCACCCTTTGCTTTAACCTCACTAATAATTTCTCAACCAACCTCACTCCTGTTTCTTTACTCTGCTTCCATCACTTATTCTTATTCTCCATGTTTACTCCCCTTTCCCTATTTCCCCTCTCACATTCAACTTCTTTCAGTCCCCATTCTTTAGTTCACTTACCATCTGTTCCCTTCCTTTGCTCCCTCACTCATTCTCTTTTTCTTAATTATTTACTTTACTCCTACACACACCTCATCCCCCCCCAACACATACACATACCTCTGACATACACCTCACACACACACCACACACACACCTCACACACACACACACACACACACCCACACACACTCCTCACACACACCCACACACATCCCACACACACACACACATCCCACACACATACCCCCACACCCACACACCCCCCACACATATCTCACACACCCACACCTCCACCCACACCGAAACACCCCACACACCCACACACACACCTTACACACCCACACCCCCACCTACACCCACTGACTCCCTATAATTCAACCACACTGCCTTACTTACCTTTCTTTTCTGTTTCACTCAGACCCTTTCAGGCACTGTTTCATTTAGTCTCTCTGTCCTTTCTCTCTGTCACTCCCCATGTCTTATCCTAATTCAATTTTTTCACCCTCTTTCACTCCTCTTTACTTACACTCACTGCTCTTTTCTCACCCTCCCTCACCGTTGTTCATTTATCCCGGTTCCGTCACTACCCTTCATTCCCCATTTTTTACTGTCCTTTCTTTTTCTTTCAACACCCACTCACATTCTCCCACTACCTCTACTTTAGTTTTCTTCCTCTCTCTTCCCCTCTTTCGCTCCCTTATTAATTTAACTGTTCTCACTTTCACCCTATTACACCTTCTCTGTTTTTTACTATGTAATAAACAATTCCTCTGTGTTGCTCTCTCTAGCTATCTTTCTCTTAACATTACTCTCTCTGTGTTCTTCCCTCATGCTAACTCCTTCATTATTTTTTTTTTCTTTTTTTGAGGTGCGCACCCCGGTGCGCATACCCTAAGCAAATAAGATTGACAGAGAGTTTTTAAAAATATAGGTTTATTTTTATAAATTAAAGGTAGTTCTAAAAAGAACTGTTTTTTTATTCTTTTTGTTGTTATATAATTTTTTTATTGGTTTTTTGAATTTTTTTTACTTTTTTTGGCTTTTCTGAACAGTTTTATATTTTTTTTGTATTTTTTATGGGGAGAAAGAAAAAACAGGGAATTGTAAATGGCTCAACTGGAGCAAAATAAAATCAGGAAAAAAATTAGGTGTTTTTCGGGCACTTGTGGTTATCACCAGCACAGAGGATAAGTTTTAGACTTTGCTCACCGTAGCAAAGAGTCTTCCCACACGATTTTAAAATTCACCAAACTTGGGTTGAATTACAGACATTGTCTCTCTTGCCTCTGGATCCGATGGAGTGGGATGCTTTCTTTTGGAGGTGCTTGGTGAAGATCGAGAAGGGTTCCTGGCCATTTCTTGGACCTCTGCCCTAGCATAGTTGTTGGGATGCTTCCGCTCCATATGACCAATCATGGTATAATTACCAAATGAATATTTCCTATTAGGGTTCCCCCTTGAAAGTTCCATGCCACAGATTAGGCAAGTCACCTTTGGTGCATTGACTTTCTTTTTGCCCTCTGGAATGGAAAAAAACTCACATACGATGTGCTCCTTTGGCTTATATGGGGTATTGTCTTCTGGGAGGAATCTTCCTCTCCCCTCCTCATCCTCCTCCTCCTCTTCTTCTTCTTGACCACCAATGTGATGTTGTGGTGGTCCTCTTGGTGGTGGTGGTGGTGGTGCTGCTGCAGATGCTCCAGCTGCTGCTGCTACTGTAGCCATTTTAAAGTAGAAAAGATTAGAGACAGATCTCCAAACAGGTCTTCCTCAGTCAAAGGACAAAGTCAGAATAAGGAAAAAAGGTGGGGGCTTTCATCATTTGGAAAACAAAACTGTTCTGGACCAATGAAAAGTGTTATTTTCAAGTCACATGATCCAGGCTTTCCTCATTTGGAAACAAAACTGATCTGCACCAATGAAAAGTGTTATTTTCAGATCACATGACCCGACGCGCTTACGCTACGCGTCCCGGGGCGAGCCCGTAGTCGCGCCCCGGGGCACGTAGCGTAAGCGCGTCGGGACGTTGCGCGATCGTATGCGCTCGCGTGCTTCCGGGAGCGCTTACGCAGTGCGTGATATGACGCATCACGCGGCTACGCGATACGTCACAATGTTGTTTTCGTTTGCGGCAATAGCGCTAACGGGACGCTCACCGGTACGTGCCCCGGGGCGCGCCGTAACACTGCGCTTACCCGTGAGCGCATCGGTACGCGCCCCGGGAGCGCTCCAGGGCAAAAAAAATAATAATAATTACATAATTATGCAATATAAAATTCGGTATAAAAAATATTACTTTTCATACCTATAGAGACTTGCTATTAAAAAACCATTGAAATTCTCTGAAAAAAACATAGGTTTCCCACCAGTTATAGTTAGGAATTAGCATTTAAAAAACCTATTAAATTCACTGAAAAAACCATAGGTTTCACACCAGTTATAGTTAGCTGGAAGTTTTACTCGCATAAAACCATTGGAATTCTCACGTTATAGTTAGTTGGACTCACTATAACTTGCGCGTGCAATGCACTGCTGATGACGTCACATATTACATCACTCATGACATGGTCAGTGACATCACTCATGACATCACTGATGACACCATCCTTGTGACAGAGTGACAGACCTCCTTTCACTGTAATGTAACCCGTGAAACAGATATTCAAAAATAGAAACTAAAATTTTCAAAAAAATGGAGATACCCATACCACTTACAACAACCAATTCAATAATTCCACCATCTATATACACATGCACTAATTTACCAACAGTTCTATATAGTCACTCATACATATACTCACTCATCATATGTAGTGATACACCTATACATCCTGTTACACACCGACAGGCATCCAAAAAGTACTCACACACATACTCACACATGCAAATAAACTATTGAACATCCATTTATTTGCATATACAGTTATACACACACTACCACTTTACTTCTAAGGAAACTTACACATACTTACTCTTTTAAACAATCACTTATAGAAGCACATACTAATTTAAACAGGAACTCTTAAAATCCCTTACTCTCACATATACTCACTTATATACATCAATATTCACATATACTAGATTAAAACATATGTAGTTACTCATAAAGACACTAGTGAGATAGTCGTTCACTCACTAACACACACATATACACACTCATCCATCCATACAGTCCTGCACATATGCTGTCTTCAAAACACATACAGAGAGAGAGTCAGTTATTCATGCATCTATGTGCTAAGTAATACCCCCACCAATCCATACAAACACTCATACTGATACTAAGAAAAACATCTAATAACCCATATACATACACATGTACCTACTCACCAACCCACGCAGTCACTTATACAGAAAGTGAAACAATAATACATATATTTAAATATTGAAATATTACTCAGTAATATTTATTTTTCAGAAAGACACACATTCACTGGATGGTGTCATCAGTGATGTCATGAGTGATGTCACTGACCATGTCATGAGTGATGTAATATGTGACGTCATCAGCAGTGCATTGCACGCGCAAGTTATAGTGAGTCCAACTAACTATAACGTGGGAATTTCAATGGTTTTATGCGAGTAAAACTTCCAGCTAACTATAACTGGTGTGAAACCTATGGTTTTTTCAGTGAATATATATATATATATATATATATATATATATATATATATCAACAACAGTGTCCTACGTGAAGGGCGCTCTCTTTCACAGCTGGTGCGCGTGACACGGCTGGACAATATTTCACCAATTTTAAAAACATGCAGCACTCTCCCAGTTTTGGCAGAATAACGATTTATCCAAACTTTAGCAGAGCCATTATCCTTTCTCACCAAAGCATTTCACCCTGCTGGGTTTGCACACAATGCAAAACATTAGTCCCTTCACAGTTTCTGTATTTTATACCTGGTCACCATTGTGCATATTATGGTGCATTCTTGGTCAGGTAGTTCTCAGAACATATCACTCAATTATGAATCAAAATTGTGTAAACAAAATTATAATAAAAATGTTATCGGTCTGTTTAACGTGTTATGCCACATAACAATGTTATTTGAACTTCTCAGTACAGAGGTAAGTGATTAGATGTGTGTATACATCTATGAATCACTGAGTGGATTTTTAGATACTTGTATTTCTGTGACAATGTATTTAAATATGATACTCTGTATTTTACAAACAGTGATGAAAAATTGTAATAGTGTATGAAAAGGTGTATGTGATTGTCACGTGGATGATGTCATCAGTGATGTCATTTGAGATGTCATCAGTGATGTCACCGACTATGTCATGAATGATCTAATATGTGACATCATCAGCAGTGGATTGCGGGTGGGCGAAATATAGTTAGTACAACTAACTATATAGGAGCAATTTCATTGGTTTTGTACGAGTAAAATGTCCAGCTAACTATAACACCACTAAAACTTATAGTTTTTTGAGTGAATTTCAAAGGTTTTTTAAAAACGAATTCCTAACTATATAACTCCTGAAACCTATGTTTTTTTCAGTGAATTTCAAAGGTTTTTTTAAATGCTAATTCCTAACTATATAAGGCCTGAAACCTATGGTTTTTTCAGTGAATTTCAAAGGTTTTTTAAATGCTGATTCCTAACTATATAAGGCCTGAAACCTATGTTTTTTTCAGTGAATATATATATATATATATCTTTTTTTTTGTTGTTGTTTTTTTTTTTTTCGCCGTGGGGTTCACCACTGGATAGTTATAGTTAGGCAGGTTTGCAGCAAAAATATTTGGCAGGAAGCTAGATCTTGGTCCGTAGATCTTGCTTTTTGTGATTTGATGTAAATCCGTCAAGTAGTTTTTGAGAAGATAAGGAAAACAATTATTGTATTTCTAATGGTTGGATCCACGTAATGCTCATGAGAGGTTGTCGGACTGCCAGTTCAAAAATGGAGCCTTCTGATTTGCCCAGGGAGTTGTATTTCAATTGGGCCATCTCACTCCCACTGGAGTCATACTCCTGCAGGAGCAAACGCTCTGATTTGCTGCCAGCAACATGAGAAAAATGATTCTTAAGCATTACAGGACTTGGCGACTGTCCTGAAGTAAAACAATTGAAATAATTTAAGAGGGCTGATAGGGATTTCCTGACCCCCCTAGGTTGCATGCCCGAGGGATCCAGGGGGAACCGCCGAGGCTCTATAAACAGGTATAGCATTAGAGCTATTAAAGTAAGTGAAAATTAGCTCAGAATAATATGAAACATCATTATTGCTATCATACATTCAACCCCATAGGTAAAGCAGGGTTGTCTGATGTGCAATATTAATATTATAACATACACTTCATGGGGAGTTGAGGTCATGCTGACTATGAACTGCAGATGAAAGGGCAATCTTCCTGTACACAGTGTTCAATCTGTATTACTGTTCCGGGAAAGCAAAGTTCCTCCAGATATTGAAACCCTGTTACATAACAAATGTCCTATTACAGACAGTCTTTACCTGTACCATACCCCTGACAGTCACTGAACTTACATTGAGAAATTAAGTGGCTGAAAGTAGAAAAGTGGGTCCTGTTAACACTGATAATTTTATAGAGAGAATTCACACTGTACCACACTGTTTGTAGGCAGTGAAACTCTTGTGATAAATAAACAACAGAGTATTGAAAAGTATTTACTAGGCTCAGTGTACACTATGCAAAACATGTGCAAAGAGTGACTATTCACTTAAAATATCCAAGGTCTGAAGGTGCTAAAGATCATGCTACCTGCAGCCTTCATTTTGTGTTGAAAATGATTACAGGTAGCCCCTCTTCTGAAGCAAAACAAGCATACGCACATAGGTTAGTACCTGGTTCTTGCAGTCTTTAATGTTAACCAGAAATTGCTATGATGAGACGATTCTGTCTAATAACTCAAGGCTGCTTAAAATATTTAGTATGTAGCACATAGAATCTTTGCCCTGCTGGAAACATTTTTCTGTGGTACCAAAAGATTGTGTGCAACTTATTGAATACATTTCATCACTTTCACCTGCAAACAGAGTTACTCTTCAATACAAAGGTTTATAATGTGTTCCATAACTCTACACACCTATGGTGCTTTAGGAGCACAGGCATTTTGTAGACACTACACCGATTAGCTGGACACAGGCTGTACAAAGTTAGGTAGTAAAGTAATATGGTAGTTACCTGCCACTATGTAAACTATAACACAAACTAGCACACTCATTAAATGATGTCATCAATGATGTCACTTGTCATTAGTGATATCATAAATGATGTAATAGAATATGTTATGAGTGATGTAAAACAAGAGGTTATAAGCAGTGCATGGCAGGGGCATAAGCCCTGCTAACTATAACTGGTGAACTTCTGCTTTTTGCCACTGACATATTCACCTAACTATAACTTTACTTTGACCTTTGCTTTTTTCAGTGAATTTCTAAGGGTTTTCCCCATAAAAAAGCAGATCTTTTGATCACAGCTAACTAGAACTTTACTTTAACTTTTGATTTTTTCAGTTAATTTTTTTTTCAGATAAAGTAATATTTGATTACCATATGTAAAGCCAACTCTAGCCACACATAAAAGTCCATCGACATATGAGCGCTCACTTAAAAAGGTTGTAACCAAGACATGAAATTTTTTGCACTCCAAACGCAGCGTGTTTTTGCCTTGATCAACTGACGCTTTCACGCAACTATATCCTCACTTTAACCTTTGCTTTTTATAGTGAATTTGTAAGCTTTTCTTAGAAGAAATCAAGAGTCTTTCAGTGAATCTTAGGATGTTTTAATGTATTGTAAACTATTACTAACATGCCTATCTATTTGTAGTAGGCCCTTGCCTATGTAACAAGGCTTGAGTATGTGGTGGAAGTGAGCTCTCAATGAAGAGCTGCACAGAAAGCACAACCTCTGCATATTATTGACATTCCTACCAAATTGTGATGGATGTCTGTTGAGTGTGGACTCTCCATGAAGAGTGGCGCAGAGTGCAGGCTGTCCATAGTTGTGGCTTGTTCATCTAATAGGATTTGGATCCCTGAAGATAGTGGGCTCCATGCACATTCTGCATACTGAGCGTAGACTGTGCATAGTAGGGACTTGCCCACCTAATGAGGCTTATGTCACTGGAGGGAAAAACCTCCAGACAAGTCTGAAAACTGAGTGCTGACTGTGCATAGTAGGTACTTTTCCAATTAATGGTGCTTGGTTCTCCGGAAGAAGTAGGCTCAATGCACATCCTCCACACTGAGTGTAGGCTTTGCATGTTAGAGACTTTCCCACCTTACAGGGCTTGTGCCCCTCGAGAAAGTGGGATCCATGCACACACTGAACAATTGGTGCTGACTGCGCGAATGATAGGGGCTTGCCCACGTAATACCACTTATGTGTCTGGAGAGAGTGGGCTCAATGGACAGTCTGTGAACTCAGTATTGACAGGGCATTGTAAAGGTTTACTTATAGGATGGGGCTTGGTTTTCTTGCAGGTTTGGGCTCTAAGCAACTATGTGCACTCAGTGCTGACTGTGCATACTAAGGTCTTGCCCAGTTAATAGCGCTTGCACATCTGGAAGGAGTGGGATCTACGCACAGTCTGTGCACGGAGCAAGGGCTGTGCGTGGTCCGGGATTGCCCACCAAATGGGACTAAGACTAAAGGATGAAAGCACCAAACACAGTCCCCATATCCTCTGCTGGAACATTTCTGATTTCTGAAACAGTTGCATCCAGGAAATCACAGTGCGGGCTCTCCCAAGAGTAGTTTCAACCCACAAAAGTGAAATTCTGAATAGGGCCCTGCTTGACAGATCACCCTGAAACTTTCCAGGAAAGAGCATAGGTGGGTTAATCTGTGTGGATGCACCTGTGCTTCGGAGTGGTGGTTAACCTGAGAGACAGTGAGCAGCATCACAGGTACACCCAAACCAACCTGCTGATGAAGCATAAAAATACAGAAGCACGTGTTCAGAGATGCAAGCATGGTTTCTGCAAAACTTGGCAAATACTCTTCAACTTTTGGGTGAATTGATGCTGTTATGCCAAGCAGTATGTTTTCCTCCTCCTTTGATTTAAAAGTGAGTTAGGTCAATTGAAGCTCAAATGCACAAAACAACTGGATTTGGCCAGTTATTTCTAGGAACGCACACAACACACAACATACCTCAAGGTTGATCAGTATCTAATTTTCCATTGGTGGCCATAAGGGAAGCCAGAGCTCTTGTGGTCCCAGCTTTTGCTTTGCAACACATCTTTTGCAAGGTCAGTGCGAAAGCCAGCATCTCCATTCCTCCTCTCACTTGTGAGGCAGGAGAAACACCTAACATCACTGCTAGGTCTCTAACCCTCTTCAATTGCCAGAAAAAGCTGGAATGGATTGGAACAGCCAGAAAAAGCTGGAATGGGGTGATGCTCACGTTTTTCTTTCATCCTCCAGGGCAGTGATGGGGTTCCCGGGAGCAATGTGAATGTATAGCACAGCAGTACTCATGGCGTCTGCGTTCCCAGGCTGAGTGGTCACCATGGAATCGTTTTACAACTTTGAAGTTGTCCTACTCATTTTAATTTTATTGTCTCAACTTGAAGGTTGCCTCTGACTCACAACTTTGAAGATTGCAGACATGTTGCATCCCTAATCCAGAAAATCCCCTTCTGTAGTGCTGTTAAAATGAGATTGACCGGATTTAATCATCATGAGTTTTAACCCAAGAGACATACAAAAGTTGTAACCCCTTTAAATCCCGCCCAGTACCTTATTTCAATGAATTTATGTAAAATTCTCATGAACGAATTCAGACCAAATCAAAAGAACGCACTTTCAGAGTAAAGTTCCACTTTCTTGCCAGGTTTGGTGCAAATCTATTCAATCTTTTGACCAGCAGGTGAGAGAAAAATGTTCTTTTGGAACTAAAATATGAATTCACTAATTATTACACCAACACTGTAATGCTTGTTCCTGATGCTGAATCTAAAGAAAATTTGTCATGTTGACACCTAGGTGACAGAACTCATGGACTGCTAAGCTTCAAGCCAATCCATCCATAGGGTCAAAAGTATTAGACAAATCAAAAGATGGCTCTGCAATAGAAACTGTGTCTAAACATACCACACACACATGTATATTGAATAGGATTAAGCAAGCTATGATGGAGACACAAACAATATAATTTGAATTCGGATAGCTGCATCACAGATATACTTGTTGGTTTCTATGAGATAAAGATGACAATTTGAGAGGTGGCACTCTGATACTCCTGCAACTAGAATGAGACTATAACTTCCTTTAAACCTCAAGAGGACATGAGTGAAGCAATCCAGGAATTTGACAGTGGCTATAATGAAAATTGCAATCATCCAAGACTTTAACTTTGGGTGCTGTACCAAGTTTTTCAACTACACCTATTGGCATTTTTTTTACTTTACACATTAACAACATGTCTTAGGGAGGATTGTTTTCCCCATATTAACCTCCAGAACAACAGTGACTGGCTAAAGTAGCAATGACTCAAACATTTACATTGAAACCTTCAGTGGAAGTCAGCATGGTAGATGACGTGTCAGAAGAAGGATAACTAAGATATTGCCATTATGTGATTTCAGAATCTAGGAGCAAGAAAGTCATGCATGGTGTGCAATAATAGTCCAAGGTAACAAATAAAACAAACACAAGTACCCAGGAACTTAAATCAGAGCAGACCCTGAGTACAAGGCACATCCGTGCATAAAGAACCATATTTTTTAAGAGTGGACATGTACAAAAAATACTCAGAAACAGCAAAGAAATGCAAATCCTCTAAACCAGGCAAGTGGATTTGGACACTTCAAAATTCAGAAGAGCAAGTGTCCAATGCACTCCATAAAGGTTACTTGCCAAAATTCATGTGGGGTTACCAGAAACCGCAGCTGGTGCAGGTAAGAGCGGTGGGGTGGTGGGAGTCGACATACGGCAATGAGGGAAAATAACATTTTAAAAAAGAAAACCACTTACCTTGCATTCACCGCTTCACCGAGTTCAGAGGTCGAGTGGAAGTAGGAGCTTAGCTATTACCACAGACCTAAGACAGACAGAACAACCAGTGATACGAGATAGATACATTGCAGCAATAAAAAACAGGGCTGTGATACTAGCAGGCTCCCATTACCAAAACGTAATAACCATGGCCCATATCATTGAGAGGGTGCACTGCCCCTGTCTGCACCACAACATACCTAGTTAGTGGTGCATGGCCGTGCGAAGAGGGACAGTGCACTATATTAAAGATATTATTCTGCCCCTAGGGCAGATGCCAACTTACACCTCCCTTGGGGCAGTGCATTAGTGAAAGGTGGACAAACTGTTTGAAGCGGCTGATCTGTCTTTCACAGTGCAGGCAGGGCATGGCCTACTTTTGAAAGGGCTTGTGGTAAAGATCCCCCTGCAGGCGAGTGCTGTGAGCAACTTTGGGAGGTCCATGAAATTACAATTGTCCTTGTGCAAGGTTGCACTTGGGGGGGCATAATGACTATGTGTTACCTCTTTGTGAACTGCAGTCAGTGCACGTCCTGATAGTCTCTTTACCTTTGCACCTGTGTCCATAAACCATAATACATGACAGACACAGAGGCAATGTGTTCCCCTCATTAGCATATGGCTATGCTCCAAGACTAATAAAAGTGTGTACCTGCATAAAATTGTGTTGGCATCTTTATGTGCAGCATCACAATCTAAATTACAGAATGGTTTATGCAAGGGTCTATAGTCCCTTCTGTTACGCCAAAGGGCACCAAAAGATCAGAAAGCAGTAGCCCCTACAGGGAATTTAATGCAATACAGACCCAGGTTTCTAACAATGCCCAGCAGAAAAGCCTGTAAGCAAGCCTTACCTGAAACATCTTTAAAGAAGAGATGCATTTACAAAATATTTTGAACAACGATCCATTCATGTAGTAATGTTGTTTAAAACAAAGCCTTTCTCTTTTATCAGTACACACATGTAAACTTTCTGATTTAGAACATGCAACTTTTGTATGACTTTCCAGGGCAGATTACACTTTCTTTATAAACCATCTAAAAAAGTAATTGCTTCAATTGCATTATATCCCTCTACTTAATTTATTTGTAATTGGGGTTTTTTCAGTTTTATATAGCGCGAACTTGACTCGAGGTATCGGGTATCAGAGCGCTTTACATGAGCATCAGTTTTGTTACAGATGAACACATTCATTTTTGTTAGGCACTGGCAGAATAAGTGATTTGCCCCGAATCACAGGATGTTTAGTGTCATTGGAGAGACTCGAACGCAGTTCCCCAGATCCGAGGTCAACCGCTCTAGTCGTAAGGTTACATCTAATCCCCAGATTAGTTCTAATTTACATTGAATTTTAATCATTTCCTTTCATTTGTTCATCCACTTGTATAATATCATGCAACTAGCAGAGACATGCGTCAAAGCTCCAAAATAGTGCTTTCTTAAGGCTAAAAAAAACATACATTCCCCAACGTAACATCGGAATTAGGGTCTCATTATGATAACAGAGGACCACCAGTGAGAGGACAGCAGTCCGACAGCCGGATTACGATACTGGCAGTCGGAGTGCAGTGGAGGTGTGGAAAGACTGCTTCCTCCGATTGGCTGAAGGAGCTGTTCAGGGCCACGGTCAGATTGTAGTCCCTACAATGGGGGTGGTGCCAGTGCAGGCAGCACCATAGGGATTATGATGTTGCTTTCCCTCAGTACTGAAATGGCGGTTCCACTGCCATGTAAAGGCAGACAGAAAAGGACTGTGGAGACCCTAAGCAGGGCCCTTAGCCCCCTGGGGCCACTGCTAAGTGGCGGTGGGGGGGGGGGTATGTTCTCCACTCTAAACATCCATGCACTGTGTGCCAGGCACCAAATGGTGCTTGGCAAACAGTGCGTGGATTCGCACAAAGTGCCCGAGAACACTGCGGCCCTTTTCAGGGCCTCAGCTCAAGCTGCAGTGTTATTGAGCACATTCCGAATGCGGTGCAGGCGGTCCCATCGTAATACGGTGGGTGTGACCTCGGACCCCTTGTCGAGCAGTCCCATTCCCGCTGCGATGATGGCTGGTCATCTGACTGACCACCATCATAATAAACCCCTAAATTCATAAAACAAAACATTAAATTAACATATTCTTAATTTTTTTCTGCATCAATCCATGGAACAAAATCAACCTTCTTATGCATTTTCAAGTATTTACAGTCAAATGTTCTATTTATTTTCCTAGTCTGATAACTCATTAAAATCAATTACTCTTTTGCATGTTTTGGTGCACTTCTAACACATTCCATATGCCTTGTTCTTCATATCTCCTTTTTAAAGTGCACCATGTATTTTAACATTTATACCGCTCTACCATATCCACAGTGTATTAGGTTTAACCTTGTTAGTGAGGTCAAGATTCACACTCAGATATCATTTATACTTTTTAGCATCTTACTTAATGTGTATTGAAGTAATTCTAAAGGTAGTTCTAAAAGGAGCATTTACAAATACTGTTGCAATATATCATTTGGCTGCTACAGGATCCAATGTGCTGATCTGATTAGATCCTTGTTAAGATTCTCTTGCAGCTTTTCCACTGTTAATTTTCAAACATGTGCTAGTCTTCCCTCAGCAAAAGATTTACTTTGCAATCACCTCTGATTGAGAATTGACAGAAACCATAGGACCCCAGCAAAAAGACTCAATGTTTATCTCTCTAACACCTCATTCCAACAAAGCAATTTTGTCCTGGTCTGAATGAACTACAAGATTCAGTTAGAAGAGAATCGCTACTACAATTTAACAGTAACACAAAGGGAGTAGAACATACTCATATATATCATAGACGCAAACAGACCACCCATAGCAGTGAGCCATAGTTTCCCCGATATGGGAAGAATTGTTGATCTTGAATTCAAAGCACCCCCTTGCAAGCTATTTCCCCAGTATGAAGGAAGACACAGTTCAGGTACGTTTGCAAAATATAATAATATAGGTCACTTGCATAAGCTTCCGGCTTCTCACCCTTCAGATCACCTTACCATGGTCCAAAGCTTAAACCAGCAAAAAATTCAAACATATACTTAAATGTCACACATTGGAAATGGGGACTAAGCAACACATTACTCACAGTACAAAATGAAAAATCCTGTACATATCCCAAAAAGTAGAAAGTATAGTGCATGCTGTTAACATACAAAGATATTAATCATGTACTCCATCAAGCGGACAGATTTACCTCTTGCATCTCACATATTGTAGCAGGTTGTCCTCTGTAAATCCCTCTGTCACTGTAACAGGTCTAGTGTGCTCCATATAAAATTTGAAATAAATAAATGATTTTACTTTGGTATTACTTATTTGAATGGTCATGCCAGGGCATGTCATATTTTGTATAGTAAATGATTATACACCAGATCAAGGTCTGGACTATAACGTTAGATTTGAGTATGTCCCTAGATCTTTCCTGCACTAATTATGAATGTGCAAACCAGGTCTCTCCACCAAGGGTCAGTTTCAGTGGTGGCTGACATAGATAGACACAGTGGTGACGTGGGTAGATGGGATGTGGGGGGAGCGCACAGTGGTGTGCGGCTGGGGTTTAATAGTAATAAAAATAATTTAAAGACTTACCTGATGCTGTCGGTTGCCTCGCGCTCCTCTGCTTCCAGTTCCTGGTCCCAGCAGTCCATGGATCAGCATCACGGATTCCCCATCCAATTCCAGGCTGCTCTCAAGCATGAGAGCCACATGGGAATAGGCCTGAGTGGACTTAACACTCACTCAGGCACAGGTAGTCTGTGCTGTTTCTCTAACCCGGCTGTGCAAAACAGCTGGCTTGGAGAATCCTAAGTGCTCATGACAGTTTGGCCGGCCTAAGGAAGCCAGCCAAACTGACATACGCACTTAAAAGTGCACCAACCACTCCTCTTTCCCCCTCCCAATGCCTTCCCCCACTTCCTGCACACGCTGGATCAGCCAAAAGCTGAATAATAAAAAGAAAACCAAATATTATTTTATTTTTCAGCTACTGGCTCTGAGCCAGTGGGGCGATGCTCCTCCACCATTGCAAA
Organism: Lissotriton helveticus; assembly: GCF_964261635.1. Lineage (NCBI taxonomy): Eukaryota > Metazoa > Chordata > Amphibia > Caudata > Salamandridae > Lissotriton > Lissotriton helveticus. The sequence continues at coordinate 850,500,969 of NC_136070.1, forward strand.
GGAGCCACCGCTGGTCTAATTCACAGAGATTGGTGTACGATAAGTGTGATTTATTTTAATTCTGTTGTACTGCTTGAATTCAAGAGTACCACAAAAGTATGCTCGAAAAAACTTTGTAAGCTGAGCACCGTGGGCCGTGTTACAGAGAAAGGCCCCTGGAAGTTGCAACAGGCATGTGCGCCGGCTTTGTGCACCCCAGGAGCAATTCGGTATTACAGAGAGGACTGCAGATACTTGTGTGGCTCCTTCTGTAATAGAGATAGCACTGGCGCTCATGTAGTGCAGACTTTATCTTAAGAGCACATTCCCTCATTTGCTTGGCGGAGTGGCCGCTTGCAAATGAGGGATATACTTTCAAACATGCCTTTACAAGGCACACTGAAAGTGCGCCACAATGAGATGGGGACATTTCCGGCCACCTTCTAAAGGCAGCCCTCAGGAGGGGAAGAGACACCCCTTTGCAGGCGGGTCCAGTCACTCACTCAATCTGTCTGCAAGGGGATCTATTACCCCTCTTGTAAGTGCATGTGGGTTGCCGCATGCTCTGTGAAACACGGAGCGGCTTTGAAGCAGTCTCTCCAGCAGTGCAAGTTCACAGCAGCCCTGAGGGCAGCTCATTCATAATATTAGGGTGCACTTTCCCCATTTGCACCAAGCACGTTTATTTTAAGGTGCTCCGTGATGCAAACAGGGAAAATGCACCCTTATGTTAATACAGGCCCAGGTCTATCTCCACATTGCCATGCAAACTATACACAGCAGTCAAAGAAATGACGAATCAATATTTGAAGGAAGATGGAAGTGATACTCTATTATTATATTGAAAAGTCAGGATCAATCTTGATACAATATACAAATTACCATCCTGGTTAGCATGGAGATGTATGAAGGTGATTGAATTCATGCCTTTGCACTATATAAACTGCCTCGCTCACTCACTAGCCAATCACAAGGTATTATGGGTCATATTATCAAGAAAGGGCGATACATTATCGCCGCTTTTATCGGCAGGAAACTGCCGCTAAAGCGGCGATAATGGGCTTGATAATAGGCCCTTGTGAATTACTATAGAAGCCCAGGTTCTGGTGTTAACCTGGGCTTCTATGGTAATTCACAAGGGCATATTATCAAGCCCATTATCGCCGCTTTAGCGGCAGTTTCCTGCCGATAAAAGCGGCAATAATGTATCCCCCTTTCTTGATAATATGGTCCTATGTTTACTCCTCTTTTATACCTATACTGTAGATTTTGCATATTCTGTTCATGGTAAAGGAGGAAATTAAAATCAACGATCATTCATAACTCAGGTCAATTGTTATGTATGAGGGGGTTCCTCAAGTTTTACCTTCTTTAACGTGTTCGTGACATGTATAAAACACTTCTAATTTGACATGGTTTACACTGATTTAAAATGAATGTGATAAAGTTAAGAAAATATATTTATTCATGTGTCTCTTTTGTCCTTGTGGTTTTCCTTTCCTCACTTTTGTGTAACCTTTGCCATCTCTGTACTGGTCCCAAAGAGCTTGTGCAATTTCTCACCTTACTGTGACCTCTGCTTTCCTTCCTCACAGTAAATAACAGCAACATAAAGAACCATTTATCCGTCTCCCAGGAATCTCACACAGATAGGCAAGCGAAGAGCCTAAGAATCCCTGGGCAGCAGTGAGTAATTCTTTACAGAACTAGTGAAATAGGAAAAGCATGTGGGCACAATAGACAGAGTTCATAAATGATAAAACTGAAGGTATATTGCTCTATTGCTCTCCATGTAAAAGAAATGCATTCACCGCATCCTCTCTTAAAGCACTGAAGAAAACACTCACCTTTAGATCAAAACCTTCAATTTCTACGTGCTATGCAATCAAATATATTAGTCTTTTAGAGTCTCTACAGTCCTTCTTAACATCTGCCATTGGCCCTTGTAAAGAAACACGTTTAGGGTACCGTTTAAAATATCTACTTTATGTTTAAAGACTGAATGGACGAATTGCGTCCTCCAAAAATTATTTTAGTATCATAAAGGCAAAAAAAGGGTAGGACTGTATACATTTTGAGCTATGCAAGGGCAATTTTGTTTTGACATGGCTTTACACCAGCCGATTGCTCTTTCTTCCCCAAGACCTACTTTGAGCAGAAAATGTCTCCCCAGAACGGAGAACAGGGCCGACTGGGGAACCAGAAGCAGCCCTGCAAATACACAAAGCAGAACTTTTCCCTTCGTCTCCTTGAGCAATCTCTCTCTTTCCATCCAACCTTTCCCTCGCTCTCTATAGTCTGTCCTCTCTTTTCTCCCACCCGTTCCTGTCTCTCTAACTTCCCCTCCCTCTTTCTCTCATCATCTCTCTTGAACCTCCATCTTTGCTGATGCAGCTAACCACGGGTAGCTTAGCAAAGTGACTGATGTATCAAGAGAAGCCCTGGGCTTTTAAAACCTGTACACAGGGGCTCCAGCTCACCAGAGAAATGCCTGGTGAAATAAAGTGCCTTCCAGGGACCGAGTATCTAGTCAAATATCTGCTACTGCTGCTTGCACTGCTCTTCAAAGTTCTTTAGATGGGATGCAGGAAGAGAAAGGGCATGCCAATGCCTTGCGAGCAGATGGCGGAAATGGAAATGGAGAGCTGATGATTAAAAAGGGACGGGTATAATCAGAGGGGAATGAATCACTTGTCCTGTGCGTTAACAGTGTTGCCTTAAATAACCCTCATTCACAAAATAACCATGGGTGCACTGTATATCATGGCTGCGGTTTATCTGGGTTCTCCGCAGAATACGTGAAAAACATCATCATAGGGTCTTGGGGCTAGATGTAGGTAATTCTATTTTACCACTTCTTAAATACCGAATTTTACTGATTCAGTATTTAAGAAGTGATAAAATAGAGGGGGGGGTATGTAGGTGTTTCAGAATCGGTAAATACCGAATCATTAAGATTCGGTATTTACTGATTCTGTAAATACCGATTCGGTAATGCCCATTGATTCCTATGGGCCTTGAAGCCTATAGGAATCCATGGGCAATACCGAATCGGTATTTACCATACCGATTTCAGCAAGGGTGCAGGGGGTGTCACTTTGACACCCTCTAGCACCCCAAAGACGGGCATGTGTGTCATGTGGCACACAGACATGCCCTAAGGGCATGTCTGTCCGTCACATGCACACCTGGATTCGGTATTTTACCACCCAATTGGATTGGGTGGTAAAATACCGAATCTGTAAGGCTTTAGGGACTCTGAAGAGTCCCACCTACATCTGGCCGTTACCGAATCGGTAAAAAAAACGATTCGGTATTTTACAGAATCCGAAAGTTTCCAGATTCGGTAAATTTACCGAATCTGTAAAATGATGCCCCTACATCCCAAATACCCATTTACCGGCGGTAACGGCCGAAATCGGCCGTTACCGGTCGGTAAATGGCCTCCTACATCTTGCCCTTGGTTATGCTTTTCTCCTCCTGGAGGAAGACCAACTGGTATTTATATTAGTGATTCGAGAACGTGAAGGTAAGGGTGCGGTGTCATTAAAATTACCTCTATCTGTCGATCTTGGTTTTCTTAACTCGAAGATGAGCTAAAGGTAAAAACAAGGTGATGGTAAAGTGATAGAAGGGCTACTGTAATATCGCACCTGTTTGAAAACGTGGTTGGTCGACATGTTTCTGCCCAGGTGTGCCCAGTAGGTTCTGGGGGCTGCCTTCGGACCAAGAGACAGAACATTATCTTGCCGTAATGTGCAGAGATAAGTAGTGCATTTACCCTTCTTCTGAAGTGCACCTGTACGCACACTTGTGAGTTGCAGATTTCATTGTGTCTGCAACTGAAACAGAAAAAGACCATCAAGACAAAAGATTGCTGTACATAACAGCATCATTAGGGCAAGTGTGTGTTTTTGGTAAAAAGTGATGCTTTTCACTTAACCATTTCTGTGCAGAACCAAGATATACTGCACCCAATGTTATTTCGTGAATGAGGGTTTTTTAAGGCGACCAGAACCCCTGACCCTGGTAACACACAGGACAAGTGATTCATTCCCCTCTGATTATACCTCTATTGGCTGGAAGACGAATAAATCGCAGCTTCTCTCTCACTCATTTCTGATTACAAGATTAAAAAGGGACTCCAAAATGCCAGATTAGATTATCATCACATGTCCTTCATCTAACACAAGGAAAACCTGTGCTTGTTTGAATTACATTAGAAATCTTTTCAAAACCTTGCCTCTCCCTGAGGGGAAATGGGACATAATTTGTAGCCCCCATCCCAAACAAAGCTAACAATATAGTTCAACATGAAGTGTTCTAAAACAAGCTAAAAGAGAGTCATGCTCCGATACTGGGGTACAGATTTAATAGGTAACTAACAATAAAAGGTGCTTTCGGGAAAAAAAATCAACAAAACTAAATGAATATATGTTAGTATAACTGTACAAATTAAAAGAAAAATCAGAAATGGAATGGCCATTTATCCAGCCACTGGCCAAATAGTACATAATCTCTGGTATTTACCCAACGACCAGCAAAATAGTACATAATCTCGGCAATTTAGCCAGTGGTGGGCTAAATATCTGAAACATCACTGTTTAAACTGGCACAGGCTTAACAGTAGAGATCATGTACTATTTCGCTGGCACCAGATATAAAGTGTGAAGGAGGTTGTTATTTTATAGGGCAAGAAAAAACAAGCATTGATAATTTCAATAGGTCCATCGGGATGGACATGCTTTCGGGTGGAAGCAAATAACGGTAGAATAATATTGGTGTTGGTTAATAGGTCAGGTGACAATTCCATTATCATGCGAGGCGCTCACTCGGTAGCGCGGAACAGCTGGTCCGCGCTACCGAGTGAGCGCCTCACGTGCGGGTAGGTTCGCAAGCCTTGGGCTGCACTGACATCAGGGTATTATACCTTTTTGTGCTGCCCCATGGGAACAGACTGCGAGGCCCTTTAGGGACTACTTTTAGGGTCAACCCCTCATTGCAGAACCACTTGGCCTGCACCCTTACAGACCCAGAGAGGTTGTATTGATCTTTTATCTTCACTTTTGGTTTTTCACTGTGTAGTACTGTGTACTTGAGGTCCTGAGGAATTGCGATACTAAGCAAGAAACATGTCGACCTGATCAGAGGGTCGAGGTAGTTCCACTGAGCCCCTTACAGCCTCTATCTCCCCTCCCACCTTTTAACCAAGGGAATCAGTCACGCTAATAAAAATCCTTGTGAATTGGTTCACCTTTTTTATATCACCTTCCCCACATGACTGCACCCCTCAATTTCCCCCTCACACGCACACAAACCGTTGGCTTGAACTAAAGATCTCCGACAAAGAGCGCCTTCTAGGCGCCCGTCAGGCATTGCAGCGCCAGCCCGACGAGGAGCAAGAGGCCAATGATGAAGCTTGACATCTAGCTCGCTGGGTGTGTGAGGCTTCTGAGTTCTATAAAGGGAGCCTTCCGCTCCCTGACTCCACTCTTGTTGGTTTACACACGCCTTCCCCTTTTCCCTCTCTAGATACTCTCGGGGAACTTTGTACCCTCTGTGTTTCATGTTTGACTGGACATGTACACTGGACCCCGCTAAATATTGTCCAGAACTGGTTCCCCCCTTTTGTACTGAATTCCATTATCATGGCAGACCTAAAAGTCTATGTAGGCCAATGGCTGCCCTCCTCCAAACTGTGCTGCTGTCAAAGAAAAGCACAATAAAATATCTAGTTATCTAAAACACTTTAATAGCATTACAATGTCACGTGTGTGCCCCGGAAAGTTCAACCTCAGGTAACTGGATAAATAAACAAAATTATCACAGCTGTGTGTGGGGTAAGCACTTTTTCTGTGGGAGTGCATAACTTATACCCAATCAAAACATGTACTCCTGGCTCCCAACATGTTGGAGGAGCCATAGTCCCTCTCTGGTGATGCTCACATAATTATCTGGCAACAGCCGGTGTGTCAAGCCAAAATATAAAAAAGGAACTCCAGCCAATGCATGTTGGCATTCTTATAAGGATGTGTGAAGCATTTGTAAATCATTTTATATAAATGCATATATAAATGTACAAATGTATGTCTACAGTGTATGCATGAATTAAGGTAAGTTGTTAACATATATTAAAATGGTAAAACAAATTTTGAAATAAATACCCATGAAGAGTGGCCCCTTCTGCCACACTAACATTTTAGCCACTTACCCAATGTATCTTTGGAATGGTAGTTTCGCTTTTACCGTGTTGAGCAGTGTTTTGAGTGAGCTGTGTCTTGTTTATACTAGGCCCTCATTTATGTACTTTCAATGTTGTCTGGAAGCCAAATAAACAAAAAAATATCTGAGTGTTAGACTTGGAGACTCTTCCTGACTAAAGTTATCATGAAGAGCAGAGGGAGGGAAAGGAGTAGGACTGGTAGGAGGGTGATGATGACCAGTAGGAGAATAAAAACCAGAAGGTGGACCACCAGGTGGGCTAGGACTAACAGAGACCCATGAGGACCAGGGAGACCTAATCCACGAGGACCAGGTTTATCAAGATTAGAGAGGACCAAGAAAAAATAGATGAGGAGCAACAGAACAAAGAAAAAAAGAACTAGGGGTGCTGGATGAGAAGGATCGAGAGGGCCAGGAGAATTTCAAACATGGAATCAGCACCCAGTGGATGAGTGCCTGAAGGAACAGTATGACTATGGTTAGAAGGAACAGGAGACCCAGGACAAGCACGACATGGAGGGCTAGGTGAGCTTTAGCGCACTGACCAGGATCAAAGTAGCAAAGACTCTCAGAGCCCAGAGTAGTAGGCACAGGTGTACAGATCAAACAGGACCAATATGAGGAGAACAATGGAAAGAAGGACCATTTATAGAAGGACCAAGGTCACAGAGATCATATCAAGAAGGAGCAATGGGCTAGAAGCAAATGGACCAGGACCTAAAAGACCACAACCAGAAAGGACCACGGCCTGTAGGATCAGGGAACCCTAGAGCAGCAGAACCAGGAAGAATGTAATTGACCAGGAAGTCCAGGCCCATTTAGAAGAGTGTCAGAAGGTTCATGAGGATCAGACTCAGGGGAATCTTAAGCCCCTGTGACAGGGACTATATTAACCTGGGTGACTCGCATCATGGGAACTAGGAGGACCAGTATCACAAGGATAAGGGAGACCATACCCAGGACGACCACTACTAGGAGGAACATGACAAAGAGGACCAGGATCCAATGGACAAGAACAAGGTGAACCAGGCAAACCAGGAAACTATGAGGACTAGTTGTACTAGAATTGGGTAGGAGGACCAGAGGACTCGGAGGGCTAGGATAACAAAGGCCACTGCAGCTGGTACCGGAAGATCTGATAAAGGAGGACCAGACAAAGAAGTACAATAACTAAGATAAGGACTATATGGAGAAGGGGGACAAGAGGCAGGAGTAGGAACCAGAATTATGGCGATGAAGATGAAAAGATCCAGGACCTGGAGGCTGTGAAACAGGAGTCCCAGGATACAGAGGAGCAGGGGCAGGAGTACATGTGAATGAAAACCAGACAGACCAGGATGTGCAGGAGCAGAAAGTTCTAAGGCTAGTATAAACAGGCGTAAGGGACCATCAGAACGAGAAAAGGTACGGATGGTCAGTGGTGAGCCAGGACAAGTTATTTCAGACCCATCAGGACAAGGAGAAGGGGGACTATGCTTCAAGGATTAGGACCAGTTTGAAGGAGAATATGAAGATCAGGGTCATGAGAGCAAAGACAAAAAGGACCAGGAAACCCAGATGAGCTGGTTTGGGACTCTGAAGACCATGGGGACAAGGGTGAAGGATACTAATTGGACTGGAGCTAAAAGGACTAGGTTAACTAAAGGTTGTTGGTGATCAGCACAATATGACAAGAAGAACCAGGAAGTCCAGACCAAGGCAGCCAAGACTAGGATGACTGATGGACTTGGTTCAGGAGAACTATGTCCAGGTAAACTATAAGGACCAGTGCAAACAGGATTAGTGTCAAAGGGCATTGAATCATGAGAAAGAAACTGACAATGAATAACAAGAATGAGAGAACCATGTCCAGATGAACCAGGAAGGTGAGACCAGGAATGAGGCAACCAATTCCAGATGGATAGACTCTAAGAAAACCAGGAAACAAAAGACTCAGGGGGATCAGGGGCACCCGAATTAGGATGACCATAATCTGGAGGATCAGGCCACAGAGCTAGGAACAGGATGGCCAGAAAAATGAGTAACAGGATGGTCAGGCCCATGTGGACTAGAACAAGGAGGACCTTCATCAGTTGGTGTATTACAATGAGGTAAAGGAGCAGGAAGACCAGTGCCAGGAGGTTCAATACCAGATCTAGGAATAATAGGAAGAGTAGAAGCATGAGGATCATAAGGAATAGGACTATGGCACCGAATGAGAAATGAAGACAAGACAGCCAGTATCAAAAATATGAAAAGGACCAGAGCGAAGAGCACCAGGACCAGAGCAAGGACAATCAAAAGGATAAGGACAAGAAAACCAGGGACAGACCTAGGATTGCCAGCGTGGCCATGACCTTAGGGTCAGGGCCCAGGGTACCAAGTGGACCAAAAAGACCAGCACCTAGAAGAAGAAGTTCCAGGGTAAGGAAGATGAAGAGGAGCAGAAAGTCCAGAGACAGGAAAAATTAAGGGGACATGACCTGAATGACCTAAAGGGCCAGGACTGAAATGACTAATGTTAGAAAGACACAAAAAAAACATACGAGGACTAAGAGAGTCCAGTCCAGTGGGATCAGGAGACTCACACCATGATTCCCCATCACAATGTGATTTATGGAAAACTTTTTCTGGGTCTCAAAGAAGAATTCTCCACTTTGAGATTCAAATAAAGACTGCGAATCAATAACGTGAGAGAGATTTGGGCTCATTGAAATGTGCTCTCACACTGGCAGAATCAAGCAACAATACCTCTGAGGAATAGGAATTGTTCTAGACAATAACTTATCACTCTCTCGGAATAAAACATTGTCCTACAGTAAATAATTATAAGACCTGGAAAATCAATCCAGCTGGAACAATCTTATGATCCATGAAAGATGATATGAAGGCCAACACACAGAGGCACTTTAGTGGAGTGATGGGTACCAAAGATCTGAACACAATGAACCAGAGAGAACCCATAGGCAGGGGCCTCATCCAATCAAAAGATGCCCGGCCTAACATCCTGACAAGGGAACACTGACTCCAGCTGAAGGAGAAAATCAAGAGAGCAACAATAAGGAAAAACTACCTTAATTTTAGGGGAAAGAAAACTCTGCTGTACCAACACCTTTAAGTGATAATGTTGCCTAAAAGAAAGTCATTTTGCCAGGTCACGGGCTTCCTCACAGATAATAGAATCACAGTTAATAAGAACACCTGAGTTTTCAGTGCCAAAATCAAAACATCCAGGCTCACTCCCTGAAAGAAGTGATGGAAATCCTGACATTTGATGAGGGATAGCATGAGGAGACAGAAACCCTGGCCCGAGTACATTCAAGGCAATCAACAAGACCACAGAGAGATAGGTAGAAATTGGTGAAGGAGTGGATAGAGAAAGAAGCCATCAAAAAACACAGAGAAACCTCTCCTAGAACATTATAAATCTGTAGGTAATATATCAATTAATTTATATATATCATCATTGTCCCACACAAACAAAGTTATTTAGAAAAACATATAATTTTATCATTTGAAATCCATCAATGATTCATAAAAAACATATATATATATATATATATATATATATATATATATATATACAATGAAGATCAGTCAAATAAACACATCATATAGCCCCCAATCATTCTCACACATCCAGGCATCCTCTCAAGTAACCACAACACCATACACAATAACACAGAAACAGTACATATATAACAAAACAAAGGTACAGAGAAAAAGAACAAAATAGTACAAGCAAAAAGACGCCAACGCGCGTTTCGGAAAGGACAAATATCCACAGTTCCTTCGTCAGGGCGCAAGGAAAAACATATAATATGTACTATTTCTCCCAAGGCGTGGATTTCTTCAACCTTCAATAAATCTGTCCTTAATAGGAGATATCAAAATCACAAGGGCTATTTCCTGAGGCTGGTGATAACAAGTATATAAACTTTCTGTGGGGACAATGGGACAATTTCAATATACATAGCACTGGTAAAAACAACAAAACACTGCTGAAGAGACCACCACCAAAGACAATAATAAAAAAGGAGACACGAGTGTATAAGTAAGGACCAGTGCAATAGAAAGGGCAGAGCGACTAAATAGGCAAGGAAGATAAATAAATAGATATATAGGGTTACCCCTTAAAAACCCAAGAAAAAAACCTGAACAGGAAGTCTGATAGCCTTGCAAAAGTTCCCATAATACTTGTTACAATAACACCTACCAAAAGATCTACGTCAAACCCGCCTCTAATCAGTGTAGCCAATCGCTGCCTGAAATCCAGGGGAAAAGTGCCTAATAGAGAACGAAGCCAAACATGCATGACTTCACCAAAGGAAGGCAAGAAATCATCACTTAACTCTGAAGGCCTGTCCAAGGACGTGAGGAGGATTGAAGATGAGTTTTGGAGGTCTCTGGCGATAACACCAACTCCTGAACTGCCCCTAAGGCTGGAATGTGAGGTGAGGGGCAAAAGACTCTCTAAAGGATGGTATGCCAGTAAGAGGGGATGGAAATGGGCCACAGACATTCCTATTGAAGGTTTTCCTCCTGGATAAGACACACCTTCAGGAATGAGAGGGGTTATGGGCAGCAAGGTGGTGTTTTGTCCATTTTGTGTTTTTCACTCTTCAGTTACAGGTTAAGTGATGTACTTGCCAACTCATTCTTAGGGAGATTCAAGTAAAAGCATAAACAGACACACATTGATACATGGAAAACATTAGCATGCAGAAGAGCGCTGACTCAGATGGATGTAGTAATATACTGTGGTCCAGAATAATTACCAACTGCTGAGACTAATTGAAGCAATCTAGTACAGGGTATATGATATTCATGTCCTCCACACTACCTTCAAAATGGGTAAAATGTCAATACCATGTCCCCTCACTACTGACATTGAATCACTCTGGTGCTTGCAGTAGGGATCTGCCCAGTAGCAACCAGGGATTGCTTCAAGGGTAGAGCATCCCCCAGACATCTCCAATTTCTCCCCCACACAAGGGGCACTACAGTCTTCATATCCCCCTGGGAGGATACTTGGAAGTTCACTACCCAGCAGCCCACCCCAGGTGGGCAGAAAGTCCCGAGGTCTAGGTGGACGCTGTCCAGATATCAGGCTGCCTCCTGCACCATTAGTGGCCATACAGCTTTTCATTTCTCTTGGGAGGTGGACAGATGGGGGTTATTCCTATTCAAGCCTCCCCGGAGCAGAGACCACTCTAAACACTAGTGCATGGGTACTCACAAACTTTCTCTCTGGGGACAAATTTACAGTGTGGTTTGTGGCCGAGGGCCACACAGGTGGGGGTGGGGTAAGTGGGGGAGGGGAGAGGGGCAAGAGCAAATAAACCCTGAGACCATGAGGTTGAACACAGGCCCCTGCAGTAGACGCCTTCATCCACTGAGCCACCATACTCGGCATACACACATCTTTCTCTCTCTCGCTCTCTCTCTCTCTCGCTCTCTCGCTGTCTCCCTCCCTCTCTCTCTCTTTCTCCCTCCCCCTCTCTCTCTCTCTGTCTCCCTCCCTCTCTTTATCTCTCTCTCCCCCTCTCTCCCTACCTCTCCCCCTCTCTCTCTCTCTCCCTCTGTATCACTCACTCTGTCTCCCTTTCTCTCTCTCTGTCTACCTCCTTCTCTCCCTCTCTCTGTCTCCGTCTGTCTCCCTTATTTATTTCATTTCTCTACCTCCATCTGTCTCCCTCTATCTGCCTCGCTCCCTCTGTCTGTCTCCCTCTGTCTGTTGCCCTCTGTGTCCCTCTCTCTGTTGCTCTCTGTCTCCCTCTTGCTGTCGTCCTCTGTCTCTGTCCCTCTGTCTCCCTCCTTCTGTCTCCCTCTCTCTCTCTCCCTCTGTCTCCCTCTGTCTGTCTCCCTCTGTCTGTTGCCCTCTGTATCCGTCTCTCTGTTTCCCTCTGTCTCCCTCTCTCTTTCTTGCTCTGTCTCTGTCCCTCTGTCTCCCTCCCTCTGTCTCCCTCTCTCTCTCTCCCTCTGTCTGTCTCCCTCTGTCTGTCTGCCTCTGTCTGTCTCCCTCTGTCTGTCTCCCTCTGTCTCCCTCTCTGGCTCTCTCTGTCTCCCTCCCTCTGGTTGGCTCCCTCTGCCTGCCTCTGTCTGTCTCCCTCTCCCTCCCTCTGTCTCCCCCTGACTCCCTCCCTAGGTCTCCCTGTGCCTCCCTCTGTCTCCCTCCCTCTGTCTCCCCCTCTCTCTCTCTCCCTATCTCTGTCTCCCTGTGTCTCTCTCTCTCTCTGTCTCCTTCCCTCTCTCTCCCTCTGTTTCCCTCCCTCTCCATCCCGCTCTCTCTCCCTCTGTCTCCCTCCATCTCCCTCTCCATCTCCGTCTCCCTCTCTGCCTCTCTGTCTCTGTCTGTCTCAGTCTCTTCCTCTATCTGTCTGTCTGTCCCTGTCTCCATCTCTCTGTCTCTGTCAGTCTCTGCCTCTATCTGTCTGCCCCTGTCTCTGCCTCTATCTGTCTCTGTCTGTCCCATTCTCTATCTAAGTCTGTCTCTGTCTCCCTCCCTCTCTGTGTCAACCTCCCTCTCTCTGTGTCTTCCTTCCTCTCTCTATCTCTCTCTCTCCCTCTCTCTCTCTCTCTCTCCCTCCCTCTGTCTTACTCACTCTGTCTGTCTCCCCCTCTCGCTCTCTCTGTCTTCCTCTATCTCTCTCTCTCCCTCTCTCTCTCTCTCCCTCCCTCTCTCTCTCCCTCCCTCTCCCTCTGTCTCCCTCCCTCTGTCTCTGTCTGCCTCCCTTTGTCTGTCTCCCTCCCTCTGTCTCCCTCTATTTGTCTCCCTCCCTTTGTCTGTCTCCCTCCCTCTGTCTCCCTCTATCTGTCTCCTTCCTCTGTCTCCCTCCCTCTGTTGCCCTCTTCCCTCTGTCTGTCTCCCTCTTTCTCCCTCTGTCTGTCTCCTCTCTCTGCCAGTCTCCCTCTGTCTCCCTCTCTCTGTTGCCCTCTGTCTCCCTCTCTCTGTCTCTGTCTCGCTTTCTCCCTCCCTGTCTCCCACCTTGTCTCCCTGTCCCTCTCTCTCTCTCTCTCTCTCTTTCCCTCTCTCTCTCTCCCTCTGTTTCCCTCTTTCTCTGTCTTCCCCTCTATCTGCCTATCTCTGTCTGTCTCTGTCTACCTCCCTTTCTCCCTCCCTCAGTCTCCCTCCCTCAGTCTCCCTCTGTCTGTCTCCCTCTCACTCTACATCTCCGTCTCCCTCTCTGCCTCTTTGTCTCTGTCCGTCTCAGTATCTGCCTCTATCTGTCTGTCCCTGTCTCTATCTTTCTGTCTGTCCCTGTCTCTGTCTGTCCCTGTCTCCCTCCCTCTGTCTCCCTCTCTGTCAGTCTCTGCCTCTATATGTCTGCTCCTGTCCCTGGCTCTGCCTCTCTCTGTCTCTGTCTGTCCCTGTCTGTCCCTGTCTCTGTCTCTATACATCTCTGTCTCTATCTATGTCTGTCTCCCTCCCTCTCTCTCTCTCTCTCTCTCTCTGTGTCTCCCTCCCTCTCTCTCTCTGTCTCCCTTCCTCTCTCTCTCTCTCTCTCTCCCTCTCCTCTCTCTCTCTCTCTCTCTCCCTCTGTCTCACTCACCCTGTCCGTCTCCCTCTCTCTCTCTGTCTCCCTTTCTCTGTCTCTCTCCCAATGTCTCTCTCCCTCTGTCTCTCTCCCTCTGTCTCCCTCAGTCTGTCTACCTCAGTCTGTCTCCGCCTGTCTCCCTCCCTCTGTCTCCCTCCCTCTGTCTCCCTCTATGTGTCTCCCTCCCTCTGTCTCCCTACCTCTGTCTCCCTCCCTCTGTCTACCTGTCTCTGTCTGTCTCCCTCTGTCTGTCACCCTCTGTCTGTCACCCTCTGTCACCTCACCCCAGCTTCCTAGACATACATACAGCTGCACCCGAGTACTTCTCAGGTATTTAAGACCATTTACTTGTTAATGAGGCTTTGTGGGGAATCACCTGGCCCCCATAGAGCAGAGTGTCTCGGAGTCCACGCTGCTGCGGCGGTGTTTGCTGACACCCTTTAATGTTTTTTTTAAAAAACACACAGGTACAATCTCTGCAAGGTCCGCTGGCCGCCAAGGAAGGCTTGTCGGGCCGTACTATGAGTACCTGTGCAGTAGAGATTAGATAAAAAAATCAATGGGTCAGGGGTGGGCCAAGCCTGTTATTTTTCTGCATCTCCCCCCTTAACTCTCAAACAGTCTTTCTGCTCTCCTGGTACCGGAATGGGGGTTTGCCTCAATCTACTCTCTCTAGGCCAGATACATGAGCAGAAAGCTTACTAGACACATATATTCACGTGTTAGCATTTACAAATAGAATGCAGTCAGTACGGGCCCATCCTGGAATCAGGTAATATCCACCCCCACCCCCCCCCCCCCCCCCCAAGATCTCAAACTGTCTTTCTGCCCCCACAGAGGTCCAGATTGGGGCTTTACCCTAATCTGTCTTGCCGGGGGAGCAGAGCATGCACTAGACACCAGGGGTCAAATTACAGAAAGATCCTCAGGGGTGCAAAATGTATTTGTGCCTGCTTCTTCCGCCCATAGAGTACTTTAGTATTATAGAAAGGGTTGCTGATGGTTGTGGGGACTCTTCTCTCATATAGGGCTGCACTGAATCACATCTCCTATTAAAATGAGGGATCACCATGTCTTTGGTCCCATCCCATATTACAGACATAGACGCAGAGGCAACAGGCCTGTCATTAACCTTGTTAAAAGTGAAACATGGCACAAACAGATAAAGTGCACCCTAAGTACAATACAGCCCCTTATGTCTCCATGGTACATTTTGGCCCCACCCATACAGGTATTGTTGTTATTGAGAAAAGTGTGGAAACACAGAATTATCATGTGGTCACATTTAGGCCTGGGTGGCAAATTCCGTTCCGTTCGCGGAATTTGCGGAATGTGGGTGATTTCGCGTTCCGGGGCATACAGTGATCCTAGTAATACCTCCTGTCCATTCAGTTTCCCTTTTACTAGGGAATACCGTCCCTCCCGGTCTACTTTCACTTCCTCACATATAAAAGGGATGCCCGCCCTTACCCAGATCAGGGTTCCGCGCGCATGCACTGAGAAGACCGTACCATAAAGTCGCCCCCTCCAGCGTTTGCGTAGTCTGTCAAGCTCTGTCTGGGTCATGTGGGTCTCCTGCAGGAGGGCAATCCCCATGGCGTGTCGTTGTAAGTAGGAAAAGACTGAATAGCATTTCGATGGTATGTGCATGCCACGTATGTTCCAAGTCACAACATTAGTGTGCGTCATGTGTCCGGGAAAGTCATTGCAGCGCAAGGGAAAGGCGTTGCGTCGGGGGGGGCGGAGTCGTGGTCCGAGGGGAGTGTATCCGTGTGCTGCAACTTAAACATGGTAACAACCGCAAACAATGCAACTAATGGAGCGAATCCCCGAAAGGGCATACGTTCAAACTTCGAGTGAAACACTTATGGTAAAGAGCTAGTCCAGTGAAGTGGCTAGTGGGGTGTGTGTTAAGTCAGCAACTAGACTGCTTTGCGCCCCTGTCTCAAGCCTCCCGTGTTCTCTAGAGGTGTGCGATGAGTCATAGGCGGGTCAATCACGCATGAGCGGCGTGGGCCATAGCTACATGATCGGCGACCTCAACCTCCACTAGGCACGTCTCGTCCCCTATCTAGCAAGGCATCTCATGTCTATATGGGTTATTAGTTGGTTTTTTGAGAATCAGTATGAGTGTCTGTATGGTTTGGTGGGGGGTATTACTTAGCGCATAGATGCATGAATGAGTGACTCACTGTTTGTATGTGTTTTGAAGACAGCATGTGTGCAGAACTGTGGGTGGATGAATGTGTGTATGGGTGTGTTATTGAGTGAATGACTGTCTCAATAGTATCTTTATGAGTAACTACATATGTTTTAATCTAGTATATGTGTGTATTGATGTATAAAACTGATTATATGTGAGAGTGAGAGATTGGAAGAGTTCCTGTATAAATAAGTATGTGTTTCTATAAGTGATTGTTTAAGAGAGTAAGAATGTGTATGTTTCTGTAAAAGTAAGTGTAGTGGTGTGTGTATAGCTGTATATGCAAATAAATGGATGTTTGATAGTTTATTTGCATGTGTGAGTATGTGTGTGAGTAACTCTATGGATGAGTGTCGGTGTGTAACAGGATGTATAGGTGTATGAGTACATATGATGAGTGAGTACATGTATGAGTGACTATATAGAACTGTTGGTGAATGAGTGGATATGTATGTAGATGGTGGAATTACTGAATAGGTTGTTGTAACTGGTATTGGTATCTCAATTTTTTTGAAAATTTTAGTTTCTATTTTTGAATGCGTGTATCAAAGGTTATATTACGCTGAGAGGAGGTCTGCCACTCTTTCACAAGCATGATGCATCAGTGATGTCATTTGAGATGTCATCAGTGATGTCACTGACCATGTCATGAGTAATGTAATATGTGACGTCATCAGCGGTGCATTGAGGGCGCGCGAGTTATAGTTAGCTGAACTAACTATAACGGGGGAATTTCAATAGTTTTTTATGAGTGAAATGTACAGCTAACTATAACATGTGTGAAACCTATGGTTTTTTCAATGAATTTCTAAGGTTTTTTAAATGCTAATTCCTAACTATAACGTGGCTGAAACCTATGTTTTTTTCAGTGAATTTCTAAGGTTTTTTAAATGCTAATTCCTAACTATAACGTGGCTGAAACCTATGTTTTTTTCAGTGAATTTCAAAGGTTTTGTAAATGATCATTTTTAAATGTATTCATTGTTATATTTTTTGTACTGATTTACTACATTGTTTTAAAGTATTTATTTTTAGATATTTTTTTAAATTACATTACATATTCTTTATATAAATAAAAAAATCTTTTTCAAAATATTGAAATTGTAATATATATTTTTATTTTATATTTTTTTAATGTATATATATTTCATATAGCAGGCAATGATATCCTATGGAAGGAAATTCAAGTTACTGGTAAGTACGGTTAAAATTACTTTTCAGGGACAGTAGTGAGCTGAAAGATGCAGCACTGAGGTCTCTCTTGATAACATGTGAGTAAATCGGAATTCGTAGTTCAACTGATTTTGAAGGAATTAAGTTCCAAAACTCCACACTTAGAAGAATTTCCAAGTGAAACCAGTCAATGTTAGCCTATGGAAGGAAATTCAAGTTACCGTAAGTATGGTTAGAATTACTTTTCAGGATCATCAGTGGGCTGAAAGATGCAGCACTGAGGTCTCTCCTGATAACAGGTGAGTAAATTCTGTATTCGTAGTTCGGCTGTTTAAGAAGAATTGTTTTAAGTTCCAAAACTCCACAAGTAAGAATTTTCATGTGAAACCAGTCAATGTTAGCCTATGGAAGGAAATTCAAGTTACTGTAAGTGTGGTTAGAATTACTTTATAGGATCAGTAGTGAGCTGAAAGATGCAGCACTGAGGTCTCTCCTGATAACAGGTGAGTAAATCGGAATTCGTAGTTTGACTGATTTTAGAGGATTTTTTTAAAGTTCCAAAACTCCACACTTAGAAGAATTTCCAAGTGAAATCAGTCAATGTTAGCCTATGGAAGGAAATTCAAGTTACTGTAACTAAGATGAGAATTACTTTTCAGGATCAGTAGTAGGCTGGAGATGCAGCTCCGAGGTCTCTCTTGATAACAGGTGAGTAAATCGGAATTCGTAGTTCGACTGATTTTGAAGGAATTAACAGCCTGATTCATGTACGGGCCGTTTTGCGTGTCCCTAATAGCGATTTATAGCGACTCGCTATAGAGGAAACGCAAAACGGCATTCATGTACTTTTCGGGGAAAAAATAGCGACTCGCACGCGGGCGCTAAAGCCGTTAGCGACCAACTAAAAACGCAGAAAAATCGCTATTCCCGGCTACCTGCGATCGGGATTGCGACTCGCAATCCCGTGCGATCGGGAATGCGACTCGCAATCCCGTGCGATCGGGAATGCGACTCGCAATCCTGTGCGATCGGGAATGCGACTCGCATTCTCGCGCGATCGGGAAAACGGGAAGACGCATTCCGAGCACCGTGATGACATCACATCCAGGAAGCAGGCAGTTCCCACCCCCAAACACCACAGTGACGCTATCCTACGAGTGAGCACGTCGGAAAGCAGACGCCTAACCAGCGATAGCGACTCCAGAAACGCCTGAAATAGCGACCGCCATGTCTGAGGAACCTGTCCCTGGCCCCAGCAACAGCGCAGGACGAAAGCGAAAGCTCAAGTTCTCAGAGCAGGAGCTCGAGAACCTAATTGAAGGGGTGGTGGCCAACCATGACAGGCTGTTCGGCCTCAACTCCAGGAAGGTCCCAGAGCAGGACAAGCGGAGGATCTGGCTGGGAATAGCCTCCAGCGTAAACTCGGTGGGTGTGGCCGATAGGTCATTGGAGGAGCTAAAGAAGCGCTGGTATGACCTCCGAGGTCGTGCCAAGAAGAGGGTGGCGGAGCGCCTTGGTGAGGCATCGGGCACTGGAGGTGGCGGACCGACAGTCCCACCGAACACACCCCTGGAGGACCAGGTTGAGAACACCTTGGAGAGGGAGGCGTGCGTTGGCGTGACCCCTCTGGACTCCTCCCGCCCCACCCAAGACACCCAAGGTAAGTGGCATGCGACTGCGACCCTGTCCCCTATGACCGTCCCTGACCAAATAGGCTCACACATTAGCCCTTAGTCATGCCTATGTTGTGCATCAGGAAATGCCCTGAAGCATTGTGGGAGATGTAGTATGTCCACAATGTAGTAGTACCACAATGCAGCCAGAAAGGTTCCAAAGTACGCAAATCCACAGCCATCCAGGGAATGTCACCCAGCATGCATGTAACATCTGCACGTCTGACAGTCACATGCAACTAATGAGTATCCACTTACCCTCACAGGTGGCGCAGATAGCAGTGACAGCGAGAGGCTGCAGATTGATGAGGAGGCCCAGGAGGAGGATTCACAACCCGAAACCCAGGCACCAGCCCCTGCCGCTGCACCAACACCAGCAGCCAGGCCCCCCACCGTACCTGCTCCTGCATCTGCCGCTGCACCAACACCAGCAGCCAGGCCCCCCACCGTTGTGGCCCCTGCATCTAGCATCCCACCGGCAGCCAAGGCCAGGCCCCCCACAGTACCTGCTCCTGCATCTGCCGGCCCACCGGCAGCCAGAGCCAGGCACCCCACCAATGTGCCTCCAGTTCCTGCCGCACCAGCAACACCTGCTGCGACACTACCTGCAGCTCGTGCAACGAGATCTGGGCCTGCGACAGCGGCAACACAGCGGCCGATCAGCAGGAGGGGCAATGGGCATCTCCATGCCTGTATGAGCGTCGAACGGCGCATGCTCAGAATCCACCAGCGCCAGTCGCAGCAGCAAGGAGCCATCCAGCTCCAGCTGCACAAAATTGGCCGCAATGTGGCGGGAGTTGGAGACAGGATGGACCGCATGACGGCGGCCATGGGCCGCATGACTGCAGCCATGGAGGAGAACACTGCTGCGCTCATCAAGCACCGCAGTGTAGCAAGCAGGCGCCACCACCAGCTAATGAGCCGGCTGTCGTCCTATAGTAGGTCGAATTATGTGGCAGCAAATGCCGCCACCCAGTTGTCGCGGCGCTCTCTCACCCAGCAGCACCAACTGGTCCAGTGCTGCGAGGACATAACCAGGGTCCTGGAGCACCTAACCACCGCCGTGACGGCACTTCACACACCTGTGCTACCAGCCACTGTAGGGGGAGACGATGCCAGTGAGGGTGCCTCCAGCGTGAGCAGCCAATCTGCCACGCAGGTCCCGCCACCTAGGCGCAGCACCAGGGCAACGCCTGGTACAGGTGCCCAGGATGAGGATGAGCCTCACAGGCGCCTGGGCATTACGCGCCGGAGGCGTCTTTGACACTGTCTGAGGGACACTGGCACCGGCTGACGCTAAGCCTGCCAAGAACCTTCACACTGCAGTATGCAGGAATACTGTAATTTGTAAATAGTTGAAACCATAACCTTTTTCTTGTGAATGAAACAAATACATTTATTTTGCTGCACACATTAGCCTTGTGTAATCATTACATTTTGCATGCAATTGTGATATGTGGGGTGGGGGAAGAGGGTGGGCTAGAAATTGTTCGCTGTGATGTGGTTGTGACGTCTGTGGCCTTCAGCTGGGTTCTCCCCGCGTGCATGGTGCGCATGTGCTGGTGGCCGGTCGTCCCCCTCAGATTCACTGCCTGAGATGTCAACAGGTATCCGGCGCTTGGTTGCAATGTTATGAAGCATTGCACAGACAGCCACAATGCGGCAGCACGCTGCAGGACTGTAATACATCGCCCCACCTGTCTTGTGCAGAATACGGAACCTGCTCTTGAGCAGGCCAAATGTCCTTTCCATACAGTTCCTTGTCCGGATGTGCGCAACATTGTAGCGCCGTTGCTGAGGTGTGGCAGGGTTGAGGTAAGGGGTCAGGAGGTATTCCCGTAGGGCGTAGCCACTGTCACCTGAATGAGAGGAGCAGATGTTGATTGCCTGTGCAGCGAAGTTACTTCATAGCAATGTGACATTGTCGACAAAGTGTACTTACCAAGTAGGTGTCCTTCCCCAAACTCTCCCCTGAGCAGTCGTGTGTGGAGTCCGCTGTGCCTGAAGATAAAGGAGTCATGGGTACTCCCTGGGTACTGGGCCACAATGTCAGTGATGATGGTCTTGGCATTGCAGACCATCTGTATGTTGAGGGAGTGGTAGGACTTCCTGTTGCGGTACATATACTCCGTGGCAGCTGGTGGGCAGATGGCGACGTGGGTACAGTCTATGCAGCCGAGGACATGGGGAAAATGGGCGACATTGTAAAATTGTAGTTTTGTCAGGTCCAATTCCTGTTGGCTCGTGGGAAATGTGATGTGGCGGTGGAGCTGGCTGAGCATGGCGTCAACAAAAGTGTGGAGGCAGCGTGACATGGTGGGCTGGGATATCCCCCCAGCAGCGGCTACTATGCCCTGGAAACTGCCGGAGGCCAGGAGGTGCAGGCTGCACAATACCTGCACATGTGTGGGCACAGAATTGTTTTGCCTTGTTGGGTGCTGCATGATGGGGTCGAGTTCTTGTATCAGCCAGGTGATCATTTTCCCATTCAGCCTGTATTTAGCATAAATCTGTTCTCTGGTTTGGCCCAGCAAGGTGACCCGCTGCCGGTAAATCCTTTCCTGCCTCATGCGTCTCCTCCGTGCTGCTCGCTGTAGCCTTCGCCGCCTCACCACCATGTACATCCCTGGCATTGTGGAACGCCTAATGCTGCTGCTGAATGTCCTTATGTGTGATTGGTCAGGCCTGGACCTGTTGGTGATTGGCCAACAGTTTTTCAAATTTTACTTAATCATGGCTTTTATGGTTACCACCTGCTTTGAGTTGTCCTTAAATTGCGCCGCGCAAACGTGCGAATTTGCGCTTTTTCGCTATTGTATTTTTTTCATGAATGCCGATTGAGACAATATTGCGTTTCGCTATTCATTTCGCAGATTCCGTGGTTGGTCGCTATTTCCGTATCGCTAATGCTCGACTACCCGGAGTCTGCGACTATTATAGCGTAATCGCTATTTAAATTGCTATTCTGTGTTTGCGAATTCGCTATTTTGTACTTGAATGCCGATTCCGTGTTTTGCACCCGCAATTGCATTTTCGCAGCCATTGCGGGCGCAATTTCGCTTCATGAATCAGGCTGTAAGTTCCAAAACCCCACACAGAAGAATTTCCAAGTGAAACCAGTCAATGTTAGCCTATGGAAGGAAATTCAAGTTACTGTAACTAAGATTAGAATTACTTTTCAGGATCAGTAGTGGGCTGAAAGATGCTGCACTGAGGTCTCACCTGATAACAGGTGAGTAAATCGGAATTCGTAGTTCGACTGATTTTTGAGGAATATTTGTACATTTCAAAAATAGACACTTTGAAACTTTTCTGTTGAAAACCACACAATAGATTCCTATGGAAGGAAATACATGTTACTGGTAAGTACGTTTAGATTTACTTTTCAGGGTCCTTACTGGGCCTAAAGATGCAGCACTGACGTCTCTCGTGATTACAGGTGAGTAAATCGGAATTCATAGTTCCGCTGATTTTAGAGGAATATTGTGCTCAATAGTGAAGGAAGGGGGCGGGTCCTGATACGACATGTGTGCAAACACGCCCTGTGGCGCGTTTTAGGTTGGGGAATTAATTCCTCTTCAATCCTGAGGTCCCCTGTGGGCCAACTAGCCCACCAGGTACCTCCAGTATGCACCAGGGAGCTGCGTTGCAGAGAGGTGTTCAGACGGCATGCCCCTTTTTTACAACACTTTGCAACACAGCTCCGTGGCGCTTACTGGAGGTACCTGTTGGACTAGCTGGCCCCTAGGGTACCTCTGCATTGAAGAGGAATTAATTCCCCAACTTAAAAAAGCGCCACAGGGCATGTTTGCACACATATCACCTCCAGCCCCTCCCCCTACCTTCACCACTGAGCACACACACCCCGTAGCGCGTTCTAAGTTGGGGGATTAAGTCCCCTTGCATACTGGGGGTCCCTGGGGGACAACTAGCCCACCAGGAACCTCCAGTATGCGCCAGGGGGCTGCATTGCAGAGAGGTGTGAAAAGGGGCCTGGCCTCATTACACCTCTCTGCAACGCAGCCCCCTGGCACGTTTGCAGAGGGGGAACTAATTCCCCTTGTATACTTGGGGTCCCTGGGGGCCAACTATTGCACCAGGAGCCTCCAGTATGCACCAGGGGGCTGCGTTGCAGAGAGGTGTAATGAGGCCATGCCCCTTTTTACACCTCTCTGCAATGCAGCCCCTGGCGCATTTGCAGAGGGGGAACTAATTCCCCTTGCATACTGGGGATCCCTGGGGCCAACTAGCCCACCAGGAACCTCCAGTATGCGCCAGGGGGCTGCGTTGCATAGAGGTGTAAAAAGGGGCGTGGCCTCATTACACCTCTCTGCAACACAGCCCCCTGGCACATTTGCAGAGGGGGGGACTAATTCCCCTTGCATACTGGGGGTCCCTGGGGGCCAACTAGCCCAAAAGGAACCTCCGGTATGCGCCAGGGGGCTGTGTTGCAGAGAGGTGTAATGACGTCACACCCCTTTTTACATCTCTCTGGAACGTAGCCCCCTGGTGTGTTTGCAGAGGGGGAACTAATTCCCTTTGCATACTGGGGGTCCCTGGGTGCTAACTAGCCCACCAGGAACCTCCAGTATGCACCAGGGGGCTGCATTGCAGAGCGGTGTAATGAGGCCATGCCCCTTTTTACACCTCTCTGCAACACAGCCCCCTGGTGTGTTTGCAGAGGGGGAACTAATTCCCCTTGCATACTGGCGGTCCCTGGGGGCCAACTAGCCCACCAGGAACCTCCAGTATGCAGAGTGATGCAGGGAGGGGGCGTTGCTTGAGCTGACGTCATTACACCTCTCTGCAACGCAGCCCCCTGTCACATTCCCCCAGTATTCAAGGGGAATTAGTTCCCCCTCTGCCAACGCGCCAGGGAGGCCTGTTTGCAGAGTGGTGCAATCCATAATTTTTTTTATCGGCAGGGTACGCGTCCCCTACGCGTATCCCGCGATTAAAAAAAAAAATTATAATATTTTTTGGGCCTAGGGGGTCAGGGTATTTCTACCCTGCCCCCTTTTCGCATTTTTCGCGTTTCTTTTTCCATTTTACAGTACAACTTTGCATATATATCTATGATTTTACTTCTGATTTTCTCAGGAACTACAGAACGGATTTACAGCATTTAACAACAAGCACAATCTACAGACCAAACTCTACCTTTTTGCCAAATTTGGTGTAATTCCGTTCAGCAGTTCGGGCTGTAGCCGTGTTTAACGGTCCCTATGGAAAATTGCATATGGAAAACATGTTTTGAGACCCCCCTTTTTTCTCGGCCCCCGCTTCACAAATCACCCCGAAACTTTCAGGGAAAGAGCGGAGCGGGCCATCTTCTTGGAGAATTTCACGAAGATTCGTCGACCGACACCAAAGTTATTCCAAATAGAATGTTGCGGATTTCCTATGGAAACTAGGTTTTAACTATAACTACCTACTGGCGATTGCCAGTCGATAATATATATATATATATGTATATATATGTATATATATGTATACAGTGCTTAATTTGTGCCGGTGCTTTCCGGTGGGCGGGAGTCAGAAATTAATTGGGTAGCTTGGATTTGACTGTGTGCGCGCTGCGCACAGATTTATTTCCGTTTACTGCTGCCAGCCTGCCACGCTCTGAATGGCACATCCGCAACCCACGAGTTAGAGAAGCCCGGCCACATTGAGGGTAGGCCCACCAGGGGGCCTACCAGTTAGTGAAAACAGTGCCCCTCGGCCGCAGCCCCGGCCCACCACAAGTGTAACTGTAAGTATTAAAGTCATAACTTAAATAGCAGTCAGAGACGTCATGCCACATACTACGACATGCCCAGTGGTGGCGTGTCGGGCACCGAGGTTGTGGTAGCTCCGGCTCCATCCACAAGATTCGATGACGACGACACACTCCCAGTACTGCGCACTCCACTATTCCTGGCCCTGATCCGGCCCACGGTACACGTTTATTGTATTCATCATTATGTCAGGATAGGTTAGTTAAGTTGTTAAAGAAGGAAAGGTCCTGCCCCTTGAAGTAGTATCCGTCCTCCCAGCTTTTGAATTCGACGATAGTGCATGCTCCTGCCTGGGCTCAGATGGCTTGGCCTAGTAGCGGCCTCCAGCCGGACCTGTGTATATATAGCCCGGGCCCACCCCACGGTACGCATACAGAAATTTGTTAAATGCCAGTATGATGAAGGCGGCTTCCTCACACCTGAGATCTCCTCACTCACACAAAGTTCATTTGTGCCCACTCTCTGCCACGTGCCTTCTTTGTCCCTCCTATGTGTTCTTGGCTGAGCCTGTCACTTCCCTTCCTCAATCGTCCCACGCACCTCGCCCAGAGATTGCGCTGTTTTCTAGAATCCCCCAAAGTTGGCATTTTTTAGTGAGTGGGAGGGATGTGAGATTCTAAGCAGGAAATTGAAGGGGCTGTTGTGCAGCAGGCAGCGTGGCACGTGCATATTTTTTTCCAATTGCCACGCCCGCACCCCACGAACCATGATAAGAATGACGACATTGAGAGTTGAGGGCAGGCAAGCAGCAGCAACACGCGCAGCACCATTACGTTATTCTGATGGCAGAGTAATAGCTCTTGAATTAAGAATGATTTGTGTAGTAGTAGAAGTGTTCCATAACTTTTTAGAAAAACGTTTTCGGCTAAACTAGGGTGCATGCTGCAAAGAAATTAATTGATTAAACAGTCAGTGAAAAATGAGTTCAATTGATTTGCTGTGTCATTTCTTCCACGTAGTTTATTTGAGTAGCATTAGACGACATTTAAATGAGGTTTAAATGTGTCACAATTTAATTAACGTTACAGAATATTTAACTTGGGTATAATGACTTAGGTACTTTCGATGCTCAGTTACGAAGAGGCCACAGGTCTGAATCACAATTTTTTTTTCCTTTTCCTAGAGTAAATGGTACTTGGAGTAACTGTGAAAAACTACCGGAAAAACCATTGACCACTTTGCATATTATCTAAACAGCACTAGGCGCTACAGTGCCTCATAACGAGCCCAGACTTGCTGTGCCTTCACTCGGAGCTAGCTTACACAGTTGTATCTTTGTAATGTGGGCCTCACTGATTTAATAAACCATACTCAATATAACATTAGCACATTTCTAGTTTTTTTTTAACCCTTTAATGAAAGGAACCACGCCCCCAGTGTCATGTAAAAAAAAAAAAAGAAGCAGTTTATGCTTCTACCCACTGGAAGATGGTCGTTTTATGAATATGTTAATGAGCTCAGAACTTGTGTGGCAGCTGCGAGTGTTCATGTTATCTTTTCTTTCTTCTGTAGCCCTTGAATAAGGTATCTGCATATTTTCAAGCTGTGCATAGTGTGCAATATATATTGTTGTGATGCGCTCTGTGCAACCAGTCGTGCTCACTATCTGTCAGCATTCACAAAGTGATGCTTGTCCTCACCGGATCAGGTTTAACCAGGTGTTTAAGCTGAATTGTAAAATGCAAACTCTATAATTTCCTTTCTGAATTGATTCCACTATCTGACACATTTCTTGCAAGGGTCAGGGCGCTGACGAGGCGGGATGTCTTTGATGAAGGCGGCTCTCCTCACATCTGAGATCTCCTCACTCACACAAAGTTCATTTGTGCCCATTCTCTGCCACGGGCCTTTGTCCCTCCTGTGTGTTCTTGGCAGAGCGAGTCACTTCCCTTCCTCAATTGTCCCTCTTCCCATGCACCTCGCCCAGAGATTGCGCTGTTTTCTAGAATCCCCCAAAGTTAGCATTTTTGACTAAGTGGGAGGGATGTAGGATTTAAAACAGATTTAAAATTTATGATTCCCTTCCCCAAGCCACCTGGATGGTACTAGGCTAAATATCAAAGACCAGAAAATGAGTGTATCAGTTCTTGAGCGTTATATTTTTTTAACGTCCCTTTTCTATGTCAGTAGCCTTTTCAAGGTGTCATCGTTCTGCGCATTGCTGACATTCATCTGACTTTTCGCAGTGCCAGTTGAGGATGTGGAAGAAGCTGATAGAGTAAGTGGGTGGAGCCAGCGGAGGAAGTAGGTGGAGCCAGAGAAAAGTAGGTGTGGCCTCCAACAAATATTTGAGCACCTGCACTTCATATTTTGCAAATTAAGCACTGTATGTATATATATATGTGTGTAAAACTCTGTATTAAAAAACAAAAGCAATTAATCAATTTACAAAGTTACAATCAATGAAATAATTATCAATTAATAAATAATTGTTATTCAAGTATTGACTTCCCATCCTATACCCTTAAAAAATTAGCAGCTTGCACCTAAAATAAATTTTCAAAAATAAGTATTCCATAATGTACTCATTTCAGCATTTTAAATGAATTAAATAATTATTTAACAATTAATGATTAATATTTAATTATTTATGACCTAATTAACTTCCTACCTTCTACCCCTACAATTCTTACTTTCTGCAACTAAATTATAAGTAAAATAATTCAGTATTCCATATTTTAAATAATTAAAAATCAAATAAATATTGAATTTTCAAATAATAATGAATAGTTAATAAATCATTACTTAATTTAGTTTTTTACCTATACCCCATACAAACCTAACATCCAGCAACTAAAATATAAATAAATTAAAACTGTATTCCATATTTTACATAATTAAACATTAATTAAATCATTAACTAATAATAAATTGCTAATGAATAATTATTTAATTATCTTCCCACCCTAGACTCATACATAGCTAACTGCCTGTACATAAAAAACATAAATTAGTATTGTATAATTTACATAATAAATATCAATCATATAATTAAATACAATTTATTAAATAATTCATATTTATTTATTATCTAATGAACTTCCCACCCTATCCCCCGACAAACTCAACAGCCCGTTATGACACTATAAATTTCTATTAAAAACGAAATAAAAAAATCTAAATCAAAAATAATAACATTCATATCAACAGTAGTAAAACATAACATTGATATATAAACTAAAGCACGTTAAAATAATAAAAGCGCAATATTTGTAAATGCTGTATGACTGAAAAGATTTTAAAACGCACCAGTATTATTTAAAAGGATATTACTTACCTCGAAAAACAATATTTTGGTCAACAATATTTGTGCATCACAATGTTTGTGTATCATGATATTTATTTTCCGATATTTCGAACTCCTCATCTTTATAACTCAATATTTTGTCGAATCACTATTTCACTGTTAGTGCCAAAGTCAATTTAGGGTAAACTCCAAAAGGTTATAGATAAGTTCATATTGGAAGGGAAGATGCAGAGATTGGTAAAACACATATGCATAGACATTCCAAGAAACGTCGGTGCTTCATGATCAGTCAGTCATAGGCCCCAACATATGGAAAGGGCAATAGCAAGGGAAACAACATAGACTCTGGCCACTTTTCCTCACCATTGAGGAGGGCAACATTGGAAAGTATAGCAGTGGGGCTGACATTAACAACATTTTCTTAGTCTTTCACCCTGATACTAGACAACTGTGTTTTCACCCCAGCAATGGAGAAGGAGGTTATTGAAGCATAGAAGGTCAAGAACCAGCAATGGGTGGGAGAATTATTTGAATAATCGAGCATACAATCATTGGAATGTCTCACATGTGTGTTTGTACTCCAGGAACAAAACTTTACTATCAGATTCATCATTGCATTTTGCATGCTCATGACAGGCCTGAGGCCAGTTGAGTGCTGAACAACATTTAAAAGTGGTTTATTACTACATAGGAAGCTTGAGTCTGATATGTTTAAACTTCCCATGCAGACATTAGGGGGAGTGAAGACACCAGTATGGAAGAGTTGGACTTGGGTATTAGGAAGAACACTCTTGAGCAAGAAATAGGAGGACAATTTCCAGAGTACACCTAACCTTTAGATGTACGTAAGTGAAGGAGGCAATAACAAAAACAGTGACATACTGCTACTACATACCTGTAAAACTGCATGCATGGAACGGCTGCAGGTCGAATACGTGGCAGGGTGTGGTGGCATGGGTACCCTAGGTCATCTTCTCTGGCACTGCCTGAGACTAATCACTGGTCTGGTCTTGACACAATGGATTCCATATTTGGTACCACCATCCCCAGGTTCACAGCTTAAATACTACAATCCTACCTAATAAGCAAACGTTCCCATTATTCTCTAGAAGGGGTAAATAGTTGGCACTGGCATTATGAACAGCTAGGTAATGCTTTACTGACCTATGGGATTTAGAGAATACAACAAGATTTCGCGGTGGTTGCATAGGCTCTGGGATATCTTGGGGAAGGCAAAAATGTTTTTGGCACTGGAGAAGAAGTAAGCCGACTTTGGTGAGATGTGGGCACCTCTTCTAACTTACAAGGCTTCAGAATTTAGAGAACAAGCTTTCCCAAAGTACCTTTGAGTGTTCTGTTAACTTCCTGTCTTCAAGCACATCCAAGGCAAATTTTAGCTTAAGTATGACACTCCTGGAATGTCTAGTTAACTACACAGAAAATGTGGCATTTTATTTAGTATTTATTATTGGGACTAAATGATATAATTGCAAGTCATTGCTTTGGGGGAGTGGGAAAGGGAACACATGGAAGTATGTATTTGATGCCTTGATGTGGAGTGTTCAGGACTCTTCACCACCCACAAGATGTAGACAGGCATATGTGTTATATTCAAATCCAGTAAAGAGGATTAAGGCAAAAAAGTTCATTTTAGTTTAGAACAAACATGAAAACAACATCTTGGGAAACAAGCATTGGCATAGCCAATAGGTCTCGCCTTTGAGACCTTATATGTTTTGAGTTATGCAGCACAATATCCTTGGTGAACAACATCAAGTGCTGCATGGCTAACCACTTATACGCTCTCAAAGGCGAGACCTATTGGCAATGCCAATGCTTGTTTCTCCCAAAGCTCATACCACTATGGACAAAGGATCCAGCACGGTGCCAATCTTTAAATTACTCTATAAGCACATTATGCATTATGATTATATAATAAGAGTTTTTTATGTTGCGAAAATAAAAGAAAATTAAATATTCAAATGAGTGTGGTGTTATTTCTCCCTTGATAATGGTTAATATGAATACAGGAATCTCAAATTGAAAGCATTTCACAGACTTCTGGCACCAGTGTTAGAAATGCATAACGTTAAATCAAATGCAACAGAATCTCACAGTGATGCTGTCCACATAAATAATGACATTCTGCAGTACACCGAGGTGCCAAAAATCAGCAAGAAATTGAAGCAGCTGCATAAAAAAGATACAAGAGAGACGCTTCCATCTAAACCCCAAGTCACACATCCAGCCAGCATAGCCAACATTTGCATTTTTCACTAGCTACCTAAACAAAAGCAAATTTAAGTTTAATATTTTCACGCTGGCTCATAACTCATCTTAGATCGCCGAGAACTCATGCTATTCAGGAAACAGCCAAATTGAAAGCTCCTTAGCAGGTCCTTCTGCCTGAGTGAGCAGCACCTGCTGAGTTGACCACCTGAGCGCTGCAAAGTTTATGTGAATAAAGGGCAGTCTCTGGGCCCAGAGTTTCATATATGGCTCAACCTATCTGGGAACTTGCGCAAAAGGAAGAAACAATGCCAAGTGTGGACATTTGTAAAAGACTCCTCTGTTTAAACAACATACGTCATCCTAAATGGTGCAGCAAGGAATAGCAGAATGCAGCGAAATGGAATGCCACATTTTATTATTACAGTTGATTAGTAATGTCAGAAATAGTCTGTAATGGGAAAACCAAAGCTAGGTGTTTGTGAATGCTTGTTTCAGGTATTTGAAGACCGTACAACATAGTTATGTACACAAATACTTTCTTTAAAAGGGTAACTGGTGGACATGCACATCAAATACGGATTGTAAAGGAATCCCTAATATAAATGACATTAAAAAGAGAAAAAAACAAAGCAGAAATCTAAATATTTTATTTACAAGCTGCCTATTCACCAGTATATTGACTATTTAGAACTCGTCCAGGAAGGGCGTTCTAATAAAAAAGGTATGCCGAAATAAGCCACCTCTGTTCATTTCTTGCTAGGCGGGGACGGTTTTCTGACACTTTCATTCACTTCGTACTTCTTAAACTGTGTGTGGCTGGCAGTTAATTTTAAAATAACAGAAAAGCAATTAACAAAATGAACCTTGGAGGTCAGTGATAGCTCTAAGAAAATCTTGGTAACACACGCAGAGAGACAATATAGATATGCATTCCTTAACTTCGGAAGGATATAGGTCTTTTCGAAGCAATGTGGCTACCCGTAATCAATGTTTTCATTTCGCAAACAGAAGGCACAAGAGTATCTGCAGCAGGCCCGGCTCCAGGAATTTTTATTTGGGTGGGCCAATGGTGTATTTGGGTGGGCCACTGAGTTAGTCGCGTCCGGCATGACTCACTGGGGGAGGGAGAGGGGGCAGGGGGGTCACGCGGGGGGGGGGGGGGTAATTTAATAATATCTTTTTTTTAAATGTAGCTTACCAGGTGCCACGGCTTCTCAGCTCCTGCCCAGGATGCAAGTAGCCAGGCTCCCTCCCTAATGGTGCATAATTCCAGTGGCCCTGGTTATATCAATACACCCGCGCAGGCAGCAGTTAATGACTGTGCTGTCTGAACAAATAACTATGGCGTAAACATGTTCAGTTTCGCTGGTTTTGATTGAAAGGGCTTTATTTTTTTTTCCAAGGAAGGAGTACATGATCAAACATTTGGTCTCTCAGAAAAACCATAACACTTTCTGTGGTGGCCCTCCTTTGACTGAGGTAACTTAAAAGTTACACTGCAGTGGCCCTAGGGCCCAGGAACCTCGCTGCCAAGGGCATCTGCTGACAAAGCCTATACATTAAATGCCACATCTCAAAGAGATAGGTATGGTGGGGGTTGGTTTCTGGTTAAATCCTGAGTTTGAGATGGGAGGTTGGTAGAGCAGTCAGCAGGGGCGGCTGGTGACATTTGAAAGTGGTGAGCCGTAAACTAATTTTCATATTGCACCGCAGTGAGCGAGCGCAGCGAGCGAGCCCGAACCACCTTGCATCCATACATCATTCATGCATCCACCCACCCACCCATCCTTCATCCATACATCATTCATTCATGCATCCACCCATCCATCCATCATGCATCCACCCATCATGCATGCATCCATGCATCCATCCATACATCATTCATGCATCCACCCATCCATCCACCCACCCTGCATCCATATATCATTCATTCATGCATCCACCCATCCATCCATCCACCCACCCATCCAACCTGCATCCATCATTCATGCATCCATCCACCCATCAAAGAAAAACCAAAGGTGATGATGGACGGAGCGTTGACAATACAAACACTCACCCCCAGTCAACTGATCTGGGTTTAATCCATCACCGTTCTTTAGCTCACTCCGCCACCCCAGTTCAGACATGGCCATATGCAAATCAGTCTGACCCTGTGCCTCATGGGAACAGTCCAGCCCGAAATGCCAAGCCATGTCTTCCCTGGACCGGAATCAAGCTTCCCAGGACCGGTTTCTGGCATTACAGCCGTCTTCAGCCGGGCTTGCTTGACTCCAGTGGCAAAGTGAGCAAGG
Organism: Lissotriton helveticus; assembly: GCF_964261635.1. Taxonomy (NCBI): domain Eukaryota; kingdom Metazoa; phylum Chordata; class Amphibia; order Caudata; family Salamandridae; genus Lissotriton; species Lissotriton helveticus. The sequence continues at coordinate 850,533,286 of NC_136070.1, forward strand.
GACTCACGTCTGAGCATACCCTGCCACTTAGGGCGAACAAAGAAAAACCAAAGGTGATGATGGACGTAGCATTGACAATACAAACACTCACCCCCAGTCAACTGATCTGGGTTTAATCCATCACCGTTCTTTAGCTCACTCCGCCACCCCAGTTCAGACATGGCCCACCCATCCTGCATCCATACATCATTCATTCATGCATCCATCCATCCACCCACCCATCCAACCTGCATCCATCATTCATGCATCCAACCACCCATCATGCATGCATCCATGCATCCATCCATACATCATTCATGCATCCACCCATCCATCCACCCACCCTGCATCCATACATCATTCATTCATGCATCCACCCATCCACCCATCCATCCACCCACCCTCCCATCCAACCTGCATCCATCATTCATGCATCCATCCACCCATCGTGCATGCATCCATCCATACATCATTCATGCATCCACCCATCCATCCACCCACCCATCTTGCATCCATACATCATTCATGCATACACCCATCCTTCCATCCATCCACCCACCCATCCAACCTGCATCCATCATTCATGCATCCATCCACCCATCATGCATGCATCCATCCATACATAATTCATGCATCCACCCATCCATCCACCCACCCATCCTGCATCCATACATCATTCATTCATGCATCCATCCATCCACCCACCCATCCAACCTGCATCCATCATTCATGCATCCATCCACCCATCATGCATGCATCCATCCATACATCATTAATTCATGCATCCACCCATCCATCCATCCACCCATCCAACCTGCATCCATCATTCATGCATCCATCCACCCATCATGCATGCATCCATGCATGCATCATTCATGCATCCACCCACTCATCCTGCATCCATACATCATTCATTCATGCATCCACCCATCCATCCATCCACCCACCCATCCAACCTGCATCCATCATTCATGCATCCATCCACCCATCATGCATGCATCCATGCATCCATCCATACATCATTCATGCATCCACCCATCCATCCACCCACCCATCCTGCATCCATACATCATTCATTCATGCATCCACCCATCCATCCACCCACCCATCCAACCTGCATCCATCCACCCATCATGCATGCATCCATGCATCCATCCATACATCATTCATGCATCCACCCATCCATCCACCCACCCATCCTGCATCCATACATCATTCATTCATGCATCCACCCATCCATCCATCCACCCACCCATCCAACCTGCATCCATCATTCATGCATCCATCCACCCATCATGCATGCATCCATGCATCCATCCATACATCATTCATGCATCCACCCATCCATCCACCCACCCATCCTGCATCCATACATCATTCATTCATGCATCCACCCATCCATCCATCCACCCACCCATCCAACCTGCATCCATCATTCATGCATCCATCCACCTATCATGCATGCATCCATGCATCCATCCATACATCATTCATGCATCCACCCATCCATCCACCCACCCATCCTGCATCCATACATCATTCATTCATGCATCCATCCATCCACCCACCCATCCAACCTGCATCCATCATTCATGCATCCATCCACCCATCATGCATGCATCCATCCATACATCATTCATGCATCCACCCATCCATCCACCCACCCATCCTGCATCCATACATCATTCATTCTGCAGTGATTGCTTTAGATAACTGAGGTTTATAACGTAAGAGAGTATATTTTTGCAAAATTCGTTTCATTTGCTTTGTTTATCATTTACTGTGTGTGCGCTTTTTTTTTAAATATGCAGTTATATGAAGATGATAAAATTACATAGTTATTAGCATGTTGTGTTTACCCTTGAGCCCCGTCTCCCTACTCACTGACAGCGCCCCAGGAAAAACTCAGGATTACAGGTGCAAACTTTTTATGCTGTTTAACTTCTGCATATAAAAGAAGACAGCCTGTGAACTCACCAGATACACGTCGACGCTTGCAGGCGATCTTCATTCACAATTCCTTCCCTGCAGACGCAGTTGTGCCCCCCCCTGGGAATGCAATCACGGACCCCCAGGGAGGTGTGCACCACCGTTTGAAGACCTGTGCCCTAAGGCCAGGGCCGGAGCTCCCACCACATGCTGTGCCTGCTGGGTTTGGCCCATTGTCATTCTATATGTGACAATGGGCCGCGATAATCTGTGCTTGGCTGCACAGAGGCTGCAGCAGCCTCTTGACTTTGAATCAGGAGAGCCAGCCCGAACACTTGATGGGGGAGGAACGGCTCACATCAGGCCTCAGGCCAAGGCTCCTGTTTGGGTGGGCCGGGCTCATGTTTGGGTGGGCCCGGCCCACCCGGCCCACCCTCTAGAACCGGGCCTGATCTGCAGCTGTGCAAACTCAAATGTGCTGATTTTAGGCTGCCTCAAAACAAATCGCAAAGCTTAGAAAAAAACTGATGTCTAAAAACAGCAAGCAAAAGATGCGCGTGAATGTGATCACAAGCATGCCGTGCGGCCGCGATGGAGAGCTGTGTGCACAGGCAAAAAAGAAATTTAAAAAAACACGCAGGCCAGCCAGTGGTGCACGCGCATCATGACGAGAGAGGAAAGTCATATGGCGCCTCTGCTCGTCATTGTGCGCGTAACTGCATGCTCTATGCCAGCCAAAAGCGTGTGGTAGGACTTTTAAAGGCACACACACACGATATCTCGCTGAGCACCGCATGCGCTGGCTCAGCTAGACCTAAAAATTAAAACAACGGAACATTACTTAGAAACAATATATCATTTAAATGTAAAACATCCACATGAACCAGAGCCTTATTAACAAAAATACAAGATTATTTGTCGTATGTTCATCCTCCATATGAATAACAAATTATAAAGCTTGATTTAAGAGGTTCCGTCCGTTTTTTCCTAAAATATATAAATGTTTACAAAAGAGTAAAATGTTGCAATAATTTAGTTTTTGACCCTCAAATGAGAAACACTTGCACATTTCTGGGCAACCCAAGTCAACAACACAAAATAAGCAGGGAAGACAGTAGAGTTAGGCACAGTATCCAGAATGCAGATTTAACATCAAGAGGCAAACTAACAGAGAGATAATCTCAATGTAATTCTATGTTTCCTTAGATATTGTACATAGTATTTCATTTCTTAGAGACTAAATACACAAATGTGTCCTCCATTGACTGAATTTGTCCTCCAACACACTCAAATCGGGTAATCTACGTTTAAGGACGTCCACAAATGTTTGCAAACCTACCATCTCAATAAATGTAGTAGCTTATGCCAATGTAGGAGTTTTGGAGAATTCTTTGGGTAAAGGACTGAACATGGTTTCAGCAGGAGTAGACCATGCATTGAATAATAGAAACATCACTATCTAAAACACAGTTGTTTTAGCTGGACTTTAATCAAACTCAGATGTTATTTCCTGAGTTACTATTGACCTGTCCATCCTCATCATTTCTTTCCATAGTCACCCATCAAGGTTATTTACATCATAGCTCCCGCTGGCCAATATGTTACTACTACATAACAACATAATATTTGTTCTCTGATAATAACTTTATTGCTTATGGTTATCCATTCCAATCAACTTTAATTCTGTCACATATTCCATAAAAGCACATATCCAAAAGCACAATAAAATATATTACATTTCTTCATATGTAGTGCACAACTGAGAAAGTGTTTCCGCATTGCAGTCTAAGCAGCTTGCTTTCAAAGGACCCCAGTACGCGTGGTAAAATGCACCATTAGGTTGTCTGAGGGCCATGTCCTTATACGATTTTACAAGGCTTTACACTCATCTTAAGAAAAAAAACATGTTCAAAATTCATTACAGTACAAATCGTTGTGATAAATAATTTAAACCAATAAAATAAATGGAGATGAGAGTGGAAGGAATAAATGAAGACATTACTAAAATGTTACTAAGTTATAAAAGTCCTCGCCACATGCCACATAGAATTTAAAAAACAGGAAACGGCGAAAACAACTGGTATGTGAGACTTGTATTTTAGTACTCTATATGCCTCAACGCATTGCACAAAGCCAAAATTCTTGCAGAGATGAATGAGCCAATGCCAGGGAGATAATGCATATGCAGGCCAAATGAAAAGGACATTTAGCTCAGTTTCTTCCTTATAAATGCAGGCAGGGCATCCACCAGTATGAGTTTTGGACCATTTGCTTGTGTTGGCATGGAGAGGCAAAGTCTCTAATCTAAGCTGCATGTACAATTTCCTAGCCAAGGTTGGTTGGATGTCATCCAGGAAAAGTTCCAGTTTGTATTATTCTTTTATCAATAACAACTCTGCTGTTAATCGGCCTCAAAATTGGTTTTCCTGAATGACGGAGAGCCTATAAGATCTATAGGTTGTTACCAATTCCAACCGTGGGATTAGGGGACATGACTCCACAGGTGATCTCCATAGGTCCACTTTCCCCAGCTGTATACAGAGATCCCTAGTGTAGTTAAACCAGGGTATTATAATACTACCAGGGATACTCAAGAGCTCTTTGAGCTCGGATCTGTAGGTGGACAATTCTGGGGTCACCCAGAGGTGGCTCTAAAAATTCAGGGGTCTAAGGGCTATTTCTACATTAATGGGCCTAATACCCAAGTCCAAACGCAAAGGAGTAAGAGGTGTGCTGAGGGGAAGACCTATTAGCTGCCTCATAAAGTTATTCACCACTTTTTTCAGACTAGTGATAGGGCGATGCCCCCACAGTTCTGCCCCATTCAGTGTAGCACCCCGCGCTTGAGTTTTGTAGATTTCAACTATTGGCACCACTGGTTTGAATGGTGAAGATCTATATTGTTTCATAAGCCCTCCGACTGTCTGTGCTAGCTTAAGGCTGGCCTTGGCCATGTGGGGTCCCGAATCCGGATGCTCGGTCAGAGTGACGCCTAAATAATCAAACACCATCACTCTGTCAAGGGGGAAGCCATTCAAATGTGGATTAGGGTGGGATGTATTAAAAGGATTAAACACCATATATTTAGTCTTAGATGTGTTTATCTCCAGCCCCCAATCCAGCCCCCAAGTCTTACAGGAGGTGTCAAAGCAATCTAGGATGCGATGGATTCCCATAGGTGTCTTTGAAAGTAGGAAGGTGTCATAAGCAAACATCAGCAGTGGGACCTTGCCCGACGCTAGCCTAGGAGCATCATTGTCCTTAACTTTTCTAAGTTGCTCAATAAGACCATTAACAAATAGGCAGAGTAGGGTAGGCGCTAACACGCAACCCTGACGTACCCCTTTATTAACTGGAAAGCGGGGAGTAAGTTCGCCGTGTTTCCCAAATCTCACTTGCGTGAAATTTTCTGCATGGAGCCTTACTAGAATGGTAAGGAGGTAAGATGGAATCCCCAAGTCTCTGAGTACACCCAGAGTTTCTCTCTGGGTACCAGATCAAAAGCCGACTTCAGACCTTTGAATATTAAATAGAGGCTGCCACCCTCTATTGCCACCGTTTTCCAGAGGAGGAGTTAAAGTCCAAATATCTGGTCGATAGTTGAGCAGTTTTTTCTGAAGCTGGCTTGGTAAGGGCTCAGCATCTACTCATCTTCCATCCATACCTGGAGGCGATCAAAGAACCTGCGCAAAGAGTTTTTGGGAGACATCGATCAAACTGATCGGCCTATAGTTAGTAAGAAGAAGGGGCAACCATTTTTGTAAATTGGGACAATTTCTGCCCCGTGCTAAATATCGAGGGGATCCATGCCATTCAAAATGGCATTAAATAGGGTCCACAGATATGGTCCCCAGATTGTTGGTTCATCCCGAAATAAGTCCCCTAGTAATTTGTGTAAGCCTGGCGCTTCTTTGCTATAGAGCCTATTTATCTCATTTGCCACTTCAGATAAAGTAATCTCCTCCACCACCCCCTGGCAAAACTCGGTGGTTACTTTTTGAGGTAGAGGAGCTTCAGTTACATTTTCATAACTGGTATAAAAAGTAAGAAAATGTTTCTCCCACAATCCAGAAGCAATATTTGGCTCAATTGCTGGTGTCCCTTGGGTGTCACCGAGCTCACAATGGCCCAAAAGGACTTCATGTCTTTGTTCGATAGTGCGAGTTTAAGATTGTCCCATCTATCCAATTCCCATTTTTCTTCTCCGACTGGGTGGCCTCTTTGTAGAGTACCCGGGTTACTTTCATACGTGACATATCCTTTGCCTTCACAGCGTCCAATAGGGCCTGCTTGGCTTTATTGCATTTAGAATTGAACCAGATACATTTGATTATTTGGCCTACAGCGTACTATTGGGAAGAATATGTCTGCCAGTTTTGAAGATAACTCTTGATGAATTATGGCAACTTTCCCTGCATCTAACGTCGAACCCACTACAGATATTACCTCCTAAATTTTTACCATTATTTAAAACCTTTACAGTGAAAATAAGCAAATATAAATAGACATGGCTCCGTTCTTGCAAGTGACACAGATTAAAATGTAAATATCTAAAACAATGACGAATTTTAGATATTAAGACACATTCTAAGGTTACCGCTTTGATCGACCACATAGAGGGACACGCTAATTATTTCTCTTATGAAACTGCACAGAGTCAGGTTTTTATGAGTTAAAACAGAATCAAGGCCTTGCATTTTAAAAAAGAAATATAAGGAGAGTTTGCGTTTTAGCAGCTTTGGAATAAGAACGCAGAGAATAGGTAAAATGCAAGTACAATGATGCAGCAGGACATTGTTCAATTATAGATGAAAACAGCAGCGCAAAGTGCAAGTGCAATGCTTTAAAACAACTAGTTTTACAGAAGTCAACTATAAAAGAAACGAGCTATAATTGCACTAGGCCAGGGTTGTTACCGAATTAGTTAGTTATTGGGTGACTATTCCTTGGTTACTGCAGCAGGAGTTTTAATAAAATACGAGTGCAATAAAAAACTGATTTTGTTCATATCACCTTTCAAAAGAAGGCTAGAATTGCCCTTCAAAGAGAAGAGAATAGATAAAGTGCAGGTGCAATGAAGCAGCAGGTTAATTTTAAGTAATAGCAGCATGAAGTTTTAATAAAGTGCAAGTGTTATAAAACAGCAATTTTTGAAAGCAGCAGGCTGGTCCTGAATTATAGCAGCACAAAGATTCAATAAAGTGCTGGTGCTATAAAACAACTAGGGGCAGATTTACAAGCCCCTTGCACCACTTTGGCGTCAATTTTCCGATGTTAAAAGTGACGCAAAAGTGGCTCAAGCGGCTTGTAAATCTGACCCCTAGTATTTACAAATAATGGGCTATAACGACGACGAGCTAAGATTGCCCTGCGCCAAAATGACAGAAAACAACATTTTAAACCCCCTGTTGACTGAACATGTTGGCTGCAGTGGTGAAAAACCTGGCCAACAAGATATTCAAAACTGTGTTGTCGGGATTTAAAGAGGCAAAGATGGCCTACCGACATGTTCTATTCTCTTCATAGGCTAGCCCTGTATTCAGGAAGCAGGGCTAGGCAAAAGCATACTACGCGTTCAAATGATTCCTCGCTGGTACCACAGACCTTGCAGGTTGCATTCTTGCTTTGGCTACGACAACTTGCTAGATGTTTAAGAAAAGGCCAGTCCCCTAGCCTAAATGCCATAATTCTTATCTTCCAGTAAACAGCATAAATGCAGGGAAAATATGATGCTGTGCTGGCTGGCTGATACTCGGTAACAATTGACCAGGCGGGCCAGCGTTTGGCAAGTTGTGCCCTGTCTGAGTGAAATCACAGTGGTGAAAGCAGTTTGAAATATTGTAGGGTTGGATTACTGTCTCAGAGGACTTTTGCTTCCAGGAGCGGCAGGCCGTCTTCTAGATACAGACTTTGAGTTTGACCTGGTAGGTGTGCTGAAACAACCATAAGACAGAAACTAATATAAATGATCATAAGCACCAACAGAGTAAAAGGATGGTAGATTCCTACCATAGTGCTAAAACTATAAATGCAGGCAGGTATAAAAATACATGACAATAATAATGCGTACTCTTACAATGCAACCCTAACTAGATGTACCTAAGTGTACCTAGCATGTATGTTGGTGTAGAGCCAAGAATCTCTCTGGGATAAAGTCAACCCCATTACCTGAAGTGAGTGACTGTGGGACCCCGTAAAAATGTAAATGTAAATTGATACTTGTATAGCGCACTACTCACCCGCAAGGGTCTCACGGCGCTTGTACGAATACCGCTGTGGAACCCATCCTGGCTTTCCTTGTGAGGTGTCCACTCCTGAGCACTCCCAAGGTGGAGGCCAGGCATCCTTAGCATTGTGGGGGCCGTTGTGGAGATTAAGCAAGCTATTGCCCAGAGTTGCAGAGTGGGACTCCATGATTGGAATAGGCACAGAGGCAAGAATTATCAGGTCTGTGGAATTTTTGAGCCCAAGACCCGCCGAGGCGGGGAATTGAACCCTGGTCCCGGGCTAGACCTCTGCATCAGGGTCTGCCGCTCTAACCATTGAGCCACACTTCTCCACCCCATCTTGGTCTCGAAATGGACACAACCGAGAGGGATGTCAGACCACTGTGAGCTGGACTGTCTGCATACAGGAACCTCAGCGGCTAACGTCAGTGTGTCAGCATGAAGTCCTTTTTCCCCTCTCCCTGACTCAGCAAAGATATGGTGTTTATATACCCAAGTGGTACCCTAAGGGGATCTATGTTGCTGTGTCATGTCAGACTTGTGATGACGGAAGGAATAACCCTTATAGATAGTTACTATCCAAGAATCCTCATGCATCATCTGGTTTTGAGAGCATCACCCGAATATTTTTAAATTGAAAAGCAAAACAATAACACTTTAAGTCTGGGAGAGTCAAACCCCCTTTGATCAGCCTGCATCTCAATTTCTTCCAGGCCAATCTGGCCCCCTTCTGTGCCCAGACAAAACTTGTAATCTTACTTTGGATTTTGTTGATATCCGATTCTAAGAAGGCAAGAGGAATAGCATTAAAAGGAAACGTTAATTTGGGAAGTATGACCATCTTAACCAGGTTAAACCTGCAGTAGATTGTTAACGGGAGATTTTTCCACCTGGCTAAGATTCGACCGACTCCTTTAGTAATTATACTCAAGTTAATCTGCGCAATTCTCTCAATCTCTTTAACTATTAAAATGCTCAGATATTTGAACTCTTTGTTAATATTGCCTGCCCAATTATCTATATTCCAAAGCATCACCTCGGTTTTAGCGGTATTCGCTAAATACACTGAGTAGGCACCGAATTCTAAAAACAGAGCTTCAACCTTAGGTATTGCTACCCCTAGGTCTTCAGTGTATATTACCAAGTCATCAGCATATAGGGCAATCTTACCCTTTGCCCCCAAAGCCTCAGGAAGGGGTTAGAGCTGCCTTTTTAGTGGCCAGACTGGACCAGCATAGTAGCATCATGGTTGATAGTTTCAATATCTGGCAGGCCTTCACAGATTGAGGCAGAGGTTTGGGCTTTCTGTGATACCTGTCAGTCTTATGATTACACCAAGTCACAAACAAAGGGGCTGGTCCGGCTTGTGACCAAAGTGAATGCAGTGGCCGTGGGGCGCATAGTTTTGTTAAGCGGCTATTCAAGAATTGCAGACACCTTTGGTGAGATGAGGAGAAAAAAAATAAAAAATCCTCATGCATAATGAATGAGGCTAGTTTTAAGGGATAACCCCATATCCTGTAAGCAGTACCGTAACTGGGTAAAAGGTCAGTCCCAAGAGCCGTTATGTAGTGTAATAACAGTGGAAATCTAGGTGAAAGGTTTGGTTGCTACCTGAGCCTATATTGGGGTACCTATACGAAACATAACAGCGGGCAACACCGCCAAATCCCCTGGAGACATTTATATGAACTTTACTACACAATATGCCGCTTATGAACTACACAGCAACCTTGGTCACCAACCACTGTGAGGTAATATTATTGTGTACTACTTCTGCCTCCTTCATCGTTGTGAATGTTGGATTTTTGTGAAGTGTGGAAAAGAAATTGTGGCTTACTGTGACTTGCTCAAGTAGTTCCCGTTGCCCACATGGAGCTCATGGATGTGCACACACTCTTCGAGTAAAGTATCGCCTGCAGTTCACTGGATTCCTGCTTGTGGTTTAAGGGGAGCCCTATCTCTGCATTGAGGCACTCTGGAATGATGGATCCTCAGCATTGGAACCAGATTTCCTACGTACAGTTTGAGGAAGTACTGCAGCGCAACATCAGCTTCATCGTATATGACGCGTACGTCGTTAGATCATCACGCATATACACCATGTTTGTTTTCTTCTGATCGCGCTGGATTGCGCTGGCAACCTATAAACAACTACCTGTCTTCTCCTATTGAGAGCATCGGAAGCAACCTTTATTCCACATGTTCTAATTAACTGCCAGCAAGTCTGCTTTTCTGTGATTTTACATTTCCGGTGAGACTTTATACTTTATTTGTGACTGCAGGTGGTGACATTAATTTTTTTTTCAGTTTAAGAAATTTTTATTGGGTTTTAGCAAAAAGAAAAAAAAAAATACAAAGAAAGCCATACGATAATGTAAGGGATAATCGGTTAAGACAAAAGGCACTAGAGGTAAGAAAAATTTCAAAAACATCAATGAGGATAAGAAAGAAAAGGAGAGCGAAGAAGAAGAGAGAAGAAAGGAAAAAAGGGAAAAGACAGAAAAGAAAGGAGGAGGGGGAGAGGAAGAAGCTAGGTGAAAGGTGGGAATATGCAAGAAGGAGAGCAAGACATGAACTCATACGGAATGGGTAAAAGAGAGGTAAGAAACAAAGGGGAGCCAGAGAAGATCGGATTTGATTTTTAGAGGGACAGAAGAAGAAGAAGCAACAGAAATCCTATGTTCGTCACATATGAAATTCCACCAAGTTGTAACAGAAATTTTGGAATTATCTTTCCAGCAAGATAGAATAACTTTAAATGCAATAGCAATGAACAAATCAAGTAAACGAGCATTAGATGAGGTCATATCTATATCATCTGATAAAGAGCCTAAAAATACATTCGTTAATGAGAATGGTGTAGAACAGGTAAACATACGCATGCATATATCCCAGATAGAGTTCCAAAATGAGAAGACAGAAGGGCATTCAAACAGTTGATGCTTAAGTGTGCCAGGTACGGAAGAACATGACCAACATACACAGGGTGAAGCAGGAGAAAACTTGGAAATACTTACAGGTGTAAGAACAACTCTATGATAAATGAAAAAAAGGGATTGAGTAATGCGTGCAGCAATAGATACCTTAAATAATTTGGACCATAAGCGGTCCCAAACATCAACTGGTAACAAAATATTCAAATCAACTTCCCAGGCAGTCTCAACAAAGGATTTAGGACGATCTGGAACATTAGAAACGAGTAATCTATATACATGGGCAGCTTTTGGTTGTTGTAGAGAGAATAAAGGGTAAAGTGGGGACATGGGGGAAAAGGAGGGTAAAACATCGGGCGGAGAAAGGGACGTTAACTGAGAACGAATAGCATCAGTGATGATGGCATACTCCTGTAAACATGAAATAGGCAGTTGATACATATTTTGCATCTCTTGGAAAGAGAGAATAGAATTGTTGAAAAGGAATTGATGCACAAAAAAGATACCCTTTTCTTTCCAGTATTTGTAATAGAAAGACTTGCCCTTATATTTGAGGAACTTATTATACCACACAGTAGACAATAAAAAACATTGAAGGGGAGATAGATCCTTGGTAAAAGTGTCAAGCAGCAGTGATTTAGAGTGTTTCAGAACAGGGTGTTTGGACAAAAATGAACAGTTAGACATGAAGACAGCATGTTGAAATGAAAAGTCTTTCAACAAGGAGCGTTCAAACACCACCCATCTAGGTACAGGTGAAGTCAAAAAATCATATGCTAAAGTGAAGGATTGTTTTATAACAAAAGCAGAGTGATATAATTTAAAATTGGGGAACCGTACCCCACCTTCATTTTTAGGACAAATGAGTGTTTGTAAAGAAATGCGGGGGTGTTTAGCATTCCACAAAAATTTGGTACATATAGAGTTCAGGCGAGCAAAAAGTGAACAAGGGATTTTTACGGGGAGCATAGATACCGTATAAAGAATATGAGGTGCAATCATCATTTTAATTGTATCCAATCTACCCCACCAGGACAAAAATAAGGGAGACCAACTTTGGAGAAGGGATTGGAGTTTATTGACAAGGGAATCAAAGGTAAACTTAATGGTGTCAGCGAGAGAAGAGGAAAACCAAATGCCAAGGTATTTTATTTTGGAAGGGCACCAGGCAAAGTCAGTGGGTTGAAACATGTACTGGTAACAAATGGAATTTAAGGGAAGGACTTCTGTTTTGGAGAGATTAAGTTTGTAACCAGAGATGGAAGAGTATAAACGAACTTCGTCCATGAAGTGTGGTAAAGATAAGACCGGGTCAGCCATGTAAACAAGGATATCGTCTGCATATGCAGATAGTTTTGTTTCAATAGATGCTAACTTGAAACCATGGATATTGGGGTTAGTTCGGATACGTTCCAAAAAAGGTTCAAGACAAAGGATAAACAATAATGGGGAAAGGGGACATCCCTGTCTCGTGCCTCTAGTTAAAGATAAAAATCTAGAAAACTGGTTGTTGACAAAAATACTGGCACAAGGGGAGGAATAAAGGAGTTTAACTAAGGAAATAAAAAAGGGACCAAAACCAAACCAGTGCAGAGACCTAAACATAAACTGCCAATTGATCCGATCAAAGGCTTTCTCGGCATCCAAGGACAGAGCTGCAAGGGGAGATTTAAATGATTTACTGTGGGAAATAACATTAGCAAACATACGGGCATTATCAGAGGCCAACCTACCTTTTACAAAGCCAACCTGATCAGTTTTAATCAAAAGGGGGATGAGGACTTCTAGGCGGGAAGCAAGAATTTTTGCAAATATTTTACAATCATAGTTAATCAGGGAAATAGGACGGAAATTTTAACATTGGGAGTGATCTCTGTCTGGTTTGGGAATTATGATAATGAGGGCTTCCAGGAAGGATCCAGAGGCTTTAGCAGAAGAAATAAACGAATTAAAGAGTTGATTTAATTGGGGCACAAATATGGTATGAAATGCAGAATAAAATTCAATAGGTAATCCATCAGGACCTGGGGCTTTAGATTTTTTATTAATTGGGGCACAAATATGGTATGAAATGCAGAATAAAATTCCTGGGGCTTTAGATTTTTTAAGGGAAGAGATGGCCTGTAGAATTTCTTGGAGGGAGATATCTTTTTCTAGTTGGGCAAATTCATCAGGGAGGGAAGGTGGAGATGGGAGACCCCCAAAAAAAGACGTCAGGTTAGAATCCGAGGGAAGAGTTTCATCAGTATAAAGATTGTGATAATAATTATGAAAAAACTTCTGCATATCCTCATCGGAGGAAACCAACTTATTAGTGTGGTCATTAGGAATAGGACCAATTGTTTTACGCTCAGATTTGATTTTAAAGATAGTTTGCCAGCATTTTACCCGCTTTGTTTTGGCCTCCATGGTATTTGGATTTAATTTTCAAGAGGGTGTTACGAGCTTCAACTGTAGCAATCTTATTTAAGTCAGATTTAGCTTTGATTAGATTCTGAAGAGCATCTTTGGATTTTGAGGAAAAATACGAGTGTTCAAGAGATTTAATAGACTCGAGTTGGTCATCATATTTGAGTCTATTAAGTTTCTTCTTTCTGGTAACATATGAAATAGTAAAAGCTCTGAAAGCAGCTTTGAAAGCGTCCCAATTATTTGGGATAGAGGTGGCAGAGGGGTCATTAAGGAGAAAAACCTCATTAATATAAACCGTAGCTTCCTTAATAAAAGTAGCATCAGACAATAGAAATGTATTGAATTTCCATCGACTGAATTTGGAGGAAGTTAAGGTAAGATCAATGGATGCATGGACAGGGGTATGGTCAGATAGGAAAATAGAACCAATATCAGACTTTTGGAGGGAGGGAAGGAGTGACTTACTTACCATAATATAGTCTATCCGTGAGCGGGTATGATGAACATTGGAAAAAAAGGTATATTCAAGGGTATCATGTTTACATGTTTTCCATACATCATAGAGAGGACGCGAGGTAATGGCAGATTGGAAACTTTTATGAGTGTTATCAGGTTGAAATTTGTGAGAAGAAAGCCGGTCTGCGAATGGGTCTAACCATTGATTAAAGTCACCAGCAATTACAATATTTGGACAGTCCATCGTGGAGAGAAGGATTTTGATATCGTTCCAAAATTGTGGATCTGGCCGAACTGGATAAATGTTCAATAGGATTAAAGCTTTATGTTGGATCACAACCGTTGCCATTACCCAGCGTCCTTCGTCATCATTTTGAGATGATAAAATTTGAACTGACAGCCCTTTATGGAATAAAATCGCAACAACCCCTTTCTTGTTAACCGCAGGAGAGAATACCACTTGACCCACCCAATGACGTTTTAACTTAGAAGATTCAACGTCCGTACAATGAGTCTCTTGGAGAAAAACAACTTGAGAATTAATTTTGGACAAATGAGACAATACCTTCTGATGCTTGACAGGATGCCCAAGACCTCGAACATTCCACGTCACAAAATTACACATGATGTAAGGTAAGGATGGGGCAGTACACGTGGGGCAGTACACGTGGGGTGGATACACTGCAGGAAAAACATCTACAAGAGGGGACAAAACAAAGAAACATTTTACACCAAAATAAAGTACCAATAGATATAGATTACAAAAATATAATAAGACCAAACTCACTGTGCGAGACAACAAGAACCAATTAGGCCATAGGATAAAGCACAGAGACTGTCCAGGGAGAAAGATGGAGTAGAAAGCCCAGAACGGAGGGAGATCGTAGAAAAAGAGAGAGAAAGAAAGGAAGGAAAGAAAAAGGAAAAGAAGAACAAGAGGAAGACAAGAAGACAGATCAAGGCAGAAAAGCCAGGTCTGAAAGGAAGAGAATAGCCAAGACATCGGGGACATGAAAAACGCCAGAGAGGACACGGGACCCCATGAGCAACAGAAGAGCGAGAACGGGCAGAAAAAGGAAGAATCCACACAACCTCAAGGGAAAGGGTGAAACGAGCAAATAACCACAGCGGAGACAGAGCAACCAGGAGGCCACACAAAAACAGGCCTACAGAAGATGAGTCAAGCAAGAAAGAGGAGGATACATGAGCTGAACCCTGACAGAAGCAGAGCAAACAGTAATCACAACAAAGTCATGACTGCGAGAGAAAATCAAACATTAGTGTCCGTCGCAGATGAGGAAACAGTTTGTAGATAAGCACGGAGTTTCTCAGGATCATCAAAGGAGCGAGTATGACCATTGTGCGTGATCTTACATAGGCAAGGATGCAGAATACCATATTTGATATTTAGCTGTCGCATTTGAGGTCGAAGATTGAAAAATTCTTTCCGTCGGGCATTAGTTGCGTTGGAGAGATCTTGTGACACAAAAATATTATGACCCGACCAAACAAGGCGACGCTTAAGTCTGGCAGCTTTGAGCACAGTCATTAGTTCAGTAAATTCGAGAAATAAAACAATGATGCCACGAGGTTTAGAAGCATGTTGGGTGAGGCGCCCTAGGCGGTGAGCTCGTTGGATATTAAGAGGATGGGACGCAGGTTGAAGGTCCAGAAGCTCATGTAGTAACTTTCGAACAAACAACACCATATCAGACCCCTCAATATTCTCCGGAACACCATATAAGCATAGGTTGTTACGTCGATTACGATTTTCAACGTCCTCAGTGTGGAGCATTAGCATGTGAATCTCTTTTTCCATTGGGGAATTTTAGAAGAAGCATCTTGTATATCACTGACTCGTTGCCATAGCCCCAAAGAGGAATACACTGAGAGGAAAAGTCAGTGAAAAACGTTGTCAAAAGAACAATTCTTGTGCCATACCTTGTGAGGAAGAAGAAAAAAAAACCAAAATCAGCACATTGCAGTCATGTTGAAGTAGTCTGCGCCGATATCCAGGTGAGGCTGACAGGCTGGTGAATGATCGCGGGCTCGGCGGCACAAAATGGCGGCCGCCCGCGACCTGTGAATGAAGAAAATCACCAAAGAGCGTTACATGCGAAAAACGGCATTAAAATCGCCGAAATCGCGATGGGATGAAGCAGCTCACATTTCGCTGCGGAAATTGTGCAAAATCAGGCGGCCATCGGCGGTAAAGAGGTGAAAACGCCGAGTAAACGCCCGTAGTTCGACGGAGCTCACGGGAAAGCCGTGTTCACCCAACGGCGCGGAAGCCACGCCCCCCGTGACATTAATTTTTTAACGTGTGAAATTTGATGAAGGGCAAGGAAGGGCATCAATCCTTATATCTGTAGATACACATAGGGTAATCCTCACAATGTCTGCAAGCAATATGCCACAGCCACCAGCTTTTCTCTCTGAGAATGGTGAACCAGAGCTACCTTGAAAGCAGTAGAGGACAATTTTTGATTTATACATTGTGGCTATTGGTGGAGAGAAACTTTCAGCACACATGAAGCAAGCAATTCTCCAGCATAATCTGGGTATTAAAGGCTGCCACATATATGAAAGCTTAGATGAACTACCTACTGGTGAGGGTGCTGGTGAACCTGCTGATGTATTTGAGATGTCTCTTCAAATGCTCGAACAGCACTTTCTCACATCAATTTAGTCTTAGAAAGACACAAATTCTTCATGAGAATAAAGGAACCAAATGAAAGAGTAAGTACATACATTGCCTCTTTGAAGGTACTAATACGCACCTCTGCATTTGGTGAGCTCACGGACTCCCTGATCCATGACCAATTGGTAAGATGCACCAATAGCAATAGAGTGCAAGAGAAACTGCTATCAAAGAATCCTTCTCTCAAAGAAGGTATTGTCATTGTTGAAGGAGTGGAGAATGCATCAGGTTGGGTGAAGGCGATGAGAAGTCATTCCCACACCCAACACAGAAATAAGTAATTAAGAAAACCCAAAGCAGAGTAGTATACATGAAGTTGTGGACAGAGAGAAACATGTGGAAGTGGACAATGCCTATAAAGTCACGGTAAAACCCAAACACCAAATCTCTTCGGACAACATTAAGCCTAAATGTAACAGATGTGGAAGTTTCACCCATATGGATAACCGTCCTAATTGTAATGCAAGACATTTAACATGTCGCAAATGTGGTGTCAAAGGCCACTATGCAAACGTGTGTAACTCCTCAAAAGAGGTGTGTGTGGTTGAGAGTGTTGACATGGTCACAGAGGGCTAACTTACTATAGTACTGAATGTAAAAGGTGAAGATGAGAGTGTGGATATGGATGTGGTGATCATGCCCAAGTGTACTGTTGAGATTGACGGTCAGGCATTTATTGTTTTCGCAGATTCCAGTTTGCCGTTTACCATGATTGGCAATAAACTGTTGGAGATCAAGTTTTCCCGAGGAGGTGTTGCTACCTCCGGGCATCGATCCTGTCAGTTACGCTGGCTTATGGATTGATGAGGTTGGGTTTGTGATAAAGAAGATTCAGTTCAAAGACAGGGAAACTATGGGCAAAGTGTATATGGCGAAAAGAGGGGACAATGTGTTGGGCTGGAGGCACCAGAGATATGGGATTCCCAATTCCAAGGATCTGGTGATGTTGTTTGATTGTGGTGATGGACAGACATTCTTTGAGGAGTTCCCTGGTGTTTTTAAAGATGAGTTGGGTTTGCTAAAAGGGTTTGAGCATTGCATCCTTCTGAAAGGTAATGCCAATCCCAGTGTGCATAAGGTACGTAAGGTTCATCATATATTGCTCAAACCTTTCAAGGAGTAATTGGATCGGTTAACTAAAGCACAGATAATTGAAGAGATTGAAGCCTCTGAGTGTTTGTCGCCAGTAGTTTTAGTACTAAAAGATGGAGGCAAGTCCATTAGGATGTGTGTGGATTTGAAAAGGCTCATCAAATGTATCTGGGCAGATCGCCAGCCACTCCATAACACTTCTGAATTTCTCACCATGCTGAAGAGAGCAGAGTTTTTCTCTGTTCTTGATCTCTCTTCAGCATATCACCAGGTGTTACTCCATCATGACTCCAGGGATCTGACATCCTTGGTAACACCATTGGGGCTTATCGATTGGTCAGAATGCCATTTGGGTTGGCTTCTGCGGCAGCTGTTGCCAAAGAATCATTAAATTAGTGTTGGGGGAGATACCCAACATTTTATTCTTTTAGGAAGACTTCCTTGTATATGGTAAAAACATAAATAAACATGATATGACTTTGAGGAAGGTTTTGAGGAGGTTAGGAGAGAAAGGCCTAACTGTTAAATAACTGAAGTGCAAATTTGGAGTGACATCAGTTACCTATTTAGGCCATGTTATATCTGGCAAAGACATTCAACCCAAATTGAAATTAGCGGATAGTATTGTGGCTGTCCCTGTTCCAGTTGACAAAGAACAAATGAGGTCCTTTTGGGGCTTGCTGAATTTTATTCGAAATTTGACATAGGGCTTGCTAGCATTGTGGAACCAATTAAGAAGGGGGTCCATTTTACATGGTCAGATGAGTGTCAATCAACTTTAATTTTCACACCCTTAAGATGACCATAGGTAAGATGCGTACCCTGGCTCACTTTGACACTACAAGGAAAACTATCCTTACCACAGATGCTATTTTAAAGGGTTTAGGAGCAGTTCTCTCTCAGGTGGATGAAGGGGAAGAAAAGGTGTTGGCGTTTGTGTCCCGAGCCCTTAAGAAATGTGAAGAACGTTATTTGTGTATTGAAATAGAGGCCCTAGCCACAGCATGGGCAGTAAAACATTTCAAATTTTACCTGTGGGGGATTCCAATTTCGTGAGGACAGATCTCAAACCATTAATTCAAGTGTTGTCATGTGGCCAAAGTGAAAGGTCAACTCAGAGACTTAAAGAGTAGAGTGCAGGGTTGGAGGAATTCGACTTTCAGATTCAATATCTTCCAGACTTGATAAATAAGTTTGCGGACTGCTTATCATGTCTACCATTAAGAAATGTGGGAGAGGAACATGAGGATGAAAATGTGTCTGAGTTCGTGAGTTGGGTGATGGAATCTGCCATCTCAAATGAGGAATGGGCAAAAAGGATGGTGGAGGCTGATTGTCTTCCGTTTGTAAAGAACAAAGTGGTGGGGGGTTGGCCTGCTTATTGTGAGCTTTAATCTGAACTTAAACCTTTCTGGTCTGTCAAGGATTAACTTACTATGTGCCAAGACAGTCTTATGAGAGGGGAGAGGACGGTTCTTCCAACAAACATGAGACCCGTGGTGATTAATCTTGGCCATGAAGGGCACCTGGGCAGGAGTCTAGCTAAAGCCCATGTCAGAGAAAGGTACTGGTAACCGGCCATGGATCGTCAAGTTGAACAAGTTGTGAAGGAGTGTTGTTTTTGTGTTTCCAATGATAAGAGTAAGGCTTCTTTGTCCCCAGTGTCGGTATCTGTCAAGCCACAGAGAAAGTTAAGTTTAGATTTTATGGACCCCTTTGAGATACATGGTTTGCATTGTTGTCGGTGGACTATACATCAAAGTGGGTATCTACCAGGTGTGTGAATCCAGTTTCTACTAGGATGGTGATAGAGTTTCTTAAGGATGAATTTGCAAGTGAAGGGGTGCCTGAATATCTAGTTAATGACAATGGGGTACAATTTTACTCGCATAGATGAGTACATTTCTTAAACAATTTAGCATAATACATCCTTTTATTCACCACATGCAAATGGTCTTGCTGAGCGCATAAACAATTCGGTGAAGGCTTGTGTGCAAAACCACAGTAGAGACTAGGGTGCCACTCAAAGTAGTGTTGAGAGACATGTGGTGGGCGCAACACACTACTCTCAACTGTGTGACTCAGAGGTCACCTGTTGAATTTTTAAGAATGCAGACTGCTACCTCTAAACGTAATCCTGTATGGTTGCCTGCCATTGAGATGCCTAAGCTGAGTGATGAGAGATCCATGAAAGAGTGGAGTGTTGCTAAGGAGACCTAGATGGGAGAAGATGGGCATGACCGAATTTATGGGTCTCTTTACTATTACGTACATTAAGAAAAATGTGGTAACAGTTCATTCTGGGTGAAAATGGAGCATGGCTAGGTTGGTGGGATATGCTGGTGGTGCTCCAAGTGAACCAGGTGTTTCAAGTTAGAGTACTGGGAGAGAGAAAGTAGATAGTAGGAGACCCAGGAATCTCTCAAAGAGACATAGGAGAACTCCCATTAACTTTAGGGATTTTGCAATGGAGTGAGTAGTGTGTTATACTGTTTTTATTTAATTGTATTGTTCTGTTATTGCTAATTAATGCCATAGCATAGTTTTCCTCTGTTGTTTCTTTCTCTTTCTTTTCGTAAAAGGGATCTGTTATAATCTTATGCATATACGCACCCTTGAAGTGCACCTGCATGGGTAATGCTTGGAGCCCTGTCTCTAAAAGAATGTTCCATGTGGGACAGTTGGAGACTGAAGGCTACCTGGCTACCTGGCTGGCTGTGGCTGTGTGTTGGTTTTGTAAGAAGACAAATAAAAGAAGAAGAACAAACATCGGAATTGTCATCTTTTAACACCATGGTGGATGATGTCCTGTACTCTAGACAGCCTTCTATTGACTGGCTTGTCCCAGCCCATGTTTCCTGGAGGAATATGACTTCATAATTCTTTAAAAACGTGATCACGTCTCAAGACTGAAGCCTCTGCATTAGTCCATTAATATTCCTGGAACACAGGGGCAGTGATGGCGTATTAACATCAGTGACTGTTTGAATATTGGTTCACTTAAGACATCTGCTGGATAATGCTGCTGACAGCCAGGTCTAGTCATCCCCGTGTGGTTTGAATCCTGCACCCTTTGATCCCCGTGATTTGTAAAAACACAACACTGAGCACTTTATTATATTGTGAACGGCTTCTTCCAGGCAGTAATTGTAGTCTCCAATGATTTTGCTAATACTGTGGGGTAGCCTGGATCTTTTAATGGGATCATTTTGATACCCCATGTACTGAATAGCTCTATTCTGGATCAAATTTGCTGGGCATTTTTTGTCGAAATTAATGTGACTAGTGCAGGTTCTGTGATTTGGTGACCTTTAGGAGGAAGAAATTAAATTACTATGATGTCACTAGACGCCAGCCCGCTCATTTCAGGGATAGACTTGACCAGCTTAAGGATTTTACTCCTGTTTAAAATGTTGTGAGGACCTTCTGAGGGTACTCCGAAATAAACAATAGCCTGACATTTTGATTTGGTGAGGCCTTGTATCTGTGACCTTGATTAGAAACCCTGGTCCTTCGTCGAGCCTGCTCCTTCCTACGTGAGTCAATTGTTGTTCCTTGTCAGTGCTCTTCGTGGCGATCATAATGCGGATGTCCAGATTTGAGTGATGTTTCCTTATAAGGGGTCAGGGTCCCAGATCCTATGTAATCGTAATTCTTATGGAATCATTGGGAAATGTTGCTGGATCATTGCTGGCTGCTTTACGAATGGTAAGTTGTCCGTAACTGCATTTTGGGAGAACGACAGGGTTTGTGCATTCAGGTTCTCTTTCTCAGCGTCGTTCGGTAGGACTCCCTTTTTGCTAGGGGTGTGAGTCAAGGGTGGTAGAATTAGGTCTACCCTGGTTGTCTTTGCTATAGTTTGATTATATTGTTTTCCCCCTCGACCTACACCAGTATAAGCTGGAAGTTGCCTTTGGTCACCTTTAGGGCTGGATTCCTGTGACTTTAAGCCATGAGTTCAGCTGCGGCCTCCAGGGTTGACATCAGAGTAGGCTGCAACTGTGGGAGACTGCTTTCACCCCCATCTGGGTGAGATTCTGCTCTGCCTCTTGCAAAAATTAGAAACAAGTCACATGTCGCAGGTTGGATGCGATTATTTGTCTTGTTATGCTGGTTTCGGAGCTAGGGGGGTCATAATAAGAATGGATCATCAATAGCTGTATTACCCTGTGTTGCCTCTCCGCTACCAGGTGGTGTCTTTGTCAAAGTCAGGGGTGTTATCTGTGACTCTGACTGGTCTGGGTTACTCATCTCAAGAAGCGGGGACTTCCACTCATGGTGCTTACAGGAGGGTTGTTAGATGTTGATGCAATTGCTTCGTCTTCTGCTACTATGATGACGCTCAGACAGAGAGCATCATCTCCAGTGTTAGCAGTTGAATTTACATCATTGTGTACTTTAAAAGCTTGCTAAGTGACCATGTCTATTTATTGTAGATACTGTGCCAGTCCCGTAGGGGGTTTCTTGATTTCAGTCAAGACTGTGGGGAGGAAAGTTGGAAGTGAGAACAGGATGCCAATTATTGGGGAAGCAGCAACATACTAATTGAACCAAGTTGGAGTCTGATTGCGCTCTCATGATCAATTTGTTTAGGCTTTCTAGTTTATTGTCTATTCCTGCTGTGTACACCTGAAGTGCATTTAGAAGATCAACTTAGACTTCTAATTTGTCAGAATGATCATTTAGAGAGGAACTATAGATTGTAGAGTTTGCAAAAGTTGAGACCAATTTGTATTGGGGGTATCTGTAATTGTTTTAGAAGCAGGTCCTTCTTGTGTACTCAGGTTCCTGGTGACATCTTTTTGAAAAAAAGATAATTCCTGTAGTGACTGATCATTTAGTTCTCCCAGTACACTTACAGTGCTTTCTAAGTTATCCAGGTGGAATGATTTTTTGCGTGTAAGTGATTTTATGTTTCCAGTTGAAGCCCAAATCCATTGTGCTGCAGGTGGGCTGGGAATAGTATTGTTAACAGACGTTTGCTTGTCGCTATGATGAATGTTGTGCACTTCCTGATGGGGGAAATTCTTGTGTGAAGGTGTAGTGCACAGGTTGATGGGCAAGTTATCAATTGAAATGACAATTGGTGATAGGTTTTATGCAGAAAAGTTCGCCCTGGAGGATGACTGCTGGTTAGCCTGGTCTTCGGTGACCTGTGTTGCCGGTAGGGCTGCTTTTGTCATAAAGTTTACGATTTTACTGGCTCATCTGTCTTTGTTAAACTGGCAGAAAATGTGGAGTCACATCGTGTGGGTGGTGGATCATGCACCATAGCACGGGCTATGAATTGGGGGTTTCCCTGTTGGATACTCCTAGGTGGCATGTGTTATTAGAACAGGCATTTCTGCTAGACTATTTGTCATAACTGTAGCAGGGATTTTATTGAAGAAACCCCTCTTTGCAAATTTGATCAGTGGTATCCAGGGGCCACTATAATTCTTGTTGAAGCTTTTCAGAATTTACATAGCCA
The DNA here is from genome assembly GCF_964261635.1 of Lissotriton helveticus. NCBI lineage: Eukaryota > Metazoa > Chordata > Amphibia > Caudata > Salamandridae > Lissotriton > Lissotriton helveticus. The sequence goes on from NC_136070.1 coordinate 850,556,488, forward strand.
TCATTGCAAAGTTTCTTTTGTAATCAATTTTAGCTCCCTCTAGATCGGAATCTCTCTTAACATCCCACAAGTATTCGCAATAAATAACGAATCACAAATAGAGAATCAGTAAAAGATATGTCTGAAAAGTTTATTTTCTTAAATAGTGATTTCTTCTGATTCACTATTTAAAATAGCGATTAATATTTGCGATTCAGAAGTAGTCGCAAATAGAGCATAGCTAATTGCGAATGTTCCACAGACTGAATTTCATGACCTTATCAGCATGAACCAGGAATGAAGTACCTGTCTCTCATTGCTTGAATAGCACTTTCAAGACACACATCTCTGTGGAGCATGAGAACATTAATGAGGTACTATAGGGGCAAGGATGATTGAAGGCACAATGAATACAGAAGCTTTTGACATTTAATAGGAGATTTTGGTAAACAAATGTGTCTCAACAATGACATACATTTTGGGAAAACATATTTGACTGTGCCAGAGGCAACCAAAAAGACAATCTAGGTTTCAATTAAAAAAAGAATTAATGCTATTGGTGTCACAAATTGTACCAGTCATGGAATCTGTAAGCAATGGTATGATTTACGATCTCGCACATGACTACAAATTGGACTTCTGGTGTTGATTCTTTATCTTTTCCCCCTACAAATCTGATGGAGGAGATGATAAAAAGTACCTTTGCACTAGAAGCAGTGTCTGGAATTACAAATGCTTAAACGTCAAAACTTCCACCATCAAACATAGGTTAGAAAGTCACCTTAATTAAAAAAAAAAAACACTTCATTGCGTGGTTTCTATCATAATACATTGATTATTAACTTTGTGAGACATATTTTATGAACATAAATATTAAACAAAGTTAAAGCAATTACTTTTAGCAAATAGACTGTTTTAAAATCTCTACTAAGTCTAATACTTAAAAACCTTTAAAACGGGGCAAGATGGCCGAGCGGACGTAATCCGTCTCGGCTCCCGGTCCACGCTGCCAAAGTGACCTCTGAAGACACCATCCAATAGCTCCTGACTTCAAGCCTGCGGAGAGACCCAGATCTGAGCTCGGGCTCACGTTGTTGTGTTCGATTGCGCTGGAGCCAGAGCGGCCGGAGGGCTCCTCAAAATGGCGATCTCCATCTGCTTGTAATGCAAAAGCTACCATCCGAGGCGAAGTTGCTGGAGTGCCTTGCTACATTTTGGAGCCCCAGTCCTCGCGCTGAGAGGAACATGCCGAGACAGTGCCCTAATCGCAGCAACGATCTGGTGGCTGTGGAACTGAGACCGAGGGTGGATCGTCAGAACACGCCGAGCCAGTAAGCTCACTTGCTGGGCTGTGTGTGCGCTGTCCCCTTTGGTGAATGTGAGCAACATGGACAGGGTGGTGTGAATGTGGGAGACACGCCTGGGCACCATTGTCAGGGGTCTACTGCTGGATGTTTGATCCCTGGAGCTCCATGCCTGACCTTAAGATGGCGGATGAGGCAAGGGTCGGCTGCTCCAGCTATGCTGAGCCCTGCTGATTTAGGTAATCCTCCTCCTTTGCTGCATCAGGGAAGTACCTCTTCTGTGTAAAGTAGGGCTGGGCACCGAGGAACTTGCACGGCCATAGGACAATAAGCCCATAGACTCCCTGGCTATTGGGAGAGAACTGTTGGCAAGCTAAGACCGAATAACCCCCTCTCGGAGTCAAGGCCTGCACAGTGGCACCTGAAGACAGGAACGGACCCGGGGCGGCTAACCCGTTGAAAGGAGGGAATACACACTAGTCCCCCTGGTGCTGAGACTATGAGAGCGAAGCCTGATGGTGGTGTGTCCATGAGGAGTCTGGTCCCCGGAACAGAGGTTACCTACGTTCCCGGGGGAGGAGGGGCAATTGACAGGGTGTCCCTCACGCCGTGTCCACTATTAGCCCTCTGCGTTGAAGACCGCAAAGAAGTGACCAGTACTTCTGGTGTTTTTTTGCCCCACCAGAGCATTGGGAGGTTGCAAGTGGCCCACCTCTATGACGCCAAAGAAGACCTCAAATGAAACCTTGAATAAAGTCTCCGACTTCTTCTTGCCAGCGAGTAAACACCTGTAGTCTGAATGCAATGAATCCATGGAAACCATGTCCCTTACAAAGGAAGATGTCATGGCATCCCTACGAGATTTTAATATGGAACTTCGGACGGAACTTGGTCAAGACATACAAAACTTCTATTGAGCAACGAAAACCTGATCTAAATTCTCAAATGGCCACGCTCCGGCAAGATGTGGACTTTGTGGGCACGAGGGAATGGACTTGGCTGCACAGACCCAGGAGATTGACCACCGAACCTCAAAAACATAGGATCAACTGCGGAACCTCCAGGAACAACTAAACCAAACCCAATTAAAACCTGAAGACCTCAAAAACAGGGTGCGGATAGACAATGTACGAATCCGTAACCTAGAGGAAGGAGCAGAAGGAGCTGATCTTGAAGTTTTCCTCGAGGGTCTCTTTCCGGAGATCACAAGCCCACAAACTCTCAAGATCAAGCTGGAGCGAGTGCATCTTGTGAGCGGGCCAGCCACCGAAGAAAGGAGATGGACTCGGGACGTAGTTGCCAAATTTTACTCCTACAAGGTGAAGGAAGCAGTTCTACAAGCAGCTCGGAAGAAAAGTGATATCACATTCCAATGCCATGCATGCAGTATCTATCAAGGCTTAGCGCTTGCCACCCTGGTGAGACAGCAGTAGTTTCGACTCATCACAGCAAAACTGCGCGAGGACCACATCCACTACCGCTGGACATTCGCGTTTGGGCTGAGTTTCGAATATAACAATAAACAAAGGCACAATACTGAGCTACAGGAGGGTTTGGTGTTGCCTCACAGGGACCATTCAAGGGGACTGATTGACGAGGCCTGGGTACATCCCAATGGTCCACTAGCTCTAGAGGAGGTCACAAATGAGGGTAAGGCCACATGCCTGGGCACGGAACTTTCGCCTAGCTCACAGAACTATGTGCTCGCTAGAGAGGAACAGCTTTGTATCGCTGGAGGACTACTGAGGCCTGTGCTTGGCCAATATATCCCGACATATGTTTAAGCTATGATCACTTTGCAATGTTGGCCATTTAGTCAGATAAGGAGGGTAGGATGGTTATGGTGAAAGGCTCTATGAGGGGTACACTGTGCACCTTTGTTAGAGCCTACACACCTAATGTTGGGCAAACAGGGTTTCTAACCATACTCTTAGATAAAGTGGGAGAGTTTGCAGAAGTTCCAACAATCCTTTTGGGGATTTCAATCTTACTTCGCAAACAGACTTAGATAGCACCCAATCTCACAGATCAGAAACTAGTTCCTTCTCCACAGGCATTAAGCAAAGGCTACATGATTTAGGTCTTAGAGATGCCTGGTGTGCCCTATACCTCCAGACTAGGGACTACACATTCTATTCCCATGTGCATCGCACATATTCCAGAATTGACTATATCTTCCTTAGCCAGTTCCTGATGGGCAGCCTCCGGGAAGCCAAAATCTTTCCTCTCTCCATTTCAGGATCATTGTCCCATCTTGGATTGCTTACACTGGTGTGAGACCCCATCCACAACGCCGAAATGGTACTTCCCGGCCTCTCTCACACGAGATCAGGTGTTTTGAACTGAGATGCGAAAAGCAATCACAGAGTTTATTTAACTTAAATAGACCCGAAGACACTTCATTGCTTAATACCTGGGACGCATTCAATGTGGTCATACGGGGAAAGAGCGTAGAACTCAACTTCACATTAAATAGACAACGGGCTAAGAAGAGAGAAAGTCTAGAAACAGAACTGGAACGAGCGGGAAAAGAACATAAGACTAATCCCACCAGGGGCTCACTGCATGCTCTTACGGCACTACGGGGCAAGCTTAAGGCAATCTACACTAACCGGGTGGAATATACACTATTACAACTCCGAGACTTTTCCTACGCCCAGAGGAACAAAATAGGTAAACACCTAGTGAGGCAATTGAAAGAAAAGCATAAAAAGGAAATACATTGGAGCCATTCAAGACGGGAGGGGCGAGTTGTTCCATACAGACGGGGGCAAAGCCGACATCTTTGGTTCCAAAACACTCTATACTGGAGAATCACAGGATATAGAGCTGCAAATAATTATCTTCAGACTATCCACCTCCCCCAGGTCTCTCTCGAGAGTGGACCAATAGACTCACAGCCCCCATAACCCTGGAAGATGTGGGCACAACCATAACTTCCCTCAAACTCCATAAGGCCCCAGGCCCAGGTATGTGACTGCCCCATTTTACAAAACCTTCACACCGGACCTCTTACCGCATCTCATGCGTCTTTTCATTAAGATGGCAGAGGATGGAGGGGTGACTTCCTCAAAGGCCGAGGCGGTTGTCACGGTCATCCCTAAACCAGGGAAAAACATACACCTGTGTGCGTCACACCGGCCCATTACCCTCTTAAACTTAGACGCAAAAACTGTATTCGGCCACCTTAGCTGCACGACTGAATGATCTGATGCCAGACCTCATTCACCCTGACCAATCAGGCTTTATGAAAGGGAGGCAGACCCATGATAATGTCAGACGGATAGTACATCTCATCGAGAAGGTCTCCAAATGGAAAAGCCTGGCGGTGCTTGTGGGGCTAGATGCTGAAAAGGCCTTTGATAGGGTGGACCGGTCCTTCCTATTTTGCACACTTAAATGCTTTGGATTTGTGGACAGGTTCATCACTATGATTAAGGCTAATTATACTCAACAGCATTCCAGAGCACAGGTTAATGGAACACTCCTGGCCCCATTTTCACTGCCAAGGGGAACCAGACAGGGGCACCCGCTGTCACCCCTGCTGTTTGCTTTAAGAATTGAAACACTGGCGGTCTGAATTCATGAAGCGCGGGCGATTGAAGGATTTTATTTGGTGGGGAAAGCCATAAAATATCACTTTTTGCAGATGATGTGCTTTTATCACCTACAGAACCGGCGCTCTCTCTTCCCGCATTGCAGTCTGAACTGGCCAGATACTAGGCAGTAGCGGGATTCAAGGTTAACCGTGATAAATCCTACATACTTAATGTATCGATCTCCAGTGAGGAGGTGGGCACACTGTAGTCCCTTTCTCCACTCTAGTGGGCCAGCCGCTCTTTGCAATACCTGGGAATCCAGTTGACTCCGCGCATTGACGGACTGTTCAAAGCTAACTTTCCCACCACTCTTCTCCAACTCCAAAATTACCTGAAACGCCGGAAGCCCCTCGTTATCTCCTGTCTAGGCCGCATACATGCGATTAAAATGATGATACTCCCTGAGGTTTTATATCTTTTTCAGGCATTGCCTATTGAACTCGACAGGGAATTTCTACCAAAAGTTAAATCATTGCTCACACAGTTCATTTGGCAAGGAGGGAGGGCTCGAATGTCTTTCTCAATATTAAGATGTGCTGGTACGGAGGGTGGAGTGGGTTTTCCTGACCTCTGCCTCTACTTCAAAGTGGCGCAGTTATGGATTGTGGCGGAAGTGTCCAAAAGGGAGTCGGAGAAACATTGGCTCCATATGGACCACACCATCGCCGGGAGGACAATTTGGGACCTCATATGGAAGCCCAAGAAAGATAGACCAGCTAAGGCTTTTATTAGCACCCCCACTCGCACCACCTTAAAGGTATGGGACTATATATCTAAGGATGATCAATGGACCACGTTTCCTTCCCCCTGTACACCGATACACTTAAATCCGGTCTTTTTTCCAGCGCTTCAAGAGGAACCCTTTGATAGCTGGAGAAAGGGCGGTTGTATTGCGCTTTTTCATCTCTTTCATAATCAAGACATCCTCACTTTCCATAACTGTAGACGAGAATTTCATTTAAAACCTGAGGAACACTTCCATTATCTCCAGCTCAAACACTGGGTTTTCACCCCACTCATTCGTGAAGCGGTTACAGGAGACAAAACACAATTTGAATCATTCATTTTCAAGGTAGGATCCATGAGGGGGGTGATTTCATTCCTATATAACTCCCTTCTATCATCCATACACTCCCCTCGACCTAGGTATATGGGTATGTGGGAAGGAGTAATACACAGGGACATCGGTAAGAAGGAGTGGGCTGGGTGTTGTCAGACATGACAAAATGTAACCATTCTCTGGAACTCAGGGAAGCCCACTTGAAAACACTGATGGACTGGTACCTTTATCCCGCTAAACTTAAAAAGATTTTCCCGAATAAATCAGATAGTTGTTGGAGGGGTTGCAGATTACTGGGCAATTTTCAACAGATCTGGTAGGATTGCCCCACCATAATACCATTCTGGGAGGAGATCCCAGCACAAATTAGGAGCATATTGGGCTACCCAATACCGACCACTAAAGAAGGGGTTCTCCTAGGCATCCGCGATCCAGCTCTCGAACACCAAACCAAGGCGGATAAGGCCGTTATGTGGACATGCATAGGGGCCATGAAAGTAACATTCACTGTAGCATGAAAGAAAAAGGCAGCTCCCACTGTGTATCGGTGGCACTCCTGGCTCTGGAAACTGCTCTGTCTCGAGAGGATGACAGATATCTTCCGCGATGACTATAAAAGCTTTGAATACAAGTGGGGACCACAGGTTGCTTTTCTTACACGAGGGTTGACTCTGGCCGTATGTCCACCCTCAGTGAGGGATATGCATCTCTCTCAATTCTAAGGTATACACTTTGAAATTCCACTTCTTCACATAGCCACCACTACAAATGTTGTTTGTTGGGGGGGCGGGTTTTTGATTGTTTTTTTTCTATTTTAGGAATACCTTCACAGTTGGAGGGGCAATAGGAAAATCCTGTTGCAAAAGAGAGACTGGTTATAAGTATGCTTTCTCAAAGTGAAGACACCCCAAGCCTTTATCCTATTTGACACTATACCTGTTTCACTAGGTTTGATTACGCTAGAAGGCTTGGATCTGGTCTGAACATGTGATTTCTACTTTGTTCTTTCTAACGAAGGCACAACTTTGTATTAAGGTGTGAATACTACTATGGATATAATGTACGAAGTATATGCTAAACACCAATAAAAATATGTTTATAAAAATAACATTTAAAACTAAAATGTGCTCTCAAAATGTTTGTATCTGTGTATTTTTCGATGCACAACAATCCATTTTAGGACACATAGTTTTATTACATACAGGTCAAGAATGTTCACCATTAGAAAAGACTGCTGACCCAGAGAGTGTTGAACAGGAAATGACAGTGTTGAAAATATTGTTGATGAAGAGATGGGGTCAACATCTCCTGTACAATATTTCAATAGCAATTTCCAACTAGAAGAACTATCAGGCTTGGTAGAAGTACCGCAAATACTTCTAATTATGGAGATAATTAGAAATATTACTCCTTCAACAAGACACATTATGCAAAGCAGAATGTTGCTTAATCACTGAGCTAATTTAAGCCCAAGGACAGCAATGTCTCTTAATTTAGAAGCAGAATTGCAATCTGCTTGAGCATTTCAAAACATTGAGATATCTATACAAGTTCAAAAACAGCAAGTAGAGTAAATGCATGCTTTGAGAACAAAATTAAGTGCCATTGAGGAAACCATAACATCTGGTCTCAATCACATTTGTCTGTCACATGAGGCTATATGTACTGAATTCAGTGCATTTACAGAGGCTGTATCAACACTATGTGGAATAATGAATGCTGATAGACGTGACGGTCAATATCAGCATAAATATTTTAATACTGGACTATGGGCTATAGCCACAATTCTTCTATCTCTAAGGTCCCTGACTACAAGCAGAACCCTGACTTTTTAGTGGGGAGGATGCTAAAGCCCTCGACAAAATGAGTAATATGCTTGATGAAATGTAAAATAGGCATGCAAGAAGTCCTGAGGGACGTGTACTTGAAAAAACTGAAGAGGAGTCAAGCCCCAGCAGTTTGAATATGTAACAGCATTGCTCTCTAAAACACAGCTCTATACAAAAGCCCTGGGTTCACATGCAAGTAATATACCAATATGAAGTGACTGAGGGCCTGATTAGGATGGCATTCATAATCCCAGGACTGCCAAACTCGCTGTTGGCGGTCCTGCAATGTGTATCTTTTATATTGTGGCATGTGCTGCAGGCTGCAGCACACACCACAGTACAAAATATATACTCTGTACGTATCCTAGCACCATGTCGCAGGCACCATGCGGTGCCTGCCACATGGTGCAGGAATATGTAGCGGGGCACCATAGGTCCCCCTGAGGGAAGGCACCACCACCATTGTAGGGATAGCGGACCCTTCGATGGTCCAATTGGCTCTTTGAGCCAGTCAGATCCGTGGAGGATGGCCTCTTTGACTGCCGTCCACCCACCCGCCATCATAATGGAACTGCCACAGAAAGGCTGACAGTGGTGGTCCCACAGTCATCGTAACAAGGCCCATAGTTACGGTACTAAGATTCCTTCCATCAGTGGCTGTTTTGGCATTTGCATCTTGGTGTAGTGGACGAGGTGAAGGTATATAATCATTTTCACTATTGTATTATAACATCTCTAAAGGAAGGTCTCTTTGTGTTGCTACTTTATGCAACATAGTACAACATGCAACAATATTATATGGAATGTCTGAGGCATACTACAATGCTCCCCCACTCTTATGTAAGTATCTGAAGTACCCTTTCAAGAGTCCAAATGTCCTCTCTATAATGGGCCTTGTCTGTCGGTGTGCTAGATTATTTATTCGCTGCCTGAATGAGGATGTAGGTAGGGTGTCATAATCCCTCGGTGAAGAGCATATGCACTGTCGCCTAAAAGTACATTAAACATTATAGGAAATTCTGCACATATATTTTGAATTATCATTGAATATACAAATCTGTTATAGTATATTGTATTGCATACCCAAACATAAACATTATACAAACTGTCCTGTAGCCAGACGGGTGTAGCTGCCACTGTGGCAGAACATATATCAATCATAGGTAACATGCTACAATGTCAGCTAATAACAACTCACTAATATGCTCTAGCTGTATATTTAAGGAGTGGCAATTTTTTATATTTTGGTAATAAAAATCAGATTAGGATGGTGGACAGGTTGTGTAGTGTGTTCCATCATTGCAGCCAATGACCTGACGGAATTGTGCTACTCTAAAAAATGTTAACTTGGTGTCCAGTAGTTGACCTGGTATATGGGGAAATACAATGTAAGTAGTGATGTTTAGCAACACGTCTTCAAGACAATTTCTGAAAATCTGAGATAGGGCACTCTGTGAAATGCCTCCGTCTCAGCAGCAATGGCTTGGTAACTCTCTGATGCTAAAAGATGCAAAAAACACAGCACAGGGATGCGCTGAGAATGGTCTGGGCTCTACATGTGTCTCTTTCTAATAAAGGGTGCATTTAATTTTTTTAATCTAAAATAAGACTGCTAATATGCATGTACTTAATATAAATCTCATCCCACGTTTGGTCAAAGAGGAATTCTGACCATATTGATCCTTTCCTGTCTGTTCCTTCTCCTCTGTACTACTGCCAAAATGTCCTTCCACCTTACCACAGCATATAACGCAGCTATTCTGAAAAGAAATTAAGCATTCTGTGTCCCATTTTATAGTTCATACCTGGCTACCACCTGCATCTATTTGGAGTTAAATTGTGGGTGCAAAATGCCTAGGCATAAGCTAATATTTGCCTGTGACTGGGCTGGCCTCTTCCACACCCAATCCTTTTTAGTAGCAGTTTTTGAACCTCCTCAAATGTTAATTACTTCCTGGCACAAGTGTAAATACAGATTGATCCTCCAGGAACTTCAGGCAGGGAAAAAATTACTTTCTAAATGAAACTTTTCCTTAATATTCATTGACAATGTGACTTCACCATTGAATTGATTTTTTTAATTTTATTTATTTATTCAATTTTAACATTTTTCCCCCCAAGTATCAGCACAAATACAACATAAAGAGAAACACATTAAAAAACACAATGCAAAAAAATACAAGGTTTACGAAGGAACAAGCAGCATATTACATAGACTTATTACACACTTTCTAAAAGAAATAAGCAAAACTCACTTTTTCTAAAAAAAAACATACATAAGGAGAAAGCCAAATTTCATCCACAGAGTGCTGGCCTTAGTTCGTAAAGCCAACCCAATAAAATTAATTCCACCATCATACTTAATTTATTTACCTAATTTAAAGCGATTTCTATGAGTCCTTCCATCTTATTAGGGGAGCCAAGATAGATCATCCAAGCAGCTTCAGTTTCTTCCCCTTCCTTTCAAAAATGGCTTGTTCTAATGTATATATTGAAAGTAATCACTAAAGCCATTGATGAAAGGTGGGGGGCAATGGATCTAACCAGGCGGAGTGAAATATTCATCCATAGTACGGCCATAGCCATAAAAATAAATTGGTAAGCCATCTTATTTTGCTCCCCCCTACTAATTCCTAATAAAACCAAATCAAATGTTAATGTAATTTTTAGCCCTAACGACCAATCGAAAAATCCAGCGATAGATTCTAATAAGCCCTGTAGCCGCGGGCAGGATGCAAACATATGAACAAGATCAGCTATCATTGCTCCACAACGAGGACAAGTGATCCCAGATAGCACACCCCATTGTGCAAGTCTCACCGGAGTATAATATAAAGCAAAAACGGTATTAAAATTAAGCATGAGCGGTAAATCCGTTACGCCCACGGACTTTTCGGATTTTTGGGGAATCCGCAATCCGCGTATTTTACGGATTTCCCACAAAATCCGAAAAAAAAATCCGCGCAGACGTAACGGGTTCAAAAGTTGAACCCCCACTCATGTAACTATTTTACAATGGTGCCAGCAAGCTGTCAGCGCCGTTGTAAAATAGTTACAAAGTTAGCTTGCACAGGAACCACTAGATAAAACGAAGCAGGTGCTGCTTTATTTTATCTAAGTGCTTCCTGTGCAAGCTAACTTTGTAACTATTTTACAACGGCGCTGGCAGCTTGCTGGCGCCATTGTAAAATACTACAGCAGCTCACTCAAGGGACCCCTGTGCCCTTCGGGGCGATTGCATAGTAACACACACATGGTCGCTCAGTGACTCATTCATTAGCCCAAAAACAATCGTGAGCGTCGTCGAGGCTGGACAAGTGTGCCTTCTTCCCAAATCTACCGTGGAAAATCAGCTGTGATGCTGGATAGACTTTGCATCCTTGACTTTCACGAGCGCAATACCCAGGCACATTGTGTTCGCACGGGTTTCTGCACGTTCGCGAGCGTTTTGTACAATAAAACCCTTGCGAACTTGCAGAAACCCGCGCGAACACAAAAACAAAAAAAATACGCTAGGATTCGCGTATTTTGCGTATTTTCGAAATACGCAAATCCGCAAATCCGCGGATTGCCAATACGCAAAATCCGCTCATGCTTAATTAAAATGTTGCGCCTGAAGGCCAGCAGAACACAAGACCGTTCAAGCTAACTCTAATGATTCTACTAGTGCCTCTGGTGCGGCCCCCACACGTTACACCCATTTATTCTTATGCTTATCTAAATCATCTTGCTTCAAACCTATCAATTCTGCATACATTTGCCTCATGGTGCCCTTTGTACTGCCTCTCATAATATCTATAATTTCATTACTGCTAAACCCACTAAACCCCCAATATTTTTACTAAATAAGCTGCGTAGCTGCAGGTACTTAAAAAAATTACCCCTTTCCAACTCATACTGAATATTGCTAAATTGATTAAATCCTTCATTCGATATTAGGTCCCCAGCCACCCGAACTCCATTTAATGCCCATTCAATCATAACCACATCTGAAAAAATCTCCGGGAAGGTGGGATTTCTATAAAGCAAAATGTAATGATTAAATCTCCCCAGACCAATCTTTTTTCTAAGAGTCCCCCAAGTCTTAAAGGCAGACAAAAGAGCCTTAAATGTTGTCCTCTTATAATAGCTGGGCTCCGTAAATTTCCCAAAATAATTCTCTGCCTGCTCTCCCAATAGCAACTTATAAACATCAGGGAGCTCTGTTTCCCCATCCAAATCTCTGGAAGATGAACCAACCAATCTGCCCATATACTGAAAAGCAGCAGCCCAATAGTAACTTCGAAAATCAGGAACAGAAAACCGCCCTTTCTCCTGTGGCAATGATATAAACCGAAAAGCCCTCCTGGTCTTCCCCTGTGCCCAAAAAAAAGATTAACAATGCCTTCCAAAATAACAACCAAGATTTTTGAAACTCCAACGGAATTGCTCTAAACAAATAGAGAATCCTTAGAAGAAACATCATCTTAACGACGTTGCAATGTCTGAAAAGAGATAGATGAAGATTGTTTAATCTATCAAAATCCACCCTCGCCTTCCTAATCACAGGCTCGATATTCTTGGCGACCAAATTCTCCAAATCAGATGTAATCCTACTTCCCAAATATACAGCTGAGTCTGTAACACTAGGATCTTCCATGCTAACCAGCCAATTCTTTATAACTTGTGTTTTTGTTCTATTTAAGGCATAGCCTGAGTATATACTAAATTCTTGTGCTATTGACTCCACCAAAGTGAGCGCCGATAGTGGATTAGCGGTAACTATGGCCTCATCGTCAGCATAAGCTAAGATATTTGATTCGACACCCTGACATATAATTGGGAAAATTCCAATATTGGCCTCAAGCAAAGGTATTAGGGGGTCCATATATATAGCAAATAGCAGGGGCGAGGATGGGCACCCCTGCTGAGTCCCCCGCTGGATGTTAAAAGGCAGGCTATAGCTACTGTTAACCCTTAGTCGAGCTGTGGGCGCCGAATAGAGCACCTGAATAGATTTATTAAAGCCCTCCCCCAGCCCAAACCATCTCATTGCTTCCCACAGAAAATCCCAGGAGACCATATTGAATGCTTTCTCAGCATCTAGGAGCAAAGAAGTCATAGGGTTCGGGCCCAGCTGCCTTTCCCGATGGTAAATCATGAAGAGCCTCAATTATTTCTTCCTTCGTAAACACCCTTTCAAGTTCTTCCCTATCTGCTGAATCAACCTATTGTACAGATATTTTATCTAGAACTCCTCGAATATCCAATGGTGCCACTAATAATTCTGTGCTATATAGGTGCTGGTAGAAAAGTCTAAAAGTCTCCCGAATTTCTAGCGGGACTGTTACAACCTTCTATCATAATATCATAAATTTCTTATATTTCCCCAACCACCGTTCTTTGCCTTGCTCTTACAGCTAGGGTATGTCCCAGCCGCTCGGTATATTCATGACAAAGCTCCTTCTTTGTCAGATATATCTCTGCTGCTTTCACAGCAAAATGATCACCAGCCTCAGCCTTGGTAATAGCCAACTGAAATACTATTTCTTCCATCAGGCCTCCCGTGTTAATAGCAATGGCTAGAGCCTCTTCCCATTTATTTCATTTTTCCCTAATATCTGCCTCCCGCTGCAACTTTTCCTTCTGACGGCGTAAACTATAACTGCTGGTTTCACCTCTCACCCCCACATTAAAAGCGTCCCAAACTATCCCCGCTTTCGTGCTCCCTCTATTAAAATCCCAAAATTCCTTAATCCAGCCCTTCATATATAGAACATAATCAGGATCAGATAATAACCTCCGTTCAAAAGTCCACCCCCTAGTTTGCTTATCCTCTCCCAGCAAAATAACTGTAAGGACTATCAGATTGCGGTCTGTCATTATCTGAGGGTGCCTCTCGATACAAGTATTAGAAATAAGATGGTTTGAAATTAAAAAAATAATCCAATCGTGAGTTAACCTTACGTGGTGCAGAAAAAAAGTACTACCTGATTCTACAGTTTTCAAATGTGGCCAAACGTCTATCAAGCCATTATTACTAACTAGGTTTGTTAGAGCAACGCAAACCCTTCTTTTCTTCCCCGCATACATACTTCCTGACATCCCCCAGCGTACCCCCAAACCATTGATGTTGAAATCCCCACAAATAATCATAAGCGAAGACCACATGGCTAAATTAGAATCTATAGCTTCTAGCATTTCTGGGTCGTCACATGTCAAACCATAAATACAGCATAGGGTACATTTAAAACCATTTAGTAAACATTCAATCACCACCCACCAACCCCACTGATCAGCAGACTTCCTTAAAACCTTGTGTGAGGATTGCCACCCCCTAGTACGAGAGCACTGAGTAGTATGCACCAAAAGTTTAAATCCCAGCTGTTCCAATATGCGAGCTCTATTACCTTCTATATGTGTCTCTTGGACACAAAGAAAATCCACCCGTAAAGACTTAAGCCAGATTGCCACCTTATTCCTCTTATTTTGGTCATTTAATCCACAAATGTTAACTGTCACAATCCGTAAACTCATAGATTAAAAATTCCCATGTCTTCATAGTAAACCCACACCCTCCTGCATTTACTAAATCTCCCATACTTAAAGATATGCTGATCACCATTCTTCGAAAATCCTACAATACCCAGGCCAAACCATTTACTTCCAAATACCTCCAGGTATGCTGCTCCTTCTAAAACCTTCATACAATGTGCTAGCTCGTATTGTGCTGAACCCAAACCTAACCCCCCAAAAAGCCAACCCCACACCCTCCCCCAACCTCCACACCCCCTGCACCCCTTACAGGCAACTAGGTCGGTCATGACCTAGGTATGGCAGCTGAGCTTCCACCTCCGGCAGTGCCAACCCTCTCCTCCAAGTGTCCCCTCATATAAAATGCTTGACTAACCGCAGAGGTAAATCCTTGACTTAGCAATCAAAAAAAAAAAAAAAACCCCAAACCCCTCCTAACCTACACAGCCTCGGGATTCCAGCGCCATGGCAAACCAGAAAAATTATACCTCACAATAAGCTTTCCATCACACCATGAGCCCATAAAACAATAATAAGAAACCATGACATCTAGCAAAATTGTACCTCAAATTAGATTTTCCATTACGCAGAAAAACCATTAGCCATCCCCCTTGGTTCCCCCCTCTGAAGTGCTAGCTAAAGCCCTTTGCCCCCGCATTTCTTTTATCTCCCAAAGGAAGTTCTGGGCTTTTACCTCAGAAAAGGACATTCTAACCCGCCCTTTATGAATAACCTTGAGCCGTGCCGGGAAGAGCAAAAAAGCTTTGCAGCCCACCCCTTGAAACAAAGATATCATCTGCCTAAGTCTCCATCTCCGTTCGACCGTTGTGTGGTAAAAGTACGGCTGAGCGAAGAAGGTGTGTCCCTTGAATGTTCGCTTTGAGTCAGGTCTGGCCCGATTTATAAAAGCCTGCCTTAACAAAAATTTGCCAATAAAAATTAGAATGGCTCTCGGGCGCTCCGCTTGGTTACTCGACTGAGTTCTCCAGACATTGGGAAGCGATAAGCCCACTGTACTTCCATCTCCCAATTCCAGTTGGTAAGGACCGGGAATGGACCCTTCAGCAGCTTCACGACAAAGGCCATGATGTTATCTCCCCCCACATTTTCCTCCACACCAAGCAACCGAACGTTGTTAGGACGCTGCAGATTTTCAAACTCCTCGAGCTTCCAGCATACATCTAGTGATTGTTTTTCCTGTGAAGCTTTAAATAATTGTAATTTCTCGACCTCCTCCTCCACAGCAGCAGTTCGTTCTTCCACAAGATGGCCGCTGACTGACTTCGTGGAGGGCAGCGCTGACCCATCTCTCCCTCGGTGGGAACCCTTTGGAAAAATGAGCGGTTAACCAAAGGGATATGGTTTGCTGTATATACGACAAGACTGACCTCAAGGTCACTCAGATTCTGCGGACTCTCGATGCTTCAGACCCCCGTGGGTTTACAGGCTGCTTGCTCAGCTCCGGCAGTTCCTTTGGTGCATGGGCATCCCCAGAAATGTTTCCAGGGGGGGGCTAACCTGGCAAATGAAGGGGCAGGGCTAAAATGGCAGACAATCAGGCGAAGCTGAGAAAAGAAAGTGGTGAATTCTGCATTTGAAACTGGACAACAATTACAGCACACATAAACCCTAAAATTACCCCCCTGGCCCCTTAAAACTCATGCATTCCCTGATCCCTAAAATTAGCCCCATAATAACCCATACCCGCCCTGACCCCTATAATTTTCCCCCTGGCACCCCAAAACCCACACCTGCCCTGAACCCGAAAATGTCCCCCCTTGCACCCCAAAACCCATACCCACCATGAGCCCTAAAATTATCCCCCTGGCACCCAAAACCTGTACCCACCCTGAACCCTAAAATTACCCCTGCCCCCCAAAACTATATCCTCCCTGAACCCTAAAATTATCCCCCTGGCCCCTTAAAACCCATACCCGCCCTAAACCCTAAAATTACCCCCCTGGTGCCCCAAAACCCATACCCTCCCTGAACCCTACAATTTCCCCCCTAGCACCCAAAAACCCATACGCACACTGAACCCTAAAATTACCCCCTGGCACACTAACACCCGCCTAAAACCCTAAAATTACCCCTGGCAACTCAAAACCCATACTCACCCGGAACCCTAAAATTACCCCCTGGTACCCCAATACCCAAACCCACCATGAACCCTATTATCATCCCCCTGGCACCCCAAAACCCATACCCACCCTGAACCCTAAAATTACCCCTGCCCCCCCAAAACTCATACCCACCCTAAACCCTAAAATTACTCCCCTGGCCACTTAAAACCCATACCCGCACTGCACCCTAAAATTACCCCTCTGGTACCCCATCACCCATACCCACCCTAAACCCTAAAATTATCCCCCTGGCACTTCAAAACCCATACCCACACTGAACCCTAAAATTACCCCTGGACCCCAAAACCCATACCCACCCGGAACCCTAAAATTACCCCCTGGCACCCCAATCCACCCTGAACCCTAAAATTACTCCTTGGCACCCTAAAATACACACCCAACCTGAACCCTAAAGTTACCCCCTGGCACCCCAAAAGCTGAACAATAAGAGCTTACACTACATTTGCATATTCGGAAGGGACTGTCCTTGACGTTTCCATGCATGTAAGTCTAGAACACTGTTCACTTAGAGTAACCTAGATATGCACCCAGTAGGCAATGCAAATGGAACTTAAAATATGGAATCTGACTTTGCTTATCGGGGCTTTGCAGAGAGTTGCACTAGCTGACGGAAGTCACAAAGGTGCTTTTCCCTGCAGCTTTCTTAAAGAACGCACTGTCAATAGACTATTACATAGTTTATTTTTGACACCTTGCCTATTGTTACAAACACAATATACATCTCAAGAACAGCTTATGGTACTCTGAGGCTCTCCCTAAAACCTTACACCTAAAACAAAGCAAACATTTACAATTACTAGTGTAACATTCAAGTAGCAGTTGGGTGTCACTCAAAATGTCGTATGCATGATGAATGGATCCCACACATAAGCACACAGCAATCCTTTCACTCATCCATCATCCATCCACCCTTTCACCCAATCCATCCTCTCACTCATCCACCCACTCTTCCACTCATGAATTCCATTCACTCATCCATCCAACTATTTACCTTTTCACCCAAGCTACCCTTTCACTCATCCATCCACTCTTCCACCCATCCATCTATTCAGTCATCCATCCATCCATTCATTCACCCTTTCACTTTTTAATTCATTAATCCATCCATCCTTTCTCTCATCCATCCACTCGCCCATCATCCACCCTTTCACTCATCAATCCATCCTTTTACTGATCTATCTTTCATAATTGGTGGTGTGAAGGGTGGGAACCCCCAGGACAGCACACACATGTGCACACTACTGTTCTTTCACACCCCCTACCTTTCCAATCCCAATCCAGGTGAACATGGCACAGAACATGAGGTGCTACAAAATACAGTGAAGACAGCTTGTGTTGCATCTCATAAAATCAAGGCTTCAGCTGTAATGAACTTACCACAATCACCCTCTGGGCACCACTCCCGGTACCTTGGAGATGAGATTGCAATGTTTCTCAGGGACTCTGGGGCTCGACTGCGGTATTGAAATGCAGCCTTACGAGGTTGCAGGACAGCAGTGGAGATCGCGCTGCTCCTCCTTTACAGTACCTTGAAAGTGAACCTAGTTGATCTACTTCATGCCCCGAATTTCGGTGCTCACACACCAGTATTGTGCATGCCTGCAGGAGTGCGAGCTCTTCAAAGGCTCGTCACGATCAGCTGCATTGGCCCACACACTTAGACATAAAGATCAGGTTGTTAGCAAGGTGCTTTCTCAGCTCAAACTGACCATTGTCATTCTGTATGGGATAATCAGCCAGACAGAGTGACAATGGGCGAGAGGGGTTGCGAGGAGGAGTGCAAGGCGCCCCACCAGGAAGTTGAGGCCTCTGGCAGGGCACAGCTCTGCTCCCTGCATGTCCTAGAATTAAAGACAAACGGCGTCCGTAAAAGCATGGGCGTCTGAAGGGGGGGCAAGGAAGGGTGCTCCAGGAGGGGCAAGCACCCCTCCTTGCCCCCCCTTGCGGACGCCCATGCTTTGGTGTTTGGCATAGCACTCCTCGCTCAGCTGTTGCAGATTCCGGCGGCCCTGCGGCAGCTTTCTACTTCTCTCCGGGAGTGGCTGCTTCGGCTTCAGAGCAGGATGGTGGAGAAAATATTTAAAAACGTCAAGGACCTAAATGCCAAAAAGGACGCAAAGGACATAAAGAATGTTAAGGATGCCAGGGATGTCAAGGACTCGGCTCAGGAGATTGTCAAGGGAATTAAGGGAGCTCCAAAAGAGGGCACGGATGTTGATTCTGGACAATCATGGGGTGCTGCCTCCAAAAAGAAAGGTGAGGAAGGCAAGCTGCAGGATGTTGGTGTGGCGGGCGGCACAAGGTTATGTGCTGCAGCCACTGCAGAAAGCACTATGCGGCTACCCACAGTACTGGAGGCGTTTGGGGTAACACCGTCAATACTTAGCATTTCGGACCTAGCTGCTGGCTCCCCGAATTTAGTTACTGCTACACCGGTAGCGCTTGGCAACACGAATAACTTACTTCTTTTATTGAATGACCCAGCTTCTGATCTACAAGGTAACACTCTCCCAATGGCCACCCAGGTGGATTCTGGGCTTGGTAGTTCCATCCCTCAGCCATTACCCCAGCCTCAGTCTAAACTTCAGATGCTAGGAAACTCAGCTGATGGTTTGGAACAGAGTGATGCAGGTCCCTCTAATACAAATGGAGCGGGGGAGTTACCCTCCATGACATGTTCAAGGGGGGTTTGGAGGAGGTAAACTCACAGAATTGAGCTATTACGCCTACTGTGCCCACTGCTAATGGACATAAGACTCTCAGTAACAGTAAAGATAAAAATCTAGATATAGTAACCGGGAGGATAAATCAGCTCAATGTACTAGAGCAAGAACCGGTAGCCCCAGATATGGTGGAGCTTGATGGTGGCAGCTCTGCTTCAGAAGATCTGAATAGTCATGGGGCCATATCCTCTTGGGTGAGACAACACTGAGGGTCTTGACTCTTTACTCAGCAAGGCTGAGCCAAACAACAATAATCAAACAACACAATTGCCAGTGCTGAGAACAAAAACTACAAACTATTAATCAGAGAGAATGGTTGTTATGAATGTAACATAATAACCTGCTTTTGAGATTGCAAAAAATAAATTTATTTATTACTCTTTTTCAAACATTATTCAATTTTTACCACATACTTGGTATGAATGTACAGCCAGGAGTGTTTGAATTGAGAGCGTGTGTAATTGTTTGATCAACTAATTTTCCGTCTAATTGAATTGTTTTGTATATAAATGTATATAGTCTGTATTTTTCATTTGTATTTCCATGCACAAAATAAGTATGTGGTAAAAATTGAATACTGTTTGAAAAAGAGTGATAAATAAATTTATTTTTTGCAATCTCAAAAGCAGGTTATTATGTTACATTCATAACGACCATTCTCTCTGATTAATAGTTTGTAGTTTATATCCTCTTGGGTGGGCGCTCCCCTGCTTTCTCCGGAAGGAGAGAAATTCTTCTCACTGAACGATGACTCTGGGACATCAGAGATTAGTGAGATGGAATCATCACAAGAGTCTGCTTCAGGGGGGGAATCATCGGCTACACAGAAGACGCATCGCAGTCAATCTATGCTTTCCAAGCGGCGGGCCAGGACCAAAGTCAGATCTTCGGACTCAACCAGTAGGAAGCTTGAATGGGACTACTCTGCTTCCACGCTGACAGCCTGTACCGGTAGTGGGCCCGATTCCGGAAATATACCACATCTCCAACATTGGAGTTACTGTATATGATGCTTAAACAGATGCAGAGGGAGGCGATACAAGAGAGTAAGCGACCGCTATTAGCCACCAAGAAACTGCAGGGGGCCATCCGTAAACTGAACAAATTGTGTACTGACATGGCTGAGCGAGTTACGCATGAATTGATTTTTTATAATATTAAAATAGTTGTTTCATTATTTCTCCAGCTAGTCCCTTTCCTGGGAAACAGCATTAAGATTTTCAACCTGTTTTTGGGTCACTGTAAGCGCATGTTAACATTAAATATTTAAATGTTCTACTTGTAAATACAATGCAGCCTGACATTTGGACTACAGGACCTACATAAGGGTGATTTATTAATATTTAAATGGGAGGTTTTGACCTTTCACAAGAGTTTATTTTCACAGTTCAAATTTCAGTGTTTCAACTGCCACAATCAGGCTACACTGGGTACGCCTGAAGCCATGCTTGCACTACCACTCTAGTTGATGGCACACTAGATACTGCAGTTACATAGTGGCATGTAACATTCAAGCCTTGGATACATCTTATACTATATGCTAGGGCCCTATAGGAAAGTTAAATATACCAATCAGGAGTGTACCAATGTCATCATGTTGAGAGAAGCATATGCACTGTTTTGCAGGGGTAAAGTGCATATAGTTACAAGCCACCACAAATACTGGGTCCAGTAAAAGGCAAATGATCTGCGTTGACCAAGTAGAAAAGACAGATTTTCTACAACATGATAAGCATCATTTTGCTTCTATCTTGTCCATTGCTTAAATGCCATCATTGTTAAGAGTCATTTAGATCTTGGTGGGCAATCCAAATTTACAAATCTCCTCCACAAGAGTGTCCATTTTTACTCTGCAGAAACTCCCGTGTCCATGGCAGGAGCCTCTTCATGGTGAACTATTCCAAGGCAGCAGTTCCACCAAGCCATAACGGGTGGTGTTTATTTTAATTATTTTCAAAGGATCCCCAAACATGGATTCATCTTTGGAAATGACACAGCAAATGATTATTATGTGCGAGGGGCTGCCTTGATTAACATGGTTAACATGGTGGACCCAGGCAAACTGAGTACTGTGGAAATAGCGTCAGAGAAGTTGCCCTAATTATGGCGCCCACTCCAACACAATGTTACCTGGCACAGGCTCCACCATAATCACTTTCCAATTGGCAATAGCTCTGCCTTTCAAGAAACCCATACCCTAAATTATTATGGGAACCAAGAGGGGGCTGTATAGGACATATTGGACAGCTGATCCTTTATTGCCCTGCTCTAAATGAGACCATACGTCTCTGTAATTGTATTTATAGCGAAGAGCTTATATAGTGTAATCGTTTTCCCTTGGATTTCCAGTTATTTTATAATATGTTTGACATTGAATTGCATTAAATGCAACGGTTAGCCTGTTTTTTTCCTTTTCCGTAGTGTTTTCACACATAACCATCAAATTGTGTCATCCCTGTCCTCAGTCGAAGCGAAATAAAACATTGATGTGAGTTGATATACTTAGTTTGTTCTTCGAAATGTGTCATGTGTGGAGTCAGATTCCAAATGTGGCACACAGTGTCGGTGAAAAGGAAAATGTTTCCTCACACCTCCTACTAATGTAATGTGCATCCCACTTTGTTTACTTACATACAGAGGATCTCATAGCAACAAATCCAGTCATGTACTTTGAAATCCAGCAGGGCATTTGCATAACATTTTTCTTTAGCAGCAATCAAGGTGGTTGCAAAGCTGAAAGAATTTCATTGACTCATAGTAATCAGATTCAGATACAGATTCAGATAAGCTTTATTCGATTTTAGTTTAAAAATCATAGAAGCATCAACAATACATAAATAAAAACCGTAAACATTTCATAGGCACAGTAAAAGATCATTACAGGATTATTAAAACAAGATTAAATAAATATAACGAATCAGCTAATCAATATGTAAGGGTTTCGTTATCAATGAAACAACTATAAAACAATATACTTATCAGTTACATCCTACCCTGTCAGTTTAGCTCAAACTTATAAGTGGCCTCTTAATAGTGGAGTCTTAAAAATACAATTTTTTGGACAAAAGTTCAAAAACCATTAAAGGCTAAAAAGTTGGTTCTATGTAATATGTGGGGAGCTCGGGTAGAAATCGTACAGATCCCAAATGCGAATGGTGCCATGTCTTTTTTGGGGGGGGCAAAATCGTAAAAAGGGGACAACATTCCTGTTTTTGAATTTGATTAGTACCAGGTCCCCAGCGATGTCTTTGGGCAGCGTGCCTAACCATCCCACCCTCCTGACACTCAAGATACCACCATCTAACTCAGGTGGCAAAGGTCTATTGTTTTGTAGCCAGAAAATGGCCTTATTTAGCAGGTCCTGCTGGGATTCGCGTGTTCCCTGGGTGAGGGCAGGGACCCCAGAGAGGACAGACACATATGGGGCGGCTTCAGGGGGCAGGTTGATACGTAGCATTCTTACCAGAGCGGGTCTAGCCACTGTATGAGTTTTTAATGCAGGTTTTAAGATTACTTTGGGGCCTGTTGGAGTAGGTGTACAGGGAGGCTGTATTTGAGTGACACCGTTCTTACAAGTACCAGACTTATACTTTTCGGGGGCGATGGGAGGGTTAGGGCAGAGGGATGTGGCCATTGTATTAGTTGAAGGAGGATACTTTCTGATTACTATCTCAATGTTAATCAGCCTTTCCCCTAAATCGTTGATTTTTATGACCAAGGGAGAGATGACAGCTAACAACAGTTGCTCAATTTGAGCCAATAAAGTCAATTGGGGAGACAAGAGAGGGTCCTCTAATTTGTCCGCGGCCGGGTCCTCCATAAATGCTGTTGGGTTAGCGGGAGATAATATTGCGCTGGTGCACAGATTTTGTGTAGTGACTTGCATAGTTCCCATTGTCAATTTCGCTGTCGTGCTTCCCTCTAATGTTGAAACCCAGGGGCGCAGCATTTACTTGGTTGTAGTCTTTATTTACGGGAGGAGCAAGGACCCGTGGGGAGCCAATAGAATGTGCCCACAGTAGGGGAGGTTATAGCATCAGGGACATACTTTGTGCCACACAGGGCGTTGAGCTCTTCCCAAATGGACATAGTGTTTATGATAGTAATGAATACGCCAGAACGGTCAATAAAATTGAAGCAGCACAATACTTCCTCCTGTGATGAGATCAAGTGGGGTGGCCCGTCCCGTCCTCCTCGTGCCTCTGAGGGCCTCAGAGGGCCCGCCCTTTGCCCGGGCGCCGACCCGCGCGCGATCCCGCGACGCGGGAGCTCGCGCTGACCTTAAGCGCACCTCCGGGGGCGGGACAGGATGCACGCCTTCCTAGGCGCAAGCGGTGCTGGGGGATGTAGTCCCCGGTCTGCCGCCTCGCCGCGGTGGTTGAGAAGCGGCAGGCAGCAGGGAAGTAGAGAGCCTGGTGAGTGTTGCAGCAATGCAGCGCTGGGGCTGCGGTGGTCGAGGAGCCCAAATGAAGACCTCCCAGGTCAGTGTCAGCCCAAGTCCCCCGCTCATAGTAATCATTCTAAGGCGCCATTGCATCATAGCAGGGATTGTGGAAAAGCTTGAAAGTGCTTATTATATAAAGGACAACTTCTCTGTTGCTTAGAAGGGATGAGGATAGTCTATTAACGCTTCCATACTATTTGAGTAAGTAACATTAAAAGATGGCATATACGCCTGTGTAGGGATAAATCTGTAGTAGAAAGCTTTTAATACTAAAAATAATTTACCACAGAGCGATTTTCAACAGTACTCATAAACAGGAATATGGGTAATATGATACTCCGCTGCTGAAGAGTTCATCTGAATTTGATGTCATAAGTAATTCAACTGTCAAGTTATTGGTGCTATTATATTCGTTTCCAAGGATGATGATGATGTCATTGATGGTGATGAGGGATTTCCCAGCACTGCGATTAAAGACTTGGGGAAGATTATTTTTTCTAATGCAGCACAGTAAGCAAAGTTGCTGTGCTGCATTGTGCTAATGGAAGAAATCATTGTAGAGCAATATCTATCAAGATATGGTGCTGCTGCTTTCTCCCCCAGTTCAGGCACACTAACAGGATGCTTACTGCCAAGTGCACACTTTTGTACCACAGTGGAAAGATCTATGTATACTCTCTACCATAGGATTTGTCCTGGTCGTGTACCCTTCCTTTACAAATTACTATGCTCCTTAGACTTTAAAACCTTTCACACATCGGTTGTGTGCTTTACAAAAGTTAGGTGAAATTCAAACTTTTCTCGTTGTCGACACCTGCTTCAATGAGGTATTATCTTTTAGTGCAGATTTCTCTCTACCAATTGTAGTAGAAATGTCTTTGTGCCAACAAAGCCTGGGTGGTGGTATGGGAATGCCTCTGTACCACCCTTTGATGCAAAGTGAAGCAAAGAAGCACAAAGACTGTAACCTGTATGGCTAAGTTCCAGCGGTCAATACTTTATAAAGACGTTGTGCCTGTTTGTGCCACTTTGCAGGACCTTGCACTGGTTCAGAATCCTGATCAATGACTTCATTGGTATGCTTTTTTTATGCAATGAATATTTAGAAGTCACTAGTTAGATAGGTTGACTGCGAAGTGTCAGGGATAAGTTGGGGGCTATGTAGGAGAAGGTTTGTCCTCCTAAGTGAGCCAGGCAGATGGTTGGGATCTGCAAAAGGAACATGATCTCTGATTGAAGGCAACAAGATGGACCATATAACTGAAGAAGATGTTGGATGGATGCTAGGCCAGTATTGTAGATGGCTCCATGGTGTATGCACAGGCATTTAAATAAACTTTTCTTCATTTATAATCAGTAAATGCCTACTACGTGCTGTGTAGCATGATCTCTGTAGACATGGCACAGAGGTCATGCTCTGGGACTGTCAAGCCATCAAGAACTTTGTGTAGCAGAAATATGTTAAGTTTCTGTTCTCTACGTAAAATGATACAATGGATTGGGACACTGTTATGTGGCAACTGACTGGTAGCAATATATGGAATTTTCTTAAGATTTTCACACAAAATGTTAGTAGTGTTAGTCATATTATCAGTGACCAAATCACTATGAGTTGATGGAAGTAAAGATTGTGTCACTAACTTACCAGGTGAATTTTGGGACTTTGAAGTTAAGCGTCTTAACTCCTCTTCATCTTAAGTTATTTCATTAATTGTATCTACTTGCATGGCGTGCCCTTCTGCTTGACAGTAACCTATGCTTCCTTAACCTAACGCTGCATCCACTGCATCTTCATGTCGGACTTGCGAGTTAGCCACCGTAATTAATTCCTTTTACCCCATCCCATTCGTCTCTCTTTAGGTTTCTCAAAGCTGCTATTTTAATTGAATTCGCACTAAAGAAACAAACAGTAAGTATTAAATAGCATGTCTCGTAGCCTATAGCTCTACTCCGTGCGGTAGCATAGCCAGTGTGTCAAAGCCCCTAGTGCAAGGAAGGGAATGTGCCACTGGCTGTTTTTTTATTATAAAATAAAGCAACATTCAGGGTTCTGGGGCCACTCTGGGCTCTGGTGCCACTGCACCTGCAACACCAAGGAATGTTATGCCCTTGACTCTGGGTTTGCTTTCATTGTGTAGTAAATCAGCTTGGTGTATTTACAGGGCACATGTATAATCTAATTGTACATATATAAGTAAGTCTATCAGAGTTACCTAATGTATTAGTAAAGGCTGCTACCAAATCTCAAATACTATGTTATGAGCCCTGTGCGTTTATTTTGCAAGTAATAGTCAAAGTCAAAGTCAAAATAATCTTTATTTCGATCGTTAAGATCATAAAAGATGTACAGGTAAACAAACATTGGACCATTAACAGTAAAAATTTGTATATTAAGAATAATTCATCGTTTTTAAAATTCATAAAATCATTTCTAGGTTTCAAAATCCATTTTTAAATTAGATTAAGGACAGATTGATCGTGGCACGGTAGACTCCCTTATAATTCTTGCGCGTACTCTCCACATTGCCGTCAGAAATTTCGCCATTACAAACACAGTTGGAGATGTAAGGTCAGTTTTAAGGACTCTGTAGGCTGGGGCATAAGTTCGAAAGCCCAAGTTCCTTAGGTAGGGGACGAGCCAATAGCTCCTAATTTTGTGGTAGGCTTTGCAAAATAAGACCACGTGTATGTCACTTTCTAGCTTGTAATTACACACCGGGCAGTTGGCTGAGTCTTGGTTACCATCCCAGTTTTTGGTGAACGACCTCAGGGGAAGAGAGCCGTATCTCCATTGGAGAAAAGTTTTCCTTACGTGCACAGGGGACATTGCGTCTAGGACATATTCGAGACTATAAAAGTCTTTTACTTTAGTGAATATATCAGTTAGAGAACCCTCCCGGATTGAACTAATAGATCTTTGCAGCATAAAGTCATAGAAAAGTTTAGAAAGTACTTTCCTGGGGAAGCCTTACAGACATTAGTTCAGGGTTACTCCATAGCTCTGGGACTCCGAGGGTCATACACATGTCTCTAATATACTTGAGCCATTGAATTTTGGACACTTGTATTGATCTGAGGAGCTCCTGTAATTCGCTTCTATAATGGCCCAAATCCTGACTGCTCCACAAGCGCCTCCAATAAGTCAAGGGTTTGAGGCTCAGTTCTTCGGTGATTGGGCACAATGCCAAGTCCATTCTCAACGGGAGGAGTGGAGTACTCGAGGGAAGGGCCGTCAAATGTCTAATAAAATTGTTCTCGGCCACTTGTATAGACTGAAGCGATGTGTGTCCCCATAGTTCAGCCCCATAAGTAATGCCTCCTCGTGCTTGGGCCTTATAAATTTGTATTGCAGGTGCCAATGGACGAAGGGGGGATTTTTTAGCGATTCCTGTAATTGCACCCGCCCTCTGGATTAATTTAGTGGTTGCTTTTATTTTGTGTGGCAACCAAGTTAAATTTTGATTGAGTGTTATGCCCAGATACTCAATCACTTGGACTCTCTCTAGGGGTGTGGATCCCAAGCGGGGATTTGGGCAGCTTTTATGCTTATGGCTCAGGATCATGAATTTGGTCTTCGCAGGGTTTATTTCTAGTCCCCTTTTATTACAAAAATCCAAGAATCCAGCCAGGATCCTCTGTAGCCCCATTGGCGTTTTTGACAGCAGCAGGGTGTCATCCGCGAACATAATCGCCGGCACCCTACTGCTGTTCAATTGCGGCGCATCAATGTTGGGGATTCTGCACAGGTGCTCTATCACCCCGTTCGTAAATAGACAAAACAGGGTCGGCGCCAGCACACAACCCTGTCTTACCCCGCGTTGGACGGGGAACCTGTCTGTCAGCCTACCTCCCTTTCCATATCTTACCCGGGCATAATTATCTGTATGAAGCCTGATAAGAATCTGGAGAATCTCTCCAGGGACACCCATGTCCTCCAGTACCGCCCACAACCTGGCCCGAGGGACCAAGTCGAAGGCGGCACGGAGGTCCACAAAAACCGCATACAGTGACCCCCCTTCTAGATATGCTGTTTTCCAAAATAGGATATTTAATCTCAATATTTGATCCACTGTTGAGACACCCTTCCTAAAACCCGCTTGAAGGGGGCTCAAGATCTCTGTCTCTTCCATCCAACATTGCAGCCTATCCAGGATTAACCTTCCAAACAGTTTTTGAGTAACATCAATGAGGCTAATCGGGCGATAATTGGCGGGGAGCAGAGGCGAGCCCTTTTTATATATCGGGACCACCTCTGCTCCCAGCCAAGTATCTGGTAACCTCATTCCCCCCAGCACTGCATTGAACAAAACCATCAAGTATGGTGCCCAGATCCCGGGCTCCTGTCTAAAAAGGTCACCTGGCACCCCATCTAAGCCAGGGGCTTTTCCAGATGGCAGCCCCGCTATAGCCACCTCAATATCTTTCAGACTAAAAGGGTCAGATGTATATGTAATGAAGCTAGATGATGCTGATGTTACTAACTCATCAATTTCAGGGGCATATAGCCTCTGGAAGTGATCCTGCCAGACGTTGGCGGCAATGTTGGGTTCAATTGCAGATGGAAGGTCCCCGCTCCCATGATTGATTATTCTCCAGAATCTACGGGAGTCCCTTTCGGCTAGGGACTCCGATAGATTCTCCCAATGCTGTATATCCCACTCCATTCTAGCATTGGCTACAAGTAATTTATAGGCACTCCTTTTAGAACGGATCTCTGACCTAGCGCCTCCTTCTTTTATGGTGGAAATGAGGTCTTGTTTTGCCAGACGGCAAGTGCGATTATACCAAGAATTTTTATTTTGTCCCTGCGCTTTCGGGCGGCCCTTATTGAAAAGGTTAGCTTCAAGCTTCTTGATTAGATGAGTGTGAACTTGAGCTAGGTGCTCATTTCTATCTGTTGTGGAGTGTGGATCCCACAGGTCAAAAGCCTCCTCGAGGATGGGAATAATCCCAGCGTAGAGAGAGGCGAGCTTTTCTCCACTGGAGACAAGCTTATCCCATTTTATCCGCCTCCTGTTGTTCTCTAGAAGGCTTCCTCCTTTCTGTTTCTCCTCACCTATCACTTTCACCCAAGGGATGGTGTACTCTAGCTCCAGGACATTATGGTCACTATCATGTCTTGATGTTATTTTAAAATCAGCCACCCTTTTCCATGCCTTTAACTGTACCAGGAAGTAGTCTGTTCTGGATTCCCTCCCTGCTTTATTAAATGTACATTTGGATGGAATGTCGGACCTAGTACGGCCGTTACAGGCTCTCAGACCATGGGTGAGATTTAGGGTGTTTATCTGTACGGCCAGAATTGTCCACGCTCTGGGAGGAGGTGCTTCAGTCCGGGGAACCTGCCAGCTCGAATCCTCCTCTAGGGAGGGTCCATCGAGTAAACCAGGTAAAGGCTCAAAATGTGAATTGAAGTCGCCTCCTATTAGGTAAGACATGTCCGCAGGGATAGTTTCCAGTAGGCAAGAGAGAGACTCTATAGTTTTGGAGGTAGACCCATTTTTGACTGGCCTTGAGTAGATATTGATAACCAACAGTTTGAAAAGACCCGGCCATTCGAGTAAGACAGCCAGTATGTCTACAGAGTCTACTGGATATCTTGAGGCTCGGCATCCTATGTCCGAGGCCACCCATGTTGCTAAGCCTCCAGAAGGTCTGCTTTTCCCGCCCCAAACAGCAGGGATTGAGAATGTGTGGAAGCCCCGAAAGGAGGTCTCGTCCCTTGACCAAGTCTCTTGAAAGAGACAAACGCTGTTTGATTGCGTTAGATCGGCCCATGCATCCGAGTCTACTTTATTAGACAGGCCAGCCACATTCCATGAAAGAATTTTTAGGATTTGTGGGGCTTTCTGGTTGTCCGGTTGCTTGGGCGTGGGGTTTATATTTTCTAACCGAAGAGGGCTTTCCATTTCCCCCTCGTCTATCAGCGGGTCATCTCTATTAGTGTCCACATTATGTAAAGCCTGAGATAGTTCAAAAATCCCAGATGTAGCCTTCTCCTGTCTACACATTGGGGGGAAATGATTTGCACATTCATTCCCTGTTAATTGTTCTTGCAACCCAATTGTAGAGGCCCGCTGTCAATCCACCATTTCGAGGCAGTCGTAGTAATTGAATAGAGGTAGAGGTGGTGGCTGATGAAATCTCGGGGGCCATGACTCCTCTCTATCGAATCCGCTCCCTCCCATCTTTCTTCTCTGGACAGTTTCCCATCCGTTGGAGTCACTATATGTGTTGGGGCGGAACGGGGGTATTCGTGGTTGAGTGGGGGGTATTCTCCTCCTTCCCTGATTACCCTGCCAGTTTCCCTTAGAATTCTGGTAATGTCCTTTACTCTGGGCATTAGTTACATATTCATTAGGTGGGTAGAAAAACGAAAGGGAGACTGGGTGAATGTTACTACCTAACAACAAAAGAACCGGGGGTCTATAACGGAGCTTCAAGTACTCCGAGCTGCTGCAAAACTCCTACATAAGTGAGTTAGGCGCTAATAGAGCTACATAAGTCTCTATATCAGAATGTGTGCCAGGACAAACCTGTCGAAGGACCTACTGAGATTGTTGGTAAGACCCGTACAGAGATGTGTTGGATTCCCATCAAATAGGTATGTAGATCAAGTGTTCTCATTTGGTCATCCAAAAATGGGGTGGTATGTCTCTTGATCAATGAGACCCATCCATCGCCCTTACTCAATTGGGTCGCACCATCAATCGCTAAGGTACCCATGAACAAATGATAAAGATGGGATCGAGTGCAGTGCAAAAATCAAAAGATGTGTGAGTTAAAAACAAGGGGTAAAAGGATCAATAGGCGAAAAACTCTAATGTAATTTGTCCTTTCCCTCAAACAAACAAGAACAATGCAGAGGAAGCAGTCTAAACATATAACTGCATTTACAAGGCCAACATGTTTCAGCCGGTAGGGACAAGATCCCATTGCTTTCTTCAGGGCCAGAGTTCTAAGCATTAGCTACTGCATACATAAAGTGAACGTAACGACAATCTGTAAAGGATATACATAAATAGTCCAAAATCATGTTCCTCTGTACCAAACGGTGTCTCTTACATCTGAATAGTACAGGGAGTGTACCTCACCTCTCCTGGAACCCAGCTCAGGAAAAGGGAGGCCCCGCTCTGTCCGGCGTTGTCTCATCGCAGGACCCGAGCTTGGTGGAAGGCAGCTCGGGTCCTGCGATGAGACAACGCCAGACAGAGCGGGGCCTCCTTTTTCCTGAGCTGGGTTCCAGGAGAGGTGAGGTACACTCCCTGTACTATTCAGATGTAAGAGACACCGTTTGGTACAGAGGAACACGATTTTGGACTATTTATGTATATCCTTTACAGATTGTCGTTACGTTCACTTTATGTATGCTGTAGCTAATGCTTAGAACTCTGGCCCTGAAGAAAGCAATGGGATCTTGTCCCTACCGGCTGAAACATGTTGGCCTTGTAAATGCAGTTATATGTTTAGACTGCTTCCTCTGCATTGTTCTTGTTTGTTTGAGGGAAAGGACAAATTACATTAGAGTTTTTCGCCTATTGATCCTTTTACCCCTTGTTTTTAACTCACACATCTTTTGATTTTTGCACTGCACTCGATCCCATCTTTATCATTTGTTCATGGGTACCTTAGCGATTGATGGTGCGACCCAATTGAGTAAGGGCGATGGATGGGTCTCATTGATCAAGAGACATACCACCCCATTTTTGGATGACCAAATGAGAACACTTGATCTACATACCTATTTGATGGGAATCCAACACATCTCTGTACGGGTCTTACCAACAATCTCAGTAGGTCCTTCGACAGGTTTGTCCTGGCACACATTCTGATATAGAGACTTATGTAGCTCTATTAGCGCCTAACTCACTTATGTAGGAGTTTTGCAGCAGCTCGGAGTACTTGAAGCTCCGTTATAGACCCCCGGTTCTTTTGTTGTTAGGATTACAGTTAGGGGGATACGAACTGGGCAGGTCTTTAAATTTCCCTCAGACCCTTCTTCAATTGTTTGTGTTTTACTGAATGTTACTACCTTCATCTTCCCATGATGGATTACAAACGAATGTGACTGTTCTTGGGTCTCTGAAACTCACCAGTAGGCAGTCACCGCTAATTGTTTTGGGTCTCTTACCTACCCATGAGACCCTTCTGACCATGCGAATATCGCTGGTCATGCCTCCAGGGAGGGGTCTGTGCTTTGAAAGCCAATTGATGACCTTGTTTCTCAGAGATTCTTCGGTTTCGTATGAATCTGATTTTAATTCGGGTACCTCAACTAGGATAACAGTATATGGAGCAACCTCAGGTGGGAGATTGACAGTAACTGATCTAGGTACTTTTACCTTTGTATGTTTCGGGTCATTCATATCATGGTTGGTGATCAAGGAAGGTATGGGAGAGTTCGTGTGTTGTGGATTAGGCTGCACTTTATCCTTGTCTAAAGTAGCTCGCTGTTTTATAGCATGAGATTGTTTGGTAGGACCAGAGGTCAATATTACTGGTAATTTAGGGTTTGATATTATCGGTTGATTACTGCGTGCATTGATGTTATTGTTGCCTATTGTAGGTGTTATTCCTGCCTCATTACTTGCTACAGGTTTGGGAATGGCCAAATTACTAATATGTTTTGGGTCAATGTTGGGAAGCGTGGGGCCAAGAGCCCCAGGTTTCCAACTGTCCATAATCTGCAAAGCTATTTTCTCAATTTTAATTATTCTCGCCTCCATTTTTATCAGGCGTGCTTCCAAAGGACCTATAATTGACTTCAGAAGATGGCCTATATCAGCTAGGGTTATGTCCTCTTCTGGTAACTCAGAGTTCTGTTCAATGGTGGAAGGTGGATGATCAGTGGGGATGTTACTATGCAACTGCTGGGAAGAGTCAATCGCTATCACTGGTGAAAATTTTTCCTGAGTATTATGGTCTGGGCTAACTAAGATGGAGGTCTTCCCTATTAGTCCCTTTACATTTTTAGTCTTTCTTTCCCTAGTGGTATTTTTCCCCGTTATCCTTTTTTGAATGGCTCCTTCCCTTATCCCCCGGTTGGTACTTGGTGTCCCTGCTAAATTTGGGGTATCACTTGTCGTGGTCGATTCCTCCCTGAGTGAAGTGGGGCATTGAGTTGCTGTGGCGGTCACCTCCCCCGTATTTTTTAGGATGGGTGGTTGGGTAATTTGCATTGTGGGCAATGGGAGGAGACTCATGTCCTCTAGATCACTTATTGTTACCTCTGAGAGATCAATGTTAGTGGATTGCTGAGCCCCACCCTGAGCACCATCTTGTAGTGTGTTTCTAATCCGCCTATCCTCGGGGGTTTTTGCCATGGCTATTGCGCCCATCGAAGACCTCTTAACCCACTCTATTTCCTGGGAGATTCGTCTTTCCAGGAGATTGATGTCATCTATCAAGAGAGAGCCTGCTTTCAGGAAATAGTTATCAATTGAGCCTTGGGTTGGGGCCGTTGATGTGTGGCCGGTAGCTGCCTGATTAGCTTTGCTCCTGGTCTCCATTTGGCTCATAATTGGAAATAGGGCTCAGTTGCCAATAAAAGAGAGGACGTGGTACTTTTTCGCTGGAAGGTAGATTTAATAATAATACCTGATATATATGGGGTGGCCCAGTCCAGTCTCTCACAGTCTCGAACGGCCTCAAACGGCCCGCTCTTAGCCCGGTCTTTGCCCCAAGCTGCGTCCCGCGCTGCGGGAGGTATGTGATAAGATATAGGGGGCCGTGGAGGGCGGGGGGCGGGCCAGCAGGGAGAGCGGACCGGAAGCTGGAGGTCGGTCTCGCAGGGACTCCTGGTTACTGGAGTCCCCGCACGCTCGCAGCCCCGCTGACACCTCTCACCCGGTACCGCCCTACACTTGCTTCTTCACCAATTGCCCCTGCGCCTAACAAGGCGATGCGGCACCCGCGGAGCGGGTGCGGCGAGATGTGGGCGGGAATGCAGAAAACGCCGCTGATGTCCTGCTGGGTAAAGTGCCTCCGTGAAAATCGCTCGTGTCCCACAAGGAAGGAGGTGAGGAACGGTTTTGAATCCTCAGGAGGGCGGGGGGCGGGCCAGCAGGGAGAGCGGACCGGAAGCTGGAGGTCGGTCTCGCAGGGACTCCTGGTTACTGGAGTCCCCGCACGCTCGCAGCCCCGCTGACACCTCTCACCCGGTACCGCCCTACACTTGCTTCTTCACCAATTGCCCCTGCGCCTAACAAGGCGATGCGGCACCCGCGGAGCGGGTGCGGCGAGATGTGGGCGGGAATGCAGAAAACGCCGCTGAAGTCCTGCTGGGTAAAGTGCCTCCATGAAAATCGCTCGTGTCCCACAAGGAAGGAGGTGAGGAACGGTTTTGAATCCTCAGGAGGGCGGGGGCGGGCCAGCACGGAGAGCGGACCGGAAGCTGGAGGTCGGTCTCGCAGGGACTCCTGGTTACTGGAGTCCCCGCACGCTCGCAGCCCCGCTGACACCTCTCACCCGGTACCGCCCTACACTTGCTTCTTCACCAATTGCCCCTGCGCCTAGCAAGGCGGATGTGGGCGGGAATGCAGAAAACGCCGCTGAAGTCCTGCTGGGTAAAGTGCCTCCGTGAAAATCGCTCGTGTCCCACAAGGAAGGAGGTGAGGAACGGTTTTGAATCCTCAGGAGGGCGGGGGGCGGGCCAGCAGGGAGAGCGGACCGGAAGCTGGAGGTCGGTCTTGCAGGGACTCCGGTTACTGGAGTCCCCGCACGCTCGCAGCCCCGCTGACACCTCTCACCCGGTACCGCCCTACACTTGCTTCTTCACCAATTGCCCCTGCGCCTAACAAGGCGACGCGGCACCCGCGGAGCGGGTGCGGCGAGATGTGGGCGGGAATGCAGAAAACGCCACTGAAGTCCTGCTGGGTAAAGTGCCTCCGTGAAAATCGCTCGTGTCCCACAAGGAAGGAGGTGAGGAACGGTTTTGAATCCTCAGGAGGGCGGGGGGCGGGCCAGCAGGGAGAGCGGACCGGAAGCTGGAGGTCGGTCTCGCAGGGACTCCTGGTTACTGGAGTCCCCGCACGCTCGCAGCCCCGCTGACACCTCTCACCCGGTACCGCCCTACACTTGCTTCTTCACCGATTGCCCCTGCGCCTAACAAGGCGATGCGGCACCCGCGGAGCGGGTGCGGCGAGATGTGGGCGGGAATGCAGAAAACGCCACTGAAGTCCTGCTGGGTAAAGTGCCTCCGTGAAAATCGCTCGTGTCCCACAAGGAAGGAGGTGAGGAACGGTTTTGAATCCTCAGGAGGGCGGGGGGCGGGCCAGCAGGGAGAGCGGACCGGAAGCTGGAGGTCGGTCTCGCAGGGACTCCTGGTTACTGGAGTCCCCGCACGCTCGCAGCCCCGCTGACACCTCTCACCCGGTACCGCCCTACACTTGCTTCTTCACCAATTGCCCCTGCGCCTAACAAGGCGATGCGGCACCCGCGGAGCGGGTGCGGCGAGATGTGGGCGGGAATGCAGAAAACGCTGCTGAAGTCCTGCTGGGTAAAGTGCCTCCGTGAAAATCGCTCGTGTCCCACAAGGAAGGAGGTGAGGAACGGTTTTGAATCCTCAGGAGGGCGGGGGGCGGGCCAGCAGGGAGAGCGGAACGGAAGCTGGAGGTCGGTCTCGCAGGGACTCCTGGTTACTGGAGTCCCCGCACGCTCGCAGCCCCGCTGACACCTCTCACCCGGTACCGCCCTACACTTGCTTCTTCACCAATTGCCCCTGCGCCTAACAAGGCGATGCGGCACCCGCGGAGCAGGTGCGGCGAGATGTGGGCGGGAATGCAGAAAACGCCGCTGAAGTCCTGCTGGGTAAAGTGCCTCCATGAAAATCGCTCGTGTCCCACAAGGAAGGAGGTGAGGAACGGTTTTGAATCCTCAGGAGGGCGGGGGGCGGGCCAGCACGGAGAGCGGACCGGAAGCTGGAGGTCGGTCTCGCAGGGACTCCTGGTTACTGGAGTCCCCGCACGCTCGCAGCCCCGCTGACACCTCTCACCCGGTACCGCCCTACACTTGCTTCTTCACCAATTGCCCCTGCGCCTAGCAAGGCGGATGTGGGCGGGAATGCAGAAAACGCCGCTGAAGTCCTGCTGGGTAAAGTGCCTCCGTGAAAATCGCTCGTGTCCCACAAGGAAGGAGGTGAGGAACGGTTTTGAATCCTCAGGAGGGCGGGGGGCGGGCCAGCAGGGAGAGCGGACCGGAAGCTGGAGGTCGGTCTCGCAGGGACTCCGGTTACTGGAGTCCCCGCACGCTCGCAGCCCCGCTGACACCTCTCACCCGGTACCGCCCTACACTTGCTTCTTCACCAATTGCCCCTGCGCCTAACAAGGCGATGCGGCACCCGCGGAGCGGGTGCGGCGAGATGTGGGCGGGAATGCAGAAAACGCCACTGAAGTCCTGCTGGGTAAAGTGCCTCCGTGAAAATCGCTTGTGTCCCACAAGGAAGGAGGTGAGGAACGGTTTTGAATCCTCAGGAGGGCGGGGGGCGGGCCAGCAGGGAGAGCGGACCGGAAGCTGGAGGTCGGTCTCGCAGGGACTCCTGGTTACTGGAGTCCCCGCACGCTCGCAGCCCCGCTGACACCTCTCACCCGGTACCGCCCTACACTTGCTTCTTCACCAATTGCCCCTGCGCCTAACAAGGCGATGCGGCACCCGCGGAGCGGGTGCAGCGAGATGTGGGCGGGAATGCAGAAAACGCCGCTGAAGTCCTGCTGGGTAAAGTGCCTCCGTGAAAATCGCTCGTGTAAGCTACATCCTCGTGGGGCGAGATGTACACAGGGTTTTAGCATTGATAAACCCTCTGATTCGGAAACCCCGAGGTTTTGCTAATGCTCTAACCCTTTTATGCATTTAGGGATTCAGAAAAGAGTAGGACCACTCCCTCCTCTCAACTGCCTCCTATGAAACAAACAAAAAAAGTAAAATAAACTTTTCTTTGTAAAAGCAGTCCTGTTTTCTTTAAGGAAAACGGGTATTATTTAAAAAATGTTTGCTTTATTAAAAAGCGATCGCAGACATGGTGGCCTGCTGACCTCAGAAGGCTGCCATCCCTATGATGGCTGTGAATCGCGATGTACCATAGAAAATAACATAAAGAGCTGTACTTACCAATAGCCCAAAACCAATTACCCAATAACCAGTCAGTTGGCAGTGAAGAAAGTTCAATCGTTTATTATACAGAATACTCTATAGAGGAGCCTCTCCCATCCTCACCATCTAGGTGCGTGGAGAAGACTGTTGGCCTACACTCAAAACAGTACATATATACTTTCAGGTTGGTACATGAAGTCACCGTACATGGAAAAACACTACTCGGCTCCTGACCCTCGAGGAAGGACCATATATGGCACACATGATTAGTACAAAGCCCTGCTTTAGTTATTATTGGGGAGGTCAGGAGGGGTGACTCCCTTTCGTCTCAGGGCCCGGGAGTGCAGGCATGGCGCCTTCAGGAATGCGCTTATCGCACCCAAAGCCAGATGCGACCTTGAGTCCAAGGAGAGGAGAAGAATAGTGTGTATTCAACTGTCTCCAGCAAATCAACTAAGCTAGGGCCTTACAGCCATTGGAAGGTAGCACGTGATCACTGTTTGTGCTTAACACAAACAAGAAAAGATGGCGTCTGTATAGTTTTCGGCCTACTCGATGAAAACAGAACACACACACAGCATATACCCCTACTAACTCAGCTAAAGAAGTCATAGATTACATTCTATGCATACCTGTATACTAAGGATATATAGATACATCATGCTAACACAATATATATTTACGACCCATACTACTAACATAGGGGAAATCGGAGTTTTATCCCTCAATCGTAGTGGGTCATAGCTGGCAAACGACCTCATTAATATTCATGCTGATTAAATTGCGACACACGATTCAGTATTTTGCGAACTGACCTATTAAGTACATAGGCCACTTTGGAAAATACCACACTGGTCCCAAAATTACTGGTTGCAAACTGCGACCATATTTTACAACAAGTGCTTTGTACATCTGGTCCATAATTCACTGTCAAATGTAATTTATTAAATGAAATCTCAGGACTGGAAACAAACTGTCTCTGCAACATCAAGTAATATGCTAAACCTTTAAAGTACTTCAGTTGTGTTTTAAACTAACTGGCTGGCTCAACGAGGGCCGGACTGGGAACAGCAAACAGTCCTGGGAGCAGGGGCAGAGAGGGGGGGTTGTGCTAGTAAAAAGCACTGCTCCCACTTTTGTTACAGGGAGCCGATATTGCAAAACCGGGCTCCAGTGACAAAACCGTCCCCCATCGGGAAAGGCCTGGTGTCCACTATGGCCAGTCCGGCTCTGAGCTCATCAAGACATACTGATGAAAAAAGCAGAGTGGAACTTTAGATCTTGCTATGATCATCGGACAGTAGCGGGTTTGGGTCTGTTGTATGTATGTTTGAGATTTTTATAATGTGTGGCTAGCTATGAACAATTGTGCACTGGACAATAGGGAGATCTTTCACAAGAGTTTGAGAGCAGAGGTAAAGGTGGACACAGATGAGTGCAACAATGATTACAGAGTGACAAAGGTGGAGGCAAAAGTGTAGAATATTGCAATTGATACATTGTTGGTTAATTTGGGGAAGAAGGACTGAGCATAGCAAGGAGAAGTAGGAGCAGAAATTACAAGGGTTAGGGAGGGGATGCGGCGGCGGGAGGAAGACTGGATAGAGCATCTATGGTTAACTTTAGTCATGGCTTTATTTCCAAACAAGTGCTGAGAGGCTATATCAGACTTAATGATGTGCATCAGCAATAGATGCATTCTCTCTTTCCGGAACTCTCTTAGCTCCCACAATTACATACAGCTGCTGGATGCGTCTCCTATTTATTTCCATGTATTTTTTAGTTGCTTACCACTGTGCTTTTGTTCCTCTTGCCCGACTTAGGAGGGATTTTTGTATAATTCTACTGGGTCTTATTTCGCATGCTTATTTTAGTTATTCCTTTCATTCCAAGTGGGTGCTGATGGCAAGGGAGCTTTTCAGTGAAGTAGCGTAATTTTCGTTCCACCCTTGCATGTCACAGAAGCTCAACATTTACGTTCACCTAACAACATTTACGCTGTGTGCATTAACATTATTGATGTGATGTGAAGTATTTGAGTATACTATGGAGATGAATTTACTGTAGAAAGTAGTCATTCACATACAAGTGTTTAATGCCTCTATTATACTACTAAAACTGTAGCTCTTCTTCACATTTATACTTGTGTATTTTGATTTATACTGCTTATTTCAAATTGCATTTCTCATGTACTCATGTATTCGTTTATTAATATTTTACATTTATTCTGTTATTCTAGGGGCACATATAATCATGTGTTTAAAGTGTACCCTGACTGTCTTGATAAGTTAGCCTAATCAAAGGCCCTAAGCATTAGGGGGCTCATTTGCAATGATTTTGTGCACGGCAGTGCCGCAAGTGTTTTTGCTACGCTGCCCCATGCCAAATCCAAAGAGCAAGAATGCATTGTCTTTACAAGGTACAGTGTATTCCTGTCATTTCAGCCAGTGTAGTCGCACAATATGGTGTTTTCCTTTTTTTTTTGGGCTGAACAATGAAGCACACATAGAAAGAGGAAAATAAGTAAGTAAATCTATATTTCCTGCCCAGTGAAGGCGTGCAGTTTTGATGCATTCCCAGGTCTATGATCCTTAAAAATACAGGAATGCCACAAAAAACCATGGGAGGTGCGTGGGAACACCCACCGCAACGCGCATGGAATGCCTCTCTGACCCAGTTTAAGGCAAAGCAGCAACTTGCGCTGCATTGCCTTACACCATATCTATGCGGCCATGAAAAGCCACACAAAGTGGCTTAGCATAGCCTCGTACATATGGGTCTGCACTCTGCACCGCCGGAACATCATAAAAAGTGATGCTCCAGCAGCACAAGGAACTTCTAAATAAGCCCCTTGGTCTTTATGTTTTCCTTGTGCTGCAAGGTTCCTTCTTTTGCAGGGGCATTCACATTATCTCAAAGCAAGTAAAAGGCGTATTGTGCATAAGAGATAGTGAGGTACGGAAGGAGAACTTCTAGCAAGGACTAGAGGTGCTAGCGAGCTGAGTGAAGACTCCTATTCACATTGTATCAGGATCAGGGAGACATCCAAGGACATCCTGACATTCAAATCGTGGAAGGGAAAATCGAGTAAAGTTGGCAATTTCTACTGTGAGAAGGTGGAAAACGACTGGAGTCTATGATGTGGAATTCTCGATAGGTTTGTGGGTTTATTTGGTGCTCATTCTGTTAATCTTTAGAGCAGATATCCTTTGGAATCGGAGAGGTACAGACCTCTCTGCCCATTTTTCTAGTGTGTGGGTTTATGTCATTACTTGCCTCAATTTGAAGAACCTTTACCTAAGTCTCAATTATGCTGACACCTTCCTGCTTTCCCCGATTTAATTTGGTTTCCCTAGTTTGCCCAACTTTAACTTAGGATTAGTTTAGGTGACTTTAGATTTATTCATGTATAGAAAGGATGATCCAAAACCTGTACATTGACCAGTAGGTCCTATTCCTTATCTTTTGTTTTACTGCAGTTGAGTTCCTTGTATGCTTTATTTTACTTAGAATTAATTTCATTCAACGCTTCAGTTTCACTTTGGCAATTGTGTATCTTTACTGTATGTTTTCAAGATTCATTTATATTAGTTTGGCTTTGAACTTGTAATAAACCCATTTAACTCTGCTTACTTTTTCCTGGTCCTTAGTTTGTGGCCAATTGGGGTACACTGTACATTGATTTTTTTGAATCAACGTTAGTGCTCCTTTACCTCTCAGGCAACTAAGAAAAGGTCAATCGCAGGATAAATGGTAAGATTGGCCCAATGCTCCAGCAGCGGAAATTGCAGGAGCGGATTGGGTTCACATAGTGTTTTAATTTACCTGAGCTCTTTTGCTTGCAATGCAGTGTGTTCAGTCAGTGCTCTAGCGCCTCTCTCCAGACACACCACAGCTTATGGCTGGCTTTAATAATGTTTGTGTGGCAATTCATGAAGGGGATACGTACAGTGGATGCGCCAAAGGCACACTAAAGTTGCAGCAATTGGTAGCCCGTTTGCGACCATCAGGGACTGGACCATGCTCAAGGCCAGGACCATTGCATCTTTCCTCATGAACGATTGCTCCCTATGTAAGCACTCACTGGACGTACACAACTTCAGTCTTGACATGAGCATTTCATCCTCTTTTTAACTAGACTTGTATTAAAGGAGTCATTGGCTCCTGATATTGCTTTGGCTTTACCATCTTCTTATTGAATTATATGGAAAAACCAACAGCACAAAAAAGGCAATAGCTTAGCTATTATTTTCAAATCTTCCGTCTCATGTTCCCTCATCATCATGTCAGAGTTCCCCTCCTGTGAGTGCCTACCTTTTGATCTTAAAGTAAATTCCACCATGACATATTCCAGCGATTTTCTTTATCGGTTGCCAGACTCCTGTGCTATCTTTACTTCTACTCTAGCTGACTACCTAGTTCCTCTAGTCAACGCGATGGCAGATGCCCTAAAGGCTAATAGGTCTTCTACAGTCAGGCAGAATCAGTTAATATGGTGATAGTCCTGCACCAGGGGGTGGAGGCAAAAGCCTCTGCTGAATTAGCAGTCTGGTAGATCAACCTCTGTGCTCTAAATGACCATAATGTGCCCAGTGTCGCCATCCTAGGAGATCTTAACTTCCAATTTGAGAAATTCTCTGACAGCAACCCTGTTGATCTCATTGAGTCTCTGTCCATTCATGGCCTTCACCAGAAGGTTATAATTTTCACACATTTAGAAGGCCTCATCCTTAATCAAGTGTTCTGAAACTTTCACCCCCCTATTTGCCAACCCTCCTCTTTCTCTGCAATTGACCACCTATATTGTGGTCCTTTTTCCTTCCTTTTGTTAATCTAGGGACTCGCCAGACCAAACCACCTAATTCTCGTCTTTCTCATCCGTGGAATACAATCAATAAGGAGAA
This sequence comes from Lissotriton helveticus, assembly GCF_964261635.1. NCBI lineage: Eukaryota > Metazoa > Chordata > Amphibia > Caudata > Salamandridae > Lissotriton > Lissotriton helveticus. The sequence continues at coordinate 850,598,073 of NC_136070.1, forward strand.
CCAGTCCCAGGTCCTTAATGCATCCCCGCCCACTCTTCCAGTTAACTTCACCACTGCAAATTTGACCTTCATTCCTTTTACTCTCCTCTCAACGTAATTGCCCCTATAAAACAGCATGCCACTATACCTGAAATCCCTGCCTCACCCTGATATATGGATTAACTGAAATTGGCTAACCACTACTACAAACCCATTGAGGACCTTAGAGAGCTGACTTACAACCCTGAATCTAAAGTCAGTTACTGGGTTGACATCAATAAATACCAACAGCAGGTTTGCACAGCATAGGATGGATTATTTTCTTCCAAATCTGGCAGAAACCCTACCAGAGAACTTGTCACCATTCTTCATTCTTTCCTCAACTAGTTGCTACAACATTAAATCACATTCAAAAACTTTATGTGATTACCTTTCCCTCTACTTCTCTGATTAAATCTAATCAAAATCGAATTAGGTCTTGATTTTTAACCTCACATTGACTCTCTACTGGTGTTCAACTCCCCCTCCACTTCTATACCTGACTGCATCTGCAAATTCCAATTAGGTGTTGATTTTTAACCTCAAATTGACTCTCTACTGATGTTTAACTCTCCCTCCACTTCTATACCTGAGAAAATCTACATATTCCAATTAGGTGTTGATTGTTAACCTCAACATGACTCTCTACTGCTGTTCAACTTTCCCTCCACCTCTATATCAGACTTTTCACTGTCTTTCATTTTCTAATCTGAGACTTGCTAACACTGCATCCTATCTGAAAGCTCTCAAATCGTGTTCTCCCCTTCACTCAGGGCCACACGATTTTCTCAATAATACTGGAGAAACTATGGGCCCTGGACTCAGAGATTTACTTAATCTCTCCTTATCCTCCTCTAGCAGAAGTAAACATGGTATGATCATTCATCTTAAAAAAAAAAAATCACAGCTGATCCCAATGCTGTAAGTAATTACTGGGTGTGGGAGGAAGTTGTAATTACGCTGGCGTAATTGGAGGCATGTGTTAATCCTGCGTTACTCTGTAACTTTAATCTGCAGTGATTTTTAAATACGGAGGGACAGCTCCCTCTTCTGGCCCTTTTAAATACTGACTGACTGCACTACTGTGCACACCAACGGCATCTTTACATACTCAGATTATATCAAGTTTATATAATCTGAGTATGTAAGGGTGCCAAGGGGTGTGCACAGCTGTGCATACTTCTCAGTGCCCTTACTGCAGAGCATACCCCTCAGTGTCCTTAAATACTCTGCAGTGATTACTGCGGAGTATGTAAGGGCACTGAGGAGTATACACTGCAGTGCCATATACCGAATTCACTTACAGTGCATATCTCTCTCCCCCATTACATACTCTGCAGTAATCACTTCAGAGAATGTAAGGGTGCTGAAGGGTATGCACTGCAGTGCATGTGGTATTTGGCAGTACTAATCCTTAGTGCAAAATGCATCCTCACATCCATTTTTGGGTGCTAGGGTGCATTTTGCACCAAGAAAATAGAGCCAAATGCCCACTCCAACCTTTTGCGCAATTCCAAAGCATATTGCGGAATTTTAATGTAATTTTGCTGAATTCCATGGAACCAAATTACACACACCCCATGTAATTACCGCACCATCTCCGTTCTTCCTCGTCCATCCACAAACCTTTTAAAGGGAAGTAAACATGCTGTGATAGTTCCTCTTAAAAAACAAAAAAAAATCACAATACTCTCAGAAATTACCACACCGTCTTCCTTTTTCCTCTTCCTTCCAGAATCCTTGAGAGGGATGTCAATTACCAATTACACTCATATTTTGAGTCCAATGACCTTTATGACATACTCACTCTGACTTATGCCCAAAGGTAACAGCTGGACCACTCTTCTGGTCTTCTCGGATGACATTAGGAACCTCCCTGATAAAGAAGGCTTTGAGATTCTGGTCCTTTTTTACCTCTTCGCGGCTTTCCACATACCCCCAGATTCATCATGCTCCTCTTTTGCAAGTCCTTAATAGCGATTATTAAGGAATCGCTATTAAAGACTCGCAAAACGGGATGGATGTAGAAATCACAAAATTAATAGCGATTTCTACATCTTCCTTATTTACGATTCGCTAATTGCTAATCGCAAATAAGGAATGACTCCCCATTCATTCCTATGGGCCATTGGCCCATAGGAATGAATAGGGAGTCATTCCTTATTTGCGATTCGCAATTAGCGAATCGCAAATAAGGAAGCGATTTCAAGGGTGCCAGGGTGTCCAAAGGACACCCTGTAGCACCCCATAAATGGTGATTTACACTGGTGTTGCGCACACATGTCCTTTGTAACATCCAACATAGAAAAATGCACTAAAGTGCATTTTTCTAAGTTTTCGCTATTTACCACGAAGTCAGACTTCCCGGTAAATAGCGGCCAAAAATTGCGAATTCGCAATTCTAAAATGGTTCATGAATTTCATTTAAGGAATCTCAAACAGAGATTCCTTAAATGCAATTCCTCACAATTTAGCGATTTCAAAATCTGCGATTTTTGCATTTGGGATGATGAATCCCAAATGCAAAAAAAGCGCTCGCAAAGGGCCAGATTCGCAGATTTTCCATTGATGAATCTGGCTGCAAGTCTCCAATGTAATCCTGACCATGTGACTGTTCGACAATGGAATCGGCGTTAATGATTTAGAATGGTTCTTCTTATTTCTAGCTCATAGGTTTCCAGTCTATCTCTCCTTTATATCAGCTGCTGAACTGGATACCATAAGAGTCCTCCAGGGCTCCTCTCTTAGCCCTGCTCTTCTCAACCTCTACATAGTTGCACTTGCCTGAGTTATTCAGTCTTTCAGGATTTATTTAATGTCATATGGCAATAATACCCAAATTGTTATCTTTGTAAATCAGTACTTGTAAAGCGCAAACTACTCACTCTTATGGGTCTCAAGGCGCTGGGGGCCGTTGTGGAATTTAAGTGAGCTATTGCCCAGTGTCACATAGTGCTGAGCTGAGCTGCCTCCGGAGCTGGAGATCGTACCATGATCCCTGTGCTCCAAAGTCAGCTGCCCTGGCCGCTGCACCACACCTCTCCAACAACATCATTGACACTCACAATTGGTTCTCAACAGGGCTGAGGGCAGTATTGAGATGGATGCAGACCAGCTGTTTAAACGTTAACAGCTCCTCATCTGGAAATACTTACATTTAACGCTCTTTTCTTTCTTATAAAGATTACCACCGCTTGCTCCTAGGTATTTCTAAAGGACATTGAAGCACTATATGTGCTCCCACCTGTCTCTGCTCCCTTTCTGCATTTCTTCTACAGGTCTCTAAGATTAAATGGAGCCAAATGAGTAGGCACTCCGCTTTCCTTACCACCAAAACCTAGAATTCCCTCCTTTTCCTGCTTGTTATGCTGCTGCTCTCAATTCTCTCAGAAAACTCCTGAAAATGTGGCATTCCTACAATGTTAACCTCTAATTTGGATTGGAAAAATCTTAAGCATGCAGAACAGTCAAACCAGTAACAGATGCCCTAAAGACTAATAGCTCTTCTCCAATCAGACAGGATCAGTTAATATGGCGGTAATCCTGCACCGGGGGAGGAGACAAGAGCCTCTGCTGACTTAGCATTCTGGCAGACAGACCTCCATGTTCTAAATTACCATAATAGTTTGTGAGGAAAATGTGTCATTCTTCAGTAAGAAAATGCAATAGGATCCGTGCAAGTCACATCTGGACTCCCCTGAATGTTTAGTTTTCTGAAACGTCTAGGTTTAGTAGCTTTTCCTGGGTGACAGTTGACCCTGGGACCAAATATTGTGGCTACACATCCTGCTAAATGGGTTCATTTTCATAGAGCAATGCTTGAAAAATTTGGAAAAGCTTGAACGATCTACACAGAAGACCCTTCGTCAATTTGAAATAGTGTCTAGTTTTCAGAAATGCATAGCTTTCAAAGTTCACCAATGGGTTTCACACCTCTTTCTACCACACATTTATAGTAGGCTGAAACCACAAAAAATAGGAAAAAATTACTACTATTTAGAAAGATGCAAAAACTGTGGTAAAAAATCATGACAACTCTGATTGTTCCTGAAAGCTGGGAAGATGGGGATCTTAGCACAGTAAACATTTTGTTGATGCACGTTTTAGAAAATTACAAACTCTTTCTTGATCAACACTTTTGAACACTTCTGCATTAAAAACAAAGTGTGCTATATTTTTCTAATTTTCTCAGTCCCCTCCAGAAAAATCCCAAAAACCCTGGCTTTCTTTAGAATGAGCAACATGTGGTAAAACGGGATGCAAATTTGCTCTGGATATCTATTGTGGGAAAACAAGGTAATTGAGGCTTAAATGAGAAGTACCCCAAACTTCAACAAAAGGCTCAGCACTAGAAGTGGAAAAGCCTCAGCATCTAAAGTTTTAAAGAAGATCAATTAAGGAAAACATAAAAATAACTTTTCCAATTTCATTGAAAGACAAAGGGACTAACGATTGACATATAAATCTATGAAAATCATCATCCTTCTTCATGAAGTGGTGAAAAAGTCTGAAGAGTGTTTAGGTGTTCCTATAATTGTTTTAGGAGGACTGGAGAGCAAATAACAGGCTGATGTGTGAATGCACAGGAATGAAAAGAGCTAATTGTCTAGATGAACAAAGTTTCCTTAGGACTTACATGGTTTTATAAACTCACTCCTCATCAGCAGTGATTGTCTCTTAACACTGTTTTCTGATGAGTGCTTCAGAGGGTGTGAAGGCAGTGGAAGTTGTTGCAAAAGAGAATTTGCAAAAATTAATAGGCTTCTTATATTTTGATGGATTTGTGGAGGTCGGGAATGTTGAAACTTTTACTGATGTGTGTAAGATTTGTACTGGTTTTGCCATTAGGTCAAGGAAACATTCTTAGTCAGAGCCCAGTGCCTTCTGATTTATCAGGTTTTTCATGGGTTCTGAGAACAAGGAGACTCTTTCTGATAGCCTGGGTCTCTGGATTATTTGAAACATATATATTTGTTATTGTTTTCCTTTACTATTTTGCAGTGGAAGCTACTCCAACAGATAACTGTACATATTCTTCCCTTCTTCATGTCCTCCTTTGCTGCAGTGACCAACAGAAAGTCTACCATTATAATTGCAGAAAACAGTCCTACAGAACATAGAACTTCTATAAATCATGGGAGCCTACAGTCCCTGTAAAAGTGCCCTTTGCTAAGTTCGTTATTGTAGTCAATTTGTGATGTCTCTGATCACCTGTAGCTAGGAAATCACCCAACTGTAATAAGGTATTCCATTTGAGTTGTGACAAGTTAATCATTTCAGCTGCTAGAGCCAGTAGATGAGGTCCAAGGCAGGTCATGAAGCATAATTACAGCTACAGTTTAAATGACAAAAAATGGGAACTGGCTTTTCCTTCTTCTGACCTATTTTTCTAAAATGAAGAATGATCTGCAGAAAGTAGTATCGCAACATGCTTTTTCGCACTCTGAAGGTAATGACAGAAAAGACAGAATTTCTATACTTAGTGCTAATGAGCTTTAACTTTTTTTTAATCTGGCTTACATTGAACTGATTCTAAAATCTGTTTGAGATAAATTGTTAACTTTTTTTTGCTATGTTTAATTTTGCATTAAATCATCTGCTTTTATTCTACTTGTCTGCAACCATACTTTCTCTTTCACATAAAGGAGCAAGAAACCCCAGATTTGTTGAAAAGGTGATGGTGTTATCATGCATTACAAGGAATAAAGGGGCCTATTAGCAAGAACCTCGTTAAAATTATCGCCGTTTTTGCGTCAGGAAACTGCCGCTAAAACGACGATAATGGGCTTGCTAATCTGCGTTATAGAATTCCAATAGAAGCCCAGGTTAGGTGTCCTGCACATCTAACCTGGGCTTCTATTGGAATTCTATAACGCATATTAGAAGCTCATTATCGCCGTTTTAGCGACAGTTTCCTGCCACTAAAACGGTGATAATTTTAACGAGGTTCTTGCTAATATGCCCCAAAGTGCCTTCTGAATATTTTCTCCATATGGTCATGGAATTCTTCAATGGCTTCCAGTATCCTTATAATGTATATCAGGAGGTAATTTATATTATACATGCTATCATACAGTGCTATAAATATATCGGAGGGACATTTTTGCATTGCATTGTGCTATCAACATAATAGATGTTTTATCTTCTGCAACACAAAAGATGGTCCTTTTCATTGAGGGGTATTCATCTGCACATGAACACAGTCTTTCACCTCTGAACATTGCACACTATAACAACGGATGTTACCTGATGCCATTCAAGCCCACTGGTCTGAACATGGGTACATCAATTTCATTTTTTTAAAGAGTGTTTTTGCCATGTCTTGTAATAGCTTTTGCAACCATTCTTCAACTTTCAAAAGCACATGATTGGGAATTTCCACTTATGCTTTGTCTGTATGGTTTTGTTTTTATCCTCATTTCACAGTCAGTGCTACTTCCAGTTTCATTGTAGTTACCATTCAGACCTCAAAGAGGCTATTAACAGATGCTGATCATAAGGACACCTTTGAGTTGACTGTCCAGTAGTCCCTCATTCTGATGCAATCATTGGACTCTATGCCATGGCTTGCAATGTTTCCAAGTCTTATCCAGACTTCTGGGATCACATGCCTTATCAAGTTGTCTCACATAGATAACAGCTCTGAACCAGTCTGCAACTAAGGAGGGTAAGCAACAAGCCTTTTCTGGCGGCTTTCACGTCTGGCTAGCAGAGACAAAATGACAAATATTTTTTAACTGCCCAATAATACAGAAACAAGGGATCCACTCCCATTAAAATTTGAGTTTAGCTTTCCTTGATTTCTTGTTTTGTAACCTCGCTCAACATCTTACTTATACCTTCCCAGTATATCTTCAAGCTTGGGCATTCAACAAACATATGTCTATCATCTGCATCTTACTGGTTACATTTCTTACACCTCAAATGATTCATATGGAACTTGACCAGTTTCTTGGAAGTCCAATATAACCTATGAAAAAAGATGATGCCTCTTCAAGGAGGCAGCTTTAACTGTGGAATAAAGTAACTTTAGAGATACTTACCAGATTTATTTCTTCATTTCTGGCAAGTCATCCCTTCAGACCTAGTTTGGTTCTGCCTGGCATTTATAGTCTGCTTTGATGAACTCCCAGCACCACTTGGCAACTTCTTTCCATAAGCTGGTCTTATTCAATAGTATGTCATCATACTCCCCATCATCCTCATTGCTCCATTCCTGACTTGCCCACCATGAGTTCAACTGGCAGTATTCAAATCTTGACAGGGTCCCTGCTGTTACTTACAGAATTACTTCCCACTGCCTCCCTTTCCCAAGTCTCACCAGCTAACAAACACTGCTTGCCTAAGCGAATAGTGGAATTTGTCCATTAGGCAGACTGGGGTTTCTGGAGAATACCATATTGGTGACAATAGTGCATAGTAGGGAATATAGAGGAGCTTCCTCACGTTGCATCATAGTTGTACAGTAGCAAGAAGGACCACAAACATCACTTGATTAAATAATTTAAAGATCTTAAACGTATATAGGAATTTCTACTTGCCTAAGGGCCCCAGCATTGCTGAGTACACTTGGCGGATGTGTGACTCATGTGGAAGAGTAAGTGCCCCCTTCTCCAATCTCCGCCTGGACTTCTTCCAAGACATTCACACCCCGTTGATGTCTGTATAAAGCACTTTTTCTCTCCTGGACACTCCTAATTTGTTCCCTAGGAGACAGCAAGGCAATTGTGTTCAAAAGGAACATGAGCTTAGGAAGGATCATCACCTTAACCAGAGTTATATTTCCATTAATAGTTAATGGAATATTCCCCCACCTCCTTCTCTGAGTCTCAATATCTCCACAGACTTTGTTCAAGTTAGTGCTAGGGAGAGTGTACAGTCAGTGTTTCACAGAAAATACCCAAACATCTGATCAGGTCTTGACCCCGCTGAGTCCCTATCCTGCTCCTCGTGTTTGCCTGGGACATGAATTCTGTATTTTCTTCATTAATCAGGTAGCATGACATTTTCGCAAAAGTTTCAGCATGGTCATCTAATTTGTGGATCAAGTTCTCAGGATTAGCTATGTACAAGATGATGTCCTCCGCACGCAGCTCAGTCTTTACAACTGACCCGGGGCAGCCAATGGTAGAATATTGTTATTGTTATTGTTAACTTCAGCTTGTATCGCGCCAAATTGCCGTCAGGTCTCTAGGCGCTATTGACAAAAGAAAGTTATACTAGCAGAATAAACAGATAGGTGAGGCCGTGGCACTAAGCGGTGCTTAGGGCTTCCCTAAACAGGAGTGTTTTTAAAGATTTCCTAAAATGCAGCAGATTTGGTTCCTTACGAAGAGACTCTGGAAGTTTATTCCACAACTGTGGGACCACCACTGAGAAAGATCTGCCACCCTTCGTTGCTAATTTATAGCGAGGACAAGACAGCAGTTGAGTGTTCGAGGACCTTAGTGATCGTGTGGGTTTGTAAACTCCAAGGCGTACTTTAATGTAAACAGATGCTTGACCATAGATTGCCTTATGGGTAATGCATAAACTTTTGAACTCCACCCGTTGTTTTATGGGGAGCCAATGTAGCTTACATAACAGTGGCGATGCATGAGTACGTCTAGGTAGCCTAAAGATCAGCCTAGCTGCATCGTTCAGGACTACTTGCAGCCTATTTGTCAATGTTTTGGGAAGACCCAAATACAGGGCGTACCCATAATCTAATCTTGAGATTATTGTGGCAGAGACAATTGTACGGAGCGTGGAAGGGGAAAGCAGAGGGACTAACTTGCGTAACTGTCTGATTAAGTTAGTGCAGGTCCCAACCACTGGCTGACCATTGACAGCTCATGGTCGATCTTTATACCTAGACTTTTTACATTGGAGCAGGGTTTAGGGGTCGGGCCAAGATCTTGAGGCCAAAACAAATCACCCCAAATCACCCCAAGGAGACGCTTCAGTTGAAACCACCAGGACCTCATTTTTTTCTGGGTTGATCTTCAACGAATTTGCTGTCATCCAGCTCACCGTATGACTAAGTAGTTTTTTGGGCATGGGTCTGTGCGGATGCCGTGTTATCAATACTAAGTAGCAACTGAGTATCGTCGGCATAGTTGAAGGTTTTACAGCCCATGCTTACCAGGGAGTCAATTAAGGGCTGCAGATAAAGGTTAAAAAGGAGTGGAGATAAAGCAGATCCCTGAGGGACTCCACACTTCAAGATACCCAAGTCTGATATACAGTCCCCCAATTGAATTCATTGAGATCTTCCAGAGAGAAAGGACTTAAGCCATTCATAGGCTGTGTCTTGTATCCCAAAAGCGGCCAGTCTGTCCAGAAGCAGGGTATGGCTGACAGTGTCAAATGCCGCTGACAGGTCTAATAATATCAGGGCACTCGGTTTCTTGCTGTCAGCCATACCTCTGAGCTCATCCAGCACCGAAAGCATCACCAATCCGGTGCTGTGATGCGCCCGAAAACCTGCTTGACGCTCCTGGAGTAGATGGTGTGACTCCAGGAATGATGAAAGGGATATCAAAACACGTTGTTCCAAAATCTTGGACAGGAAAGGTAGCTGAGATATTGGTCTATAATTTTTTGGGTTGATGGGATCAGCCCCCGGCATCTTTATTAGGGGCCTTAATCGTGCCTTGGAAATAGTATGTTTTGGTGGAGGGGCTTGGGAATAGGAAGAAGAGGAGTGACTGCTGGAGGTATTCTTAATGTCATTAAGAATAGTTTGATCGACGTCGCCTACTGATCCCCGTCTTTCGGGAACAATCACTGAGACACTGCAGTGAAGCATCGACTTTGTGCTTTAGTAACAATTCAGCCCAGGCCTTAGCAAGAGCTGGGAAGTTCATCAATATCATTTTAACTGCACTGCATAAACGCCTAGCATTAAGAATCTGATCATGTTTTTATATATTTTAAAGTTTTAATCTAACACGCATTGCTCTGTTTGTACATTACGGTTTTTATTAACTGTATAATAAAGATAAGATAAGAATAGTTTGTACCTTGTCGAGAAAGTAGTGTTGAAAGGTGTTACAATCAATCAGAGATTCTGATTTTTCTACTTTCTTGCTCAGCTCTGATAAGATCTTAAAGGTTTCTTTCTGTACATTCTCCGCGTTGTTAGTTCGGGATTCATAGTACTCTGCTTTTGCTGACCGAATACAGGTTTTGTACAGTTTAAGAAACGTTTTATAATGATCCCTGGTAATGGGATCATTTATTGTCCTCCAGCGTCTCTCTAAAAGGCGGAGTTTTATTTTGTGTTCCCTCAAGGAAAGATTAAACCATGGGGCCCCTTTTACCATTTTATTTATCTTTATAGTGCAACCTTGATGGATTATCCCTGTCTGGTCCCCCTTTAAATAGAAAGGGGCCTTCTTAGATTACCATCAATTAATATGCTAGCAACAGGTAACCCATACAAGTTCTCCAGTGTATTAATTACCCTGTTACTAAGACCAAATGTTTTTAGCAGCTCCCAAAGGTATACCCAGCTCACTATATCAATTTATCTCCCCCTCTATAATTTCCCTCTTCAACTAAAGAACTCTTCCTGCTCCAAATTTAAGCAGATTAACGGTTGGTCAACCACCTTCAGAAGTTTGCCGGCTTAGGTTTTATAACCGTGGTATAAAGAGTGGTTAGATGGCTTAACTTAACCTTGTATATCTCTTTTGGTATGTAAACCTTTTCCCCCTTTCCTGGATTAGTTATCTAGCCAATATGTTTCCTAGTAAGTTCTTGCTTTGTTTTCCAGGAAAGCATTACTCCACTCTTTTCCCAAATTCGAAGTGCTGTAACTTACTAGCCATCTGCTTTTCCTAAGCTCTTTTATCAAGCCCAAGCCTACATTTACCCTGCAGGAGTTCCAAATCAGGTCTCAAGTGCTTCATATCTGCATGGACCACTGATTCAGCTATATGAATCTCCTGTTCTTTCGCAGCTATATCCCTTGAAAACTTTACAGCTTTGTCCAGCCTTTTTATATTTCTATTATAAGAATGTTTAGAAATATTACCTATTTTAAAGCTTTAAATGCATCCCATACTATATGACACTTAATGGGACCGATGCTCAACACAAAGTATTCCTTAATTTTAAAGCTGAGTTTGGATAACATTCACCTCCTCCTGCAACAAAGTTTTATCTGGAGTCCACCTAGTTCTCTCTGTGGCTATCAGTATTTCCAAACACAGACTGATGACATAGTGTTCTGATATGATTGGTGGGCATGAGTCACAGATTTTATCAGCGTGGTTGTATATTTATCAATCAAGAAATATTCAATACATTAGCAATGCCCATATGTCTTGCTAACGAAGGTGAAGAGCTTTTCTGTCTTCCTGCCATGACTCACGACATGTTGACGATCCCAAAATTGTGCATTAAATGTACCAGTTGCCTCCTTGATTTTGAAGTTGATGTATAACTACATTTGGAGATTCTATCAAGCTCCTTATCCATGATAATATTAAAGTTAGCCCCCACCACCAAGGTGCATGTAATGTCTAAGAGATATGACTCTAATATGGCCAGATATTAAGGGCATCACAGTTCGGACCATAATAACCTACACAGGTTACCTTTAGGAATGCCCATTCAAAAGTGTCCTCCAGCCATCTTTCTGAGGTATCGGTTTTATAATCTAATACCCTGATCCCTGAGTTATGCTTAATAATCAATACTCCTTTTTTTCCACCAAACTCATCTGAACAGATGACTTTGTGGACCCATCAATGCTTCCTAAAACATGCCCCTCAGCATGCTCAAGGTGAGTCTCCTGTAGAATGTTGACTTGGGTCTTTACTTCCTGCAGGTACTCAGCTGCTAGCCTTTGTCTCCTTCTAGATCTCTGCCTGTTTATGTTCCATGACAAAACCTCAATATTCTCATTTATCATATCTCTAGCAAGAACCCCCCTGCTCCTCCTACAAAAGAGCCCTAACATATGCATGATACTTACAGAGACAGTATTACGAAACATGAGTCTCTCTGCGTCTTCTCCCCTAGACTTAGGCGCTGACATGTGTATTAAGGATTTTTTACTTTTCTCCTATATGCTCCCATTCTACTTGTGCCTTTCCTGAGGTTTTCACCATATCTCTATAGGCCCGCTCTTCATCTTACTAGGACCTGAAGGGCATGATTGAGCACACAAAAATAAATTTAAATGTATAACTGGTGAAAGTGTTTAAAAAAGAAGAAAAAGAATGCAATGTCTTATGTGCTCATAATTGACCTAAACTAACTTGTTTCATTTTACTGATCAGTTCCTCTAGTTCCTTGCCACTTCTCAAATTATACATTTCATTTCTCCTTATTACCTTTAGTGGGTCAGGAAACTGAAGCCGAGCCTTTGCTCCTAATTTCATGAGCTTATCCATTCTGCCCCCTAGATCCCATTGTCTTTGAGAGGTGTTTTTCCCAACATCTGAGCAAGTGATGTATGTGACATTCTCATACATAAGTGGACCATCCTTTAGAGCTCTAGTCAAAATCAGTTCCTTAAAGGAATAGGTTAAGAAATTGACTAAATGTTCCTTTTTTTTTTACTGGACTCTCTTGTCCTGAATGGGTCCCAATGTGCCATTTGAATGTGCCTGTCCAGATCTAGCTCATGCCTGTCTTTAGGAGGCCCTCATTCAGTATTAGCAATAAAGACCTTCAAATTGCAAATCTCTTTCCCCTCCAAAACCCCTAGAATTCTTAGATTAGTCCTCCTAGCGTGTATTTCCAGTCTTTCTTGATCCTCCACCAACTGCCTATTCAATTTCTCCAAGGACTCAATCTGTACCACGTTTTCTGAAAGACTAAATCCACCCTTGCGATTTTTTCCTCTAGCAACTTAGGGCCTGAATATGAGTCTGGCAGTTCACTTACCGCCAGACTCATGGTGGTTTGGCGATGACAATCCTAACACAACGGCATTGGCGGTCCGACTGCCCAATTAAAACTAGGGCGGTTGGGCCAATATTGCACTGCCGCAAGGTGGTGTGGCAGTCTTGAGGCCGCAATATGCTTGGCGAGACTCATGTGATCCAGCCAAGGATACTACAAGTTTCCTCTCCATCACGGTTTTCATGGAGGCTCCTATTCCATAAAAACCGTGGTGGGGAGGAAACAGAGGGGCCCGGACAGGGCCTCCTGTTGCAGGTCCATGAGTTGCATGCAGGGGGGTACATGTTGTGCTCCCCTGTGTGCATGCGCTCTAGTACCTGCACGGCATGGACTGGACCAGTTTCATGCTGTGCAGGTACTGCCTTTGTCATTCCCGTTGTGGTGCCTATTTCATAGGCACCGCTGTGGGACCGCCAAAGAACTGCCCACCAGTGACAAAAAAAAATCTGGTGGGTGGTGTGCACACAGGTTTGGTGGTGCAGGAGTGGGCGGTGTTGTGGCGGTCCCGCCCCCACACTACCAAACACATCATCAGGACCTATGATCTTTCAGTCAAATCGTCCAATTTAACGTCCTTTGCCTGACAGGCCCTTTAAATATCTTTCTGGTTCTGTTCTGAAGTTTCAGATCTCAGCATTATATTCTTTTTAAGACGCAAAAAGATACTCCTTAAATCTCTGTTTTCTGCCGTATATGTACCTTACGAGGTTTGAGAGTTATGAGGGACAAAGCTTGCACCTGGTATTAATGCCTGACTCAGCTCCACACTTTGAGGTATCTCCCCACCAGCCATGTCCATGGTAGGAAGAGAGGTCAAGTTTTTTGGGCGGTTTTAGAAAGCAGAGGTGTTCAAACCAATTTCTTAATGGAATTGGGGGGGGCTGTGATTACTGAAGTCTCCTCTACCCTCAGACACATCTTAGGAATTCCCCTTCCCTTATCTTTGTGCAGCTCCTATTTATTTGTGTCTATAATTTTAAAGAAGGAGTTCAGGGAGCCTGAGGGTCTCCTATATGGAGGGATATCTAGCTGCTTTTTCCTGTTTTTCTGGGTTTCAGACCAAGCTGGGAATATGGCGGACAGCTGTACCCACTACAAACCAGAGAGGATGCATAGACTTGGTGGTGCTAGCTCATAACTTTTTAACTGGCATCTTGTGCAAGACTAAGAACATTCTTAGACTATTATTTTTCCAATTACTTGGACCAGAGAGCTGATGACGAATGCAGGATTTGGCAAGCTAGAGTGTGACTCTCCCAAATCCCACTAGGAGAGGATGCAGGCAGTTGCCAGGGTGGCTAGGGTATTCTTCCAGGGGACTACCGGGAGTCAGCACCACCCCAGTTCATTCAGCACTGAAAGGAGAAGCAGGAATAGGAGGCTTCTGACTCTATCAGAGAATGATGGAGGATGAAAGAAGACTTCTGACCCAGGTACCTATTTTACCACCAGCCTTTCTTCCTAGAGGGGCTGTTTCCACTGTCTCCACTTTTGAATCTGAGTTAGAGGCCGCAGCATATACCACCATTAGTGTGACTACCTTAATCAGTAGGAGAAGCTCCAGCACAGGCATCAAGGCCCTCATCCATAACAGTTACTCCCGATGTTCTCCATTTCTGGGCAAGGCCAGGTTACCTCCTAAAATATAGCATTTTTCTACAAGTAAAATACACCATTTTCAAAGTTCCTCATATGAGGCCTGTAAGAAATTGTTTTATAAGCTGAGAGGGGTGGAAGCATCACTCAAATAATAAATACAATCTTTGTCAGGGTGAACAACAAAAGTCACTATATAAACCTCTGCTTCACTCTCTTGTAGCTTGGCTCAAATGCAGTCAAGCTTAACTTAGACACAATGTGTAAAATAATCATGCAGTACTCAAAATGTAATAAAGTGAACATACAACATAAGGGAAACCCCAAACCAATTTTGAAAAATGTAGTACATTTTAATAAATACTATTATACGAAAATGACACACAGCCAACTAGGAAAACTAGAGATATACAGTTTTAACATTTCTGGTGAAATAGCTCACAAAAGCAGAAAGACCTGTTTGGAGTTCTCTGGTCAAACTGTGCTGGTTCACAAGTACAGCCCAAATGTAATTGATCGCATATCGGATTCAGAGCTTCACGTTGGTGGTCCACGCAAGGAGACCTATGTCACCTTGAGGAGAAGAGTGGGCATTGTTAGTACCTTAAGTGTCAATTTGTTTTAAGGCCTCATATTCACAGATGCATTATCCTTGATGATATCAAACTCAAACAGCATAACACAAACTGGGTGTTACCAGGTTTCTGCCTGTTGTTCCAAGCTAGCCAGTGTGGCAAGGGACCACAGCCGAATAAGAAGTTCTTATTCCCTCCTGACATCACCCAACAAGCTGCTTTAGAGTGTCCCCTTCTTCTTTTGTTGTGTTACAAGTCCACAAAAATGGTACTGCAAAGAATTCAACCTAAACTGCAATTGCCCAAAGGAGTGCATCAGGAATATTCCATTTGACTGCCTCAGTTAGATTCCCAAGTAAAATAGCTTGCTATGCTGCTGTGTTAACTTTGTCTTACAATACATCCCAAAGCCGGTTGCATGGTATCTATAATTTAGAGTCAATGGACTGGAGTCTACAAATCCTTAAACCCAGTAAGAAAAGTTCTGGGGTCTAAGGAGGTGGGTTAGATTCAGATGCTATTTATAGGAAGAAGTGGGATAGGAATGTTGACAAATACATCAACACATCTCCAGATTCAACATGTTTAACAGATGCTCTCACTACAGTATTGAAGATTGGATGTTGATATATGGCAGATGAGCTGAATCAGGCTGGTGACTATATCAACCTACCTGGGTGATCCTTTGCTTGGCTTTATGTTCCATGGAATGGACTCATTTTCAATTGTTCACCTTTTTTCACAGCAACACTTTCCAAACTGGCATTTACCCAGCCTGTCTGCATCATAACAGGAGTTTGTTTTGGACCATATACTGCTGCATATCAGGAAATCAAAATTAGCTTTTGGCCCACTGTTACATCACTCCACTGTTTCAACCTGCTGTGATATTAACATCCAGGAAACACAAGTGTTGAGTTTATAAGATTCATGTATTACTGTAGCGGTTGCTCAAGGGGAGACCTACGTCTTATGAAACTTTTATTCATTTATTGACTTTTTCCTATTTTTTGCTTTTTACGTATTTAACTTATGTTTGTTTTTTTCAGACTCTTTATACACTCTCATTACCACGGCAGCCAGCAGTGTGCAACCAAACAGCTTATAAGAATTAGAACAACACTCATGGGCACTTAACGCCCAACAAACATTCAGTAATAGATACACTAAGGGCCTGATTATGAGTTTGGTGGTGCGGGAGCGGACCGCCACACCAGTGTCCCGCTCTGCCAAACCTGTGTGCGCACTGCCCATCAAATTACGAGTTTGCTCATGTCTGTCAGGCTTTTTTTGGTGCTCCCATGGCAATGCCTCTGAAAATAGGTACCACAATGGGCATGCCAAAAATACTTCCTGCACACAGGGGGGTACCGGTTGTGCCCCCTGCATGCATCCCGATTCACATGGGCAACAGGGATCCCTGTAGGGTCCCCTTAATTTCAGGACAACCAGCTTATTCATGGAGTAAATACCTCTATGACAGCGCTGGTGGTCCTGAAACTTGTAATATGCATTGTGATGCCGCAGTGGCACCACCAGCATATTGCTGAGCCCCTGACTGCTGTGACACAGCCAGGAAACTGTGGTTCCCTGGTGGTTGAGGCAGGGCAATGCCCGTCCAACCGGCAAAGTTGTACCGGCTGAATCGCCACCTCTGCGCCTCTATAAGTCTGGGCCACAGACCACCAGACTCATATTTAGGCCCTAAGAGTATGCCTAATGTCTGCCCCTATTTCCAAAATTCCTTATGTCCTTTCTTTTCTTTCACTCATACGTGAGAGTTAGCAAATCCTTCACCATTCTCACTTGCACTCTAAGACAACCACGCCACTAGTACTAGGATCTAATATTTTTTTGATCTGGTCAATAAATTCAATTTCCGACAGCTGTGCCCATGACATCAGGTAGCTCAACTGTCTCAGGGACAGGATGAAACAGTGCCAACCTTAGGCATCATGGTCGATATGTCAAACATCCATACTAAATTTTCAATTTCTGTTATCTAGGAATCATTGCTACCAAGCAGTCTCTGAGGGATTAAAAAAGAAAGTGGCGTTAGCAACCTTTTCTGATGTGGCCATTGAAATCAGCAAGTTGTTTGAATGCCATTAGTATCCACAATTGAGCCTGTGAATTATTATGCCTTTTTTTCAAGTATTTAATGTACTTTAATCAGAGTATGATGGTAAATGCAAACAAGGAATCATGGCATTAAAGTTAACATGTAGTATCTCATTTGCATCATAAATTAAACCCTCTGGTAGATCCGCTCATCAGTGATGAAAGCACATTTATTTCTGGATCCATTACTTTGTCATTAGGTATTTATACACTAGCTTTTGGCCAACCCTTCTGTGATGTACAGCTAGGCAAAGTGTTAATATATCATCCAGTGACCCTGCCTGTGCTGTCGCTTGCAAGATCATTTGCTATCTAACAATAGGTTCAGAGGCCTCCCATTGCTTACCATTGGTTGGCAGCATTGTCACTCATATTTGCTTACCTTTTATTATTTAGTTAGCATAAGCTTCCTTCCTCTTTATGTGCTGGTCCCTCTCGTGAAGCTTAGATGCATTACTTGTGTCCTTCCACTGCTCAATTTTAGGAGCTACTTTATTTGTGTCTCTAAGCACTATATGAAAGTGTGTTTTTTTCAGTTGTCTCCTCTGTTCCACCACCCTCCCTCCATCCAGGTTACCTCGTTCCCTGAAATACCAAAAAAAAGTATGATGTAGCCAGCGCTGACTGCACCATATCGCTTTTTCACACTTCTGTTGAAGGTGAAGCCCCACAACACAGTCTCCCTCCGTTTTGCCTCCTACACCACCCTCCCAACAAGTCAGCAATAAAAAATGCTGGCCGTGTCATAGCGTTCTTTTTATGTTTAGGTCTCACCTAGCATTGCAGCGCAAATGCGCTGAAATCGCTTTGCGAGACATGCAGTATACACTATAGTGTGGAAGCTTCGTGGAAGCTCCGCCCACACTCCGGCCCATCTCCTTCATTTGCTTAGGTTATAAATGCTGCCTTCCAATTGGTTTTAAGCTTGTTAGTCCCTCCCCATGACAACCATGTCAGTCATTTGTATCATTCCATGGCTACTGGCCCCTTCACAGCACAGACTACTTTCTTCTCATGCCCCCCCTCCCATAGTCCGATGCCTTCTTGCCGCCCCCCTCCCCCTCATCGCCCACATGCATTGCCATTTGCAATGCAATAGGTCTTGAGTAAATGCGAGTCCTATTGCATTGCCAATGCTTGTTTTTAGAGCATCCAGCTCCAGAGACGCGGGCATTGCTCCCTCCTTCCTCCCACGCACGCAGATGGCCACGCACCCTGCAGCCCCACTACAGAGAAGAGGAGGATGCTGCAGAGGATAAACACAGCTCTCGATCACCTTTTTAATCCCGCTCCGACAGGCAGGCACTTCAGGTCTCCGGCAATGGCGAATGTTTCTCGAGGGGTAAACACCCCCACAAACTCCTCTGTGTGTCTCACACTGAAGTGCGTCTCTGATGGAAGCGGGCCTCTGCGCTGGGATAAGACCCTTTATCTGCCAGCGCAGTCTCCTAGTCCTCCACTTCTGCCACTCTCGAACAAAGTTTCTTTAGTTTCCACTTAAATACAGATTTTTGAGTGCATGTCTCCCTGGGGTGAGCAGTGTTTTGTTTATTGCAATTTCTGTCCCAGAATGGAGTCATCCATTAAAATAAGGGGAAAATGAAAGCCACGGAAAGCTGGCTGTAAGTTCAATATTACCAACTCAGGCTACAAGTCGCCTTTTCTCCATTTTACAGCTATGAGAAATGACGTGCATTATTGTAAAGGGACAGCAACATTTAAAAAATACAGGGTGTCGCAGCAAACAGACTGCGTTTCCTACGAAAAGGGGTTCAGCTGAGACGTATACAGTAGGGGTGGGTGGAATTTGCATAGTCGCGCTCTGCAAAGCTCCGCAAAACGGTAGAAAATCTCCACGAGCACGCAAAAGTTCCACCAACGCGCGGAATTGCTTGTTTTGCCCGTTCGCGATGCTTTTTTCCTGTTCGGAAACGCTGTTTGTGTGCTCGGGGAGAAATATCTCACGAACACGCATTTTGAAAGTGCGAACAATCTTGGCAATTCTGTGTTCCCTGCGGATCTCAAAACTACCCAAATTCCGAAAGCGTAACTGAATCTACCACCCAGGCCTAGTATACAGAACATAGTCAGGGGGAGGGAGACTAAGAGGCGATCCCGTTTCTCAGGTATTCAAACGTATGATGAATACTATACTATCCATGCCAAAAGTGTAATTTTTAAAGAAAAACAGGTCATAGAGCAGTGCATTTTAAGTTTAAAACTTGGATGCGCGGGCGCGATACACAGGATGCCTTAGTGAAAACAAAGATCAGAGGCTGGAATAAGGTTCAATTAGATGATCTAGAAGCAGCATTAGGGCAGCCTCCGAGTGGGTCCGGTCAGACCATTGACAGTGCAGTAGCAGATTTTAATCAATGGCTTCAGGTAGCCGCAGATACTGTGGCCCCGGAGAAAGTGGTAATAAGTAAGAGACTTAAGCCCTCGGCACCCTGGTATAATTCTGAGCTGAAAGTCCTGAAAGCCAGTTGCAAAAGAGCTGAGCGACTCTGGAGGCAAAACAACAAAGAGGATAGTAAACGGCTATATCACAAGACCCTTACACAGTATAATGAAGCTATTGCTAGGGCAAAACAACAGTTTTTTACACAGAAGACCAAGAATGCCAGCAACTCGGCTAAAGAGCTGTTTAAGGTGATTTCTTCTCTATCGAAACCCCAGCAAGAGGAGAAATTTCATCCAGGTCAAGAGATGTCTAATAATATGGCCACTCATTTTCAAAGTAAAGTCTACTGTATTTATGATGACGACCTCCAGAAGTCTCACATAGGTCAGGATGAGGAAATACACACTGAGGCAGAACCAGTCCAGACCAGTCTAGTTAGTTTCCCGGCTGTCACGAATGAGGAGATTTTGAACACACTTGGTTCGATAAAATGAGGTGCACCCAGTGATCCAGTTCCCCCTAGAATTATGCATTTAGGGGCAAATAAAATTGTCAGCCAATTAACTCCTCTTATTAATAAGGTGCTTGAGTCAGGGAAATACCCTACGGCCTGGAAGAAAGCGATAATTAGGCCCATCTGGAAGAAACCCACTCTGGATCCGTCGGAATTTAAGAACTATCTCCCTATAGCAGGCCTCCCAATGGCAACTAAAGTGCTTGAAAAAACACTAAATAATACTCTTATAGAATACCTAGATGCCAATAATTTGCTCTACCTGACCCAACATGGTTTCAGAACTCACCACTCCACCGAAACTGCACCTACGGTAGCAACTGAGGAGATTCGGAAGACTGTCGACAGAGGAGGCAAGGCGATTCTTGTCTTGCTAGATCTGTCGGCAGCTTTCGACACGGTAAACCACTCGGTGCTAGTCCAACAGCTACAGGACATTGGTATCGGAGGCCTAGCATTGTCCCTCCTGACATCATTTCTGGAAGGAAGAGAACAGAAATTGGTCTGGGAGGGAATGCAATCAGAGGGTTTCACCCTCCCCTGAGGCGTTCCGCAAGGTTCAGCACTCTCCCCAACACTTTTTAATATATATATCACACCCTTGGCAAGACTTGTTAGGAATCATGGATTTGCGATGGTGTCCTGCGCGGACGATTCGCAGCTAATCATCTCGTTGGGTAAACAACCAGAGGACACAGCAGCTAGATTTCATGGATGCCTCCTGGATATCCTGACCTGGATGAACCAAGCTTATTTAAAGATTAATACCGATAAGACGGAAGTTATGGCATTTGGGCCAGGACAATCTCTGTGGAATTCTGCGTGGTGGCCGATAAGTGCAGGAGAATGCCCTAAGCCGGTCCCTATAGTGAGAAATTTGGGGATAATTTTTGATGCCCAGCTCAATTTCTCTGCGCAGGTAAATAGTCTCACATCGTCCTGTTTCTATCTCATAAATAAATTGTGAAAAATGTCCCTTTTATTGGCCAAGCTCTGCAAAAGACGGTGGTAGTGAGTCTTCTGCTGTCTAAATTAGGCTATTGTAACGCGTTGCTTCTGGGAATTGACAAAGCCCAGAGAAACCAATTACAGTCTTTGCAGAGTGCAGCTGCTAGGCTGTTGCTGAATATTCCCAAAGGCAGCTCCACGTCTAAGGGAATTAGAGCCCTTCATTGGCTCCCTGTACAGCAAAGAGCCGAGTTCAAGGCTTTATGAATTGTGCATAAAGCACTCCACCCAGGAGAAGCTAAGGATGTGCAGAGACTTTTCAGGCCTTATACTTCAGTTAGGATGCTAAGACCCAGCAATGCCTATCTTTTGCAAGTAAGCAAAATTCGGAGAGTAAGATGGGGTGGAAAAGCATTCTCTCACCGGGCAGCTAAATTATGGAATAAGATGCCATCTACTCTTAGATTGCAGCCTAACCATCAAATGCTCAGGAAGACCTTAAAGACTCTGCTGTTTCCACAGGCATAGCTTGACATCTGAACAACATTCCATCGCTTACATTAGCGCCAAGACGCTGCTTGCATTCGTGCGCTCTGTAAATATGAATCCTATACTATCCATCTTTCGATTGGGTCTTTATTAAGTTAGTGCAGATTTTCGGTGCTCATCTTTGAAGCTCTCATAGAGGGAACCTCAAACAATTTCCCTGCTAGCATCAGGCTCATAGCACTCTTCCTACGCCACTGCTACTGTGTAAAGACCCGGATCAAATAGGACGGTCTTTGCACACTGGTGTAGCAACGCAGGCGTAAATAACAGCTTTTATCTGCTCTGTCCTTGCTTGCTGACAAACTTAAAGGCAATGGCTTAATGACTGGTAAATCTTCAAACGTTTCTAGAGCGTGTAGGGCAAAAAGAGGAGTTTGTGACACCCAGGAAGGTGTAAGTTTGATGGTGTTACTGTTTCCAAACTTCTAATGAATTCTTGTCCTGGAATGAATATCCCCTCTCCCACCACCACCCTAATAGCAGAGGATTCACTCGCACATAACCCCAGTGTGACAAACACCTTTGGCAAGCAAAGTGATTTCAAAAGTCGCTTTGAACTCATAAAATAAGCCATTTGCGAGTAAGTTACATTTACATACACATGTCAGGCAGTGAGTCAAGGCCCCCTGTCCTTTATATAGTTCCAATCACCAGAATTTATACGTGACAGACACGTAAAATAGATTACCGCTGACATTATATACCAGAGACATGCATAGCTAGCTTTGATCGGCCTCCAATAACTATAGCCAGTTAACAGAAGCAGTTTTCAAGGACTTTAGACAAAGGAACAGGTCAATTAAAGGGCTTTGTAATTGGCGTACCAGGTTAATAGATTGCTAGCAGACGTCTGGTCAATTAAACAACACTGGACAGAAATGCTTCCCCATAATTATTCTCTCTGGCTGAATTATAACAAACTTTCCCTGTGACCGAGAAGAAAGTTACAATGGCAAAATGAATTCCTACCCTCTGAATTGTGTTGTTGTTGAAACTAATCTTACCTCACAACCCAAGTTGTGAGGTTCTTGTAAACAGTCAAGCAGGACTTCGTCACAGCCCATTTCAAGTTTGTGGTGTCTCTCTCCAGAAACCAGTCAGATGGACGTTTTCTACTTTCATTACTTGATGTTACTGAAAAATAGTATCATCTAGACAGTCTTGAGGATAGTAGTGTACATACATTTAGATGTTTCTATCAGCTACGAGTCGTGGTCAGAATTAGATTCAAAGTGCACTTAATTATGTTATCTGTAATTGTCAAGATTTATGGGTGAGATGTAATCGCTAGCGGAAGCATAGCAAACAATCATAACCCTCTGTCTGTTCCAAACCAGTTATGCAATAATATGTATGTAATGAATCTATCAAATAATGAGGGAAGGATATTGACACGAAAAGACACTGCTTCAAAATGGCACCACCTGCGGCCAAAGTAATCTCAAAACTGCTGCTCAGATATCTTGACTAAAATAAAAAAACACTGAGAAGTGTGCAATAAATCAAATCAAATCAAATCAAAAACATTTATATAGCGCACTATTCACCCGGAGGGTCTCAAGGCGCTTGGGGGAGGGGGGTCCGCTACTGCTCGGACAGCCAGGTCTTGAGCTGCTTCCTGAAGGCGAGGTGTTCTTGGGTCAGGCGGAGGTGGGTCGGGAGGGAGTTCCAGGTCTTGGCGGCCAGGAAGGAGAAGGACCTTCCTCCTGTGGTGGCTCTTCGGATGAGGGGGACGGCGGCGAGGGCGTGGCTGGTCGATCAAAGCTGGCGAGTGGTAGTGTAGAAGTTGAGGCGGCTGTTGAGGTATCTTGGGCCTTGGTTGTGTAGGGCTTTGTGTGCGTGGGTGAGGAGACGGAAGGTGATTCTCTTGTTGACCGGGAGCCAGTGCAGGTCTCTCAGGTGTCCGGAGATGTGGCTGTGCCGGGGATGTCGAGGATGAGTCTTGCTGAGGCGTTCTGGATCCGCTGGAGTCTCTTCTGGAGCTTGGCGGTGGTTCCGGCGTAGAGGGCGTTGCCGTAGTCCAGTCGGCTGGTGACGAGGGCCTGGGTGACCGTCTTCCTGGTCTCGGTGGGGATCCACCGGAAGATCTTACGTAGCATGCGTAGGATGGTGAAGCAAGACGAGGAGACGGCGTTGACTTGTCTGGTCATGGAGAGGGAGGAGTCCAGGATGAAGCCCAGGTTGCGTGCGTGGTCTGTTGGTTTGGGTGGGCTGCCCAGGGCGGGGGGCCACCAGGAGTCGTCCCAGGCGGAGGGCGAGGAGCCCAGGATGAGAACTTCTGTCTTGTCTGAGTTGAGTTTCAGGCGGCTGTTCATCATCCACTCGGCTACGTCTTGCATCCCTTCGTGTAGGTTGGTTCTGGCGGTGGCGGGGTCGTTGGTGAGGGAGAGGATCAGCTGGGTGTCGTCGGCATAGGAGATGATGTTGAGGTTGCGTTGGCGTGCGATGGCCGCTAGGGGGCTCATGTAGACATTGAAGAGGGTGGGGCTGAGCGAGGAGCCTTGAGGAACGCCGCAGATGACTTTGGTGGCTTCTGATCTGAACGGGGGTAGGCGGACTCTCTGTGTCCTTCCGGCGAGGAAGGAGGTGATCCATTCTAGTGCCTTCCTCTGGATTCCAACGTTGCTGAGGCGCTGCACTAGGGTGCGGTGGCAGACAGTGTCGAACGCCGCGGAGAGGTCCAGGAGGATGAGAGCCGCTGTTTCCCCGTTGTCCAGCAGGGCTCGGATGTCGTCCGTGGCTGCGATGAGGGCGGTCTCGGTGCTGTGGTTGGCCCGGAAGCCAGACTGCGAGAGGTCGAGGGAACCGTTCGTCTCGAGAAAGGCAGCCAGCTGCTTGTTGACGGTCTTCTCGATGACTTTGGCTGGAAACGGGAGGAGCGAGATGGGACGGTAGTTTTTGAGTTCGGTGGGGTCCGCTGATGGTTTCTTCAGTAGAACGCTGAGATCGGCGTGCTTCCAGCTCTCCGGGAAGGTGGCGGTGTCAAAGGAGGTGTTGATGATGTCCCGCAGATGGGGTGCGATGACAGCGTCGGCTTTGTTGAAGACGTGGTGAGGGCAGGGGTCGGTTGGAGATCCTGAGTGGATGGAGTTCATCGTACGGATGGTGTCTTCGGTGGTGATCGGGGTCCAGGCGTAGACGGCGGTGGTGGGGGGCGTTGGTGTGGTCGTGGGGTGCGTCGGTTGTGTGTTGAAGCTGTTGTGTATGTCTGCGATCTTGTTGTGGAAGTAGGAGGCGAGGGAGTTGCAGAGGTCTTGAGATGGGGTGATGTCGTTGGTTCCGGCGTTGGGGTTGGAGAGCTCTTTGACGATGTTGAAGAGTTCCTTGCTGTTGTGTGCGTTGTTGTCCAGTCGTGCCTTGAATGCAGTTTTCTTGGTGGCGTGGATCAGTTGGTGGTGTTTTCGGGTGGCGAGCTTGAGGGTGGTCATGTTGTCTGGTGTCGGATCTTTGCGCCATGCTTCCTCGAGGGCTCGGCAGTTCTTCTTGGAGCTCTTGAGTTCGTCGGTGAACCAGGATGCTTTCTTGCTGCCGGGTCTGCTGGGAGGGGTCTTCAGTGGGGCGAGGTCGTCTGCGCAGTTGCTGATCCACTTCGTGAGGTTGATGGCGGCCTGGCTGGGGTTCGCTGAGCTGGTGGGTGGGTGCTGGCTCAGGGATGCGGCGATCTGGTCGGCTGTGATCTTGTTCCAGCTTCTGCGTGCGGCCTGTTGCTGGTGGTGCTGGATCGTGGTTCTTCTGAAGCTGAAGTGGACGCAACTGTGGTCCGACCAGTGGAGTCAGGTGGCGTGGCTGAAGGCGATGTCCTTGCTGGATGAGAAGACGGTGTCGAGTGTGTGTCCGACGTAGTGGGTGGGGGTGGTCACCAGCTGCTTGAGACCGAGGTTGGCGAGGTTGTCCAGCAGGGTGGTGGTGTTGCGCTCGTTGTTGTTCTCCAGGTGGAAGTTGAGGTCCCCGAGTAGGATGTAGTCAGCGGAGGGGAGGGCGTGCGGGCTGATGAAGTCGGCGATGTCTTCGCTGAATTGTGTGCGAGGTCCCGGGGGTCTGTGGATGAGGGTGCCTCTGAGGGTGGTCTTGGGGTCTGTGTGGATCTGGAAGTGCAGGTGTTCGGCGGTTGTGAGGGTGTCGTCGGTGTTGGTCGTGATGCGGATGGTGTTCCTGTGGATGATGGCGATGCCTCCTCCGGTCTGGTTGCCGCGGTCCCTTCGGGAGATCTTGTATCCGTCCGGGATGGTGATGGCGATGTCGGGCGGTGAGGAGGTGTTCATCCAGGTTTCCGTGAGGAAGGCAACGTCTGGGGATGTGGCGTCGAGGAGGTTCCAGAGTTCGATGGTGTGTCTGTGGACGGAGCGGGTGTTGAGCAGGATGCACTTCAGGTGGTTGTTGCTGGAGTTCGGTTTGTTGGGTGCTGGTGTAGTGCAGGTCCGGTTGCAGGTGAACTTGCAGGAGTGGCAGCTGAAGGGTCCGTGGGTGCGTCTCGGAGTGGCTCGGTAGCATCCCGGGGATCGGCCGGTGTTGAGTGTGTTGAGTTCGGTGGCGTCGTAGGTCCGGCGGGTGGGCTGGTGTCTGCGGGGACCAGGGGTCCTGGCACTGGGTGCGGTCCAGGCACGGATGGGCGCAGACGGGCTTACCTTTGGCGCACAATCGGCACGCCCGCTGCGCGTCAACGCTGCGCGTTTGCCCCTCTGCCATATGTGGAGAGTGGGGGGGCGGAGCGAGGGAGGAGCAGCTGGGAGGCGGGAGCGGGCGGCGAATGGGAAGGGAGTGAGAGGGAAGGGGGCGGAGCCGCAGGGGGGCAGCGGCGGGAAGCGGGCGGGAAACGCGACCTGGGCTGGGCAGGAAAAGGTACAGAGCTAAGATACTATGGCTCAGGATGGAAAGCCGTATTAGGTTCAAAGCCCTGAGCTATATGTTTAGGATCAAATCTGGTACCGCCCCTAAATATCTCCAAACCCTCGCCACTCCCTACACTCCGGCGAGAGCACTACGTTCTCAAAATGCTGCAAACTTTTCCATCCCAAAGTTCAAATTTGCAAGAATGGGAGGTAGATCCTTTGCTGTCATAGGGCCCACACTTTGGAACAAACTCCCCCCCCATATCCGGAAAGAAGACAGGTATAACATTTTCAGAAAACAGCTAAAGACCTGGCTCTTCCAGAAATAATCCACCATCATTTACCTTCCTCCATAAACTTGCTTCAATTCTGTCATCGGCGCCGGGAAACCCTTGTTGGGTAGCTGTGCGCCATACAAATGCAAAAAATAAATAAATAAATAAATATGAGCAGGGGGCAATGCAGAGGGAAAAACGAAGGCAAAACAACGGGGGAACTAAGACAGAAAATACAACGGGGAACAGTGACAGAAAATACAGCGGGGAACAATGCAGGCACAGGCACTAAGAGTTACAACAGCGCAGCAGAGGAACTACCGCTACAGCAGTCCAGGAGCACGGCTGCGGGCAGCGGCGGCACTAGGCAGGAACGGGGGCTCACTCGCAGAGAGTGTGCGCGGTGTGTGGGGTGACCGGCCCAGAGGGTCAATACTAAACATATAATCTGTCGCATTTGCAACACCAATTACTCCATATGATTTTTTTGTGAGTTTTATATAGTAAAAACCCGACCAAAGGTATCAGAGCACTTTACATGAGCACGAGTTGAGTTACAGATGGATGGACGATTTAATGTTGTTTGGCACACGGAGATTAAGTGATTAGCCCAGAGTCACAGGATGTTGACTGTTGCTGCCAAAGACTCGAAACCCAGTTTAACAGCTTCAAGGGTGACAGCTCTAGCCCTTAGGCAACATCCTCTCTTTTATTTTCCCTCATATCATCAAAGAGCGTCTGCAATAATAGATAAACTGCACCGTGAAACTATCCGCCCAGTGGTCACTGCATTCGCCCAGGTCCTAATCCCATACTGGACACTTATTTGTGATAATGACTTTAAATTTATGTTCAAAACCCACCCGATTATCCCTGCTATTTACGGATTACCAAAAATCCATAAGAATGTAAAAAATCCCCCAATGAGGCCCATAATCAGTGACATAGATTCAGTTTTAGAACCACTGAGTCGGTACGTAGATTTTTTCCTGAGACCCTTGGTCAAGAAACAGAGATCGTATCCCAAAGATACGTCTCATACTATCTCTATTTTTGAAGGTCAGGGCTTCAACAGGGTGACACAACTCTTGGTCACCCTGCACATTGAAGCCCTGTACACGAATATACCCCAGGACAGTGCCATCAGGGTAATTGAGGCTATAATTAGAGAAGAAGATCCTGTATCAAATTAATTCTCAAAAGGAATTTCTTCCTTTTTAAAGAAGAACTATATTTGCAGGTCAAGGGGACCAGCATGGGGGCCACTTGTGCCCCCAGTCTGGCCTGTCTTTATGTAGGGGATTTTGAACTACACCATATCTATAATGAGGCAACACCTTTTTGTTGAGAATATCACGTGCTGGCACCGTTACATAGATGATATCATTTTCATATGGAACGGTGCCAGCAGTGATATAGACTCTTTTCTGGAGTGGCTTAATCTGGGCGACCCAAATCTCAAATTCACAGCCCATTACAGTGACGAGCAGGTTGAATTATTGGACATTAAGGTCAAATGCGAGGAAAATACGTTAAAAGTAGAACTTTATACCAAACCTACCGATAAAAATTCCCTTTTATTATACACTAGTAACCATCCACACTCACAGAGAGATAACATACCCTTCGGGGAATTCCTTAGGCTGCGAAGAAACTGCACTACAATTAAGGATTTTTACCATTATGCAGCAAACACAAAAGAAAAGTTAAAAGCCAGAGGATACCCCAATAAACTCATAAAAAATTCCCTGAAACGTGCCAGGTTTTACGACAGGGACAGCCTTCTAGACCAAAACAGAGAAAAAAAGAAAGCTGAGCTAGATAGAGTAGTGCTTGTTACACAGTTCACTCATATCAGCAATGAAATAAAGAATACCGTCAATCGAAATTGGAAAATATTAAATTACAATGCTGACCACGAGATGCAGAAACCTTTGTTCTCTTTCCGCAGAAACAAAACAATTAGGAACTCACTCGTGACCACATATAGAGTCCCGAAAAAGAGCCAAACCGCACTCACTGGCGGCCCGGCGATTGGCAATTACAAATGCGGCACGTGCTCTATTTGCCCTCATTGTATAGAGGGCAGAGTTATGTCATTTGCAGGCAAAAAGTTGATACCAAAAACTCTCAAGAATTGCTGTAGCAAGAATATAATTTATCTTCTTACATGCCCGTGTGGTTTAGGATACGTCGGTGAGACGAGCAGTGAGCTCCGCACCAGACTGGTGAAGCACAATCGGCTATTAGGAATAAGAAATTTAGTGCACCACTAGCGGAACATTATAACAACAAGACACACACTGTGAAGAAATCAGTTGGTTCATTCTGGAAAAAATTAGTGTAAACAGGAGAGGTGATGACATAGAACACAAGGGTAAATGTAGGGAACAATGGTATATGTGTCACCTAAACACCATAGAAACAGGATTGAACTCAAGAGAAGATTGGGCTAGATAAATACAATCATAAGTTGTTCATGTATAGGCTTTCACCACTAGTCCTTAGTTAAATATTGCCATTCTGTCTTTAATTTTTCAGACTGGAGCGTTACTCTTCGTAATATATGAGATATGTCTGCAATAAGAACATACCCCCATGTAGCTTTCAGGGCATTATGAACTTGTAGGTATAATGACATTGAGATACATAGCATCCCTTATATCCTCCCTCTCTTATATGAGCCAATGCCTATAATATGTACTCAATATTTAATTTGTATTTCCTCCTCTTGCATTGTCCTATAATTAGTTTTTTTTCACATACATTAGCAGCCCATTCTTAATCATCGGGGATACGATCTATTTGTTAAATCTGGTCCGGTTTTCAATTAGCCGATCGAGGATAACCATATGATATGTAAATTAAACAGCACACTACTTAGTTTCAGGCAAAATAAATATATAAATAATATAACGGTACTTCGACCGGCCGACATAGGATAATGAGACGCGGGCCAATGGAAAACTGCAATCCCGGCACCTTTGCCACTTTCAGATAGTATCCAACTCTGGTTTGGTTAGAAAGTTTTGACCAATCAGGACCGAGCCGGACCAGATAGGAAACCACTCGGAAGCATTAGCATA
Organism: Lissotriton helveticus; assembly: GCF_964261635.1. Classification (NCBI taxonomy): domain Eukaryota; kingdom Metazoa; phylum Chordata; class Amphibia; order Caudata; family Salamandridae; genus Lissotriton; species Lissotriton helveticus. Next base: position 850,627,888 of record NC_136070.1, read on the forward strand.
TTCCAACTATCTGTGAACCAATCACAGAACACCACCGCATAGCTTTAAGCCTGAGTTAGCGGTACTCGGGTAGCTACTTCCCAAACGACGGTGCCGATTCATCGGAGGCGGATGCGTTTTAATCTAGGTGAGTGCGAGATTCGACAGGGTACGCTCTTAGACACCCGTATCCTCACAAATCTAGGGCCCTCATGTAGATAGAGGGTGTAAATTATATTTTTCCTTACTTTACAGATAATTTGCCTACAATCGGGAACTACAAGTAGACTAACCATCCTTAAGTGTGGAATCCAACAGTAGAAGGACCCGTATTTTAGGATTCTCAAATGACATCATTTTAAGGTAATACACATTTTTCACTGGATATAGGCGCCAGCAAACACAATTCCCCTCATTAATTATGGACCTTATTTATTTATTTTATAGAATTTTTCCAACGCATCTCAGTTGGTCATTGTGGATTATACACCGGGCTAGTATTTGGGTGAGATACGAAAGATTACATTTAACCAGTGCCGCGCCAGATTGTTCCGCACTAGAGGTGAGACCCTGTCGTTTAATAATAGGACAGGCATTTATCACTGTCAATCAAGGGATTTATAATGGTTTCATTCTCCCCCGACTTGTATAAACTGGTCCATAGGAACGAATATGAAGCAGTGATTTTAAAGCGGTTCCTCTTCAATTAAGATGCAACTTCTTAGTCTGGTACGAGTCCACTTATAGAGTTAACTTGGAGACTTGAGTGAGTTACATTTTAAATTCAAGCACTCAATAGATGTAACGATTCCAATGTAACAAACATGAGTCAGAGATGGTCCACAAATATTAACCCTAGGGCCGCCAGGTATGCAGATAATCAGAAATGGAGCCCTATAGCTCTAACTATTAAGACTAGATTCTTTGATAATAGTAAATAGCATAATTTAGATAATAGCAAACAGCACAATATAGATAAGGAAGTGGACAATCCTATGACATCACTCTTTATTGAGAATATTCTTGATATGATGCAGCATGCTTTGCACCTAGCCTTCATATAATTGGGATCATAACAAACATTTTCCTTGGAGGTCAATAGTACCCCTTGTGGGTGTGCATGTTGTACTATATGACTTTTAATTATTTTACGAATGTATAGTTTCGATGCACCATAGATGTATGTATTATAATACTTTGTATTTTTATAGGTAAAAGAATATCCCTACTGTGACAGATATATGAAATGGTCTTGAAAAAGATGGTGAAAAATAACTAATTCATCGAAACACGTCGACGCACAACTTTGTATAATCCCTGTACGAAGAACACTCTTGTAAAACACCAATTGAAAGAAAGTGATTACAAGTTTTGTTTCAAAATGATATTTGCGATGTACACACTGTAGTGACAAATTTTAAGTCATTCTTTCTTTCTGTCATTTTTATTATGCTGGTCATAATTTATTGTTGTATGTGGTTGTTTTTTTGAATAATAATATTTTTTGTGTATTGTTAAGATATCAATTACATTTATTGCAAGATTCCTTGTTGTTTCATTTTTAATATGTATTTTTAATAAAAATCAAGACCTTTACTAAAGTACATGTGTTATATTGCTAATCATATAGTTATTTTAAATTGTGTTCTTGGGATACCTTTTTTTCAGGTTCAGCACCCTACTTCCCTTGACACTAAACAAGGGGTACCTCTCTTTAAATTTCTTCCATCGCCTTTGCCAGTGACTCGGTGTAATCATTGCAACGGATAACCAACACCCAGGGATCTGCACTAAATTAGGAAGTCAGTCCATATAGTCGGAGTAGGGCTCTTTGCCGTACCATGATCCAACAGGCAGACCCTGATAGCTGCCCTAACCCAATCTTCCACCCTCGGGGGCAAAGGTTCACCCCATTTTAAACAGATTGCACTTCTGGTGATAAGGATGAAGTAGAAGAACAAACTTCTAGGAGACCGCCTCAACAACGTGCTTAATATTTCATCATCTCCTAGGAGGACAAGCACTGCATTCAATTTGACCTCCCGACCGAATGTTCCTTTTAGTGCAAGTCCAATTCCACTCCAAAAGTCATTCAGGCACAAGCATTTGTCAAAAATATGGGCATCGTTAGCTCCTAAACAGCCACAACTTACACATTTAGGGGGAGATTGAGGGGCAAACGTGGATATATTATATGGAGTCCAATAAACACGGTTGATGGTAAAGGTTAGCAGGTTTGACTTTAAAGTACAGAGTCTTCAAGAAATTATCCCATACTGTCTTGATATCTCCCGCAAGAGGTGTTCCACTCCATACTGACTACGGGGGTGGTAGCATCTTTCCCTCTGCTTCCAAGAGTCTCTCACGGGGTCTCCTTTTTGGATGCCACAAACCAAGAGGATAGTTGAATAAACTTAAACCTGGACAGCTCATTACCAGTTTTAGATTTTAATACTTCCCAAGTCTATACTCCCTCCCGTGAAAACAGATCTGACCATCAAGTAACCCCCCCCCCCCTCCTAAGTGGAAGACTTAAGGCATCATTCAGGCATTCCGGGGTTCTGGGGGAGTCCCAAACTGGAGCTAAGTCTGAATAATAACCAATGTGCCACCTCCTCCTGATGTTATACCATGGGTTTAAGGCAGATCCTAATACTTTTATTTTGACTTTCAAGAAAGAAAAATAAATATTCCAAAGAATATTTACAGCCCAGGTAATCCAGGCAGACAACCAGTGGCCCTGCATCAAGCTACCAAATACTGAAATTGGATTAAAACAGAAATTAAGACAGTAGGGGCATGTGCATTATTTACTAACAAAATTGCTGTTGAAAATGAAGCAAGGGAGACGAGGCCAAATGCTTGTTTCTATCTTTTCACTGCCACTGAGAAACAAAGTATTCGAAAAGTCCTTGGAATCTTCATCTTTGACCCCAGTGCTTTCTGTGTGGCACAGCAAAGCTTCCTGGGCAGTGTTTTTAGGTTGAGCATTCAAGACTTCTTGAATATACTTTAGTATATACTTATATGCATGTGGGCTCTGGAGATCAGCCCTAGGACTTGTCTTCTTCGGCTTAGGGATTTTGTTTTCTGTTCAACTACCTCTATTTAACTGTCTTGATAGAAAACGACCAGTAGAGGTCAGTAAAACACCAGAATTGCTTTCTGCTGAGGGACTTTCTTTTTTTAATATTTTGTTGTAAATGAATCTAGTACTCTAGTGAAATTTTTCCTGATTCATGCCCTTATATAGGTATAGATTGTTCGATCCTTATATAGGCATAGAAATCATTACCATATTTAGACTGAGCCTATGCAGCCCAAATACGGCATGGCTACTTCCACTAAATTCCAAGAATCAACAATGATTTCTTAGAGAAACCCACCTTCAGCAGCTAGGGACTTCCCCTTGCCTGAATACTAATTTATCTACGAAATCATGTACTTTTCGAAGAACTGAGTCTTTGATGATGTTATTAAGTCCAATCACACGTCAAACTCGGCACCTTCAAAGTATAAATATGCCTAGATTTGCCCGGCAAACGCACGGTGGTTTGGAGCAGATCGACTAACTACTTGCCTGACGCCCTGCAGCCGCAAGTGCTGAAGGAGCCGACCCGAGTCCTGAGAGAGAGATACAAGACCTCCTTCATTCTAAACCAAGGTACGGAGCTGTTTAGACCCTTAGAGACTTCTTGGACAGACTCTCGGCAGAGAAATACTAAACTTAAGCTACTCCTCACTTACGTCTTCCCTTGTACTAGACTTAGGTTAGGTACACCGGGGTAGGCGTATTTTAGAAGCACCAGTTGAGTACTTTTAGTCATTATTTTATCACTGTATGTATTTTATATGTTTTAGGCAACTTGTGGCTTAGAAACCATATCTTGCTTTTACAGTACTACTTTATAATACTTTTCATATTATATGCCCAGTACTTTATAACCAGTATTATGATTGTAGCAGTACATTTCTTATGCTTGAGAAAGAAGACTGTTCAATAAATACTTTTTATTGAAAACGCCCGTCTCTCTATTTATTTTCTCAACACCTCAGGTGAAACGAAGCATGCACGATTGACTGAGTAAAATAGCTATCTACTGTTTCCGCGACTCTAGAGATTGATTTCTTATTCTTGGGAAACAAAGTTGTCATGTTTATGCGGTTGTCAGAAACTAATCCCTTCTTGTGAATTCTAGAAAGTTTCTAGTGACCTCTGAGCTAGCTGGCACTCACAATCAAGTCTAATAGATTCAGTAGAGACCTAGTCGACCTCAGTCCTACGTCTAATCTACAGGATTTATTATTCCAATGCGCAGAGCCTATTGGGAATATAGGAACTACACTACAATTTCTGGTAACTGCCTCTATTTAACTTTCTTGATAGAAAACGACCAGCAGAGGTCAGTAAAATATCAGAATCACTTTCTCATTCTCTAGATTCCAGTCCATAAAAATTGTCTTCCATGAGCCCCCGTCGATAATAATTTTTTCAAATCTTGTATTTTCAGTGATATGACCACTGAAGGCCCTGATTTTATATTAAAAAAAGAGCTTTGGACTATACCATTTCCCGCTGAAAGGCAATATTTCTCCATGTGTTCCCATACCTGCCTGCCATGTCACACAGTTTGGTGCTTACTTTCCCTACATGTCAAAGAACAGTAGAGGTTTCAGCACCCAGGCTAATGTGCTGCATAGTTAAATACACATACGTTCCCAAAGGCGAGACCAATTGCATTGTAAATGCTTGTTTATTTTCAGTCATGCTGCACAGCAGCCGCTCTACTGCATAAGATGGCTGAAAAACATTGACAAAGTCAATAGCTCTTGTAGGCAAAACCTATTGACTTTGCCAATTCTTGTTTAAATAAAGCATACTACAGACAGACACCGAGAGGCGCCCCTGCGACAGTTTAGTATTGGTATTTCTTTTCCATTGTTTCTTTTTTTTGCTTAGGTCGGCCTAAACATGCTGTGAGTTAATGGTAGACAGTTGAATTGACTTGGAAAAAGGAGGGAGATGAAGTCATTGGCTTCAATAGTGACAGAAATACAACCACTACACACAAACATATATTTAATGAGCACTTAAGGAGCAATTCGCCAGAGCAATATCAAACTGCTGCTCTGGTTTTTTTCTGCGAAGTGGGGCCAGGCCTAATTTGAATAATCTCAGTAGTCTGCACCATACTCTGAAATGGAGACATGATCTCCCTTTAAACTGGCATTTTTTCTCTTACTTGGAGGGCCTGTACAATACCACCTAAGGTCCCGACAAACATCAATCGTATCCATTTAGATCCAATTATTGAGACACCTTTTTTTCTCCACTGCTTGAACATTCTTAGGCAGGAGTAAAATAATTTAAAGAACATCTCATACAAAGGATCAACAGGGCGTACAAGGATAAACTAGCCTACTTTTCAAACCAGAGAGCAAACTTTCAGTCTGAATTTATGATTCAATCATGCTTTGACCATTAAAAACTAAATTATGCAAATTGATTCATTTCCTCTTCCCACTCGTGCTGCTTTAAGCAGATGCACAGCTTCTCCTCTCTTCCATGCCCTGGACACTTGCGAGGCTCCATATGTTAGGAGAGTCCTGAAGGACCGTTGAAGAGCCAGGAAAGCTGACATCGAAATTCGGAAAATGACTGCAGATTGCTTCCAGCCTGTCTCACAAACCGAAGCTGGCCTTCTATTTAAAGCGGACTGGTAAATACAAATATTCGCTTTTCTATTAAATAAGGAGATTTATCCTCATTTAAAAGGCACTCTTTTTGTTGGCAGCAAAGGGGTCTGAGGGACTGGAACAAAAATGAATGTGCACAGTGTGGCCCTTATTACTCTACAAAGACAGGCACTGCGCATTTACTACATAGAGAGATTTAAAGAGGAGATGCTAATTTTATTACATTTAATTAGCCCTGATTTTTTTTAGCTAATGGCGAATCTCTGTGGTGGTGTATTATCTCATTCCTAATATTTGTCTCACTGAACCAGTTGCTAAAACCATTCTCGCCTCCGAGATTTACATATCAATCAGGGCTGAACTGGGGAACCAAAAGCAGCCCTAGTAAAAATGCTCAAACCAGCCCCTCACCTTTCATCACCTCCATCAACCTCTCAGTTGCCATCCATCCATCCATGCTGTCTCCCCTTCTCTCCTCTCTGTCTTCTTCCACTCTGATTGGTTTCTATATACCTTTTCCCTTTCTCTCTCTCTCTCTTTCTCTGGAAGACTCTCCTTAGCTGCTGCAATTAATTGTGGGTCGCTGTGGAAAGTGACAGAGGCACCATGAGCAGCCCTGGGCTTTTAAAACCTTCCTTCAAGGGGTCCAACCTACCGGGGAAATCCTAGTATCAACACTGGATAATCTTTGCCTCCACTGTTGGCAAGAGCAGTTTAAAAGATGCTTGCAAAGTTGCATTCAGGATCAAAATCAAAGTTCGTGTTTCTGCAGATAGAAACTTGCTAATGAACTGCTCATGATGTGGCACATGAAGTGACAGATGCCATTCTGATTGACATTGATGAAATCCCTGGGCACATTATGTATCACCATGACCTTATCAGCCACACCACTTTAGATAAGAATCATTTCTTTTTTAGGAAATGTGTTGTTCATTAAGGATGTTGTGATATTGCATCCTCTTATTTATTGGTTTAAATTGAATATTGTGAGGTCGTGAGCATTAGGGGGTGGGTTATTGTTTTTATGGTGGAGGAGGGGGGAGTTTGTGTAACTAACCGCAAAATACCGTTTTAAGTGCTTTTCTTTCTTACGTCAGGACCAAAATCTCACTCTACCTGACCTTTTCTTTTTATTATATTCTGAGGTTTTCCTGAAGAGTAATAATGTTTTACGAGTAAAATTACACATAATTTAGCTTTTTCAGCATTTTTTTTAATGATATACTACTTTCCCCTCCTACACTAGCAACTACCACCTCACGCTTTGAGGGCGACTGCAACCCCCAGCAACATTAACACAGGAGGAGGGGCTGAACTAATCAAGCACTATTATGTGCTTGTGCCTTATCGCTGGAAGGACGCCGAAAATCCTGTTTCCTTGCCTGCATTTGAATTGGGCAAGCTTCGAGGGGGACTGCAAGTCTGAAGTAACTGAGGACGCCAAACGGTAAGGTTCATTTTTTGTATTCAGTGTAGTAATGGACACCTCCAATTGCCAGTCCCTCAGAACGCAGTGTGACAGGACTCCAAACATTCTAAACAGCCTCTCAATGAAGATTCCAAGGAATAGGCTAAAAGGAAAGAAGGGAGAGGGGTGTGGGCGGAAGGGTGAGACCAAGTAGAATACTACACATCTCCCTCCCTAAAGGAGAGCAAGAGGAAGAGGAGAAGAGAGGGAGACAGGGTATAGAGAGAGTACTAAGACAAAGGAACAGAAGGCACAACAGGAATATGTACAGAGTTAGGCAAGAAGAAACAATAACTAGGTCATTACAAATCTTTCTGCCACTAGGTGGGCACGCAGTCCTGCACACCCTTTTACCAATGCCTGAACCAAACTTGGTCCCAACCCTATCTTCCTCCCCCTTCACAGTGGGAATCAAGTTCGGGGGCACTCAGAACGTCTATCCATGCTCCACATTTTACAGTTTTCCAGAACCACTTCATTGTTTTTGACATGGTTTATCCTTTCTGGCTCGTAGAATTTGTCCCCTTTGCTGGTTGCTACCTGGGTCTTCCTCACCACAATACACTGCCCTGTTCTCCAGGCCTTGCTCTGGTCCCCCACTTTCTGTCGTGTCTTTGTATACTTTTTGTTGTCACATCAAACTTTCCCCGACTTCCTCAGGGTCAAAGGTGATCCTCGTGAGTTAAATCCAATATATGTTCCCATAGGCCTTCACGTGGAACACATTTGCCTGCTTTTAATACCAAGTCCCTTCCAATGGATAACTCATCCCTAACATTCCAGAAACACCGTAGTTCCTCTGGTAGATCCCTGCATCTGTGTGGCCATCTATCGATAATAAAACCTTTGACAGCCTTGAATTCACCATCTTGTTCAGTACTGGATACCCACTGACTCTGTATCACAGCTGTAAATCTCACTTCCAAAATGGCATCCTTGATGGGCTCACCCCCACCCCCCCTCCTCCTTGGCTACCGGGGATCTAGACAAGTAATCTGCAGCCCTGTTCTTGCATCCTCGTACATATGTTATTCTGAAATTGAAGGTTTGGAGACCCAGGACCCACTTGGCTATTCGGGGTGTGGCGTCTTCCATTTCTTTTTTTGAAAACAGGAAAAGCAAAGGTTTATGATCTGTCCTTAGCTTGAATGGTAAGCCTCACAAGTAAAATTTAAAGTGGGTGATGGCCCAGTAACAAGCCAGTGCCTCCTTCTCCACTGTGCAGTAATTAGCTTCCGCCCCAGTGAGTGTCCTGGAGGCGAACGCTACAACTCTCTCTTGGTTGTCAATCCTTTGCGACAGGGTGGCTCCTATACCTTTGTTGCTGGCATCAGTGGTAAGAAAGTATCCCTTTCCACAGTGAAATTACAGATGTGAGGGGCATTGGCAATCGATCTCTTTATCCCCTCCAATGCAGAATCATGCTCCGTTTCCCATTCAAACTCTGACCCTTTCTGAGGTAAGTTCCTGAGTAGTTGAGTGAGGACAGAGAAATTCTTGTTGTACTTTGCCATATATTCAGCCAGTCCCAAGAAATACTTAATCTTTGGATGCAGGTTTGGGTGCTCTGCGTACTGCTTCAACTAAATCTGCTTTTGGTTTCATCCCCTCCCCCGAAATGGTGTGACCTAAGTAGTCCACTGAAGTAACACCCAGCCTACACTTGCTTTCCTTGGTGGCAAAACCTGTTTCCTTTAATTTGCTCAAGACTTTTCTGAGATTGTAATTGTGTTCACTTTCACTTGACCCATATATCAGTCCATCGTCTTGAAAGCACAAAGTCTTAACACACTCCTTCAAAATGTGCTCCATTATTCTCTGGAATGCAGCAGCAGCTGAAGCCAGACCAAATGGCATTCGCTAAAAATTATAGTTACCAAATGGGGGGGTGAATGCAGTCAACATTTGGGAGTCTGGATGTAAAGTGACCTGGGGGTACGCCGATGATAAGTCCATAACACTGAAGTGCTTGGCACCCTGTGTGGTACTCAACATCTCGTGTATCGTGGGTAAGGGATGTCTGTCCACCCAGATGTTGGCATTGAGGTCCTTTAAGTCTACACACAGACAAGTGTTCTTGCCATTGTCCTTGGTGGTGAGAACAATGGATGCTAACCACTCTTAGCTCCCAATTTCTTTTATCACTCCCTGTTGTACAAGTTTTTGCAACTCTGCTTTTAAAGGTTCTCTCATTAGGAAGGGAATGGATCTGGTTCTGTGAACTGCTGGGACAACTCCCTCCTTCAGAATAATCTTGTTCACATCATTTTTTAATCTTCCCAACTCCTCAGTGAACACCTTGGGGAATTCCTTGGTTATGTTACTGCCTACTTCAGGTGGCTCATCTAGTAGCACATGATCTATGCTGTTGGGATCGAGTGTGATTCCAAGTTCCTTTTGGTGTTTCCACCCGAATAAACGAGAACCTTTCTTTGTGATGTGTACCTTCCCTAAAGTGTGTCTTCCATTGAAGCCTATTCTCATTCTCACCATGCCCACTAAAGGAATGGGTTTTACTCCCCAGGATAGACGTCTGTAGTCTCCACTACAAGACTATGTGTGCTGAACATTTTCTCCAACAGTTTCTCTTCTATCAGTGTATACGGTGAGCATGAGTCAACAAACACTTGGATGCTATCAACGTCAAGAGTTATCTCATAAGTGGGGTATTGTGCCGGCTCTTCCCCTTCCACCTGCTTAATTTGAAACACAAAAAGCCAGATGTAGGTAATTCTGATTTACTGACTCTTAAATACCGACTCATACCGAATCGGTATTTAGGAGTCGGTAAATTGGAAGGAGGCAGAAGAAGGTAAAAAATGACCGATTCTGTAAGAGTCGGTATTTACCGATTCTGTAAATACCAAATCTGTATTTACCATTGATTCCTATGGGCCTTGAAGCCCATAGAAATCAATGGGAAATACAGATTCGGTATTTACAGAATCGGTAAATACCGAATCCTGGCAGGGGGAACGGGGTGTCACTTTGACACCCTGTAGCACCCCAAATGCAGGCTTGTGTGCCATGTGGCACACATACATGCCCTAAGGGCATGTCTGTGTGTCACATGGCATAGGTGTACATGCACAGATGTGCATGTACACTGGAATTCGGTATTTTACCACCCAATAGGATTGGGTGGTAAAATAAGAAATCCTAAGGGCCTGTGGCACTGCAAACTGTGCCACCTACATTTGGATTTACAGAATCTGTATATTTACCGATTCGGAAAAATACCGAAGTGGTAAATTTACCGATTCGGTAAATATACAGATTCTGTAAATTCCGACCCACCTACATCTCAAAAGCCAAACACCGGTCGGTAACGGCCGAAATCGGCCGTTGCCGACCGGTATTTGGCTACCTACATCTGGCCCAAAGTCTTTGTTCTGATTCACATTAGGGTCGGGACAATTTAGCAATGTACTCTTTCACTAGCTGTTTTGCACACCTTGGCGAAGTGGCCCCTTTTATTACATTTCCTGCATACCAAATTTCTCGCTGGGCACCTCAAAATATTCACCAGATGATTATGGTTACCACACCTGTAGCAACAAACTTCTTCCTGCTTGTTGCAGTGAAGTGGCGACTGTTTCTTCCCCTTGTTGCTGAAATACAGCTATTCTCTCTTCCTCCTCGGGAGGCGAGCTGTAACTAGCTCTGGCATCTAGCTGCCCCATTGCTCGACGGGCACCCTCCTTTGAGCGAAGGGTAACACTGGGTCTGGCCGAATGTAACACAAATGTCAGAATTCCCTTGCCTGACCTCAAGATGGCTCCCACAGTAGCCCCTACCACGTTGTGCTACTACTCTGGGACATAAACCGAACTTCGACCTGACCGTAAACCTATCCCCCATCATGATTACCCATCAGGACTTTGACCTTGTTGATCTTTCGTCTGACAGTGGAGACCTAGCCTTCTGGCTGGATAGCTAAAGAGGAGATGGGTTGAGGATTCCCCCTTCAGCCATCACCTACCCAGCCGGTCCTTGGTCAGACCTTCCTTTGTCTCTCTGTCGTACCTCCCGCCTTCCCCTTCACCCTACTCACTACCCCTCTACACTCCATTCATCCTGTCTTCTATGATTTTTAAATGTTGTTCTGTGGAGGCCTTCTGGCTGATGCCCGGTGGAGCTACCTGATTGCTATTGAGGAGATGGGCTGTTGACTTCCCCCTCTGCCGTTACCTACCCAGCCGGACCTTAGGCAGATTTTTCCATTTGTCTCACCGTCGTATCTCCCCCCTACCCCGTTACCCTATCCCTTACCCTCTACGCTCCTTTGACGTCTTCCTCAAAGATCTTTATACGTTTCCTGTAACTGATAAAACCTGTAACTGATGTAATTTTGGAGCAATGTGGAATTCATGCAAAGCGCTCTGATACCTTTTGGTCTAATCTGCTTTTATACCTTAACGCTGAGACCTGAGCAACATGGCTGATGCCCGGTGGAGCTGCTAGACAGCTAAAGAGGAGATTGGCCCTGGTATCCCCCTCAACCGTCACTACCCAGCCGGACATTGGACACAGTTCCTCCTCGTCTCCCTGCTTTTGGCTCCTTCCTCCTCTCCCTCCCTCCCACGAACTCTCACAACATTGATTTTATATTGTACTTTGCTATGCTCTTGTAACTGATGTAACTTGTAACGTAATAATCCTAACTGTAAAGCGCTCTGATACCCCCTGGGTTCTGGTTCGCGCTATATAAAACATTAAACAACCTCTTTTTTACTTTCACTGATCTTGCATACAACTTCATCCCCTACCAGGATTTTCACCTCCTCTCTCTCTCTTTGTCCAACACTGACACCCTTTTCATCTCCCAGATGCATAATGCTGTATGCTCTATGCCTTTAGCAATGCTGATGGCTTCTGTTAAATCAGGGTTTCTGGTGAGCAGTTCCTCCTGTATTCTTTGATCATTAGTGCATCTGACAATCTGGTACCTTATAAGGGAATCCGTAAGGGTGTCGAAATCACAGGTATTCAACATTCCCCTTAAAAGAGCAACATGCGCTGATACTCTCTCATCTTTCCCTTGGGCCCTTTTGAAAAACCTACGCCTCTCTAATACTATGTTGATTTTTTCCCTGAAGTGTGCATCCAATTTTCTTAATGAGTAATCATACACAACTTCCTCTGCTTCTTCTCCCTCCAGCACTTCGCCAACATCTCTTCCTGTTATGCCCTCATACACCCTCCTTCTGTGAATAGTTAGAAAGTAAGATGTTGCTCCCTTACTGATGGGAAATTCACTCCCCCTGTGGCTATAATATAGGATTTGAAAGTACCTAGCCACCTTCGCCACTGTATGTCTGGTTCACCTGAATCATTGAGGAAAGACGGGGGCTGACTCATGCTTGCTGCTGCCATGGTGACTAACTATGCTGAATCGAAATAAGCAAAGCAAGAGCCAAATGCCTTACAACACAAATTCTTCAAAGAGACTGTTTGCACCCAGACACATCAGCTATGGGAAAAACAGAGTTAAAATGATACTCTGCACCTAAATACACCAATAACAAAACTGCAGTTGAAATATAATATTAGCCTGCTGTCCCTTATGATGAATCACGTAGAGAAGCTGCAAGGAAAGAAAAGGAAAACAGCATCCTCTTTCTATAACCACTCACGAGAGAGTCACTTCGTAAAGAACAGTTCCTGACAGGAAACACAGAGGGCACCACACAATGGAGTTGAGGCGAAGGGAATGCTTGGAGCGAGGAGCCGTTGACGTGTCCTGAAGAGAAAAATTAGGGTGGAAAGGACAACAATGCAATGAAACAGCCGACGAGAAAGGAAGCTGAAGGCACCACCTTTGAGGGAACTCTGCAGCTGAGGATAAGTTCGTCAAGTGTGCACAGTGGAGAGATGGATGAGGCACAATCGAAGGAGTCTAAACAGAAGCAGACCGCTATGAGGAAACGCTGCTGACAGGCAGCTGCCGCGGTGTAATGCAGGACTCCCTCAGAGTGGATGAGGACAGGATGTGGCGCAGGCTGAAAGGTGGGAAAGACGTGGCACACTGACCCCGGGGTGGTCCGGAGACTGGTATCACTAGGCAAGAGTGTATTGAGCAGGAGGACGGGCGCAGCTCTGTGAAGGCACCTCCGGAGACTCTGATTTTGAAGTTCACACCGCGTGGATAAGAGGGAGCGATGTAAAGCTGTTCGACGACTCTGTGGCGCAAAACTAGCAACTCCACAGAAATGGTACGCAAAGTGTGTGGGAGACTGGCAAGGCAGCACCATGGGCCTGTTGGGTGAGGCAGCAGGAGCAAGCATCGCCACTATGTTGAAGGTGAAGGGTGAATCAGGGGATGAAAACCCTAACCCGCGCCCTCGACAGGGTCGGATTGGGATTAAAAATTGGCCCGCTAAAAAAAAGTGGCCCGCACTTGCATATTGCCTTTCCGCAAAACACTGCATCAGCGAAGTTTTATAAAAAAGGTGGGGGGCGTTAAAAAAAAAGCACCGACTAGTTTACACTGGTGAAACACACCTGCAAACAAGTGAGGGTGCTTTTGCTCAGGCCCCATCCCCCCGCTCAATATGCATATAATAATGAGCCGGCCCAGCAAGAGAAAGGGAGTGACACCTCTGCCGTTGATAAAAGGGAGGTAATGGATGCCCATCTACCTCCAAAAAGGCCAATCAGGCAACCACTGGGCCGCTGGCGGCATGGAACAAGGCAGAAACCACCCAAATCAAAAAGCTGTGGGCTGCTCAAAAAAGCAGCCCACAGCTGGAGCTCAGACACCGGCCCCTTGGGCATTGCCCGAGTGCCCGCGTTACCAATCCGATGCTGCCTCAAGATCGTTTCGTTTGTTTCGTTTCAAAACTTTTATTCGATTAACATTCAGTTAAATCATAAAAAGTACATCATAAAAATCGAATGAATAATTAAAAACACAGGATTATGATACAGGTAAAAACATGGTAATGTTTAAAACATGGTTAAAAACCAGTATTTACAAATTGATCGGTATTTTCAAATTGATCGGTAAGACAGCAATTACAGCAAATTAAGGGGAAGAGAGCCCTATGTTACAACGTATTCTCAAACATGATTTTAGAAAAAGAGCTACACATTTGGCTACATATGGTGAGTCTAACATCTGGAGTGCCAGATAAGCTGGCCGACATGTTCTCAACCCCATTGTTCGAAGAAGTGGGGTGATTCAGCGCTTGTGAGATTGTTCATAGTAGCGACAGAACAAAGTAAGGTGGATGGTCGATTGAGATGATACACCATCACACGGACATTTTGCCAGGTCATGTGACCAGTTTAGCTCATTTGGGAGTGTAACAAGGCGAAAATAGGAATTAAAACGAAACCTAGTTAGAACAAATTTTTCGTGGTTAGATAGAAAGAATGTTAAGTAAGGCTGAATACCAGGGGAGGTTTGAACCATAAGAATTTGCACATTTGTTGGCTTTGATACTTCATTTAAAAGGCGGAGATCTCTCAGATGATTTAGACAGAGAGCTTTCAACGCCTTTCTACTGATGTCTAATAATGAAGACGGTTCAATGAAGTAAGATGCGCAATTCAAATCCATTAGGAAGTTGGAAACATATAAAAGCCAAGGTATTTTTTTCCAATTCACCAAGGATAGACAGTCTTGTAATAGGGAACGCGTTAGATGGCATTGGGGTTTAGTCCATATATGGTGCCATAAAAGAATCGGCTGGCATCTGATGTTATCAGTTATATAATCGATACCCAGCTCGATATGGGAACCGTATATTGGAGCACTATGGGGAAGTGCCAGAATGTATTTTAGAAACCCATTTTGGACCAATTGTAAACCGTCTACGGGAGCATAGCCCCAGACGCCAGCACCGTAGGTTGCTACGCTTTGGCATTTTGCGTGGTAAATTTTAAGCAACTCTTTTGGGGCTGGTTTACCCAGTTTTCTTGAGAAGGAAACGAGAGCTGAAGTTGCTCTCTGAAAGAGCATTTTTTTACTTGCCACTGCTTGTTTCCAAGCTAACTGGTCGTCCATTAAAATGCCTAAATAAGGATATTCCCTAGCACGCTCCAATCTAACCTGGTCTATAAAGATGGGTTTGGGGTTCTTTACCTTAGGACCAAAGTGCATTACATAGATCTTACTTTTGTTAACTTTTAGCCCCAAAGAGAGCATGAACTGGCAATATTTGTCTAATTGTTTTTGCAACTGTATCAATGTCCCTGCTAAAATTACGGAATCGTCCGCGTATAATAAAGCGGGGATTGGGCGGTGATTGATAGATGGTAAGTCCTGGCTTCCTTCCAGCATGGCCGTCTCGACCCCATTAGTGTAGAGGTTGAACAGGAAAGGGGCCAGGACGCAACCTTGTCTTACTACTCTATTTATTGTGAATAAGGGTGTTAATTCGCCGCATATCCCGTATCTCACGCACGCTGTAGCGTCAGAATAGAGCTCGCGAAGGAATTTAATGAGGGGAGGGTCCACCCCAAGTTCGCTAAGAATGGACCACAGCTTAGAATGTATCACACAGTCGAAAGCAAAGGGTTAAATTTAATGTCTGTTCGACTGTGCCAAGTCCCTCCTGGACCCCGTACTGGAGGTCGGTCAAGATGTTATTCCCCGACGCCCAGTCCTGGAGACGTTCCAGGATCAGACTGCCGGCAACTTTCCCCAGGGAGTCCAGGAGAGAAATAGGCCTATAACAGGCTGGGTTGTTATGGTCCCCCTTTTTAAAGATGGGGAGTAAAATGGAGGAGGACCAACTGTCATGCCTCGGGTCTTCCCTACGCTGTCCCTTTAAGATACAGGATATTTAAAGAACCAGGAAACAGAGAACGACGCTTCACGTTCTAGCGTCAAGCTTCCCTTGTTTCCGGTTCCGTCTATTCCTTGTTGCCTGACCTTGCAGTTCCTGATTCGCTTTCCTGTTCCGTTGCTGGTTGAGCGTATGCGTCCCCTGCCTTCTCCTAACTCGGGAGACGCTTACGCAGCATTGGTTGGCAGTGTTCCGCTGCCTTCGGCGTACCTCGTGAACGCCTATCCCCTTCTTCCCCTTTCCGTGTGCCTCGCCCGGCGGCCGGGCTTAGCTCCGCCATCCGGCCGGGCACAGCATTCTCCGGTGTTGATAGAGAGCCTGTACTCAGCGCCGGAGTGTACTTCCTTGACATCCACTGGTTGTGTTCTCCACCCGGCGGCCGGGCCTGGCTCCGCCGTCCGGTGGGATCCATTTCAGAGGGTTCTTCTTTAATTGTCCTCAGGCTGCAT
This sequence comes from Lissotriton helveticus, assembly GCF_964261635.1. Classification (NCBI taxonomy): domain Eukaryota; kingdom Metazoa; phylum Chordata; class Amphibia; order Caudata; family Salamandridae; genus Lissotriton; species Lissotriton helveticus. The sequence continues at coordinate 850,644,279 of NC_136070.1, forward strand.
TCTCCACCCGGCGGCCGGGCTTCGCTCCGCCATCCGGTGGGGATTGTTTTTTCCCTTTTGGTTTTCAACTACTTGTGTACTGCACCCGGCGGCCGGGCTTTGCTCCGCTGTCCGGTGTCAGTAAATTCCCCGGTTATTGTTTTTTCTCTTAGCTAGTTAGTTAGTTTCTCCCTCACGATTTACCTGTCCCTATCCTGTTTCCACCTAGTCCCTGTTATTCCCCTATTTCCTGAACATCAGCCATTATCGCTGAGATAATACTGGAACCCTCTTTCCTTGATATTTGGTGGCACTCTTGCGTGGATCAGGGTGGGTGCATATTCCACACTACCAAGAATCGCGGTAAGAGCGCACATGCGCTACCAATCTTTTACTAGTACAATATATACATATGGATGAATTATATGTCCTGCTTTGGTTCTTCTAGATGGTGATACACTGTGTAAAATATCTCCAGAAGTGTTGGGCGGAAAGGTCATTATATGCCACACAGTAGGGAAGGTGTCTTCGAAGGCTGGTCCATTATAGTTGATGTAAGAAGGGAGTTATATGGGCCGTTATTGTACCTAACACCATCTCACATGCAGGTGCTCAACAGCCTATTGTGTCATCCCTGTTATAGCTCCAGACGCTGTGCCATTGTCTTCACCTTCACATGTTACCTCTGCTACATAATAAGAACCTGGGGTATGTGATATGGTTGTATTTGTACATTGGTATATTCTAGTTACTGGATTAGAGCTAGAGTTGTTGACTTCCTTTTGTTATTACAGCCTACCTGTTTGTTCCGGTTCCTTCCGTAGAGACACCATCGTATTCACTACTGGAGAGTACCATCAATCATCATTGTCTTCCCCCATCTTTCCTTGTTTTGTTTCCCTGTTTTCCCCTGGCGTGTCTCTCGTACTCTAGTGCTTGATAGAGTCGGAAGACCGTAGGGGAAGGCTGCGGATTACTCTTCGGATTCCTGACGCTCCTGTGGAACCAGCCTGCAATCCTTACACCAAGAATCTATTAGGCCCGTTTTCGAGACTGCCGCCATCACCTGGGTGACGATGGGGGACCACAATTCAATGTTATTTACAAAAATATCTAGTGGGACTCCATCGGGGCCAGGCGTCTTACCAGTTTTGGAAGATGTTAATGCGTAAATGACCTCGCTAAGGCTAAAATAGAGTTCGATGGGATAAACTTGTGCCTTAGCAGGGTCATCTGCTGGCTTGACCGTTTTTGAGATGTCAACTGGGGACCCCCCGAATATTTTTGAGAAATGGGTCACCCACACGTCAGCGGGCACAGCCACGTCGAGGTGCTGAGGAGTTTTAGGGTCAGTTAGAAAGGGTGATTTAACGACGCGCCAGAACTGGGAGCTGTCTTTACTTAGGCAGCTCTCGTGCAGTTGGGCCCATAACTTTTTCTTAAGTTCCTTTTTACAGTTTTGTTGAGCCATTTTATAGTCCTTTCTTAATTTAACTATCTCAATTGTGTTTCTGTTTGGATTGTGTAAAGCCTTTTTTAGGGCAGAAAGAGCTTTTCGACAAGCTGTGTCAAACCATCTTATGGATTCCTGAGTACCAGGTTTGTGGTTGCGGAATAGCTCAGACCGCATTTCTGATAAAATCTCCGAGAAACTAGTTAGGATCAACTGAGGTGGGGAGTCCTCTGCCAGGCAATTATTTATCCAAGGAAGGGTTTTGGATATAACGTTGCCACTGATAACTACGGGATCGATTTTGGACCATTTCACGGAAAATCCGTTGACTTTATCCATGGCCAGTGATTGGTGGGTTAATTGGCTGATCCTAGTGGGATGAAAAACATCAGTATCTATGGACAAAGTGATGCTATTGGGATAATGGTCACTTGAGATATCAGTACCAGTGTTAAACCGTTGGAGTTTGCCTTTTAGCGCTAGTGAACATAAAATAAAATCAATAGTGCTGAACAAGCCCCTACCGTGAAAAGTGGGTCTGAATTCGACTGGAGGGTCCACTAAGTCATTGGCATAATCTAGTTCCATTGTAAAAAGACTATCATTCAAAGCATTGCCTGGGGGTGTGTGCGTGAAATGAGTTAGTGGACAGTCGTGTTCATCTAACAGACCACAGATACCTTTCTTATGGTTAGCACACAGCGGAACATTGAAATCCCCCCCCCAAATCACATAGCATACATATGTTGGGGGCTTGTTACGTTGTTCATTTATGACAAAGGAGATTTCATTTACAGACTTAACACATTCAGCGGGGCAAAGGTTGTTATAGAAATTAATAAAAAGATGTAACATACAATTACTAAATATAACCATGATAATTTGAGTGTTCGCGGTGGTATATAAAACAGATGATTTCTTTGAGGGTAGTTTGTTTGAAATATACACCGCTAAACCTCCCTTAGATCTGCCATGGGTGGTAATGCCAGCTGGGGAGTGGAACGTTTTATAGCCCTGAATGTGTATGGGGTCTATAGCCCAAGTTTCCTGTAGGCAAACTATTTGATGAGTGTTTACTGTGTCCAACCATGGTTTAAGGTTTAACTTTGAACGAAGACCCGCAACATTCCAAAATAGAACAGAAAGCTGTTGGGTAGAGGGAGTAAACTTTCTGCTGTTCGACATGGGGTCAGCAGACAAAATTCCTGGGCTGAGAGAGGTATATATTAGAGGAGCAACGGAATGTGTTGTAATGTGAACATCTTTCTTAGAATCAGAAAGTTGAATTGATATGGGTAAAAGAGTTGGTGCTTCTGGAATTGATGCTTCTGGAATGAATAGAGTACTAGTTGTGGGAAGAGAGATCAAAGAGTGATAGGGTTGTTCTGGCAAATTAACCATTGGGGAGGGTGGATCGGTGCTTTCCTGATGACTGTCGGATAATGGTCAGTCCACCATTTCCAGGCAGTCATATCTGTTGGTCAGTGGCACGCCTCTCCATCCAATGGTTGGAGCTACATCTCTACCCCCAGTACTCGGCCAATCAGCCCAATCACGTCTTCTATTCCAATTACCAACTTGAGTCCAGTTCCATTCTGGGCCGGTGTTATAATGTTGGACTGGTGGATAGAAGAAGGAGAGTCTTTTAGTACCAATCCCATCGGATGTAAATTGTGAACCCCAGGAGCAAATATGCTCTACAGTATGGGGATCCTCGAAGTTGACAATGACGCAGTCACCATGGATAGATTTTAGCTCTTTTCCTATCCAGGGGACTCTGCAAACTGTAGTAACTCTGTTGTCAGAATAGGGGGGAAGGGGCCTATTGACAGATAGCCAATGGAGTACCTTGTTTCTAAGGGACCAGCCCTGTTCTTCCGAGTTTGGGTTCAGCTCGGGGACCCCAGTCATGATGACAACGTAGGGGGCGGCTTCTGGGGGAAGGTGAATAGAGTGACCGCCCTTCCTCCTGTTCTTGTAGATGGTATTTTGGATCCCTGGTATCTTAGTTTGCATAGGGGGCAGAATAGTGGGCTGAGTAGGTGGAGGGGCGGGGGCATTGGGTAAGGTAGGGGTATTAGTCGCCCGTGGAAGTGAGGGTTTATGATGTGCGGCCATTACTGTGGTAGATGATTTTGTGACTGTCACCCCATCATTGAGATTTTTGGATTTTGGTTTTTGTGCCATTGTATGGGCCGTTATGTGGCCAGGGGCAGACCCTTTGTTAGTTTTTAGAGTTGAAGATAACTCTTCTAACTGTTTTTCTATTTTTATGAGGGTGAGTTCGATCGGTTGGATGTAAGATTTAATTAGTGCCCCTAACCTATCTAATAGTTGGTTATTTAAACCGCAGAGTTCACTATTACTACCCACATTACTGTTAGCGCTAAGATTGGCTGATGTAGTGGAGAGGTTTATTGTGTCAGAGGGGATGGGGTTCTCCTCATACAGAGGAGGGGCAACTTGATTGGGGAATTGGTTGATAGGAAGGGATTGGAGATTAAGGTGCGTCGTTTTTTGGGTCTGTTTGTGAGAATTATTATTTTGCTGAGGATTCCTATTATGCTGAGGGATCCTTTTATTCTTTTTGTTCTTGGGTATTGCTCCCTCCCTTATACCCCGAATTGTAGTTATAGTGGAGTCGTCCCTACTCGGGCTAATGAAGAGAGCCGGAGTCTTCTCCAAGGACGTAGATAGCTGTGATGTCTGGAGGGCTGATAGCTCTAATGAGACTGACAGGTCCACATGATCTTCCAGTAAAGTACCAGGTTCTGGGGGGCGATGAGGGGTTTTGGCTGCCGCCAATAAGCCCAACGAAGAGCGTTTAGCGGCAGTCAAATCCTGTGAGACCCTCCGTTCTAATAAAAGTACGCCTTGATTGATGGCCCCATTTGCTCTGGCAATAAACTGGTCGATTGGGCCAGTTGTTTGGGCAGCACGGAGCGCCTTGTTACTCCTGGTCCCTCTGGGTGACATGGTTCAGGGTAGTGGAACCCAAATAAGGGGTTTTGCACGATGACAAGAGCTAAAGCAATGAAAATATGGCAGAATAATAAATACAGGTTTTACAAATGTCAATGGGGTGGTCCAGTCCAGTCTTACCCGGCGCTCCCGCGCCCTCCCGCGCGCTCCCGCGCGCTCCCGCGCGCTCCCGCGCGCTCCCGCGATGTGGGTGTGGAGCCTGATTTAAAAGCGCCGCCTGGCGCGCTACAGAGGGCTACGACTTCCGCTTTTGGCAAGGGGCTGCTGGGTAAGGTAGTTTTTAATCCTCTCGCTCTCCCCTACTCGGCGGCTGCTGGTGTCATGCAGCGGCGAGGGGAGAGCGGAACTCCAGCAGCAGTCCTCCCTCAATGAGTACGAGCGTCACAAGGCAGGAAAAGGCGTCAGCAGGTCGCAGGTAAAATAATGCAGAATGAAGTGTCCCCCGCTCCACCGGTGTGGAGCCTGATTTAAAAGCACTGCCTGGCGCGCTACAGAGGGCTACGACTTCCGGTTTTGGCAAGGGGCTGCTGGGTAAGGTAGTTTTTAATCCTCTCGCTCTCCCCTACTCGGCGGCTAATGGTGTCATGCAGCAGCGAGGGGAGAGGGGAACTCCAGCAGCAGTCCTCCCTCAATGAGTACGAGCGTCACAAGGCAGGAAAAGGCGTCAGCAGGTCGCAGGTAAAATAATGCAGAATGAAGTGTCCCCCGCTCCACCGGTGTGGAGCCTGATTTAAAAGCGCCGCCTGGCGCGCTACAGAGGGCTACGACTTCCGGTTTTGGCAAGGGGCTGCTGGGTAAGGTAGTTTTTAATCCTCTCGCTCTCCCCTACTCGGCGGCTGCTGGTGTCATGCAGCGGCGAGGGGAGAGCGGAACTCCAGCAGCAGTCCTCCCTCAATGAGTACGAGCGTCACAAGGCAGGAAAAGGCGTCAGCAGGTCGCAGGTAAAATAATGCAGAATGAAGTGGCCTCAAGATCAATGATGGTATACTGGACGCTGCAACTCCTGAACAGAGGAGATAAGAAAATGACTTACCCCCATCTCATGGAAACATTGAAAATGTCAGTAATGCAGCGCGTTGAAGTAATTATGCACAGAGATGGTTCCGCCTGAACAGCTCCTGGGACTGGCACGATGTAGTTCAACAGGGTGGAGGTGCCACGCTGTCCCTGTCACAGCTTTCCATCCTCGTCGCCAAAATGAAGTAACTGAGGATGCCAAATGGTAATGTAAACTTCTTTTATTCAGTGTAGTAATAGACACCTCCAATTGCCAGTGCCGTAGAACACAGTCTGTCAAACATTCTAAACAGCCTCTCACTGAAGATTCCAAGGAAGAGGCTAATAGGAAAGAAGGGAGAGGGGAGGGGGCAGATGAGTGAGACCAAGTAGAATACGACAAAGTCCCAGCAACATTAACCCAGGAGAAGGGGCTGAACTAATCAAGACTATTAAGTGTGTGTGCTTCACCGCGGCACGGGACTCGCCCGGCAGAGGCAGGAGGAGGCTGGGCTGGGTCACCCCCTTTCCACCTACTCACATCAAAAGCTAATGTGTTTTAAACTCTTTTCATATTTCCTGTTGATAATATTGTGATATGGGAAAGCGTAAGACCCTGATGGTCCCCTATGGGGCCACAAGTATGACTCTTGATGGATTTCTTAAAATGGCCAGTTCGAATCATTTTCAAATAGAAAAGCTTGCGGAGTTTCATCTGTCACTCTCCTCTTCCCCTCGTGCATTTTTAAGTCCTGCATCAGCCTTAATGGAAGCTCAAGGCTGTGATAAATGCTTTGAAACTATCACTTCAAATACAAAGCAAAGTTCTGTAGCTACAGCTCTAGTAACAGCACCGGCACTGGGGGAGGCACCCAAAGTCTCAACTCAGTGGCACTATAACGAGGGGGCAGGCAGAAAAAAGGAAGAGAGATGCAGCAAACTCTAAGTTAAAAAGGCCATGCACTTCAAATCTTGCCAAAAAGAAATTAAGGGATTAGGAAAAGAGGGCTTTCTTCTTGATAAAATGTAAGATCTTTGCAGCGAAATCAAGGAAACCGTACTGAGTAAGCTTGAACCCATCCATGCTTGCTTGCGGGCTATTGAAACCCAAATAAATACTTTTCTGCTGCTCGCCAAATGACTGGGGCGTTACCAGATGCCTCATGTTCCAAGGCCAGGACTATAGGTCATCTATGAAGCCATAGGTTTTCCCGCCACCCAAACCATCTCTCCGAATTCATTGTTGGGAACCATGTCCTTGACATCTCCCAATCCGGATTCCGAAGCAACCAAAGCACAGAGACCACATTCCTCGCAGCCACTGATGACATCCACTCCCTTCTCGAGCAAGGCAAAACCACAGCCCTCATTCTACTGGACCTCTCGGCTGTCTTCTATACCGCCTCCCACCACACCCTAGTCATGAGACTCCATGACGCCAGCGACCCCAACAAGACCCTTGACTTGATCCTCTCCTTCCTTACCAGCTGAGCACAGTGAGTCAAACTGCCTCAGTTTTTCTCAAAACCTACATTGATCAGCTGCGGAGTGCCCGAGGGCTCCTCCCTGAGCCCCTACATGGCCCCTCTCGCTGCCAGCTTTAGGAACCACGGACTCAACATCGTCTCAAATGCAGACGACACCCAGATGATCCTGTCCCTCACCAACAAACTCAAAGCTGCCAGAATCAATTTCCACAGTGGGATGAAGGTTGTTGTCACCTGGATGAAAGATAGATGCCTCAAGTTCAACTTGGGCGATTCCAAAGTACTCATTCTGGTCAGTCTCACTGGGAAACCCCAACCCCATGGACCACGCACATAACCTTGGCAGCATACTGGACTCCTCGTTCGCAATGAACCATCAGATCAATGCTGTATCCTCATCTTGCTTCCACACGCTCCGCCTGCTTCAAAAGACATTCAGAAGTATCCCCACAGATACCAGAAAGACAGTCACCCACACACTCATCACCAGCAGACTCGACTGTGGCAACGCACTTATGTTGGTTTCACCCAGAAACTCATCAGAAAACTACAGAATGTTTAAAACACCACCGCCAGATTGGTTCTCAACATCCCCTGCTGCAGCCACCTCACCGAACACCTTTGAGAACTCCACTGGCTTCCAGTCAACAAAAGACTCACTTTCAAGCTCCTCACATGTGCCTGCAAAGCTCTTCATGACGCAGGATCTACATATCTGAACCACCGCCTCTCATCGACATACCCAACAGACACTCTGCCCAATCGGTTCTGGCCACCGTCTCACGGACTCACAAGACCAAAACCGGAGGAAGATCATTCTCCCACCTCGCCGCTAAGACCTGTAACGCCCTGCCTCTCCACGTCAGGCAATCCCTGTTGCTGACTCAATTCAGGAAGGATCCCGAGACCTGGCTCTTATACTGAACCCCTGCTCCCAGACTGATTAGTAGCCCCCTCAGCACCTTGAGACCCTCATGGCTGAGTAGTCATGCTATATAAACCCCCTGATTGATTGATCGATTGAAGGCTTCAAGTTCTTCCAGCAAGGCACAAAGTTGTCTTTCATCTCTGCCCTCAACACATTTGGCCACCCCCCAAGGGTGCAAATGGGTGATAAAACGAGATCTGATTTACCAGTAAAAAAGGGTCAAAGTGATACTGGAAGGGGCAGTGCAAATGGGGAAGCCATTAAAGCAGTTGGGACAAGTCCTACTTTCCCACAACTTCCCCCTGAATGTACTCCATATGTTTTGATACTGAAAAATATCCCAACTATTTCTCCATACATATATGAAGATTACTCTGGCTTGAAGAATTTAAAAAACTACTGGCTACAAGGTAAGGCAGGCTGCTTTAAAATTTTTCATCTGAGGTCATAATGGTAAGAAGAACCCCTTGAATAGGCCCAGGCAAAAAGATGAAAAAAAGGAGACTGTGTGATCATCAACTTTAGATCTCCAATGCTGGCTAAATCCCTTCTAAATATTTTTCGTAGGCAACTGCAACCTCTGGGTTTTCTACAAGTATTGCCTTTGGGCTATTTCTATAAGCTGTCTCTGCCTCCAAAGCCACATTTTATTGTGGGTGTTGACCGTCCAATTCCTTCTATGTACACATATAATGTTCAAACTAACAATACCTTGGAGCATTGGCCTCTCTGGAAGATGCTGCATAAACGCGAAAGTCACAATTGGGGTGGATGATTCTAGCTACCCACAACAGGAAGCATTCCCACTCCTGGTTAAAGGGGACCTAACTATAACTAATGACTTTTATCCTGGTCCTGTATCTCATAGAATCCGGCAGCCACAGACTGGCACAGTATTGCCTACAATTCAAACATCAAGCTCTGCTTGGAATGTCCTTATTATTGTTTCATGGAATATTGTGGGAGCTCATTCTAAAATCTCAAACCTGGATTGGGTTAGTATCATATGCTGCCAAGAAACATGGATGATGGAAGGGTTTCATATTGATGGATATTATGCCTTCTTTCTGTCAGTAACACTGTATAATGTGGGAAGAGCCAAAGGCTTCTTCTTCTTCTCCATTGTCACCTTCTTCTCCATTAAAAGTATTGATTTTTAAGCCTCAGAATTCTGGTCTTCCACACATTTCTTATCCACCCTTTTAACTTTTTCTGTTGAAACCAATATCCTGCTTATTGATATTTATAATAATGTTTTGATCAGTCAATGAGGGATGTAATTGATCAATTGGATGCACTTTTAGAGGACTTTTCTCAAAAATTAAAACTTATTACTCATATAATTTGGGCTGGAGATTGTAATGTTTCATGTCAATACTCAGACAGGTGTGTGGTTTCATTGATTCAAGTAATGATAATGTTATTTAATTTAAGGTTTCAGTTATGGCGAGTCAATAATGGAATTCATTTGAAGTATCATTTACTTCTTTCAAATGATACTTGTGCATTGAAAATGTTTGTATCCCTACTTTCATAGGTAACCATGTTGAGGGTACTTTTGATTATATTCTTTTATCAGCTGAGTTATCTCCTTACCATAAAGATTTTATTGTGTCTACTAACTGTGAAAGTGATCACAATCCACTTACTATTAAATTGAATTATTTTATTAAACCTATGAACAATAAGGAAAGATAGAATGGAGTTCTCTAACAATAGAGGACTAAAGACAAAATGGGATAAGGTAGACCCAGTTGTTTTTAATCAAGACATAGCAAAAGAGACTATGGGATCCAATCCATCTTAATTTGTTCAACTGATGAATCCAGGCCAGCTAAGACACAATTTGAGTTTAATAACATTTACAGACCTATTACAGATAACCCTACTTCTACTAGATCCTCCTGCAAGCCACCACACTTTGGATGGTTTAACTCCACATGCTCCACCACCGATAAACAATTGTTGGTCACCTCGAAAAGCTTCCTATGTAAAGCACGTGATGTTAAGGAGGCAAGGAGAATATATAAACTGGTACTTGAGGACAGGAATACTGAGATAAGGAATAAAGCTTATGAAGACCTCATCGTGGCAGGGAAATTATGGGATAATTCTAGGTTTTTGGAAGTTGTTAATCAGCCCTATTTTGCTGAACTAGATGTACCCAAAATAGATAACGTAATTACTCTGAACACGTCTGTGACCCATTATACAAACAAAGTCGCCAGAAAATGTACCCACTAATTTAGGCTCAGACTGCAGACTAAACATCGAGTACTCCTATAGCTACCCCAGACCCATCGAAGTTCACGAAGAGTCAATAGCCATTAAAATAAATTTCACGAAAGGCTCCAGGCCCAGACAGTGTTCCAGAAGATATTTTTAAAACTGATATAAATTTGTGGGCCCCATTACAGACTAACATATTCTGATCTCTTGCACCACAGCCATTGTCATCCAAATTTTTAAAATGGAGGACAGAACTAAGCCAAATTGTTACACACCAATCTCTCTAATGGACCCCAGTACCAAGATTCTGGGGCAGTATCTGTCTCGTCTAGAGGAATAGGCAAACACTGTCTTGACAGACGTCCAATGTGGATTAGATCTGGCATCAGCACTGTTGAACAATGTTTAAATATTTAACTTATAGCAGGAAAGTATGACAAGGTTAAAACGGTTTAATTCATCTGGCTTTTATTGACTTAACAAGTGCTTTGGCCTAGTAAATCACTCCAATGTAATGGGATCCAATGAGTAGGATGGGCATCAAGAAAGAAGTCCTTGCCCTCATAAGGCACCTACACCAGGACTCCACAGTAAGGTGCGTTACAGCCCCTCTGGTGAATGCTCCCCTTATATCAGCTCTACTCTGGGTGTGCAGCAAGGCTGCATTCTGGTCCCTTTCCTTTTCCTGCTCTACATTAATGGTATTTATGTTGATGATGTGGTGCTCGTTGGCCACACAGCGAATGTCCTCCAGATCCTTTTAGATTTGTTTTTAGCTTACATGAATGAATTGGACCTTCAAGCAGAAGTCAATGCATTTCATCATTTGGTATTTTCTTTTAGCAGAGCTAAAAACTTTTACCTACTTTGGGATTATTTTTAGTACATCACTTACTCTCCCCGTGCCTAACAAAAATGAATGTGTCCTCATGTAACGCAACTGGTGCTATGTAAAGCGCTCTGATACTCGATACCTTTGGGTCAAGTTCACACTATATAAAACCCAGTAAAAAAAACTGCCCTTTTAACATCAAGAACGCAACACTTTCATAGGAATACTGAGACCAAATTTAGATTTGGACATATGTCATAAAAATCCAATAGCAGAAATGTTGAGTCTTGACAAAAGTAAATGTACCTCAGTTGGGGTTTATGGTGCTGGATTATGGGGCTACTGTAAACTGGCGATCCTCCAAAGAGCTGGAAATAGTTTTATCCGTAGACTAGCAGCCCGTCCCGACGTTGTCCGGGTATGAAATAGAATGTGTGTAATGTGTGTATTTGGCAAGGGCAATTTATTTTAAAATCTTGCGGTAGACAACATTTTTTGTTTAATTACAATAGGGACGGAGAAGGCCCAGCGGCAGACCTGGTTGATGTCAGCAGGCGCGTGTAATTGGTGTAGTGATCCACCGCCTGAGCCCGGCTACAGCCCTGGTTGATGTTAGCAGGCGCGTGTAATGTCGTTGAATGAGAGAGTTATCAGCCGCGGGTAAATCCGTTTAATGAGAGAGTTGAGTGACAGCGAGTAGGAGAGGCTGCAGTAATTGTCTCCGCAGACACGCTCATTTGCGTGTTCCCCCGCTTGAGGCCCAGATGCAGGCCTGTTTGATGTTAGCAGGCGCGTGTTCCCCCGCTTGAGGCCCAGCTGCAGCCCTGGTTGAAGTTATCAGGCGCGTGTAATTAGTGTACTGATCCGACGCCTGAGCCTGGCTAGAGCCCTAGTAGATGGTAGCAGGCACGTGTAATTTCACGTGTAATTTCGTTGAATGAGAGAGTTCAGTAACCAGGCCTCCAGGTGAATGCATTTGTCACGCCCCCAGCACACGGCCACAGCAGACGATCTTCTGATTAATGTACGACCCACATGGCATGAAGGGAGGAACGTAGCGCACGCCCCCAGCATTTCTCACGCCCCCAGCGTGCCCCTTGATGAGGTGCAATTGCGTTCACATGGCATGAAGGCAGACACACGCCCCCAGCGTTTCTCATGCCCCCAGCGTATTACGCCCCCCGCGTGCCCCTTGATGCTGCGCAGCAACGTAATTGGCGCTTGTATGTGCGACTCACATGGCATGAAGGGCGGACACACGCCCCCAGCGTTACTCACGCCCCCAGCGTTTGTCACGCCCCCAGCACACGCCCACAGCCCACGATGTGATGGCCGTACCACATGCCCCCAGCGTTAGTCACGCCCCCAGCCCACGCCCACAGCACAACGCAGACACGCCCACAAGGGACTACTTTGCTGGCACGGTTCTTTTACCTTTTAAATGTATAGAGGAGTTGGCCTAACGGCTAAGGCGCTCAACCTCGGACCTGGAGATCTGGGTTCGAGTCTTAGTAACGACGCCAAACATCCTGTGATTCAGGGCAAATCACTTAATCTACCCGTGCCTAACAAAAATTAATGTGTGTCCTCATGTAACGTAACTGGTGCTATGTAAAGCTCTCTGATACCTGATTCAGTTCGGGTCAAGTTTGCGCTATATAAAACTCTGCAATTTTTTTTTATTTTACATATGGTGGCAGTCTGCATACCCTATGTCCTTCTGCTGCAACTGCCCTTTCCAACGCTGTATTGGGTGTTGTGATTGGTGCTGTGGGTACTGAGATTACCCACCTCAAAGATTTGGGCTCTCTCTTTATAATATTAGTATGGATTATTGACAGTTCCCGGGGGCACTGCAACACTCATATGCCATGAGAAATGTGGATTGCCATATCAGGAGGATCTGATTTGGCTTGCTCCATTGTTGTTGTTGATTAAAGTTTGGGGAACCCCCAAGGCTGTCCTTGTCAGAACTTGCATTACTGAGTGTCTGTCACTTAACAGGGCAGACCAGATACCCTGGCTTTTATACCTGAGGGAATATTTGAGGTTTATAGGCCTTCAAGAATTATACAATAATCCTTCTTATAATTGGGTCAGAATATACAGAGCGGGTCAAGCAACGCTACTTGCATCATTGCACGGACTTACGCTTAGAGAAGGCCCAGACGACGGAACCCGTAGTCAAATATTCATTTGTGTCAACCATAAGGAGAATGGAGCCCTATTTAGGATAGATCACAAATTCTACTCATCACCATTATCTTAGGCTCCTTAGGCTTGTATATTGCATTTTAAATTTGCTTTCCCCCTGTCAGCAGCCCGGCAACAGGATTTCTCTCCTTGCTGTTGTAATCATGTTTCTTTGCAAAGCACAAGACATTTTATAACGTTTTGAACTTTATATTAGGTTCCAAGGCTTTCTTCTTTGGTTCCTATTCTAGTAAGGTCAAACTTGAGATTTTGTAAGGATGGGCTTGTATTATTGCAGTGTTTAGGATCACCAGACATTTGCTAAGTGGATTTTAAATTTCATAAGAGTGGCTTTTAATATAAGGAAACAATATGATTAAAAAAATATATAACATTTGTGCACTTTAATTTTCACTGGAGCAATTTCTCCCATTGAATAAGTGTATGCCTTTACTGAAAGATTAGTTCTCAAGATGCTGGGTTAAATTGTTAGGAAATTATATGAATTCTTCCAATATTTGGCGATGTACATACATTATGAACTGCATGTGGACACTATTTTTTATTGAACTGAGTCTATGTTTTTGCTGAAATCTTTTTGTATTTTTCATGCTGATTCCTTGCTTTTACACCTCTGGACTCATACAGATATTTTGATTAATTCATTAAACTGCCACTGCACAAGCACTTTCTTTTGGCAAGCACAGCTGGGGTTCACAGCAAGGTCTTTCAATCCCTGTGGTCAATTTGCTGTATGGCCAACCTCAGGTGCAGCTGCAGATGCTTTTCTGACTGCAAAGCCTGGTCAATGGCTAGACTCTGTGGCCAACCTTTCACAAGGGCAACCACTGCTGCCATTGCACAAGGCCACCCCCTGCTGCTCATGGCCTTCAGAAGAATTTCTTATGAGGTAATCCCCCCACTAAGCACAGCTTAATGCAATGGAGCAGGGTTGGTCAACAAGGCTGGACAGTGCTGTACCTCTGCCTATTGAATCACCTTCTGTACCAGCCTGTCAGCTGTGTAAAGCTGTGCAGAGGAAACAGTTGTGTGGCAAAATATTGCGAACACAATATTGTGACAGCAGAAAATTGTGTCATAAATATTGTTTACAAAAATATTGATTTTACATACTTTGGGGCCTATTTCGATGTTGGTCAGAAAGCCTCCACATCGTCGGGTTCAATTACAACTGCCTAATTCCAATGTAGGCGTTCAAATACAAACTGGCTGGTCATTTCGGCTGGATTCTGATGGGCTCAAGCGACTGGCCCATAATCCCTGAGGATTCTGGGATTGCGATGCTCGGTTTCGGACATGCTTTCATGCCGGGCATTTGGTTATGGAAAGCCTGCCGGCAAGTGAGTTTCTCCCTGTGGCCTCTGGTTGGGGGCCATCCCCCTGTAGATTCTTGCACTGTGTGGCAGGCACCTTGAGGGGTCTGCCATAAGGTGCAGGGATGAACACAGTGTCACATTTCTGTATGGGAGCTTGTGCTATGGCTGGTTTACAGACGCAGCACAAGCTTCCAGAGGGTAATGGTAGTATGTGACCATCGTGATTATGCAGTCGGGACCGCCACCGGAGGTCGGTCGATCCCACTTCCGCAAAAATATCAGTCAGAGCCAACTCTGACCAACATTGTAATCAACCCGATGTATGTAAGCTATGAAAAAAATTGTAGTGTGCTTGTATATCACCAAAAAATGGCGAGAAGACCAAACTTTTAATATATCTAGCATTATAAGTTATTTTATTTAAAATGCTAAAGTTAATATAATTAAAACTGAATAGTATATATATATATATATATATATACATAATTAAAAAAAAATACAAATAATACTTAAACAATTTTTTTTATGTATTAATTTAAATAAACTAACAATAGCTTAAAAGTTCAAATAAACTACATATTCTTAAACAAAATATAAATGTAACACATTTTAAAATCTGAAATGAATGTGCATTTTTTAATCAAAAGTGTGTACTAAATAAATGAAATATATATATTAAAAAATCAAAAATATGTAAAGCATTTTAAAGAATTTTCATTATACAATCAACAATAACTTAAACAATAAAATCCAAATTTTTGTTATAAACACTAACAGATATCACAATTTATTAAGAATAAAATATTATTTAAAAAGTAAAAGATACTTTTTTTTTCAAATTCTATAAACGTTAAACTACAAAAATAAATAAAAAAAACAACAATTTAAAATAAACAGCACTAACAAATGTGTAGAACTTTAAAGAAGTCTGCTTAAGTAATAAAGCTCCAATTATGCATATGTAGGTACTCTGTTGGATTGTGGAAAGGTTAGATTTACTATTTTCACCCCAGCATAAGCAAAGGAAGGGAATGTGTTGGACTTTGGAAGGGTTAAATTCACCATACCCCATAACGTAATCAAAACCATAGAAAGCGTTGAACTTTGGAGGGATTACATCTACTGTTTTCACTCCAACTGTGGAGTGGTTAGTTTTACCCTTTCCCCTCCTGAGTGAGCAAAAGCAGGGTAAGTGTTGAACTTTGGATGGGTCAAATTTACTACTCAAACTCCAATCTGAAAAAAAACAGTACAGAAAGTATTGTACACTGGAGGAGTTCCAATCGCGATTCCCACTCAAATAAAAACAATATTAGGGACATTATTGCACTTTGGAGGAGATAGATTACTGTTCCTACTGCAACATAGGCATGTTCAGAGAAAGTGTTGGACTTTGTAACAGTTAGATTTTTTTATTCACACTCTATACTAAGGACAATAGGGGAAACGTTGGACTACAGAAGAGCTAGACTTACTACTCCGACTCTGACGTAAGCAGAAGCAGAGAAAGTATTGGACATAGGAAGGGTCAGATTTCCTATTCCCACTCTAATTTAAATAAGTGTGGGGAATATGTTAGACTTTGAGGATTAGACTTACGATTCGTACTGCAAGGTATGTAAAATCAGGGAAAGTGGTAGACTTTGGAGAGGGTAGATTTACCATTCTCACTCCAGTCTAAATAACAGTAGGAAAAGTGTTGGATCTTAGAGGGGTTAGATTTACCAGTTTCCCTTCATTGCAAGCAACAATAGGGAAAGTGTTGGACTTTGGAGGGGGATTTACTATTCCTATTCCAGTTCAAGCAATAGTAAGAAAAGTATTTAACTTTGGAGGGATTGCATTCAAGCTTTCTGTTCCAACATAAGCAAAAACATGGAAAGTGTTACACCGAGGAAGGGCTACATTTACCATTAAAATCCCAATCATTAAAAAAATATTTAAATACATAAAAAAATTAAATTATTAAACATATTCAAAATACAACATTTAAACTGTGTGCCTCATTACGATGTAGGGCAGAAACGTTCCTAGGACATCATCTTGGTTTCGGGACCCGACAGACTCGCGGTGAATGGTTCCTCCAGATGTATTACGGTGCTTCCCAACACCATTCGGAAGGACTCCCATTGACTTCTAGCCATAGCCGTCCCGGAAGGCTACAAGATCACCCGCAACGACCGCACCAACAGAGCGGGAGGAGGAATCGCCATCGTCCACAGGAACACTCTCAGAGTCTCGACCAACACCAACGACACCCTCGGCACCGCCGAACACCAGCACTTCCAGATCTACACCGACCCCAACACCACCCTCAGAGGAATCCTCATCTACAGACCACCCGGACCCCGACCACAGTTCAGCGACTCCATCGCCGACTTTGTCAGCACACACACTCTCACCTCCATGGACTACATCCTCCTCGGGGACCTGAACTTCCACCTCGAGGACAATGACGACACCAACTCCACCACCCTGATTGACAACCTAGCCAACCTCGGACTCAGACAACTCGTCACAACACCCACCCACTCCGCCGGTCACACGCTTGACCCCATCTTCTCCGCAAGCCCCCACGTCTCCTTCAACCATACCACCGAACTTCACTGGACCGACCACCGCTGCATCCACTTCACCTTCAAGAAACCCACCATGCACCACCACACCCAACAGATGCCTCACCGCTGCTGGAGCAAGGTCACCGAAGACCAGCTAACCACCACCCTTGCCCAGAGCCCACCCGCCGACCATACCGACCCCGACACAGCCACCCGCAACCTCAGACAGTGGATCAACGACTGCGCCAACACCCTCGCCCCGATCAAGAAACCATCCAACAATCATACCAACAAGAAAGCCAGCTGGTTCACTGAAGACCTCTGGGCCTCCAAGCAAACCTGCCGAAAGCTGGAGAAGATCTGGCTCCGTGAACGAACACCGGACAGCCACGCCGCCCACAAGAATGCCACTCGCAGACACCATCACCTCATCAGATCCGCCAAAAGGACTTCCTTCAAAGACCGTCTAGACAACAACGCGACATCCACAACAGTTTCAAAGCCACGACCGCCCCGACAACCAGTGAGACCTCCGCCCCCACGACCACCATCCGCACCAACCGCCTGCTCTACTGGACCAACATCAATGACGATGACACCATCAAGATCATGTACAGCATTCACTCCGGATCTTGTCAGGTCCATCCCCACACCACATCTTCAACAAAGCCAGCAAATCCATCGCACCCCATCTCCGGAAAGTCATCAACACCTCCTTCGAGACAGCAACCTTCCCGGAGAGCTGGAAGACCGCTGAGATCAACGCCCTACTCAAGAAACCCAAGGCGGACCCCAAGGACCTCAAGAACTTCCCGCCCATCTCCCTGCTCCCGTTCCCGACAAAGGTCATCCAGAAGACCATCAACGAACAACTGACCCGTTACCTCGAGGAGAACAACATTCTGGACCCTTCCCAGTCCGGGTTCCGCAGCAACCACAGCACAGAGACTGCCCTCATCTCCGCCACTGATGACATCAAGTCCCTGCTGGACAATGGAGAAACAGCGGCCCTCATTCTCATGGACCTGTCAGCCGCCTTCGACACGGTCTGTCACCACACACTACGAACACACCTCCAAAACGCTGGGATCCAAGAGAAGGCCCTGGACTGGACCACCTCCTTCCTCTCCGGAAAATCACAGAGCGCCCGCCCTCCCCCCTTCCGCTCCGAAGCCACCGAGATCATCTGCGGCGTACCCCAGGGCTCATCCCTCAGCCCAACCCTGTTTAACATCTACATGGCACCGCTCGCCCACATCGCCCGTCGGCACAACCTCAACATCCTCTCCTATGCCGATGACACCCAGCTGATACTCTCCTTCACCAAGGACCCCCACACCGCCAAAACCAACCTTCATGAAGGAATGAAGGCCATTGCTGAATGGATGAGGAACAGCCGACTGAAGCTGAACTCGGACCAGACGGAGGTCCTCATCCTCGGATCCAACCCTTTGGCCTGGGACGACTCCTGGCGGCCGACCGCACTGGGAACCGCTCCAACACCCACGGACCATGCACGCAACCTAGGGGTCATCCTCGACTCCACCCTCTCCATGACTAAACACGTCAATGCCGTCTTCTCCTCCTGCTTCAACATCCTCCGCATGCTCCGTAGGATCTACAAGTGGATCCCCACTGAAACGAGAAGAACAGTCACCCAGGCCCTTGTCAGCAGCAGGTTGGACTATGGAAACGCCCTCTAAGCAGGAGCCTCGGACAAACTTCTGAGACGGCTCCAACGCATCCAGAACGCCTCTGCACGCCTGATCCTCGACATCCCTTGACGAGCCACATCACACCCCACCTGAGAGACCTGCACTGGCTCCCGGTCAACAAGAGGATAACCTTCAAGCTCCTCACCCACGCACACAAGGCCCTCCACAACACCGGACCAACGTACCTCAACAGACGACTCAGCTTCTTCACCCCACCCCGTCAGCTCCGCTCCGCCGACCTCGCCCTTGCTACAGTCCCCCGCTTCCGAAGAGCGACCTCAGGTGGCAGAAGGTTCTCCCACCTCGCCGCCAAGACCTGGAACACCCTCCCCATCCACCTACGGCAGACCCAAGACCTGCTGACCTTCAGAAAACTCCTCAAGACCTGGCTTTTCGAGCAGTAGCAGCATTCCCCACCCCAGCGCCTTGAGACCCTCACGGGTGAGTAGTGCGCTTTACAAATGATATGATTGATTGATTGATTGATGTGCGGAAAACCTTGCACCCTGTGGCGGGCACCCCATGGTGACGGCCATATTGTGCATAGTTATAGTAGGGGTTTCCTTTGGTGCCCCCTCGATCCCAAACCAGAGGACTCAGGATGAAGGGGGGCCTGCTTGGGGCCCCCAAAGTCAGTTTCTAACAGCCTTTACGTGTCGGACAGAAAGAGTCAGAAAGGATGTCAGACAAAACATCGTAATTGGTCGGGCAGAAACGCTGTTCATTAAGCTGTACGGATTGCCTCCTACTGACTCGGATTATCTGATTGCTAGTCAGGACCGATTCGGAATGACCGAACGGTTCCCCTCCCAACCTCGAGCATCATAATCCGTCTGGCGGATTAGATTCGCCCAACTTGGCCGGAGGGTTCTGACTCAGTCTAGGGGAATCTGACTGCCGGTCGAGGGTTTTACGACCAACATCATAAAGAGGCACTGTATGTAAGAAATAATAATACAACAATAATGTAACAAAAAAATAATAATTTGAAAAAATGATCAAAAATCACAAATACACGTACATAATTAAAATCACAATTAGTCAATTGACTAGTTTAATTGTATTATTCACTGAATACATGTTTATTTTACTGAAAAATTATTAGAAATAAAAAACAATCAGTTATAATTTAAGTAACTTCCCAGCCTGCCCTCCCACAAACCCAATCCAGTACTAAATTATAAATCAATAAGTAAATGTAAAATTATAAATTAATTACATGTAAAGTAATAGTACACATTAAAAAATAGAAACTATACTTAAAAATATTGAAAACAATTGCATTCATTATATTAACACCTACAATTCGTATAATGACTAATAAAAAATAAATTAATTAAAACAACTATATTTATTACAACTTTATTGAAGAGATCAATTTTACATATAATATTTTTATAAACAATATTACATATGTCAAAAATAATATCCTTACCTTCTATAAGTTGACACTTGATATTTCTGTGCTGACAATGGGCCTGATTACGATGTCGGCGGACTGGTGCGGAAAGGAACTGCCCAACCTTAGGACCGCAGGGCAGTTGCAAACATCTATTTGTCAATGGAAGCTTGTGTGGCGGGAGAGAAAAGGGCCACAGCACAAGCTTCCATTGACTAATGGATGTCTGTAAACATCCTTCCTTGCACCGTGTCACAGGGTGCAGGGATGTTTAGGGGGTACTATAGGTGCCCATCAGGCCCCATAGCAGATGTCCAGGGGGGAAAGACACTTTCTGGCAACCTTTTCATGTCAGAAAGGCCGACATGAAATGGCTGTTGGAAAGTGGCATCATAATCCCATTAGGGGATAATGGTGCCTTCCAGTGCTCCATTGGAACAACATTGGAATCTGTAGTAGGGTGAATGTTCCTGTTCTTTCTGTGCTCTCTCCTTCCCCTTGCTGTTCGGCCTTAGTATGTGTGGAATGTTTATTATGTCATGGAATGTTGAATGTATGATGTGAGTCAGTTGCTGTCACAGCCTGAGCAGCTAGAAGGCTGCTCCTGGTGAGGCGTACATACATGCCTACTTACCATCTTGGCTTCAACCTAAAGCTTATGTAACCTGTACCTGAATAAAGCTACTACTTTGAACCACAACTGGACTTTTTACTATGAAAGAATACCCCACTGGTTTCATTACGACCGCCATCATCCTTATACAGCGGTCGCAATAAAACCCACGATGGCGGTGGGGAAAGCTTCTGATGGTTTCCACCACAAAAAAATACCAGAACTGCATATTTGCCAACTAATTCATGAATGCTGAGCCTAAAATTTGTGTCAGCAAATCCCATAAGTAGAACAAGCATTTTATTTTTACTTTGGAGGGGATTATCTCTCCCTTCAAGACCCCACAACTCATATTGTCAACTGTAGTCAAGGGATGCTACCCACTGCCCTAAAATCCTGTGATTGATAGTGGCACATCGAGTGGAATCCCATTGGAAATGTCATATAGTAATACTACAACAAAGTGTGGCCAGTTGCCAACATAGCTGGGACTACATGACCAGCTTTTCCAAATTGTTAAACATTTCTTTGTCACCATTTCTATAATCATTACATCAGCATTTCATCACTCATTGCACGCTCCTTCTTTGCACATTCATAGAAGTACCACGCTCCCTTGTACCTTAAAATGTATGATGAGAAATGAATACAAATTAGGTAATACGATAGAGTGATTCATTAAACTCCTTCTGATCACTACTCTTTTCTTGTCAGGTTGGTGCACATGTTATAATAACTGAGTTGATTGAGACAAAAGAGCCAATTAGATTGAAGACACACCAACTTACGTAAATAATCATTACAAGTATGCATTGAATTCAGTCTTGATCGTTAGTCTAGGACCATTGTTTTTGATAGGGAAACAACATTTACAATTTAAATAAAAAAAAATATTATATACTTACCAATATTTACGTTGTAATGGCATGCGTTGTAAAGGTACTTGCGTTGTAAAATCTTGCGTTGTAATGGTATGCGTTGTAAAAGTTTTTGCGTTGTAAAAAATTCGTTGTAATGGTAGTCGTTGTAAAAGTATGCGTTGTAACGTCATACATCCTTTTTGATACTATATGCAACTCAGGTCCACGACCATATTGGGTCACCCCATTTTTGATAATGGCCCCTATATTTACGCCACCCTAGTAAATAAGGGTCAGCATCAAAATCATAGGGTGTTGCGGAGGAATACCCACTGCAACACCCATTGGCCAATCCTTTTCACACCAAGTTTAGCGTGAAAAGGGGCCTTATTTACATGGTGGCATTAAGCCCCGTTAAGTGGCTTAACGCCACCTAGTAAATAAGGTGATGGACGTAACGCCACCATAACGTCTTAAAAAGTGATGTTCTGGTGGCGTTACGTCCTTGTATATAGGCCCCTTAGACTCCTTGGAAGCGCAGAAAACCAAAATCCACCTCATGAGCTGTGCCAGTCCTATGTGGTATCCCTCTCTCTGGACCTAAGGAAAAGGGCTCACCCCCAAGCCAGTAGACAAAATATCCAAACTGGTTCTGTTCTTTGATAAGGATGTATGCTTAATTGCAAACACACGCTGTCTCCTTATTAGCATTCCTGCACTTATGTCTCTTAAAGAGGATTTTGGCATAGCCCCCTAGCTCTCCATAGCTCCTGGAAAGTCACTCCAATAGTCCCACTCATCAGACTTCTCAAACAAGCTTACCTCACAGAACCTGGTGTATATGTTCCTTAAATCATACCATACCCACACAGCAAATATATACTGATGAAAAACAATGACATTCAATCATCACTGACAATCAATATGCCAGCCAAAAACCGATAACCAGAGGTGACAAATTAAAAGGCAATGTATTAAGGCACACATACCCTTACAAAAGTATACCACAAAGATCACTTACAGGATCTGGCTTCTTGTTTTATCCCATCAAATTGAAAACAACTATCATTGAACACCACACTGAATACACCAATCCAGCATTACCAATTAAGCGCAATGATACCACCAGTCAATTTTGGCCCCATTTGCTGAGGAATTTGAAAATCATGACACTGAATGCCTATGCTTGAAAATTCTTACAAAGCTAGAGCAATAGCAGACATTTATTAAGCAAATGCTGGTTACATTGCATATTGTTGAGAATTAAACACTTTTAAGGAGTGATCATTAGACCAGTTTCTTACACATCCTTTTTCAGAAACAGACACACAACCACACAAAATCCCACAAAAGACAGGACAAACTACACACATACACACTGACAGCTTATGATGTGAAGATACAGATAGCAATAAGGAGCATAGGATGTCAAACTTCAGAAAGACCAAAGAACCCTATTAATGTCAGCAGCCTGAAAAAAGCACCGTGTGAAAAACAAACTACTTCAATTCATTCACATGGAAGGCAGAGCCAGCCAACCAGATTATAACTCGGACTTTAAAGATCCTGACTTTTTCACGGCCAAAACCCTGCTAACTCAGTGGGGCTGTCTTCTTTTAATGAAATTCAATAAATTGATTTTTCTGGTTGCCACCCAGGCGTCTTGACTGACTGCGCACACCAGGATTCCATCTCAACTTAGTTTTCCAATTATTTTTGTGGCTAGCATAGAAGGATGGAAAAGGGGCAGGGAACTTTTGAATTAGCTGCAAAATCGGCTGTAGAAGCAAAGAAAGAAATGAAATCATGCTGACAACCACTATCTGGCCCATCACTTTTATTCATTGATATGATATCCTTTCACACTGTTTTCCACATTTGTTCTTCTGCACTACTAACGCTTCCTAGGCATAAACTCCTCAAATCTGGTATCTGTGTATATAGTCACGCATTAATTCACATAACTGGTGCATGCTTCCCACTTAAAAAATGGTTGTCATTGTCAATTCAAGGCTTTGCTAAACGATACATGTGAAGTCTCATTTTCTTTGGTTTGTGGAATTCCCATCTAGCCTCATAGCTGATGTAAAACCTCCCAGAAGACCACAGTAAAAAAACTACCATTCTCAATTCTGACTGCTAGGGGGTGCTGATTTCTCAACCCACGTTCCTCCATTAGCCAGGAAGGCAGTCAATTGGATGAAAAACGTTTTGGTGTAAAATCCACTCATGTATGTCATTGCTGTAGGGAAATCTTCAGTCCCCTCCAGTTCCTCCTCATTCCAACAGCTAATCTAAAGTTTGTTTTTTGGTCCTCATCCACCATATGAAAAAGAAGAGTTAGAACTGGTTCGTAAACTTCCACCATTGTATTCCAATGCCTTATATGTACTCATAAGTGGCAGCAGTGCTCATATAAAAATGCTTTGTTAATTAACACACAGCAGTCTAGGGGACTCATTTATGAGAAATGACGCATTGCTGCGTGAAAGCAGCGATGCCTCACTTCTCAGTGCGCACTCCTTGCGACATGATTGATGCATCATATTTACAGTATGACGCATCATGTCGCAAGTAGTTACAGATACGTCAGTATTTCTGACGTATCTGTAAGCGCAAAAGTCACGCATTGCTGGGGTGTGTCACAAAAGTGACGCAACTCCAGCAATGCGTCCTTTCACATGGGCAAAGCCCCATGTGAAAAGGCTTGCATCAGGCAGGTGCAAGATTTTGAAGCAACAGCGTCCTAAAAGTGACGCAGTGAAATCTCATAGATTTCACTGCGTCACTATTACGAGGCTTTTTGCGGGGGAACGCCCCTCTGCATACATTATACCTGACGCAGGTATAAAGTAGCGCAGGGGTTTACAAAGTGACGCATCTGCTTAGATGCGTCACTTTGTAAATAGTGCGAAACGGGAGGCATGTTTTACGCCGCCGATGCGTCACAAAAAGTGGCGCATCGGAAGCGCAAAACTGATGCAAGGCCTTCCTAGGAGCTTCCATTATGTAATCATTGGACCATGTTTCGATTTCCCCAGGCATCAAAACGGTCGCAGCGTCTTTCACCCAAATTTGACTGGCACTTTCTATCTAAATCAGCCATATATGAAACTCTTATCAGCCAATCTGTTGAAGGGAGTGTATGCTTGTATGGTCCATATTTTACAAGTCATTGTTCTTGCCAAAAATATCAGGTTAAACTGCAACCCCCAACTCAGATCTGCTTAACTGTATGCCGTTATCTGCTTCCATTATCCTGAAAGATTATAAGAGGCAGGGTCACCTTTAACTCTTGTTAAAAGAAAAACCACAGTAACCATCTTACCAACATCCTTCAATAGGGTTCTAGAGTCGGAAAATATACAAACATATGAAGAGAGTCTGCATTAACCTACAGACACTCACACTTGCTGCACCTACCTTCATCCGAGCTCAAGATTTAACTAGCTTTTTTTATGACTCCATTAGGCTCTGTGAACAGTGAACAAATCCTTCTTAATCTTGCAGATTTTAAATGTTTATGTAAAAAATTAATATACAAACAACTAACAGCTCTTTGCCATGTGCTTTCCAGAGTTGTCATAGGCAAGTCTCAGGCACATATGGAGTACTTCAGCCGGCTTCCTTTGTCCTAAAGCAACAAAGCATACTAAAGGACTACCTCTTTCATCCTCGGTATTTCATCATGATGTGCCTCCCCTATTGGGCTTTGTGCACCATGATTTCAATTGGTTTTTTTAAAACTATTTTTCCCATTTCAATAATACAATACAAACAAATCATAAGAATGAAATAAAAGAAAAAGAATAAAGATGAAAAGAAAAATTAACAAATAAGAACTCAGTTTCCACATAATAAACTAATACACATATGATAAAATCACAATCTACTTAAACGTTCCTTCCGGTTAAAGTTTAAATGATACTCCTCCATGCCGTCAGACCCCGCCCAACAATCAGATCGTACAAACTTTTATGACCCAATGCATGTACATCTCGTGAGGCAGCGAAGTCATAGGTCTAGCATTCTTGCTGCTTTGAGCAGTTGCCACATCAGCATATAACTCACCCGGTGCGTTAGCTATATCTATTGTGTCTGCGAATCACCCTCCGCCATTGGAGGTGTTACAGTTTGTTCCAAGGTTCTAGACGCAGTGTAAGTGGCATATAGGCTCCAAAGGTTCTTCGGTTGGTTCCTAGGGGGGAGGAGCTCATTGTAGGTTTCTGTTTGCGTGTTGCAATACAGCATATCCCCAGACCATTGTTTCAGTGTGGGGGTGTCCTCTGGACCAGTGTATTGCCAATACTCGCTTGGCAACTAGGAGCGAAATGTCCACCAAGCACCTGATGGGTTTCTGTATCTTTTTGGAATGACCTAGTAGAGCTAGTAGCAGGTCTGGGCTTAGTTCTACCCGCGTTATCACCTGGATTTCTGAAAGGATTTGTGCCCAGTAGCTTGCTATCTGTCGGCAGAGCCATGCTAGGTGTCGGAAGTCGGCCTCGGAAGCACTGCAACGATCGCAGCTAGGCGCGTCACGGAGACCATATTTGTGAAAGAGTGTTGGTGTATAATACATTTGGTTCCAAAATTTAAACTGAATGAGTCTATGATGTCCATTAAGTGAGATACTCTTTGTAGCTTTGCAGCAGTAACTCCACATGTCGTCATCTATGTCCAGTTCTAAGTTCATTTGCCATTCTTGTTGGGCTTTATTATGGCGGTCTCTATACAGTTCCTGTGTCTGGGAGTATATCCTTGCTACTATGCGCTTAGTAGATGTTGCTTAAATCAACATAGAAAAAGAACGCACCTCTGGGGGTTCCAACATTTCATCGCCCAGCCTCCGTCTTAGCGCACTCCAGGCTCTGAAGTAGTGGAAAGTATTTTAAAGCGTGGGCCTCGGTTTCCCTTCCAGTAGGTCTGTCCTCTCCTTGCCCCTTCCATCGCTGAAAATGTCTCCTATTGTGTTCAATCCCAAGGTGTGTACTCCAGCTACCATCTCTGGGGAAGTTAAGGTCAGTAACCATTCGCACCAGGCTATGGGCGTATGAGGTTAGAATAGTATGGTTGCCGCTTGCCTGTTTATAAGGTTGTGACATGAATGAAACGTAGCGTTTACTGAGTCCTGGATACTGGTATTTCTACTAGGCGGGTGGTGCAGGGCAGTCGCTAAATGCACTGGAGCTTGCGTGATACCTTCTATATGCAGGTGCGGAGGGAAAGTTTGTTGGTGCTGCCAAAAATAGGCATGTGGGGCTTGGGCTGCCCGATAATATAGATCAAGATCTGTTGCTCCCAATCTGCCCATCGAATAAGGCAGGACCAACAGCTTCCAGGAGGCTCTGGGTTGTTTATTGGCCCAGGCCAATTTAATTAACAATGAGCGAAGATGCTTAAAGAATTGGGCTGGTAGGACCATGGGCATGTTTAATGAATAGGTACTACACATAACTCTCCACGGGTCTGAACAAGCAAATCAACAGACAAGAGGGAATCTGAAAGAGCAAGGTTGCTAACCTCTACCTAACTATCAAAGGGAAGCTTCTTATTATCCTAAACATTTTGAAGTCCTATTCACAAGGACGGATTCCCATCACTCACCAATGGTGACATGCTTCATCATCTGGGTCTCCTCCCAGCGTCACACTAGTGACACTAAGGGCTGCAACCCTCTCAAAAGGAAAGGGGGGCTCGCAGATGTTTTAATCAAGAACTGTTGGTTATGTTCTCAAAATGACGCGTTTTACTAATTGACCTACAGATGTGAGCAGCTACTATGTGTAGGGTGCAAGAAAGATTTCAAACAGATGAGTTAAAATTGAGCAGTGAGAATTTTTTTTTTAATTAATATCGCCCTGTGCTCAAATCTAAAAACAGTGCAAATAGACAGATTTCAACAAATAACTGTCATGATGATTAAATGGGTCAACATGTTTCAGCAAAATGAGAAAACAACTAATCCTCTGCCTTCTTCAGGACCTTAACAATATTGCTACTGCTAAGGGAAATAATAATATGGAGTTAAATGGTATACAGGTTGGAATCAATACAATATTATCACCTGAAATCTTAGGTGTGTACAATATCCTCTGCAAGTGACGTGATGCAAATGGCAACTGTAACAAAAAACATATTAAGTCTTGAGACAGTGCTTTCCCTTATATGTGAGATTAACATACTTTACAGATCAGAATTCTCATCATCATGAACCAATTTCATACTGTCTGTTCTTAGTAGTGATGTATCTCATCATCATATATCATATTACTAATTTGTAAACAAGCATTACATGCTTACGTGTAATGCATGAGACTAAGACTTCACCTCATAAGAAATAACAAATGAGGGAGTGGAGAGGAAGTGGATTCAGACTCCCTAACCGTAGTATACATAAAACAAAAGAATCCACAGGGGTATAGGATTGTGGTCCCTACAATGGTGGGGAGCACACAGTGTTCTTTAAATACCCCTCACACACCAAAAGGACCCTTGGTGTCATGCTTCATCATAGGGGTCTTCGCATTCATCGACGGATGCGGCGTGCTACTAACCAGCAACTACGCAGGAGCACTGAAGGTAACTCTGTTTGTGGTGCGTGAGGGTGTATAGTGCTAGGTGAGTAGTGGGGTCAAAAGTGAATGAAAGGTGAGTATTTAAAAAAGACCTGGCAAATGAGGTCTAAAAAAATGTTATTCAGCCTCCATGCTGGTATTGTTAAAAAGGGTGGTAGAGGTACTGTTGTATTTAATGTACATTACCTCATTCGTGCGTCGACATGTTTTGAAGCTGGGCTTCTTCTTCAGGACGGGTTGCACAGATCACCACCTTACTCACGTCACAAAAATAGTTTTAATTACCAAGGTTAATTAACCGGTATTGTAGAAATTATGTGTACCTATCATTATTATAATTTCTCATACATTTCCTATTAATGAGGATCTAGGCTAAGTACCTGCAATGAGGACCTAAGAACAAAAGGAGGAAGAATACAAGGAAAAACATGTGGTATTTCAATTGGAACAACCAGCATGAAAATATAGTGACCTTTAAAAAAAGTGATATTAACATTCTCTAGACACTGAAGGTCAATCTAGTCCGGTGCATTGACCTGTAAAAAATGACTATACATGACAAACACACACTGAACAAAAAACACACACTCTATGATTAACAAGGTGATCCTGCAACTTAATTATCGTGTTTTCCTACAAAAACTGTGGTAAAAGAAGAGAGGATTGCATACTTGTTGCTAGTTTGTTGATTAGCGACATGAGCCTTTCAACGGAGGGACCAGGTGCTTATTAGCATTTCTACAAAGTAAACAGGACAAAAAAAGAGAGATACATAGATTCTCCGTAATAGTACTCACTTCAGCAGGGTTCCTGGTTGCAGGGTTGAGGTTGCATCGGCTATGCCGTACTTACGAATAGTAGAGATCTCTCTACCTCCAAACCTTCCCCTCCGCGGCTCTGTGGTTGAATGAGAAGTGTGGAGAGGTCGGTTGAAATACCCTTGTTAATTGGATAATGGGCCATAGGTGTCTGCGACTTGGAAACGTTGTAGATCCATGTATGGTAAATCCGGTTTGTGGAAAAACAACCCATGTATGGCATTTCCAGAATATGTGTTATCCAGGAAAGCGGCTGCCGCTTTGTCCATGTGCCCTGAACGGCTTCCATTGTGGTGACACAGGAGCATGCGTGCTGTTCAGCCGTTGCCGGGGAGGCAGTTTAGCGCATGCGTAAGGACCTAGTGTCATAGTGCGCTTTCCTCATTAGCCTTCAGGAGACCTTTATATGCGCCCTGTGTGGTTCCCAATATGGTGGTAAAAGAGCATGCGTGCTGCGGTTAGCGCATGCGCAGTGTTTCAAGTTCCTGATCCGGGACCTAGTGTCGTAGTGCGCTTTCATCATCAGCCTTAAAAAAATTGAAGGGTTGCTTTTCAAATATCGCATACAACTCTTAAGATGGAAAACAGCGTACTTTCTTATTTTCTACTTTCCAAAATAAAGGTACTGCCTTACTTTGGTGTGCATAAAGCGATAATGGCAGGTGTACTGGATCTAATCATTATCGCAAAAACTATGCCTGTTTGTATTTTATTTACTGTTCAAAACTTACCATATTCATATATCCAGGTTCCTGTCACAGCAAAACCCAAGGTATATCACTTTGTAGTTTAAAAACCCATTTTTGTTCTTTTATCAATAGGAATTTTGAAACATCAGTGATATGATCAGGGATGAATGGTTGCTCTAGTACCGTCCAGCTGAAATCATTTGGACCGTGATTGGCGTTTAAGAAATGGCTGGTCAATCTAGTCACTTGTTTCTTGCACCTCAGGGGACTCTTATGTTCTGAAATCCTCAACTTCACCTTCCAGGTGGTCATGCCCACATATTTCACTTTACACGGACATGTGATAAGGTATATGTCGCTGTTACAATTTGTGAATTTCTTCTGTACCCATGGGTGATTTGTGCCTATGTCAATCATTTGGGACCTCTGTGTCTGAGGTCATGCTGCACATGATCCACATGGATAATGGCCCTGTACAGTAGGTGAATCCCATATGGTCCCCATCTGATGGATAGTCTTACTTCTTGGTCTGGTGTGAACCAATTGGTCTCGCAAATTAGTACTCCTTTTAAATGAAAAAAGAGGAGGTGGAATTTTATCATTCCCGATGTTCAATATTGACCAATGTTTTTTTACACTCTTCTGTATACCGTTTAACATTGTACTAAATGTGTTAACAAAACTGAGCAGAGAAAGTTCTGCTTTTGGTACAGGGGTATCTAGTAGGGCTTCTCTGGTGTTATTCATAGCCCCTTTTAGAGAATGCTGCACCAATCTTTTGGGATATTTTCTGGCGCACAGTTGTGACGAAAGTAAGGTTGCATGGTTCTCAAACCTCTCTTTAGTGGAACAGTTTCTCCAAACCCTGAGAAACTGGCCATAGGGTAAATTATCCCTCAGGGATGTCAGGTGATGACTATCGTAACACAACAATGAGTTCCTAGCCATAGGTTTCCTGTACAATTCCGTCTCAAGGCCCGATGGTGTGGCTACAATTAACCACTTGGATGCTAAGGCTGATGCTGCTCCTCAATGTATTTTCCATTGAAATCAATGGAAACTCCATGACGAGCTGAGCTCGTCATGAGCGTCAAAGGGGTTAATAAATTCAAAAAGGTCAACTTATGTTTGTCGTATTCCACGTTGAATTACAAAAAGTCATTTCTACTATTCAGCCATGGCAAAATTTGCCTATAGACTCAGTCCCTAGACGCACAGAGTCTCAGAGATTTAATCTGAAAAATGTCCAGCAATTGGGTTTTATATCTGATAAACTCAAGCCACCTTTATTCTTTTTTTCCTAAGATTCTTCCAGGAAAGACCAACCCCTTGTAGCTCCAGAAAAAGCTATTGATGTTATATTGAAGGCATTTTATAGTGATTCTATCAAAGCTCAATGGGATGTTGTTAAATCTATTTGTGTTTTGGGGTATCATGGATGTTTTCAGAAGGTTCACTTTTCCATATATTGTTAAAGTGAAGTTTCCTAATTTTTGAGGCATTGGCATACTTCCTTCCTAATGTTCTCCAAGTTCATTTTAGGGGTATCCATGCTTTCCGTTGTAAGGATTATTTCCAGACATCTGAATTCTTGATTAATCCTGGTATCATCATGCTCTACTATCCTATTTATTTTGTCTGCCTTTTCCTCATTCACTGAATAAATAGACGTATAATACCACATTCTGCAGTGATTTGCTTAATTTCCCTCAGAGCTCTTCTTGGATCTGCTGTGCAGACCAACATGTCATCAGCTTTCAAGGCTCACTTGCAGTTCAGCTGGCCAAATTTGAAGGGGATAATCTTCCCTTCTTGCCTAATCTTTTGTGCTAATGGCTCAATATATAGGTTGACAAGCAAGGGCACCTATGGGCATCTCTGAGGTGTCCCTTTTCTCTATCCTGAAATTCTGTATCAAGGAACCTTTCAGAGCCTCATTTGCCACAGGAGCCTTATATAAAGTGTGTGCTGCGTTCACAAAATTCGCCCTTGTGCCAAATTGACAGAGAACATCCCACAGGAATAACAATTAACTCTAGATGTCTAAGGTAATTATAGCAAAGGGAACCTGTGTGGTTTTTATTGGGTTTCAGGATTAGGGAAATTGTTGCCAATGACCTTGACTCAGGCTCTTTTTATCCCTCTACCATGATTTAGTTAAATAACTTTTTTAAGAAAGGACCTAATGATTCTGATTTTATATACCACCCTCAGGATGCCATCTAGGGCATCAGCTTTCCTTTTCTTAAGCCTTTTTATTGTCAGAGTAATTTCTTCATTCGTTATGGGGTATTTATACCATTTAACTCCTTTTCAGATAGGCAAGGTAGTTTCTGTTCTGCACGAAAAGCAGACATTGTTGAAGGTAAACAATTGCCTCTTCTTTATATAATCTCCTTAATCTGCTTTGCATCTGATGTAACCTGATGTAATTGAATATAAACTAACTCCGCTATGTTATTTCTTGCTCTATCTGCCCCAGCTTTAAGGCCAGAAAAGCTCAGTTTTTCTCCTCATACTCAAAATGACTTATCAGACTGACTTCTCATCTTTTCTTGATCCTGTTTTCCAGTTTATTTCTATATTCCTGTTGAGCTACTTCAGGATCTATAGTAAGTTTCTCTAACCTATCCTACATATCTGTAGTTTGCATCTTCAACCAGATTTTTTAAAATGTTAGCCTCCATGTGTGTATTTGCAGACTTCTCAGACCTAGCCCGCCGCCATAATATAGAGGTTACCACTCCTTTTTTAAAAAGAATACCCACTCTAGCTTCCCATGTTCTCTCTCCATAAATGTCAGATACCTACATTTTGCATCATGTCAAGTATTTGTCACCTAATTTTGGGGGTACTGATTATCTGTCCATGTGTTGACATATCCAATACGATATTTAAGACTATATTAAAGTCTCCCCAAATGATAGAATACCCCTCAAGTTTAAAGAGAGATTACATCAAAGCTTTATGTGCTCCACACTTATCTTGATTGGGACATAATAGTTTGCACAGTCATATAGCTTGTTAATATTTAACTTTTGCCACTATCCACCTTCCAGAGTTAAATACATCAGCCTCTAATATCTCAAAAGCAATAAGTAACCCAAAGTCATATCAGCTATGAACAACTAGGTCAGGTTCACTCATTTTAGCTCCTGCAAATAGGTGTCAGATACTGATTCTTCCACCAAACAATAATCACATCAACTTGCTGCCTACATTTCTCTAGGCAGACAAAAGCAAAATAAATGTTTATTTATTGTCAGTTCTCAGCTTGATGAAATAAGTTTTTCTAAAGTCTGCACAAATGTGCTCCCTTGTCCCCCATTTCTTATAAGATCGATCTTTTGAGAGGTACTGATGTGAGACACTGGCAGAAAGATCAATTGGTGGATATGTCTAAAGATATTGGAACACTGATAAAAGTGTAATCCTAAAAGGTGAAAGGTTATTAATTGAATTTTTATTTTATAATTCACTTAACCAAATACAAATTACTCAAGGTCTGATAGAGGGGCTGCACAAGTTGAAACAATTGTATGGGAAATGGAAATGGCTTAAAGAGTAAACTTAAAAGAGGAAACATTCTGAATTACTTAGAAATAGTGACCTATGACATATGTCTAAATTGGCTGAAGACATTTTAAATGATTGTTCACTGAGAGTATTATTTTTTTGTCTAATCAGAATATGAATATACAGGCATAAACATGTTAGTTCAAACTGGCTTAGAAATTAAACATTTTATAGACTAGATTGGATAATCAAATTGCTCAAGCCTGTTGCTGGGATATAAAATGAAAGTACAAGTGATATATTGTAGAAAATCTGATGAACCTCACCCCTTTCTAGCATCAGTGGAGTAATTAGTGAACTTAGACAGTTTATATAATATTGCATGGGGATTCTATTTACCAAACAATGCCAAGATGGGAAAATCTAAGATGGCCTTTACAAATCAACTGCTTAAAATAAAGTGTGTCAGGGATATAATTAAAGATTTACAGCTCGTAGCTATTTTGTATCCTCTGCACTTCCATTGTACTCTGCTAAGCATGTACAATATTACAGATTGAACTCGTATCTTATATGAGATTACTTAAAGAGTAAGTATAACAAATGTGAGATTATGTCTGGCAACGTATCAGACCATTCAATTGATGCTCTTGAAATGAAGGTAGTGCATAATTATAAATAAATATACCTCCCAACTTTTTCAAATAGACAGATCTCTTCTAACAAATAGGAATGCAAAAAAAGAGTTTTTTATTCAAATTCTGCTTTTTTTTACATAATCTGTTTCATCACATACTGATTGTATGGGAAGTTAAAAGTCTGCATAGGGGACTGGAATATTGCGAGGACCATAAAGCATAAAAGAAATCTACAAACTCAAGTGACTAATTTATAATATCAGTTCTCTAGTAGTAAGCTGAAAAAGACTGTAAAGAATCTGTTGTCATAAAGACACAAAAGTACTGGCTCTTTATGAAGATATTTCTCAATGTATTCACAAAACTGAAGATGAATTTTCAAAAGAACCTGTTGAGATCTATTTGGTTCAATGCAGGGTACCAAGACCAAAGGGTGAGAGTCATTTTTTTAGTTACCCCTATTACAACTGAAGGAATATACAA
This sequence comes from Lissotriton helveticus, assembly GCF_964261635.1. Taxonomy (NCBI): domain Eukaryota; kingdom Metazoa; phylum Chordata; class Amphibia; order Caudata; family Salamandridae; genus Lissotriton; species Lissotriton helveticus. Next base: position 850,678,559 of record NC_136070.1, read on the forward strand.
TGCTCTTATGAAGCAAGCCAATGAGAAAATCTCTGGATAGTACGATTCCATTTGAATTTTATAAGCACTTTCCAGACCTGTTCATTCGGCTATTTAATTCTTTATTCAAAATAAATGTAATAAGCCTGGTAAAGCCATTCACACATGTTCATCCCATTGTCACATATCCTTTCTCCCAACTAATAGTTCCAATTACCAAGTTGTCCTAATCAAGAGAAAAGTTTGTTTTCATTTGGTAAACTTTTATAATAATGATTTTCAATCTATTCCCAACAGGAATTTTATTGCACTTTTTGATTTTATCTCTAACTTAGATTGTCACCAACACTCGGGCGACACCACCGGGATTATCTTAGGGGGAGATTTTACCGCAAAGCTTAATGATACATGTCATGGAGTAGCAATATTCAACCCAGGTCCCTCCTCTTGTAGGGGCGTTGAGCAGGCCGTGTTCCTAAGTACGCATGATTTGGTCAATGTGATGAACCAGTTGTGTCCAGCACACGCCACTAACTATCAACTCCCGACATTTAGAGGCAGGGGTTATTCCTCTACAATAGATTATGTTTTTATCTCTTCTGCTCTTATGGATCACTTTATGGCCACAGAGGTTATTGCCAAGATCCATGGGGATCATAGCCCCATTAAATTAGTACTTAAATTGGCTCTTCGATCCGTGTTTCCAGTCGAATGTGGGTCTAAAGATCTAACGCCATCCACTAACAACTTAAGATTAATATGGAGGGGTGTTGATAGCAATGACTTGTTCAAGTTACTAGTGAAGGATAACCAACCCCTCCTTAACTCATGGCTGTCATTTAAAACCCCACATCTAGAGGTAGTGAATGATTTCTGTGTACTTTGTATGGTCATCAAAACCCTACTGTCGAAGCCCGCTTCTCTAAGGAAGCAGGAGGGCCCTAGTTGGTTTGATAATAAATGTCCACTGGCGAATAGGAAGCTACAAAGGGACCTATCTGCCACACTTAGATGCGTTTCGGATGTGAAATTGTCGAGGCAGAAATATAATGTAGCAGTTAGCAACAGGAAGGGAGTTCTTCTAAATGATCATTGGGAAATACTGTCCCTGGCAGGTGCCAATAAAAAGGGTAAAATGTTTTGGGCTGCTGTAAGGGACCTCCGATCCACTGAACAGCTACTAACCCCCATTAGTTGCACCATATCAAGTGAATCTTGGGAAAACCATGTTTCCAATATTTACGCAACCCCTCCAGCGGTGACAGACCAGCACGAATTTGGCCCATTCACTGGTATCCAGATAAATCTCCCTGAAGTTGAAGAAGCCATCCACCAGAGTATCGGGAACAAGGCCCCGGGCCCAGATGGGCTCCGCTCCTTTTGAATGTTTTCATTAACTTAAAGCATGCCCCGATACCTAGCACTTGGGCTAAGAGCATCATCGTCCCAATATTTAAAAAGGGGGATCGGTCACAGCCCAGTAACTATAGGCCAATCTCATTGATTGGCAATTCCCTTAAACTTTTGGGCAGGGTCTTATACAATAAGATCCTGGAATGGTCCGAGGAATGCAGCATTTTAGAGCCCTGCCAGCTAGGATTCCCTAGCAAGGTTGGTACTACCGAACAATGTCTTGATCTCACTCTTGTATTCGGAAAGTACACCATTGTTCGGAATTCCCCAATCTACCTGGCCTTTATGGATCTGTCATCAGTATTCAGCCTAGTGAATAGGTCGAGGCTGTGGGCTATTCTACGGGCTTATGGGCTGGTCTAACCATTGGTCCATTTTCTGGCACATCTACATAAAGACCTCCAGGCACAGGTGAGGATAGGTAGCAGTGGAGAGTTATTGGGACCCATTAAGGTTGGAAGGGGGTCAGGCAGGGATGTGTCCTGGCCCCCCTTCTCTTTATTATTTACATCAATGGTTTGAATAGGTCACTGGTACCCATGACCCAAGATGTTCCCATGATCCATGGGAAACCCCTCCCTGGACTACTTTACGCAGATGATGCGGTCCTTATTGGCTGCACTCCAAATTCACTGCACATTCTAGTACAGGCTTTTGTTAAATATATGGACAGTTTGGATCTGTGTGTCAATTAAAAAAAATTATTTTTAATGTCCTGCGGCCCCAGGAAGCGCCAGCTCGGTTCTATTGTTGTTGGCAATCAAAAATTGATAAGTACCTGTAAATGTCCCTATTTAGGAGTTGTCTTTGCTGCTAACGGCTGCTGGACTGAGCATCTCGCTCATTCTAGGTGCAAGCTCTCAAAGACCATTAACTCCATTGTTAGCTTCCCCCGTCCAAAAAATACAGGTGCTATTTTAGCTATTTAAAAAAAAAAAATGACAGTGTGTCCCAGTGGCTACGTACAGAGCTGAGATTTGGGGTACCCCGGACAGCTCCTGCATTCAGCAGGAAGAAAACTGGTTCTGCAGAAAGTTGTTGAGTATCCCAATCTCGACCACACAATACATTTGCCACAATGAACTGAATTTAAATTACATATGTGATTTTATACATGCTCGTCCAGCCCTTTTCTGGCTATCAGTTTGGAAGAACCAGGCAGCTACCCTAACACAAGGTATTATAACAGACTGTTTGAAGTGTGAGAAGGGGCTGGCCATTCCCTGGCTATCTGGAGTGTACCAGAGCTTATGTAGCGTTAATAAGTGTGCCATTTTCTTAAACCCTAGTGCAGCCGGAAACGTAAATTATTTGTCATATAGCACTGCAAGACCTGCACTGGAATCAAAGAAATCCTCTAATTCCAGTTATATGGCTTATGAATGTCGTTGCTACCCCCTGCCAAATTATCTCACCCTGCCTATGAGTCGTTGGGAAAGGAGCCTTTTATTTCGCCTGAGGGCTGGGACAGTCAAATTTGCATTGTGTTTCCCCTTGGGTTATCATTCTAAACTTGACTCACTACCCTGCCCATGCGATGAGGTGAGTGGTCAATCAACCCAGCACTTTTTGTTTTTCTGCAAATTTTACATGAACTACATCAAGTGGCTTCTTCTCCCATTTTTTATTCATAGTAGGCCTTTCTGCTTGGCTACTGCATATTCATGTATGCTTGCCTTTGAAGACGTAGAGCTGGTTTTTCGCATAAGCACATTCCTGAGAATTGCCACTAGGGCGCGTAAGTCAATGCTTATGGACTGAGATTTAATTATGTACAGACAATTCCTAATTATCGAATGGATTGGTTTTATATATTAGGGACCTATTTATGATGATCTTTTTTTTTTATTTGCTATCAACATTTTTTTTAACTCTCCTCATACAACTGTAGTTTTTGCTACTATATATTGTTAATTCTCATTGTTATTTATAATTATTGTCGCACTTTTATGGATACATTGTTTATCCGAATGAAGTTTGTGAACTGAACATCTCCTTTCTCAATTGTGATGTTAGGGTATAAGCCAAAAATACCCTCTTATAGACTGAGGAAGGAAGTGGGATGTTTGATTCATAACAATCAACAAAGTTGTATGCCAACTTGCTAAGTATCTTCAAATACCCAAACTCTAATCTACGAAGTTGAAATAGCTATGTTAGAGAAAAACCTACTGAAAATGTCTCTTGTTGATGCAGAGAATATGCTTGACTACATGAAATGGGCATAAATAAAATAATTACTTATTTCAGGTTGCCAAAGAGCTTTTATAAAGGGATTCAGGGACTCCATAATAAGTAGGACGCTGATGTGCTACTTGACAGCTACCCATCTAACACTTTCAGCATCTTTATTGAACCAAGGTAGGATGACCCCCTTACCTCCTCTTCTTCTTGCTCAAATTTTAGAGGCTGTAGCTCAGAAACCTAGACTAGATGACACTTCATTGCCACTTGTCTTAAATAATGTTAAAGTCAACTAACATTATTATTAAACAGTTTGGATGCTTAGCAGGATACAAGATTAACTTGGCCAAATGAGAGATTATGGAATTACACAGTTTATTCCCTACTCCTTTTGAAAAGTAATACTGCTTTTGAAAAATAATCAGTGAAATATTTAGCAGATTACAGTCCCCCAAAATGTTGAGGGTCTAAAAAAACGAATAATCATTTGACCTAACAGCCGAGCATACTACCAGCAGCGCGCATCGTGCAGCGCGACCTTGCTAGCAGCTATTTGGGATTTTAAAACTCCCGTTTTTGGTCATTTTCTTTGAATTTTATTTTCATCTTCTACCCTGCTTTTAATTCTGCCGCCCTCGCATACCTGCATCTCTGCCCCCTCTCCCGCACTTTAATTGGATATTTCACCGCATTTTGCGGGTCCTGCTTCCACGTCTCGTTGGCGGCCATCTTTGTTTGGGGGGTAGCTTGCACGCTCTAGTCCTCTCTCTAGGAGGCGAGCAGTGCATAAATTGGGGCTAATTACGCTAGTTCGCTCCTAACAGCCGAGCATACTACCAGCAGCGCGCATCGTGCAGCGCGACCTTGCTAGCAGCTATTTGGGATTTTAAAACTCCCGTTTTTGGTCATTTTGTTTGAATTTTATTTTCATCTTCTACCCTGCTTTTAATTCTGCCGCCCTCGCATACCTGCATCTCTGCCCCCTCTCCCGCACTTTAATTGGATATTTCACCGCATTTTGCGGGTCCTGCTTCCACGTCTCGTTGGCGGCCATCTTTGTTTGGGGGGTAGCTTGCACGCTCTAGTCCTCTCTCTAGGAGGCGAGCAGTGCATAAATTGGGGCTAATTACGCTAGTTCGCTCCTAACAGCCGAGCATACTACCAGCAGCGCGCATCGTGCAGCGCGACCTTGCTAGCAGCTATTTGGGATTTCAAAACTCCCGTTTTTGGTCATTTTGTTTGAATTTTATTTTCATTTTCTACCCTGCTTTTAATTCTTCCACCCTCGCATACCTGCATCTCTGCCCCCTCTCCCGCACTTTAATTGGATATTTCACCGCATTTTGCGGGTCCTGCTTCCACGTCTCGTTGGCGGCCATCTTTGTTTGGGGGGTAGCTTGCACGCTCTAGTCCTCTCTCTAGGAGGCGAGCAGGGCATAAATTACGGCCATGCTTACGCGCAGCGGTGACGCGCTGCGGGGACGCCAGATTGACGCCGGAGTTCAGCCAGAGTTCAGCCCGTCAGCGTCCCGGAGGCTGTCGGGGCGGCGGGTGGGACTCTGGTACCAGGCATGTGCATATCTGGGTTACCTATGTTGCGATATACTTCTGAGGAGCTTTACTCTCTCTCGCATTCTAGATAGCGGCTGCTGTACTGTCTTTCCCGGCCGTCACAGAGGTAAGTCATGCTGCCCTTGCTGTGGTTGGCGTCCCACCCGCGCTTTATTATCATCCCCCTACAATACCATCATCTGTGCTGGGTTCCTCTGCATGCTGTTAAATACTAGATCTGCGTGCAGACACGCACAAGACATTTTTGAGCTTCTCGATACGGAGAAGCCACTTTGTCTTATGCTTACTGAGACGTGGTGGGGAGAATTGTCTAATCCGGACGTCACTATGGCAATCCCGCCTGATTATAATATCTTTAGGAAGGATAGAGCTAAGGGAAGGGGCGGCGGAGTGGCACTGGTGGTGAAGAAAGGCACGGCATGTGCTATCTTGCCAGTGGATGATATCCGTGGCTGCGAGACCCTTGCTTTTTTTATCACTCTGGCTCCTCACCAATCAGTTAAAGGATTATTAGTATACCGACCACCTGGCCCACCCGGAACGTTTTTTGAAGACCTCGATTCTGTTTTGCTGGGACTGGCCTTGAATGCAGAACACTGTATAGTAGCCGGGGATTTTAACTTCCGGATGGATGATCCGTTGGACCCGGCCGCTATGAAGTTGTTAGAGGCTACGGCCCCGCTGGGCCTTATCCCTTACCTTCAGGGGCCCACGCATGATAAGGGACACACTCTTGACCAGGTCTTCTCGACATCCCCTCTTGAGGTGAAAGAGATTATCCCGGTGCTATGGTCAGACCATCGGCTTGCTAAATTCGCGATTAGAGGCACAGCTAAATTGTCTATTTCGGTGCCACAGCAGCAGGGCCGAGTGCCTAGGGCTTATCATCGAGTGACCCTCGCGATGCTGGCCCAGGCTGCCCTGGACCACCCCTGCCCCCTCTCAGGCGACCTGGAGAAGGACTTGGAGTCTTTGCAAGCATGGCTTTTAGACAGGCTAAACGATCTTGCCCCGGTGCTGGCCCCCCGCTCGACATCGAAACGGGTCTCGGCTCCCTGGTTTACCGCAGCACTGTCGGCTATGCGGCAGCAGTGTAAGGTAGCCGAAAGAGCCTGGCGGGCACAATACGATGCTGTGGCTCGGCTGACCTATAAGACGGCGGTGAAAGCCTATCACCGTGACATTCACCTTGGAAAAAAAGCCTATCTTGCAGGGAGGATAGAAGCCGCCTCCAACTCCTGTAAGGAGATTTTCACCATAGTGAGAGAATTCATGGCTCCACGGTCAACTACATCTGAAGAGATGCCCTCTGAATCCTGGGCTTCGGATCTTGCTGGTTTTTTTACTAGCAAGATCAAACTTATACAGGATTCTTTTCCACCGGGGGCTCCTGCGGGGCCGATCAACCCTGAGGTTGATATGTTCCCTCGGGCCTCGCCAGGTGCGACGTTGGCTGTGTTTCCACCTATTTCGGCCCCTGCTTCCTTAGCGCTTATGGGCAATCTCAAATCTGGGTCGCCTGTGGACCCGTGCCCGGCCAAATTTTTGCCGAAAATCGCGGAGGTGATTAATCCGCTGGCGAACCCTCTCCTGAATCTCTCACTAAGCCAGGGACTGGTTCCGCTGGCCTGGAAGCAGGCAATGGTCATCCCTCTGCTTAAGAAGCCCGGTCTTGATCCAAAGGCCCCAGTCAACTATAGGCCTATTTCTCTGTTGCCGGCTCTAATGAAAATTTTGGAGAAGCACGTTCAGGTGGTGCTCTCCAATTTTTTAGAGACACACGAGATTCTGCATGCCACCCAGTCTGGCTTCCGCCCAAATCTCAGCACAGAGACCGCGCTCCTAGAGGTTTCAGAAACCATTAAAGGGGTTTTGGATACTGGGGGCAAAGCCATGCTGGTGATGCTGGACTTGTCGGCGGCTTTCGACACCGTCCCCCATGATGGCCTTCTCGCAAGACTCTATGAGATCGGCCTGCGGGGGACGGTGCTCAGCTGGTTTTCTTCCTTTCTAGCGGGCCGCCGGCAAACGGTCTGGGCCTCCCCGGATTCCGCCGTGATGCCGCCTTTGGGAGTTGGGGTTCCACAGGGCTCTATATTGAGCCCGACCCTTTTCAACATCTTTATGACCCCTTTGGCGGCGTTGGCGGAGTATTTTGGGGCCCAGATCGTATCCTACGCAGACGACACCCAGCTCCTCTTCTCTTGTAGGAGTGGAGGAGACTTTGATGGGGAGAGTATCCGGGATTGCCTTGGGGCTGTTTTTACTTGGTTCCAACGGAACGGCCTCAAGTGCAATTCCGATAAGTCCGAGGTACTCTTCTTTGGGTGCGATACGGAGCCAGACTGGCAGGCTTGGTGGCCCATTAATATGTTCCCCCCGTCTTGTTCATCCCAAACTGCTAAGAACTTGGGGGTCAAGATGGACAAGGGGCTAACGCTGAAAGCCCAGATCCTTGGTGTGACGGGTATGTGTTTCGGCCTCCTAAAGATGCTGCAGAGGTTTTTACCCCTTCTGTCTGAGGAGCATAGGAAGCTGACTGTGCAGGCTCTGATCGGCTCTAGGTTAGATTATTCGAACGTTCTTTACCTGGGCCTACCAGAGTATCTGTTACAGCGGCTCCAAGTCGTGCAGAACGCTGCCGCGAGGGCCATTTTTGGTCTGAACAGACGAGCTAGTGCTACGGCTTTGCTGCAGACGCTGCACTGGCTTCCCATCCGCAAACGGATTGCTTTTAAGGCATTGACTTTGGCCTACAAGGCTCTCCATGCGGTGGGAGCGAAGTACCTCCAAAAGAGACTTGCCTTTTACCATCCGGCTCGTTCTCTGAGGTCAGAATCTTTATTCCTGGCGGTTGTTCCGCGAGTGAAGAGAGCCCGCCTGGGAGATCGCTCCTTTGGATTACTGGCGCCGCAGATGTGGAACTCACTGCCGCTCACACTCCGGGGAGCCACCAGTCTTCTTGTTTTTAGGAAAGGTCTCAAAACCTGGCTGTTCACCCAGTAGGCCGTCCCATTGTTTGCTCTTTCTGTGTTCTTTTCTTCTTTTTTACCGTGTTGTGTTATTGTGCTGCAGCTCTCTTTGCTCAAAGCGCCGGGACACTCTTTTTGAGTAGCCGTGCGCTATACAAGAATAAATATAACATAACATAACATAACATAACTTTAGTTGAAATTATAATTTTTTTTAATGTGTTTCTGTGCCCTTGACTATCATTGACTACAATTGTATGAAAAAGTGCAATTAAATTGGTGACTAATTTCCTTTTCAGGCAGTTATTCACTGTATTTGCAATCAATGTTTCAAAATAATAATTCGCCATGCTTAGCATGAAAGAAATTGTGGAGACCCTTGATTAAAGGAGGATGGGCTGTCCCTGATAGGAAAACATTCTTCTAGGATCCAACGTTTAAACAAAAGAAATCCTTACTTTTTAGGAAATTGAAGATGAATATTTTCCCATATTTAATAGTGCTATTATTGCTATCATGCAGGGGTCTTTTTGTATAGGTTTAATGATAAGTTATTTTTCAAGGTAAAATGTAAAATCATGAGGGCTGGATCAAAAATGTGTTAGATATTAGCAAGTAGTTTAAAACTTCCTTTTATTTCCTGCCCACATCACTACATCCTCTTTGGCACTGGGGTCTTCGAGGAATAAAATTCAGAGACCCAGTAAATAATACCTTAGGACACACCAAAATGAAAGTGATACAACATGTTTTCTCTGATAAAAAAACGTTTAGCATTGGATTACTTGATAGTTCATGAAATAAAGATTCTCGCAGTTCTGAAATGGATGGAGCTAAAAAGAGGGGAAAGTATTTAGTTAATTCTGACGGTACTGGAGGCAGTGCACAACTATGAGAGGACTCACTGGTCATAAAGGAGAGAAGACATCTCTACCATCAATATATGCAGCTCTACATGCAGCCGACACCGGAGAATTAACAATACATCCAAAGCTGGGAGATGAATTGAACATCCTCGCAGAAGGTGAGTGTTTTCAAAAATCACTTTAATATAAGAATGAAATAGTCAAACCATCTAATTACAAGAAGCAACAGTTTTTTGTTTTTTTAATCTACATTTTTCACCAGATTGCCTGACCATGCAAAACAGGAGAAAGAAAAACATATCCAAGATGTAGCATTCTGGGTGCTGTGCTCTTAGACCTGCTTTCCAGCTATAATAATGCGGGCTCCAGGTTTTATGGTATTTATTTTTTTGTCATTTATTCAAATTTAATTTTTGCTAATTTTACCTGTATATAGCCCTATTTATTTTGGGTTTTGTGGAAAAATTATGCTCAAATTAGTATATTTTCCCACAGAAGATAAATCAGTACAGTTATATGAAGATATGCAAATTTCAGTATCTACCATGTGCATATCTACTGCTGTTTAAGCTTCTTTACTAAAATTCCTTTCATTTTTAACCCCTTATCTATCAATTCACACATCTATTAGCCTGGCAGTCATGGCAGACAGTATTTAGAATTCCTCATAAAGCAACTCAATGATCGTTTTAAAACACATTTAAAAATAAATACGGACAAGAAAATTAATGTTTTCTGACTGTATTTATCAATAAAAATCGTTATAAATGGAAAACAGGGAGCCTTAATAATAACCAATCAATATTTTGGCGTACAATGATTGATGCTCTACACCTTGTAGTAAATCAAATAATTGAGGTCTGCCTATAATTAAGTTTGGGTTAGAATAATGAGCTGATCCTGGCACACAAAAGCAACTAATCTTGTAAGATATACAGAAAGTGCAGGTGCTAATTTTGAGAAACTAGAAACCATATATTAGTCCCTCCATATTTAATGGCAATATGAAATGATAAACACCATATATCTGGATTTGATTATCAAATATTATTCCAACAGCAAAAGAAAAAAGAAAAACATTCTGGTATTTTTATAAAATATTTTTTTTTTAAGTATAGCCTAAGCCATGTACTATCCTATACCAGTCAGCTACAAGTATTGAACAACTCTTATGAATAGACTATAATATAAAAATCTTTTTGGCTCCTTGAATGTATGTATGCATGTATATACATATGTATGCTATATATTTCTGTATTGCCAATGTATCCAAAATGCAGCAGAGTGCTGTACATGGTCTAAGACCAGAATAAAGCCATTGAATAATGGAAGAGTAAGATGGGTTGTGGATAGTTAATGCATTGTGATGTAGTGTTTTTGAAAGAGGTAAGTCATCAACTATTTTCTGAATTGGAGAAAAGTTAGTGCGGTCTATATAGATACAGTGATGTTGTTCCAGATACTGGGTGCTTCGATGGTGATAGTACGGACTGGGCCCAAAATCTCACCTTCGTTTAGAGTTAATCTCTCTGTTCCATGCTAAATCCTTCTCTGTAATGGACATTGGAATGTTTATTAGGAGTCAAGGAGCAAGTTAGTAATCTCAAATTTAAATTCCATTAACAGTTGATATTCAGGTAATAATGTGAGTTGTTTAGCCTTTGAAAGCTTTATCTCTCATTAAGAGATTAGTAAAGTTCTTTATTTTTGATCTCCATTTAGTTAGTCCATCAATGAAATGAGTTTACAGAAATCTCTTCAAAAAGAATTGTTAGAACAAAGCTACTAATAATATGATTGCAGTTAGCGCGTTATATAAAGTGACAGATTCCCTATTCTATGCAACATGTTCAGAGCTTTAGATTCTCAGAACCCATAAAGAGTTCGAATTCAGTAGCTTCAAAGTAGAATTACAGTATCAGAACTCCCCATTAAGAGTAGTTTGTGGGACTCAGCTGAATCTCATAAATCTAATTAAGTCAGCATGCAGTTACAGTAGCAAGCTGCCAAATATAGCAAAGAGAGTCTAATAGAACAGCAGCAGCAGTAACCACAAACATTGAGAGTTCTTAAGAAAAGATCTTACATTTTAGCAGGTTTTCCTCTTCCATGAGCCAATCATGAGACAGAAATATTCAGGAAGCAGGTGTGGCTCCTCCATTCCCAAGCAAAGACATGCAGATTACACTTTTTATTGAATGGTTAGCTACAGACAGTCATGCGCGATGAGATTATGGAAACATCAGGCAAGGTTTCCATAGGCTTCAAACACAGATTGACCTCTCACAAATGTTTGATTTACTGCGAGAACAAAGAGTTACTAATTAAAAGGCAAAATCATTGTTAGGGAATGCATTCATTTACTCTGTGAATCAATCATTATAGTTTTAATGCACACATTATTCTATTCCAGTTTGTATGAAACATAAGAAAGAATAAAAATGTTGCTTAATAAAATAATACATTTTGTTAAACTGAAAGAATCTGCAGTTATGGCAACATCGCTAAGCATGTCGATCTGAGCTTATCCGTCCTGGCCCCCTCCACTTGGAATTCCCTTCCCCTTCCCCTTCGTCTCTGTCCAAAGCTTGATTGCTTTCGCAGGCTTTTAAAAACTCTGCTCTTCCAAGCTGCATTTGACTAAACCTCCGGCTTCCGGTCCACGCCATTTGTCTATCAGCGCCAAGAAACCAATGGTGATAGAGCGCGTTACAAATGTTTTTTAATTAATAATTTAATAATGATCTAGGGTCAAGCTTCTAAATAATGTTGTGCATGATTGCTCCAAAATATCTTCTACTCCCTTCTCTGCACTATGTGTGTGCTCCTGTGCTGGTGTAATTGTTAATGCATCCAAACTGTCATATGGTACACTTTAGGAAATAGCACCCCTGATAACAAAGTAATAGAAAATAAGCATTCTGTCCACAAACAAAATATTCTCCTGGAATTGAAGATTCTTCTTCTAGTAAAAATGTGCCATGTCCCTCCTATCAGTTCAAATTTGTGTTCAAAACTACTAATCCCCACATGTCTGGTTCATTTTGGTGTCCTTCCCCTGTAAAAGCAAACATTATCATTTTGATGGCTATCCAATCGTAATTTTGGGTAAAACATTTTCTTTCTAAATTCGTCTTCCTTTTTCCAAACATTATTCAAAACATCACTATGTTTGTCTTTACTACATGTCATGCTAGTGTTTCTTTCTTCGAATGCCATAATAAAAAACGTTCTCTACCTGGCGCATCAAACTGGTTAAATTATTCTGGTAAGCTTTACACTAACTATAGATTTATGTGGCATAAAATAATACCGTGCTGTCCATTTCTTTCCTATGTGAGTGCAAAGTCATGCTTTCTATCAATGATACTCCAGAAAGGATTAAGTCATAGTCAGAATAGAAATATTCAAAGTGTTTTCATCTACCTAGAATAAACATTTGCTGAATTAACCCCTCTTATTGAACGATAAAAGAGGCTTTCAATTGCTCTTCCTCATTCAGACATATGGAAGTTTTTGTTGTGTTTCTGTTCCTAAGGTCTTGTTCAGGTTTTAAGTAAAATCCTATTGACACTTTAGTAATCATAATACTGTTCTTATGAAGAGTTAACACATAATAGATCTGTACTTATTTCTAAGGCATCACGTGCTCGTTGGAAGCAGATTGAAGGTATGCAGTTAATTCAAGATGCAGGTTTTTCCATTTTCTTTTTTTTTAATAGCTTCTTTAAATGATTTGTTTTCAGAAAACTGGTATTAGACAATCCTCAACTCTGCTCTAATAATGTTATCCCTACTCTTCTACTTCACACTTGGGTCCAAGTTGATCTTCTGTAAAATAAAAGATAAAATAATACATAGGAAATTGATCAGGCTCAGTTTTTTCCACCTCATGTACTTTTCCTTTTAGACTTCCACAGTCTCTTTGAAAATACAAATGTAAGTTTTTGTCAACTGTTATTTCCTGCATTGATTATTTTAGTGATATCAGGAAGGTTAAAAAAGTTCAGATCTCACATCACACAATTGAAACATTTTGTACTTAATTTAGATAGTAAGTCCACTCTGGTGCTAAATATCTTTGACACAGTACTCTTACTCGTTTTCATCTTCTCACCTTTTGTTGATTTTCTCCTCAATCACTTTCATCACTTCTCTCTGTTTCCTCTGTTATTGGGACTGGAATTCGATCAACTGACAAATTCTGTTTCAGTCTTCCTTGATTACGAGACTGTGGCTATTCAACTTCATGGGTGACTCTTTTCAGTTCAGTGCTTATGCCTTCTTGCTGTACTATTTTTTCAGTCACACTTCTAAACGGAGGATCAGTCTCTGCTTCTGCTTTGTTGGAGACATCAATGCCACTCTATGCAACAATAGGTACTTGAATTAGTGAAATTTTTTGCAGTTCTTCATCCCTTTCTTATCCTAGCTGCTGTTGGGATCCTGGTACAACTGCTCCACACTGTTTTATAGTGTGTGGTGGTGTAGTTAGCAATGCTTTATTTGGGATTTCTCACCTTCTTGGTGTTTGACGAATGCACCTAGTTTGGGATTCCCTCACACTTCACAGCAGTATTTGTCACTAGAATGACCTGGAAGGGGCCGTTCCACCTTGGCTCCAAACAGTTTTTTTTTTTTGGCAGAGTTTTATATAGCGCGAACTAGACCCGAACCGAATCAGGTATCAGAGCACTTTACATATTTTTTCCAGTTACGTTACATTTTTACGTTTTCCAGTTACTTTCATTTTAGGCACGGGGAGATTAAGTGATTTGTCCAGAATCACAGGAGGTTTTGGCGTCGTTACCGAGACTCAAACCCAGTTTCTCCAGGTCCGAGGTCGAGCGCCCTAACCGTTAGGCCAACTCCTCTCCCCAGTTCTTCCAAACGCACTTCTTGATCACTAGGATTGAGGGTGTAACACTGTTCTTGGTGTGGATCTTTAGTGGCAGTTGCAACATAGGAAAAATTGAATGCACCACATCAGCCAATCCTTTGCAGTACTCAAGTATCATATCATCTGTGATGTTCAACAGTGCATTTTCAGGTACAGCGGGTAATTTCATTACATGTCTCATCAACACTTCATCAGTCTAAAGACCAGTATTTCTATCCAGAATACTTTGCATGCTATTCAGCACTAGTGGTAAAGCATCCTGCCATTTCAGTGAAGTTGTGGCACAAACATTTGCTGAATTAGACTGATCAGCCGCATCTCCTTCTATGTACCCAAAAGACACCTGCGCTCTTCCCAGCTCACCCTGGCCACCATCCTTCGGATCGGCAAGACCAGAACTGGAGTAAAGTCATTCACTTTCCTCGCTGCCACAACCTGGAACACCCTACCCCTCCACCTCAGACTATTCCCACTCTACCCCAGTTCAGAAAGGACCTCAAGACTTGGCTCTTTGAATGACCTCAGCACTTAGACGGATCTGCGCCATACCTCCCACCATTAAGCTGCTCTTGGGGTACCTTTGCTGTTTACATGATCTGGCTCAATCCGAGGTTCATCTTTATATCAGGTCTAGGCTTTGTGCATAAACATCCATGACATCTAGGCAATCAAATTTCATCACAAACAACATCTCTTTATGACATTCTTTTCAAAAGCTAGAATCCTCTGCTCATACTTTGTCAACCTGTTTTGTGTCATGTGCTCTGTTTTCATTCTTGTAAATAGACACTCCCCAGAGTGAGGGACCATTACAGTTATTTGATATCTCATCACTATGCTTTTACTCATTTCCAGATTAGTGCTCACTGCAGCAACGGCTTTAAGATAGCCGGGCAGACCAGCAGAGACAGGGTCAAGGGTTGTGGCACGACAGAGACTTTATGTCAGCTCTTGGAAAAGCCTTCAAACATTCCTTGTCCCATGGAAGCAGATCAGAGACTTCCCAGTGTGTCAGCCTCAGTAAAAGCTTAGCAACTAAGTAAAAGTTGGGTATCTACTGTCTACTGTAGTCAACTATTCCTAGAAACATTCTGACTTCCTTCTGGGTTCAAGGTGGATTTGTCTGTATAATTAAATCCACTCTCTCTGGTGAAACCTTTCTAGCTCCTTTTTCAGTTATTTGTCCCTAGATATTGAACATTATTCGGACAGTGCTCCATCTTTCCTGGAGACACTTTGGGGCATATTTACAAGGCCCTATTGCCGCCACAACGTCACTTTCAATGATGCTGTGATGGCGATAGGGGCCCGCCTTATTTACAAGGCACCGTTAAACAACTTAATGTGGCGTAACTCTGCCATGTAAATTAGGCACCCTTTCATGCTGTATTCAATGTGAATGGGGAGGGCAATTGCTCCACTCCAACACCCATTGATTTTGATGCAGCGCCAAAATTAAGACCAGGGAATACCTGGTCTTAAACAGGCGAAACATGGAGAAATGCTTTATTTCTCCTCGCTTTTGTTGTTTCATATGTGTTGCCTTGTGCAGCACACATAGAAACAGCAACTTACCAATGATTGTTGATGTGCAGGAAGGGGGTCCTTCCTGCACATAAACAATCATTTTAAAACATGCCATAACAATGGGAGATGGTGCATTTATACATTTATCACTCTGAGGCTCATCTTGGGGACATTGTACTCAACCCCAAATCACTTGGCACCACAATCTTAAATAATGTATCCAAATCAGTCCACAACATCTTTAACATTTTGACAGATTGTTCAACTTGTATGTACTACTGCAAAGATTTGACTCTCAATTTTGTAAAATTGTTCATAAATGCTGTAAGATCACGTCAGCTCCATGGCACAAGAACACATACTCCTCCTGCTACTTCTCTAAGTGGATAAGCTGAAACTCCCTCTTCTTCTGACTCTTTATGGTCCTTTCTAATTCTGGCAGCTTCTTTTTCTTTTCATGTTTCTTTGCCCATTTGTTTTCCAACTTTTCAAAATCGCTCTATTTATAAATGCATTTTATTAATTCAATAATGTGGATCCGCATTCCTGCAGGACGTAAGTTTTCAATTACAACATAGTCCAAATGTACCGTACAACTCTTCTGGTAATGAGAGCTTTTTGGAATTTCCACATCATATTTCTGAACAAATTCAGTCACTCTCTCGTGTAGTTGCTACTCATCTTGTAATTTCGTACTGAGATCTTTCTCCTTCCTGGGCCCCATAGCCTAGAACAGCTTGCCTCCCGAATTACACCAAATCAGAAGTGAGCAGCCTTTCTGAAAGCAACTCGAGACCTGGCTTTTTACCCTAAAATTATGACTTTTGGTGCCTTCTTTATTCCCAAATAGTGCCGGGACGCTCTTCGGAGTAGCCATACACACTAGAAATTACATAGGTAAACAAACTCTTTTTTTGTTACATTCTCAAATATTCTGATTCCAAACATCCCCTAATAATTTCCCCTAGTTGAATATTTAATCTAGGGATTTTTAATTCCCTCTCTTTCTCAGGTTCTGGGCTAGTTACTTGCATTCAGCCTTCTGTCTTGTTAATACCCGCAGATTCATCAGACCATGGGGGAAAAATTCCATCTTTGAACAGGTTAGTCTCCTCTTGGGTTATTGGTGTCATAAAGACAATCCTCCCCCCATCTTTTAGTGCTTGAACTGTCTGAGGTGGTCTCCATACAACAATCTGTGAATTCTGAGAAATCGAAACAAGTCATGTCTTAGGTAACCCCACTACAGCTCCTTGTGTTTCTGAAGTGAAATTAATATTTACTGGGGTATTTGCAACATGTCTAGGCACTGTCCGTACAGTTGCTTCTTGTGGTCCTTGCATAGGCACAGGTATAATAAGTGAATTTACCACATGTGGTGGAACATTCTGTCTCTGAGTAGCTTGTGGGGTCCAATCTGCAACACTTGAAGTGGTCTTTCAATTTATACCACTCTCATTTCTATGGGAGCAGTCTCTACCGTAGTGCTTATTGTGGCACTACTTACAGACCTATCAGTTGTGGTTGCATAAGGTGGCGATTGAGCAGCTGACATTTACTTTAATATATTGTCCCCCGAATTATGGTCTGTCTCATTTTCTTCTCCTTTTCCCTTTTTATATATTTGTTGTATTTTTCATCTTTCCTTTTTACTGCATTTCAGTAGAAATTGCTGGATATAATCTAGCACCTTTGATTATAGCGTTCCTCCCTCTACACTGCTACCCATCCCATCGAGCATCTGCCTAATTATGCATTAATCTCTTTGTCCTTTTCTGATATCTTTCTCTCACTTTGTCTCTTAATGCTTTTTCCCACATCTTTAAAGCTTCACATTGTACAGATGTCAGAAGTGTAACCGGCCAGTGTCAACCTTCCACAGCAGCAGATGCTGAGTCCCAAATCCCTTTTGCAGTTGGGCAAACAGACAGTTAATAATCTGTACTACACATTTGGGATTGGGGAGAGAAAGAGAGACCACCTCCAGATCCAGATACCTGCCTGTGTCTTCTCTGATGGTGTGAGTGCAAGGGTGAGCATGCCCTTATCTATTAGAGGTATAGCAGGACCTGTATTATGACAACAATGCACTAATATTAGAACAACCCTTACTGGGCATTGGGCAATTCTCTCTTACACATTCTCTCTGCTCAGTCTCTCATCACACCTGAATCATTAGAAGGCTTGCAGCTCTCTGTAGTGTAGTGTAGATACTTTTTCTTGACTTCTATCTTCTTGCAGTTTTGTTATCTAACAATATCGAATGTTAATTTTAATAAGGAAGGCTCATGGAAAAATATGCACAGCAGTCCAGGAACAATCAATGAACAGTTTGTAGGTCTTTCGAATATGCAGCTGAAAAACTCTTTACATATTGGCAATTCAGACCTCAGAGTTGAAGCTTTTCATATTTATCACTAGACATTTGAATTCGTACTGTCCTTAAGAGGTATGAACTGCATTTTATTCTTCAGGAATCTTCTTGAAAAGAGTTGTTGCTGCTCAAAAAACGTAAGCAATACACAAGTCTACCTAAATGGGGAATGCCCCTGGTGTGCACACTGCTTCGCGAAGGGTGGAGTGAAAAAAAATCAGGAACATTAGGAAGCAATCTCCTCAGAGCAGATGCAACTATGAAATGTAGCTCTCTCTTCAGTTTTACAGTTGTAGTGCATGGTTTCTAGAGTGCATGCACTGGAAGAACACTACAGTGTGAGCATAGTGCAGGAGCACTAGAGCAATGGAGTTGATTTGTATGGTAGCCACCATCTTGAGTGCTTGAAAGGTTGGTGCAGGCCAATTTAAGCAACAGTCTCCGTAAGAGCAATCTAAATTGGAAACGCTGCATAACCATTTAGGGTAAAGAGAAAAATGAATCCTCCTCTGCCTAGGTGAGCAGCTTAGAATGCAGGCAATTAGTTTCCTGACAAAAGGCCTAGGTGGTGGTTTCATTTCACATATTTATTTTAGTCTATCAATAATTCTTATTTCAAAACTCCCATATTTTAGAAACTTCAATGATCCCTCTTTCTCAGTAATCTTACACCATTGACGAATCCATAACGAGGTGTCTAATCCCACCTCAGTGGGATTAGACAAAAAATGTACAAGCATACCCTCAGTAAGTGCTTCTTCAGCTTTTCACATTGGAAATGCAACATCTCCTCTCACAAAACTCATAAGCATGTTAAAATGTTCATGTTTCCACATGGTTCATAAAATAATTCACATTTCAATGTTATTATTTTGTTCCGTAAATGTAAATTTTTCCCTTCCAATTCTGTTTCAGTTGTAATTTATCCAAATCCTGATCACAAATCCCAATGCAGAATTCCCACATCACTGACATATCACATTATGGCACCTTGACATCACCAACCTCACACTATCCGAAAAATCCCAGCACAGATCACTATGACATGTCATCTTACTCACTGCAGAAGTTCACCCTCTGTAATGATGACTCTGCAGCATAGATACTATCTCCAAGAGTTTATTGCAGATAAGGAACAGGTGAGAGCCAGGCATACAGCTTTCACTCCAAGGCACCAGCAATAACTGAATGTCTTGGACATGGAACCAACCTTGGAACATAAAAGCATGCCATGCCTCCTCCATGCCACAGTCATAAATAAAAGCACAATACAACACATCCCCCCTACATTGCAATGAAAGAACAATAGAACGTTGAACAGCACTCAGTAAGAAACTGTGTACACTGAAAAAAACAGAAGAGAAGCAGAAATATAAGAAGGCGAAAAATTACATTACATACTCCTTTAACCATCCTGGAAGCACTCTTTCCTTTTTCCACTGTCACCAATATCCACACTTCCCCCAAATGGTTCAATAGTGTTTGAAAGCACCACCTCATCTCTTTCAAAACACACTCCCTCTGGGGCGATAGTGTCGTCATGGATATCCTGTCTAACTTCCAGAGTACTTTTGTCAACCTCAAACTGTTCATTGTTATGAGCCCCATCAGAGGCCAATCTGGTTTGGATGGTTCTGTGATCAAAGTAATCTTCCACCCAATCGTAGTCCGAAGCCTCTTTAGCACATGCTGCTTCATCATGTGAAACACCCTAATGGTGTCCCAAGTCAAAAGCAACGTTTTTAAGGTTCCATACTCTATCATCTCTCAGTCTGACAGCATTGTGAAGGACTTCTACCACTTCTTGTGGCACTTCAAATTGATTCTCATCCTTAGAAATGTTAGTAGGTCTTCTGATGCGAACCCAATCACCAACCTTAACTGAAACCTCCTTGACACCATGACTTTTACCGTAATACTCTTTACTTTACTCATGTACCAATTCCAAATTATTTTTAACATTGATGAGAGACCAATAACCCAGTGGTACTGTGTATAGTTACTCTATATCCCCAAACCTCTTTCTGTATTTCCAGTTTCCAGTTCATGTGTTTGCTCATGCCACCTGAATCATACCTTTTAACACACGGTTGAATCGTTATACAGTACCCTTGCCGCTTGGATTGTGAGGGGCAGTAGTTTGTGCTTAATACCAATTCTTTCAAAGTAATTTTTGGCGTTCCTTGAGGTATATTGCCCCCCATTATCACTTAAAACGCTAACTGGTAGGCCCTCCATGACAAACAGTTTGTCTAAAAATCCAAGGACTGTATCCATGTCAACCTTTCCCACAAAATCTACCATAGGTCATTTTGAAAATAAAACAATGGCAGCCAACCCATATTCCTTGGAATCACCTACCGGTCCGAAAATATCTACCGCAGCTACTTCCCACAGTACACTGGGGATTACACTTTCACTCATAGGAGGTCTCAGTGTCTTTAAAGATGTATCCGCTGATAACCTAACAGGATAGTCTCTTACACATTTCTCTACCTCCTTGTCTACCCCAGGCCACCAAAAAATACCTTTGACTACCAATTTGGTCCTTCTCACTCCAAAATGGCCCTCATGGCACAACTGCAACACTTTATTTCTCAAAGTCTTAGGTGGAATTACCCTATTACCTCTCAAGACAAAATCCCTGTCCACTGAAAGTTCCATTCTTACCTCCCAGAAAGGTTTCAAATCATTAACTATGCTATTTTTCCTAGGCCATCATTTACAAATATATTCTGACACAGCCTGCAAAATCTTGTCTTTATGTTGTTCCTCCATCCACTCAGCCTTAGAAACTGTTGGTGCTCCAGAATCATGGACAAAAGCAATCCTCAGGGAAATCCTGGCTAATCTGGCAGAGGCACTCGTGGAAATCAGAAGCAAGATCACTCAGTCCCCAATTTTTTTTTTCTTTCTTTATTCTGTAATTCTTTAACAAGAAAGACACACACAGCTAACACGTTTCATTCCAGGAAGAAACTTCGTCAGGGCTGCAATGATTACAAAGAAGACACACATTTACAAAATACATATATAACACCCATTAATAAGAACACATATCAAACATCAACTCAATATTAGAGACGAATGACCCACAATAACATACATAACTATAAAAATATTCTTTTACACATGAATATGTACATACATATATATAGAAAACATTAAAATATTACATTTAAAAACAACAATTTGGACAAATCGTTGACATATTAAACAGAACTCCATTCAAAATACAGTTCTTAAAGCTGTAATAGACATGTAAAAAAGTATTGTTATCCATATAAGTAAGGGGTAGAATAATCATAGAGAAGAAAAAAATGAAAAACGGAAAAGAGAAAACAAAAAAAGTATGAAAGATACAAATGAAATAATATTTTAAGGGAAGCATAAGGGACATCATCAATAATAGATTAGATAGCAAAACAACTGAGCCCCAACAAATCTCAAGAGTAAAAAAAGGGACCAAAAAGATCATGCAACAGAAATTTACCAAATCAAACAGTGAAACACTAAATGGAGACAAAAATGGCACAGAATCGGATCCATTGTGGTAGCGGACTTGTACCCCAAGCTGGTTCAGGTGTCAGCCCACCAACAGTGACACAAACCCCTCATCAATGACATGAAAAGATTTTAATTTGTCTCACCCCTCTGTATATTAGGCCAAGAGGCGATGGAAAAAGTCCAAAGAGGCGCAAATAACCAATTCACGAGAGGCACAGTATGCGGTGTCAAATCAATATTGATAATCTGAAAATGAAAAATAAAAAAGGGGATAGGGAAACAGAAAGTATCCCTGTAAGTAGTTATAATCAGAGGGAATTCCTAGAGCACCAGAACCCAAAGGATGCACCCATGTCCATGGATGACCAGCCACACAAGAGAGATAGCTAGATGCAAACAGGATTATACTCTCACAACCATCACGCTTTTTCTGCGATAAAACTGCTTCCAGCCCTTTATCATTAGCATCAGTAGTTAAGTAACAACCAGAGTTTGGGTCAAAACTGCTTAATGCACTCACTTTTTATAAGTCGGATTTAACTAGGGAAAACTGTGCCTCACAATCTGCTGACCATTCAAATTTTACATTTTTCTTGAGAAGTGAACATATGTTGTACACCTTGCTAGCAAAATTAGGTATAAACTTTGCACAATACTCGGCTATGCCCAAAAGGGATCTCACTTCATCTTTTGTAGTAGGGGCCGGTGAACCTACAATGGTATTGACTAATGAAGATTTGGGTCTCACACCATCTTCACTTATTATGTGGCCTAAGTACGACACATTCCTTTGTGCAAACTTGCACTTGCTAAATTCTACAGTTAAACCCACGCTCTGTAACACTTCCAACACATTATTCAAAATGCAATCATGATCCTCTTGTGCCCGGCCGAGACTAAAATGTTATCTTGAAAGAAATTTACACCACTTATTTTACCAAACAGTCTATGAATCAACTGCTGAAAAACAGCAGCGGCCGAGGCAAGACCAAAGGGCATATGCCTGAACTTGTAATACCCAAACAGCATTATAAAAGCAGTAAGTTTCCTCGACTCAGGCGTGAGTATACCCTGGTGGTAAGCGGCCGACAAATCAAAGGGGGAAAACCAAGTTGCCCCCTTAAGTGAATAAACCATTTCGTTGATTGTTAGTAGAGGAAACTTTTCAATGACAATATTATTTTTTAGGTGGCGCAAGTCAGTGCATAAGTGGATTTTCCCATTGCTTTTGTATGCTATCACCACCGGAGAAATCCACTCCGAACTTTCCACTTCTTCAATCACACCTTTAGCAATTAAGCCCTCTAACTCTTTATTAACTTCATCCCTTATTGACATAGAACCGGACTTGTTTTATGGACTTTGGGTTCTGCACTTTCCTTAAGTACAATAGTGTGTTCGACCCCCTTAAGTGCTCCTAATATTTTACCAAAAACTCCTGGAAATTTTTCAACCAAAACACTTTCCAACTTACCTTTCCTCATAATAGCTAAAACATTTTCCAATGGGGTATCTCCATTAACCCATAGCCGGTATTGGATTACTGTATTATTGTTATGCATGACTAGTTGGTCACATGAATTCGTCATTTAGAACCCCAAACTTACAATAGATAGCAAGTTTCTTTAGTTCATCCACCCACTCATCCACAAGTTCCGCTTTGTTCTGCTTCCTTTGAAATAACTTGTAACGTACCACACCGATACACACCTTAGGGGCAAAATATTTGTCTAAGTCTTTTAAAGCAGCTTCAAATGCATTAACACCTTCTACAATTGTGGTCTTAGGCATACGAGTATAAGTCTTTAGCCCAACTGGCCCTAAGGAGTGTATCAAAAGTCTTTTCATCTGGTTTGGCTTCATCTTCCCAGCTTCGTCTACAGTCTTAATATAATTCACAAAATAATCCTTCCACTCCAACCATTTCATAGTTGGTTGAGATACTGTTGCCCAAAATGGATGTGGAGGACTAATTATAAAAATTTGCTGTGCCATGACTTGCTCAACTTCTTAGACCTCCCTATCTCCTTGTTCCATACACAGTTTATTAAAATGTTAATTTGAAATTGTATATATATTTATTTATTTCCTTCTGCTACTGTCTTAGTTGTGAAGGACATTTGTTAATCATCAATGAGTTTTCATCCAGAGAACATATTACCTACTAGTTATCATGGGTAGAAAAGGAACCATTAAAAAAAACACACAAAAACACATACTACTTAAACAGCCATCTCCCGACTATCTCACCTGTTCCTTGGAGATAATTTCAGATAATGTCTAATGCTGTCACCGCAACGAATTCCACACGTTGTCCAAAAACTGTCCCGACTTCTTCCGACTAAATACTGTAAATAAAAAGGATAACAAAGATGGCTGCTACGCAGGGTCACGCAACGTGACCTAGTGTGATGACGTGCAGAGTGTTGTGTAGCTCGTTGTGTGTTTGAGCGTTTGCAGCCCCTTCAGACGTCAAAGGAATGCTGCAAACGAGAACCACAACACGCAAGATGGAACTTTGCCGCCGCCCGAAAAATGTGGCTGATGTCAGTTCCTCCCAACGGCTGCCAAGTAAAGTAAAGTAGTCTTACCCCGATTCTTCCATGCAGCCAGTAGCGATGTATGAGCCAAATTTTCCAGGGTACATCCACTTAAAATAAAGAGACAATGGAGGGTAATTAAATATGTATAAAACCCTCTTCCAAGATGTAGGTTGCGGTAACAGCTCACTCACCCAAAAAATATATATATGAGTGTCCATGCAGGAATCCATGTGAGGTTAAATCAAAATTGGTGCCAATTGTAATGATGACTCGGCTGCATAGATACTATCTCCAAGACTTTATTGCAGATAAGGAACAGGCATACAGCTTCCACTCCAAAGCACCAGCATTAACTGAATGTCTTGGACTGGAACCAACCTTGGAAAGCATTCCATGCCTCGCTCCACGCCATGCTCATAAATAAAAGCACAATACAACACCCTCCTTTTCAATTTCTCTTGTACTAACACAAGACCCAAAATTCTTTTCGCAAAACAAAAAAAAAAACTAGCACTTCAACAATCATATTAAGGGTATTACACCTTCCAACTTCTGACATTCAAACAGAAAATCCACAATTGCAAGGGAGATCTTGACCCGCATTTACTTGCCCTAATCAATGCAGCTTACTCTGTTTGTGTAATTAGGTTCTGTCAATATCAATCAATAATAAACAACCACAACAGATTTAGAATTTCTCTTTCATTTGTGTAGGTGTGGTACATTACACTCTAGACCACAAAACTACTGCAAACAAGAAATTATTCAAATGTTTTCTACACTTGTCTCAATATTTTATTATCCTAGGATCTTAGACTACGGTGAGTCTGAATTCTTCAATCTCTTCATATAAAACATGAATCAATAATCATCTGTTTTCATCAGACCATCTAGTCTCCATCCAGTATCACAACAAAAACACAAATACAGTTACAATAGACGATGCATTACCCTGTTAATTCCCATACCTCCAAAACACCAAGTGCCGTCAAAAACAGTACCTTGTCAGCTCCTCAAGCTCTGGGCATTGGATTCCAGGATTTGGGTCTTTTTTACTAACTTGGGAATTGATTATAGCTCCTTTCTCGAAACATTAAAACCACTACTCTGTTACCGGAAAACTGATAGCCATGACTGGGCCTAAAATCTCGCTATCAGTTAGAGTTCAGCCGTCTGTTTCGCTCTGAATCCTTCTCCACGATGGACCTTGGAATGTGTTTTAGGATTAAGGAGTAAGTTAATCATCCCACACTTAAATTCCATTATTAGTTGATCTTCAAGTCAATAATGAGAAGTGAATTGTCTTTCAAAGCTTTATTGCTCATAAAGAGATTAGTAAAGTTATTTCTCTATTTTTGGTTAGTCCATCAAGGAAATTAGTTTGCAGAAATCTCTTCAAAGAGAATGGTTAGAACAAAGCATCAAATAATGTAGTTGTACTTAGCATGTTCCATAAAGGAAATAAGTTCCCTATTCTATAAATCAGGTTCAAAGTTTTAGATCCACAGAACCCATACAGAGTTAAAATTCAATGGAAATTAGTGAAATCAAAGCAGGATAAAGTATTAGATTATCAGAACTCTCCCTAAAGAGTAGTTCATCAAGTCTTATTAAATCCAATTGAGTCAGCATTCAGTTGCAGTAGCAAGCTGCCAAATCAAAATAGCAGAGAGTCTCAGGGAGCAGAAGCTGTAACCACAATCATTCAAAATTAGGAAAGGGAAGTGTATAAGCCAGTGAGTCTACCTAGGAAAATGCACTAATATAAAAGTCAAGAAGACATCTAAAAGCAGCCTGTAGCAGGCATCCTCTTCCACGAGCCAATCATAAGACAGAGATATTTGGTAAGCAGGTTCAGCTCCTCCATTGCTGCAGAAATACATGTGAATTGAACTTTTTTTCCATATATGGTTAGCAACAGACAGTCTTGCATGATGAGATTCTGGAAACATCAAGCATAGTTCCCATAGGCTTTAAACACAGATCAACCTTTCACCCATATTTGTTTCACTGTGAGAACAATGGCCTACTAACTAAAAGACAAAATCACTGCAAGGTAATGCATTATTTTACTCAATGAACCAATGATTGTTGTTTAAATGCCCAAGATAATCTATTCAAGCTTTGAATGAATCATAAGAAAATGTAAAGTTCATGTCATTCAAGAATGGAAATGTTGCTTAATAAAATAATACATTTTATTAATCCAAAAGATTCTGCAGTTATGATAACATCTCTAAGTATGTCATTCTCAGGTCAAACTTCTAAATCGTATTGTGCATATTTCAGCAATTTCGAGTTGCCTTCTGTTTCATGCTCTTTCTTTGGCCTACATGGATAACAATGACTGCCTACAGCAAATTAGCACATTTTAAATATGTGTCAGTCTAACATTAAGTTTTACACTTTTGATGGCCCATTTAACATACTATCTGGCACATGCATCAACCAAAATTGCCCTCATTGAAATAGCGAATCGGTAAAACAGGCTGTTATCAAACTCAAAACATCATTCCCCAATGCATCAACCCCAATACCGAAAAAACTAAAGAACCGCAAATTAACCCACTCGGTAAATTACCGAATCGCAAAGTAGCGATTTGATAATACCAAAACATTCAATTGCTCCCGGAAATAGCGAATGGCAAAAAAAAATCGCAAAGGAATGCAGCAAACTTCGCAAACACCGAAAACTCCCAAATTCGCTATTTAGCATGAGCAGAATAAGGGGAAACTCAACCAGGAGGTAAAGTTGACGAAAGGTAAAAAAAACAAAAACAAGTGGATACAATCAGAAACCCTTCAAAAATGGACCTGGAGACCCCGTATGTTAACCAAAATGACTGCCCTCTATGTGCTTGCAAGGAGGATGAGAATTAACGCAGCAGCACAGCGCAGGAGGATGAGAATTAACGCAGCAGCACATTGCATGAGGATGATCAAGGAGAGGGTATTCAGGGTGCGCATCACATTGCTGGGCCAAAATGACGATGAAATATATGACAAGTACAGACTAAATCGTGCCATGATCATGCGTCTAATTGCTGACCTGGAACCACTACTGCAGCACCAGACCCGTAGGACCAATGCCATCCCTGTCCACGTCCAGGTCCTATGCAGCCTGCACCTGCTGGCGTCTGGAAGTTTCAGGGGGTCTTAGCAGTTGCCGGAGGCGTATCACAAAGCGCACCTTCACGCTTCTTCAGCAAATTCATTGATGCCATGCTGACTATGATACATACCCACATCACCTTCCCCACAACCCCAAAGAAGATGAACTGGTCCAAACAGGAATTCTACCAGTTGGCACAATTTCCCCATGTCATAGGATGCATTGACTGCATGCATGTCCCCATCTGTCCCACCTCAGCCAACGAGTACATATTCTGCAACCGGAAGTCCTATCACTCGTTAAACGTGCAGGTCGTGTGCAATGCCAAGCACATCATTTCGGACATTGTAGCGCAATTTCCCGAGAGCAAACACGACTCCTACATATTCAAACACAGTGGCATCCACAGGCGTCTGCTCAATGGTGAATTCAGAGAGGGACACCTACTTGGTACATACATATACCTATTTGTTACGCCATCATCACATATGTAATTGTATTTATGCCGCTAACCCCTTGCTCCCCACCCTGTAGGTGACAGCGCATACGCCTTGCATGAATATCTCCTCACTCTCTACATCAACCCAGCAAAACTTCTGGCGCAGCGCTACAATGCAGCACATATCAGTACCAGGGATGTGGTAGAGCGAACATTTGGTATCCCGAAAAGTTGCTTCAGGATCCTACATAAGATGGGAGGTGCATTGCAGTATAACCCTGTAACCTGCTGCAGGATAATAGCAGTGTGTGCCATGCTGCACTACATTGCCACAAGAAGGGAATACCAATAGAGGTGAACAGAGATGACAACTTTCGTGATGAACGACCCCCCGCACAACACCGATAGGAACACGTGCCAAACACAGCTGAATGTCAAAGGAGGCGGACACACATCACACAACATCACTTCAGAGGCAGGTAAGAATGAGCCATCACAATATGTTCTGGTGTGCAAATGTTTAATTCACATGAGCGTTTGTCAAAGTAAATATATATAATAAGTAAACATGACGGTGACTCAACACATTGTGTAAAGATACATGTCAGTTGCATCACAGGAGTACGATCACGATATGTAAGTGGCCCATGGTTACATCACCATGGCCAAATAGGCGGAAGTGCATGTCTATTTGCGCTTTCCAAGTACCCCCAGCCTCCTGTCGCGTGGATCCTCTACATCACCATGTGGCTTGACGTTCCTGTGGAGTCTCTCCATCGGGCTCTGCCGGTATTTCGGAAATGATGAGGCCTTCGCTGCCATCAGGTTCCACCAGAGATGCATCTGTGTGTGAAACAGTGCATTGTTATTTTATTTTTTTACTTTATCCGTTCATCATTTCGCATACTTTGAACATAATAAATGACATTTAGACAGACTGTTAGACCTGTGCCGCTGGTCTCATTTCTTGCGCATTGGTTATCATACATGCACACTTGGCTGACATGACTACAACTCCCATGATGCAACACTTCTGTGAGGGTATATGTGTTATGCACTTCTTCCTGCACACTGTGATTAGCCTGGGGGGATGGGCATGGGTACACAATATGCAGCGTATCAGCACAGGCATGCATCTTACCTTGTCCTAGGGTCACTGCGCCGGAAGTGTCCATTTGGGTGATTCCCATGACTGCCTCTGGCTCAATAGTACCATCAACGAGGTCCTCCAGGGCTGTGTTGACAGGTACTCTGGATGTCCCCCCCTCCTTTGCCAGCTGCTTCCTTCACCCTTTCCGCAATGCGCTCCTTTGCCCTCTTCCTGAGGTCATACCATCTCTTTTTAGGATTGTCAATGCTGCGGTGCGTGACTCCTAGCACATTTACCCTCTCCTTGATGCGCAGCCAGATCTTGCGCTTCCCGGCTTTGGGCACCTTGAGTGACAGCTTTCCAAAAAGCTTGTCATGCTTGCTGCTCACCCCCTCTATCAAATGTTCCAGCTTCCTATCAGAGAACTTTCTCTTCCTCTTTCTGGGCGTGTCTGATGGTCTGAATTCATTCTTCTCCATCCTGGATAGCAGTGGTGTGGCTGGGTTGTGAGGGTGAAGTCTCTCAGCTCAGCTCCTATGCTCTGCCTCATCCTCTGAGCTCCTCAGGGCACTGAATGAAGCATGGGCTGGCTGACTTCCTGGTTGTGATGTCATCAGCCTGCTTCCAATGCGACCAGTTTTTGTGCGAAATCGCTAATACCGAAATCGCTAATACCGAATTTGGTTATAGCTAATTCGGAAATTGTTATTCTTTATTTTGAGGACTCGCTATCGTGTATTCGATGTTTCTTAGCAATTTTAAAAGAATCGCTAAAAAATACCGAATCTGTTGGTCCATCCCAAAAACGAATCCTTATTTGCGATTCCTTATTTATCGCTAATAAGGACTTGTTTTTCCGAATTTTGATGCATGTGCACCTAAGTTAGTTCATTTTCATTCTAATTTATAGATTGTGGCAAAGGCCTGCTAATTTCATTCAAACAAATTTTCAAACTTCTTAGCCTGTAGTGTGATGGTGTGCTGATTGAAGGTGTGCCAAGAACCACCAGAGATGATGAACTTGTCTGGAAGATAAGCATGTGTGCTGGTTACAGTGGCTTTTTAAATGAAGCAGCTAGTTTTAAAAATGGCGTGGGTCTCATTGAGAGTCAGTGGACTTCCATCAGGATAAGGGCAATGTGATCATATTTCTTCAGGCTCTGGATGAGCCATGCTGTGGCAGAGGGATGCACCTGAGGGGTGACAGAATGGTGGCTGAGAGATCATGGCATAAGGCATTACTACCATCCATATTCAAGAGCATGTGGGATTGACAGCAGTTCTAGCATTGATTTCTGGAAGAAAAGCTTACATTTTCTTCAGAAGAGAGAGCTGGTACCGGGCGAACTTTATATTTTTGATAATGTGTCCCTTGATGGTGAAATTGATGTCCAGGATAATCCAAATCACTTGGCAATCTGTAGAAAAAGGGGGTACAAAGCTGTAAATGCTGATGTAATGGAGTTAGGTTTGTACTCTATTGTGCATGTTGTTCTTGACAAATAACAGACATCCTTTCTGAGTTGGATTGAGCTTCAGGTATACGCTTAACAACCAGGTATGGATGATGTGCAAGCAGTAATTGAGCCATTAAATGTCTGAAAAAGAGAAGACGTTGAAGTAGAGCCCTCTATCATAAGCATGTTGGTGAATATTGATACCTTATGTGTGACTCAAACACCAAGTAACACCATATAGAGGTTGGAAATGGCAGGAGACAGAATAGAACCCTCGCGGACTCCACAGGTGATAGAGATCTTTTGTATGTTGGGGATGCATATGTGAAAACAGGGGTGTGGGTTGGAAAGTTAGGAGGAGAATTAGTAAAGGACATTGCTGGTGAATCCCATTTGATACTCCAGAGCGCATATGAGGGTGGGATGGTCAACTGTGTGGAAGGTAGCTGAGAGGTGTATCAATATCATGAGGCAGGGATCATCTTCATTTCTGGCCAAGAGGGCATCATCTACGATGTGTAAATTAGTGGTCCTCATGCTGCAGCATGATTTAAACCAGACCAGTTGTCATGCAGGAGATGGTCAGCATTGATGTGATCCTGGAATTGAATGGAGGCTGAATTGTCAATAAACTTGTTGAACAATGATAGATGGGTGATTGGCTGGTAGTTGTTAGGTAAATAGGGTCAAGACCTGGGAGGATCTGGCCTGTCTCGAGAGCTTCTGGGAAGATGCCTTGAGTGAGGGATTCATTGACAATTATAAGTAGATGGAAGAGAGCATCCAGAGAGAGCTTTGATGAAGAACACTAGAAAGACATCATCTTGACTTTGAGGGAGTAAAGTATGTCAGCAAGAACTGAAGGGGACAGGGTTTCCATGGCTGACTAATGTGGGATTCTAGGGAAGGGGTAGGTGCAAAACATGAAGCAAGCTTGGTGCTGTTTAAGTGTTTTCACATCTTCTCTATTTTTTCGCTGAAGAAGAGGTTGATGGCTTTGCAGTTTACAGTGGAATGAGGAGTAATGGGGCTGGCATGGGGCTGAGGCATTCCTTGAATGCCTTTAACAGAGCTTTGCCTCTGTTGGTGACTTCATTAATGGTGTTGGTGTAATGTCTTGCCTAGGCTAATGTGCTGAGCTCTCTGCTTGTTGTGTGGAAAGAGTGGCTTGGTAGTCTCTTTTCTTCCATTTTCTTTCCTATCTGCAGATGGATTGTTTACTGTCAGGTAAGTCTTTAGAGTACATAGGTGCTGAACGATTTGACTTGCACTTGCATTCTGTAATTGGGGTGTGGATGTTCACACAGCTTTATAAAAGGTTGTGGAAGTTGTTTAGAAGTGTATTTGAATTGAAAATGGAGTTGAAAAGACGAGAGATGATATCAAGTATAAAGTCATGTATGGAGAAGACTTTGAAGGATCTTAAAGTTTAGTATTCTTTTTTGTGTACACCTTCGTTTGTTGGCAGAACATTGAGCAGGGAGATAGAGATACCAATGTGGTCAAACCAAACCAGGGGTATGGGTGGTTTTAATTGAGTTGTTGGTGATGTTGAGAAGACAAGGTCAAGGATGTGGTCTTTGAGGTGTGCTGGTTATGTGACATTCTATACCACATTGAGTGTATCGAGGAGTTTGAAGAGGGTATATCTGTTTTTTGGAGCTTGTTTTTTGGGAGGTTTAAGTTACCCAAGATGGTGATATGTGTATGTCAGCTGGACAAGGTGATGAGTTGATCTTGGATATCAACAATGTAATCCTTTTTCTGCCTGAGAGACATGTAGATGAGATGGAAGGTGGTGGTATATGTTGCACAGAGTGGGAAATGGCATGTCAGAAGCTTTATTGAGTTGAGTGTTACTTGCTTGCCTAAGATGCTAGACCATTAGAACTTGTGGATGACAAGAAGGCCTCTTACACATTCCATCCACCATCCAAGATTAATGCTGTAGCCTGTGGGAAGAAAGGTATCTAGGATGTGTGTTTGTTGACACTGTAAGAAATTGGGTTATTAGTGACATCACTGAATTTCCCATCATCACCAGGTTTCCACCAAAACATCTGTAAAAGAAAAAGTCAAGCAAGAAGACTTCATTTACCATTAGTGACATCACTGGATTTCTGATCATCCATCTGCAGAGGAAGGGACATCATTTGGTTTCCCAATCACAGTACCCTGTGCTCGTCCCAGGATGAATTTAATGATGGCTGCAGCATGGATACAAAGCGCTAGATGAGCCAGAGGCAAACCCATTTGCATCCATCTGTGCTTGGACTTTGCCCAGTGCCAGTAACCTGAGTTCTACAACTACCCAGTGATACCCTGCTACTAACCCCATACTCCTGACATTGGCCGCTGCTCACCACTTTGCTGCAACACTGCACCACACAATATGAAAAGAGTGTTCACATACACCTTTTGCAAGTTACCATGCACTTTCTCACACCCTATACCCACCGCTACCACACTAAGAGCACCCAGCACCCCACTTGTTCACACTCACACATACCAGCCATCAGTTCATGCTCACACAGACCAAACACCACCCAAACAAAACACCACGCTTGCATGCATGCCCCACAACACCTGCTCACTCACCAAACACACAACAGTGATATGGGAACTACTTCACAACTGTGCTCGACCTGCTCTTTCCAAAAGAAAAATGGTTAAACCCAACCTTGGCATAGAACATGGCTACAAACACCCAGACCTAATACAAGATCATTAGGCAAGACCATCAGCACGAAATACAGAGGAAGAAGTTGCTATCATATACAAAGATACCATCATATGCACCACCTACACAAGACTCCCATCGGCTATATGGATCACCTCATGCACAAAATACGCCTCAGTGCCAACATCACTCTGGGCAGAACCTGTGTATACAGACCACGAGGCCCCTCTCCAACTTCACCATGACATCACAGACTTTGTCGCTCCCTTTATCATCAGGGCCAGCACCTCCATCCACCTCAGAGAGCTTAATTTTCACCTAGAAGACTGCACCAACCCAAACTTTAATGTCCTTCAGGAAAACCTCAGGAACCTTGGCCTCACCCAGCATGTTACCGAACCCACGCACGCTGCCAGAAATCTATTGGACCTAATTTTGTCCTCAATCAGCAAAATCACAGTTTACAAGTGAGCAACTATGACCTGGACATTCTACACTCTCGTCATTTTCAAAATACTCATCCCGCACCATCACAGACCTACCACTACACGAACCACCCGCTGCAGTTGAAAAGGCATCTCAGAAGTGGAGTTGCCTTCCATCCTCTACAAGCTCCAGTCAAGCATGCCAGTGATTTTCTGAAAGCTGTCAAGAACCTCAACAGCTGGATCACTGCATACAACTACACCCTGGCTCCTCTCAAGCTCAACTTAATGGTAAGAGCCTGACCACAGGCCAGTTGGTATACCAAGAAACTCTGACAGATAAAACACCACTGCAAGACATTGCTGATACAGGCATCTTCTAATTAGCCCTAATCTCCAGTAGATACAGAACTAGGAGTGGGCAGTAAACTTTGCTCCACTGGCATAGTCTGCAGAGTTTTCCATGGAGTTCTGAAAACACTCTGTGAAACACTGTATTGCAGAGATTTCCTCACGTGTGGATCACCAACATTAAGGTGGTAAACATGAGCAATAGGAATCTAGCGCTAGGACGAGTCCCGGAGCATTTTCTCAATGTGGGCGATTACAGCAGGTGGATGGAGTAGAAAACCTACTTGAGCGGTAGAACGAAGCAGCACCCTCTGGTGCAGTGCTTGGTGCCATCGGCGCTGATTTTACAGCACAAGCTCCCGGTGCTAGAAATCAGCGCATGTAGCACAACCTGCCCAAATGTAGCTACTCGCAGAAGTTCACAGAATTTCACAGATTTCCACGGAGTACAAATCTGTGAGTTTCACCCACAGCCTATATGGAACACCAATCTCACAGTTCTTGCAGATTGCATCGACATCAGCACTAACAGCAGCAAGGAAATCTTCACCATCATCACCAATTTCACCTCCCCTCATGCCACCTCCACCACATTCCTCCTCTAACAAGACCTTTGAAACAAGGTTTAGGAATTCTTCTGTAACAAAATCATACACCAAATTCATCTCTCAACTGGACCCTGTCACCATCACAGCTCCCCTACCCCATCATAACCGATTAACGAACCATGACATTGTGGCCTGCCATCACAACAATCAGAATTGCTGCTACCAGTAAGACTATCCATTCCTGGTAGCTTCATCTGATCCTTTCTCCGGTATACAACGTTTACAACGCAATTTTTACAACGCACTACCATTACAACGAAACTTTTACAACACAAAATCAATTACAACGCATGCATTTACAACGCAGTCATAACAACGCATGACACTACAACGCACACCACTACAACGCATACCATTACAACGCAGTCATTACAACGCATACCATTACAACGCATAACTTACCATCCAACACTTACCCTACTGTTGCACCCCCTGGAGTTAGAATAGTAATTTTAACCCCAACACTTACCCTACTGTTGCACCCTCTGGAGTTAGAATAGTAATTTTAACCCCTACACTATCCAACACTTACCTTATATGCAATGTAGTGTAATGCGTTGTAATGGTATGCGTTGTAAATGTACTATGCGTTGTAGTGGAATGCGTTGTAAAGGTAGTTTTAAAGTATTCGTTGTAATGGTATGCGTTGTAATGGTGTGCGTTGTAATGGATGTTGCGGTGTAAAAAATGTGTTGTAAAGGTAGGCGTTGTAAAAGTATGCGTTGTAACGTCATACATCCCCTTTCTCCTATTACACCTTCATAGAAGGACTCTGACCAATCAGTACAGCATTATCATCCATCCTCAATTCTTCCATTGACTCACACACCCTCTTGGACACCTGGAAACATGCCATCATCATGCCCCTGCTCAAGATACCATCCTCTGACTCAGTCACGCTTTCCAACTGCAGACCCATCTCCCTCCTAGCATGCCCAACTAATGTCTTACAGAAACTAATCAATCAACACCTCACAAACCACCTGAATAACCACCAGCTCCTTGACACCATGCAGTCATTGACAGAGGAGACACAGCAGCGCTGGACCTCTCTGCAGCATTTGACATGATATTGCACCATCTCTTCATCAGGCACCCGCACAGGATTGGCATCCAAGGACCCACTCCTCTCTTGATCTGCTCCTTTTCAGTGGATAGAACACAGCCGTTAGCCTGGTATCTTACTCTTCAGAAGCCCAGCAACCCATCTGTAGAGTGCCTCAAGGTTCATCGCTCAGCCCCACCATCTTCAATGCATACTACCTCTGGTTAAGTTCATTTATGCACATATCAACATATTGTCCTACACAGATATCAATCAAAACAGGCTCTCCCTCTCAGCAAGAGACCCAATACAAGAACAAATTCCCTTCTACATGATGGAAGTCGGTAACTTGAAAGTCAACTGTCTCAACCACAACACCAACAAGACAAAAGTAGTGATCATCTGCAAGAACACCTCACCATTGAACTCCAGATGGTTACAGTCCAAAATCATATCCACATGCAGAACCCATCCCAGGAATCACAGAATTAATGTCAACATCAAACTGGACATGATTGCACAAGTCAATGCTGTCACTGCAGCATGCTTCTACCCCCCTAAAAATGCTGAGGAAGATCTTCAAACAACTGCCATGCAACACCAGATACATTTCCAGTCACCCTAGTCACTAGCAAGTTGGAATATGGGTACACTCCTTATGTCGGAAACACAAGCAACTCACTAGAAGACTATAAACCATGCAGACCTTGTCAGCCAATCTCACAATGCACTCACATCACACCATGGCTCAGAGAACTACACTGGCTCCCTATACACAAATGTGTTTAATTCAGACTCCTCAAACACACCTTCTTGGCACTATACAACAGATGCTCCACCTACCTAAAGAGTTGTATCTCCCTTAATCAACCTCCCAGACACTTCTGCTCCACAGGACTACTATATTACACATCCTACGCATACACAGAACTAAATCAGGAGGACAGGATTTTACTTACATTGCTTCGAAAGAGAGGAACAGCTTCCCACTCAATATCAGTGCCGCCTCCTCTCTTTTTGAATTCCAACATGAAATTTAAGACCTGGCTTGTCAATAAACCAGCCTATAACAGATATGGCTAGACCCACAAACCTGCTCATTATTAGGACACTCTTGTGAGTGATAGTGCCATTTACATATACACATAATATGAAATAACAGCACATAAACAGTAATAAAGAGAAAACATAGCATAAGAAGTATTCCAAACCACTTTAGAAAAATGAAGGGCCTAATTAAAATGACGTTGAAGGTTTATACTCCAATGGGCGCATTATGATGACGGCAGTTGGAGTTTAAACCAGCCGGGGTATCCAACACAGTGCTGATGGGCACAAAGAGCCTGTCAGGCAGTCGGAAAGATCTCATAACCCCTTAAGGATGGTAGTTCGGCAGTTGGGATTATGGTGTTAGTTTCCGGCAGTGAATCCATCCAAATAGGATTGGTTGTCAGAATCTGACTTTGGGCGCTTTTAGCAGGGCTCCCTTGCCCCCTGGCCCTGGCAAGTGAGGTGCCTGCCACACAGTGTAGGGATGTTTAGAAACGTAAATTTTTCAATGTCAGCTTGTGCTGTGGGTGCTTTCAGCCCGCCGCATAGGTTCTCATTGAAAAATGGATGTTTACAATAGCACTATGTGCGGTTGCATCCAAATAATGCAGTCGCAACTGCTGACCTGAGGTCGTCCCAATCCGCAATGGTGTCGGTCAGAGGCGATGGGAATTGCCTGAGGTGGAGAGACAGGATGTTCCAGGTCATGGCACCGAGGTAGGAGAAGGATCTACCTCTGGTTCTGGTCTTGTGAATCAGTGAGACAGTGGCCAGGTCAAGTTGGGCGGGGTGAAGTTGTCTTGCAGGCACGTGGAATGAGAGGCAGAGGTTCAGATATGATGGTCCTGCATCATGGAGAGCTTTGTAGGCATATCTGAAGAGATTGAAGGTGATTCTCTTGTTGATTGAGAGCCAGTGTTGTTGTTGGAGGTGTTGTGTTATGTGGCGGTGGCAGGGGATGTTGAGGACCATTCTAGCTGCAGCATTTTGAATGTTCTGTAGTTACCTGAGCTGTTTCTGGGTGATGCAGGCGTAAAGTGCATTGCCGTAGTCAAGTCTGTTGGTTATGAGTGTGTGAATGACCATCTTTCTGGCTTTTGTGGGAATCCATTTGAATGTCTTTCAAAGCAGGCAGAGTATGTGGAAGGAGCATGATGATTCGTTATTGATTTGTCAGTTCATTGTGAGTTAGGATTCTAATATGATGCCGAGGTTGTGTGCGTGGTCAGTGGAGGTGAAAGGGGTTCCCAGGGTGGTGAACCACCAAGAGTTGTCCCAGGCTGAGGTGGTGGGGTCCAGATAATTATTTTGATCTTGTCCGAGTTGAGCTTGAGGCAGCTATCTATCATCCAGGTAGAAACAGCCTTCATCCTGCTGTGAAAGTTGATTTTGGTGGCTGTGGGTTCGGTATTGAGGGAGAGGATCAGTTGGGTGTCATTGGTGTAGGAGAAGATGTTGAGTCCATGGTTTCTGACAATGACCATGAGGAGGGCCATATAGACGTTGCAGAGGGTAGATCTCAGGGAGGAACCCTAGGGGACTCTGCAGCTGTTATCTGTGAGTTCTGAGAGGAACGGGGGTAGTCTGAGTCACGGTGTTCAGATGGTAGGGAAGGTGAGATCTAGTCCAGGGCCTTGCTGTGGATGCAGGTGTCATGGAGTCTCATGGTTAGTGTGCGGTGGGAGATGGTGTCGAAGGCGGCTGAGAGGTACTGTAGGATGAAGGCTGCAGTTTCGCCTTGGTCAAGGAGGGAGCGAATGTCATTGGTGGTGGCTAGGAGTGTAGTCTCGGGGCTGTGGTTACTCCAGAAGCCGGATTGGGAGATGACCAGGACATGGTTCTCTTCGATGAACTTGGAGAGTTGGGTGTTGATGGCCTTCTTGATGACCTTGACTGGGTAGAGGAGGGTCTGAAGTTCTTGAGGTCTATAGGACTGGTAGAAGGTTTCTTCAGCAGGGGATTGATCTCAATGTGTTTCCAGTCATTGGGGAAGTTGGCGGCTTCGATGGAGCAGTTGATTGTGCGACAATGATCAAGCAATGGAGATGGCTGCTCTATGGAAGATGTGACATTGGCAGGTGGAGCTACGCATGGAAGGGAGTAGTCTACTAAAAGGCCAGTGGACTGTACCATCACACCGCAGGGGCCACCATTAAGTATTGCCGCAGGGAGGGGGTTGGACAGGTGGGAGGTGAGAAATGTGTGCTGCAGCAAGGGTGGTCAGCAAATGAGTGGAAAGGAAAAAGTGCAGGAAGGGTCAGAATAAGTGGCAAAAGCAGAAGATAAAGGTAAAAGCAGAAGAAAAAGGCAGAAGCAGAAGAAACAAGCATTTGCAATGCAATAGGTCTCGCATTCACATGAGTTTGAGCTATTGGCATTGTAAATGGCAATGTGTTTTATTTATGGTTTGGGTTTTAAACATAAATAAAAGGCTTTGTCATTTACAATACTAATAGCTTAAACTCTTGCAAGTGCGAGACCTATGCAATAAAGGGCCTTTTCGACCGCTTGTTAGATTGTAAATATCTGAGGAGGAAACTGGCCTGTGACGTCTTCAAAGTAGTGATAAATAGTGCAGTGATGAAGACGTATTGTAAATTACACAGATACAAAGTGAGAAGTGAGAGTTACATATGATCAGAGCTATAAACACTAACAAAGCGCAACACCCTTCGCTCTGTGATTACACTGTCGCGCCACAAGAGGAAGAGCAATTTCCTGCCCTCCCTGTGATTTGAGTGTGCAGTGTGGCATTGTATAATGTTATTGCTATCTTTGGCCTATAAAAAACACACCAGCTATAGTAGGGCCTTGCTTCCCCTCCTGGTGGATAGGCTGTGCCTTATGGCAGGCATGGAGGGAGGGATGGATGGTCTCGGCTGCAGCTCTGGCTTCGTACAGTGCCCCTGCTATTACTAGTGAGCGAGAGGCCCTGAGTTGGTGGTATTGGTATTGGTGGTATTGATGGTGGTATTGGTGGTGGAGGTATTGGTGGTGGTGGCATTGGTGGTGGTGGTATCGGTGGTGCTGGTTTTGGTGGTATTCATGGTGGTGGTATTGTTGGTATTGGTGGTTCTGGTATTGGTGGTGGTGGTATCAGTGGTGGTGGTGGTATTGGTGGTGGTGGTATTGGTGGCGGTATTGGTGGTGCTGGTTTTAAAATTGGTGGTAGTATTGGTGGTGGTGGTGGTGGTACTGTTGTGGGGATTCTGCACTTATACAGAACTATGCACAGGAAAATAGGACGTCAGTGAATGGGGGGGTACCCACCTACCACATTAGTACCCAAAAACCCAAACCAACACGCTATAGTGTCTCATTCATTTTCCGTCTACAGCAAAGCTACCAATGATTAGAAAACCCAGAACACGTCACTCTATCTTGGGAATCGCAGGAGCCCGACACTCTGTTGTTCACTCACTCATACCTGTCCACAATACGAGTAATCAGAGACGCGGTATAGTTTCAAATGTTTATTCCAACCAACACGCTCTCTGGTGCAGTACACACGCCAGCATTGTTACTATAACATAGAATACAAATGGGGATATCATGTTATAAAAAACTGTGGAAAAGGACTAAATGACCTAACCACCTGTGACGGGGCGGGCGGACCGGACCTGGTAGGACCTAAGGACTGGTGGTCCGCCACCCCCCTCTCACCGTGCCCATTGTCCCCACAGCTACCACAATGCACCTGGGCGGCTGACCCCGAGTCCGACTGGTCTGACGATATCAACAGAAGCGGCCCCTTTAAGGAACTGTATCGAGAGGCCGATGCCCCGCCCTTTGATGAGGACGTCATGTCAAAATCAGGAAGTGCCCAGAGCTCCGCGGACGGCGTTTCCCAGGAGAAGACGAGCAGCGAAGGAGACGAACGGAGAGATTCGGAGCGTGGTGAGAGCGACAAGCCAGGAGGCCAACATCAACACGCATCGCCCAGCCACGTTCCCGCGGGAGGAGCGTGGCTCCAAGAGGTACGGGGCCGGGTAGCGGGCTGGGTTGGGCGGAGGAAACAGCCCCGAGAGTAAGGAGCCCCGCCCTTGCATCCCCTCCCTCTGCACGAGCACTGTCCCTCACACCCGAAAGAGTGAAGTGAGCACTGTTGCACGGGAGTTGTGTCTTCACCCCCGGCCCTGTATTCAGTCTGAGAGCGTTGCAAGTACCTGACCCCCGTTTCTCTTTTCTTTTGGTACCGGTGGGGGAAGCCTCGAGACAGAAGCCCCAGGGACAGACGACACCACGCCTGTCAAGACCTCCGGAATGTATAGCTGACTTGAAGCCATATATGATTTGGGACACGGTTATCTTATAGTTTTGCAAGTAGACTGCCTTTTCCAATGAAAAAGACTTATATACCCATTAAACCGTCGTTGAAACCTCTCCTGAAAGCACCTGTGTTTCTCTTTACCAAAACCTCCCAAGACAGTCCAGTGGTCGATTCCCCACAAGTCCCAACCCCTTCGGGACACCACCCTCCCCAAGTCAAGAGATAGTTTACTATAAAAATGAAGACCTCTGGACTTTGTCAGCAGACCCCGTACCTCAAAGCCTAGATGCAATGTTCACATCGCAGGACAAGCACAGCTCTTCTCTTCGGAAAGGTGTCTCTCCAAGTGAGTCAAAACATGTTGTGGTTGCAATATTAAAGTACACAATTTCCAGGAGTGCAGCTGTTTGTAGCATGTTATGTCTAGGTGCGGGAGACTGACCAGAACTGAATAACAAGGTCTGGACTTGTGGAGGGTGGGAGTGAACCAGCTGGCTTTATAGGAGTGTTGCTTGCCTGCTGTTTTCTTGAGGGTGCCAGAGTGTTGGCACAGTTGAAGATCCATTGGTGAAGGTTGCCTGCTAAGGTGTTGGCACCAGTTGATGCTGGCAGTGTGGTAGTGTAAATGAAGTCAATGAGAAGTTTTTCGGTGGTGTCATTCCAACCACGA
Source organism: Lissotriton helveticus (assembly GCF_964261635.1). Classification (NCBI taxonomy): domain Eukaryota; kingdom Metazoa; phylum Chordata; class Amphibia; order Caudata; family Salamandridae; genus Lissotriton; species Lissotriton helveticus. The sequence goes on from NC_136070.1 coordinate 850,719,593, forward strand.
TGGAGAGCAGTGGGGGGTTGTGAGTGGTGAGAGTGGTGAAGGTGAAGTGCATGCAGTGGTGGTCAGTCCAGATAAGTTCAATACTGTGGTCGTAGATGAGGTTTCCACTGGTGGAGAAGATGGGGTTGAGAGTGTGCATGGCTGTTTAGGTCAGTGCTGTGACTAGCTGCTCGGGTCCTATGTTGGCGAGGTCCTCCAGTAGGGAAGCAGTGTTCTGGTCACTGTAGTTGTCTAAGTGGAAGTTGAGGACACTGAGTAGGATGTAATCGGTAGATGTGAAAGCCTGGGGTGCGATGAGGTCAATGATGGCATCGGTAAATGGCAGGCAGGGGCCAGGAGGCTTGTACACGATGGTGCTGCAGTGGGTGGTGTGGGGGTTGGTCTTAGTCTAGAAATAAAGGTGTTCTATTGTTGTCGTTTGGTCATTCGAGTGAATGGTCAGGCGGAGGGTGTTCTTGTGGTCAAAGGCTATGCCTCATCCTGGTCGGTCTGCACAGTCCTTGTGGGTGATTTTGTAACCGTCGGGTAAGGCAGTGGCAATGTCTGAACGGAGCAGGGGTTGGTCCAGGTTTCCAAGGCAATGTGGGGAGAGGCGGAGTTGAAGAGGTCCAAGATTTCTGTGACATGTTTGTGGAGGGAGGATGCAGTTGAGCCGGTTGGGTACACTGTTGGGTGGCTGGGTGGTGAGAGGAAGTGGCGTGTTGATGAAGGTGCGGCTGCAGTTCTGGTAGGAGAAGGCTCCTTGGGTGCCCTTCGGTGAGGCGAGGTGGCAGTCAGGTTGGTGTCCTGTATTGAGGTCAAGGAGGGTGCTAGCCTCATATCAGTAGAGGGTCTGAGAAACAGGGTCTGTGGCGCTGGGCACAGTCCAGGCGAGGACGGGCTTGCCTTTGGTGTGTGTCGTGGCCGCTCAGCGACTGCAATTAGGTAGTGCTGCAGGGGGCTGGACAGCTGGGAGCTGGGAAACACTGAGAGTGGGAAGAGTCACTGCAGGGGCGGTCCACAGGGATCACAGTGGTAAAGGCGGCAAGCAAATGTGCAAGAAAAAAAGGAAAAAGTGCAGAAAGGGACAGGAAAAAGGCAAAAGCAGAATATAAATGCAAAAGCAGAAGATAAAAAGTAAAAGCAGAAACAGAAGGGCAGCCCAGCAGAATAGGAGTGACGATCTACTACTAGACCACCAGGGACTCGAAATCCTGACCCGAGAGTCAGCGGCAGTGACGGGGTACCAGGTGGAGCTGTGCAGGGAAGGGAGCAGTCTACATAAAAGTCAGCGGACTGCACCATCACAGAGCAGCAGCTACCATTAAGTAGTGCTGCAGGGAAGGAGCTGGATGGGTGGGAGGCAAGAATCATGGAGAGCGGGTGGGGTCATTGGAGGGGGTGGGGCAATGGGGATATCAGCAGGAAGGGTGGCGTGCAGAAAGGTGAGGAAAAAAAGGACAAATCGCAGAAAGTGACAGAGAAAAAGGCAAACGAAGATCATACATTTTAAAAAAGAAGAAAAAAGGTAAAAGCAGAAAAACAAAGCAGAGAAGCAGAAAAAAGAGAGACAGAAGGGCAGCCCAACAACAGAGCAGTGAGGCTCTACCACTAGGCCAGCAGGTATTCGAAATCCTGACCAGAGCTTCAGCGGCAGTGACAGGGCAGCAGCTACCAGGGTGAACTGCGCAGGGAAGGAACCAGTCCACTATAAGGTCAGTGGACTGCACCTTCACCGTGCAGCGTCTGCCATTAAGAAGTGCTGCTTGGAGGCTGGACAGCGGGAGGTGGGAAACATGGGGAGTAGTCAAGGTCACTGCTGGAGTGCGGACCGCGGGGGATTGCAGCAACGAGGGTGGCAAGCAAAAGAGCGAGGGAAAAAAAGAAAAAGTGAAGAAAGGGACAGAAAAAAGGCACAAGCAGAAGATAAAGACAAAAGCAGAAGAAAAAAGGCAAAAGAAGAAAAACAATGCAGCAAAAGAAGAAAAAGGAGAGACAGAAGGGCAGCCCAGCAGCAGAGCAGTGACGCTCTACCACTAGACTACCATAGAGTCAAACTCCTGGCCAGAGGGTCAGCGGTAGTAACATGGGCAGCAGCTACCAGATGGAGCTGCGCAGGGAAGGGAGCAGTCCACTTAAAGGTCAGTGGACTGCACCTTCACTGGGCAGCAGCCCCCACAAATAGTCACCCCCCAAAGGTGGGTGGGTTTCCCATAAGCAACCTGCTTTACACTGATGACCTAGTGCTTCTCAGTCTAACACGCGTTAGTTTACAAAGGCTCCTGGTAAAATTATACAATTACACCACTGCAAACCTGTTAGAGGTTAACCTAAAGAAAACTCAAGTGGTTATCTTTGGAAAAAAAAGAAAAGTCGGGGGAGGATGGTCATATAACAACATGACCATTGCAGTAGGAAGTGTATACAAATACCTAGGGGTCAATCTCGACTCAAGGGGCAATTTTGCGAAACAGCGTAAGGAGATATCTGCTAAAGCTGTGACCCTACAGGTGACCCTCTCTAAGCTCTCAAAAAATTGTCTGGCCCAAGTTTAACTCCTCTACTAGAGGTCATGAGAGCAAAAATAGGCCCGACACTGTCATATGGTAATATGATTTTCAGGGGTAAACTGAATATGAATTTAAACCAACCCGTGACTAAAATTTATAAAAAAGTCCTTTGTTTGCCCAAAAATGCCTCTGCTGCCCAGATTAGGCTAGAATTTGGTTTCTTAAACTATGAAGCCTCCAGCATTGGCACATTTCTAAATCTCTGCCACAAATTCAGACAAGCAGACATAGGCTCATTGGAGTCACTAGTTTGGCAAGATATCTTTGTGAAAAACCCAGGGGGCACGTATGGGTGCCTCTTTAAGGAGTACATTCAAGAACTCTCTGTGGGTGACCTATGGGATCTCTACCCCAGTATGACAGTATTTAAATCCACCATTAAGAAAAGCGTCCGAATAAGTTCCCTCATCATGGATAAAAATCACCTTGCCAAACGTAGACACGCCTGGGCCATTATGAACTCGTACGGGCGTTTAGCTCCTGCAACCTATCTGTCCTGCACCTACTCCCTGCACCTAAAACTCAGTTTTATGGCTATCAGACTTGGTGACTGGCAATTTTTAAAAGATCTGCCAGGCTGGCGTCGCACGTCAGATAAAATATGGTGCAGAGGGTGCGGCAGGACGTCTGGGAGCTACCTCCTGTTGGTTTCGTCAACCACTTGCTCTTTATGGTTAAAAACGAAATGTTTGTGGTTATTTACTCTCCATCATAGGTTCATCTTAGTGGGGTTTTTCTTAAATCATTAGCGGTCCACTTTGTGAATGGTAGCTGAACTGCACGGCGTCCTCCTCCTTCCCGGGCTCATCTGAAATGATTTCGTTTTTACCATAAAGAGCAAGTGGTTGACGAAACCAACAGGAGGTAGCTCCCAGAGGCGTCCCCCCAACCTTATAAAAGATCAAGAAAAGTTGGACCGGACTGAAGCCTGTCCCCCATCTTTCCTAAAACAAGTGAAGCCTCATCAAAGGTGTTTTTACAAGAATAAAAAAGGGAGGAATAAAGTGAGCGGATGAAAAACGTGCTCAGCTATACCATAAGAAATATAACCAGGAAGAACAAACCTGGATTAAATTTGAGCTGCGAACGAGTCCTTGAAGAAGGTGCAGAATAAAGAGGCACCGAAACGCCGCGTCGACAATTTTCGTTCCCATGATAAACTTCTTTTAATTTTAATTGTTAAGATGATGTTGTAATGTTTGCATAACACATTGCTATATTAGCAACTTTTTAAGGATGTTGTATGTTTTTGTTAAAAAATCTTAATAAATTGTGCATTTACCCTGTACATGCTACCATTTATTTTTAATTATTTTTAATCTTTTTTGCAATAAATGATTGATCAATGTTTTTATAAATATTACTGTTTCATGTCATTGTTGATACTATTAGGCACAAAGGTGTAAATTTGGTTACTGGTGAAACATTGTAACCCCCTGCGTCGGCATAAACGCCCTCATGAATGGTATAAGAATACTATTTATGTCATAGTGAACCCAGGAGAAGGTACCCTGTTTTTGTATAGATTAGTGGTGGTAGTGGTATTGGTGGTGGTGGTGGTATTGGTGGCGGTATTGGTGGTGCTGTTTTTAAAATTGGTGGTGGTATTGGTGGTGGTGGTGGTGGTACTGTTGTGGGGATTCTGCACATATACAGAACTATGCACAGGAAAATAGGACGTCAGTGAATAGGGGGTGTACCCACCTACCACATTAGTACCCAAAAACCCAAACCGACCCGCTATAGTGACTCATTCGTTTTTCGTCTACAGCAAAGCTACCAATGATTAGAAAACCCAGAACACGTCACTCTATCTTGGGAATCGCAGGAGCCCGACACTCTGTTGTTCACTCACTCATACCTGTCCACAATACGAGTAATCAGAGACGCGGTATAGTTTCAAATGTTTATTCCAACCAACACGCTCTCTGGTGCAGTACACACGCCAGCATTGTTACTATAACATAGAATACAAATGGGGATATCATGTTATAAAAAACTGTGGAAAAGGACTAAATGACCTAACCACCTGTGACGGGGCGGGCGGACCGGACCTGGTAGGACCTAAGGACTGGTGGTCCGCCACCCCCCTCTCACCGTGCCCATTGTCCCCACAGCTACCACAATGCACCTGGGCGGCTGACCCCGAGTCCGACTGGTCCGACGATATCAACAGAAGCGGCCCCTTTAAGGAACTGTATCGAGAGGCCGATGCCCCGCCCTTTGATGAGGACGTCATGTCAAAATCAGGAAGTGCCCAGAGCTCCGCGGACGGCGTTTCCCAGGAGAAGACGAGCAGCGAAGGAGACGAACGGAGAGATTCGGAGCGTGGTGAGAGCGACAAGCCAGGAGGCCAACATCAACACGCATCGCCCAGCCACGTTCCCGCGGGAGGAGCGTGGCTCCAAGAGGTACGGGGCCGGGTAGCGGGCTGGGTTGGGCGGAGGAAACAGCCCCGAGAGTAAGGAGCCCCGCCCTTGCATCCCCTCCCTCTGCACGAGCACTGTCCCTCACACCCGAAAGAGTGAAGTGAGCACTGTTGCACGGGAGTTGTGTCTTCACCCCCGGCCCTGTATTCAGTCTGAGAGCGTTGCAAGTACCTGACCCCCGTTTCTCTTTTCTTTTGGTACCGGTGGGGGAAGCCTCGAGACAGAAGCCCCAGGGACAGACGACACCACGCCTGTCAAGACCTCCGGAATGTATAGCTGACTTGAAGCCATATATGATTTGGGACACGGTTATCTTATAGTTTTGCAAGTAGACTGCCTTTTCCAATGAAAAAGACTTATATACCCATTAAACCGTCGTTGAAACCTCTCCTGAAAGCACCTGTGTTTCTCTTTACCAAAACCTCCCAAGACAGTCCAGTGGTCGATTCCCCACAAGTCCCAACCCCTTCGGGACACCACCCTCCCCAAGTCAAGAGATAGTTTACTATAAAAATGAAGACCTCTGGACTTTGTCAGCAGACCCCGTACCTCAAAGCCTAGATGCAATGTTCACATCGCAGGACAAGCACAGCTCTTCTCTTCGGAAAGGTGTCTCTCCAAGTGAGTCAAAACATGTTGTGGTTGCAATATTAAAGTACACAATTTCCAGGAGTGCAGCTGTTTGTAGCATGTTATGTCTAGGTGCGGGAGACTGACCAGAACTGAATAACAAGGTCTGGACTTGTGGAGGGTGGGAGTGAACCAGCTGGCTTTATAGGAGTGTTGCTTGCCTGGTGTTTTCTTGAGGGTGCCAGAGTGTTGGCACAGTTGAAGATCCATTGGTGAAGGTTGCCTGCTAAGGTGTTGGCACCAGTTGATGCTGGCAGTGTGGTAGTGTAAATGAAGTCAATGAGAAGTTTTTCGGTGGTGTCATTCCAACCACGATGGAGAGCAGTGGGGGGTTGTGAGTGGTGAGAGTGGTGAAGGTGAAGTGCATGCAGTGGTGGTCAGTCCAGATAAGTTCAATACTGTGGTCGTAGATGAGGTTTCCACTGGTGGAGAAGATGGGGTTGAGAGTGTGCATGGCTGTTTAGGTCAGTGCTGTGACTAGCTGCTCGGGTCCTATGTTGGCGAGGTCCTCCAGTAGGGAAGCAGTGTTCTGGTCACTGTAGTTGTCTAAGTGGAAGTTGAGGACACTGAGTAGGATGTAATCGGTAGATGTGAAAGCCTGGGGTGCGATGAGGTCAATGATGGCATCGGTAAATGGCAGGCAGGGGCCAGGAGGCTTGTACACGATGGTGCTGCAGTGGGTGGTGTGGGGGTTGGTCTTAGTCTAGAAATAAAGGTGTTCTATTGTTGTCGTTTGGTCATTCGAGTGAATGGTCAGGCGGAGGGTGTTCTTGTGGTCAAAGGCTATGCCTCATCCTGGTCGGTCTGCACAGTCCTTGTGGGTGATTTTGTAACCGTCGGGTAAGGCAGTGGCAATGTCTGAACGGAGCCGGGGTTGGTCCAGGTTTCCAAGGCAATGTGGGGAGAGGCGGAGTTGAAGAGGTCCAAGATTTCTGTGACATGTTTGTGGAGGGAGGATGCAGTTGAGCCGGTTGGGTACACTGTTGGGTGGCTGGGTGGTGAGAGGAAGTGGCGTGTTGATGAAGGTGCGGCTGCAGTTCTGGTAGGAGAAGGCTCCTTGGGTGCCCTTCGGTGAGGCGAGGTGGCAGTCAGGTTGGTGTCCTGTATTGAGGTCAAGGAGGGTGCTAGCCTCATATCAGTAGAGGGTCTGAGAAACAGGGTCTGTGGCGCTGGGCACAGTCCAGGCGAGGACGGGCTTGCCTTTGGTGTGTGTCGTGGCCGCTCAGCGACTGCAATTAGGTAGTGCTGCAGGGGGCTGGACAGCTGGGAGCTGGGAAACACTGAGAGTGGGAAGAGTCACTGCAGGGGCGGTCCACAGGGATCACAGTGGTAAAGGCGGCAAGCAAATGTGCAAGAAAAAAAGGAAAAAGTGCAGAAAGGGACAGGAAAAAGGCAAAAGCAGAATATAAATGCAAAAGCAGAAGATAAAAAGTAAAAGCAGAAACAGAAGGGCAGCCCAGCAGAATAGGAGTGACGATCTACTACTAGACCACCAGGGACTCGAAATCCTGACCCGAGAGTCAGCGGCAGTGACGGGGTACCAGGTGGAGCTGTGCAGGGAAGGGAGCAGTCTACATAAAAGTCAGCGGACTGCACCATCACAGAGCAGCAGCTACCATTAAGTAGTGCTGCAGGGAAGGAGCTGGATGGGTGGGAGGCAAGAATCATGGAGAGCGGGTGGGGTCATTGGAGGGGGTGGGGCAATGGGGATATCAGCAGGAAGGGTGGCGTGCAGAAAGGTGAGGAAAAAAAGGACAAATCGCAGAAAGTGACAGAGAAAAAGGCAAACGAAGATCATACATTTTAAAAAAGAAGAAAAAAGGTAAAAGCAGAAAAACAAAGCAGAGAAGCAGAAAAAAGAGAGACAGAAGGGCAGCCCAACAACAGAGCAGTGAGGCTCTACCACTAGGCCAGCAGGTATTCGAAATCCTGACCAGAGCTTCAGCGGCAGTGACAGGGCAGCAGCTACCAGGGTGAACTGCGCAGGGAAGGAACCAGTCCACTATAAGGTCAGTGGACTGCACCTTCACCGTGCAGCGTCTGCCATTAAGAAGTGCTGCTTGGAGGCTGGACAGCGGGAGGTGGGAAACATGGGGAGTAGTCAAGGTCACTGCTGGAGTGCGGACCGCGGGGGATTGCAGCAACGAGGGTGGCAAGCAAAAGAGCGAGGGAAAAAAAGAAAAAGTGAAGAAAGGGACAGAAAAAAGGCACAAGCAGAAGATAAAGACAAAAGCAGAAGAAAAAAGGCAAAAGAAGAAAAACAATGCAGCAAAAGAAGAAAAAGGAGAGACAGAAGGGCAGCCCAGCAGCAGAGCAGTGACGCTCTACCACTAGACTACCATAGAGTCAAACTCCTGGCCAGAGGGTCAGCGGTAGTAACATGGGCAGCAGCTACCAGATGGAGCTGCGCAGGGAAGGGAGCAGTCCACTTAAAGGTCAGTGGACTGCACCTTCACTGGGCAGCAGCCCCCACAAATAGTCACCCCCCAAAGGTGGGTGGGTTTCCCATAAGCAACCTGCTTTACACTGATGACCTAGTGCTTCTCAGTCTAACACGCGTTAGTTTACAAAGGCTCCTGGTAAAATTATACAATTACACCACTGCAAACCTGTTAGAGGTTAACCTAAAGAAAACTCAAGTGGTTATCTTTGGAAAAAAAAGAAAAGTCGGGGGAGGATGGTCATATAACAACATGACCATTGCAGTAGGAAGTGTATACAAATACCTAGGGGTCAATCTCGACTCAAGGGGCAATTTTGCGAAACAGCGTAAGGAGATATCTGCTAAAGCTGTGACCCTACAGGTGACCCTCTCTAAGCTCTCAAAAAATTGTCTGGCCCAAGTTTAACTCCTCTACTAGAGGTCATGAGAGCAAAAATAGGCCCGACACTGTCATATGGTAATATGATTTTCAGGGGTAAACTGAATATGAATTTAAACCAACCTGTGACTAAAATTTATAAAAAAGTCCTTTGTTTGCCCAAAAATGCCTCTGCTGCCCAGATTAGGCTAGAATTTGGTTTCTTAAACTATGAAGCCTCCAGCATTGGCACATTTCTAAATCTCTGCCACAAATTCAGACAAGCAGACATAGGCTCATTGGAGTCACTAGTTTGGCAAGATATCTTTGTGAAAAACCCAGGGGGCACGTATGGGTGCCTCTTTAAGGAGTACATTCAAGAACTCTCTGCGGGTGACCTATGGGATCTCTACCCCAGTATGACAGTATTTAAATCCACCATTAAGAAAAGCGTCCGAATAAGTTCCCTCATCATGGATAAAAATCACCTTGCCAAACGTAGACACGCCTGGGCCATTATGAACTCGTACGGGCGTTTAGCTCCTGCAACCTATCTGTCCTGCACCTACTCCCTGCACCTAAAACTCAGTTTTATGGCTATCAGACTTGGTGACTGGCAATTTTTAAAAGATCTGCCAGGCTGGCGTCGCACGTCAGATAAAATATGGTGCAGAGGGTGCGGCAGGACGTCTGGGAGCTACCTCCTGTTGGTTTCGTCAACCACTTGCTCTTTATGGTTAAAAACGAAATGTTTGTGGTTATTTACTCTCCATCATAGGTTCATCTTAGTGGGGTTTTTCTTAAATCATTAGCGGTCCACTTTGTGAATGGTAGCTGAACTGCACGGCGTCCTCCTCCTTCCCGGGCTCATCTGAAATGATTTCGTTTTTACCATAAAGAGCAAGTGGTTGACGAAACCAACAGGAGGTAGCTCCCAGAGGCGTCCCCCCAACCTTATAAAAGATCAAGAAAAGTTGGACCGGACTGAAGCCTGTCCCCCATCTTTCCTAAAACAAGTGAAGCCTCATCAAAGGTGTTTTTACAAGAATAAAAAAGGGAGGAATAAAGTGAGTGGATGAAAAACGTGCTCAGCTATACCATAAGAAATATAACCAGGAAGAACAAACCTGGATTAAATTTGAGCTGCGAACGAGTCCTTGAAGAAGGTGCAGAATAAAGAGGCACCGAAACGCCGCGTCGACAATTTTCGTTCCCATGATAAACTTCTTTTAATTTTAATTGTTAAGATGATGTTGTAATGTTTGCATAACACATTGCTATATTAGCAACTTTTTAAGGATGTTGTATGTTTTTGTTAAAAAATCTTAATAAATTGTGCATTTACCCTGTACATGCTACCATTTATTTTTAATTATTTTTAATCTTTTTTGCAATAAATGATTGATCAATGTTTTTATAAATATTACTGTTTCATGTCATTGTTGATACTATTAGGCACAAAGGTGTAAATTTGGTTACTGGTGAAACATTGTAACCCCCTGCGTCGGCATAAACGCCCTCATGAATGGTATAAGAATACTATTTATGTCATAGTGAACCCAGGAGAAGGTACCCTGTTTTTGTATAGATTAGTGGTGGTAGTGGTATTGGTGGTGGGGGTGGTATTGGTGGCGGTATTGGTGGTGCTGTTTTTAAAATTGGTGGTGGTATTGGTGGTGGTGGTGGTGGTACTGTTGTGGGGATTCTGCACATATACAGAACTATGCACAGGAAAATAGGACGTCAGTGAATAGGGGGTGTACCCACCTACCACATTAGTACCCAAAAACCCAAACCGACCCGCTATAGTGACTCATTCATTTTTCGTCTACAGCAAAGCTACCAATGATTAGAAAACCCAGAACACGTCACTCTATCTTGGGAATCGCAGGAGCCCGACACTCTGTTGTTCACTCACTCATACCTGTCCACAATGTGAGTAATCAGAGACGCAGTATTGTTTCAAATGTTTATTCCAACCAACACGCTCTCTGGTGCAGTACACAAGCCAGCATTGTTACAATTCCATAGAATACAAACGGGGATATCATGTTATAAAAAACTGTGGAAAAGGACTAAATGACCTAACCACCCTTCCCAAGTCAAGAGATAGTTTACTATAAAAATTAAGACCTCTGGACTTCAGCAGACCCCCATACCTCAAGGCCTAGATGCAATGTTCACATCGCAGGACAAGCACAGATCTTCTCTTCGGAAAGGTGTCTCTCCAAGTGAGTCAAAACATGTTGCGGTTGCAATATTAAAGTACACAATTTCCAGGAGTGCAGCTGTTTGTAGCATGTTATGTCTAGGTGTGGGAGACTGACCAGAACTGAATAACAAGGGGCATTGTTGTTTAACCTTGAACATCGTGTGCAGACTAAACCTTAGGGCACAGCAAAGACCGTGCAAGGTAGACAGTTCTCATGTGAAAGGGGCACGAACAGAGTCTTGCAAAATATATGCATGCAGTGTCATGCGCAAAAGCAGCCTCATGGCAGCGAAGCTCATGCTAACTTAGGAAATGTTGACAATGGACCTATAAGCCATACTACATCCTCCCCTGGTAAGTCCATTGTTTGTAGAATCAGGAAGAAAACAAAGTTCAAAAACCATGCACAGATATCAATAGATATGTCCATAAATTTGGAAAAAGCAAAGATGAAAGTCTGTGTAAAAATCCAAGTCCTGGAAGAAGTCGAAAGAAGAGAAATAGAAAAAAAATGTTGGAAACAAGGCATCCGAAACCCAAATGATGCCCACTGGCAATGTACGTGATTGATCCATCAAGGTGTAGGTGCAAAATAATGCAATACCCTCCAAAAGGTCATCATTTTGGTCTGTGGAAAAATAAGATTCCATCCAATTCAGCAAGATGAAGGAACAAGAGTGTTCTTCATAGTCTGGCGCCTCCATTAGCATCACAGGATAGCATGCATGATATTCAATGTAGCTCTAAAGTAGGAGATTCTGTGTATCTTCACAGATATTTAATTGTGCCAAAATTCTAAGTGCTTCAGCAGGCGCCATTAAGACAATCCCAGAACAGTTCTGCTCATGAGTATTGGTAAGGAATAAATCAAATACCCACATAAACTGACAGCAGTGCCATGAAAATACGGGCTGCATGCAAGTGAAATACGCAAAACGGAAGGTTAAGCCATAACACACGCTGAGTGTCGCAAGAGGCAGTGTACCGAAGCATTCATGCATCCGGTCACGAAGCAGTTGAAGTTGGCCCGGTCTGTGCAGTACCATAAGAGGAACAGCCATTGCGTAGCAGGCACAGCAGAAGCAGAAAACCCCCGGCCAATGCCAGTGTTCATGGAAAACTGCCAAAGAAGCTGGGAAAGATAGAATGAATGAATGGAGGTATTACACCAAATATAGTCTGAAAAGAAGACACAAGGCCAGAACACCCAGCTTTAAAAAAATGTGCCAGGCCTTGAGTAGTCGACGCATTGAATATGCAATGAATTAACTCCGAAAAATGTAGTGGGAGGTTCGTATTTAAAAGTGCTTGAATTTCAGTGGCAACACTAGCCACCTGGAGAGTTAAGGTTTCTCGTGCAAAAGTCAGTGCAACTTCTTGTTGCGTTAAAAGCGCCTTTAATCTGCACAGCTTGCTGAAATCTGCTTTCAAAGTTGGTAATGAAGGCCAAACCAAACTATCCAGCGGCCCATGCGTGGGTGGAAATAGCACATTATAGCAACAAATTATGTGCTGGGAGACCATTACAATTCATGGTTTGCCAGCAAGCAAGCCACAACATTCCTGGTTATTTAAAATAAGATAGCTACTGTTAGTAAGCAGTGTGAACGTGGGAATGATGGCGGGCACTGGTTTACCTTTCAAAACACAAGAGAGGTTTGGAGCTGACTGATTACACTCTCCATGCAATTGTATGTTTTAGAATACCAGGGAATGCCCTACACTGGAATCACAATACTCCCTGGTAAGAAAAACTTCTGTATCTTCCCTTAAACATCAGTAAGTGAAAGGTAAGGACCACAGTTCATGTAGAAAAGCACTTCCAAGGGGTTCAAAGTGGCCTACAGGTTAATGTTTCATACATGAACTAAACTGAAATAGAGAGAAGGGTAAAGATATAACCCCCTGGATCAACCAAAAAGCAGAGTCAGACGCTGCTATAGAAAATAGCAAAGGGTCTATTTATTAAATGTGCTGAAGAGTGTAGGTTGCATCTTTCATGGACATGAATTGCTGTTTGTCTGTTAGATTAAACGGAGAAAACAAAGCAGTTGCATTCAAATAATCCAACAGTGCTTTTCCCATTTTAAATGTTTGTAAAGTCCATGCAAATTGCATTACAGGACGCAATTGATTCTGACCAAGATATAACAGAGACACATCTTCTTGTACAATGTAAATAACAGGGGAAACAATATTATCTAATGTATAAATGCGTGAAGACAGTTTATTAATACTGTTGTCGACAAAACTTTTTCTTAAGTTTGCTTGGTCTATTTCCCGCACACGAGATGCCGCTTCAATTTGAGAAAGTTTCCAAATTTCATTGTATGCAGCGTATATCCATCGTTTTGTTCTAGGAGCTCTAGGTCCTAAGACAGAATCGGACAAATTAATATTGTTGGACAACAACGATAAGTGTTATTTACGGATGAGTGTAGAGTGCTGCAGCCACTGTTGACATAATTTACCCACAGAAAGGGTTGTGACAGTATGCGAATCAGAAAATCTAGGGTCGGGACTGTCTTGTGTGAAACCTAAACTAGAGTTATGGAAACAAAGTTGGCAGGCATTCAAACTAGTCTTTGTACAAGTACAAGGTGACCAGTTCAACATTGAACGCAAACTCTGCACTAGAGAAGCAAGATGGATATATAGGGAGGGTGCGGACCAAATTGGCCTGAATGACTACATTGAATGGGGTAAAGTAAACATCTAACCCATACAATTACCCACACCAGTATAGTTAAGGAGTTGATCAAAAGAAGGCTCGAAGATCTATCATCTTAGGTAGGAGACGCACATCGACTCGAAGTGACATATCGTCTATACCAACTATAGATGGGTAAACAGCAGTGCGCAGCATACATTGGGTTAATATTAATATTACCGAGAAGTAATAAAAAGCCCATACGTGATCATTTTTGCATCACATAATATTAACCACTAGGCGCATAAACAGGGTCGATTGATCTGTAAAAACTGAGAACAGTGACATCTATCAGTGTCTCCATAGCCGGGTAATTCTGTCACACAACGGCACTGAATAGGAATGGTGAGTTTTTCTTTCCGTTCTCGAGGTAAATAGCGCAAAATTGTAGAAAGATTGCCTAACAACACGACACTATACTTAGAACTGATGTATACACCAAATGGGTAAACAGTGATAAAAGTAGTGATATTACACCACACAAAAACGGGAATTACAATACACTAAATTAGACTTAAAACACCTTACAAGATGGCGGCCACAGTAGCGGCCCTGGCGGGGAGGAGTCACGGAAGTTACACGGCGTTCACGCCTACAAACATTTATAAGCGAGCTGCTTTAGGAGCCGGGTGCTGCCGAGACAACGCCCGGAGCCAGCAGTTCCTGGTAAGATGACTGAATTGACAAGAAAGGCTTTGTACAAAATAGGTTTTCATATAGAAAGTGACTGTAATGCATTTAAATTGGCATATTGATAGAAATGTTTAATCGGTACTGTGAGCAGAACGATACTTTGCAAAGATGACCAAGCAGGTTCTTTAAACCTCCCCGAACCAACACACTGCTATAGAATCTCACGTTACATCTTTCGTCCATGTTAGCGCATGGGCGGGACCACAATTAATAGCTAGTAATGATTCGTTATTTACGCTGACCCCAGTTGTCTGGACTGCTTGGATTTATATGCTTTACTTCCACGTTGCAGGGTCCACGACTGAGAAGCCGGTTTGATCTACATATGGGACCAAACGTTCATATTAAGTAAGCTTACGCCCTACTTTAGGTTGCTCTCGTCTCCTCCTTTTCCAGCTTTTAAAACTTTGCTGTAAAAATTGTGAATTTAAGTAAATCTATTGATTTAGAAAAGTGTTTTCTTGCCATTATAGATCATGGTATAAATAATCACCGCTGACCGTCGATGCCCTAAGTCTTCTTCCCACTTCGAACATCTGTGAATAAATTACGAATTCGTGTTGCGCAAAAATCACTGTCAACGCGGTTCCTTGTATTAAAAGGTATCTTCCTTTCTGTAACATTTTTGTGACATGAGATACGGATCTCATTTAAGTAAGTCGTACAGGTCTGTTCTGAATATGTTGAGTCTGGATTTAATATGAGGAATCCTTTCTCTGCAGCAATTTCCTGACAATATAGGACGCTCTGTCCCTTGATATTTACTGAAGACGTCCTTGGCGACTCCACTTGTTTGGGACGACTGGTAAGCATGGGGGCCATGCCCTTGTTTTGGTTATTAGCACTAGTCGAGGGCATATGAAGAGGCCTTGAATTTTGATACCTCACACATTTTTGAAATTTGCTTTTGGTAATTTGGGGAACATTCACATGCCCTTGTGTGTTTTTTATTACTTTATAAATCCTTCTGCTGTCAACATTACCAATAGCAGTACAATATGGTATCGTTTTGGGCAGTCTGATTTCTCCCGGCTGGCCCTGGTTAATTTATGCATTGATGTCTTGTCTTATTGTGGTCACGCTGTTGAGCCCCTGTTGTCTTGCAATGAAATTAATCAGTTTTAATGTTTGGGTGGTGACAAATTGGTCATTTTTTATGTATAAATTTTTTTTCAGATCCCCTGGTATTTGAACAGTCACGATGAAAAAGGTCCTGATGAAGGCGGCCTAAAGCTGCCGAAACGCGCGTAGACCTGCTGCGAGAGCCTAAAGTTACATCTTGGCTCCCACATGTTTTAGCATTGTCATCTTGCTAAGAATTCAGTTCCTTCTCCATCCTAGAGTGTGGTTGAGTGTGGTATGATTGTTAACACGTGAGTGTGTTGAGAGATATGGTTGTTGCCAAGGGGTAATTTTAATTATTATCTTCTTTGTAGATATTTATGATTCTAATGTATTTGTTTTTGAGTTTTTTGATATGAATTGAGAATAATTCTCTGATAAATTCGGATTGATAACAGTTGAGATGAATTAAAAAAGAAAAAAAGATAATAAAAATGTATATGTTTGGAATAAATTTAGTATATATTGTGTTTTTGTCACCCGCTTGCTACATTTATAGACATAGTTGCTTATTTAAAGTATAAGGCCACTGTAGGAACGTCTTCACATTGTAGCAAGCAGGGCGGAGTAACCTGTAAGCAGTAAGCGAACCCAATAGCTCTCCAGTCCCCCACATGAAATATAGACACATGAAAGAAATCGGACTGAGCGAAGAGATAGAAATTGATCATTGTGGTACCCGTACAATGAAATCGTTTGGGAACACTTTGTATAGGACATCAATGAGAAAGCAACTCCAAGGGGGTAATTTTAACGGAAGTGCACCCAAGGTGGAGAGGGATATGAATATCAGTCACAGTGGCCAATAGGCCTGAAAGGGTTGAGATTACAATGCTAATCTGTCAGATATAGGCTATGAACTAGATGGCTCGAAGATAGAATCACTAATTCGGGTTTTATACGTTTTGCAGAGACTGACGGGAGCAGTTTTGAGGGATAGTTCACGAACTGGCGATACAGACATCACTATAAGAGAGGTATAGGTATGCCCTCTGACACAGGTGAAACGGTAAATATTTAACGATGCAGCCAGAATTAATTTTAAAATATTTTTAATGTGCCCATCTTGGAACATATGTTTTGCTGTAGAACGAGTCAGCTTTGTACATACAATATCACTGACATAGAGAATGCTGTTTCTTCTTTTTCTTCACATTTACAGGAATACCAGTGAATGGGTGTAGGGTGAAGTGACACACACAAGCCCTGAAGAAGTTGCCGTAAGTTTTCTAATAGGCAACGAAACATGTCGGCATTTTAACATGAGCTCACTAGCAGCCTAGAATAAAATAGAGCAGGCCAGCGAGTAGTAGCTCACTTTTAACCTCTTTCCTGTGGGGCACAGGCTTGCTGCACATAATTCTTGGTGCGCACGCAGGCACTGTTGCCCAAGCACCTTCACCTATTCTTTTCTTCTTTTTTCACCTTCACAATTTATGTTAGAGTGGTGTATGCTAATGATGAGAACCTAGGCGGCAGGCGAGTACCTTACTGCAGAGCCTCCATGGTGTTACTCCCGTGAGATGACACCACTCCCTTCCTCACTTTTTCTCACTTTCTCTCACCTTTCCTTTACCGAGAGACAGGTAGAGATAGATGGGTGAACAGCGTTCTCTCCTTTTTAACAATTAGAAAGTGGGGAACCTGGTCTAGAAATATCAACCAGAATAGATGGTGATTACCCTATCCTAAGGGACAGACAGGAGGGGTGGACCAAGGGTATCTGCACCACTGAAAGTAACAGGTCCCATGTTGTTATAAGTACATAGAGAGGGGGACGACCTGTTCCTTGTATCCCCTGAGCTCCTATATGGAATAGATATTGAGAACGGCAGCCTAGCCGTGAGAGCTAAAAAATATTTTTAAGTCACACAATCTAACATAACCTCCTGTCAGTGGGAGGTATACACCCCGGCAGACTACTCTACAGCAAAACATTATAAACTGAGAACATATCTCAATCACACGAGTCTTCATCAGCAGTGGCATGGCTAAAAACTGCCTAGCCTTTACAGATGAACACATAGCCTCTATTCTATCCGGCCCCTCACTATTACCAGACGCCCCCTTGAACACTAAATCCACTACACGAGATGAATGGGAAAAACTTTCGAACACCAGGAAGCGACAGATAAGGATAGCACTGCATGGGGCTCTAATGACAGAATTCCTCAGGGCAGGAGCAGCTCCAGCCAGCCTTTTGGTCCGTATAGAACCCAAAATCTTCCTAGAAGATAAAAGATTTAGGGTAGACTGGAGCTACATTGCAAATAAGTGCACAAGGGACTGGCTTGTATTAATTATAGAAACAGCCAAAAGACTCAGCGAAGAACTCCTAAAAGAAATCCTTGATATAGAAGCAACCCTTAAGGCAGACCAGACTATTACGGACATAAAAGAACAGCTTAGTAAAATCCAAAGCGACCTAGGCGACTACCAGGCTTATATGGTAAATCAAAAAAATCAAAGGATTGAAACGCAACCTGGACAGATTCAGCCACGAGTGGGCTTACCCATACACAGAGGATCAACACTACGAACAGGGGCAAGAGCAGAATACAGCACCTCAGGGCCAGAGAGGGGGGAAACGGCAAGGTAGAAGGGCGCCAAACAACTGGTCCTTTGAGAATACCAGTAGTGAGGAGGAGGACCTGAGCACACACCCAAATCCATCTAATCAAAGGGTCAGATTTGACACCACTGAAAGAACCAACGAAGATCTAGGAGCACTGTTCAGGGCTTTTTTAGGTCAACAGAATCAGCACCCCCACAATACAAGAGGGGCAAGCAACAAGGGCAAGGGGCGAGGCCGAGGGCAACAGAACTCCAATACAACATGGCAAATGTTCTCACCACGACAAACACGCAGTCGAGGCAGGGGCACACTACAACTATAAGACCAGAGACCATAGTGGTAAACCTATCAGAACATCACCTGAGCCCAGATGAACTAAATGTCCTGAATAAAGGATTAGGATTCGTACCTACTCCCAAACATGATAGCTTCCAACTCTGAGGAGAGATCCATGGTATGATGAGAAGGATCAAATTAAAGAAATTCTTCCAGGGGAAGGAACAAGATGAATGTAGTCAACAATCCTTGTTCTCTACCAACTTGAGATGTCCGTCTACCTTCTGCCCCACTAATAACACAGTGGGTCCAGAAGTACAAGTTTTCGAACAGAAAATATTACAAGACATCAACATACTAGAACAAAAGACTTCAAAATTCCCCCATACAAATATGAATAAAAAGGAGTGGGAAGCCCTGAGAGACCTGGAACACAACATGGCCATCACCATCAAACCGGCAGATAAGGGCGGGGCGGTTGTGGTCATGGACACGAAGAATTACAACATGGAAGTCCAGCGACTGCTAAGTGACCGCCATAACTACAAACCCCTGGCTAGGGATCCAACCAAAGAGCTACAGGACATGATCATGAAATTGGTAGCAGATGCCAAGGAGAAAAAATGGGTGACCCAGAAAGAAGCTGAGTTCTTGGTTAATACAACACCGAGGATGCCGGCGTTCTATATAGTGCCAAAAATCCACAAGCCACAGAGGCCCCCCCCGGGGAGGCCCATTGTTTCGGGGATACAATCATTACTCGAACCCCTATCCCAGTTTTCCGACTTTTTCCTCAGGGAATGTGTCGTGACACAACCGTCCTTTGTTAAAGACACCACAGATGTGTTAAACATCTTACAAGAAGTTGCTTTTGACCCACACGAAGATTGGCTAGTAACCATAGACATAGAATCTCTATACACCAGCATCCCCCAGGAGGCGATGCTGGTGGCAGCAGCACGCTCCCTGGGGGCATGCGAATGGTTCTATGACACACCACAATCGTTCGTTTTGCAATGCATAGAAATTGCTCTCACTAACAACTTTTTTGCATTTCAAGATCAGATCTACCTTCAAGTGTCTGGGACCTCAATGGGGGCCACATTTGCCCCGAGCCTGGCGTGTATATACGTCGGCCAATTTGAGACGCACTACATCAACCACGAAACTAATCTCTTCCAGAGGAACATCATCCTCTGGAAGAGATATATCGATGACGTCTTATGCATCTGGCATGGCACAGAGGACCGACTGATGGAGTTCCTCCACTGGATTAACAATCTAGATCCAAGTCTAAAATTCACATGGACCAAAAGCCAAACATCGGCGACATACCTCGACCTTGACATCCATGCAATAGACAACAAACTAGTTACAGGAGTTCACCAAAAACCAACAGACAAGAACTCGCTACTGCACTACAAATCTTACCACCCTCGAGCTTTGCGCGACAATTTACCTGTGGGCCAATTTTTAAGGTATCGCAGAAACTGTTCAACTACGGAAGATTTCACAGAACAAGCACAACAACTGGCTGTCAAATTGAGGGAATGAGAATACCCCAAGAAAATCATTCGCCACGCGCAGAAGCGAGCACTAAATACTCCATGAACTGCATTATTGGAGCGAACAGTCAAAGATAGTGCGGAATGTATTCCAGTAGTAACCACGTTTGGACCCCTATCAACCCAGGTACGCCAGATCATTAGACGACATTGGCACCTCCTAAGTACCAAGAACATGATCATGCCGCAACCTAGATTTGCGTTTAAACGCTCCACGAGCTTCCGTGATCGGTTAGTTCACACACGCCCTAAATCTACACCAAAGAAGTCCAACCTCCCCCAGGGACATCATCCCTGCGGGGGCTGTTCAGTGTGTGAACTCACACAAACTACCAAAACTGTAACATTGCAGAACAACCAGATTTGGCACCTAAACAAATTTAGTAACTGTAACTCAACACACGTGATATATAGAGTAACTTGTCCGTGTGATTTACATTACATAGGTTTAACATCGCGCAAGGTGAAGATCCGAATCCAAGAACATTTGAGCACTATACGAACTGGCAAACTGACTACCAAACTAGTTCAGCATTTTAAAACAATGCAACACAGCCCGAGACAACTGCGATGGATTGTACTGGAAAAAGTACAAGGTGACCAGTTCAACATTGAACGCAAACTCTGCACTAGAGAAGCAAGATGGATATATTGGGAGGGTGCGGACCAAATTGGCCTGAATGACTACATTGAATGGGGTAAAGTAAACATCTAACACATACAATTACCCACACCAGTATAGTTAAGAAGTCGATCAAAAGATGGCTTGAAGATCTGTCATCTTCGGTAGGAGACGCACATCGACTCGATGTGACATAGCGTCTATACCAACTATAGATGGGTAAACAGCAGTGCGCAGCATACATTGGGTTAATATTAATATTACCGAGAAGTAATAAAAAGCCCATACGTGATCATTTTGCATCACATAATATTAACCACTAGGTGCATAAACAGGGTCGATTGATCTGTAAAAACTGAGAACAGTGACATCTATCAGTGTCTCCATAGCCGGGTAATTCTGTCACACAACAGCACTGAATAGGAATGGTGAGTTTTTCTTTCCGTTCTCGAGGTAAATAGCACAAAATTGTAGAAAGATTACCTACCAACACAACACTATACTTAGAACTGATGTATACACCAAATGGGCCAACAGTGATAAAAGTAGTGATATTACACCACACAAAAACGGGAATTACAATACACTAAATTAGACTTAAAACACCTTACAAGATGGCGGCCACAGTAGCGGCCCTGGCGGGGAGGAGTCACGGAAGTAACATGGCGTTCACGCCTACAAACATTTATAAGCGAGCTGCTTTAGGAGCCGGGTGCTGCCGAGACAACGCCCGGAGCCAGCAGTTCCTGGTAAGATGACTGAATTGACAAGAAAGGGTTTGTACAAAATAGGTTCTCATATAGAAAGTGACTGTAATGCATTTAAATTGGCATATTGATAGAAATGTTTAATCGGTACTGTGAGCAGAATGATACTTTGCAAAGATGACCAAGCAGGGCGGAGTAAACTGTAAGCAGTAAGCGAACCCAATAGCTCTCCAGTCCCCCACATGAAATATAGACACATGAATGAAATCGGACTGAGCGAAGAGATAGAAATTGATCATTGTGGTACCCGTAAAATGAAATTGTTTGGGAACACTTTGTATAGGACATCAATGAGAAAGCAACTCCAAGGGGGTAATTTTAACGGAAGTGCACCCAAGGTGGAGAGGGATATGAATATCAGTCACAGTGGCCAATAGGCCTGAAAGGGTTCAGATTACAATGCTAATCTGGCAGATATAGGCTATGAACTAGATGGCTCGAAGATAGAATCACTAATTCGGGTTTTATACGTTTTGCAGAGACTGACAGGAGCAGTTTTGAGGGATAGTTCACGAACTGGCGATACAGACATCACTATAAGAGAGGTATAGGTATGCCCTCTGACACAGGTGAAACGGTAAATATTTAACGATGCAGCCAGAATTCATTGTAAAATATTTTTAATGTGCCCATCTTGGAACATATGTTTTGCTGTAGAACGAGTCAGCTTTGTACATACAATATCACTGACATAGAGAATGCTGTTTCTTCTTTTTCTTCACATTTACAGGAATACCAGTGAATCGGTGTAGGGTGAAGTGACACACACAAGCCCTGAAGAAGTTGCCGTAAGTTTTCTAATAGGCAACGAAACATGTCAGCATTTTAACATGAGCTCACTAGCAGCCTAGAATAAAATAGAGCAGGCCAGCGAGTAGTAGCTCACTTTTAACCTCTGTCCTGTGGGGCACAGGCTTGCTGCACACAATTCTTGGTGCGCACGCAGGCACTGTTGCCCAAGCACATTCACCTATTCTTTTCTTCTTTTTTCACCTTCACAATTTATGTTAGAGTGGTGTATGCTAATGATGAGAACCTAGGCGGCAGGTGAGTAACTTACTGCAGAGCCTCCATGGTGTTACTCCCGTGAGGCGACACCACTCCCTTCCTCACTTTTTCTCACTTTCTCTCACCTTTCCTTTACCGAGAGACAGGTAGAGATAGATGGGTGAACAGCGTTCTCTCCTTTTTAACAATTAGAAAGTGGGGAACCTGGTCTAGAAATATCAACCAGAATAGATGGTGATTACCCTATCCTAAGGGACAGACAGGAGGGGTGGACCAAGGGTATCTGCACCTCTGAAAGTAACAGGTCCCGTGTTGTTATAAGTATATAGAGAGGGGGACGACCTGTTCCTTGTATCCCCTGAGCTCCTATATGGAATAGATTCAAACTAGTCTGCCAAACTAACCAACCTAGGGGGTCAATAGCAGATTCATTAAATGAATTATTTTGAAATAAACTTTGTAAAGCTTCAATGGTATAATTTGTATGTGTGCGCCAAATATTATATTCAGCTAATATTGGAATGGCTGGGGAATTCATTTTCTTAGCAGTTAACAAACCAAAGCATGTGGTTTGGTACACTGTATTATTTAAAAACAACATTTAGGTTGGGATGAGGCAGGCATGATGTAGGGCCACAGAGCCTTGCACTTACCAGTCCTTAGGACCCCAAAGTTCTTCCTCTCTGAAATCAAAGCGAAGGAGTATCTGGATGGGCTAAAGTAGTTCAATACCTGTTTAAGACAATGTCACAACCAATGTTATCAAGATAAATAATACTCATAAGTTTGCCGGGACCTTTCTACTGTACTGTTTTCTATTGACGTTAAGTTAAGCTACATATGTCAACTGTGACCTGTCTTAAACTATCAAAATGGCTATAGAATGTTGTGTTTGAAGATATAGTATACCTACTGGGTAAAAAAAAAAGAAAAAATATGTGCTCCTTCTCCTTCTTTTTATTTTCTCTTTTTCTTTTTTTAGTAAAAGCCGGCAACTCAGTTGCAGCTCAGTTGTAGCTTGTAGCTTGACGGGGGGGGGGGGGGGGGGGGTAGAGTGACCTCTGGAGCTGATGCTGCCCGCTACTTTTCTGTTCATTGTGCTCTTTTTTACTTATTACACTACACTATGTTTGTGGTTATGGTCGGGTTCTGACAGCATGTTATGTTATGTTATGTTAACGGTTTTTATACCGCGCACAGCTGCCCCAGCAAAGAGGCGTCCTGGCGCCAAGAAAGGTACACACAACATCACAAAATGCAACAGAATCAGGGAGTTTTGTTAAAAAGAAAAGTTTTGATAACACGTCTGAACCGGGCTAAATCTTCCAGAGCACGGATTTCATTGGGAAGAGCGTTCCAAAGCTTAGCGGCTACTACTCGGAAGGAGCGGCCTCCAATCCTGCTCAGCAAAAAGCGTGGAACAACAGCCAAATTCTGACCCATCGATCTCAAAGAGCGAGAGGGGACATATGGGGTCAATAGGTTCATGAGAATAGGTGGGGCCGTGCCCTTCAAAATTTTGAAAGCCAGGCAGAGCACCTTAAACTCAATCCGCCGAGCAACAGGCAACCAATGGAGCGTTTGCAATGCTCTGGACGCTGAGCAACGTTTGGGCAGCCCAAATATCGCTCTTGCGGCGGCATTCTGCACTCGTTGCAGTCGCAGAAGTTCTGCCTTATTCGTGCCTGCTAGCAGAGCGCTGGCATAATCTATCCTGGATAGTACAGAGGCCTGGACCACAAGCTGTCTAGTGGGGGCATCGAAGAATTTGAGCACCGGCCTGATACCCCTGATGATGCCAAAACAGGAGGCCGCCACCCTCTTAGTCTGGCAGGTAAAACTAAGTGTAGGGTCCAGCCAGACCCCGAGGTTTTTTAACTCCATAGCAGGAGAAGGGATCAGTCCTAGCTCGGGGGGCCACCAGTTGTCATTCCACCATCCAGGTTGCTTCCCAACCACCATCACCTCTGTCTTCTTTGTGTTCAATTGGAGACAGTTCTGACTCATCCAATTGGCCACCGCACGTAACCCCTCACAAAAGTTGAGGGCGTCCATGGCTGAGTCCCCACTTAATGTGACCGCCAGCTGCGTGTCATCCGCATAGGACACCATTGTCAGGCCCCAGCGTTTGACTACCGCAGCCAGCGGTCTCACATATAGATTGAAAAGAGTGGGGCTCAAAGATGATCCCTGTGGGACCCCCAAGGTGAGCGGGTGAGAGGTGGATTTACCGGGTGGTATCGCAACCTGAAAAGATCTATTAGAAAGGAAGGAGCGGAACCACCCTAGAGCCAGACCCCTGACCCCAGCTTCCTCTAACCGCCGCAACAGGATTTCGTGGGACACCGTATCGAAGGCGGCACTCAGATCTAACAGCAGGAGTGCCGCTGTTCGTCCGGTGTCCATCACGGAGCGCAGATGTTCCACCATGTATAACAAGGCAGTCTCCGTGCTGTGGCCTGCACGAAATCCATTTTGCGTGGGATCCAAGATGTTAGCTTTGGCAAGATGGTCGGCCAGGATCCCATTCACGTGGGCTTCGGTGACTTTAGCAGCCCACGGAAGCAGTGAGATGGGGCGATAGTTCTCAGGTTTTATAGGATCTAGGTTAGGCTTCTTTAGGATGGGTGTAACTACCGCTTGCTTCCACTTGGTGGGCACAGTCCCTGAGACCAGTGACATGTTAATAAGGGCCAACAAGGGTGAGCGACAAGTGGCCTGCATGTTTTTGAACAGGGCCGGTTTGAGGGGGTCTGCAGGGGAGCCAGATTTAATTTTTAGGTTCAATAAATCAAACCCCTCCTCAGATAGGGGGGCCAGCATATCCAAGGTCATATCATTAACCTTTGGACAATCAATTGAGTCCGAGCGGTGCAAGGTAGTTGGAAAGGTGCGATAAATAGTTTGCACCTTTTGAACAAAGAACGAGGCCAGACTCTCGCAATGAGAGTCTGTGCAAATTTCTGCTGCAGAAGCCCTCTTAGTTGTAAGGTCCTTTAGGACCTTGAAGATTAATTTAGAGGGGTTAGGGCTGTTCCGAAACTCCTGCGCATAATATGCGGCACGTGTTCGACAGACCGCTCTATGATAAGCCTTGGATAGAGTAAGGTAGCAGGTTTTGAGCGCGGGGTCATAGGCTTTCCTCCATCGCCTTTCTGCTTGCCTACACTCTCTCTTGAGAGACGACAAGGTCTCATCATACCACGGGCTATGGGCCTTAGTCCGGCACTTGGAGCGTACCAGGGGAATAAGAGAGTCCAAGGCCGTGCCAATCCAGTTGCAGAATGAGTCATACCCACAATCAGCATCGGAGAGACCTTCATCACTTTTAGACTCCTATGGAGTCTTTTTGCCTTTTTTGGGGGGGCTGGGGGTGGGGGGCAGGAGGAGGGTTGCTGTGGGGAGGCATGGGTGGGAGGGGGGTGCAGTTAAAAGTGGTAAAAACGGAACCATATTCAAGATAGGAGTAATTTTTCTTAATTCGGTACCAGCCCGAGAAAGTACGTCAACTAAGGTAGAACAAGTATGTCATGAAGATTATTATGAGTCTAAGCAGCAGATGCACTCAGAATCACTTAAAACATTCTTATGGGGAAGCTGACCATTCAAACCTGGAACGTTTCAGGTCTTTTATCTAGAGATAAACATCAGCGCCTGAGCGAGATATTAAATCAGAACCCCGTAGATATTATATGTCTTCAAGAGACCCATCTGCCTTGGGATAAGAGGGCCCTGTTAGAAATAAGGGGATATAATCTATTAGCATGTACCTCACAAACCTCTAACATTCGGGGGGTAGCCATACTTGCTACAGTTTGTTTTGGCCAAGCGACACACAAAATAGCTGATCCACAGGGCAGATGGCTTATTATTAAGCTTGCTCTTGGTATCACTATATGCTCAATCTATGGGTCCAACCAAGACGATCCTGCTATCTTCGAGAAACTCGAACTTGAACTTGCGGCCTGGCAGGGGCCACTTATTGTATGTGGAGATCTAAACTTCTCGCTCGGCCCAACGTTTAATAGACATACACATTTTAAATATATACGGGCCGCAAACCACGTGTTTTTAAGGCTGTTAGCAGGCTCGTAGACAGCTTGGGCCTAGTTGATATGTGGAATGCTAAGAACTACCCAGACCCTGGCTATACTTACTTCTCCTGCCCCCATAGTAAACATGTTAGAATAGACTATATGTTTGCAACAACTGATCTGTCTACGCAAGCCACAATCACTAAACATCCTAAAATTATTTCAGACCACAATGCATTAACGCTTACAATTAATGTCACAACCAATACGAGACATCACGGGGTTTGGACGCTTGACAGAAAACTCCTGGCCGATAAAGACTACATTAATTACATTACCAGCTGGGCCCAAGAATTTTCTGATACTAACTGTTACAGTGCCTCAAGATGTGTGGTGTGGGATTGTTTTAAAGCTGCGCTCCGAGGCGAAACAATGAGCTATCAAGCGAGAGTCCGGAAGCAGAATAGCAGAGAGTATAGCCAAAAGGTTCAGGAACTGGCTAGGGCAGAGGAAGAGCATGTCACACAAATAGCACAAGGAAATGATGGAAAACATGCTATGTATCAGCTTTTGGTGTTAAAAACCGAGCTTAACTCGGGTCGGAGTCAAAAAGCTGCAGAGACTTTGAAAGTACACCTGAAGGATGTTTATGAATATGGCGAAAGGGTTGGCAAGCAACTTGCGCTGCGTACCCGCCAGAAAAAAACGTATTTAATGCTATCACATCTATACAGGTAGGAGGGCAGATACACACGCAAACATCAGATATTATCAATGCACTTCAGCAATATTATCAGAGCCTATATCAAGATGATAGTACAGCAAGCAGGGCTGAATCAGATACCTTTCTGAGTAATCTTCTCGAAAACCCCGAGGCAAGTAGGCTTATAGGACATTGCCAAGAAGATCTTGAGGAGGAAATCACCTTTGCAGAAATACAGCTGGCCCTGTCCTCATTTGCCTCTGGAAAAGCCACAGGCCCTGACAAAATAACCCTCGAGTTGTCCAAAATCCTGAGCCATTATTTAGGTCCACTTATTCATGACGTATTTCTGGTGATCCAAGGAGTGGTATCCCTCCAGAATCATGGAAGGAGACAAACATAATTGTCTTTCCAAAAAAAGGGAAACCCCCAGACCAATTGTCATCTTATCACCTGATTTCCTTAATTAATTCGGACTCTAAATTATATGCGAAAGTTATGGCCATCCGGCTCAGGAGGGTTGTCGAGCATCTGGTCTCTCCAAGGCAGCACGGATTTATCCCGGGTAAAGGCACTACCAACCACACCCGAAGAGCCATCGCCTTATTTGATATAATGTCCGCAATGGGGGGCCAGATGTCGATGATCCTTTTGGACGCTGAAAAGGCCTTTGATCGTGTATCATGGAACTTCTTCTGGGCCGTTCTGACACGCAATAATTTTGGCCCCAAATTTGTTAAATCCATAATGGCAATGTATAGAGACCCCAAAGCCAAATTACAGATAATGGGTTCCGAATCAGGCACGATTAATGTCTCTAGAGGTACAAGGCAAGGGTGCCCTTGCTCTCCAATACTATTTGCCCTATATATAAACCCCTAGTCTTAAAGCTCCTTGAAGATCAAAAAATTAAACCTGTGGTGACTGGCCAATTTGAAACCAAGGTACTGGCTTACGCCGACGTCTTTGCGGTACTAACACCGGACGCACCCCATAGAAGCAATGTTGGAAATAGAGAATTTAACACATACTTATAGATTTTATTCTGGGTACTCCCTAAACAAAGGAAAGACAATTATGCTCTGTACTGACAACATTGGTTGTATAGATCCCAGGAAAGCTGAGAAAGCTACATATCTGGGTGTTAGTATTAGCCCAGATATTAAGCTAATCCCCAAGCATAACTATGAGCCATTACTGAATCACATAAGGAAAGATCTTGATCGAGTAAACAGCCTACATCTTTCCATTATTGGCAGGGAAAACTTTCTAAAGATGAATATCCTCCCTAGGGTGTTATATCTTTTTCGAGCTATCCCTCTGATTTTTGAAGATAACACCCTAAAAATACTAGAATCACGTATGTCCAAGTTTATGTGGCAACATGGTAAAATCAGGAGGTCCCTGATATTTCTCTCACTCCCCCAGAACAGGGGAGGTCTATCCATCCCAAATATGCCATTTTATTTCTGGGCCTCATTCCTACAACAAATGGCCCCGCTTCTGTACTCCATCCCCTCCGTGGATGAAACCGAGGTTACAATGATCCCATCTATCTACGAGCTCTCGCTAGGGCAGAAAGCTAAAGGTCTTTTTTTGAGGCAAGTGGAAGCAAGTTACTACAAAAAGAGCAAATTTAAAATCATTTCCAATGCCTGGAGAATTTGGTCTAGAACTACTAAGTATATGCGAATATTACAAATAAACAGATACACTCCCCTCTGGCACTCTAATCTTCTTCCCGGCCTAGGGATTGATGTAATCTCAAAAAAATGGGAATCTTTGGGAATTAACACTGTAGGGGACTTCCTGATGAAGAACCAGGATACCACCTTTTTAGATCTACAAGCAACATTTCATTTATCTAATGGTGATTATCTTAAATTTGTCCAGGTACATACTATACTTAAATTAAAAGTTCCTAGTGTTAACATGGGTAGAATTGATATCATTGAAGCTATTGCTAGAAAGACGACTAGAATCGGTTTAATTTATGGACTGTTGCTGGAAAAACTCAGATGATGCAGAAAAAACTGAAGCAACCTGGGCAGGTAAATTGTGTAATCCAAACATAGACATTGATATGAGTCTAGAACTAACATCCCATCTTCTTATGTCAGCTAGCCTTAAAGCCCAGACTTACAAAACTATTTTTAACCTATATTTTACTCCCGCAAAACTGCACGCTTGGGGCAAAAGGGAGAATGATCATTGTCCCAGATGTCTATCCGGCCCAGCAACATTAATACATATGTTTAGCGAGTGTAGTGAGCTAACCCTAATTAAAAAAATGATATCTGATTTCTGGGAAGAGGTGTTTGGCCACGAGATTCCTGTCTCCCCTACCCTGTATATGCTTGGATATGACAGTACACTCAACCTAAATACGAAGGAGGAAGCAATGCTATTTATTGGAACAGCCGTCCTAAGAGTCATACTAGCAGCACGGTGGAAGGACACTGATCCACCAAGCTTTCAAATGTGGCTTGCCCGCCTTCTTGCTGGGTACAATTTCGCGAATGCCATTTATGCTACGAGAGGGATCAAGGCCGCTAAGCGTGGGAACACGATCTGGATGCCCATAGCCACATGGAAGGCCGGGGTTAGGTCACGTATACCCTAAAGCTGTGATGAATTAGCCAATGTGTCTTTCTCTCACTATCCTCACGCCTCTTTTGCTTTCCTTCTCATTTCTTCTTCCGCTTTACCTTATTTCTTATTTCTTAATTCGACATGTACCTCTCCGATGTATATATTAGAAGTTTGACGTTTTGATTTGTTTTTGTACTTCCTGACTATGCTTTCTCTGAAAATCATGATCATATTTTGTGTTACTACTCGATGCCATACTCTGTATTTTGACTACTGTCTTTTCTGGTTCTGAAATTTTTTATTTTTTTTAAAAAGGATTATGTGCTACCTGGAATTCATGTGACTTAATTTGCTAATCATTTCTAAATCCATTTCACTTGAAGGGGGGGCGTTGAAACAGACAAAAGATAATGCAGGGTTAAAGTGATTGAAAGCGGGGCCTGTGTTACGGGGCGGCCGTGCTGCTTAAAAAGCACAATCGGTTTCAACTGAAGCCCCTCATGTCCTGGCCTGCAGTAAGAGAAACCCAATGAAGTAAATAGTGCTTACAGACAAAATACGGGGGCATTTGGGGCACGCGAGAAATATAAGTGAGCTGCCAAAGACAGAACACACAAAAATATTTTGCTGATGTAATGGGAATTTCTGCTGGAGGTTAAGGTACATGCAGCCCACTCTTTTTTTTTAAATCAAAGATAATTGCCAAGAATGATAATTTTCTTCCAAAAAAGTTGGAACTGTCCATCCAATGTCGAGACAGGTGGTAACAATCCGAGCAAAATGCCCTGCGAGCAAAAGCATCACTAGTTGTTAGTTTGAGCATACTACGACAACCCAACATACTCCGATCGTATCTCATAGAGCGGAGTTGATTTATTTAGGTATGATCAAATAAAAAGTATTATGCCCATTTATTTATTAAATAAAAACTATTACATCTCTGTTAATGTTTTTCTCTATAGTCGCAATAGAAATAACATTGACAATCCTTCTGTAAAACAGATTTCAGCACCACAATGAAGCCGATCAACAATAAAACTGTTGTCAACTTCTGAGGACCCCCAAGGTGATATGAATCACTTCTGGCAGATAATGAAAATTTCTGTGTTATGAGTGTGGGGGTGCAGTGAAAGTGTGTGATGTGGGTTGGGGGCGGGGATGTCTCCGATTAATTTTAATTTTGACATACCAAGGGTGGAGAAGTGTGGCTCAACGGTTAGAGGCGGCAGACCCGGAGGCTGAGGTCGGCCTGGGACCAGGGTCCAATTCCCCACGCAGCCGGGTGCAGGACCAAGGTCAGCGGGCCCGATAATTCTCGCCTCGGTGCTACTCTAACCATGGGGTCCCACACTGCAACTCTGGGAAATAGCTTGCTTAATCTCCACTCCGGCCCCACCACCCCCGGGGATGCCTGGTTTCACCTAGGGGATGCCCAGTAAAGGGACCATCTCACAGGGAAAGCCAGGACGGGTTCCCTAGTGGTAAGCGCTGGGACGCTCCAGGGTAACCACGCGCTCTATAAATCCAACATTCATTCATTCATTCATTCATTAAAAATAAAATCCTGAAACGCAAATGGGGGAGACGTCTACATGCAACAGAAGCGGGGGCTTCTTTGCTCAGACTCGGGCTGTGCACACCCTTCCTACCCTTGAAATTATGTAGCGCCCCACAAGTGACACCATGTTGCCTTGTTGAACTTCCCTGGCACTCTGAGAAGCGGAGTGCAGGAACACCTTGCTCGGAGCCTCCTGCCTTCACATTCCTTTCCTTTTTGTGCTAAAGAGGTTTAAACAAATGAATATTTGTACTGCCATAGGTCTCACATTTAAATGCAAGACCTATGGCATTGCAAACAAATGGCCGTCATTGTTTGATTTGAAAGTGAAAGCAGGCATGGCGCGCTGAATGTAAGCAAAGCACGTCATCATGCCTAATGCAGGAGAATCTCAGGCTCAACCTAAAAAGGCAAAAGCATAAAAATTTATCAGAAAGGGAAGCCCAGCAGCTGACAAGTTAGACTCTATCACTAGACCACCAAGGACTTGAACTCCTGACCAGAGGGTCGGTGACAGGGGTAGCAGCTACCTGGTGGAGCTGTGCAGGGAAGGGAGCAGTCCACTAAAAGTTCAGTGACACCTACACAACAAAACCTCAAACAGTAGAACTGGAGATTTCTGTTTTGTAGTTTTTAGGTGAAAATATTGGAATGAAGCACAAAGCAACACTTGCAGTTATCTGGTTGCAATATACCAGGGGATTTTCAGAAGTTCCGGCCCACCTCAAATGTTGTGCAGGTCAGATACAAGGACCAGATTAGTTCTGCTGAAGAGTTACCTTCCCAAGATGCTGCAAGGGAGAGGTGTTTGCATTGGCAGGGCCATGCGGAGGAGGTTATCAGCATGAGCAGAAGGGCAGTCATAGCAGACTGTCATTGCTGTAGCATGAGGAGTTACCATAGCTGGTCCATCACATTGGATGACCGCTGTGCATGGTCATGCTCTGCATGAATTGGAAGTTCCACTTTGCCAGTTGTTGTGAGTGGTGCTGTTAGTTCAAATAACAAGTCTTGCTGGAGCTCCACATTGGAGGTCATGGGGGCGGTCGATTTTTGGTATAAGAGGTCACTTTGTGGCCTTTTCTTCAGGAGGAGTTCTCACTGATGCCAGCCAAGGGTTCAGGACCATGGGGGCACCTCTTGGTGATCAAGACTCACTCCAGCAGACACAAGGAACAGAGCTCAGACAAGTCCATGCAGGTCCAATTGATGCTGAGCTAAAAATCCTCTTCTAACTTGGAAGTGGCCTTCCTAGGAGAACTGATCAGAGTCCGACCCACAAATGCCTGAAAATAAATGGCTTCTTTCATGTTGAAACACCAGTCTGGAATAATGCAGCAATATGGGCTGGAAATGCTACCATTCACTAGACTGCTTGGGTATCTACTGGGGTTCTTAACATGAAGCACTTACTTGATGAAGGTTGCTTGGCACCCTTCTAGACACAAAGCAAACACAAGGAGATGATGGACGGAGCCCTGAAACTTTTCAGACACTCACCCCAGTCACAGATCTAGGTTGAATGAATCATCGTTCTTTAGCTCACTTCGCCACCCCAGTTCAGACCCAGCCACATGCAAATCAGTCTTGACCCTGTGGCTCATGTCCCTTCTAGACACTGACAGGGGAGTTTGCTATCCATTGAAACCAGCATTGGAGATATCTACAACTGTTACATTGTGTCTGTAGGTTTGCAGTGGATGGACGCCTAGAAGTCCCAGAATACCAGATGCATTTCTATTTGAATAGGTGGAGAGACCTTAGAGAAGTAATTTTAGGACTCTACAGCTTCCTGATTGAATATTTGTTTTACAAAAAAATACAGCAAAAACGCATGTGGAACAAGCTTACAAGGTTAAATGTGGACTACACAGCAAATGTATGAGGAGATCTACTAAGTACTCAGGAAGAGTTCTGGGGATCACACACCTCAAATTCTACCCTGCATTGCACACATAATTTGTCCCTGTGAAATATTTCACAATTTCACTGGAATCCATAAAATCTGGAAAAAGTGAACCTAAATCCACACTCTAAATGGTTGAGATGTATAGTTTCAGGAGAATTATAGTGCACATTATGTGGTCATGCCACAATCTGGCAATACATGGGGAAATAATCTGGAACACTCTACAAGCAGAAACCATGAAAAGGCTGGTCAAATCCACATCACTGGAACTACAGCGTGAAATCTTGAAATTCCCTTGGATTACTAACCGTAGGAAGAAATTTTAGAAATGGCATTGGCTAGGCCGAAAATGTATAAATGGAAATTGGTTATTCCTTCGATCTACAAAGACTGGCTCAATGACATATGGCTTATGACCTCCTATGAGTGTACTATTTATTAGCTAAAAAATTAGCTCCAGATATAAGAATTCATAGTGGGACCATTTGCAAGACCTAAAATATTAACTGATCCATGTGCCTTACATTCTTCTATCTTCAGGTACCGATCATTGCTGTCACTTGTTGAACCTGACTGCACATTATTTATCAACTCCTCCATATGTATTGGAAGTGACTCTGATAGCCATGCCGTATCGCAAAGACATTTCTTCGCCTTTTTCCATTATATCACTGTCATTGTGGGCAAGATATGTGAAAATGCAAGTTTACATTTCCTAAACAGCGATTTCATATTAGGAAATTGCCATTTTGAAAATGCTAAACCAAGGATGGCTATGGGCGTAAGGCCCCCCGTATTGCACCCCAAAAATAGTGGTGCACATGTGGAGCACACATACGCTCTAGGGGCATGTGTGGGCTGTATTGCACTTTAACCCCTTCGCTGCGGGGGATATTCCCCCGCTATCCTGGGGGGAGGGGGGCGCGCACAGCGCTCACATGCTCATGATGAGCTGAGATCGTCATGAGGCACGGCGCTCCTGTGCTCATGACGAGCTCAGCTCGTCGCGGCCACACCCGTTCCCGTGGAACGCTCAACACAGCAGGGGAATTATCCCCGCATGCGAGCGTTCCACGGCTCATGATGAGCTTACCTCGTCATGAGCACCGGAGCGCCGTGGCTTATGACGAGCTCAGCTAGTCATGAGCATTCAAGGGGTTAAAAAAAGCATCTTGGGTGCTTTTGTAAAATGTAACATGATTACCATCATCTTTGAGTCAATGGTAATTGCATTACCTAAGTGCTGCTTTAGAATGTAGGAAATGCTTTGTACTTGTGCTTAGAAATCGCAAATAGGAAATCCCTTTTTGTGATTCCCTAAAGGCCTTTGTACATATGAAAAGACTGTTTTACATGTATTAATGGGGCGAAGTAGTGATTCGAAAAAAGAAAGGCCTTTGTACTAATGGCCCTAATTTACAAAACCATAACGCTTTTCTTGTAGGTTACAGAACGATATAATCTTGCTTAGACTTGAAGTAATACAAGGTATGTTTGGATTGGGAAACATCCTTTACAACACAACTTTTACCACGCAGTCCTTTTACATCGCAACTTTTACAACGCAAACCATTACAACGCATTGCGCTGGGGGGCGCTCTAGGATAGGGAATAGATTTAATTTTCTATCCAACACCTTCCCTACTATCCACGGGGACTGGAGTTGGAATAGTAAATTAAACTATTCACTATCCAGCACCCCAAAGCGCTATGCGTTGTAATGGTATGCGTTGTAAAAACTGCGATGTAAAAGCATGCGTGGTAAAAGCATGCGTTGTAATGTCATACATCCGTTTGGATTTCTCTTCGTAACAGTGTTGTAGATAAAACGGTATTTTTACTCAGAATTTACACTGTTTGCAAAATCTTTTTTTACTTATTTACATTCCAACGCTAAATCTTTTTAGTGCTCGAACGATCACTTGAAAGTAACGCAAAGCAGCGCATAGCACTGCTTTATATTACTTAGCGCCAAGGGGGCATGGATAGAGCATGGCTGTTTCCATCCACCCACCCAAGGTTTTTAATGCAAAATCCTATTTACTTAAAAAAGTAGACAGGGCTTTATGGCAGGAAACTGCCCCATTTCAAATAGGCGCTATTAAAAAGAAATGCTTTCATTTTTGCTTTCTATTCCAAATTTGCGTTTGTGCTGCACTGTACAGCACCAATCAATGCAAAGTGGGAAAAGGTTAGCCTTGGTTAGTCCAAGCATAGTATTTTGTACAGGAATGTTTTCCTTCTAGTACAAAACCTATGTTAAACTCACAGAGACACCCTTGCACTATGGTGAAAAGGTGTGTCCGTAGCGCACAGCAGCACAATTCTGCACCAGCGCTAGGGAGAGGGGAAGAGAGCACCATATTTCTGTAAATTCGACGCTCTCCTGCTCTCTCCTTCTCACGCAGCGCGGCACAGGGTGTGCGTCTGCTGAACTGCACTTTCATGATCTCGCAATGTATTTATGATATGTTGATACATGTAATGTGGTATGGTCTTCCATGAATATGGTCAAATAAAACAAATAAATTGTATTGGAACGAAAAAAGCAACAACAGCACAGTCATAAAACACATGCTGGATAAGGTAAAATGGTTTGTTACATTTTGTGATAAAACAATAAAGAAAGATTAATGCAGGCTAGTGACCATTTTTAGATCAGAAAATATAATTAAATACAGTCAAATGATTTAATCTAATACATCCCAAAATCATTGCTTGACAACATACATCAGGAGACTGAGATGAGACTCAATGTTAGGAGAATATGCTAATGAAATAATAAGAGTGGGTCAAAATAATCATAAGCCCTGTCCTCTTTAGGTTTAGCTTGACAACCCAAATATATTATGACTTTATGTGATCAACAGAAAATTAGCTTTAACCCCTTCACTGCGGCGGCTATTCCGCCGCAGTGCTAAGGGGGCGGGGCGGCCGCGCGGCGGCCGCATGCTGGTGACGGAACCGCTCCGGCACCAGCGTCGGTTGAGCTGTGCTCATGACGGAGCGGTTCCGTCACGGCCCGCCCCGCTCAATAGAACCCTCAGCGCAGGCGCGGAATTCGCGCCGCGCATGAGCGTTCTATCGAGCGGGGCGGGCCATGACGGAACCGCTCCGTCATCAGCACAGCGCACCCGCAGCTGATGACGGAGCGGTTCCGTCATCAGCGTGCAAGGGGTTAATAAGCACTGCAAAGAGAGGGGCTTCGACTTTCCCCATCTGTTGATCTTCATCCCCAATGGACTTGATTGGGCAGAAGCTGTGTGCTGCCACTTTAAAAGATTGCTTCTATTACAGAGATTATGGTCTGTATGGTGGTCTGAGGTGGTTATGGTGACAAGCCAATGATCAAGACTGTGGAGTTGATTGGTTTATCAGAAGGAGCATGTTTGACATGTATATTATGAAATATTAAAACAAATGCAGCATTCCTGATTAATTATTATGAAAGCATTTATTAAAGCCAATAGGCCATTCTACGGACCCATCACATAATGTATAGCACAACCAAGTGTCGGAGCTAAGTTTGTGCTATATAAATTCTAATGCATACATACATACAATACATACCTACATGTTGGGTGTATTGTTATTACACTATGTTAAAACTATTTGCTAACATGGATTGCCCCAGATTAGTGTAGTAGACAAGGATTTTAGTTACCCACTCAGACAGAGTCTACTTTTTTGGAATCAGATTTTTATGCTTAACAACAAAGGCTTATGTGATGACCACAAAAATAATTATACATGATAGGCATATTGTTGAAACAGAACCCACATCAATTGCATTAAGCAGGGGCTTTACGTTGTGTATGACAGGGTGCATAGTACATTCGTACCTAATGCAGTAGAATAGTGTTTCCCATTGTTGGCCGGGACAAACACCACACAAAGTGGTTTTACATTGCATCCTCTGAAAAATGCAATAGGAAGGAGACCTTTACATTTTTAACACTCTGACACATGCAATTGGATGGGGCTTTTCATTGTGACAAATGCAATATGAGCAGCTGCATCTCTTGCAGGTAAGAGCGGTGGGTCTTGGTGGGGGGGATTTCGATAGACGATAAGGGAAAATTAATTATTTATTTAATTTTTCCTCATGGTCATCTGTCTAATCCCCCCAACCCGGCCCCACTGTCCCACCACACTTACCTGTATGGGCCACAGGTGAATAGGAGGGGTTTTTATTGTTATGAACTCCCAGAAAAACATTATAGAAAGAGGCATTGAATTTCTGTCCGTTTGACAAAATACAATATGAATGAGTTGTACATTGTCGATGCTAACAAATACAAATGAATGGGCTTTAGTATATATCTTCAGCCACAGTAAATGCTTAGCGAAAAGAGAAATAACGTGGATGTCAATGCATACTTTGGATCCATCTCAGTTGTTTAATGGGTCTCTTAGGCAGATATGGCATGGTCATGCTACGTTCATGTTTAATTCCATAGACTTACATCAATGACAAAGGCAGTGGGTCTCCCATTTTACCTCCAGTTCCACAAAAGATCCCTATCACATGTGGAGTCCCACAGGGTTCTGGGAATGCTCTGGGCCGTTCCTTCAATTTGAACTCTGGTCAACAGACCTTTGTAGTAGCCTGAGAGGGAGATGGATTAATGTCAGTTTAAATCTTAAGGTACAGTGTGGTCATTAGGACCACACAATAAAAGTCAGAGGGCCAGATGCATGACCGTTTTTTGCAGTCACAAACAGGGATTCGGACTGTTAGCGCCTGCAAACAAGGGTGGTGATATTTACAAACACTATTTTGCGAGTCAGTGACTCCCCAAAATAGTGTTTGCAAATCACTATTAGGAAGGGGGTGCCAAGTGCATCACTTCCTAATAGGGAGTCAGAATAGTATGGACTGCATTTGCAGCTGCAAAACACCCGCAGTTTACCACCTACTTCAAGTAGGTGGTAAGAAACTTGCAAATGGGAAGAGGTCCCTAGGGGACCCCTTCCCCTTTGTGAATGGATGCGAAAATATTTTTTAAGAGCAACAAGTGGTCCCACGGACCACTGCCTACTCATGAAAAAAAAACAACAGAAACGTTGAATTTTTCTTTTTCAAATGCATCCCATTTTCCTTTAAGGAAAACGGGCTGCATTTTTTTTTAAATCCGCTTTATTAAAAAATCTGTCACGGACTGCTAACCCTAGCAGGCCACCATCCCTTTGAGTGCTGGCCATTCCTAATAGGTCGCAAATTGAGACCTGTCTCATTTATGAGGCAAATCATTTGCGACCCCATTGGGAATCGCAAAGAGTGTCTGAGACACAGTTGTACGTCCCATTTTGTGAGCCACAAATTGTGAGTTAAAAAATGTCGCAATTTGCAATATGCAAAGAGGAATGGTTGTACATCTAGGCCAGAATCAGTAACTTGAAGTTAAAAGGTTTATTACGAACTCAAAGCCAGATCGATATACATCAATCACAAGAAATTAGTGTACAAGTAGGGAAATATGAAAGGTAGACCAAACCGTCTAACAATATTGGTCCTCAGCAGCAAATAACATATAAGTATCTCGGTAGGAGCGATTCCTAATATGATAAAAATAACTTGATGGTTGGACGAATAATTCTGATTGTTCACCTCATACATGGAAAAGGTTTGCAGCATTTAATTAATCCTACACTAGTCATTGGATAGGTAAAACCCTTTTGAAGCCAGGTAGCTAGGAAGGTGACAGCATTTGACCTTCTGTAGATGTTCAATAAGGATTAAAATGCACAAACAACATTGGAGAAAACATGATCCCATTCACATCATAATATGTTTTCCAGTTCCCAGAAAAGAACTTGGGGAATATTATCAAGGAATGGAGTTAAAATTATCGGTGCTTTAGCAGCAAGAAACTGCCGCTAAAACGACGATAATGGGCTTGATAATATACCGTAGAGTATTCCAATAGAAGCCCATGTTAACACCAGAACATGGGCTTATATTAGAATTATCAAGCCCATTATCGCTTCTTTAGAGACAGTTTCCTGCCGCTATAGCGGCAATAATTTTAACACGGATCCTTGATAATATGCCCATTGGTGTCTTGAACACTGCTCCCATATTCCAATCTTTGCTTCCAAAGCGTCCTTGGGTTCCTACTTTTGTTTAATAGTATCAACTGGTATTACTCCCATTCAATTAAAAGCATTTGACTTTGCCCGTTCATCCTCACCTCACTATCTCTGCATTAAAATGTTCCTTTCACTAACGATTGCCTTTGGTCTGTACCTGCAAGAAGAAGATTGTGCAGAAAAACAACTTCGGCATTAATATTAACTGCCTCGACTGCAAGCTTAAGACCCACAATCAAACTAGCTTAATATTTTCATTAAAGCACACCAGTTCTACAACTTGCATATAAGTTGATAAATGAAGTCTTTAGTAACGAGTCAAATTATATTATGTTGTACTCTTATATGTGTTACAGCAAACAAATGATGGACGGAATGCTGACAATGCAAACATTCTCCCTCAGTCAAAAGATCTGGGTTAAATCCATCGTTCTTTTGCCCACTACGCCACCCCAGTTTGGACCCAGCCATATGCAAATCAGTCTTGACCCTGTGCCCCATGGGAACTGTCCAGACTGAACTGCCAGGCCATGTTCTCCACAGACTGGTAACAAGCATCCTGCGACCGGTTTCAGGGTATGTCACCTTTCTTCAGCCAGGCTAGCTTGAATCCAGAGGCACAGTGAGCAAGGGACCCAAGTCTGGACATACCCATCCCACTTAGAGCAAAAAGTGTAACAACAAACAAATGATGGACGGAATGCTGACAATGCAAACATTCTCCTACAGTCAAAATATCTGGGTTACATCCATCTCTCTTTTGCCCACTATGCCACACAAGTTTGGACCCAGCCATTAGCAAATCAGTCTTGACCCTGTGCCCCATGGGAACAGTCCAGACCGAACTGCCAGGCCAGGTCCTCCCTGGACCGGAAATAAGCATCCTGGGACAGGTTTTAGGGTATGTCACCCTTCATCAGCCAGGCCAGCTTGCATCCAGTGACCCATTGAGCAAGGGATCCACGTCTGGGCATACCCATCCCACTTAGGGCGAAAAGTGTTACAACAAACAAATGGTGGACGGAATGCTGACAATGCAAACATTCTCCCCCAGTCAAAAGATCTGGGTTAAACCCATCATTCTTTTGCCCCCTACGCCACCCCATTGTGGACCCAGCCGTATGAAAACCAGTCTTGACCCTTTGCCCCACGGTAACAGTCCAGACTGAACTGCCAGGCCAGGTCCTTCCTGGACCGGAAACAAGCATCCTGGGACCAATTTCAAGGTATGTCACCCTTCTTCAGCCAGGCTAGCTTCAATCCAGTGGCACAGTGAGCAAGAGACCCACATCTGGGCATACCCATCCCACTTAGAGCAAAAAGTGTTTGAGCAAACAAATGATGGACGGATTGCGGACAATGCAAACCTTCTCCCCCAGTCAACAGATCTGGGTTAAATCCATTGTTCTTTTGCCCACTATGCCACCCGAGTTTGGGTCCAGCCATATTGAAATCAGCCTTGACCTTTTTGAACAGTCCAGACCTAACTGCCAGGCCAGGTCCTCCCTGGACCGGAAACAAACATCCTGGGACAAGTTCAGGGTATGTCACTCTTCTTCAGCCAGGCCAGCTTGAAACCAGTGGCACAGTGAGCAAGGGATTCATGTCTGGGCATACCCATCCCACTTAGGGCGAAAAGTGTTACAGCAAACAAATGACGGACGGAATGCTGACAATGCAAACTTTCTCCCCCAGTAAAAATTTCTGGGTTAAATCCCTCGTTCTTTTGCCCACTATGCCACCCCAGTTTGACTCCCTTGCTCACTTTGCCACTGGATTCAAGTTAGCTTGGCTGATGAGGATGCTTGTTTCTGGTCCAGGGAAGACATGGCTTGGCAGTTTGGGATGGACTGTTCCCATGAGGCACAGGGTCAGACTGATTTGCATATGGTCATGTCTGAACTGGGGTGGCGGAGTGAGCTAAAGAACGGTGATGGATTAATCCCAGATCTTTTGACTGGGGGGGGGTGCTAGCAATGTTCAAGAGTCAGTCCAACATCCCCTTTGGTTTTGCTAATTTTGCCCTAAGTTGGCAGGGTATGCCCAGACGTGGGTCCCTTGCTCACTTTGCAACCGGATTCAAGATAGCCTGGCTGATGAGGATTATGAACCCAAAACTGGTCCCAGGATGCTTGTTTCCAGTCCAGGGAAGGCATGGCTTGGCAGTTCGGGCTGGACTGTTCCCATGAGCCATGGGGTCAGACTGATTTGCATATGGCCATGTCTGAACTGGGGTGGCGGAGTGAGCTAAAGAATGGTGATGGATTAAACCCAGATCAGTTGACAGGGGGTGAGTGCTTACAATGTTCAACATTCCGTCCATCATCCCCCTTGGTTTTGCTAAGCTTGTACTCGTATATGTGGCACAACATCTAATACATGTAATTTTAAGTAAAGACGACAGTCTGGCCATAATTATTAAGAATTAATTCTCGCTAATCCCTAAAGAATGCACTGCATTAAATGTATTTTAGCACATTACCTTACAATCTAAACCTATGGTAGAAGCAATCCAAAAGTCTATGGAAAAGAAACATTTTAATATGCACACATATATTGATTAAATTACACAAGAGATGAACTTTCTATACCTTTGGTACACAACATCTCCTCTGTAAGATTGTGCCACAAGTGCATAAGGCCAAATGCAAATAAGTATATGGGCTTGCCAAATATAAAGGATGGAGCTCAATATTATGCTACTGCAGTTTCATACCTTCTCCTTTCATAATCAGCCTTTACATGGAGCAGCTTGGTGCCCTACTAACCAATACCAAAATCAAGATTCACCAACATGCTAATGATACAAAAGCCTACTTGAAAGTCTCCGCTGTTTCTGCTTGCACATTATCCAGACCTGATTGTCCAGTGCCACCCAGATGCTTCAACCCAGCCAAGACAGAATTCCTAATATTTGCTACAGGGATCTAAACAAGATTAGCAACGGCCGGCATGGCTCATTGGTGGCAGGGGCGGATGGCTAGTGGCCCGCAAGTGTGGGGGGAGGTTGAAGGGGGTCAGGCATATTTAGAAAATATATATGTTTTTTAAATAATAAACATACTGTTTCGCAGGGTCCTACATTTTCGCTCCTGCTCTACTCCGTCTCAGACGGAAGCACAGCCAAGCCCCACTGACCAATCACAATTCTGCAACGGAACCCTGGGCTTGTTCTCCATGCAGACTGTAATGCAGCCTGCATTGAGAACGGGGAAAGGGCGCACAACTGGTATGGGCGGTCCGTAATGGCTGACCAAACAGTCATTGTGCACTGAGGAGTGGGAAAACCATCCCTCCACTGCCCTGCTCCGAGAGCAGAACTTCCCTTCTCACCTTACCACCCACAAAGCATCAGAAAGCATAACATGATAGTAACTTAGTTATTATGATTTTATGCTTCCCTGCACTGCTTAAAAGCAATGAGACGATGCTCCTCCACCAGTGGAGGAGGCGCCACTGAACAAGATACACTACAAACCTGGCTCAATTACTTGAAACATGATGATTTTGAACCTCAACCCTCACCTAATGCCAAACTCTTTGTATTCACCCTTGGCACCAGCCTCTTGCTCAAAGAATTAATTGCTCAAAAAAACAAGGACGTCCTGGCACCAGCTACCTTTTCTAAAGAAAGTCAAACCAAGTTTGACTCTATAAGTCAAGAAAGCTACAGAACTACTGTTCAAACCCATGAACTTTAAAATCTGGAATATGGTGACACCCTGCACCATGGCCTCCCAGCTTCCACACTGGCCCCCATTAGGGGCATTCCACATGCTGCAGCACATCTCATCCAGGGAGTAAAGAAATATGATCACATAACCCCCAGCAGCCGGATGGAATTCCAGTGGCATTTCTTTGTCAGCCAACATCATCTTAAAAACTAGTTGCTTTATATAGAAATCCATCTCATTATGCACTCCCACTTCTCTTACAGAAAAGCTAACCCTCTCTGGTGGTCCTTGGCACAGTCAGGACAGCATCAGCCTGCAAACTATGAACTGAAAAAGGAAGAAAAGGCAACAGCCCTTTTTTCATCTATGCTCCCAAGATCTATTCTGACACCCCAATAGCCATCAGATTCACTCCTGAGCTGTTCCAATTTAGATTGAAAGTGAAATAGTCAGCTCTTTAAATAACACTGCATCACAATACATTAACCATCCACAGCTCAGTTTCGGCTCCTACTAATGGCTGACTTTAGGTTGGCCTTTTACCATGTACTGTGCTTTGC
Organism: Lissotriton helveticus; assembly: GCF_964261635.1. Lineage (NCBI taxonomy): Eukaryota > Metazoa > Chordata > Amphibia > Caudata > Salamandridae > Lissotriton > Lissotriton helveticus. The sequence continues at coordinate 850,762,675 of NC_136070.1, forward strand.
TGCCTTTTGATTTGGTTTGCGCTATCGAAATAACTTATACATAAATACATACATAAATATATTTCACATTGTGAATGGCATGAAAAAGCCTGTAGGCTAAACCCTTTTCAAATCAAATCAAGTCTTTATTAAAAGTAAATTAAAGCCATCTCAATTTATAAGAAAAAGAGAACACATTTCTTGACAACAAAAGGCCAGATAGCAAAAACACAATAAATAGTATTATTTCGAAATTCATGCTTACTGTCAGAGAAGACCCTGGGACCAAATAATTAAATTGGTTGAATAAATACCATAATTAAGAACCTAATAACCCGTTACCATTACTCATATGAAACATTTTCTCTTTTAAAAAATGCTTAAGTGTAAAGGTTAGTTATCTACACACCTTTTGTCAGATTGAGCTGGATTTATTACTTCCACCTGGTACAGTGCCATATCTAAGAATCTGACTAAGCAAAGAGCCAATTGCATGCTCTGCCCATGTATGCATTTCTTGACTGCTTCATTAATGGTTCTGACTCTCATGCTGTTAAAGCAAGGTTATACTTGTATTTTTCACTGAGCAAGCATTTGGGAGAAAAGAGCATATTAAATTTGACACTGATTCTATCTTATTTCTGCTAAGTGTGCAGCACTTACATTTAAAGGTGTTTTTAGATTTCTAGCCTGTCCCATGGGTAACAGTTGAAAGTGAAATCTCAAACATTTTTCTCTCGATACTTCTTTGAGATGATTTTGTAAATATTCCTAGGAGCTCACACTAGTTAAAAGAGAAAAGCAGTGCAGAGTTTATTTGTGGCTCAATGTAACCTTTTTGATTGTGAAAACCTCATTTTGCAATAGGGCCATATAGGATAATTGCAGTTTTTTCTGATTAGAGAATGCAGGTGCCCAAATTCTCACAGTACCTCCTGGGTAACGGGTAGAGACTAAATTTAGAGGGTTAGGTGCCCCTGTGCTATTTCTTCAGAGTACACAATTTTCAATCTGGATAATCTGCAAGGTCCTGATAGGTAGGTAAAAAACGTTTAATGTGACACTTGTCCATAAAACATTCTAAACAATAAAACAATTGTAATACAGTATCAACTTTAAAAACAAACCCAGGGAGCACAGATATTTAGACCCATCCTAAAAACTCTGCTTAACTGTAACTATAAAACTTGCAACCCCTACTGCCAACTCAATTTAGCACATTTCGGACAGAAGGCCCATTGTCTCCAACCTTGAAAGTGTTTGATTTTTAAAACATAGAGATCTTAAAAACTTGGTGCAGTCAGTAATATAAAAAAGGCAGAACATAAGTACATAAGAACAGTTTGCTTCAGAGAGCATGTACAAATTCCATTGCTATTGAGGACTGCATAAAACCATTTAGGGGTCGAAAAGTTTGGTTTACACTCTACTCTCACTTTTAAGATTCCATTCCTTAGCCCGGGGTCAGGTAACTGGGCTAAAAAGGGAAAGACTGTGTGCTGGCAGATTGATGGTTTGTCCTTCAAATAGGCCAGGTCCAAAGAACCACAAACCTCCACAAACAGAGTCAAATAGAAACAATTAACTACAATACATAAAATATAAAATAACTAATAGCAATTTCATAAACTATACACACATAATATAATATAGCATTTTCCACCCACTAAAAATAACTTGAATATAGCCTACTGTTCTGTAGCTGCAGAACATCCTGTGAATCCATGGAGTCAAAAATGCAATCCACCAAAAAAGGAAAAAGGATCTGGAAAATAACCCAAATGAAAATTAAAAAATAAGACATGTTAAATCGAGATCCATCTAAGCAATTGAAAGCTTTAATGAACCATAAAAAAAAATTGTTTAAAAAACAAATCAGTCGAAGAAAGTAAAAAAGTTCAAAGGGAATTAAAATTAGAAATATTAGTTTACTAGAAACCAAAATGAATTCCTATTAAAAAAAACACTATAATCACCACCAGGAACCCTTCAGATGAGTAAAATTGTGAAAGATACAATATCCACCCACAAAGAAAACAGCACCTTCAAACATAACATACACTTCACAAAGAACATAACATAACATAAAATAACTATGCATTACTAACAAACGCTAGCTGAACCTAACATAGTAGTAAACAAGCAAAAACTATAAATAAAACTTAACAAAATCACAAAACAACACTATATTTACCATTTAGTTTAGCTCACACTAGTTAAAAGAGAAAAGCAGTGCAGAGTTTATTTGTGGCTCAATGTAACCTTTTTGATTGTGAAAACCTCATTTTGCAATAGGGCCATATAGGATAATTGCAGTTTTTTCTGATTAGAGAATGCAGGTGCCCAAATTCTCACAGTACCTCCTGGGTAACGGGTAGAGACTAAATTTAGAGGGTTAGGTGCCCCTGTGCTATTTCTTCAGAGTACACAATTTTCAATCTGGATAATCTGCAAGGTCCTGATAGGTAGGTAAAAAACGTTTAATGTGACACTTGTCCATAAAACATTCTAAACAATAAAACAATTGTAATACAGTATCAACTTTAAAAACAAACCCAGGGAGCACAGATATTTAGACCCATCCTAAAAACTCTGCTTAACCGTAACTATAAAACTTGCAACCCCTACTGCCAACTCAAGTTAGCACATTTCGGACAGAAGGCCCATTGTCTCCAACCTTGAAAGTGTTTGATTTTTAAAACATAGAGATCTTAAAAACTTGGTGCAGTCAGTAATATAAAAAAGGCAGAACATAAGTACATAAGAACAGTTTGCTTCAGAGAGCATGTACAAATTCCATTGCTATTGAGGACTGCATAAAACCATTTAGGGGTCGAAAAGTTTGGTTTACACTCTACTCTCACTTTTAAGATTCCATTCCTTAGCCCGGGGTCAGGTAACTGGGCTAAAAAGGGAAAGACTGTGTGCTGGCAGATTGATGGTTTGTCCTTCAAATAGGCCAGGTCCAAAGAACCACAAACCTCCACAAACAGAGTCAAATAGAAACAATTAACTACAATACATAAAATATAAAATAACTAATAGCAATTACATAAACTATACACACATAATATAATATAGCATTTTCCACCCACTAAAAATAACTTGAATATAGCCTACTGTTCTGTAGCTGCAGAACATCCTGTGAATCCATGGAGTCAAAAATGCAATCCACCAAAAAAGGAAAAAGGATCTGGAAAATAACCCAAATGAAAATTAAAAAATAAGACATGTTAAATCGAGATCCATCTAAGCAATTGAAAGCTTTAATGAACCATAAAAAAAAATTGTTTAAAAAACAAATCAGTCGAAGAAAGTAAAAAAGTTCAAAGGGAATTCAAATTAGAAATATTAGTTTACTAGAAACCAAAATGAATTCCTATTAAAAAAAACACTATAATCACCACCAGGAACCCTTCAGATGAGTAAAATTGTGAAAGATACAATATCCACCCACAAAGAAAACAGCACCTTCAAACATAACATACACTTCACAAAGAACATAACATAACATAAAATAACTATGCATTACTAACAAACGCTAGCTGAACCTAACATAGTAGTAAACAAGCAAAAACTATAAATAAAACTTCACAAAATCACAAAACAACACTATATTTACCATTTAGTTTAATTCGCTACCTCCACCTACACCCTAAACCCCCAAAAAAGTTTAATAGGTTTGACCTGCTCCCACATATAGTACAACAAAAGTCGGTCAGAGTGGAATACAAAATTAGTGAGACATGTGATTTAGAAATATTATCCCCTCCGCTGCGGGGGTAATTCCCCCACGGTGCGGGCGGGGGGGGCTGCGGCGCCGCGGTGCTCATGACGAGCCCAGCTCGTCATGAGTCACAGTGGAGTTGTGCTCATAATGAGCTAGGCTCGTCACAACTCTGCCCACTGATTAATTCACCCACACAGGCGGGGAATCAATCGCGTGTGAGCGGAGCGCAGCTGTTATGACGAGCCCAGCTTGTCATGAGCACAGCTCCACTGTGACTCATGACGATTGCACGGAAGAGGTTAAAACATCACCTTGCTATATTCAAAATGCATATGATTTTATTTCACTTGTCATCACATGAATATTCACAACAGCAATATTGTCTGTACATTACATTGAAATGGTGCTCAAAGAAGAAAATAGAGTGCTCAGTGGAAGTTGGAGGAGAGGGAAGGGAGTGTGTAATATATACATCAAATGAAAAAAAAACTATCCAACCAAGAAATGGGCAGTTAGTACAACATAAACATATCAAACAATAGGCACAGATAGTTCATATCTGCTGTCTATGCTTGAAAGTTAGTGCAGGATGGTTGACGTTTCGACCCCTATATTCAATAAAGGACATTTGATCCTTATCCTGGGGTCTTCATCAGGACGAGAGACTGAAGAAATGTGGAAGGGAGCACTTTGTGACTTGAAGTTATGTCCTAAACAGATTAGGAATGTGGGAATCAAGTCCTCACAATATATAAGATGTGGCTTCCATGTAAGTATGATAAGTAACCTCCTGAAACCACCGTATGACTCAGGAAAACTCAGCATCACCTTCCTGCGACATACTTTCAGTAAAATTAACCAAAAATGAAACAAATAGACTACAAAAGTTAAGATAACAGTAATAAGAAATGGGCAACAATGGGGATTGAATTTGAAAAACTGTTTAAAAAATGTAAAATGTGTAATTGTAAAACATGTCTCAAAAGTGATATAAAAATATGAAACAATTATGTAAAGTATAAAGTAAATAGTATTATACAAATATAGTATTATTCAATTAAACTTAGAATGTATGTTAAAATTGTTTTTAAAAAGTATGTGAAACAACTGTGAAACAACTGTGTTAATGTACAAAGAATAAATCTACCCAATGGGAAAAATAATAAAGAATGTGGAAGTGTATAACACAGTTTAAATATTATTCATATTTTTTCTTTAATATTACATTTCCATTAAAATATTGTTTAAATATAACTATGTAATATTGTTTATACATAAATACATATTTGTAATGAAAATTGCATGCATATATATTAAATAAATATGATAAATATATAAATTACTATTAGAAACTGTGCTATGTGCCTTTATAATTATAAAATATATCAATATTAATTATGCGTGTTAAAATTGCAAAACCAACTCCTATCTAATTTATTTCAGGGAAGATGCTGGACACTAAGGTCGTCATTTATGGGAATTTTACGTAGGGCTACATCAAAGTGAAAGGGTAGGAATGCATCATATTTATCCAATATGATGCATTCCTGCCCTTTCTTTTTGCCCTGGAGCCATTTCGGTAGCCTAGCTCCAATGCAGGTACCCTTGCACCATTGTGCAATGGGGCCTGTATTGTTGGCAGGATTGTTGTTGTGCTAGATGGGTCACAATCCTGAGAAGTGTTTTCTTCTTTCTTTGTGTGCAGGCAGAATGCAGCACACATGGAAAGAGGAAGAACGAGAGGAAATAGAAATCTTTGTCTTCGTTATGCCTCACCGCGGATGTGGTAAGATTTTGATGCATTCCCAGGTTTACAAGTCTATGTAAATCTGGGAATGCATCAAACACCATGAGAATTGGGTGGAAAACCTACCACAACACCCATGGAACACCTCGCTTGCACAGAGTAAGAAGATGCAGTGATTTGCGCTGCATTGTCTTACTAAAAAATATGTGACTTTGTGTGGCTTCATAAATCTAACTCCGAACCTTGCATCACCATGTACCACTATGCATGGTGAAAACGTGATGCAATTCTCTCATAAATATGCTCCTAAATGGGTTACATTTGCTATACCTACTCCAATCTAATCCATTTTCGGGAAGGTAATGTGCCCACTCCAATCTAAACCAGTTCATGGAAGGTGGTGGGCACTAAAGAGGTTACATTTACTCTTCTGACTCCACCCTAAACCATTTCAAAGAAGGTATTGGACAATACAGGGGTTACATTTACGATCTCCACTCTAAACTATTTCCTGGAAGGTGGTGGACATTAAAGGGGTTACAGTTACTGTTCACATTCAAATTTAAACAATTTTGGGAAAGGTGCTGGACACTAAAGGAGTTATGTTTACTATGTACACTCCATGGTAAAACATCTAAAAATGTTTTCAAATAACACATTACTTATAAAAAACTATTACCTAACAAAAATAGTTATATTTAATATTAATTTGTATTTCATAACATGAAAAAACTCAAATATTCCATTAAATATTATAACTAAATAATTAAAAACACAGTACATAAAATCAAAATCCAACTATAAAAACATGACTAACAAATAGAAACATAATTTTAAGTTATCTAATTAATGTAGCATGTAACAATTTTATCATATATAACATATTCATTTATGATCACATTCATAAATATATAAATTATATTAAAAATTACCTATTTTTAACACTTACATTTTTTTTTATTTAATTGATAATAAAATTAATGTGTAACATTAAAAAGGTAGAGTGCATGATAAAAATTAATATTGTTATACATTTTTAAACATACATTTTTATTTGTTTATTTTTATTTTGAGTGTTTTCTTTAGGGCGAACATGACCCCGCAAAGAGTATCAGAACGCTTTACAACGTGTTGCAACATTTAGATCTTAAATAATACAAATCACTAAATCTTTACATCTTTACAGCAATAAAAACTTCAGGGAGCGTATAGCATATATAGCAGTCAGTAGTTGCATTAAAGTCAGAGAGCTTAGAATACACCACCAGCGAGCTTAAAACACATCAACCACGGTAAGGCATATAAGCAAGCCCATGTACGGATAGTGAAAAGCTAGCAGACACATGGAAACAGCCATGAGAAGATTGGAGCCGTCGGTTCTGTTGAATGGTCTCATGGGAGAAATTTCCTCAAATAAAAAGATTTTGCTTCTTTTTTGAATGCTGCGATGGATGGGATTCTTCTAATTCTCGGGGGGAGAGCGTTCCATATTCTTTGCGCTGCTCCGGAGAACCCACGGTCTTAAGTTCTTTTCTTCCAAAAACAAACTGGTTTCAGTAGCAGATCCGCTTTGCTCCTGGAGAAACTGTGTCCCCCTAAAAGCGTGAGTTTCTGTGCTAGATAAACTGGTGTTTTGTGATGCAATGCTTTATGTGTGATGCATGCTAGTGTGAAATGAATTCTTGCTTCAAAGGGCAGCCAGTTGAGCACTTTGAATGAAATGAAATGAAATGAAATGTCAACTTATAAAGCGCGGTTGCTGCCCTGGGGCGTCCAAGCGCTAGCGACCAAATATGGAATTGCTTAAAAGACAGAGAAAAAGGGTTAAAAAAAGCATTGAACAAGAAAGTCTTCAGCTGTTTCCGAAAAACGGAAAGGTTTGAATTGGACCTAAGTCGAAAAGGGAGGGAATTCCACATCTTGGCGCCGTTGTACATGAACATCCTGCCGTCAGCTCTTGCCTTTTTTATTCTGGGGACTATAGCCATGCATGCCTGGCTAGAAAGAAGAGTTCTGCTGGGTTGATACTGTGTTGCCAGGTCCCGAATAATAGCCGGTCCCGTGTCCCAGAAAGCTTGGTGGAATATACACATCGCCTTAAAGGCGATTCTTTGTCGCACTGGAAGCCAGTGCAGGCTGTACAGACCAGGTTTGGCTGACAGCCTGCGCGGCAGCTGGAGCACAGTGCGAGCCGCACAGTTTTGCACAATCTGGAGCTTGCGCAGTGTATATTCCGGAACGCCAAGATAGAGGACGTTATTAGAATCCAAGCGGGACTGAATCAAACCCTGAATGGCTACCTGCTTTGCCTCCACCGGCAGAAGAGGAAGGATTTTTTTCAGCATCCTTAGGAGGCCAAAGCAAGTAGCCGCCAGTTTTGTGGCCTGAGTGTTAAAAGAAAGGGTCTTGTCCAACCAAACCCCAAGGCTTTTTATATTGTCCCTGGGTATTGGAGGGGTACCAAGACATGAGGGCCACAAAGAGTGGACAGAAGTAGGGTTAGTGGGACCCAAGAGCATCAGCTCTGTTTTGTCCCCATTAAGCTTCAGGAGCGGGGAGATGTGGTCGAATTTTTTGGATCTCGATATTAGTCTTGTAGCTGCGTTAAGACATGCTTTCAGAGGGGCTGTAGTGATCTTGGATAGCCCAGCCAATGTGGTGCAACCATATTCAGTCCTTGAGATGACCAGTGCCTGAATTGCTGTTTTAAGATCTGTTTTATTTAGGAATGGTTTTAGTTTCCATAAGTAGCTTAGGTGGAAACGGGCGTTCTTTGCCATTGTGTTGATATGAGCTACCATGTTCACATTTTTGTCTAAAGTAATTCCCAAAGATTTAGTAGAGTCGACAATCTTCGATGAACATTTTATAGCAGTGATATGGTTGGACCATTCTGCTTTCTTGACTTTGCCATTCTTTGGTGTAATCAGTAAGAATTTGGTTTTCTGTGGATTTAGCTTCAGGTGGTTCAAGGATAGCCATTGGAGGGTTCTCGTTAGAGCTTGGTTCATAGTCATTAGATCATCTGTCGATGCCACATTGATGTATAGCTGCGTGTCATCTGCATACACATGGAAAGAAATGTTTGCTTTTTGTAATATCTCCGTTAAAGGTTCTACATATAGATTGAATAGCGCCGGAGACAACGTTGAACCTTGTGGAACTCCAATTGTATTACTGGTTGGGCCTGACAGGGTTTGGTTGACAATTCATTTTTGCGATCTATTCTCTAGAAAGGAACTAAAACACTTTAGGACTGTGCCCTCGGGCCCCATTCTGTTTTCAATCGATCTATAATTTTAGCATGGTTTACCATGTCGAAAGCTGACGACAAGTCCAACAGTATTAAGAGACATGTGTCATTGTGGCCGAGGGCCAGTAAAGCGTCATCTACTATATGAAGGATTGCAGTTTCTGTACTATGGTTCGGTCTGAACCCAGATTGGCAGTCATTTAACAGATTGTAATCCGAAATGTGAAGACTCAACTGTTGTTGTACACATTTTTCCATCACTTTGGCTAGCATAGGAATGTTAGTTACAGGTCTGAAATTATTTGGATTAGAAGGGTCCTCTGTTGGTTTTTTTAATAAGGGAGTGACTTGCCCTGTTTTAAGGCAGTCCAGTATTAGGCCTTGTGATAATGAGGCATTTATGATCTTAGTCCAAGATGGGATAAGCAGGTTGTTTAGCGAAGACCAGCACTTTGCTGGTAGAGGATTGTTATAGTGGTTGTTAGGTTTAGTGGTCGACATGAGCTTTGCGATGTCGACTTCACTGACTGGTTTAAATCCTGACCAATGAGCATTGTTTTTTATTTCGTCTAGTTCTTGTTGAGTCTGAAGTTCATCTGCGGTATCCTTCTCCCTTACAATGTCTTCAGCTATTTTTTTAAGTTCCCCCTCCAAAGTGTTAGCTTTGCCAGTAAAGAAGACTGATAGATCCTCACTGTTTAAACTTGTTTTGGTGATGACAGGTGTTGATTTGGCAGATTTATTTGATTGTCTTTAAGTAGATCAAATAGTTTCCTAGGTCTATTGACTGCAATGTCCAGTTCTTTCTTAAAGAAGTCTTTTTTGGATTTAAGCATGCTTTTGTTAAATGCTTTCCTGGATTGCCTCAGTTGTATTAAGTGGGGCGAGGTAGGGTATTGACGCTATTTGCGTTGTGAGAGTCTGAGTGATCTTCTTTCTTCATTTAAGGAACCATTGAACCACAGATTTTTGTCTTTGTCTGAGATTCTTTTCAGTTTTTAGGGGGGCTAAGTCCTCCATAATGCTTAACATAGACTTGTTATAAAACAAAGTTAGGTCCGTGACATCAACCATGTTCTCTTTCTCTGGTGGTTGCAACTCTAATTCACAGCGAGATGCTATGTTTTCCATATTGATTCTTCTGGTGTCCCTGGTCCATATTTTGGTCTTACTAGCTTGTGTGGACGATTTGATTTTGTTCTGGGGAATTTCAAATGTAATTATATGGTCATCAGACCAGTCGCAGGGTGTGATACTAATGTTCTCAATTGCTTTCTCTTTGGCTATAATCCAATCTAAGGTTAATCCTTTGGAGTGGGTGGGGAGTTTGCATCCCTGGATTAATGATTGTTCTGACAGGTAGGTTTTAAGGAGGGTGATATGACTGCCAGACTGATCTTCCCAATGAATATCGAAGTCACCCAAAAATATATCGTTTGACTGTATATTAGAGTTGGCGGTAATGATCTCTATCAAATGGTCTATGAACTTGGTCTTTGTACCCGGGGATGGTAGAGTGCATGGAGTTTTACAGTTTTGGTTATCTGCTGATCTTAAAGACATACATAGGTATTCACAAGATTCTAATGGGTCAGAATGAATTCTAGTGATGGTGATGTCCGATCTATATATGCAAGCGATGCCACCACCCAATCTGCCCCGTCTGTCCTGTCTCATAATTCGATAGTTTGGGGAGACCAACAGATCTAAGCATGGTGAAGACGAGTCGGATAGCCATGTTTCCATTAAAATGGTTATTCTAATTTTCTGGTTTAGTATGATGTCAGCTATGTCAGCCGCATGTTTGTTTGCTGAACGACAGTTGAGTAATAAGCAACAAAGATGTTTCTGGGAGTTAATCATTAGCAGACCAATTATTTCAGCCATTATTATCACCATCTTAAGGTTGTTGGCGTTAAGCCTTCTGTTGTTAGCCTGGGAATTTCTGTCCGAATTTGAAACGATTGTTTGGATCAAATTTTCGCCACTATTAAATTGCAAAGTGCGAGACGGTTTGTATGTAGACAGAATGGAAGATAACTCACTGTCTGTTAGATAGTTGAGTGGCGTGCATGGGCGGTATATTCTGTTTGCCGCCGCAATAGGGGTGGTACAGCATTTGACATGTGTTCCAAAAGAGGAGGACTATAGAGCCTCCATTTTTGTCAGCCAATTTTCTGATAGGCATAGCAAGTTCTTCATATCTCTGATGGCGGAAAGCATGGCTTTGTAAGTCTTGCAAGATTGTGAACTGAGATATTAAACAATAATTCAACTCCCCATTTGTTTGTGGGGTTCTAATCTCTACCAAATCTAAACTATGATATATACTGGTTGGTGGTAGCGTCCTTCTTGGGAGGTTAGCTGTGAGAAACTCTGCTAGGTCCGTAACTGTTTTTTTAAGAGTGGGGACTGAACTGCCATTCCCTGTGCCGGTCACCTGCGTGCCTCTCCAGTTATCTTGATTGACTTGTGAATTATCCAAGTATCTTATAGATCCTACTGGCGGGTCGATAACATTGTTAAGCGTGGTAGGGGAGCTAGCGATGACGGGTAAGGTAACTAGTGCTAGTGCTAGCTGAGAGTTGAGGCCCCTGCCTTCTGGCTTATTGGTTTCATGATTCAGTTGATGGGGCTCATATTTAGAGGAGTTGCCTTTAAAGGCCACCTCATGAACCGTCTGTTGGATTTCTGTCGTTCTAGCAGTTCCCATGTGGAAAAATTGAATTTTGTCACTATGTATGTACCATAAGCATGGGCGTATTTTGCGGATTCGCAATCCGCGAATTTGCGGATTTGCGTATTTGCGGATTGCGAAAATCCGCGAAATCCGTGAATTCTCGCGGATTTGCGGATTTTTGGGGGGTGTGTATGTTCGCACGGGTTTCTGCAAGTTCGCGAGGGTTTTGTACAATTTCGCAAATTGCGAACTTACTTGTCGGGTCGCCAGTTTTGCGAACTTGTTGTTTCTACGTGCCCAGCCTGTTTGCAAGGCTTTCTTCATCACTGCCACCCTCTGTCACCACTGGCACTCTCTTTGGTCACCCATGCCACCCTCTGTGTCATCACAGCACCCTCTGGTTCACCAGTGTACATTATTGGGGCAAAGCAAAGCACTGCCATCCTCTGTCAACACTGGCACTCTGGTTCACCCATGCCACCCTCTGGCTGGCACACCCATGCCACCCTCGGTGTCATCACAACACCCTCTGATTGACCAGTGAGTGCACACCTGCTAAGTGCTTTAAGTTTTGCAAACAACAACACCTGCCCTGCCCCAACTGACATTAATGAAGGCTGGCACCTGCTTGTCTGCTCACTTTCCTTTTTGTTGCAAATGCAATGTAAATTTTTTTTAACAGGATGCAATGGCATACTTGTAACTATTCTGTGACTGTCAGAGCAGGGTCACACAATAGTTGCAAGTAGGCAACCGGATTCTGGAGGGCCCCTTCAGGAAGCACTACAGGTAAATGGTTACAAATGATGAGCTCGAACTTTTGCACCTGCTCGTTGGTTTTGCTTTTGCAAAACTAGTTTTTCGGTAATTTCGCCCTATTCGCGAGGCGCGGCGTAGTGCAAACTCGCCCGTGGAAGTCGCGAACTCGTGCGAGTTACCCCAAGGTTGAGTATGGGCGCCGCCATTTTGTTTGCGTGACGTATTTCCGTTTCCCCCCGCTATGTGTAATCTCGCGCAATGCGCGCCTTGCGAATGCAAGTTCGCACGAGTTCGCGAGAGAAATCGCGTGCGAACTTACCTACGCGCACGTGATCGGGCCGCCATCTTGTTTTTCATTCATTCCTATGTGTCTGGGTATGGTGTTTCTATCCTCTGTATATCTCTGCCATCCTTTGCTTGTTTTAATATTTTTTTGATCTATTTAACTTATTTTCTATCCCTCTATTTTTCTAGATCTATCTTTTGTGTTTTAGGCTACTTTTGTTTACTTTTCAACTACTTTTTTAAACTTTTATTTCCTTCTTCCCTACTCTTATTCTTTTTCATTTTGTCTCTTCTTTACTGCTAACACCTGCCCAGAACATGGTCAAGACAGCTGTCAAGCTGCCCAAGACGGGCACCGCAGCCCGTGCCCGGCTCCCGTGTGGTCGCTTGAGGGCGGAAATGGTGGTGCCCCGGGAGATCTTCAGCCCTGAGGAGGTGGGCGCACTTGTTTTTTATGTGCAGCGCCGTCTCCCCAGGACCATCGCGGCAGGCGGCAGGATCGCTGCTGTTTACACCAACAGCCAGGAGCGACGGAAGCGGTGGGGGCAGGTGTGCCGGGCCCTTTTTAAGATCACGGGGGTCCAGCGCACCTACAATCAAGTCACCCACCGCTGGACCGATATACTGGACCGAGAGCGTGACCTGCTAGACGTGCTGGGAGTGGAGGTCCCCGGGCTTGGTGAGTAGTAGTAGCAATTTTTTCATCACTCACTACTCTGTTTTTTCTCCTGCTCTGTGTGACTGTGTTATATTGCAAATGTTTGCTTTAATTTTTTTACAAAGAGCAATAATGCTGCTGGTGATTACATTGATAAGAGAGGTAAATTAATATTTCAAAATCTTCTGTGCATTTCAGGTGCACTGTTCTCCTTCTCTGTGCCGGTGCCACTGCTTATTTGTTTTCTATTTTGTGTTCATTTAATTGGGCTGAGTAATGTATGAGTGTATTTTACAGAACTGCGTAATGCTAGACACAAAGGGGCAGATTTACAAGCCCCTTGTTCCACGTTTACACTGCCTTACCTGACGCACAGCGACGTAAACGTGGCGCATCCCTGCGAGTCATGTACAACGTGATCCATCTAAGGAGATGCGCCACGTGAAGGCCTGGGCCTGCGCCACAATGGGTGCGTTCCCACGCAAGGGGGGCGGGGGGGTGGCGGTCAGGCAGATGTGTGCCTCGCAAAAGTGCCTGCGTGAAATCTACAAGATTTAACGCAGGCACTTCCGCGACGCTGCTATGTCAATTCTTTATGCCTGCTTGCTTGAAGCAGGCGTAAGGACTGATGCGGTATGTTGAGTATTGGGCAGCCCTGAGCACTGCTATAGTTGCATCGCGCCCGCGACGCGACTCTAGAGATGCGCCCCTCTTTCGTCACGAGATGCGTCACGCGTCTGCCTACCCTTGCGCCAGGGTTTGCCGCATTGTAATAGCGGCGCATCTGCCGTGACGCAAGGTTAGTTTTGCGTTACGCATTTGTTCTGGTGCACATCTGGAGGTGTCCAGCTCAGAACTCGTAAGTATGCCCCTAAGTGTCAGATTAGCAATTACCTGCGCATCCCTGCAAAGTGTGCGGCACGCCAGCACCACCCATGGTGCGCCGTATTTACAATGCGGCACACCATGGTCCCAAAACGTCACCGAAGCGTTACGCATCGGTGCCGTAAAGGCGGCTCATTGATGGAGTTGCGTTGCAACGATGGCGCAGCTCCAGCAATGCTGCGTCAAGCCGTAAGTCTGCTTCATGCAGGCGCAGGGTTTCAGTGACGCATCATTGTCCTAAATGACTGATTGAAATTTTATATATTCCCCATAGCCACTTTTAGCATGCGTTCCTGCGCAGGAACGCCCTCCCTTGCGCTGGAATGCTCCCTAATGGCGCAGGGCTTTAGAATGGGATGCATCTCCCATATGCGTCACGTTGTTAATATACGCCACACCATGGCGCCTCTCTTGTTGTGGCGCTGCGTCACAAAATTGACGCAAGAATGGAGCAAAAGAGCTGCAAGGGGCTTGTAAATCTGCCCCTAGAGTAGAGGCTCAGGTGCAGTCCTTCCTTTGTAGCCCTCTTTTTGGATGAAATAGTTGGTTCTTGTTCTTTCTAAATGTTTGATTTGGTTGACAAGGACATCGGCAAGCAGCAATCATCAATGTTTTCTGTTAATTCTTTCATGTTGTACGTCAGGTCCGCCCAGGGGCAAGCGGACCGAAACATCGGATGCAGTGGCTCCAAAGGAGGAGGATGCAGGCCAGGGCGGCGAGTGCTCTTTTGCTGGCCCCAGTAAGTTTTCATTTAAATATAGAGGACCTATTGTTGTCCAAGCATTCCTAATTTAATTGTTTCGAAATAGTGTTTAGATAGGAGCAAAATCAATAATCCTACTGTTGCAGGGACAATTCTCCACAAACCGAACTATGGACACCAAAGACCAGAGTAATAATATTTCAGAGTGGCGTGTTTGGCACACTGTATAAATAAACCTGGTAGTGTCAGCGGCACGGACTCCTCCTTGCAAAAATTGCAAAACTTTTCGCTCCGTCACTCTAGTCTGGAGGACTAAAAACCACAGAGTCTATTCAAGTTGAAAAGCTTTATTAAAAGTTTAAGTAAACACATACATTAAAATAAAGTTGGAAATGGAAAAGTGCTTGGTGCTGAGTTGATGAGTAATGGATTGGAACACATTTCTTGTGGTCGAGCCGAGCTTTCACCTGGTTAGAAGTTGATGTTGCTCTTGTCCTTAGAAGTCCAGTTTCTGTCTGTTCAGAGAAAAATAGTGTGTGTTAAAATGAAGCAAGCATTCAACAATTGTGACAAAAAAATGAAGCAAGACAACAGCTTTCCCTGGAAGGAGGGACATTTTTACTTTAGACTAGAGTAGACAGTCAATTATTTTTTCTGTTGTTTTCACATTTTTTCATTCATAGACCAAATACTAGTGGAGTGGTGTAATCTAACATTCTTAAATCTACTTTGTAGGTGGAACATCTGGTGGCGGGGCCAGCTCGGATGTGGTGGTCATCATTGACTCGGAGTCCGAGGATCAATCTGGGGAGGAGGCGGCGCTAGAGGAGTCGGACCAAGAGCAAGAAGTACAGACTGTGAGGAAGGAGACAGTGGCGGTGGCGAGTACAGGTAAGCTGGATCATGGTACTATCTGACTCTTAGATAGGATATGATGTGTATCCAGTGGTGGCCCAGTGACAAATTACAATATGGTAATTACAGCAGGCTGGGACCGACAGACAGATAGAGGCAGAGACAGAGAGAGAGGAAGACAGAAGGAGAGAGAGAGAGGGAGGGAGCCAGAGGGAGGGTGAGGGAGGGAGACAGAGAGAGAGAGACAGCGAGGTAGAGGGAGACACAGGGAGACATAAAGAGGGAGACAGAGAGAGAGAGAGAGAGGGAAACAGACATATCGCCTGGGCTTCTGCCAGATCTCTTTCATATGAAAGAGCATCAAACCAAGGATACAAGTGAGTTGTGGGAAGGGAAATGGTGATTCAAGCGCCCCCCCTTGCCCCTCCCTGCGGACGCCCATGATACTGGCCTGAATAGTTTTGTACTGCGCTGGCTAGTTGCTAGTTGTACTGTGACACAACTTCCTGTTGAATCATTTTGTGTTAATCATATTCTTAAAGAGCATTCGTTACAGATTATGTCTTTCTTTCTTCATATAGTTGGTAATACTAAAACTGCAAAACCGAGCAGGAGTATGCTGGCTGTACTGGCCCGGCAACGGAGGCTGGATGCCACTGTTGCGCAATATCGGCGGCTGGTGGAATTGGAGGGGGACGACACACAGTCCAGTGCATCAACATCTGCATCCTCCTCCGTGACCCCACGTTCTGCCGGTAAGCGCAGTGCTCCAGCGAACCGGAGCCGTGCTGGAAGACGCCACCGCCGAGCAGCAAAAGCTGCACCTCGCAGTACTGTTAAGGCTCGCTTGCGCCGTGCACTCCGCAGAGTGTCCGACCTAGAGGCGGAGGTCCAGAAATGGAGCAAATATCAGAATGTGGTGGAGGGCCTCCGCCTAGATCAAGCCATCCTCCAGGAGAAGTATGATGCCCTGGCCCTAAGGCATGATGCCCTGGAGGCCAAACTTAACAGCTTGCATCCCTAGAGTGTCCCTTTCCCCTTTTTTGGAGACTTTTGGGGGGTGGGAATTGGGAGTTGGGTTTTTTGGGGACTTTTGAAGGACTATTTATTTGTTGGGGTTAGGGAGGGTCTTGCGGGAGATTATTTTGTTAGGGATATAAATATACTTTTTCAAACTTTATCTGAGCATACCTGTTTTTTTACTACTTTTGAGCTTGGTGGGTGGTGGTTTTGCAGTAAGTTCATTTAACTGAACACTGTCATCGTGTTGGTTCACGTGCAATAGGCCAAATGTTTTCCTAAGTAAATGCCTGTCACAGAGTTTGTTAATTCAAGAGCCCTAGGACTTTACTGCTAGTACCACTGTCACTCTCTCGCCTCTCCGAATACTCCATTATACTACCTCCCATCCAAATGCTTATCTTACCTGTAATTTGTGTTTGAGGGCTGGCTCCACCTGGAATTCACAGTGTCCTAAGGCGTTCTGCAGCAGGGCCCCAACTGGAGTTTCCCGGCGTGGATTTTCTGCAAAACAAAAGCAATCAACATTAGAAATGTGGCAGCGGTGCTCACACAACCCAAAAACCTTAGAAGCCCCAGAGACAGCACCCCTGAGACAGGCAAGCGAGCAATAATAACGCCTACACGTTCACGTGCAATAGGCCAAATGTTTTCCTAAGTAAATGCCTGTCACAGAGTTTGTTAATTCAAGAGCCCTAGGACTTTACTGCTAGTACCACTGTCACTCTCTCGCCTCTCCGAATACTCCATTATACTACCTCCCATCCAAACGCTTATCTTACCTGTAATTTGTGTTTGAGGGCTGGCTCCACCTGGAATTCACAGTGTCCTAAGGCGTTCTGCAGCAGGGCCCCAACTGGAGTTTCCCGGCGTGGATTTTCTGCAAAACAAAAGCAATCAACATTAGAAATGTGGCAGCGGTGCTCACACAACCCAAAAACCTAGAAGCCCCAGAGACAGCACCCCTGAGACAGGCAAGCGAGCAATAATAACGCCTACACGTTCACGTGCAATAGGCCAAATGTTTTCCTAAGTAAATGCCTGTCACAGAGTATGTTAATTCAAGAGCCCTAGGACTTTACTGCTAGTACCACTGTCACTCTCTCGCCTCTCCGAATACTCCATTATACTACCTCCCATCCAAACGCTTATCTTACCTGTAATTTGTGTTTGAGGGCTGGCTCCACCTGGAATTCACAGTGTCCTAAGGCGTTCTGCAGCAGGGCCCCAACTGGAGTTTCCCGGCGTGGATTTTCTGCAAAACAAAAGCAATCAACATTAGAAATGTGGCAGCGGTGCTCACACAACCCAAAAACCTAGAAGCCCCAGAGACAGCACCCCTGAGACAGGCAAGCGAGCAATAATAACGCCTACACGTTCACGTGCAATAGGCCAAATGTTTTCCTAAGTAAATGCCTGTCACAGAGTTTGTTAATTCAAGAGCCCTAGGACTTTACTGCTAGTACCACTGTCACTCTCTCGCCTCTCCGAATACTCCATTATACTACCTCCCATCCAAACGCTTATCTTACCTGTAATTTGTGTTTGAGGGCTGGCTCCACCTGGAATTCACAGTGTCCTAAGGCGTTCTGCAGCAGGGCCCCAACTGGAGTTTCCCGGCGTGGATTTTCTGCAAAACAAAAGCAATCAACATTAGAAATGTGGCAGCGGTGCTCACACAACCCAAAAACCTAGAAGCCCCAGAGACAGCACCCCTGAGACAGGCAAGCGAGCAATAATAACGCCTACACGTTCACGTGCAATAGGCCAAATGTTTTCCTAAGTAAATGCCTGTCACAGAGTTTGTTAATTCAAGAGCCCTAGGACTTTACTGCTAGTACCACTGTCACTCTCTCGCCTCTCCGAATACTCCATTATACTACCTCCCATCCAAACGCTTATCTTACCTGTAATTTGTGTTTGAGGGCTGGCTCCACCTGGAATTCACAGTGGGGGACTCGTCAACGTAAGTTTCTTCATTGTGCAGAATCCAGGCATCAGCATTATGGGTAATGGATAGGGTGAGTCTGGAGGAGGAGGACTCAGGATAGACGACCAGGACTGAGTTCTTGTCAACTAACTGTTGTGAACCTGAGGAATGCTGCGGCATCAAAATCAAGACAGTTCTGTTGATGGGCTTGTTGTTTTATTGGTTGATTACAGTTTTGTTGGGAATGTGATGAAGCACTTGCTAAAGAAAGACAGACACACAGGAATAAAAGTGAATAAGGAGGACTAATTACAATTAATGAATGATTGGCTCATTTTCAGAACTCGCTGTCAGGGAAGCAGAACTCGTCCTCATACTCTGCTAAATCATCAGTCGGGGTTACTTCTGGTAACTGAGGAGAACTTTCCTCAGGTAGGTCGGTGTCCTCTTCTTCCTGCGTGGATTCTCGTACTCTGTAATCTGGTGGTATGAAGTGCTGGTTCATCTTTATCAAGGTGAGCCGCTCCACATTTGCGGGCAAGAGGCGGGACCTTTTGGAAGTCACAATGCCACCAGCAGAACTAAAAACACGTTCTGAGGACACGCTTGCGAGTGGGCAAGACAAGTAATTGATAGCCAGGTTGGTGAGCTCTCGCCATATTTTTCTTTTCCCATGCCAATACGCCAATGGGTCCTCAGTAATATTGACCTCTGTTGAGTCATCCAGATAGGCTTGCACCATTGAAAGAATGTCCTCCCGGATTCCTGTACTTTGCACTTCTGTGTCCTTTCTAGGACAAGGAAACCCTAGCTGAGTTAGCCAACCCGCTTCAGACATATCGCCTGGGCCTGGTGCAGATGATACGGTTGCTGGTGTGGTTAACGGCTCAGAGGGAAAGTCACTCACTTCTGCCAGAGGCACAGATGCAGAAGTGCTTTTTTGGGACACCTGATGGCCTGCTGATTCACTAGTAGTACTGTCTTCTCCTACAGTTTCCTTCCGCTCTCTTTCAAAACGAATGGCTGACTGAGCTAGCCAACCTTTGTACTCTGTAACATCCGATGTTTCAAAAGGAATTATTACTTTGCCAAACAATGGCTTTTTGTAACGTGGATCCAGAATAGTAGCACAAATGTAGTGCTGTTGTTTCTTGATATTTACAAGCCGTTCATTGCTAACTAGGCGTTGTAATAATCTCTGCGCCAACTCATGTGCTTCGTTCTTTCCAACGTCCTTTAATTGTGAAGACACCACCTTGACTTGGTGCTCGAGCTTCAGCAACAATGGGATAGCTTTGCTCAAAGAACAGTCCTCCCTGCTGACGTCAAGCGTGAAGACCTCAAAAGGACGAAGCATGTCTGTCAGGCTTTTAACTAGCTGCCATTGCTCCACCGCTAGCATCATTTCTGTCGTATCACCACCCAGGTTGTAGAAATACTCATTGACTACTGGAAACAGCTCATGCAGACGCTCAAGCATGTAGAAGGTTGAGTTCCAACGTGTTGCCACCTCCTGGATAAGTGCTTTCACTGGCATTCTACGTTCATTTTGCTTGCGCCTCAGCTCCTTCCGGGCCTTAAAAGAATGGTTGAAATGTGTGCATATTCTTCTGCAGATGGTCAGTGTTTTGTTGACTGCAAGTTCTTTTTTCAAAAAATTTTGCACAACAAGGTTGATACAGTGCGCCAAACACGGCACTCTGAAATAGAAACCGTCCTCCATGGCCTTAACTACATTCCTGCCATTATCTGTAGAAACATAACCAACCTTGCAATTTCTTGGGCGCAGCCATTGCAAGACCTTTTTGTTAAAGTCAGCCAAAATGTTGACTGCAGTATGACTTTTCTCCATGCCAAACATGGCTAATGTTGCATGTTTACGAGCACCCTTAAAAATCTCGACCAAGTCACCACCTGCATTTATCTGTTTTATAACCCCTGAAAAAGAGACCCAGTGTGCAGTGATGCACATGTAATCAAGGGCTTGGCAACTGGTCCACATGTCTGTTGTCAGGTGTATAGTGTGAACAGCACTCTTCTGCAAAGCTGCCCCCACCAACTCAAGCACCTCTTTGTGTAGTGCTGGAACAGCAACCCTGGCAAAATAGTACCGGCTAGGAACCTTCCATTTAGGGGCCAATGTTGCCACGAGTTCAAGGAAACCCACACCTTCGACAAACGAAAAAGGGAGAAGGTCCACCGCTAGCATTTTTTCCAGCTTAGTGTTATACAGGCGTACAGTTGGGTGGTTGCGTTGAAATTGCGCATCTGAGGAGAACATGGCTGAAATGGTGCGCTGGACAAATTTACGGGATGATGCTGATGCCTTCTTCGACCCACTTCTGATCAGTGTTGACATTTCCCGCATTGGTGTGTCTCCCAGACTCTCAGTGTGCCTGCTATGTGTTACGGAGGGTGTGGTGCTGCCAGGGGTACTGGGTGCAACCGGACACATGTCTGACGCTTCTTCTACCTCCTCATCATCTTCAGATGAAACACCTACTATGGGTATATTTTGGCCACTTGCCCTTTGGGATCGCTTTCCCTTGACGTTTGCTAGGTGCGGAAACCATTCGACAGCGTGCTTTCTTTCAAGATGACCTATCTGGCCTCCGGTTCCATAGTTGGTACCAGTCTTACCACGGCTAACGCTAGTCTTACAAATGCAACAAACGGCTATGTTATCATACTTTTCATGGACACTAAAAAAGTTCCAAACTGGGGACTGGAAACTTCTGGTTTTGCCGCACGAGGTGATACTGCTGCCAATGCCAGATGAAGCAGTGGTGGATGAGCCTTGCAGACATCTATTGGGTTGTGCAATTATTGCAGCAACCTTA